>NC_069690.1:54076109-55322359 GCF_023699985.2 Odocoileus virginianus
GCCCGCCCCGCTCCTCGATCTTGCCCTTGAGCCTCTGGATCTCGGCCCGGAGGTCAGCGATGATGTTCGTGTACTGGGCGATGTGGTAGGAGACGCTAAGCAGATTCTGCTTCACCTGGGGAGGGGCGGGGTACAGTCACCTGGAGGCCAGGGCCTGCCCTCGGGGATCCTCTCTTTCTCCTGGATGACAGTAATGACTTCCCGCCTCCGACCCTGTGCTTCGTCGCTCAGTCGTGTCCGACTCTCTGCGACCCCAGGGGGTGTAGCCCGCCAGGCTCCTGTGTCCACGGGAATTCTCCAGGCAAGAATACTGGAGTGGGTTGCTGTGCCCTCCCCCAGGGGATCTTCCCAATCCAGGGAATAAACCCAGGTCTCCCGCATTGCGGGCAGCTTCTTTACCACTTGAGCTACCCAGGAAGCCCTGCCTCTGACCCTACAACCTATCAAACGATATGCCTCCACCAGAGGCATACTCCTAAAATTGTGCACCCCACCCCCCACCCCCGGCCTCTGCGCCATTCAACCTTCGCTGGCTCCCTACTGCTGGAAGAATGCCCTGATTCCTTCATCTGGTGTTGAAGGCCCACTGCTCTCTCTAGAGTTTCATTTGGCTCACTGCTCCATCTTCATCGGAGGAACCATTCTCCTCCCCCCACCTCCGCCGCGGACACCACCTCCTCCCTGCCTCAGGAGCCTCTGTCCTTGCTGCTCCCTCCCTACTGGAATCTCCTCTTCATCCTTCAGATTCCCTCTCACCGTCTCTAAAGAGGTTGGTGGGATACCACTGGCCTCCCTGCTGTTGGCATGATTGCCTGCTATTGATAATATTCTGAACTGTCAATTCGCTCTTTTAAGGGTCTCTTCCCACCGTTAACTTCCTTAATGGAGAGAGCAGAGATAAAGCATCCAGCTGATGTTTCAGGAGCTGCAGGGTTAGAATATTCGTTAGGTTCTTACACTCTTTACACAGGTGGGCCCAGATGACCTCATAGAGAGCCAGGATTCTAAGACACTGACCAGAAAAGGTAAGGAAACCTTGGAAACCAGGAGGACCCAGTGTTGGTCTCAGCACCATTCCTGCCCAACCGGGAAGCCACTTAGCTCCCTTCAGCCTCACTTTCCTCAACTGTAAAATGAGGACAGAAATAGTGCCTGCCTCGTCGGAGGACCACATGAGATGAACTGATAAAGGGCCCAGTAAAAGTGCCCAGTGACAGTCACCACTACTGTAACTGTTGGGGTTAGGGCCTTTGGAGGCGTAAACGTCTGAATGAGCGTCTTTTAAGATGAAAACAGGAAGCTGGAAGGGGATGGTGGGGCTGGGGGCACAGACCTTGGGGATGAGCACAGACTTTGAACAAGAGGAGGACAGGGACTTCCCTGGTGGTCTAATGGTTAAGAGTCTGCCTGCCAATGCAGGGCACATGGGTTTGGTGTCTGGTCTGGGAAGATCTCACATGCCACGGGGCCACTAAGCCCGTAAGCCACCCTTACAGTGCCCACACGCCCCAGAGCCCGTATCGCACAACAAGAGAATCCACCACAGTCACCACAACCAGAGAAAGCCCGCACAGGACAACAGTGACTAACCATGGCCAAATAAATAAGTTAGAAAAGAGAAGGGGACCCCCAGAAGCTGAGGTCTTCCTGGCAAGTAACGGGGCCAGAGCAGTGGTGGCTCGGTCCAGCGTGTGTGTTCGGGGGAGGCTGGGGGGTGGCAGGACCTGGAATCAGTCCAGGGGGCTTGAGTCTTGGCTCAGAAAGGCGAGTCCGGGGGGCACAGAGCAGGGGCCCCCTCACCCGGGTCTTGATGTTCTTGGCCCGGCCGGCATAGGTCAGGGTGTTCCGGGACTCCTCAAAGGCGCTGCTCGCTGGGCTGATGTGGGCGATCATCACCGTGCGGCTGTTTCCCCCTAGGGAGTCCTGGATGGGCGGGGGCGGGCGGCGGTCAGCAGGCGGCCGCCTCCCTGGACCCTGCTTCCGCTTGCGATGCCTCTCTCACACGTGCTGGTGCCTTGGACCCTCCCCGCCCTCTCCACCATCTCCCCACTTCTTCCCTCTCCCGGTTTCTTCTCCAAAGGTCATGTTTGAAAACTTCCAGCGTCTGAGTCAGGGTCTCCCAGCTCTCCCCCTCCCCCTCTTCACAGATGAGGATGAGCAAAGGCCGCCCCCTGGTTGGTTGGGACCAGAGCAGCAAGAGCTGTGGGGGGTCCTGGGCTTCTCCGCCATCTCCTCGGGCCTCCCAGGTCGCCCCCTGACGGCGGAAGGCGCCATTGTCTTGGCTGGAGCGAGGCTGGTGATGGAGTGAACTGGGCCTGTGACCACCGCCTCCCTTGCCCTGGGCTTGCCCTGCTCTCTCCAACGGAGAGAGGGGCTACAGTGGCCTGGGGGCAAAGCCCTCGGGTGCGGCAGTGACCCACCCCTTCGCCTCTCTAACCCTCAGCTCCCTCGGGCTGCTAGGTGGCAGGAGCCGGCTCTCGTACCCCCAGCCTGTGGGTGCAGGATGCTGGCGGGCTGATGCCCAGCGTTAGGTCACCTGCAGCTCTGCCATCAGCCAGCCAGACCTCTGCTGGGGCCCTGCGTCCAGCCCGTTACTAGCGTGAGCCCTTGGGGAAGTTACTTAGCTTCTCAGTGCCTCGGTTTCCTCGTCTGCAAATGGAAATAATGACCCCCTAAACTCAGACACGCTGACCCGATGAAAGGAACTGCAGAGAATGCCCTGGCCGTCCAGCGGTTACGACTCCATGCTTTCACTGCTGAGGGCCCAGGGTTCAATCCCTGGTTGGGAAATTAACTTAAGATCCCGCAAGTCATGCAGAATGGCTCCCTCCTCTCCAAAAAGGAACTGGGTGTGGCGGGGTGACGCACTGCATTCAGAGCCCAGCCAGAAGTGCGAACCCCCTCCCCAGCCTCTCGGCAACAGCAGCCTCTGGGAGCCACGAGACAGTCCACCTGAACCCCCAAATGCAGATGACTCCCAGTTCCCTCAGACCCACAGCCTTGGGGCTGGTGAGGAGGGGGCGGTCAGATGCTCAGATGCAACCTCTTTTCCTCCCTGCTGTTCACAAACGGAGGCCTGAGAGTGCATGCTCAGTTGCTTCAGCCATGTCTGACTCTTCTCGACCCCGCGGACTGGCTCCCCTGTCCATGGGATTCGCCAGGCAAGACTACTGTGGTGGGTTGCCACGCCCTCCTCCAGGGGACCTTCCCAACCCAGAAATCAAACCCACGTCTCCTGCATCTCCTGCATTGCAGGCAGATTTCTTTAACCCACTGAGCCACCTGGGAAGCTCTAACATATAGGACACCCAGTTTAGATCTGAAATTTGGATAAATGAGTGAGCTTTATAAGTATGTCCCAAAGATGGCATGGGACATACATACTGATACCCAAACCGGATTTCTTTATCTGTTATTTATTCACATGCAGCTGGGCATCCTGTATTTTCCTCTGCGAAGCTGGCAGCCCCACCCCGGATGCCCAGGGCCTGGGCCTGGTGGCAGCTGGTACCTTCAGGAGGCGGGTGAGCTTGCTGTCACGATAGTTGATGTACTTGTTGGTGCCCTTGTCGCTCAGCGCATTGATGCAGTTGCCCAGGGCCAGCAGCGAGCGGTTGATGTGGGCCCCCTCTTTCATGCGCTGCCCACGGTTCTGTGTCTGAGGGGGTGAGCAGCAGGTGTGAATCCCCGCCCCAGGCCATCCTGGGTTGTAAACCCCTCCCCTTCCCCCAGGGCTCTGCAAGGAAGAGACACTGAGGACCTGGTCTGCCCTCTCTCCAGTGATCACAGAGGGCATTCCAGAAGGTCAGAGAATGAGAAGGTCTCTGGACAAGAGTGGGGCTTCCTAGGTGGGCGCTAGTGGTAAAGAACCTGCCTGGCAATGCAGGAGACACAGGAAATGCCAGTTCGATCCCTGGGTCTAGAAGATCCTCTGGAGGAGGGCAAGGCAACCCACTCCAGTACTCTTGCCTGGAGGGTCTCATGGACAGGGGAGCCTGGCGGGCTACACTCCGTGGGGTCACAGAGTTGGACACGACTGAAGCTACTGACCATGCACGCTGGACAAGAGCGGGGGCAGGAGGCTCCCGAGGATGCTGAGAGCCTGGCTCTTCGTCTCTCTGGGCACTGACCCGCTGGCACAGTTAAGGGCAGGGCCGAGGGCAAGATGGAGGGAGGTCTTGACTTCCCAGGCAGCTCAGCAGGGAGCTGGCACGGCCGTGGGCTCCCAGCTCTAGAGAGAGAGCCAGGCTCCAGAGGGGACAGACGGAAGTTTGTGTGTTTGCGGGGAAGGGTGTGTGAGTGTGTGTGAATTGTATGTGTACATGTGATAGCGTGTAATGTGTGTATAAGAAGGTGTGTGAGGAACCCCCTGGTGGTCCAGGGGCTAAGACTCCACGCTCCCAATGCAGGGGGCCTGCGTTCCATCCCTGGTCAGGGCACCAGGTCCCACATGCCACAGCTGAGAGTCTGAATGCTGCAACTAAAGATTCCATGTGCCACAACTAAGACCCAAAGCAGCCAACACGTAAATAATAAGTAAATATTAAAAAAAAAAAAAAAAGGAAGCCTGTGCGCTAGGAAACGCATGAAGGTGTGTGTGAATGGATGTGAGATTAGGACAGGGCCAAGTCCCAGGAGGCCCTGCCCACAGCTGCCCTCGGGAGATGTCTCTGCCCAGCCTGGTGAAGCTGGGACCGGTGGCTGCGGGGCACACCCTCTCCCTGCTGGCTGCTCCCCATCCCCTTCCTCCAGGAAGCCCTCAGGCCTTTAGGGAAAGAGAATGTTTCTCCTACTCCACCCTGTTAAAACCAACCCCACATGTTCAAACACAAGGCCCTTGTTACTTCTCCCTGGTGCTTGAGTTTGCCTCAATGCTAATAGTGAGATGCCCATGGATTCAGGCAACCATGAAACTTCTGAATTTGCCCACAAGAGAGGGCCTGGGCCCAGGCCTGGGTGGCAGGGCCGGGCAAATGGCTGTCGGCGGGGAGATGAACACTGAGAAGTGGGTGGCGGGCCCTTTTCTCTCCCTGATGTGGTGGGCAGGGTCCCCTTCCGGGCTCTGCCCAGGGTCCCCCACCCCAGACATCGTCTCCCCGGGGCCCCAGCTCCTCACCGGGCCCATTCATTCTCCTGGCTGTTTCCCCACGTCCTCCGGGACACGCAGTCTCCTTCCCTGGAGAGACCCTCACACTCCCAGGCCCCTTCCCACAAACAGCCCCTTGGGGGGGCCTCCCTGGGGTCCCCCAGCCCAACCCATCCTTTCTGTGACATCCCTCAGTGTCCTCCCCTCCAGAGCACCCCCCCCATCCCCATCCTCCCTGAAACAGTCCCCACTCCACCCCTCGGGGAGCGGGGTGGGCCAGCCTCCCTGCCCGCCACCCCCAAGCTCTGCCCCCAGCCGCAGGGGAGCCGGCCTTACCTGGGAGGCCCGCTCAGAGCCAGCCAGGTCGACCATGAAGAGGCGGCCCTGCCGCACCTCATGCAGGACGCCCCTGACCCGGCTGCGCTGGCGCACGGCCACCTGGAGCACGGCGTGGGAGCGCGAGGACGTCTGGTTGGCGGCCGTGGGCTCCTGGGTCCTCTGCCGGTTCCCCCGCATCAGCAGCTGCATGATCTGGGTGGGCGGGGCAGAGCAGGGAGGCCACTCCTGGGGGCCCGTGGGGACGCTCCCCAGTCCTGCCTCTGCGAGGTTGGGAAGGGGCCCAAGGCAGGGCTGGGTCAACCCGCCGTGTGCTGTGGGGGCCGAGAGGTCAGGGCCTGTCTGTCAACTGGGAGGCGGGATGCCTGGCCGGTCCCCAGGGTCGGCGTGGCCGGGGGCCTGTCGTCCAGGGTCCTCGGTGTCTGCCCCAGCTCCGGCCCAGCTTAGCCGCAGCAGCTCCCTGGTTGCAGAGCCCTGCCGCCTCTGGGCACCCCCCAAACACACACACGCGCGAGTTAGTGTCCTTCTCCACTGCCCGACTGGCTGCATGAGACTCGCCTCTTTGGCGTTGATGGTGGAGACCTCGGTGATTCCCGCCACCTGGATGACCCCCTTGGAGTCTTCCCTCAGCTCCAGGTACCCCAGGGCAGGGTTCAGCAGGTCCCGGATCATCTCATTGTAGATCTGATGGGACCCGGTCGGGAGGGGCAGGGGACAGACGTTAATGGGAGACCAAGAGCAGGAGGTTCAGGCAACAGCCCGGCTCTCCATCCCTCCTGAGAGTTCCAGGCTCCTCTCAGAGAAACCCCGGGTTAAGGAGACGGACCCCTTCCTTCCTATGGGGTGGGCGTAAGGGGGCTTCAGCATCCAGGTGGGAAACACTGGGCTGCCAGAGCCAACAGTACAAAAGGTACCCTCCCTCTGCAGGCCGACTGGGCACTGGGCAGAGGATGGGACCTAACCCATGGCCAAGCCCTGGCGGTTGCTAGGCAACCCTTATGGTACCTTCAGCCAGCCTCCCCAATAGCGGCCCCCAAAGTGCATCTTGCTGGCTAAGTCAATACCACGCTGGCTGGAGCAGGTGCTGGCAGCAATGCCTCACTGCCCCTCCTGAACTGTCGCCCAGGAGATTATCAGCTTCCAGAGGGAGCTGGGGAGGCCAGGAGCCAGATGGAGCCTAGCCCAGTGGCTCTCCCGCCGCTTCTGGCCTCTGTGGGCTCCCACCCCTGCCGATCTGCTGTTGCCCAGTGATAGCACTCCCACAGGTGGGCATCGGGGGCTGTGTGAAGGTGGAGAAGGGGGCAGGCCTAAGCCTGTCCGTGTATGTAACATTCTTACCTGCACCTACATACACAGAGTGCCTGCAGGTGGCCTGGCAAAGCAAACAGGGTCGGCTCAGTCGTGTCCGACTCTGGGACCCCATGGACTGTACTCTGTCCATGGGATTCTCCAGGCAAGAATACTAGAGTGGGTTGCCATTTCCTTCTCCAGGGGATCTTCCCAACCCTGGGGTCGAACCTGGGTCTCCTGCACTGCAGGCAGATTCTTTACCATCTGAGCCGCCGGGGAAGCCCAGGAGTGGGTCCAGAGGATGGCCTCTGGGAGGGTGGCTGAGGTCTGTGCTCAGTGACCTGGTTACTTTGGAGTAGCCAAGTGGGCAGGGCTCGGCTTTAAAGCCGCAGGGTCCTGAGTCTGAATTCCTGTTCCCTCACTTACTGTGTGACCTCTGTCTAGTTGCCTAACCTCTCTGAGCCTCTCCGAGTTTTATAAGGTGAAGCCGACCACAGGCACATGGGCGAGCAGCAGTGATGAGCGCCCCTAGGAGACTGCCCCCTGACCTGACCCCAGGGCGGTAAACCAGCCCGGTCCCGTGGACCTCCTGGCCCACACCCACAGGACGGGGTGCACCGAGGGCTCACCTCCAAGTAGGACATGGACACCTCGTATTCCATGTCGTCGCTGGTCTCCTCGATGGCTCGGAAGAGGTCGTTGAGGGTCCGGACGTAGATGCCGGGCTCGTGGTCTGTGCCCAGCATGGTGTGGGTCTTCCCGCAGCCTGGGGCAGAGCAGGGGGTGGTGGGCGAGCAGGACGGGGACCGGGAGCGCGGGGGCCCCTGGCAAACCTGGGTCTGTCCTCAAGGCTGACGCCTCCCAGGTGGCCGGGAGGTGGGGGGAGGGGGAGAAGATGGCATCCTTGGCTGGGGGTGGGGCTCTGGGTCCAAAGGGCTCTGGGAGAGGGCAGTTTCAATCCGCCACGTCCTTGATTCCTGCTCCGGCCTGGGCCAGACAAGCACCGAGGTGGAGGGTGAGGGGCTTGACCCTTGGGGGCACTCGCCCTCACCTGTGGGGCCATAGGCAAAGACGGTGGCATTGTAGCCTGAGATGACACCTTCGATGAGGCTCTTGGTGGTGGCCTGATACACCATCTCCTGCAGGGAAGAGGAGACCCATTAGGACCTGGGCACAGCCAGGGCAGAGCACACGGGCTCACCCTGACCCCCAACAGAGGCAGTTTCTTCCCTGGAGCACTCGGGCCCAGAGAAGTGGGGGTGGGGAGGGGGGATGGATGTCTCTGCTTTGCCCCCACGGAGGGTGGGGAGGGAATGCCAGCCTGCAAGAGTGCTCAGGACACCTGATACCCTCCCCACCAACAGCTGGCTCCTGGTCCCCAGCCCAGAGGATGCCTCACACCTGCTCCTTGGAGCATCCGCAGATGGATGAGATGGGGGTCCCTAAGAGGGTGTCAGCTTCCCCGAGGCGCCCCTCCCAGCACCAGAAGGGCTTCAGGCACCTTCCTGGGGCCCCCCTGGGGCCACCTGTGGGGAGCGCTGTGTGGGTCCCCGTGGAGAGTGGCATTTGTGTGCTGACCGCAGGGTGTCCACGCAGAAGGCTCTGTACGCACTATGAAGGCACACGCACGTGTGTGCATGTGGGGATGCAGCAGGGAGACAGTGAGTGATGGAGGGACGCCTGGGGCTCGGTCCCGGGGTCCCCAAAGGGCTCCCTCCCAGGTCGGTCAGAGGGCAGAGGAGGGATCCTGTGTGTCCCCAGGTCCAGGCGCCCCCTCACCTGGGTGGCAGTGAAGTCAAAGGCCACGTCGAACAGGTAGGACTTCTCCCGGGAGCGGTGTGCCCGTAGGATGTCATCAGGATCCTCCATTGGATCCATAAGAACCACCATCTGCAAAGGTCCCGAGGGGAGGCCAGCAGTCACCCGGGAGCCCCAGGCCCACCCCGATGTCCACACTGACCACTGACCTCACCCCCGCTCAGGGCGTGGGAAGGAGCGGGAGGGGCGTCCGGGAGCGCCGGGGTCAAGGTCAACCGAGTCCCAACAGAGGACAAGACGCTGAGCAGACTGGCTGCCCTGGGACCACCCCAAGGTCTCAGAGCTCCCTTCCGGGGTCAGCAGGGAAGTCAGGGCTAGTGACGGCCCACAGAGAGCTTGAGAGGAGACACGGCGTGAGGGTGGCCACTGCGGGAGCAGATAGAGGAGGCTGGCTTGGGAGCCCGGTCCAGCACCCTGGACCCAGGATATGTATAGGGGTCCCGCTGGGCGCACTTGCGTCCAGCACCAGGATGCAGGAGGCCCCAGTGCTGGGAGGACCGCAGCTTTGGGCCCACCAGGCTCCTCCCAGTAGGTAGACGCCGTGCTCACTGCACCTAAACTGGTCTAAGACCACTCCCTGCCCCCAGGTCCCAGCAGGGCCCTCCTCTGAAATCTTCAGTGGAGGGAGGAAGGAAGAGGTAAGACAGCTTCCTAGGAGGCCGGAGCCTGGGACCCTCACGCAGAGGTCTTAACCAGTCAGGTCGGATTCCAGGGGAGCCACGAGAGGGGACGCCCCAGACAGGCTGGGCTGGGGCTCTGTGCATGGAAAGGAGGAGGCCACTGCCCCGGGCCCCCTCACAGCCCGCTAAAGGCTGGGCGGCCACAGCGAGCTGAGTGCAGGGCGCTGGTGCATGCAGTGTACCTGGGGAGCACACCTGTCTCCGGCCACCTCCTCCGGGCTTCAGCCCCAGGGCCGTGTAAGCCTCTCCCAGGATCCAGTTCCTGGCTCGGGGCCTAATGCCAGCAGCAGGAGCCCTCATCAAGTGTCAGACCCAAATGAAGAAATACCCGCCCACAAGTCCACGGGTGTGGGGCCCAGGGGGATGCAAGGGAACCTGACCAGCTGCACGACCCTCACCCTTGGTGTCAGAGCTCCTGGGCACAGCGGCAGCGCCAGCGGCCCGAGGGGCACCCTCTGGGGCCTTCAGTGCAGGGGAGGGTGAGCAGCCTGCAGCGATGCCCATCACCCACTGATCACCTTCATATGACCTCTGGGCACCGCCAAGTTCATGGGCACCGTGGGCCCTTGGTTCCTTTGACATCCAGCCTCCTGAATCAGGACATTGTCAGCACGGCTGCCATGAGCCCCTCTTAAAAGAGGGCTTTGTCTGGGGCTCCATCTGTCTGGACCCCAGCCCGCACCCCACTCTCCAGAGCATCGTCACCCCCTTCCCTGTCCACTCGGGCACACAATGGAGCCCTTGTGCCCCTCGGCCAGGTGAACCGGAGCTGAGCTGCGGAGGGCTGGGGTGAGGGCTGGTGCTCGGGGCTGCCACCGAGGCAGCACGGGGAGTTCAGGCCGAGTGACCACACTGCTGGGCACCTTGCACATAACCCAGGCATTAAGTGATACGCCCGGGTCAGACAGAGATGTGATTTCCTGCCTGACATTCGGAGTACAGTGGGGAACAGACCATTTTAATAACAAGCGCTGGGCTCCAGGAGGCAAGCAGAGTGCAGAGAAGGGGCACGTGATCCAGCTTTTCCACTACAGGAGGGCTTCCTGGAAGAGGAGGTACCAGCACTGTGTTGTTTTGTTTTTAAATAAGATATTTAATATAGTTCCCTATGCTAATATACAGTAAATCCCTGGTGCTTGGTGGTTTAGTTGCTAAGTTGTGTTCGACTCTTGCGACCCCATGGACTAGAGCCCACCAGGCTCCTCTGTCCATGGGATTCTCCAGGCAAGGACACTGGAGTGGGTTACCATTCCCTTCTCCAGGGAATCTTCCCAACCCAGGGATCGAACTCGGGTCTCCAGCATTGCAGGCAGATTCTTTACTGACTGAGCCACCAGGAAGTCCTTGTTGCGTATCTACTTTATCTTTTAAAAATTTCTGGCATGCCACAAAGCAAGCAGGAGCTCAGTCCCCCGACCAGGGGTCGAACCTCTGCCCCCTGCACTGGAAGTGCAGAGTCTTAACCACTGGACCACCAGGGAAGTCCCAGCACCAGGTCTTAAAGGACGAGTAAGAACTGGCGGAGGAACGGGAGGTGGGAAAGCAAACAAGGGGACATCACCAGCAAGACCGTGATGTGAGAGGCAGGCTGTGGGCCGGTGGCCTCAGCTCAGAATCACCAGCAGCTCGTGAGAAAGGCAGGGTTGGACGAGAGCTCAGGAACTTTCCCTCCTCTTCTCACTGCCAGGAATCCCACGAGCACAGACCCAAGATGGCCACAGAAGGAGACGTGGGGGCCCCTCTGTGAGCACATGTTGACCCACAAAGCCTCTCCTGTACATCCTAAGAGTCACCCAGACTGGCACCGGGCATCGGCCCAGGGAACGTTTTCTGGCCACACCTCGTGGCATCTGGAACTTCCCCTACCAGGGATTGAACCCATGCCCCTCTGCAGTGGAAACACAAGAGCCCTAATCACTAGACCACCAGGGAAGCCCCCAGGGAATGCTTTCTAAATAAAGCTGCACTGGGGCCATGTGCAGTGCTAAATGCTTTGCACACTTTCTCCTTTTCTCCGACAACTTAGAGCAGGCCCTCATTATCACAGGATTGTAATGAGGAGTCAGATTGGTACCCAAGGCCACACTGCCAAGTACAGAGCTCGCTGGATTCAAAGCTGCTGGGTTCAAGAACCCAGGCCTCCCGTCCCCGCCTCTGGACCAGCAGCGGCTTGGCTGGGGGGATGCTCCTCTGTTTGGTTGAGCTGTGCCCCCGCCCTCCCCGACCAGATTTAAATGTTGAAGTCCAACTCCCCAGTCCCTCCCAATGTGACCTTATTTGGAAATAAAGTTGTTGCAGATGTAATCAGTTGAGTGAGGATGTGGTCCTTTTATAAGGTGGTGGTGTCCTTATTAAAGGGGGCTATTAGGACACAGACATATGTGGAGGGAAGGAGATCCAACCAGTCCACCTGAAAGGAAATCAGTTCTGAATATTCATTGGAAGGACTGATGCTGAAGTTGAAACTCCAATAGTTTGCCCACCTGATACAAAGAGCTAACTCCTTAAAAAAGACGCTGATGCTGGGAAAGATTGAAGGCAGGGGGAGAAGGGGACGGCAGAGGATGAGATGGCTGGATGGCATCACTGACTCAATGGACATGAGTTTGAGGGAACTCCAGGAGCTGGTGATGGACAGGGAGGCCTGGCGTGCTGCAGTCCATGGGGTCGAAAAGAGTTGGACACGGCTGAGTGACTGAACAACTTAGTGGTATTTCGGTCCAGCAGCCTTGGAAATGGATACATCACTCCCCCACTCTCCTGCCCCAAGGCAGGGCCATCCCTCAGCCCGGAGGTGGCTGGCCCAGCCTGGGAGTGTCCTTTCACAAAATCCCTGAGTCTTAAGTGTCTATGTTCAACCTGTAGCAAGCTGGATACCTGCTCTGGAAGGTTTCAAGGGGGATGTTGACCACACAAGACGCACAGCTCCCCCCACCCCCCCCACACTGGCAGGGGGTGGGGTGGGAGGCGCGGCTGGGGCAGGGCCCTGTCTCCGCTGATCCAGGCTCCCTGACTCCGCAGAGGCCCCGGCTTGCCTTCTCCCTGCCCTCACCACCCTACACCCAGACCTATTCTTGAGTCAAAGTCAGATGTGATCTTTGCACAGTTCTAGATTTGGGCCAGGGAACCCAAGATCCACTGGGGAGCTAGGGGGGCCTCAGACTCAGGGGAGGGGGTTGTCATCCGTAGATGGGGCCACAGAAGGGACCAGGCTCCTCCCCAGCATCTCCCAGGTGAGAAATACCAGGAGCAAAGTGTGTAGGGACTTCTTCCTGCTGAGCAGCGCTAAGCTGTGGGGCTTTGAGCAACTGAGCAGTTCTACCCGCGTCTTTCTGGCCTCTGGATGGCTCAGGGTTTTGCAGTCTTGGCGCTACTGATGCTTTGGGCTGGACCGTTTGGAGCGGGAATTGTCCCGGGCCTTGTAGGATGGTTGGCAGCAGCCCTCTGGCACTGGAGGCCACGGCACTGCCTCCTCCCCGGTGACATTGCCCCATGTCCCCTGGGGAGCAAAATCACCCCCGCTTGAAAACCGCCGTTCCCCCTCAAGCCACCAAACGGGCAGCAAGGTTCTCTGAGGGAGGGGAGGATGTGCACATCGGGTTCAGGCTCCAGACTGCTGGGTGACCCCAGGAAGACTGCACCACCTCTCTGGGCCTCACGTTCACCCCGGCCAGAAGTCAGGGAGGACCCACAGGGCCCTCACCCCTCGCCTGCTCGGGAAGCCGCAGCAGAGAACAGGAATGTGGGGGGCATCCAGCTCGGGAGACATCATTTCCCATCCAGGTGGCTCAGCTCACCGCTCCTTTATTCTCGGGCTGTAAACCAGACACAGCAAAGCAAAAGCCGGATTCCTGCTGGCTGTCACCTCTGTAAGGCTGCTTCTGGATTTGTGTTTGTTTTTTAAGAAGGAAAATTCATGGCTGGTCAGATTTCTAGTTGTACCATCCTGCGGGTACTCAAGGAAGGAGATTTTGGTCCCAGGAAGGGTGTTACAGGGTCCTGGCAGCCCTGAGGCTAGATGAAACAAGATCAGAATGCTGAGCTCATAAAGCCACCGAGGTCCAGCCAACTGCTCAGAACAGAGCCACATCTGGCTGGTATCCTGGCCGGGTCCCCACCTTCCTGCAGGACTCTGAGGACCCTGAAGCCCCGGGTAAGCGGAGGCGTGACCGACATGGTCCAAGGCTGCCTTTCTCATGGGTCTGCAGATCCCTTCATCGTCTTCCTGGGAGCCTCTGAAATGCAGATTCCCAGCACTGCCCAGAATCACTGAACAAGAATCTCTGGGGAACGGGGCCCACAGATCGGCCTTTTTAACCACCGCCCTTGTGACCCAGTGGTAAAGAAGCCACCTGCCAATTCAGGAGATGTGAGTTCAGTCCCTGGGTCGGGAAGATCCCCTGGAGAAGGACATGGTAACCCATTCCAGGATCCTTGCCTGGAGAATCCCATGGACAGAGGAGCCTGGTGGGCTACAGTCCACAGGGTCCCAAAGAGTCAGAGATGGCTGAGCACAATACAGCACACAGCTTGCCGTGCGCCCATTCAGGCGCTGAGTGTAAGCATTCTTGCTTCCCGGCGGCATTGTTCGTGCCAGTCAAAAGGTAGGAAATGACCCAAATGTCCATCAACCGCGAAGTGGTCAACGGAATCCAAGGAGCGTGGAGTAGCAGGGAACACCATCCAGCCACGGAAAGGAACGACACTCTGACCCAGACGACAACATGGATGAACCCCGAAAACATTATGCTCAGTGATACCACAGAAGGACCACAGATTGCAGGATCCCGTTTCCATGAACTGTCCAGAGCAGGAGAATCTATAGCGATGGAAAGTGGTTGTCTGCGGCCGGGAGGGGGCTGGGGAGATGTGAGGCGGTGTGGCTAAGGGCAGAGGGAAAGGCTCCCCGAATCCTCTCCCAGGTCACCCTCCACCAGGCTCAGACCTCCAGGACCACAGAGCCAGAAGCACCCAGGCAGTGGGTGTGCAGGTAGACTCTGCCCCTGGGGCAGGGAGCAGACTGAAAACGCCCTGGCTCCCGAACAACACCCACCATTCTGAGCTCAGCATCTGTCACCTTATCCTTTATTTATCTTTCACAATAGCCTCACCCTCACAGGATCGCTCTAATCCTCTCAACAGCAGAGCAGGTTATTAACATCCTGCCTTCTGATGGGAAAACAGAGGCCAGGAAGCCCCTGTCTCCTGAGACAGGACCCCCAGGGGCACCGGGAGGTTGACAGTTGGGCTTTGAGCAGCCAAGGCTAATTACGGGATTATGCATACGGGCAGGTGACTTAAATCCTGCAGATAAACACTTAAATCCTGCTGAGGGGAGGGGCGGCAGGCTGTGGGCTTGCGGGGTGGGGCTGGGGGGTGGGGTGGGGTAGGGAGAAGGAAGCTCTTTGTTCTAGAGCTTCTTTTCCCAGCCTCAGGACTCCTGGGCCCCACCGGCCTCTCGGGCTGCCTGCCCCCACTTTACAGTCATCAGGGGCGCTCCCTGAAGGGTCTGGCATGGGGTCTAGTCCCAGCCCCAGGTGCTAGGAGACTGAGCTCCTCCTGGACTCTCCCACGAACATATATGTGTTGCAGTGACCAACTGGGGACCACCAGAGGGAAAGCCCTGAAGCCAGAAGCGGGGGGGCAGGTGGTGGGTCAGGGTCTCACCTATCTCTGGGGCTTGAAACCATCCTGCCTGTCAGCCCTTGAGATAAACTAACATCTCTTAAACCCTGACCGTGCGCCAGGCACTGGGTAAGCACTGGGCGTCCAGGCACCCACGGAGATGTCCACGTATGCATACTAAACCACTTCGGTTGTCTCGGACTCTTTGCAGACTCTTTACAGACTGTTGCCTGCCAGGCTCCTCTGACCATGGGATGCTCCAGACAAGAATACTGGAGTGGGTTGCCAAGCCCTCTTCCAGGGCATCTTCCCGACCCAGGGCTCGAATCCGCGTCTCTTACATCTCCTGCTTTGGCAGGCGAGTTCTTTACCACTAGCGCCACCTGGGAAGCCCTGGAGACATCTAAGAAGGCATTATGTTGACAGCGCTATGAGGACAGTCCTGAATCAACCGGGGGTCGGGGGTGGGGCAGGTAAGACCACAGGCACCCGAACCTCCTGTTTACCGATCCAAACCTTGCTCCAGCTTCCTCAGAATGCAGGCACCGGCCTCTGGTCCGCAGCGGACACCCTGCCCTGTCCAGGTCCACCTCTGCAAAGCCAGGGGAACACGGACTCCCTCAGCCCCAGCAGAATGACCCCCAGCTCCAAGCAAGGCTGTCCTGGGACCCCCTCACGCCAGCGGGTGACGGACGCCTCGGTCCACCTCTCCCCGCTGGGACCACTGACTGGCGGGCTTTAACAGCGCCTCCTCCCTGCTGACCACCAAGGGCCGGGCTTCAGCAGTGACCTCGGGGTTGCTCCCCACCCCCTGGCCCAAGCCAGGGGGCAAGTAACTCCTCCATCACAGACGGGAGAGAGAACCCAGAAGCCCGGAAGCCCAGGACAGACCAGGCTGGGAGCCCCTCTGTGGGGCTGGGTTGTGAGCAAGGGCCATGAGCAAGGGGGCAACGGAAGCCGCTGGGTAAAGGGCGGGTCTGCCTCCCGGGCAGAAGTCTCTGTAGCGGAGGCGAGGCGTTGTGCAGGCTGCCCAGGGCCAGCGGCACCTCTGCTGGGAAGCAACTCCATGGCCATGCTGTGCTGGGGTTGCTCCCACGCTCACCCTGCCAGTCACCGGGCTCCAGACCTCAGGAAGGATGAGCTCAGCAGCTGGCCCATGGGTGAGGCTGCCCGAGCCTGCAGTGCGGAGCCCTCTCGGGGTCAGTCATGCAGGCCTGGGGGGCCAGGGTCATAGACAAGCCCTGGGGGTCAGCAGAGAGCGACAGAGTCCAGGGTGCAGCGCCTGGCCAGACTGGGAGGTTGCCCTTTCCTTAAATTTTGGCCTCGAGGCATGTGGGGTCTTACTTCCCCAACCAGGGATTGAACTCACGCTCTTTGCATTGGAAGGTAAAGTCTTAACCCCTGGACCGCCAGAGAAGTCCCCCATTTTGCTTCTTGGACTCATGTGTCTTTACCTCCTGCCGGCCAGGGTCTTACTGGTCAGAGGAACAGAGCACTTGAGTGGTGGCTGGTGTTTGAGAGGTGCCAGCCTGCCATGTGCTGTGGCTTCTCCCAAACTGCAGGCCAGGCAAGTGCATCCTTGTTTTATCTTAGTTCCCTGACCAGAGATCAAACTCCCTCGCAGGGGAAGTGTGGTGTCTTAACCACTGGCCCATCAGGGAAGTTGCAGGCAGTGCATCTTTGAACCCAGTGGGGAGAGAAGATGCTGGGGGCAGAAGCCTAGCCTTCTCCTCCTGCAGGGCCCAGAGTCCGTGTTGAGAGCCCTGGGCCCACGCCGCTCAGACCACCCTCTGTATGTCTAAGCCGACAAAGGAGTGGGCCCGTTGGCACTGCCCAGCCTAGAACCTTCTCAGAGGCGCGGCCCAGCCTCCCTCTCCACTGGCAGGGACAGAAAGGAGCCAGTGTTTGCCGTGTGTGGGCACACAATGGGCTGTGCCCTGGACCAGAGCGTTTCCATCAGCATCGGTTAATATCTCTCAGCCCCCACTCCGGCAGGGAGCCAGGAGCGGTGCAGAGAGACAGCATCTTTGTCCTGGACAACCCTGGGGGCAACTGGGACAAACAGGGAGTGGCCTTGCCAGGAAGGAGGGGTCTCTTCTAGAGTTCCCTGGCCCGTCATGGATGGCCCCTCTCATCAGCCAGTCCAGCAACCCTGGGCACTTTCTCTCACTAATGCAGTAAGTTCCCTACACTGAACCTTCAAGGTGCGAACATTCAAAGATGCCAAGGCACACCTTCCAGCAAGGACCTGGAGCCTGTGCCATCAGCGTCAGGCGTGCGTGACACCGCAGCCTGCCCTCCACCTCCTTGTGCTGACGACCCTTCAGCTCCAGCGTCTCCCGCCTCCTCGCCCCCTCCAGGCAGTAACTCCTCTTGCTTGTTCACGCCTCGCCAGCCCCTTGTGCCAACGGCTGTCCTGCACTGCCGTCCTTTTCAAGGTTCTGTACCGTGTAAGATTAAAAATGCTTTCTTTATTTTTTGTGTTTGTTTTTAAATATATTATTTGGGTGAAAAGCATTATAAACCTAATACAGTGCAGTACTACCTAGCCAATGGTGTTAACTGGGTACCTAACCGTGAACTTCCAGATGTTCAAGCTGGTTTTAGAAAAGGTAGAGGAACCAGAGATCAAATTGCCAACAACCACTGGATCATCAAAAAAGCAAGAGAGTTCCAGAAAAACATCTATTTCTGCTTTATTGACTATGCCAAAGCTTTTGACTGTGTGGATCACAATAAACTGTGGAAAATTCTGAAAGAGATGAGAATACCAGACCACCTAACCTGCCTCTTGAGAAACCTGTATGCAGGTCAGGAAGCAACAGTTAGAACTGGACATGGAACAACAGACTGGTTCCAAATAGGAAAAGGAGTATGTCAAGCCTGTATATTGTCACCCTGCTTATTTAACTTATATGCAGAGTACATCATGAAAAATGCTGGACTGGAGGAAGCATAAGCTGGAATCAAGATTGCCGGGAGAAATATCAATAACCTCAGATATGCAGATGACACCACTCTTATGGCAGAAAGTGAAGAGGAACTAAAAAGCCTCTTGATGAAAGTGAAAGAAGAGAGAGAAAAAATTGGCTTAAAGCTCAACATTCAGAAAACTAAGATCATGGCATCTGGTCCCATCACTTCATGGGAAATAGATGGGGAAACAGTGGAAACAGTGTCAGACTTTATTTTTTTGGGCTCCAAGATCACTGCAGATGGTGATTGCAGCCATGAAATTAAAAGACACTTGGAAGGAAAGTTATGACCAACCTAGATAGCATATTAAAAAGCAGAGACATTACTTTACCAACAAAGGTCTATCTGGTCAAGGCTATGGTTTTTCCAGTGGTCATGTATGGATGTGAGAGTTGGACTGTGAAGAAAACTAAGTGCCGAAAAATTGATGCTTTTGAACTGTGGTGTTGGAGAAGACTCTTGAGAGCCCCTTGGACTACAAGGAGATCCAACCAGTCCATCCTAAAGGAGATCAATCCTGGGTGTTCACTGGAAGGACTGATGCTGAAGCTGAAACTCCAATACTTTGGCCACCTGATGGGAAGAACTGACTCATTGGAAAAGACCCTGATGCTGGGAGGGATTGGGGGCAGGAGGAAAAGGGGATGACAGAGGATGAGATGGCTGGATGGCATCACTGACTTGACGGGCATGAGTTTGAGTAAACTCCAGGAGCTGGTGATGGACAGGGAGGCCTGGCGTGCTGCGATTCATGGGGTCGCAAAGAGTTGGGCACGACTGAGTGACTGACTGAACTGAACTGAACTGAGGCTAACTTTGTCGGACTTAATGCACAAAGTGGACTTACGAACGTGCTCTCAGAATGGAACTCCTTAGTAGGCAGGGAACTTATGGTAGATGACGTGTGTGTTAGTTGCTCAATCGTGTCTAACTCTTAGCAATTCCATGGACTAGTAGCCCACCAGGCTCCTCTGTCCGCAGAATGCTCCAGGCAAGAATAGTGGAGTGGGTAGCCATTCCCTTCTACAGGGGATCTTCCCAACTCAGGGATAGAACCCCAGGTCTCTCCTGCATTGCAGGCAGATCCTTTACCATCTAAGCCATCAGGGAAATCCAGTAGATGATAATTCACAGCTATTAAATACCCACTGTGTACCAGGACCTGGGGAAGCTCCCAAAGACTCTTTAGAGAAGGCATTGTGGTTACTGTCCCTAGTTACAGAGGAGGCAACTGAGGCTTCTGGAAGCAACCTGGCCAAGGCCACACAGCTGGTAAGTGGCAGAACCTACCCTGCACGACTGGTGTGTGCACACATCCTGCCCCCACTGGGCTTTTAGGTGGGGTCTTCCCAGCCTCCCCCTGCTTTCCCTGAGGTCTTTGAGGAAGGCTACCCTTTTCCAAGGGGGAACAGAGGAAGAGAAATCAGGAGGCCGGAGCCGCCCAGTTCTGCAAAGCCCACAGCTCGTCAGGGCTGAAGGAAGAGGCTGCGGCAGGCACCTGCCTCCGGGAACCCCAGAGGCAGGCCGGCAGCTCATGCTATGTTGCCCG
Organism: Odocoileus virginianus; assembly: GCF_023699985.2. Classification (NCBI taxonomy): domain Eukaryota; kingdom Metazoa; phylum Chordata; class Mammalia; order Artiodactyla; family Cervidae; genus Odocoileus; species Odocoileus virginianus. The sequence continues at coordinate 54,095,470 of NC_069690.1, forward strand.
CCTGTGGTCTTATCATGGCCATCAGGCTTCCTGAGTCAGGCTTCCAGAATCAAGGGCAGCAAGCGCTCCCTTTGCGTCTCTCTCTGCACCACGCGGGACCTCCCCACCTCCTCTGACCACTCCCCGCCCCCCAAAACGCACACTCTGCCGCCTTGATGAGCCCTGGAGCTCAGGAGAAGCCGGCGGCAGCAGCCACGGAGCGGCAAGTGGCCGCTTTCAGGGTCCCCATAGGCTAGAGCAGCATGATGCTTCTACCCAGGCACCAAGACTGCCCTTGCTGCCCCCACCACGGTGCCCACCCCCAGCCCACGCTTGGATCCTCAACTGCCTAACCCAAAAGCATCCTGGCTGGAACTTCCTTGCTGGTCCAGTGGTTAAAAGTCTGTCTTGCAATGCAGGGGACACAGGTTTGATCCCTGGCTGGGGAACTAAGATCCCACGGGCTTTACAACAACTCAGCCCGCGCGCTGCAGCTGCTGAGCCCTGGGGCCACACCCAGAGAGAAGTCCAGCTCTAAAGTGAAGATCCCACACACAACTAAGACCCGATGCAACCAAAAATAAAAAAATGCTTTTTGAAAAGACTACGGATGAAATGTCAAAAATAAAACCTTCCTTTAAACAAACAAACAAACAAAAACCACCCTGGCCGCGGGGGACAGTGCGGCTCCTGCCCGCACCTCCAGCCTCCTCTCCCTCCTCTCACCCCTTCTGTCTCCAGCCTGAGCCACGCTGGCCTTTTCTAAGTTACTCAAGCGCATCACCACCCCCTCTCACCACAGGGCCTTTGCACACGCAAGTCCCTCTGGTTGAAGTTTCCCCCTTCAGCACACTCGTAAAGAGCTCCCCTTCATCCCTCATGTTTCCGCTCAGGCATCCTTTCTCAGGGAAGTCCTCCCTGACTCCGGGACAAGCTCAAGTTCCCTCTTACTCCCACAGCACCACGCATTTCTCTGCAGCCCTTGCTGGCCACAAACTCACGTGTTTCATTACAAGAAAGCCATGAAAGGAGGGCAGGGTCTTTTCTGCTCACCGTGGTTTCCTGGCTGCTAGCACTACCCCCAGTGTGTTGTGGGTACTTGATAAATATTTATTGTCTCTTGTGTAAATGGAGGTGGAGCTTGCCCTGCCCAGCTCATAATAGTGACAGGAAGACCAAGAGAGCAAACAGACATCCAAAGACTCTGCAAACCATGAACAGTCTGGTGACCCTAGGAACACATGCTCTATGGGTAGCAGATCCATTAAGGTGGGGAAGTTAAGTCATGAGTACATGGAAGGTGTGTGAACTTTTTCAGGGCTGGAATGGAGGGCTCAGCTCACTTTCCCCTGGACCAGGGAAGCTTTTAGCTCTCTTTGGATCAATCTAGGGAGGCTTCCTGGAAGAAGGATGGTGGTTTCCTTGATGATGCAATCAACAGTACAGCCAGGAGTTGGGAGGGTAAATGGGGGGTCCTTCTTGCTTCCACCAGCTGAGCAGGTGCCTGCCCCCAGTGGGTGAGAGCAGACCCCTGCCCTGCTCTGCAGCTCCCGGCCACAGCCCCCACGTACCTGCTCGTCCACTTTGTGGGCGATGAGGGTGGCTCCTTCTTCCAGCTCCGCCACGCTGATGGGCCGGACCCGGAGCGCCACCTGGAAGGGCAGGTCAGACCCCCGGGATTAGATGCAGAGGGCTGTGCTGGGCCCCCGAGAGAAGGATGAGAGGACCCCAGGATCCTTCCTCGGACAAACCCCGTGGGTTCCTCTCTGATCAGCCAGCCAAGCCCGGCTCATCTTAAGGAAAACTTGGTGGTTCAAGGCGACCATCCAGGATGAGGGCCCCAGGTCCACAGCATGCGGGCTGTGTCTGCGTCTACGAATTTCCCAGGAGCCTGTGCCCCAGAGGAGAGCCCAGAGGAGACAGCTCTCTGCTCCTCCCGGCTGCATCAGTCACATGCCCGAATTAAGCACCTGCAGCTCCCCTGGGCTTTGAACTTGGAACCCTCGGTACCAGGGCATCCTGTCTGTGAGTCTGTGAGTGACACATCGCACGTGGCGGCCGGGTGGTGGGATGGAGGCCCAGGGAACCTCCCCTCCTTGTACTGACTACATCCCTACCCGAGGACGGCACCATCAAGGGCTCCCTCCTCGCTCGGTCCTCCGGCCAGAGAGAGATGGTGGGTCCCCCTCCTGGGCGTGGGTCCCCCGAAAAGAAGGGGGAGCTGTTTCTTCTTCTGATCAAGGGGAAACACCTGTTGGGCAGGTGGGTATAACTAGCCACCCTCAGGCCCGGGAAGAACCCTTCACTCTCAGAGGCACTGCAGGGTCAGAGTGCCCTCCTGCCTCCTCAGTCAAACCCCACAGACGGGAGGGGCGGCCCCTGCGTCCACACCTGCCAAGGCAAGCCATTTGCAAAGAGGCAATTCTAAACTGCCAGACAGGATGTTCCAGAGCCCTGGGCTTGCTGGGGGGCCTGAGGCGGAGGTACGTCTTCGAAGCAGCGAGCCCGCCCTACCTAGACAGGCAGGAGTCTCTGGGGTTGCCTTATCCTCCGGTTACCTCACCACCCACCCGCTGGTGGTGGAGGGGCTTCCCCAGATCTCAGAAGTTAGGGGCTGGGAGGGCGCATCTGCCTTGGGGTCACTGAGTCTCCCCCATCCCCATCACCCTGACCTGGCCCTGTTGATAATCAGAAATCTGTCTTTGTCTCTTAGCAGCTTCTTGGACCCCCATTCACACCCCTTCCTCTGCCCCAGTCCCCAGGGCCTGGGGGGCCGTCTCGATGGCTTCCAGCACTTCTCTGGAATATTTAGAGTCCTGACATGGACAGCCACTCAATAACCACCCCCCTCAATCCTGTGCCCGCTCCTCTGACACGTGGGGACTCTTGCCCACCTGTGGTCCCCCAAACCCCACCAGTCCTGGGTGCCCTGGTTCACCGGGAAACCTCCACTTTCCTTCTCCAGGAAGATGGGTCAGGCGCCCCCTGCCCCTGTCTCTTCTGGATCGGAGAGCAGTCTGGCGGCAGGGTGTCCCCTGGTGGGAAGGTGTAAAGTGGGGTGGGACTGAAGCCTGGCCAACTTCTCAGGTCTTAGCAGGGTGGCCAGGGTGCCTTCCTTCTCGATATCCACGACTTGGCAAAGTTGCTCTGGACCGTCGCAGCCCTGGTCTTAAGTGTCCCCTTACTGGAAACACCCAATGCGATCTGGGGGCCGCCGGCAGAGTCTGGGTTCTGGGGGCCGGGGATGGGTCGAGGAGGAGGAGGAGGCTGACCAGGTCTCACCATGAGTTGCTGGTCTTTGGAGTCCCCGCTGTCCTTCATGCCTGCGGCGGGCGGAAGGGCTCAGGCCGAGATCGTGGGCATGGCCGAGCCGCACGCCCACCGCCGCCGGGCCCGCGCGGCCGCTGCCTGACAACCCGAAACCAACAAGGCGCGCGCGGCCCAGGGCGCGGACCGGGGCGGGCGGGGCCAGGGGCGGGCCCGGACGGCGACCCGCCCCCCTTGCGCTGCCATCGGGAGGTGGCCGCCTCCGCCCGGGAGGCCGCCGAGCCTGCGCCGCTTTCCTGGGGAGCGTCGCCCTGGGCCTTCGGCGCGGCTCTGCGCCCGCCCCGTGGGCGCCCGTGCTCCCTGCCTTCCGCCTGCTCGAGCCACACGCATCCGCTGCCCCGTCCGCCTGCCTGGCCGTCCGTCCGACTCTCAGCGTCTCCCGGGCGGCAGCGGGCAGCATCATGTTTCCATGGGCGCTGCGGGCATCGTGGCTGAGGCTCGTGTCACTGGGGCGGTGTCCCCACCGAATGTCCAGTGACAGCGGGGGAGGAGAATGCCTGGGCTGCCCACCCGCGCACGTGCAGGGGAATGCCTGCATCACTTGCGTTGTGCCACAGAAGAGCCCGTTAACAGGACCTGATGGGTAAACCCAGCGTCTAGGCCAAGATGGGTGGTGGGTCTGTGTGCCTTCTGGCTCCCTGCCTGTTGTAAGACCCACAGTGTTGTTGTTGAGTCGCTAAGTCCTGTCAGACTCTTTTGCGACCCCATGGACTGTAGCCCGCCAGGCTCCTCTGTCCCTGAAATTTTTCTAGCAAAAGTACTGGAGTGGGCTGCCAGTCCCTTCTCCAGGAGATCTTCCCGGCCCAGGGATCGAATCTGTGTCTACTGGCATCTCCCACATTGTAGGCGGATTCTTTACCGCTGAGCTACCAGGGAAGCCCGAGACACCGTTCTGTGCAAGAAAGTGCAGGTCGAACGCCGTCGTCCCCATCCTTGGTGGGAACAACGGCGATTACAGCTGCAGGGAGCACAGTGGAAAGATTCCTGGCCTCAGGAGGCCCGGGGAAAACAGGATCCTGGTCCCACCTTACATCCAACCTGCTGAGCCACCTGGAGCCAAGGGTTCCTGTCCCCTCTGGGCCTTAGTTTCCTGGGTGAGCGTGGAGCTCCACCCACTTCTGATGGAAGAAGCCCCCATCTTTCCTCTCGTCTCCTGGAGTTGAGCCTGGCAGCCACCCCCCACCCCCCACCACAAAGACTGGGCGAGGGGCGTCCAGTGAGGTTCATTCCCCCTTTAAGGAGCTGGGTAAGGAAGAGCCGCTCATCCCCCGGGACTGTCTCAGACGGCCTGGCACACATCCAGAGCATGATGCCAGCCTGTGCTCTGGGACTGGCTTCCCTGGCTGCCCCCGAGGAGCTTGTGTCAGGTGCAGTTATTAATAAACAGTGTCAGGAACCTGCCCGTGGCCTTGGAGTTGATAAATAGATAAACCAAGGATAGCCTGGTGGAAACCAGACACTCCTGCAGGGGTTCCCAGGGTTTCGTCCCATTCTCTGGCCCAGGCTGCTCCCGGGACTGCGTACAGAAGTTGGCAGGTTTGCAAGTGGGCGAGCGGCTCTGAGAAGCAGGTTCGTTTGAAGATGGATCATCTGGATCAAAAACACTTTCCAGGGAATTCCCTGGTGGTCCATAGCAGACTCTGTTCATTGCTGAGGGCCAGGTTCAATCCCCAGTTGGGGAACAAAGAGTGTGGCAAGGGTAAAAAAAACAAAAGGAAGATCCAAAATGTGTTGAAAGAAAAAAAACAACGCTCTAGGCTTGCATTTCAGACCCCCGAGTCGTATCTGTTTGGATCAGTACAAGAGGCCTCTAATTAATTGCCCTATAGCGATTTTTCTCTCTTTTCTGTTCCTCCTCATGCATAAATCCCACCCAGGATGGCCCATGCTGGTCAAAATAAGAGGAGCTTCTAAGCAGGCAGTCCCAGCCCATCTTACTTGCATCCTGACTCATCACAAAGTCCTCTCTATTCCAGACATTCCCCGCTTGACTCTGGTGTTTCTGTCAGCGACACTGCTGTCCCCGAGAGCCCTGCACCTCTAAGTCATCTTTGATTTCCCCTTTCCTCTCATCCTCTCCATTCGTTTTCTTTCTTTACGTAAATATGTATTTTAAAATGCATTTACTTTTGGCTGTGCTTGGTCTTCATTACTTTGTGCGGGCTTTCTCTAGTTGCTTCAAGCAGGGGACATCCTTCGTTGCAGCGCTCAGCTTTCTTCTCTTGTCGAGGGGCACAGATTCCAGGCGCAGTGGCTCCAGTAGTTGCGGCCCATGGGCTGGGTGGTTGTGGCTCGCGGGCTCTAGACACCGGCTCAGTAGCTGTGATGCCTGGGCTTAGTTGCTCCACAGCATGTGGAATCTTCCCGGACCAGGGATAAAACCCATGTCCCCTGCATTGGCAGGCCGATTCTTATTCACTGTACAACCAGGGAAGTCCTCTTTTCTTTCGACTACACCGTGTGGCTTGCAGGATCTTAGTCCCCTGACCAGGAATCAAGCCCGGGCACTTGGCAGTGGAAGCACCGAAGCCTAACCCAAACTGTACTCTGATCCTGGCGGTTCTGCTTCGGGAAGTGCGTCTCCTCCTCGCCATCTCCTGGCCACACGGCCTTGGCTCCAGCTTTTGCCTCTCACCTGGACGGCATCACGGCCTCCTGGGCCCCCTGCCTGTTCTCTCCCCCACTTTGCAAAGCTGACAGAGAACAGGCCCAAGTGGGTTCCTAGCAGCCCCCCTTGGCCTCCCCTGGGGCCAATGCCGTCTCAGGAGCCTCTGGACCCTGGGGGAGCACTTGGTTTCTAACAAAGGGCAAGGAGATCCTTCTTCAGAGTCCTGCGCTGGGGCCCACAGAACCCAGTTGCCCCAGAGAAGGGTACATGGGGCCATGACTCCCCCATAGCGTCCCGGGCTGCCACGGTGGCAGCTGCGCATCGTTGGTCAGTGGCATCGTAATTGATCACGTCAGCAAAGAGGACCATGGGTCTGGGAGGGAGCAGACTCTCCCCCGGGTGTGCATGGACCCCGGGGTGGGGGACCCTAACTGCCGTGGACACACCAGTCCTGGCTGCTGCTTCCGCCACTCTCCCGTCCTGCTTAGATGGGTCCCCACACCCAGGCCCTGTCATCCACATTCCATGCCCACGTGCCAGGTCTTTCCAGCGGTGTCTGGGTCCCCTGTGATGCATCACGGTTTTGTCTTGCTCCCCGTCGGGGAAGACCAGGCAACAGGCTCCAGAGGAGGCTGATGAATGAGAAAGCAGACGGTCATCAGTGAGGATGGGCGGTGATGGGTGTCATATTCTCAGAGCCCATGACAGCCTTTGCCCTGCGGTGTCCGTGGGGACCTCCTCTCCGCTCCCACACCTGTTCCTCAAATGCCATCTGGCACCGCGGCACGTCCGCACCACAGTGAAGGGCTTGAGACTCCAGAGGTGGCCCACCCTGGCCAGCGCCAGCCAAAGGCCCAGATTCTGATACAGCAAGGGAATATTCTCCCTGGGAGTTCACAGGCCGAATGTCTCACTCAGTGGTCAGCGTGCAGGTCCAATGCAGGGAGCTCTGACTTTCTCTGGGAGATTTCATTTGGATAGACTGTCTTCCATAAGTCAGGGTTTCTTGACCTCTGTGCTGTTGACATCTCAGGTGGGATGATTCACTGTGGTGTCGACTGTCTTATGCACCCTCGGATATTTAGCAGCATCTGGGGCTTATATCCACGGGACAACAGTAGCGCCCTCTGACCGGTTATGTCAATCTGAAATGTCCCCAGGACTTCCCTGGTGGTCCCGGGGTTACGAATCCACCTGCCGGTGCAGGGGTCTAACCCCTGTCCCGGGAAGATTTCGCATGCTGCAGGGCAACTGAGCCCATGCGCCCCTGACCGCTGAGCCCAAGGACCCAGAGGCCGTGCTCCTCGACGAGAGACGTCGCCGCCATGAGAAGCCTCAGCACTGCCGCTAGAGAGGAGCCCGTGCCCTCGGCAACTGGAGAAAGCCTGTGCGCAGCCACGAAGACCCAGAGCGGCCAAAAATTAATTAATCAATTAATTTAAAAAATCAAAATGTCCCCAGACATGGCCAAGCGTCTCACTGAAGGCAAAATCACCCCCTTACCTCTCCATTGAAACCGCTGACCTTCGTCGGGCAGTTCTGGGGCTCCCTGCGTCCTCCCGCAGTGAGGGGCCCATCACAGGAGACCCCACAAAGCAGGATGTGGGATGTGCCAGTGGCCCTTCCCTGGATGCAGGCAGGCCGGCCCCTTCCTCCTCCTGGGAGACCGAGGAATGGGGTGCGTAAGAGCATAAGCTCTGGGGTCCCTGCTATGCCACTGCTCCCACGAGACTCAGGCAGCCCCGTCCCTCGGGGTCTTGCTTGGCAGGCACATAGTGACTCACGGATTGAAGGTGGTAATATCACCCCTTCTGGGGCTATTGCAAAGATCAAGTGCTCGATCCATGTGCTCCTTGATGAGTTTTATCATGGCAACTGGATTTTTTTTTTTCCTCTTTGGGCACAAGGGATGGCTGACCCTGGGTCCTTCCCCAGTGAGAATCTTAACATAGGTGGTCTTTGAAAGGGCACTTCCTGTCACCTTGGGGACCAGCGGACACTCGCAGACCAAACGGTGGTCCAGGACTTCTCCTGGTGCATGCCGGCTTCTGGGCTGCTCTCTGGTCCTACCGTTTCTGGTCGCTGGACGCTCTGCTTTGCGGTAGTTTCAGGGCAGCCTGCCGCCCACGCTGCAGCCCCAGAGGACTGTGCACAGCACCCAGCCTGTGGTCACCCGCCGCCCAGGCTCACGGTGAGCTGCCTGGGCTCCTGTTCCCGCACCGACCCTTGTGAGCCCTGTCACCGGCCCGTGCCCACCTGTCTCCCAGAACCCGTTTCTCCCTCTGCTGAGGAGGAACAGTCAGAGCAGAAAGCTTCCGGTGACTTTATCAAAAGAACGACAGAGATAACTTGAAAAGCTCTGAGTACAGGAGGCATAGTAAGCACTAACCTTTAGTACTGTCATTATTATTAATAATAATTTAACTTTACGAGCACGAAGATAGCAGAAAGCTCGCTGTGTTCACCAGGCTTGTTTTATCCGTCGTCTCTTGCCCTTTTGGAGGTAAACATCTCCCAGGGAAGTTGCTTGGACAGACATCTTAGAAGTGGACAGGCTTTGTGTTCCCCAGCCGTATGTGGGTGGGGACGTTCAGTAAAGGAGATTGAGAGACCCCCCCCCCCTTCCCCACCCACAGGCCTTCCCGAGGCCCGATGATGGCCATGGCAAGCCCGGAGGAGGCTCTGCAGGCTTGTGAAGGGAGATGCTCATTGGGACAGCCCTTGAGAAGCTGAATCCACGGGGATGGTGGGGCTAGGGGAGCAGTCTGAGCTTGGCTGGGGACCAGCTCGGGGATGGACCTGTGCCCCGTCGCTCCCTGCGAGGGGCCTCGGGGAGTCGGTGGGACTGGGGGTCTGCAGGGTGAGGAGGGCTGGGTCAGAGTCCCTTTGCGCCTCACGTCCCCTTTCAGGAAGGCGGTCAGCTCCCTCTTGTAACAGCAGGGCGGGGCCCAGAGAGGGGATACAGGCGTGTGAGGGCTGGGCTCCGGTCAGGGCTGACCTCCCAGCGCTGGGCTCTCCTCACCGCCTCCTTCCTCCCCTTCCCCGTCGCCTCTCTCTTCCTCCGCTTCTTCCTCTCCCTGCACCTCCTCATCTGTCTCCTGGCTTGGCTGTTTCAGCTACGGAAAGACAACAGAGACTCGTTGGTAGGGGGCAGGCCTTCCTGGCACCGGGAGGTTAACCCCTGAGCCCGGGAATGCTGGGAACCCAGGAGACCATGCAGCCAGCACCACGGCCTCAGAGGCTGAGAGGGTACTCGGCTCCGGCGGGCGCGGACAGCGGGCGACTGCCGCTTGCTGCCTGGGCGGCCGTGAGCTAGCTCCCCCGAGATTCCCCCTAGGTCCCCTGCCCTAACGCCTGGTGTGATTCCTTCAGGGCAGTGGCTGGGATTTGAAATAATTCAGGGGAGGACCCAGCAGAGGATTCTCTCTTCTGACTCCAGCACGTCTGGCCAAATGCAGGGACGCAGAGACGCGCAGGAAGCTTGCGGCGAGCGGCAGAGAGCGGGGGCCAGGCTCTGTGAAGCCTAACCCCTTCTGAGAGTCACTGTCTCCATCCAGAGTGCTCCAGCCGCTATGGGGAGCACACTCAGGGTGCGGCAGGCACGGAATCAGTGGCCGCATTGCACTTTGCCTGCAGACCTTCTGGAGGGCCCAGCGTGGATGGTTGGGGGAGGGGGGGCCCGGGCCACGGGGTCAGAAAGCCGGGACTCCAGCCTCGCCTTGGCGCCCCCACCCCCGACCGCCGAATGGTGAGAGAGTAAGGCCACTCAGATCCGACTGTGTCCAGGTGCAAAACGCACCCACAGAAGTCACCACCTGTCTCAAGACCCAGGGACAGGGAGACGATGCGGGGAGCAGTCACGAGATGGAACCGGTCAGCTCCTCCGCGTGCTCACCCACCTTCCGACCTGGCCACTCCCTTGATGCCTGAGGACCGGCCACCCAGCCCCTCTTGCCGCTGCGGGCTGGCTTCGTGGGCCGGTGATGGCCTCACCCCTCCTTCAGCGCTCTGTTATCACTGTCTCGAACTTCTCAATCCTTTTTTTTTTCCTTTGACTGAGTGGCATGCCAGATCTTAGTACCCTGACCATGGATAGAACCCACACCCCCTGCAGTGGAAGCATGCAGTCTTAACCACTGGACCGCCGGGCAAGTCCCTTGAACTGCTCTGTACGTTTTCCTTCCTCCCCTAAGTCTTGCCGACAAGGGCAGACACTGTTCCACGCTCACATCTTCTTCTCCCTGGCACGCTGGGCTTTTACGCTTTCACATCTTAGCATCTTATCCCTGGGCCCCTGAATGTAATGGTCCAGGCAGACCACATCTTTTCCTTCCTCTGTCCCCTGGTACCCAGGAGGGTCTGGAAGGTGACCAGACACCACCTTCACTCAGCCTCCTCGTATTCCAGATGGAAATGAAGGAATTAAGAAGTGGAGTGACCAGCCCAGGCGACACGGCTAGGAAGTGCTCTGGCATAGGGCCATGGATAGATGCTGCTGTCTAGTCAGCTCTGAGTTGGGCCAGTGTCAGCCCCTCACGCCAGGTGGGGTCACTGCGGACCTCACAGCCCCCTCTCCGCCCCCCAGGCCTTCAGGCCCCCTCTCCTCTCACGGCTCAGGCAGCCCTGGGTCCTCATCCAGTTGGTCATGCGCATGGAGTTCAAGGTGCCCCCTGGGGTGTGGGCAGAGGATTCTGAGAAGCTCAGGGAGCCGGAAGTCTGTTAGGAGACTTAGAATTCCTCAGGAGGAAGGGAGTCACTCCCTCCATTTGCCAGATGGACAAAGGAAGGTCCGCCTGGTGGGGCCACTTGCTCGGGGCCACCCAGGAGGTCAGCAGGCAGGTGGCCAGGGCCCCGTGGCTCCCTCCCGCCAACCCCACCCCGACCCCCTGCGCGAGGCTCCTACAGGTTTGGGCTTCTTCTTCATGGCTTCTGCCTCCTTCCTCTTCAGCTCGGTGAAGATGATGTCGAAGAACTCCTCCTCGGCCTTGGTGACCAGCTCCTCCAGGTTCAAGATGGGCGGCTCGTCCCTCAGCTCGTCGTCCCGGCCCTCGGCCTTGCCCTTCTCCTTCAGGCGCATCTCCCGGTGCCTGGCCTCCAGGATCTTCTCCCGCCGCGTCTCACGCTCGAATATCTGGGGCACAGGGACAGGGAGGCCGCGGTAGGGGAGGGCGGGCGCCCCGTCTCCCAGCACGGTGGCCAGCAGGCTCCCCTCCCTCTGCTCAAGGCAGCCCCCCAGAGCCTCGCTCCAGGCCAATGGCAAGAAAGTGGGGGCTAAATACTGGGGCTCGCAGGAGGGGAGCAGCGATGCCAAGTCACGCAGTTCCAAGGAGTTCCAAGACCCTGACGCCGGTGTGAAGCATGCCCTCTGGGGGTGTACTAGGTGGCGTCCCTGGGACCCCCAGAGGCCCAGCTTGGCAGGGGGACCGCACGCTCAGGCGGAGCCAGGAGGGCCTCCCGGGATCTCAGCACCAGGGCGTTTCAACCCCTCTGGGTGCCCAATGGCTCCGGGGAGGTGTTTCCAGGGCTCCCGGCCAGGGTGACGGATCTCACCCCCCAGCGCCCCCTTCCCCCGAGCAGTCCCTTCCAGCTGCTTCTCTATTGGCATCGGCTAAGCCTTCTGTAGGGACTTCCCTTTTGGCTCAGAGGGTAAAGCGTCCGCCTGCAATGCAGGAGACCTGGGTTTGATCCCTGGGTCAGGAAGATGCTCTGGAAAAGGAAATGGCAACCCACTCCAGTACTCTTGCCTGGAGAATCCCATGGATGGAGAAGCCTGATCGGCTACAGTCCATGGCGTCGCAAAGAGTCAGACACGACTGAGCAACTTCACTTTCACTTTCTTTCAAGCCTTCCTCAGAGAGGCTTGGCTGCCCCAAATGTATACTGTTTACAACTAGACAAAACGACTGAGTCATACCGCTTGGACCTGCAGCTGAAGAAAATCAAAGCCTGGAGAAGTCAAGAGACTTGCCCAGGGTCGCTTAGCTACAAGCAGTGAAGCCTGGGCGGGTTCAGACACGGCCAACACCCATTTCTCAGGCCCCTTCCCTGACCACCCCCCTCCTGAATGCCCACCCGCTTCCCAGGAGGCGGTGGAAGCGCGTCTGTCCTTCCCTGACCCACCCGCTCGGCCAGGGGGCCAGGCCAGGATCGGAGCCAGTGTGCCCGCCTTGCCGGGGGGCCGCACCTACCGCGGAAGCCGTGTTCTTCTCATTTCTCTGCAGGGTGCACAGCCCGTTCGAGACCTCCAGCAGCGTGGTCGTCCCCAGCTGGGAGCCGCAGGCGATGAAGCACCCGTTGTCTTGCACCCGGAGGCAGAAGAGGGCTTCGTCACAGACCTGTTGGAGGGCCAGGCAGAGCCATGTCACCCTCTGCTCATCTGGTTCTTGGGGAGGCTTAGGCTGGCAGCCCCATTCAAACACTGCTGGGGACTTCCCCGACCGAGGGGGACCCCAGCCTCAACCCACAGGAGGGCGTCCACACCCTAAGGTCGGCTGCAAGACGCTTGACTCCAGCCTCATCTCCCACCGGACCCTGCCCACCACACCCACTCATTCTGTCCAGCCTCACTTTCTTTCCTTTTTTTTTTAATGGCCACACAGATAGGCATGTGGATCCTAGTTCTCTGACCAGGCTGCGGAAGGAACAGGCCTGGCGAGAGGAGAGGCCAGGCCTCTGAGGGCTTGGATGCACCAGGAGGGGGGCACACGTGACCTTCAGGCTGAGGGCGGGGTCGCACTGCTTGAACACAAAGTCCCAGATGTCCAAGGTCCCGTCCATCTTGGTGGTGAAGAACACCGCCGGCCTCACGGGGCTCCAGGCGCCATCCGTGAGATAAGCCATGTGGTACCTGTAGGGAGCCAGGCCCTCCGGTCAGGGACCACGGGGGGATTGGGACGCAGGGAGAGCCTGCTGAGCTGAGGTCCTGCTCATCCAGCCCCTCCCCGGCTCCTGGGTCTCAGCCTGGCCAGAAAGTTCTTCCTGGTGTCTGACTTCTAGCCGCACCAGCCTCACCTCCCACGGATCACAGTTTGCACTGTATAGGGCTCTGGTGTTTCTCTATACCTAACTCAAGGGCACAGGCCTGGGCCTGGTCCCCTGGCCATGAGACTCACTGGAAAAGGAGTCGGAGGAAGGAAAATCTGCCCAGAGACGTTCACACTATTCAGATGAAGACAGGGCTATTCTGCCTACTTGACTGAACCTCGACTCTCAAAGATTTCTACAGCAAAAAATGAAACGGGACCCTTATGTTATAGACAAAACTGAACTCTCAATGAACTAAAGACTTAAACATATCATCTGAAACCATAAAGCTTCCAGAAGAAAACAAAGAGGAAAAATTCCTTGACAGTGGCCTTGGCAATGAATTTTTGGATTTGGCACCAAAAGCATAAGCATAACTAACAAAAGCAAAAATAAGTATGTGGGATTGTATCTACTTAAAAAGGATCAGAGCAAAGGAAGTAGTCAACAGAACGAAAAGGCAACCTAAGGAATGGGGAAAATATTTGCAAAACAGATATCTGATAAAGGTTTAACACCCCAAATATATAAGGAACTCATACAACTCAATGGCACAACAAAACAAAACCAAATAACACAATTAAAAAAGTGGGCAAAGGACATGGACAGACATTTCTTCAAAGATGACAAACAAACGGCTAACAGGTATGTGAAAAGATGGTCGACATCACTAATCATCAGAGGAAGATAACCAAAACCACAATGAGATATCACCTCACACCCGTGAGGATGGATAAATTATTAGAAAACCCAAAGATGAGTGTGGGTGAGGATGTGGAGAAACGAGACCCTTGTGCACTGTTGGTGGGAATGCAAATTGGTGCAACCACCATGGAAAACAGTGTGGAAGGTCCTCAATCCTGTTTCTGAGACTTTTTTTCTTTTTTGTTTTTGGCTGCGAAGTATGTGGGATCTTAGTTCCCTGACCAGGGATCAAACCCACATCCTCTGCACTGAAACCCCAGAGTCTTAACCCCTGCACTGCCAGGGAAGCCCCCCATTTCTGGGTCTCTATCCAAAGGAATTGAAGTCAGGATCTTTAAGAGACACCTACCCCCCTTCCATGTTCACTGTAGCATTATTCACAATTGTCAGGATACGGAAACAACCCCAGTGTCCATCAATAGATGAATGGGCAGTATGAAGCAGATTCCTTTCTGAAGCCGCTGAATCAAGCTATTTCCTAGCATAAGCTTGGATGTTTGGAGAGGAACGTTTTATCCGTTTTAATGGGTGGACGCACAGAGGCTCAGGGCCCCTCTGGGCTGGGCTGGGCCCCCCGTCCCGCCCGGCCCCGGCACCCCTCTCCCGCCCCAATCTTCCCCTCACTTGGTCCACATGATGGACGACTCCCGGCTGTCCTCTGACCAGATGCGGGCGGTCCAGTCGCCGACGGTCAGGAAGTTCTTTGGGTAGAATGGGTTTCTCTGCAGGGCGTAGATGGGGCCGTGGTGGCCTGAGAAGGTACACACAATCTTCTCGGCTGGCGTCTTGCCCTTGCGGTTGCAGGAGATGACGACGCCTTGCTCGGTGCCCACCATGAACTTGGTCGGCTGTGGAGGGGGTGCATGAGTGGAAGGCTCCACGAAACCTCAGCTCAGGGTTAAATGGCAAGGAGAGTGGCTTTCTGGGGTCAGAGCGGTGGGACCAGTGGGGTGGGGGCCCAAAGGTGCTGAAAGTGCCTTAGGTTTAAACTTCTGCTTGAGCTGTGCCCCGCTCCCTTTGGGGGGCTGCCCCCACTCTTGATCAGCTTGAGCAGATCCCACCCTTCTTCAGCACCTGCTCAAGGGCCCCACGAGTGATGAAGCCCCCCCAGCCATCTGTTCCCTAGAGTTGCATCACCAGCCCTTCATGCAGCATCATGTGTGCACTAAGCATTTTGCCAAAAAAAGATCCTGAATGTCTGTCTACATACAAAGTAAATGACTGAATGAATCATCTGACCCGTGAGTCTCGAAGCGCCCCCTCCAGCCCCCAGCTGCTACTCACTGCAGACTTGGCTTCATTGCATACCCATGTCCCACGATTGCTGCTGGCGTTTTTTGGTTCTTTGCTTTTTGCTTTGTTTTTTAAAATGTATCTGGCTGCACTGGGTCTTAGCTGTGCCATGCGGCATCTAGTTCCCTGATCATGGATAGAGCCTGGGCCTCTGCACTGGGAGTTCAGAGTCTTAGTCACTGCACCCCCAGGGAGGCCCCTCCATAGCACCTTGACTCACAAGAGCTAACAGCCACCCAGTGTCCACATGAACGGAAAAACAAAATGTGGTCTGTTCATGTGTTAGTTGTCTTTGTGATCCCACGGACTGTACCAGCCAGGCTCCTCTGTCCATGGAATTCTCCAGGCAAGAAGACTGGTGTGGGTTGCCATTCCCTTATATCCAGGGGGTTTTCCTGACTCAGGGGTCGAACCCGGGTCTGCTGCACTGCAGGCAGAGTCTTTACCATCTGAACCACCAGGGAACCCCAGTCTATTCATACAATGAGATATTGTTTGGCCTCAAAAAAAAAAAAAAAGAGGAAAATTCTTCCATGTGCCACACTGTGGATAAACCTTGAGAGTGTTGTGCTAAGTGAAAAAAGCTCATCACAAAAAGACAAACACAGTAAGAATTCACTAAAATGCATGAGGTACCTGGAGGAACCAATCTCATAGAGATAGAAAGTCGAAGGGACTGAGGGAAGGGGAAAGTGGGGAGTTTGTTGATTAAAAGATACAGAGCTTGTTTTGCAAGATGAAGAAGTTCTAGTTCTAGAGAGGCCACAGTGTCAATATACTTCACACTACTGAATTGTCCACTTAAGAATGGTTAAGATGGAGACGTCCCTGGTGGTCCAGGGGTTAAGAATTCACCTTGAGTGCAGGGGACAGGGGTTCAACCCCTGGTCGGGGAACTAGGATCCCACATGCCGTGGAGCAATTAAGCTCATGAACCACAACTAGAGAGTCGATGCACTGCAATGAAAGATCCCACTCGATGCAACGGAGGTCCTGCGTGCCACAACTAAGGGCTGACACAGCCAAATAAATAAATATTTTTTTAAAAAAGAATGGTTAAGGTGGTACATTTTACATTATGTGTTTTTAAATTTCTTTTTTTAACCACAATTAAAAAGAATGGCTGGGCTACAAATGGAAGGCTTGCTTGCTTAGTCGCTCAGTCATGTTGGACTCTTTGTGACCCCATGGACTGCACTTGCCAGACTCCTCGGTCCTTGCGATTCTCCAGGCAAGAATACTAGAGTGGGTTGTCATCTCCTCCTCCAAGGGATCTTCCCCACCCAGGGATCAAACCCACATCTACTGTGTCCCCTGCATTGCTGGAGGATTTTTTATCTGCTGAGCCATCGGAGAAGTCCTAAAAATGGGGTGGGGAGGGCATTAAAGGAAAGTGAAGAGAGAGAGCTTGAGAGGCCCAGAAAAGTAAGCAATAAAGCCAGCTCCAGGGCCTCCGAAAGTAGGAAGGGAGATGAGCCCTCATGCCTCAGATCCCTCGGTAGGGTGAGAGTGGAAAGTCCCGCCCTGGAGTCAGAGCCCTGGGTTTGAGCCCCGGCTGCTCCGTGCCCTGGAGCACGTGACTCACCTCCCTACTAAGACTCATTTTGTTTATCTGCAAAGTTGGGATAATGATAATCCCATTAGCTTACAAGACGGTCATGGGTGATTACACAAGCTCATCGCATCAGGCAGTAAGTTACAAGGGGCCAGCACATGATGTCCACTCGGCGACAAGGCGGGGGTCAAGTGGGGACCAGCGATGGTGTGGTCACTGCATCTAGCACTTGGCCTAGAAATCTCTGATTCCAGGACAGAACCTTTTTCTGCGTCCTCCCCACAGTGCCCGGGACTTGGGGGGCGAGGGGTGTTCAGTAAAGTTGTCGTCCACCTTCCCCACCACATTCATCCCCCAGCTTGGGGTGGGGGAGGTACTCCCAGGCCAAGGGTGGGGCCAGAGCCCGTCCACCTCTTAAGGGCCTGGGAATGATGTCGGCCTGGAGGCAAACCAGTGACGATCCCAGGAGGGGGTCAGGCCAGGAGCCATCTGGGAAGGTAATTTTATTGCTTTGGAGGGACTGTTCATTTGAGCTTCCAGAAGCCTCCCTCATTGGACACATCCACATGACTGCTTTGCTATTTCTTCTTCTTCTAAAAAAAATTTTATTTTTTATTTTTGGCTGTGCTGAGTCTTCACTGTGACTCGGGTTTTTCTCTGGTTGTGGTGATCGCGGACTACTCTTCACTGTGGTGCATAGGCGTCTCGCTGCAGCGGCGTCTCTTGTGGTGGCGCATGGGCTCCAGGGCACGCGGGCTTCAGCAGTTGCAGCGGCTGGGCTCAGCGATAACAGCTCCCAGGCTCTGGAGGGCAGGCCCAATAATTGTGGCCCCCGGGCTTAGCTGCTCTGTGGCACATGGGATCTTCCCAGATCAGGGATCGAAACTGAGTCTCCTGCATTGGCAGGCAGATTCTTTACCACTGAGCCACCAGGGAAGCCACTGTTTCTTATTTATCTTTCTTCTCTTTGTTTAGATTATTCATTTGGCTGTGTTGGATCTTAGGTGCAGCCCTCGGGCTCAGTAGCTATGGTTTGTGGGCTTAGTTGCCCTGTGGCATATTGGATCTTAGTTCATGGACCAGGGATCCAACCTGCGTCTCCTGCATTGGAAGGGGGATTCTTAACCACTGGATCACCAGGGAAGCCCTGAGCTTTGCAGTCTCTTTACTGCTCCTTCTCAGTTACTAAATGCCATCATAGGTCTGTGGTCGGGTTTGCCCTGATCTCATTTTCCTCTCCAACATCTCTTCTTCCCCCTCAGGGGGTGAGCTGCCAGCCCAGGGGCCCACATGAGGACATGAGGCGGGGACGGAGGCAGAGCCTGGCGTCCGAATGCCAATCCTGGACAGGGCTCTTCCTATAGAATGGGGCGTCTCTGGAAGCCCGTGCAGTCAGAAAGCTCGCCTTCTGATCAGTCCGGACACTCGCAAACGGGAACTCAGTGAATTAAAGGGGCTTTCTGCCTCTACTCTGCTGCCCCCTGCTGGAAAGAGGTTGCAAAGACCACTCAGGTCTGGGGGCACCACAGAGGACGGCGCAGAGCAGGAGGTGAGAAGTAACCTGGGGCCCAAGAGCCCCTTCTACGGCAGCCACGGGCCTGCCCTCGGCTCTGGCTGCCCCGGCCACGGAAGGCGGGGAACGGGGAGCAGGGGACACCCACCAGAGTGGGCTCGAACTCCAGGGAGATGGCCCCCAAGGCGTGCTCCAGCTGCTGCTTTTTGGTGATGTCCATGACGACGACCTCCGTGGGCTCGCTCAACTTCCGGATGTCCCACCACATGACCTGGTGGGAGAGGGGCCGCTTTGAGGGCTGGAGTCCCGCAGTTCTTACCCGCCCCCCCACCTTCCTGGGCAGACAGTGGGTGCTGGACACACAGCAACCGAGGGAACAGGCGTGCTTTGAGAATCGCTCCTCTGGTCCATAGTCTTGGCTGATAATCAGAGTCCTGGGCAAGCTCCCTAAAATCCAGAAGCAGGTGGCCTCACCACAGACCTACCGAGTGAAAACTGCCAGGTGTGGGCCCTGGAGTCTGTATCTTTAAAGACCTCTCACAATATGGCAATATATAGCAACATTCAAAGCACACATATGCTTTGACCCAGAAATTCCACTGCCAGGAACGTATGTGTATGCTGTGTGTATGTGTACGCTTCATGCGTATGCAGTAATCTATATGCAAATACACTCTGTGCAGAAAAACAAGTATCGTATATTAACGCATATATATGGAATCTAGAAAAAAATGGTACAGATGAGCCCATTTGAAGGGCAGGAATAGAGATGCAAGGCATAGAGAAGCAACGTGTGGGCACTGGCAGGGAAGGGGAGGATGGGACGAATTGGGATAGTAGGACTGACATAAATACACTGCCATGTGTAAACTAGATAGCTAGTGGGAACCTGCCAGATAGCACAGGAAGCTGAGCTTGGTGCTGTGACGACTTAGCTGGGTGAGCCGGAGGGAAGCTCAGGAGGGACGGGGAATACGCATCCACATGGCTGACTCAGTCTGTTGTACAGCAGAAGCTAACATAGCTTTGTAAAGCAATAATACTCCAACAAAAAAATTCAACCCCTCCAGCACGCTCTTTGCTACATTTTTGGTAACTACAAACTATTAAAATCCACTTAAATAAATTACAGCATATCCATAATTTATTAAGTCCTTAACAGGCATGGGGCAGGCAGCACTTTATGAAATGTAAAATCATCTTTGAGACATGCCGAATGAAAAACATCAAGTGCAAATCAACGTGCAAGGTGCACAGGAAGAGTGCAAAGACGCACATGTCTGCCCTGTATGCGGATGCTGAGCCTGGAGGCAGACGGACAGGCTGATGTAAGTGGGCGCCACGGGAAGGGGGGCTGGGAGGCTGAGGGCAGAGGTAGGGGCATGGCTTCACTTCCTGCCCTCCTGTACCTTTAGGCTCGTGTTCCACAGGCATCTATTACCTGCTGCTCGATTTTACAATGAAATGCAAAAGGCAACATTCTTAGGTGATCCCCACGGGGGACGTGTGACCGCTGCTGCTCCCCACCCTCTGGCCTCCAGCGCCTGGCTGCTCGTACCTGCCCGTCCGTGGACGCCGAGAAACACTCCGTGCCCGTCTTCGACTGCAGCCAGATGGTGCCATACACGGGGTCTCGGTGGCTGAACTCGATGGTGGACAGCTCTGCCACGAGGCTGCCCTTCCGCGTGTCCCAGCAGGCTGGCGGGGAAGGAGATGAGGGGGTGCGTGCTGGGGGCGCAGGCTTCCCGTCTCAGCGCAGGGAGCACGGGGTCGGGGGTGCTGCTTGAGTTGGTTTGACAGCTACGTGTTTTTTTTTTAAGAATCAGAGCTAAGTTCAAGCCAGCCTGAGTTTCCTACCAGCCCCTGAAGCTCACTTCATTCATTCCATCGGGGCCCTTAACATGTGGTGAGCATCACGCTGGGCCCTGGGGAAGCCACTGGGACTTAGACAGGCACAGTCCTTAGGAGACCGGAGGGAAATCTGCCAAGTTACAGCCCGTGCTGCGATTGCTCCCGGGGGAGACACAGGGAGGCAGTCAGGGAAGGCTTCCTGGAGGAAGTGAGGAAGAACTAAGATTGAGGAGGCGCTTCAGGATGGAGTGAGGCAGGGACAGAGAGAGGAGCAGCTCCGTCCTGGAGAAAGTAAGAACGCTTGGGCAAATCTCTCCTGTTGCGTCCATTCATTCCCTGTTTGCCTCTGTACCCCTGCTGCTGATGATCGGAAAAGAAACTCAAGAGGGAGATTTATCCTTTCTTTGGGTTCATTATTAGGACGTCATCTTTTCTGCTTTACCAAGAAAGACTCAAAGCTTATCTATATATATGTATTTTTTGTCCTGATGGATTCTGTCTTCATTTTCCCACGAATATATGGTGAGGACCCACCCTGTTACTCAGAGCTGTTTCTAAGGAAAGCGGGTTTTGTAATACAACAACAGAAGTCCATGATCCATAAATCTCGATTTATGGAATCCAAGTCTAAGGCATTTGGCCCTGCACCAGTCTGGCCCAGAAATGGCTTTTCTTAGCTCAGCTCGCTCTGCTCCGGCGAAGCAGTGCTCGAAGGCAGGTCCCACCATGTCTTTCTCATAGACAGCAGAGTCCCAGGGCCTGGGCTGGTCTGGGCTGGCAGGGAAAACCACTGAAAGGGGTTCTGAGTGATGAGCGAGGCAGGGCTCCTGAATAAACCATGGCCAAGTGACTCTGCTTCAGCCTTTCAGAGGGCTAGCACCCAGATAAAGCTGCAGGGAGATTTATGGGCTTCCCTGGTGGCGCTAGTGGTAAAGAATCAGCCTGCCAGTGCAGGACATATAAGAGATTCGGGTTCGATTCCTGGGTCGGGAAGATCCCCTGGAGGAGGGCCTGGAGAATCCCATGGACAGAGGAGCCTGGCAGGCTATAGTCTAGGGAGTCACAAAGAGTCGGACACGCCTGAGCGACTAACACTTTCACTCGATGGGAGTCCACTTCCACTGGGGCTCCCTGGGGGGGGGGGGTGGGCAGCAGGTCTAAGATGGAGGTCAGAGGTCTCAGGAGGCCAGGATTAAGTGTTTGGCTACTTCAAGGGGTGGCCGGTAGGTGGGAAACTTCAGGGCCACAGGGACAGGTTTCTTCTGAGCTCACATGGGATCTAAACATCAGTTTTCTGGGTGTCCCATCAGCAAAAATGGCAGAGCAAGGCCCTCTGAGAATTCTCTGTTCCATAAAGTCCATGAGAATGTTGGCAAAATCGATGGTCAGAGTCAACTTTTCCAGAACTCTGGAAATTAGTCAAAGGCTGGCAGCAAATCAGAGTGTTTATTCAAGAAAAATAGCTGAATCTTGATAAGAATAGTAAGCTTTGTTGCATTTTGGCTTGCCCCAGTTAAGACGCTATAATCTCCAGTTCTATGATAGCCTTGAAAAATAACACTCTGCCTTCCTGTTAAAAACCCAGTATCTTGGCAGCCACAGGATGGAGCAGAAGGGAGCTGGAGCTCTTTGAAAGTCTCCGATTCAAAGAGTTGTCACTGTTTGACCTGTCTAGTGGTTCTCGGGAGGACCCCCACCCTGTTTGCAAAGTTGTCTGTATTCAGCTTGACTCAGAGCTTCCCCAGGGAAAGAGGTCTTTTTAACAAGTCTATCTTGAAAATAATTAAAATTGCAGGCAACTGATTAACTTTGCAGTGTCTGGAAGTGGTGGATAACAGACGGGGCAAACAATACTCTAACCAAAAAGCTTCAAAGGAAAAGCTGGAGAGTGAGATGCTCATGGGGGTCTTGAAAAGCTCTGATGTATCCCCGGGAAACTAGAAGGTCCCAGGGCTGTGTGCACACTTTTGCTGCTGCTGTTGTTCAGTCACGTCTGACTCTTTGCGAGCCTGTGAGCTGCAGCACACCAGGCTTCGCTGTCCTTCACTATTTCCCAGAGTTTGCTTAAACTCATGTCCATTGAGTTTGGCATTGGCATCACCATGCCATCCAACCATCTCATCCTCTGTCGGCCCCTTCTCCTCCTGCCCTCAATCTTTCCCAGCATCAGGGTCTTTGCCAAGGAGTCGGATGTTCACACCAGGTGGCCCGAGTACCGGAAAGAACTGAGAAGGCCCTCAGCTCTCACCTCTGGCTGACCCGTAGGCTCGGGGCAGCGGCTAAGGCAAAACTGACAACTGCCTGGCTCTGTGCTGAAAGTATGCTCAAACGCGCACAGAGGCCTCCAGGAAAGTCTGCGAAATTTTTTGGCTGTAGATGGCAATAAGCAGGAAACATTCATCTCAAGTACACATGGAATATTCTCCAGGATAGATCCCAAAGTCTCAATAGATTTTTAAAGACTGAAATCACGAAAGCTATCTTTTCTTACCATAATAGAATACAACTAGAAACACAAGTAACTGAAGGAAAAGTAGAAAGTTTACAAATATATAGAAAGCAAACAACATACTTCTAAATAACCCATGGGTCAAAGGAGAGATCAAAGGGAAATCAGAAAATACAACATGCGTGGAATATGGAAACCCAACATACGAAAACTTAGTGTAGCTAAACCAGTGCTTAGAGGGAAATTATAACTTTAAACATCTGTATTTTTAAAAATACGAATCAATAATCTAACCGTCTACTTTAAGAAATTTAGAAAAAGAAGAACAAGTTAAACCCAAAGTAAGCAGAAGGAAGGAAATAATAAAGATTAGGGTGGAAATAAATGAAATGGAGAATAAAAACCAACTTAGAAACATTAATAAAATAAAATATAAAGTTGGTTGTTTGAAAAGGAAACAAACTTTACCAACCCCTATCTAGACTGACCAAGTGAAAAAGAAAGAACACTCAAATTACTAAGATCAGGAAAGAAGGAGGAGACATTACTGCCAACCTTACAGAAATGAAATGACTAGAAGAGAATGAACAATTACATGTCCAGAAATAAGGTTACATGAACGAAACACAAAAATTCTAGAAAAACACAAACTATCAAAACTGATCCAAGAAGAAATAGAAAACATGAGAAGACCTGTAACACATAAAGAGGTTGAATTTTCTATTTTAAAACCACCAATAAGGAAAATGCTCGGACCAACCATCTGGTGAATTCTACCAAATATTTACGGAACAATGAATATAAATTCTTCAGAAACGCCTTCAAAAAAAAAGAAGAGGAAGAACCACTTCACTCACTCTGTATGGCTGGTGTTACTCACACCCATTACTGTATATAAGGGCTTCCCAGGTGGCGCTGGTGGTAAAGAACCCGCCTGCCAATGCAGGAGACATAAGAGATGCGAGTTCTAACCCTGGGCTGGGAAGATCCCCTGGAGGAAGAAATGGCAATCCGCTCCAGTATTCTTGCCTGGAGAATCCCGTGGACAGAGGAGCCGACAGAGCTGTAGGCCATGAGGTTGCAGATTCGGACAGGACTGAGCGCCTTAGCATGCATTGCGCACCGCGTCATGTAGGTCCTCCTGACCGCCTCTCTGGAGATGGAGCTCTCACCACCCCTTTGCCTCCAGTCGCCTCAGCCTGGCTCAGGGCATGCTGTGTCTCATCCGCTCAGTCGCGTCTGACTCTTTGCTGCCCCATGGACCGCAGCCCGCCAGGCTCCTCTGTCCGTGGACTTCTTCAGGCAAGAATACTGGAGTGGGTTGCCACATCCTCCTCCAGGGGATCTTCCCAACCCAGGGAGCGAACCCACATTTCTCCATTGCAGGTGGATTCTCTGCCGTCTGGGCCACCAGGGAAGCCCTGCTTCAGGGTGGGTACACAGTAAGCGTTCCTTGACTTTACTTGACCTGTACGTTCTCTTAACTTTTAATTTGGAACTAACTTCAGACTCACTTGAACTTTTGCACCTGAGGACGCTGATGAGGCAGCAGCAAAGCTTGTCTCACCCTGACGCCGGAAAGCTGCAGGAAGCACCCCCTGACTTTGTCCTCCACGGCAAGCCTGGCCTGGCAGGTGGACCCTGGCTGGAGCGCAGTGGAGCCTGGCTGCCTCAGAGCCCGGGGGGCGGTTGGGCTGGCGCCTGGTTAAGCACCCGGGTGGTGGTGGGCGAAGCCCTTCCTTACCGATCTGCCCATTGTAGCAGCCCGCCAGGAGCACGTGGGAATCTTTGGGGTTATACTCCAAGGTGACAAGAGGAGAAGACGGCTTGAGGGTGATCTCTGGCCTGTTGGGGTTTTCTATAAGGCAGAACAAAAAACATGTATACTACCAGACCTGGAAAGAAAAGGACACAGTCAATTCAACCGCTTGTCCAGGGCGGGGGCGGTGGGGCATCGCTAGGAAGCCCTTCTCCAGGCTGCAATCCTGGTCCTCAGTGACCAGACTCTAGAGGCTCTTCTACAGATGTTATTTTTTGGGAATCAAGTGTGTGTGTGTGTGTGTGTGTGTGTGTGTGTGTGTGTGTGCGTGTGAGAGACTGTCATTCTAATCCATCTCCCAGGTTGGTATAAAGTGAGGTTTGGACCCTAAGGCTTTTACAAAAAGCTAACTCTCCCCTGATTTGTGTGAACCGGTCGCCCTGTCTGTAGACGGAGGATGATGGAGGGACAATAGCGTCCGCCCACGCCACGGGGCGGCAGTAAGGGTTGGCTGAGCGGCTCGAGAGTGGGAAGTGCTCAGCTCCGTGCTGGGTGCCCGCACCTGCTCCTAAGAGCTAACGCTCATTTTCACGGTGACAGTGATGGGCGATGTCTGAGAGCGTGGCGCCCCCATCACCTGCCACCTGCCCGGCTCTGCTGTGCAGTGAGCCCCTCTGTCAGCCGTGGTCCCCGCTCCCGGGTGGACACACTACCCTACCGGCCAGGAATTAGGGACAAGCGCCCAGACAGGCGGGACGGGGGTCCCTCCCCCCGGGTCCCTTCTCAGTCTGCTGGGGACTCTCCGATAGGCTCTTCAGAGACCCAGAGTTGGGAACTCCAGGGGTCTGGTCTTGAATGCCCTGATTCAGGATCCGGAAATGAAGGGAGTTCCTGCTTCTGCTGTGGCTTCGCTTGACTGCACCTGAACCCGGGCAGGGAAAGGATGAGCCGCTGGCTTCCTCCAGGGCCTGGGATCCCAGCGCGGGACCAGCCGCTTCCACCTCCCCCCATGCGTTCACTGGCCTCTGCCCGGCTCCCTCTCCTTCCCGGGTCACCTGTCCCCTCTGCGCCTCACCCAGGTCCCAGATGTACGATTCGCTGCTCATGCCTTCAGGTGCCCGTTGAAAGTTCAAGCAAGAATACGCCACTGCCAACTTCCTGTTGCCATCGGGATGCCAGGAGACATGTGTGG
The DNA here is from genome assembly GCF_023699985.2 of Odocoileus virginianus. Lineage (NCBI taxonomy): Eukaryota > Metazoa > Chordata > Mammalia > Artiodactyla > Cervidae > Odocoileus > Odocoileus virginianus. The sequence goes on from NC_069690.1 coordinate 54,120,724, forward strand.
CTGGCCGCTTAATTTCCTGGGGGTCCCTTTAGAGGAGGGCAAGAGGGCAGAAGACCGGAGTGCCAGGCTCCCCAGACTTCCTATTCATATTTGCTCATTTTTTTTCTTAAAAGAATTCAAATGTCTTTAAATATTCACTAGGAGAAATTTACTTTTAAGAACAAAGCCTCCAGGACTCCCTTAAATGGAAAACTGATCTCACAACCACAAAGAGAAACTAATAAAGAGAGAATGGAAATAAAATTTTAAATTTCGGTCTGATGTCTTCATTTGCTGAAAGTTCTGAGCCTGAGGCTTGATCTCTCATTAATATTAAACTATGAAGGAAGATGAAGAATCCGGCTCCTTGGTATCTGCCCAACTGAATCGAAAACTTTTGTCCACACAAAAGGCTGCATGCAGAGGTTTACAGCAGTGGTGTTCGCAACTGCCAAAACTTGGAACCAACTAAGATGCCCTTCTTAGTAAGTGGATAAATTGTGGTACATCCAAACATTGTTATTACTCAGCATTAAAAAGCAATGAGCTATCAAGCCATGAAAAGACATGCTGGAAACTTAATGCACACTGTTGAGAGAAAGAAACCCATCTGAAAAGGCTACATGCTGTATGGTTCCAACTAAATGACATTCTGAAAAATGCACAACCACGGAGCCAGGAAAAAGATCAGTTGTTGCCAAGGGTTTAGGGGCAGGGAGGGATAAATAGGTAAAATACAGGGGACTTCAAAAATATATTTTTGTTTATTTGGCTGCACTGGGTCTAAGTTGTGGTACAAGGGATCTAGTTCCCTGACGGGGGATTGAACCTGGGCCCCCTGCACTGGGAGTTTGGAGTCTTAGCCACTGGACCACAGAGGATTCTTTTCCAAATGAAATATGTTGATTTATAGTGTTGTGTGAGTTTCAGGCGTGCAGCAAAGGAAATATATATATATATATATATATATATACACACACACACATATTTTTTCAGATTCATTCTCATTTAGGTTGTTACAAGATATTAAGGGGCTTCCCAGGTGGCTCAGTGATAAAGGATCTACCTGCTAATGCAGGAGACGAAGGAGACATGGGTTCAGTCCTGGGTCAGGAAGATTCCCTGGAGGAGGAAATGGCAACCCACTCCAGTACTCCTGCCTGGGAAATCCCATGGACGGAGGAGCCTGGTGGGCTACAGTCCAGGGGGTCACAGAGAGTTGGACACAGCTGAGCACACAAGATACTGAATATAATTCCCTGTGCTGTATTGAATGTCCTTGCTATTTATTTTACATATAGTAGTGTAGATCTTTTAATCCCAAACTTCTGATTTATCCTTCCCCTTTTCCCTTTTGTTAACCGTTTGTTTTCTAAGTCAACACAGGGGACTTTCAGGGCCATGAAACTATTCTGTATGTTGGGATCTGTGACACCCAGAGGGAATCCTAATGTGAGCTATAGACTGCGGGTGTGCTCTAGGCCGAGTGCATCCCCCCAAACCTCATGTGTTGAAGCCTAATCTCCAGTGTGCTGGAATCCAGAAGTGGGGCCTTTGGGAGGTGATTAGGTGGTGAGGGTGGAGCCCTTATGAATGGGATTAGTGCCCTTACAAAAGAGGGTCCAGAGAGACCCCTCACCCCTTCTGCTTTGTGAGTTCTCAGCAAGAAGGTGGCTGTCTCTGAATTATTAATAAAAATCAAGCAGTGACTATTTTGAAACATCCAGTGGTTAGGACTTGGTGTTTCTCTGCTGGGGGCCTGGGTTCAATCTCAGATCAGGGAACTAAGGTCCCACAAGTTTCGAGAAGCAGTCAAAAAAAAAAAGAGAGTCCTCATCAGACACAGAATCTGACCTTGCTGGCACCCTGCGCTCAGACTTTCATCCTCCAGAGTGGTGAGGAATACATTTCAGTTGTTTGTAAGCCACCCAAGTGATGGTGTTTTGAGACGGCAGCCTGAGCAGACTCAGGACAGGGTGTAACAATGTCAGTGTGGCTCTCTGACTGTGACAAAGGTCCCACCTATGGGGTATGGGTGGCAGGAGATGCTGATGGCGGGAGAGGCCGTGTGGGTGGGGGGAGGATGGGCGTGCGGGAATTCTCTGTACTTTCTGATCAGTTTTGCTGGGGACTAAAACTGCTTGAGAGACTGCTTTGGGAAAGATCCAAGGTGTTCTCCTTACTTGTTGCAAGTAATCATTCTTTCTTTCTTTGGGGAAAAAAAAAAAACAACTGCTCAAAAAAATTTTGCTCAGTTTGGTGGCTCAGACGGTAAAGTGTCTGCCTGCAATGCGGGAGACCTGGGTTCGATCCTTGGGTCAGGAAGATCTCCTGGAGAAGGCAATGGCAACCCACTCCAGTACTCTTGCCTGGAAAATCCCATGGACAGAGGAGCCTGGTGGGTTACAGTCCATGGGGTCGCAAAGAGTCGGACACGACTGAGCGACTTCACTTTCACTTTCAAAAAATGAAAGGGGAGAGACGATGTGTAACAGTGAAAAAAGGATTAAAGAGGTAACGGCCCCCATGTGGACACAGAGGGGGGAGGTGGGGAGAACTGAGTGAACAGCACTGACGTACACACGCCTTGACTACCGTGTGTAAGAGAGACAGCTAGTGGGAGCTCAGCTTGGGGCTTGGTGATGACCTGGGGGGTGCTGCTGGGGGCACAGAGAGCTCCAAGCAGGAGGGGGTCTGTGCATGCACATGGCCGAGGCACTTCACTGCACAGCAGACTAACACAACATGCTAGAGCAATTATACTCCAATGTCTAAAAATTAAGTTAAAAAAGAAAGACTTCACGGTCCCAAGCTGACACTTTGTCATGGAAGCCATCGGAAGAAATGAACACAAGGGGGAATGAAATAAGCTTCTGGTCGTGTGACTCATCCACTTTACTCCTCCCTGCGAGCACGGCTGAAGCAGAAGGTTGAGTCCCATCCTCGGCTGGGTCACCCACCCGCTGAGAGCCCTGAGCACGTCTCCTCCCTGGGGCCGGTTTCCTCATCTGTCAAACGTGGAGGTTGGATGTGATGCTTCCTGATGCATCAGCCCTCTCGAGTATCCATACATAAGGTCAGACCCCAGCAGGGCTGGGGCAGCAGGGAAGAAGGCCCCCGCCCCGCCCTGGCCCATCTCCTGCATGCCCATTGCTAGAAGTCTGCAGTGCCCGCCATGACCCAGCCTTGGATCAGAAGAGTCCTGGCTGCTCATGCTCGGACTGGGTCAGACACTTTCCAGGTGGCAAAATGAATCCCCTAGAGTTGGCGTTTGATGCTAGTGGCTTCCGAAATCACAGGTCTTCTCTGCATATTCTAGAACACACACTTGCACGTATATACATAGGTATACATGCGCACACGCACATATACATAGGTATACTTGATTTTCTCTTTTGGTGCATAATTGCCTTTCCACGTTACGTTGGTCTCTGCTGTATAATGAACTGATCAGCTGCATGAATACAGACATCCGCTCCCTTTTGGACTTCCCTCCCACCCCTCGAGGCCATCACAGAGGCCTGAGCCGAGCTTCCTGTGCCTTACACACGAGAGTGGACACATGTCAGTCCTAGCCTCCCGATTCACCCATCCTCCCCTCCCCCCACTGTGTTCACAGGTCAGCTCTCGGCATCTGCAGCTCTGCTCCTGCCCTGCAGAGAGGTTCATCTGTGCCATGTTTCTAGATTCCACGTACGAAATTTGTTTTTCTCTTTCTGATTTACTTCACTCTGTATGACAGATTCTAGGCCCATCCACGTCTCTACAAAATGACCCTATTTTGCTCTTTTTAGTGGTTAAGTAATAGCCATTGTATATATGTACCGCATCAGCTTTGTCCATTCATCTGTCATTGGACATTTAGCTTGTTTTACCTAGGTGTATTTTAAACAAAAGGTAGTGCTTTCTACACACTGTTCGGTGTCTTGATTTGGTTTGGCTTCGCACGGCAATCTCGGAAACTCTCGCCTAAGGAGCTGCCTCATTCGTTCAGATGGCTGAGTGGTAGTCAGCATGCGGGCATAGCAGAATTGCTGGAACCAGACCCTGCTGATGGGTTTATTGTGCTCCCAATCTCTGGCTAGTGCACACCCTGCTGTAGCGAATATCCAGTGATCTCACACACGTGTCTATGGGCTAAGCTTCTGTCACACTGCTGTCCTTGGAGGTTATTCCAGGAAAACTCCCGAGTGCTTGGGACAAGGGTTTTTTTTTTGCTCACAGTGCAGCCAGATCACAGATGTCTGGTGCTTTGGACATTCTCCACACAGTATGAATGGACCACACGTGTACTCAGCTTTGCAAATTTGCTTTAGTCTTTCCTGAGACTGACTCTCTCCTCCCTGTCCACCCACCAGGCCTGCCTCCAGGGTAGGGGCCACTTATCTACTGGGCATTTTATCGCTCTGCCCCTTATTTAGCTCAGAGCACAGAGGGCATTATCCCCACGGCATGGAGTGATGGGTAAGGGGTCCCCTTTGGAAGCACCCATCCACAGGGGTGACAGAGGTCGGCCAGGCACCTGCCTGGCTACAGAGGTACCTGAAAACATTGATGGTCTTAGCTGAGGGGGCCTCGTCCGTCACCTCCACCGCGTCCTCGTCGTCAAAATACTCCTGGTAGATGTCGATGGCGTTATTCTGCTTGATACAGTGCTCCATGATCTGCGGGGGACACAGCGGGAGTCCTTAGTGGTAAAGGGAGGCCTTTCAGCTGAGATAGAGTCTGGGAGGGACGAGAAATATCCCGCAGTCTTTTCCCATCCTTCCAGGCCACGAATTTTCAATGGGGGCAACATCTACCCCGCAAAAGGGTGGAAATTGGTTCCAATTGTTTTCAAATTGCTTCATGGGGGTAAAATAATATCACTTTTTTTTTTTTTTGTACAAAGCACAGACATACATTTTGTGGTGGTTGTTTAGTTGCTAAGTCGTGTCTGACTCTTTGCAACCCCGTGGACTGCAGCATGCCAGGCCTCCTAGATATACATATAGGACATAAATATATAGTACACCTTTGGTATTACATTTTCACTGGGGTGGGGGAATGTCTAAAAAGGCTTGTTGAGAGACAGCAATGAAAAAAAAAAGGTGAAGAAACACATTTCCAGCCAAACAGAATTAGGAGTCACCCTGTATATGGCATCTATCTCCTGTTTCCTCCATCCGGAAGGCTCTCCCCCATTATTCCAAATGTCCAACAAGGAAAAACCCAAGGTCAAGGGCCTCCTCCTTCAGGAAGTCTCCCCTGATACCTTCAGCAGGAAACCAACTCTCCCTCCTTATGGGGCAAATAGCAAAGCATTTCTGCTCTTACAGCCTTCCTTTCAATGTTAGATTGTGTGGTACGTGCATGCTCAGTTGTGCCCCACTCTTTGAGACCCCATGGACTGTAGCCCACCAGGCTCCTCTGCCCATGGGATCTTTTCAGGCAAGAATACTGGAGGGGGTTGCCATTTCTTTCTCCAGGGGATCTTCCTGTCCCAGGGAGTGAACCTGCCTCTCCTGTGTCTCCTGCACTGGAGGTAGATTCTTTACCTGCTGAGCTGCCTGGGAAGCCCCTGTTAATACTGTGATATCTCTGTTTTGTCTTTGGCCTCCAGTGGCTCACAAACTCTTCAGGGTGGGATATGTGTGAATTTCATTTTTGCAATCTCTACTGCACCTGGCAAAGGCTAGAAGCTCCATCCAAATGTGCTGAATGAATGAATGACCCCTATTGGCAGGTAGCTGCTGGCTGGGGTTCCTTAGGGGTCTCTTTGCCCAGAGGGTTTCCCACTTTCCTGATTCCTCCTAAAGCCTGTTCAGTCACTGGACCTCCCTGCCTTACCCTTGGGTCTGCTGTGTGGACCTGCCTACCTGCTCCCAGACCGAAGGTTCCATACGGTACCCAGTGTCCAGCCTCAAGGAGCTATAACTGCTGAGCCTGACATGCAGTTGGGGAAGCAGTGATGGCTGAGACCCTGCCCGAGCCGAAGCAAGCCTTACCGAGCCCAGCTGCATGATGGCATTGATGTAGTTCTCGTCCTTCTCCACCTTCTTCCGGAAGCGGATCGTCTGCTCCAGCTCCAGGGGGTTCACATCCTTGGGCCAGCCGCCCTCGATGTGGTTAACCCCCCGGGTCTCCATCTCAAAGCGCTCTGTGTTGGCCTAAACAGAGAGTCACAGGTGAGAAGATGCCCGGCCCTGGTGGAAGCATGTGGCCACTTCTGCAAACCAGAGTCCCGGGGTTCCTGGGCTCTGAGCACTCAGGGAGGGACTCATGAGGTACCCTTGACCGGAGCCACAATGTCTTCAGGTACCAGCAAGGATCTTTCTGGTCCTCACGGGGTCACAGGCAGTCATGAACGTGCCAGCCTGTGAAGTTAGTAAAAGCCACTTTGCAGTTGATGCCGGTGGCCGGGAGAACTCCAGTTCTGACCTGACCGCAACCCTAAAAACCCAGAGGAGCCCACTCACCCATCTGCTCTGTGAGACACCAAAGGACAAAGTGACGAATCCTACTATTTACAGTGAGACGGGAATCGAAACATAAAAACACCTAAGAGTTTGGATTCGCTTTGCTCAATCTCTGCTGCAGCGAGGATGTTAGAGATGCAGTTTTACCCTCTTTAAACTTACCTCTCTGCCTCCTTTTCAGTCCCCTCACCCCGCATCTCTTCAATTGTGATAAAACACACATGTGTTTCCCTGGTGGCTCAGACGGTAAAGAGTCCGCCTACCAACGCAGGAGATGCAGGAGACCCAGGTTCGATTCCTGGGTCAGGAAGATCCCCTGGAGAAGGGGATGGCTACCCACTCCAGTATTCTTGCCTGGAGAATTCCATGGACAGAGGAGCCTGGAGCGCTACAGTCCATGGGGTTGCAGAGCCGGACACGACTGAGCGACTAACACTTTCACAAAATACATGTAACTTCACGTGTACCATTTTGGGGCTTTCCTGGTGGCCCAGTGGCTAAGACTCCGCAGCCCCAGTGCAGCCAGGGGGCCTGGGTTCAATCTCAGAGAACAAGATCCTGCATGCCACAATGAAGACCAGGTGCAGCCAAGTTAACAGACAAATATTTTTAAAAATAAAATCTACCATTCTGACTATTAAAAAAAATGCTCAAGTTAGTGGCATTAGGAACATTCACGATGTCGGGCAATCATGAGCCCTGTCTAGTTCCGGAACTTTCTCATCGCCCCAAATGGGGCCTCCACACTCACTGAGCTCTCAATCTCACTTCCTTTATAAGCCATTTCTCACAGAAGCTAGAGGTCTCAACAGGCGGAGCCGCTGGCATTGGAGACACCAGTGTGGCTTGGTCTTCGTGGCTGCCTCGTGTTTAGGGGGCTGCCACGCACAGGACTGCTCTGGTCCCAGGGACATCAACTCACCCTGGGAAGCAAGAGAGTCAATGTGTTTGAACTGGAAGTTACTAGAAACACTCATAAGTGTTTTGGCCAAATCAGTGTGGTTTTCATGCCGCCGATTTAGGAATGCGACAACAGGGTTATCCCCCCAATCTAATCTTCTCCCGGCAGTTGTTGACATAATCGGGAGCTGACCACCTGCTTCAGACAGACCGGGAGAAATCTGGGATTTTGAACAGCAACACGACCCTCAGTTCTCTTATCTTAGAGGCACCTCTGGCCAGAACTTTCTATGGGACCGTTTTTCACAAGCTGGGTAGGTCCTGCAGGTGTGAACCCCTGGCCCCCTCAGATACCTCTCCCAGCTGTTACTGTGCAGTCACTCAGTTGTGTCTGATGCTCTGAAACCCCATGGACTGCAGCACGCCAGGCCTCCCTGTCCCTCACCATCTCCCAGAGTCTGCCCAGGTCCATGTTCACTGCATCGGTGATGCCGTTCAGCCGTTTCATCCTCTGATGCCCTGTTCTCCTGCCCTCAGTCTTTCCCAGCATCAGGAACTTTTCCAGTGAGTCGTCTGCTCATATCAGTTGACCAAAATACTGGAGCTTCAGCTTCAGCAATAGTCCCTCCAGTGAATAGTCAGGTTTGATCTCCCTTAATATTGACTGGTTTGATCTCCTTGCCATCCAAGGCACTTTCAGGAGTCTTTTCCAGCACCATAGTTCAAAAGTTGCACCTAAAACAACTCTAGCAAGAGTCTTAGAGGGGAGGCCAGAGAGAGAGAGCATCTTGATTTGCATTTGCCTGGCCCAGGGGGTGGTTGGTGCTGGGGCTTGTCCAGACCCTGGGCACCAAGCTGGGATTGGGGGTGATTCTGCCGTGGCACATCCGGCATCCGCACTGGTCCACTCTAACTGGCTTCCCGGGGGAATGGAGTCACGCAGTCCCACTTACCAGCCCTGACCTGCCACCCCGCCAGACCACACCTCCACTGGCCCAGCCCTTGGCTCAGGGACCCACCTCATGTTCTGACATGCTGGTGGAGCACTGGATGCCCGTGTCCACCGGGTTCCGCTCTACGAACTGCTCGGCCAGCTCGGGGTTGGGCGGGATGTCGATGTTCAGCTCTGCCTGGCGGTCAGAGAAGTTGCATTGCTTCCCAAACTCGCTGCGCTTCTTCACGTACACGTACACAATCTCCATGGTACCGGCTGCGGCAGGGACGGGGGAGGGTGTGTGGTGAGGACCCCCAGCTGGCTACCTCCTGGTCTCCAGGAGCCCCAGCACTGCAAGCAGCTCCGTGTTTCCTCTCTGGGTGTGGCGGGAAGGCTCCTAAGGGATTCGTCCAGAAGTTGAGCTGCATTTGAAAAAATAATTTCTGGAGTGATGACTATAGGCTAAGCGTTATCTTGTTTGGTTCTTACAGTTGCCCTCTAAGGTGGACAATAAGATCACCAATCCCCTTTGGAGGAACCTGATATTCACAGGGACCCAGAACGCCTTGCCCAGGACCACAAAGCCAACAAGGGGTGCTGCTGGTCTACCCGACTCCAAAGCTCTAACTCAACAACTGATACAGTTTTTGCTGAGCTAATATGATTATCCAGAGGCAAGGAAGAAATATTGGTGGTGATTATGTTGAACTAAATTCCCTGCCACTTGCTGGACCTGACAATGATTTCACTTACTTTGTCAGAAAACATGGTTTGTTAAAACCATGAATAGGGAGTTCCTCAGTGGACGAGTGGTTAAGACTTCGCCTTCCAGTGCAGGGGGTGTGGGTTTGATCCCTGGTCGGGAAGTAATATCCCACAGGCCAACAACCCAAAACATAAAACAAGCAATGGTGTGACACATTCAATTAAGACTTTAAAAATGGTCCACATTAAAAAAAACAAAACTAAATAGTCAAGACAGAGTGATGTGCTGGCATAAGGACAGACATTTAAATCAATGGAATGGAATTGAGCGCTCAGAAATAAACCTTTATATCTATGGTCAATTGATTTTCAATGAAGGTGCTAAGACAACGTAATGGGGAGAGGATGGTCTTTTAAACAAATGATGTTGGGGGTGCTGTACCTTCACAGGCGAAAGAATGACCCCAGGTTCCTACCACACGCCAAACGAAAATATGACTCAAAATGGATCACAGCGGAGGATGCAGGTTCAATCTCTGATCTGAGATCCCACAGCCAAAACAAACAAAAATACAGTGTGATTCTCAACCTTGGCTACACACTTAGGAACACCTGGAGGGCTCTGGAAAATACCACGATGCTCAGGTTGAACTGCAGAGTAACTAAATCATAATCTCTCAGCGTGCAGCCAAGGATGAGAACCACCGATTTAAAGTGAGGGTTCTTAATCTCAGAACCAACGTTTCTCAAATCTGGAATGTCCCTTCAAAACACAGAAATTCCCACCCCCCTTCCTGTAAACACTGATCTACATGTCTGAGACGAGGCTTAGACATTTGTACAGTCACCCCAGGTGACTATTAAGACCAGATACGTGTCTGTCCTTCCTCCCCAAACTCCAGGGCTGCAAGGAACCAGACGGGTGGGTCCAGGCTGCTGTCCCCTGAGATATAGGGCCAAGAGCTCTGTGGCAGCCCAGAAGCATGTGCCTGGATGGCCTCAGGCCCTGGAAGAGCGGGGACAGGGGGTGAGGGCGATGAGGGTTAACTACTAGGCCACTTTGCATCCACAGGCGTTGTTTGTTGAAGACAGTACTACCCTCCCAACCACCTACTTCTCAGCCCCAGAACAGCTCATCCTGCATCAGACTCATGGGGAGTAGTATTTTCCGCTCTTTCTTGTGGTTTGGAAACTTTTCTACCCAGGAAGGGTAGGAGCAATGGCTTGGAGAACAGAGGATGGGGACAGAAGCACAAAGGACAGCAGGTTGCCCTAATGGTTTATTTTTCATGGACAAGACAGAGCCTCGTGGAAAAGGATGCACACCCAGTGAGCATCTCCCTGGCCGCCAGCACATCGCTGAACTACAACCAGGCTGCACCTGCGCCCCCCACCCCTCCACGTCCCAACCCTCGCCCCCCAAGGACTGCCAGACTCTGTAACCACAGGCTACTCATCTCTCCCTCTATTAAAAAGAGACAACTGCCAGGAGACAGCCAGCTCCTAGGGGACACAAGGGGTCTTAAGAACACAAGGAAAGCCTAGGAAGACAAAAATAGCCTCTTTAGCCCAGATCATATTTTTAACAGCTTTGCTTTCCTTCTTGGTGCTTCCCAAGGCCAAGCCAGGAGCGAGAACAGAGGCATTGTTTTCTATCTGGAGGCAGACAGAGAGGACATTTAAAGGCTGGCTGGGTGATGGGAAGACAGCTCATTCAAGGACCCAAAGTGGGCTCTTTTCACAAGCTGGTGGAGGATGAAGATGAATGGTGAGGTCAGAGCTGGTGGGGGGGTGGTCTCAGGAGGTCTCTCCCCGCCCTGGTGAGACAAGTCTCAAAGGCTGGGCTGCGCCAAGCAGTGCCTGAGTAAGGCTGTCTGCAAAGGGGGCTTCCAGGGGAGGCAGGAGCCGCCTCGCTGCCCTCTGGGACTTTGGGGGGAGGAGATGCCACCCGTGGGAACCTCAGCCCCACAAGCATCTCAAACACAAGACCACGTGGAATTAAGAGACAGGCTGCTCTGAATGCCAAATATGCAACCGCCTCCGACATCCTGGGGCAGTCAGATCAGAACCTTCTCCAAACAGAAAAACAAGACTCGGCTTGTGCAATGATAACGAGTGAAGTGATTCCTGGAAAGAACCTCCTTTGGCTTCAGAGAAACGAAAAGATGAGGGACTGGTGGGGGGTGGCTGAGAAGTTCAGTGCAGGAGCTTCACTGGCAGGCAAGTGGAGGGTGGCCACCTTCCCCCACCACTGGACTCCCTGGAGTTACAAAGGTGACAAGGTCTCTCCTTCTTGTCCCTGGGGCAGTCTCCAGTCTTTGTGCTGCATCTGGCTGGACAAAGGACTGTAGGGGGAGGGACTTCCTGCCCTCTTCCTTCTGTCTATGCACCTTCTGGAACTTGCGGTCATAAGGGACTCACTCGCCTTCAAAAGTGGCTGATCTCCCTGGGAATTCCTTCCTGTGCTCCACACTGGGATCAACCTGGGATGAGCTCCAAGAGGTGGAGGCTGAAGACAGCCAGAGGTGGGAGGAGGTCCCCGGACCTGGAGGGTGATGTGGGCCTCTGTTTCCCTGCTCAGCAAACTACAGCATGGTCCCCTTGAGCCAAGACTATGGTCTTTTCTTTTTTTTTTTTGATGTGGTACTAATAGTCATTGGGCTTCCCTAGAGACTCAGTGGTAAAAAATCCACCTGCCAATGCAAGGGATGTGGGTTTGATCCCTGGGTGAGGAAGATTCCCTGGAGAAGGAAATGGCAACTACGGTATTCTTGCCTGGAAAAATCTCATGGACAGAGGAGTCTGGCGGGCTACAGTCTATGAGGTCACAAAAGAGTCAGACACAATTTAGTGACTAAACAACAACAACAATGAATCTTCGTTAATAATGACAGTCCCTGAGAGTAATGATTCCTAATTAGAAGACTGTGGTCTTCTATTCACTCCCGTCCCCAGGGCCTGGCACAGGGGGCCCCCTCCTCCCTTCGTCACATGCTAAACGAGCGATGTGACCCCAATCCGCCAGCACACTCCCCTAGAGGTCTCTTCCCTACTCCTCCTCTTCTGATGAGAAAAAGTCCAGCAAGCTAGCGATGTAGGAGGAAGACACTGGGTCTGAAAGCTGGGAGAAGAATGCACTCGTGTGGCTCAAGAGACTGTGATAAACTGTGAACTTGTTGCAGGAAGAAGGGACTGCGATACCCTAAGGGCATCCGGATACCCACTGGGGATAAGGAATAGGTTAAATGTTGCAGAGGACCCGCCACTGCAGACGGGCTCAGTAACTCGAACGCCCTTCCCTACATTCTAAGCAGAAGGCTCTCCTCTTCACTCGGCTGGGCCGCCCACCACTCCAGCCCCAGGCTGTATTTTCTATCCAGGGGGCTGTAAACCCTTTAGAAGTTCTCCCATCCCCCCACCAGGAGATGGACCGTCTGATGCGGTCCGTCATCAGGACCGGACTGGCCGCAAGGGGTGTAGGAGGCAGGGTGTCTGGAACTTGCTGGGTCCTGGGACTCCGGGAACATCGAGGGCAGCGAGGACTGATGGGCGGGGGACCCTAGGAGCGCTGGTCCCCGGGGTCCATCATCCGGCAGAGCTAGCCCGGAAGGACGCCCCACGAGGAGTTTCTTGCACTAGCGGTGTTTCTCACCCTCTGGGGCTCCCTTTCACTCTCCAGTCTTCTCTTCAGCCGCGGACATCCTCCCCGCGTCCGCCCCTTAACCTCGGTCGGTTCCTGCTGCCGCTGGGGAAGCCCCCGAGTCGCGGAGCTGACTCCAGAGCTTCTCAAACGGCTCCTGAGTTTACTCGTTGCCTAGCAACCCTGGCCGGGGCGGGGCGGTGGGGGGGGGGGGGCGCTCACGACGCAGGGCAGCGCGGAAGGAAGGAAACCTGGAGCACGTGACCCATTAAGCCCTGTTGGAAGCGTCTCTGGTCCCTCCTAAATTAGTCAAGCACCGGTAACGATAAACGTATGTAGGATCGTTGCCAAGGCGCTTATCCAAGTCCACAAGTATGCATTTGGCAAGATTCTCAGAAAATGCAAAATGTACTCAGTGAGCCTAGGAGTCCTGAGCCCTGGGTGAGGCTCTGTTATTGATTTATTCACGATCCAGAAGGTCAATTCCACCCCTTCCTTCAGTTTCCTTGTCTGCTTAATGGGAACTATAACCCCCAGCTTCCTCTCTGTTACCAAAGCCCCTGCACACTGAATAGTAAGCTTAAGTCTGAACCACTCCGTCAGGAAGGAAACTCCTATAGGGTAGGGGCTGGGTGTTTCCGCTCTTAGCTCTTGGTTGCTGGTGAATGAATGAATAAAATGAAATTTCTCATTAGTTAAGACAATAAGGTGAAATAATGCAAACTAAAAGAACCGGATGTGGGGCTAGAAAACATGGGTCTGAATCCCAGCAAGGTGGCTCAAATGGTAAAGAATCTGCCTACAGTGAAGGAGACTTGGGTTCGATCCCCGAGACAGGAAGATCCCCTGGAGAAGGGAATGGCAAACCACTCCAGTATTCTTGCCTGGAAAATTCCACCGATAGAGGAGTCTGGTGGGGAGTCCATGGTGTCACAAAGAGTCGGACACAGCTGAGTGACTTTCACTCACTCACTTGATTGTTCACTAACTGAGTGACGTTGGGCAAGTTGTTTGCCTTTCCTGACTCGTGCCTAGTCACTTGTGCGTGTGTGTTAGTCACTTGGTCGTGTCCGACTCTTTGTGATCCCATGGACTGTAGCCCGCCAGTCTCCTCTGTCCGTGGAATTCTCCAAGCAAGAATATTGGGGTGGGTTGCCATGCCTAGAAGTACATGCCATGCCTCGGAGGACCAGGGGATCTTCCTGACCCAGGGATGGAACCCAAGTCATCTGCATTGCAGGCCTAGTCTTTACTGGGTGTCACCAGAGAAGCCCCACTTAGTTGCTTAGTTGTCTCTGACTCTGCGACCCCATGTACACTAGCCCGCCAGGCTCCTCTGTCCTTGGGATTCTCCAGGCAACAATAGTGGAGTGGGTAGCCATTCCCTTCTCCAGGGGATCTTCCCGATCCAGGGATCTTCCTGACCCAGGGTCTCCTGCACTGCAGGTGGATTCTTTACTGTCTGATCAACGATCCTCATTGGCCAGTGGAGGGGCAGTCGCAGTGCTCAGGATAACTGGGAAGACCAGCTAAGCTGACGTGGCGGTGTGCCCAGGCCGGAGCTGACCACAGAACCTGCACTGGAGGCCAGCTCTCTGCCTCCCACGGCCAGGGATCTAACCTGAGTTCAGAGACGGCTGTTGGAGATCTGGGCCTGGGCGGACCATGTGTCATCCAAGAAGTGGGATTTGGGGTTGGAATGGATAGAGCCTTGACAAATGGTTATGAGCTGCGGGGGGGAAGGAGAGGGGAGATGATTCCAGATCGAAGGGGAGGGCAGCAATGTGAGCCAGGGAGAGGCAGTTGTCATGGAATAAAGGCGTTTTGGGAGGTCCCTGCTGGGGGCCGGTGAGAGAGGAGTTTACAGAAGTCATCTGGGGATCTGAGAGGCAGTGTAGGCTCCTGGCCAGCTTCTGGGGATTCTGTGAAAGGACAGTGGAAAGCAAACATCCCTCCCTCAGGCTCCCCAACTTCTCCATAAATGTGTTTCACCACTACCTGGCCTGTGCAACAGATTTCCCCTTGAGATGGCGCTTTGCCCAACTGCACCAACCAGTGGCAAGCCCATAGTGACCGTTGCCATCAGCTGCCCCTGCCATCAGTTGGTCGGGGGCAACTCAGACACAAAACGTCCGGAAGAAGTGGACCGGCTCCATCCTGGGGCGCTGGCTGGCTGGGGCTGCGATCGCAGATGCCCTCCTCACTGCTCCCCCCACTCTGGGATGCTGAGGCTCCCTGCACGCAGGGAGGTGAGGGGGAGTGGGTGGAGAGAAGTAGAAAAGTCGAGAGGAAAACTGCAGCCTTCCTTCCTGTATCATTGCAATGACTTATTACAGGCTTCTCACCCACCCTCACTCAGAAAGCCTGCTTGCTGCCAACCGCCAGCGGGCAGCTCCGCTCACTGGAAAAACAGGCAGCACCCATGGGCGGGCCCGTCTCAGTCACCCTGGGAAGCCAGCAATAGAGCATGTAATTAGAAGTAAGCACAAGGGTCCAATTTTAAAAACTGCAGCGTCTTCCAGAGCTCCACTCAATCACAACAGACCTGGCAGCTTTTTATTTTTGTTGTTAAATGACCCAGTGACTAATCACCATCCAGATTCTTATTTATTTGGGTGTGCTGCGTCCTTATTGTGGCAGGTGGGATCTTCAGTTGCAGCGTGTGGGATCTAGTTCCCTGACCTGGGATCGAACACGGGCCCCCTGCATTGGGAGCTCGGACTCTTAACCACTGGACCACCAGTGAAGCCCCCGCAACTGAAGCTCTCTACTGAGAGCAGCCCCTAGCCCTGGACATCCCCAAGGCCAGTGAACAGTCCATTGCAATGTTGTCCCGCCAGCCTCTTTATCCATTGTCATCGTGATAAAGTACACATAAAATCCACCACCTTAACCATTTTTAACTGCTCAGTTCAGTGGTGCTAAGAACCTTCATACTGTTACACAACCATCACCACCATCTATCTCCAGAGCTCTTCATTTTGCAAATCTGAAACTCTATTCCGGTTAAACAGTAAGGCCCCACTCCCCGCTCCCCGAATTCCCAGCAGGCACAATCCTACTTTCTATCTCTATGATTCCGAGTACTTTAAGTACCTTGTAGAAGTGGAATCATGGGGCTTCCCAGGGAGTGCTAGTGGTAAAGAACCCACCTGCCAATGCAGGAGACGTAAGAGATGCTGGTTCAGTCCCTGGGTTGGGAAGACCCCCTGGAGGAGGGCATGGTAACCCACTCCAGTAGTCTTGCCTGGAGGATCCCATGGACTGAGGAGCCTGGCGGACTGCAGCCCATGAGGTCACAGAGAGAAAGGTGACTGAAGTGACGAGCAGCAGCAGAAGTGGAATCAGGGTTTTTTTTTTTTTGGTAACTGACTTATTTCACTTGGCAGAATGTTTTCTAGGTTCATTCATGTTGCAGGTGTTGGGCCCTCCTCCCTTTTTAAGACTGCGTAATATTCCATTGGGGACAAAGCACATTTTACTTTGTCATCTATTAATGGACACTACAGTTGCTTCCACTTTTTCCTATTGTAACTAACGGTGCTATAAACATGGGGGTACAAATATTGAGACCATTCTTTCAATTCTTTTGGGAAGTGGAATTGCTGGATCATATGGCAATTCTATTTACTTAATAGAATTTATTAATTTTTAATTTTTTGGAAGAACCTCCATACTGTTATCCAAAGCAGCTGTACCATCCCTTGTTCCCACGATGGCGCACTCAGGTCCACTCTGGCAGCTGCTCCAGAATCAGTGTGAATGACAGCCTCAGGCGTCAGCCTGCCAAGCCCTCCCAGGCTGGCTCAGACACACGAGATGCTGCAAGGAAGGACTGAAGGGCTCCGTGTGTCGCGGGAGCCCGGGCGCAGACAGGAAACCCGTGGGGGTGGAGAGTTTCGGAAGAGGCGGAAGCGAGGACCTGCCGCCAGGCTGGGAGAGGTGGCCGGCCCTGTGACCCTGGCCCAGGCCCGAATCATTACCCCAGAGGTGCCCACCTGGGTCATGGGTTACACTCCTGACTTTGACACGTGCTCCAACTAAGTCCTTTCTCTTTACACCTCTGGCTTTTTTTATTTACAAAACGACTTGGGACAGTTCCTGGCACTTTGGAGGTTACTCAATAAATGCCGCTTGTGATCAGCAATCCTAGAAGCAATCACCTCCAAGAGGAGCTTTGGAGACTCCGGCAGAAAGGAGGCCTGATTTTGATCTTGACGAGCAGCAAGGTGAGGCCCTGTCTCTATTTTTCTGTTTTTTTCCAACAGCCCTGTCTTTAAATCCTCAACACTGAAACCCACTCTGAACCCCACCTCGAGTATAACCCAGCTAGTAGGTGCCATCAGCTACCTTCATCATTCCCAAAGCCGAGGAAGTTGGACACAGCGTGCATTTTAGTACCAGTGGTTTATTTCTTCCCCAGGTGAGGGCGCACCTGTATTAAGCAGAGGTGTGCCCACCTGGCTCCTCCAGGAACCATGCAGGGGGTTCTAGTTTAGTTTACATGCATTAAAAACAACTCTAGTGGCCAACGAGGAACGTTAAGAAGCACCACCTCGACGCAGCAGAGTCCTGTCTGCACGCGACACGGCCTCACCAGGGTGCGGTCATGGTCCATGTATGTACAGGGGGATGGGGGAGAGAGTCCTGGCGGCCCAGTGGTCCCGCGGTTGGGGAGGCTTGGCTGGAGCCTGAGAACCACTCTGCTGTTCTGTTCTGGCCAGAAGCGGTGCCCCGGTTCACAGCCATGCTACCCCACGCCCCTGCTTCAGTGTGGGAGGCTGTGGGACTCCCGGGCCGTGCACTCTGGCCGGGCAGGAGGTTGGAAGCACCAAAGATGCTAATGCTGGCTCCTCAGCGGAGAGGGTGGTGGGTCATTACTTCCTCCTGGTCCCCAGGCTCCTCCTCACCCAGCAGGTACTGGTCAGGGGCAGGGACAGGATGGAGGAAGAGGTAGGGAAGATGCCCGTCTGTACATCAGGACATCACTTTGCTAAAAGCTTTAGGACCAACTTGGAGACAGAAGCAGGGAGAGTTTATGTGGCCGTGCAGCTGGTCTCCGGGACCAGACTCTGTTCACGTTCAGACTTCCCTCCTAGAGACTTTATTCTCTCAAGATGCGTCCGTCCAGGTGGGATGAACACACATCCCCACCAACCAGCATCTGGGGACAGGGTGTCTCACTGACTTCTGTTTTGGTTGACAAATCAGGTGGGAAGGATCAGCCCCACATCTGCTGTAAAAACTGGCTTGTGGGGTGAGTTTCAATTCTTTGGACAATCAAGAATCTTTAGAACACTGGCAAGAAAGAGAGTCACTTTTTCAAAGTGTCTGTGAATACCTGAGACCGCCCCTACTGCCATGAGCAAACTCACAGTGGAGATTCTGGAATGGAGGTGAGGTGACCGAAGGTTGCAGAGAAGAGAGGTCCATCACGGCCACCTGGAACCCCACCAGGCTGCAAGGCCCTGGAGCTCCTGGCCTCATAGGCAGAACCTGCCAAGACCTTCCCTCCGTGGCCTAGGAAGAGTCTACCTGGCCCTGGAAGGCTGAGTTGGACAGTGTCTGGTCTCATCAGGGATGTCACCTTAAAAAGCATCTCCTGATCAGCCCATCTGCCTTTACCTGTGGGTAAATGGTACCCATCTGAGCAGCCAGGAGGAGAGGTGACCCCGAGAATGGCTACCTGGGTTTCCGGTTGTGCCTGCAGGAGGCAGAGTCCTGGCAAGGGGACCCTCAAGCCTGATCCAGCCCCTTGTCACTGCCCTTCCCCACCTGGCGAGGCGGGGACTCAGGGGTGAACTGAACCAGGCTCCTAGCTTAGGGACGGCCAAGCACCTGGGGACGTTTCCGGTGTGGAGAGGGAGTCAGCGGAGGGAGAGGGATGGTCCAGTTCATGGGGCTTCTGTCTGCCCGGGAATGTCAGCCAACCCCAGGCTGACTCTCCCCGAATCTTCAGTCGCTCCCTGGCGCCAGCCGGAGCCTTCTGATCCTGCAGTCTCTATATGCCTTTGGTTTCTGTTAAAGAAACACACTTGCATTTGCCTTAGTTAAAAACCAAAACGGAGCAAGGAGGCAGGAACTCCGAAAGTGTGTTAGGCTGGAAACTCGTTCCCGTAGTGCCGCAGGTGTTCGTCCGCCACGGACAGGTAGGTGGCCCGCATGCTGGGCGAGTACTGTGGGAGAGAGGGGAGGGGCGGTCAGGACAGGCTCACACGTCGCCCGTCACACCGGACTCCGTGCTCGCAGAAGCGCCAGCACGGCAGCTGGGCGCCGAGTCTCAACGTCAAGGCCTCGTGGGGGTTACTGGAGGACAGTGGGGGTGGCCTGGGCAGGCTTCGTGTCTGCTGAAGCTTCCAACCCTGGGGCCATCGGGACATCTGCTTCCCAAGCTCACGGTGCACACCCGACCAGCCTCCCTAATGCACCCGTGCGCTAAGGAGTCTGCCAAGAGAGCAGGCTGACGGCACAGGCCCACTGACTGCGAGAGCCAGGTTCAAATCCCAGCCGTGCACCTTACTCATCCTATGACCTTGGAGGAGGTTCTCCAATTGCTCCAGCCTCAGTCTCCCCACCTGCACAATGGACCTAAGAGGACTCAGCTCTAACATTGAAAGGGTGGACTAATATAAAGCAGAAAGGTCCCTAACCCAGGGCTTCTCAAACCTGGCTGTGCATTAGAGACACTGCAGGGTGGGGCTGGGGAGGGTTCTGAAAACATCCCGATACCCAGGCCGCACCCACCAGTACTTTTTTATGACATAAAATACACATAAAATTAAGCCTTTTGGGACTTCCCTGGGGGTCCAGTGGTTAAGAATCCACCAGCCAATGCAGGGAACAGGGGTTTGATCCCTGGTCTGGGAAGATCCCACATGCCACAGAGCAACTAAGCCTCTAGCTCTAGGGACGGTGCTCCACAGTAAGAGAAGTGCCCGCAATGAGAGGCCCACACACCGCAACGAAGAGGAGCCCCCCCGCCCCCGCCCCGCCAATGCAACCAGAGGAGTCTGCAGGCAGCACTGCAGACCCAGGGTGGCCATAAGTGAATAAATAAATAAATAAGCTGTTTCAAAGTGCCGCCTCTAATATTTTTATAATAAGTTCTTCCCAGTGCAGCCAAGTCAGAGAAACACAAAGTTTGAGTGTCTGCAGCAGATGTTAGCCAGCTATTGCTCGGAAGTTAAGGATATGGCCTCTTACATTATCGCATCTCTCATCAAATGTACGACCTGAGAGTCTGCATGTCCCACAAGCTCCAGGTGCTGTTGGTCTTCTGACTCAGGAGCAATGATCCACAGGAACCTGACTGTCCTCTGGCCCCAGGGGTTCAGGTCCGAACCACTCACACCTGAGCCGGGCAAAGGCTTCCAGCTGGGTGAGGGGAGGGGGTCTGAGACTCCTTAACCCCTTAAAATTGACTGGGTCTCAATTTTGCCCTTCCAGGGACACCTAGAGGCACTTTTAGTTGTTCTTCAGTTGTTAAGTCGTGTCCCACTCGTTTTGACCCTGTGGATTGCAGCACGCCAGGCTCCCTAGACCTCACCATCTCCTGGACTTTGGTCAAATTCACGTCCATTGAGCTGGTGATGCTATCTAACCATCTCATCCTCTGCCTCTTCTTCTTTTGCCTTCAGTCTTTCCTGGGGGAAGGTTTATTCTGCCCTCGAGCCTTGCAAATAAGGTCAGTTTTCTGATTATCTCTGCTGAAGGCATGGAGAGTGGCCTGGATCTTTCAAAACAGAAGGCAATCGGAAATTCATTTACTGTTGGCATTCCAGGGCCTTGAGTAATTCATGTGTCACAGCATCAGATTTCTCCTAATTATTTTATGTTGTACTGAGATTAATATGAAAATCAACCTGCATTCTTGGGGCCACAACAGCTGGCGGGAGGAAGCAGGAACCTGAAAGGCTTCTTCTGGTTTACAGAGAAGCCAGCTTGGGATTTCAAAGGTGCCAACTCTGGAAGTAGGCCTGGACGTGCCGCTGTCCCTGCCTGGGGCCCCCAGGAGCGAGAGCAAGGCCTGGGTTGAGGGCGGTCTGGGCAAAACAGCAGCAAGGCGGGGCAGGGCATGGAGAGCCGGAGGGTAGGCTTGAGCAGGACGCTGCGGACACCTGAGGCTGATTGTCCTGCATGCGGGGGGCTGGCCTGTGCCCAGTAGCGCCCCTGGCCTCCACCCGCTAGAGGCTGAGAGCAGCCAGCACCCCCCGCCAGGTGTGACGATCAAAGATGCCTTTAAGTGTAAAGTGAAAATGTCAGCTGCTCAGTTGGGTCCGAATCTTTGGGACCCCATAGACTGTAGCCCGCCAGGCTCCTCTGTCCGTGGGGTTCTCCAGGCAAGAATACTGGAGTGGGTTGCCATTTCTTTCTCCAGGGGATCTTCCCCACCCAGGGATCGAACCTGGGTCTCTGATGTCTCCTGCCTTGGCAGGAGGGATCTTTGCCACCTGAGGCATGGGGGAAGCCCAAAGATGCCTTGAGATGTGGCCAGACATCCTCTGGGGTAACAAACTCGAGTGTCCCTGGGGGAGACCCCGTGCTCCACGGTAAGGTGGAAAGGTCACCTTCTCAGACCCTGAAGAACAGTTCCCCCCTCTAGGGCCCATCGCACCATACGGCACTTATTACAGCAGCTTTCTGAGTCACCCCCCTGTGGATTACCCCGTTTCCTGAAGACGGGCTAGGTCCCCGGCTCTCTTTCCCGGGTCTAGCACTGTGCTTTTCACTAAGAGCACTCATTGGATGCACTGAGCTGGTTCACAAAGCCAAGTCTATGTGCTGGGTCTCGTGTCCTTGGGGCATCAGGGCTCCAGGTTCATCATCTGAATGGCTTCTTCCAAACTACTGGGATGGGGCGGGTGAAACGCCTCGCCCAGCCCAGTGAAAGCGACTGCGCCTTCCCCGACAGACACCTGGCTCAAGAATACAGACGTCCAACCTCATCTCAGACCCCCTTCTTTCTTATAAATGCCAGGCTGAGTTTTGTTTGCTTTCTGTTTCTTTTTCGGCTGCACCACGCGGCATCAGGATCTTGTTCCCCCACCAGGGATCGAACCTGCACCCTCTGCAATGGGAGCTCAGTCTTAACCGCTGGACCTCCAGGGATGTCCTGGCCATCTGGATTAATGCTTATCCAATAACAAAACTGTTTTGTTCTTTTCTGCTTCTGTGGGAGGGATTCAATGGGTCCCCAGGAGGTTTTCTCTTTAACTGCACCCCCCTCCCGAGCAGGGTTTGTGCGTTTGCCTGGGGAGCCCAGCTTACCGTGGGCGGCGGGGACCCTCTTCCGATGAGCGGCACATTCTCGTAGCGTGGGCTCCCACCAAACAGCGCGGCTTGGTTCCTGCGGGGTTGAGAGGGGTGAGGAGCGCTCGGTGGGGGGAGGGGGGGACACAGGTGTGTGCCTGGACTTCTGCAGGAGGGTCCCGGGGGTGTGCATACGGGACATGGAAGCGGACCACAGAGGGGAGGGAGGAGCAGGGAGCAGCTGATGGATGGGCCAGGGGAAACTCAGCTTCTCGGGCCTTCGACCTGCCCTGCAGGCTGGAGGAAAAGGACCTGACACCTGCAGTGGTTCTTCCTCCAGCAGGAGATGCTCTGGGTGGGGGGGCCACACTCAGGCATCCCGACTGCAGCCAGGGGCCCCGCTGGCCTCGGACGCCTTCCTCCCCCACCCTGGCACCCTGGACCCAAGCATGCCCCCGCCCGCAGATCCAGCGTCCTGAAGGCCAGGAAAAGCAACGCTGCCGCAGCCCGGCGTGTTGGGGGAGCCCTGCCGTACATGTACTCCGAGACGGGGGCGTTGGAGACGGTCTGGGTGGGGTGCAGGCTGCCCTGACTGCCCAGGCCGCTGCTGTAGCTGCAGAAGCTGCGAAGCTGCCCCCGAGACGGGCTGTGGGCGGCGATGCGCCGGGCCTGGGGGTTGAAGGGGTCGTCGTCGTCGATGTCGTCATAGTCCCTGTCCCTAGGATGACACGCAGGATACGGCCGTGAGGGGTGAGGGGGCTGACACCAGGCAGTGGGGGCCTGGCCCACTTTCCCATCTTTCCTCCCAGGTCGGCCCCCGCTGGCCGCAGGTGTCTCCTTGAGGTTCTCTGAAAACGTGGTCTTCAGCCCCGCCTGATACATATTACTCTGCTCCGGTCCCAACTGCACAGCCACCTCCTCCAGGCAGGCCACCCTGCTGACCACCTGCACAATGACCCTCCACACCCTGCTTCCTTTTCTGATTACTCTCGAGATACTGAAATGCCATCTCGTCTCTGCCTCCTCCATGAGACTACAGGTGCCCTGGGAACAGTGCTACAGTCTGTTCCTTCCGGTGTTCTGGGGGCACCCCTCTCGGCAGCAGCATCACCCCACAAAGTCGTGCAGAGGAAGCGGGGACAAGCTAAGGAGGCCAGGCTGTGGCATGATGCCATCATCATCCTTGGCCCTGCTCTGGCCCCCTCCAACCTCCTTCTGGGGTCCTGTCTGGACTTTCAGGGACGCTGCAGCAGAAATCCAGCCAGCCTGTTGGGGCTGAATGCCAGCCCCCGACTGCCCCTCTCTACCCCAGGTTATCAGTTCTCAGCTCCGCCAGAGAGCAGAGCCTCCCGCCTCCTCCCCCAGGAAGCCCACCTCCTGGCACAGTGCTTCCACGCCCCCGGCCCCAGGCAGGTCATGATGGAAAAGGCCAGCGCGGCCAGGAGGGAGAAGAGGCCGAGGTAGAGCAGGCCCTCGAGGCCGTCGTAGCAGACGCCGGCGAGGGCGTCCAGGTAGTCCTGGAGGAGGAAGAGGGACACGCAGCTGCAGGGGGAGTGGGGCACTGCCTGGGGTCCCAGCTGGCCTCTGGAAGCCCCTCTCTCCCAGCCCGGGCCTGGGATCGCCTCCCCTCCCCATCCCAGGCACAGTGTTCATTCACGACGGGCCCACGTTCGCGACCCCGACACGGCGGGGCACTTCTTGGATTCTCTCCACGCGTTTACTGAAAATACCGACTGTGTGTGTGCTGGACTCGGAACAGGACAGATGCCGAGCTTGCAGGTGGGGGAGCCAGAGGGCAGAGGGCATCTAATCTGGGGCCAGGAGAGCAGGGAAGCGGAGCGAGCCTGCAGCCTCTGAGGCAAAGGGGCCAGGCTTGGCGTGTTCAGGAGGGGGGGAGAGGTCAGCCGAGGACACGCGAGGCGGTGGTGCCAGCTCATGCTGGACCTCGTGGGGCAGGCAAGGAGGAGCCTGGATGTAACGCAAGGTGATGGGAAGACACTGGCGGGTTTGGGGACGGAAGGCTGTGATCCAATTTGGTTTTCAGAAGGCTGCTCTGGCTGCCGTACATGAAAGGGAAGCGGGTGGGAGAAAGTGGGGACTAGTTAGGGGGCCACAGCTGTCACCCAGGGGAGCAGGGTGGTGCTTGGACCAAAGTGGGGGCTGTGGGGGGACAGAAGAGGATGGGGCAGGGTAGATCCGAGGGTACAGCTGCGGGCACTCGCTGAGGGATGGCGTGTGGAGGCTGGGGAGGAAGGAAGGGTACCAGGGTCACCCCGTTCTCAGCTCTCAAGTCAGGCTGCCGGGATTGGAAACCCAAGTCCTTGACTCGATAGCTCTGGAATCTTCGTTAAGCTGCTTGATAGATAAAAAGATAGATACATCTGTCTATCATCCATCCATCCATCCATCTATATTCACAGACAGATTGCTATCTATAACATTTTTCATGAAATATGTATTTCACAGTTTAACAGTGAGGACTAAACGATATATCGGATACACAGCACACAGAACAAGGTGGAACACAGGGACTCAGTAACTTGCAGTCGTGATCATTATCATGACTATTCGCTCGAAATCCACGTGGGATGTGAGAGCTTGTCAACATACACCGGTTTCCTGCTTTGGAGGAGAGGAGGGGCTCATATGCACCCAGCGTGTTCCCTGCATGGATGTCAAACATTGCAGATTCCTAGAGATGACCCTGGCAATGAGAGCCGGGTGTCCACTTGCAACTCAGGAACTAGATGGGTTGACCAGATGGCTGTGGGGGTCTGGGCACTAGGGAACAGCCTTCCTCATATAGCTCAGGGTGCCCCGAAACATAGCTCAGGGTGCCCCGAAACAGATCCAGCTCTCCATACCCCAACCCCCTGGTACCTTTCTCTGCATCTCCCCGTCTCAGCTACTGGAGAGAATCTAGAAGCCAGGCACTCTTCCACCCCATTCCCCGAGTCAGGCAATCGCTCTCCCAGCCTCTGCTGGCTTCTCCCTGGGACGATGTGGCCTGCTGGGGTGCCCCCTCCCTGCCCTCCGCCTGCCCCCCAGGGCCACCCCGCACCTTGTGCAGCCCCCGGCAGTCCAACAAGGCGGTCAGCTGGTGGAGGCTGGACTCGGATGAATTCAGCAGGAGCTGGATTCCAAGCAGATCTTTCTGAAGCAGGAAGAGGCGGACATGCGGACAGACCGAGAGGAAGAGTGAGCAAGGCGGGGAGGGCTTGTGGATAAAACCGCAGACGGCAGCTTCGGCAGAGAGGCCTTTAAAGCCACAGGAAGCTGCTAGACTTCACAGGGAGGGGACACGCTTTCTTTCCCCAGCCAGGGCCCGAGGGCAGGGCTGGCCGCCTCACCTCTGCGGTGGGGAAGCGGGGCGAGGCAAACTGCAGGAGTCCCGCTACCTGGATCTGCATGGCGGTCAGCGAGCGCTGGAAGACGGTCAGGGCCTGTGCCGGGAGAGACCGCAGCCCCGCGTGAGGTACTCCCAGGAGCCCCCACCTGCCTGCTTCCCCTTTGGGGCCCCCTGATCATCTGCAGCTGCAGTTACGTCCCTGATCGGGGACGGCCCTTCCTGCCGGCAGGAGGTCTTCCCCTCCGCCCTCAGCGTTCCCGAGGGCCGCGCCGTCCACCTGCTTCCGGCTACTCCAAGTGTCCTGCTGGGACAGCCTTGTCCGGGAGCTTGTGAGAAATGTAGAATCTGGGGCCCGCCCCAGACTTAAGCAAAACCTCTCCATGGACACCAGCATCCAGGGTGATGGATGGCCATGCAAGCTGACCAAGAGCCCCCTGCAGAGGACCCCAAAGAAGCAAGGAACAGCCAGGCACCTCCACCTTACTGGTCAGTGCTGCGGCTGACCACTGGGGGGCGCCGGGGGCAGGGTGGGGGCTGGACTGGGCGGGGCGTACCTGCTGGAAGGGGCTGCTTGCGCTCTGACTGCAGAACAGGTAGTACCGGGTCACCTCTGCAGAAAGGCAAAGACACTGGAGTCAGGCAGGAGTGAGCCGGCGCTCATCACACGGCGCTCACAGCACACGCAACCCGTCGCTCACCCGGCGCTCAGCACACGGCGCTCACAGCACACGCGACCCGGCGCTCATCACACGGCGCTCACAGCACACGCGACCCGGCGCTCATCCATGCTCTGTGGCCAGGCCCGCCCCCGAGCTCCCGAAGGAGGCAGCTTCTAAGACCCGGCCCGTGGGCTCGGCTGGACCTGAAGGACTCTGGGTGACGGGGCGGCTCTGGGTGGTTGCGGGGCTGAAAGGTAAGCAGGGCACAGTCTGGGGTCTCCCTGGTGGCTCAGACGGCAGGGGATCTGCCTGCAAAGTGGGAGACCCCTCGGTCGGGAAGATGCCCCGGAGAAGGGAATGGCTACCCACTCCAGTATTCCTGCCTGGAGAATCCCACCGACAGAGGAGTCTGGAGGGCTACAGGCCACGGGGTCCCAAAGAGTCGGACACGACTGAGAGACGGACGCTTTGTTTTCCTCGGGGGCGCAGTCTGGCTGACCGCGGGCCTGGACCCAGCACCCCAGATGGCCCTACCACAGCAGCCGAGATCTTACCGGGGCGGACTTGGCCCTCTGTGACGTTCAGGATGAAGGTGTCTGGAGCCGCGCAGAAGTCACTGGCGCCCTGAGCCGGAGAGAAGTGGGAGGGGTGGAGGAGAGTCACACACTCCCAGGAGCTCAGGCACGGGGACCCCGCGGCTCAGACCTGGCTGGGCAAGAACCGTCAGCGGCCAGCTTCCCTGGGCTGGGTCCTGGCTTTGCCCCGGCCTGACTCTCTTAACTTTAGAGACAAGGGCTTAGCCTGCGTCTCAGCGTCTTCATCAATCACACAGGAGAGATATGCTCTTCTCCTAATGAATCAATCCACGCAGCGGACTCAGAAGAGTGATGGGCAGACAGACAGCAGGCACTCTGCGCTGCTACCTTTGATTTCTGAACGCCTCTCCTGGGAGGGACAAGGGGATGCCATGGGATGCATTTCGGAGAGTTATCTGCACCACGGCCTTGTTCGCCTGTCTCTATTTTATTCTTTGTCTTGCTATTACCAAGTCCGCCCCCACTCTGGGGGAGGGGTGTCCATCTATGAAGCCTGCCCCAGTGACCCTCCTAGAAAGGGAATAAACGTGCAGGAGACGAACTGGCCAGTGGGAAAGGTTGAAGGCAAAAGAAGAGGGCAGCAGAGGGGGGGACGGTTGGCTGGCATCACCGACTCAGTGGACGTGAACTTGGGCAAACTCTGGGAGATGGTGATGGACAGGGAGGCCTGGCGTGCTGCAGGCAGTCCATGGGGCCGCAAAGAGTCAGACACGACTGAGCGACTGAACAACAAACCGATGGACACTGACCACACGCCTCCCGGGGTCCACCCACCCATCTCGCCCCCATCAACAAGCCTTCGAGGGAAGTGCTGCTCTTCTGCCCATCCTACACAGGAGGAAATGAGGCCTGGGGAACTTCAGGAACGTTCCCGGGGTCCCCTGCTGGGGAGCGGGAATGCTCACTGGCCAGAGCACCTGGGTGACCCTCTCCTCCATCCTCTCCCAGAGGCCACTTCTCCCCGCTCCTTCTCCTTGGGCGCTGTCTCTCCTCTCTGCCCCTCACCCCTGCCTCACACTCCGGACTGTGCAGCGGGGTGGTCGAGCAGGCAGGGCTCAGTTCCCCGGCTCCCATCTGCCTTCTCATCATGTTCTTTTTAAAAAGTATTCATTTGACTGAGCAGGGTCTTAGGTGTGGCTCGCGGCGTCTTTAGTTGGGGCTCGGGAACTCGAAGTTGCGGTGTGTGGGTTCTAGTTCCCTGACCAGGGATTGAACCCAGGTCCCCTGCACTGGGAGCTCGGAGTCTCAGCCACTGGACCGCCAGGGAAGTCCTCTGGCACGTTCTTGGGGGGCAGTGCTCCTTCCTGGAGACCCTTTCTGGGCGGACAGGGGAGGGAGGGGGCGAGGCCACAGTGTTGGCGCTCTGCCCCACAGCTCTCAAACACAAAAACAAGAGCAGCCCCAGAAAAACAGGCTGGGCGGGCAGGGGCAGTGGCCGCACAAAAGCTCCCCACAACAACCTCGGAGGGCCTGGCTCCTTCTGCCCCACTTCCTATTAAAATGCAGCAGGAGCCGCAGCCCCATCAAAGGCCCATTCACTGCCTCACCCTCGCCCTCTCTCACACAAGGGCCTGATTAATCGAATTAGGGAGATGGCCTTTCTCTGCAGCTCCCTGGCCGCCCGGGGGGCCCTCGGCTGGGAGCTGGAGTTGCCTCTGGTCGCCGTGAACACAGAAGCCTGGTGAGAGGGAGGAGGCCCTGCTGGGAAGGAGCCGTCTCCCGAAGGGGCGCCTGCGGTGGCCAGCTGGAGGCGCCAGGGGGAGGGCCCGCCGTGCGCAAGCTTCCCTGTGCCCACTCCTGTCCCCAGAGAAGCGGCTCTCTGCCAGGCGGCTGTGCGTGTGGCCTCGGCCAGCAGCCACCCTCCCTGGACGCTGTTCAGCCCGCCTCTCCAGATGACGTCAGGATGCGTTTGACCGTGACCTGGGCTCTCCTGGTGGCTCAGATGGTAAAGAATCCGCCTGCCATGCGTGAGACCTGGGTTCGACCCCTGGGCTGGGAAGAGCCCCTGGAGAAGGGAATGGCAACCCACTCCAGGATTCTGGCCTGGAGAATCCCATGGACAGAGGAGCCTGGCGGGCTACAGTCCACGGGGCTGCAGAAAGTCGACACGACTGAGCGACTTTCACCCGGGCCCTCCGACTCTGCTCTTCCCTGTATCTGGGGGGGCCCAGCCCTGGGGACGTGGGCTCCTGCCTGCCAGGGGCTCCCTCTGTGGTCCAAAGCGGACACTGTGTGATGTGGGGAGGTGGGACAAAGCAGGAGAGGCCCACCTCCTCCATCCGGACAAGCTCTGCCCAGAGCTACTCAGACAAGCACCAGGGTCCAGGCATTCTGGGGGCGTCGTGGAGGCCCACTGGCCAAGGCAGGGTCACCAGGCGGCCCCCGTCACTGGGCCAGGCACGCGTT
The DNA here is from genome assembly GCF_023699985.2 of Odocoileus virginianus. Classification (NCBI taxonomy): domain Eukaryota; kingdom Metazoa; phylum Chordata; class Mammalia; order Artiodactyla; family Cervidae; genus Odocoileus; species Odocoileus virginianus. Next base: position 54,149,599 of record NC_069690.1, read on the forward strand.
TGGGTAGGGGGTTCCTGTGTGAGACCCCGCTTTTTTTTTCTCCCGGAAAAGGGCAGAATGGATGCAGGTCACAGGTTTGCTCTGTGGCCCTTAAGTCAGCTAAGGGGTTCTCTGAAATCCCCGTAAATCTGCCCCTCTGTCACAAACACTCACACACACAGACATGCAGCCTGTACCACCACTGTGTTTATTCACTTGGGGCTGTGATGATCTGCCCACGTTTGGGAACTGAAACGTAAGAGCAAATGTCCCTCTCTTTGGGTTCCTTCAGCTCCAGGCACCCACACCCCCGAGAGCCATGCAGCCTAACATGGAATGAGTGAATGAATGAGTGAACGCCAGGCACACAGCTCCCCTGGAGCGTCTGGTCTAAAGACCAAGCGTTAGCTGCCCAGGGAGCATCCCCCCACACTCCTGACACCTTGTGTTTGTGTGTCTGTTTTTTTTTTTTTTTTTTAATATTTCCAGGTACCACAACTGGAAGCACACACCACTGTGATTCTGACAGTGTGTGTGTGTGTGTGAGTCCAAAGGCAATGGGCAGGAGGCAATTGAAAGGCCACCTTCCACTTTCCTGATGCTGGGGAGGAAGTCCCGGGAGTGTGTGCTGAAGCCCGAGGGTGCTTCCAGCCCTGCCCAGCCCCACCACCTGGGCTCAGCTCTTCACACCAGAGAAGGCCCCTGGTCCCCCGCGCCTGGCCGCACAGGCCATGGCAGGTGGGAAAAGGATCAGGCTTCAAGCCTCTTATCTTGGCTCTGCCCCCAAATGCCTTGTGACCCCGGGGCAAGCCTCTTCCTTTCCCGGGGCCTGTGTCCCCATCAAAAGGGATGAGCTGAGCCCCGTTAGTTCCAAGACTCTCGGATTCTTGATTAGGGACTGAGACCAGAAGCTGGCCCTGCCCTGGGGACGCTGGGCGGCACACATTAATGCACCACCAGACCGAAGACCACCTGAGCGGACCACCTGGCACCCCCATGGCCCCCGACTCACCACGGCCACGGCAGCGTCAGCAGCCAGGGAGGTCCAGCTGAGGAGCAGGGCCAGCACCCCGCAGCAGAGCATCCTAGAGGAGAAGCAGCCGCCAGTGGGGTCCCGGCAGGCGGGGGCCCCATGGTGGCTGCCTGCCCCCAGCCTTCGGGGCCTTCCTCTCGGCTACGACCTTGTCCCCCCTGGTCCTCCAGACTCCCTCGGTGGCCCCGAGGGCAGCCCCAGCCTGAGCCCTGGACCGCTGGCAGAGGGATGTGGACCGATGCCCGGGGCACAGGTCCCCGAGGGATGAGACAGCAGCAAGGGCGCGAGGCGAACAGCTCTAACGGCTCAGCCGCTGGACAGTCAGGCCCAGGAGGCAGGGGCGGGGGGGGGGGGGGAAGCCCGCCCCTGGCTTGGTGTCCCTGAAGCAGGACGGTGGCTGCCCCCCCCCCCCCCGCCTCCCCCCGGGCCGGGTGCTGAGGAGGGGGAGGGAGGCAGCGTCAGGCTGCCCCTGCCGCCCATGTGCCCCGGCCCCCCGGGCCCCCATCCCTCTGGACGCGGCACTGTCACTCCCCACGCTTGGCCGGCTCTCCCCCCAGACCCAGAGGCAGGCTACTCACGAGGCCAGGAGGCACCTGGAGCGCTTGGCCAGACCCAGGCAGGCGAGGAGGCAGAGGACCAGGTCCAGGGTGAAGAGGAGGAGGTAGGACAGCCACCTGGGCGGAGCGGGAGGGGCGGTCAGGGGAGAACCGCCGCCCGGGGCCCGCGGGACCGTTCGTGGGACAAGCTGCCACAGCCGGCGGCTAGGCTGCTGAGACCAGGGCCGGCCCTGCCCCGGAGAGCAAGAACCAGTGTGCTCGGCGGACAGCCCTTGGGGTTCCGGGGGCTGCACCCCCGCCTGTGCCTGGACAAAGGAGTACCCTCCCTCCCCCGGCTGAGTGTCTGAACCAGCACTGTCTCCTAGAACTTTCTGCAGTGACGGACACGGACCACCTATGCACTTACCACTCCCTGCCGCTGCCTATGCGTGGCTGAGAACGTGAAACGTGGCTGACACAACCGAGGAAATGAACTTCTCCTTTCTTTTACTTTCTCTCTTTAGAACTGTAGTTACTATACAATGTTATGTAAGTTACAGGTGTGTAATAAATGACTCACAATTTTTAAAGGTTATACTCCATCTATAGTTACTATAAAAATATTGGCTATACTCCTCATGTTGTATAATATATATCTCCTATCTTGTTTCGTTTTTAAATTTAATTTTTACTTTATATTGGAGTATAGCTGATTTATAATACTGTGATAGTTTCTGGTGTACAGCCCACCCTTTCAGTTACTGTTTTTTTTGGCTGTGGGCCCTGCGGGGTCTTCCTCAACCAGGGATCCAACCCGCACCCCCTGCAGCAAAAGTGCAGAGTCTGAACCACTGGAAGCCAGGGAGGTCCCTCAGAGCCTTTGTTCCAACAGCCACACGTGACCAGTGGCCACGCCACGGACAGAGCAGGTCTAAACCATCTCTTGGCAGCCTCCTGGGAGGCATGTATTTGGACCCTGGTTCCCGCTGCTTCTAGAAGGCACACAGTGTCAGACCAGGCGAGGTCTGACGGATCTATGCCACGGATCATAGCTATGATGGATCACAGCCACGGACCTAAGAAAGCTCCTAAGAGGCCTGCATCTTTAACGATGGCGCGTTCCAACGAACAGCAGCTCCCGTTCTTCACAACGGGAGAAAGTCCAAGCCCAGCAAGGAAGACCCAGTGTAGCCAAAAATTAAATAGATAAAAAGAAACTTGGGAACATCGAGCACTGGAATCCCATTCTACAGATTGGAAAACCAAGGCCAGCGGGAAAAGAGGCTGGCCCAGGAATTCCAGACGCTCCGAGCTTTCCTGCAACAGACAGGGCCAGCTGCCTGGAGCCCCTCAAAATCCTGGTTTCCCATTTCACACCCAAAGGTTTCTTGTTACCCCTTCTCTCCCCTAGTCGGCACATTGGCAGGAAATCGAGGTAGGACCGAGTCGAATCTCCACGATCATGAAGCTCTAAGATTGTGTTTCAGCCTGCTCTCTCTGCATCCCCGCCTCCTCGCCTTATAAAAGTTTCCTGGAAACAGTCTGAGAGGCAGATGCGCTTTCCCAAAGGAGCTGGCTGATGACCTGGGGATGAGTATCTAACCAAGAACTCGGCTCTCCCAGGAGCCACACCCCCGTGGCCCCGGCTCCTCCCACATCCTGCGCGTCTCCTTAACGCCCTTTGGAAGCCTCTGGAGAGCAGTCTCTGGGCTTTTAATTGCCTCTAATACGTAGATGGGCCTTGTGTAAAAGTACTAAGAAGAACTTGCTCAGCTGGGTGGCTGGGCTCCAACACCATCCGGAAAGCAAAGGTGGGGAGGCTGGTCCCAAGGAGACCCGGCCCCTGGGGCTGGTGAGCTCGTGAAGACTAAAACGAGGCTTTTGTGCCAGGGCGGCTCATTCGAGAGCAGGGAACAAACGGCAGATGAGGGGAAGGGACAGAACGTCAGCAGCGTTCCGGAGCCACAGGTGTCCACCTTGAAGCAGACTTGGACAAGGGGAGGAATTTGGGGATGGGGTTCCAGGAGACCCTCTCCATCACCCTCACTGAAATAGATGCGTGTGGTTGTCACCACCCTTACCCCCAGTTTTTATAAAATCATCTTAAAAAATAAGCCCTTTTGATGTTTACATTCTGACTTATTTCACCAAGGTCATTCTCAAAATGCCCACATTAAGTCCTTCGGTATACACGGCTTCCCAGGTGCCTCAGTGGTGCAGAATCTACCTACCAATGCAGGAGATGCAAGAGCCCACGTGGGCCCCTTCTGGATGACTTGTTTGTCTTTCTGAGTTTGGTCCAGACTCATCGGGTGTGGTCCCTACCCAAACCTGGAATCAGACACTTTCCCGAGGGAGCCTGGTTCCTTTCAGGGCGGCTCTGGTGGCTCAGTGGTAAAGAATCTGCCTGCCAAGCGGGAGACCTGGGTTCGATCTCTGGGTCGGGAAGGTTCCCTGGAGAAGGAAATGGCACCCCACTCCAGGATTCCTGCCTGAGCAAAACTCCATGGAGCGGGGAGCCTGGCGGGCTACGGGCCATGGGGTGGCGACGAGCCGGGCACGACAGCACACACTCAGTGTGGTGCTCAGACACGGTCCGAGGCGAGGTCCACTTAGGGAGAGCGGCAGGGTCGAAGCGGACACTGCTTCCCGTGACAAAAAAGGTTTCGGAGGCTGAGACAGTGACTGTCCCTCATGTCACGGGACTAATCAGAGGGCAGTTTTGGGTCACAGGTCACAGCTAGTTCCTAGAGTCGGCAGTTTCCTTTTGGTTACTTGGGACATGTGGGCAAAAAAAAAAAAAAACAAGAAAAGAAAAATCTGGGTGACGTGTCTGGGAGGGCGGGGGCTGGATGGGCGGGCAGGGGAGGAACGCAGAGTACCGTCCAGAACTGGGGGCCTCCTGAGCATCCTCTGCGGTCCTCGGGGCCTGTCCATCTCTCACTCCAGGGAACGGAGAGCCCTGGATGGGGAGGTCCAGAGGCCACCAGGGGCGTCTTCTCGAGGTCAGTATTAGCTCAGCCTGGAGTGGGGCTTTCTCAAAAAGCGGAAATGAGTCCAGAGTAAATTGTGCAACGTTGTGGTGGAGACTGTGACCTTCGCCGGTGGCTTGAAGCAGAGGCAAGAAACTGGGGAGGGCGAGGGGCATCCAAAGGATGAATGCTTGCTCCCGGGGCTCCTGCATCCCCCGCGCCCCCACTGAGCCAGGCGCTCTGCCCTGAGTGTACAAGGATGTGTAAGCCGTGAGTGCACGTCACCCTTCTGCTGGGAGCCCCCCAAATCTGGACCGCCGCCTCCTTTCATGGTTGTTCCCGGAGTGACCTTCACCTGACCCTCACCAGACCCTCCGCGGGAACGGAGGGCAGCCGATCCCTGGTCAGATGGCCTGTGCCCACCGCCATCACCTAGGATGGGGTTTAGGTGATGGGGAGGCAGGGGAGACATAAACGGAACCCCAGGGGTCCAAGGACGCAGTCTGCATACCTGATTATGGCAAAGGTGGGGTGGTGCCCTGCAGGCCCTATCACTCCGGTTTTGGGCATCTCTGAGGCTGGGGGCATCTCTGAGCTTGCTAAGCAGTTGCCACCAGGGGAGGCTCTGTGCTGCCAAAGGGGCTGCCATCTCCCCAACCCTTTGCTCCTCTGGGGCTGGGTCTGCAGGTGCAAGGAGCCCTGGCCCCTCAATCCGAGAAGGAGAAGAACGCGTAAACCGCCTGGACTTCACTCAGCCCTGAGGATGCTGGTCTCAGAAGAGCCCCCCGCGGTGTGCTGGGTGGGCGGCCAGGTGCAGCCTGAGATCTTGGCTCCTCACTGCCCCTCCGGGGGGCTCAGTGCCTGCGTGTACAAGCTGCTTGCACTCGCTGCCTCCACTCGGCCCCCACGAGCTCTCGTACCCTCTGATTTCAGACAGTGGCTTAGTGAGACCTTCTGGTGGCACTTCCCTGCCGGAGCCCAAGATGCTGGCTCTGCTGAAGGAAGCTAGGGTGGCCCCCTCCCCCTGACCAAGAACTTGGCTCTCCCGGGAGCCCTCACCTGTAGTACTCCACGTAGCTTGTCTGGTTGGCCAGTTCAGTCAGCTGCTCAGTGACCCCCGTCCACGCGGGCACCCCTGCCATCTGGACAATGATGCTGCCTGCCGTCTGATGCAAGAACTTCAGCGTCTGGAGGTAATCGCCCCGGGCGGCGAAGATCTCACCCAGCCGGGCGAGATGCTGCTCCAGGTCCACCTGCATCTTCTGGGTGGTTCCTGACACCTGCGGAGGGGGGGGCTTGTGAGTCTGACCTTGGTGGGGGAGGAAGCCGGAGGGGGTACACCGTCTGATTCAAACTGGAGGGGAAGAACTTGGCCTTGAGTGAGTGCTCCACGGGCGCCTCCAGCTCTGAAGTCATGAGGCTATGGTCCGGGTGGAGAATGGATGGCAGAGCCTCGCCCTACCCACCCAGCCTGAGGGTCCCTCCATCCGGGGGACAGGCCCCATCTAGTCCTAACCAGGACCCGGCCTCCAAGACCCAGTGCCTTCCTAGGAAGACAGAGCCGGATGGGGAAAACAAACAAGAGAAGCCATTTTTCTTCCTTGAAGATTCTCTTCCAAGTTTAAATACTTTGGACGGTGAGTTCTTGTTGAGGGTGAGGAATAAAACGTTTAAACCAAAGAATCTCTCTGCTGCTACCTGACCTTTGGTTCCCACAAAGGCTTTCTCAGCATCTCACAAGAGAAAGGCTTTGTTGCGGAGCGAGCGACGGCTCACAGCGTTCTGAACCCGAGTTCAGAACAATGGGACTTTGAAATGATACAGGCAGATCCGATGCTGCCCGGACATGCACGTGACGGGAGGAGGAAACCGGTGCCTTCTCTGTGCTCACCACCCTCCTGGGCCCCCACGCCTGCTCTGCGTGGAGTTGAGCAGACCTTGAAGGAAGCATCTCTCTGCTCACAAGTAGAGAGGTCAACGGTGGTGACTGTCCTGGGCTTGCAAACAAGGACCATAAGGATTGGAAAGATGCTTCTCAACTGCCCAGATGTAGGGTCCTGGCAGGGCCCTGAGACCCAGCCCAAGAATTCCAAGCACCGTCCCCCCAGTCCTGCTCTGAGCCTGGGTGCCGGCAAGAGGGGAGTAAGGGCTTGGTTGCTTTGAAATGGTCACGTTTCACCAACAGACACAACTGGCTGGAATTGGGGAGCATGTGCTAATCGTTCAGGCAGGCTTCAGCTCCTCAGGTCTGCAGGGAAGAGAAAAATGACCCAGAGCGGGAATTCCCTGGAGGTCCCGTGGTCGGGGCTCTGCACTTTCACTGCTGAGGGCATGGGCTCAATCCCTGGTTGGGGAACTAAGATCCTGCAAGCTTTGCGGTGTGGCCAAAAACAAACAAAACAAAAACCAAAACCAAACACAAAGACCCCGAAGAATGTTTAGAAACTTCCCAGGGTGAGAGCTCCACGGAGAGATCATTAGACCCCACTCCTGGCAGCAAATGCTATTTCTGCGAGTTAGAGGGTCTTGATAGCAACTCCACAGCCTTTCACATCTGTGCTGTGCTGTGAGTTCCTGGCTCCACAAAAGAGAATGGCCCCCTTTGTTGCATTTTATTTTTTCCAGTGTCAGCGGCTTGTTCCCTTTTCTGGCTTCTTCCTGGTTCTTACAAACTGGTTAACGACGAAGAGATACCAAAGTGCAGAGACGCTGGGCACACACGCTGGTAAATTCAACAACTAACCCTCACCCGGACAAACGCTCCTCTTCAATTTAGTAACGTCACCGGACAAGTGCTTTGCAGCCACTGATCCAAAGGCAGTCTTCATAAACGTCAACGCTGGCAGCAAACCCGCTCTGTGTGGTTTCTGTATTCCTATATGAAGCCTAACTCACTTTAGACCACAAGGCTGTTAAAAATGCTCTGCAAACTTTTCCTATAAGATCACTTCTATCCCCTTCCATAGCTCTAAAATGTTTCACTTCTCTATTTCTTAAATTCCTCCTTGGAAAAAATAAAAAAAAGCAGCGCATACACACACACAAGCCAGCAAACATCTGCCAGGCCTTCTTTTCCTCCTGATGTCTTCCCATAGGAAACCAAACAAAACAGAAAAAAATTAAAATTAGAGCACTGACCCACTTATACCTGCCCCTTCCCCATTCGGCCCCCAGCCCTTAGAGGCTCCGCACAGAGCTCCCTGAAGGGAGACAGGGAGGGGGGCACACTCAGAGATGGAACAGGCTCTCCCATGGGGAAGAGAAACTCTTCGGATCAAGAGGGCTGGCTCAGCTCCCCAAGTTTGGGGGAAGTCAGGGGCAAGCTAGCAGGTGGAGGAAGCTGTTACCCCGAAGGATGGAGCAGGCGTTCTCCAGCTGCGGCCCCTGGACCAGCGGCCTCGCATCATCAGCTGGGAACAAATTCTCAACGCAGATTCTCAGCGGAGAGTCTGGGGAGGGGGGAGGGGCCGCCATCTGTGTCTGTCAAGCCCTCCAGGGGATTCTGATGCAAGCTCAAGTTTGAAAATCTCTGACCGGGAGGAAGCTCCTTCTCAGAGAGGGAGGGAATGGGGTTTTCTAGACAAGGCAGGAGGTGAAGGGGTGGAGCCTAGGCAGGCTGGGGGCAGGCCCCACATCTCAGAGCCTGGAGGGGAAGGGCTGAGACCAGACCCCTGGGTTCTAGTACTGAGTTCTGAAAGGTACCAACTCCCCACCTTGGGGCAGCCACACCAGCTCTCTGTGCCCGTTCCTTCACCCAAAGGCCTGCCCACAGGCCGGCTGCCAGCTCAAACCCGAGCCAGCCGAGCTCCCGGAGGTGTGGCGTCCCAGGCCGTGGTTCAAGCCAAGACTCCAATGGGCTTCCCTGACGGCTCAGTCTCAGTGGTAGAGAAGTGCTACGCAGGATTCACGGGAGATGAGGGTTCCATCCCTGGGTCAGGAAGAGCCCCTGGAGGAGGGCATGGCAGCCCACTCCAGTGTTCTTGCCTGGAGACTCCCGTGGACAGAGGAGCCTGGCGGGCTGCAGCCCCAGGGGGTCACAGAGTTGGGCATGACTGAAGCGACTGAGCACCGACGGATTAGAGGCGCCGAGTGAGGTCCAGGTGGGGTCACTGGATCCAGGGAAAGGATCCACCCATGGCACTCCCCTTCTGACCCCCCAAATCAGTGTGTGCAGCTGCCTCAGGACCCTGCTGCCAGCGTGGCTCAGGGCTCCCCCAGGCCGGGAGGGCGCGCACCTGGCCTCCTGGTCCAGGAAGGGGAGCCTGGGAGGGCCCACCGTGCTCTGGCCCAGGTCTGAGTTGCCTGACCTGTCTCCTGAGTTCCCCGCCCCCGCCCCCAGTCAAAGCTTCCACTCTTCCGTGGTAATAATAGTAATATGTATTATTATAGTAATTATAATAATGGCACCATTAGCATAGCTCCCCCACCAACATTTGGAGAGTTCTTTGTAGATTACCAGGCACTTTCACAGGCATCATCTCATTGGCCATCACTCATCCGATATTTGGCCTTCACCCCTCAGATCTGGGGGCCCTCTGAGATCTGCTGCCTCCTGGGAGCCCTTGTGACTAGGGGTCCTGGGAGCCCACCCTAAGGTCAAAACCAGCCCTGGAGGCCCAGCACAGGGCCTGCCTGTCCAGGCAGTGCCCCTGGCCCTGGGGCACTCTCAGCATGGGGCGAGGGGCCCAGCCTGGGGGTCCCAGTCCCAGCTCATTTCTGGGTGATAAAGACATGAAGCATTTGTTTTCCCATCAGGATGGCTCGGAGACTTTCTTCCTCGGTCCCTGGGGGAGCCACAGGTCATTCTGACAATGGTCACAGGTCAGCCAGTGAAGGGCATGGCTCTGGGGCTTCCCCAGAGATTCTCCTTTGGAGAGTGAGTTCTTCCCCCAGGGGCTCTGGGGCTGGAGGGTGGGGCCCCTTCCACATCAGGGCAGAAGTGAGGGTAGGGGTCCCCAGGGAGTGAGCCCCGCCCCAGGCCAGGGCGTGCCTAGGGCCCCCTGTGTTGGTCCCCCAGCTTCTCCACCCACCGCCGCACTCTTGCTCTGTCACAGCTGCCCCAGCCAGGGTCCAGACAGCTAGCTCCTGGTCCCCAGGGATGGGCCCCAGCAGACACAAAGGGTGGACGGATGAACTCAGCAGGAGAGCGGGGCCCCTGGTCTGGCCTGTGACCCTTGGCTTCCCAGAAGGACTTTATCTGAGGCCAGAGCCAGGGCAGCCAGCACCTGGCCACCCCACCCGAAGACCAGCACAGCTGTCTCTTTAAGGGAGCTGGTCCCCGGAGAGCTGGGGGATTAAGGCCTTAGAGGAGCTTAAGGGAGGGGGGGTGCGATGGGGTGAGTCCTCCTCCAGAATCCTCTTCCAGCAGCACCGGGATGAAGTCCACATGCTCTGGTCGGGGCCGGATTGTGTGGCTGAGGCCGCCGGACACAATCGGCCGTTGGCTGAGGTCACCCCTCTGCTGGGGACCTGGCCCAGGGTGGACGTCCAGCAGCTGGCGTTTCTGAAAACTGCCCTGGAGCCTGGCTCCCGGGACACTGGGGCTGCCCTGGGGCTGCTGGGAAATCAACTGGAAAGACCTGGTGCGTGAACGTGAGGAGCAGGTAGGGGCAAGGGCTGTGTTTTCGGAAGACCCTGCCTCCCCGCTCTCGAGGCTCAGCAAGTGGACCTCTGCCTTGTGCTAAAAATCCCTGGAAACCAGGGCCCGAAGCACACCGCGCTGGCTTCGGGGCTCTCCACTTGATTCTGAAGTTTTCCCCTTGACATCGCCTAGACCCGACCCACGACGCTCTGTACTCAGCACTGAGAGTGAACGCAGAAAACACTGGGAGGGGCTTCCCTGGTGGCTCAGTGGGAAAGGAGCCGCCTGCCGACGCAGGGGACGCAGGTTTGATCCCTGGGTCGGGAAGATCCCACATACTGCGGAGCAACTAAGCGGGAGCGTCACAACTATCGAGCTGGCCCTCCGGGGCCCGGGAGCTGCAGCCACGGAAGCCCGTGGGCCCTGGAGTCTGTGCTCTGCGACGAGAGAAGACAGCGCAAGAGAGCAACCCACTCACTGCAGTTGGAAGAAAGCCTGTGCAGCAGCAAAGACCCAGTGCAGCCAAAAGCAAATAAACCAGTAAAAAAACTGTGTGTGTCGGTGGGGGGGTTGGGGGCTGATCTTCCACATTCAAGAACCTCTTGGGCATAGTGCTCCTAAAGGTGGGTAGGATTCGGTCGCACGGCCGTCCCACCCTCCCCCACCCCAGGCCCCATCCACCTTTCTCCTTGGGTCTATACTCCCACCCCTGCCTGGGGAGCAGACATGGCCTGTTTGCTCCTTGCGGGACCAACCCCCTTGGAGCCGAGCGGGCCGGGATCTGACCGGGGCGTCTGTGGGGACCAGGCTGACCTCGAGGCCTGCGCCTGGCTGCCTGGGACCTTACCAGCACATCGATCCCGGAGAAGGTGTGGTTGGCGTTGTCCAGGGCGTAGAGCAGCTGGTACACCCCGTCGTTGGCCTCGCTGTTTCCATAGAAACCCGCGCCCACCGCAGCGCTGTGGGCAAGACCCCAAAGTTAGAGGCGACACCCGGAGGAGACGGTTTTTTTCAGCACACTATTTTTGAGTGCCGTTTTAACTGCACGATGAACTTGAATGGAAAGTATATGGAAGTTCCCGTGGTCTAGCCCCTCACTCACACAGACTCTCCCACCATCCACAGCCCCCACCAGAATGTAACGATTGTTACAACCGATGAACCTATGAGGACACACCATTATCACCCAAAGTCCACAGTTTACGGTAGGGTCACTCAAACTATAAGGGCATGTGTCTGCCATTGTAGTATCACATGCACTTCCACGGCCCTTAAAATCCTTTGTGCTCTACCTTGCCACCCCTCCCCGCTCCGCAAACCCTGGCAACATTCATGTGTTCACTGTTTCCATAGTTTTGCCTTTTCCAAAACGTCATATGGTTGGAATCATACAGTACGTAGCCTTTTCATGTGCATTTAAGATTCCTCCATGTCCTTTCGTGGCTTGATAGCTCATTTTTCTTTGAGAGCTGAATAAGATCCCATTGTTTGAATAAAAACAATTTAGCCATTCACCTCCCGAAGGGCATCCTGGTTGCTTCTACTATTGTTGTTGCTCAGTCGCCAAGTCATGTCTGACTTTTTGCGACCCCTCGGACTGCAGCACGCCAGGCTTCCCCGTCCTTCACTATCTCCCACAGTTTGCTCAGGTTCATGTCCATTGATGCCATCCACCCATCTCATCCTCTGCCACCCTCTTCTCCTCCTGACCTCAGTCTTTCCCAGCATCATTAAATCTTAGAAATTATGATGCAAGAGGCTCTAAGCATCCATTAGAGCCGGTGTTTGACTTCAGCTGAGGAAATCTTTCCTGGCGGTAGGGGGGAGGGGGTGGCCTAAAGTGTGTTGGCCAGGCAATGAGGGGATGGCTCTGGGCCAGCAGGCCCTGGCCTGACCAACTAGTTCTACAGCACGTTTTGTTTAGCCCACAGGAAAACATTCCTATTCTCTAGTCCCGGGGCTGTGAAGGGTGGAAGATTTTGCTGGCTGGGCCCCAGGGATTCTGATGCTGGAGGTGAGTCAGGGAGGGGCCCAGGGACCCGTATCGTTCAGGCTCCCCAGGGGACACTCGACACATGTGGGCTTGGGGAGCTCTGAAGTCTCGTGAAATCCTCGCAGTGTTGGGGACTTCCCTCTGTTCTCTATCCTTCCCCCACCCCCCCGACACCGCCCATCCTACTGAAAAGTTCTGGCTTCCAGAAAGTCCTTCTTTCTATTGTGACGTGTGGGCCTGTCTTTCCCGTGGCACACAGGCTTAGCTTCCCTGCAGCAGGTGGGATCTCCCTGAACCAGGGATCAAACCCACGTCCCTGGCATGGCGGGCGGATTCTTCACCACTGGAATACCAGGGAAGTCCATAAAGTCCCTTCTTACGTTGAGCTGAAGCCTACCTCCTTAAACCACATACCCACTGGTTTCTGGCCGTCCTCAGGGCCAGCCTGGAACAAGCTTCCAATTCTGCAAGATGACCTGCTGGACATCTGAATGGGGCTCCGTATCACCCTCCTTATCACGCTTCCAGTCAAGCATGTCCTCCAGACCCTGGTCTACATCTGGTTCCACTCTCTCGGGTCGGTCAGTGCTCTGAGTGACGCTCCCAAGCCCAGGCGGTCCCTCCAGCTCCGAGCTTGGGGCTAATGCCATGGGGTCCTCCCTCCCCACCACTGACCCTGTGGTCCACAAACACCTCTGGTTTCGCCCCAAGGACCGCGCGAAGCCCAGGTGCTCCTCCTTCCTCTAGTGCTGTACTGACTTTTGTTCTGTTTTAACCAAAAGCAGAACTCTAAATCCATCTCCGTGAAATTTCATCTGGTTGGTTTTGGTCCAACATTCCAGCCCGAACAAATCATCTCGAATCTTGCTTCTGTCACTGATCGTATTTTATCTGACTCACACCACTGGGGGTCCTCCGAAGAGTCATCGAACAGCCTCCTCGAGCTTTCATCCCAAACACTGGTTTTGGGGGTGGGGGTGAAGCTACATGTGTTTACACTTATCTTTTTTCTTTGAAAGGGACAGGACCTGCTATGGAATCCCCTGGGAGGCTGTTACAGACTCCTCCTTCCTGGGTGCCCTTGACCGCTCATTCATTGTGTCTGGGGAAATGGTCCATGGACCGCAGTACACATCACCTGGAAGACGTGTTACAAGTGCAGGTTCGGGGAGCGGCCCACGCTGCACCCACTGTTATCAGGGTGGTCTGAAATGTGCATTTTGAAACAAGGTTCCCATCTGCTTCGTGGGTCTGGCGCACGCGTGCACGCGCGCGTTTCAGCTACATTTTGGTGAACCAACGTGTAAATCAATACCCTCTGCATCCATCCAGAACTAGTCACCCAGCTTTGAACTCCTTAACGGCACCAGCCCGTCAGAGCTCCGCGAGACCGCTCCCTCCTCATCCCCCCAGCCTCACTCTGGATCTCTCCTCCTGCTTTTGTTGACTCCCTTCCCTGCCTCCCTCCCTCAACTCAGCTCTGATCTGAGCTCGACTCCAGCGGCCGTAACTGCTGACCTCCATGGCACTCACCCCAGATCCCTCCACCCTGCAGCCCCACACGGCAGGCAGGACAGACGGTGAACATGATCTAATGGAGAGAAGATGGCCCTAGGGCAATGCTGTGAGCCGCAGGGGACCAGCCCCTGGGAGTCCTCAGGGTCCAGTAGCTAAGACTTCGTGCTCCCAATGTAGGAGGCCCAGGTTCGATCCCTGGTCAGGGAATTAGACCCCGCATGCCTCAACTAAAACCTCGTGCAGCCAAATAAATAAGTGAATATTAAAAAGAAAGAAAGAAAGAAAACAAGAAAAATACAGCTCCTGAGAAAACAAGGCCCGTGTGTGTGGACACTTCTTGAGCAGTAGCTCGGCTCTGACACAAAGTTAGAGATTCTCCTACTGGAGCAGAGAAGAGCTGGCCGAGGGCGCTAAGAGCTATTGATCTTGTAGAAGATGGAATTGATCTGGGCTGGAGTCAGACTCTGGTCGCAGACCCAGGGCGGCAGCTGGGAGGGGATGGGACACAGAGGGCAGAGTTGTCACCCATCAACTGCCCAGGGAGCTCCCTGCCGGGCTTGAGAGGCTCACACCAGGGGTGGCGGCCCAGGATGCTAGGGAGCTTCCCATAACCACCCGGGACATCTGATTCCCACCGCCTGGCGAGAAGGGGGACAGCATGCACCCCTGAGACAGGCTCTCCCACCTGGGTTCCTGGAGCTCAGGCACGACCACGTGGGCAGACAACTGATGAACCACCTGGGGTCTGTTAGGATGGGGTGGGGCTGGAGGTGGAAGGTAAGGAAGGGGTGTCCTGGTCAAGGGGCTGACCACGGGCGAGACCCAGACGGTCAGGACTGCTTTTCGTCCGCTGTGTCCTTCTCACACCTCTGTGCTGCGACCTCCCCGCCCCCGCCGGGCCCAGCGCAGACGGACACTCACCAGCAGATGAGCGCGGCCACCACGGCCGTCCAGGTGACGCAGCAGGAGCGGGGGCGCTTGGTCTGCGCCGCGTCGTCCTGCCGGCAGCAGCACGCACAGACCAGGTAGGCCGCGAGGAGGACGAGGTTCAGGCCCAGGCCGACGGCGGCCACCAGCCCCAGGAGCAGCAGCGACTGAGGACGGAGAGGACCGGGGTCAGAGCTGGGTCCCGGGGGTGCGGGGAAGGGCCCCGAGCTCAGCAGGGCTGCGGTGTGGAGACCGCGGCTGAGCTGTACATCCGATGCCCTCCTCCCAGGACTGACGCTCCTGCTCTGTATAAAGCGCCCTGCCCTTGGGCACCAGCAGTGGGGGGAGATGGAGCTCAGGTGTGGGAGGGGGCAGAGGACCCGAGACGGGAGGAGGCAGGAGGCGTGGCTCAAGGCTGGCTCCCCATCTGGGGCGTACACACCTGGATGAAGGTGAGGACCACACCCTGCCTAATGGATGCTCCGAGTCACTCAAGAGACAAGCAGGAAATGTCCCTGGACCATGAGGTCTGTGGGCGACGCTTGGTGTGACCGAGGGAGACGAGGAGAGGGACCACCCCATGATCAGAGCATCCGAGGCCTCCCAGAGGAGGCAGGGCTTGGGCGGGATATCTCAGAAGCTGAACGGGGGCCTGGGGTAGACGTCCTGGTGTATCGGCCCCCTCTGAGCCTCACTTTAGGAGTTGGGGTCCCTTCTCAACCAGAGACCAACTCCGTGTGGGGGGCAGTGGGGGATGTCAGGAGATGCACCTGCGGAGGTTCCTTCCACCACACACTGAAAGGGACAGCCGCCCCAAGATGCCAAGGGTGGCAGTCAAGCCCAGAATTCTGAAAGAGAGGAGATGCCGACTCAGGCCCGCCGAGCACCGCACGGTCCTATAAAGGGGGCTGCTGTCGGCCGGGAGGCCCGGAGCCCCCCACTCCTTGCCCTCCAGTCTCCTGACTCAGCCAGATGGCCACCAGATGGCCCCGGGGCTGGACCTGGCTCTAAGTCAGGCTCCTGAGCCGACCGCCTTGCCCGGCTGCACACGTGCCCCTGAGTCGTTCCCAGCTGGGAACCTCCAGCCCTCCAGCCTGGGCCGTCGCGGCGGGGAGACAGGCAGACTGGGGGAGACACCGGGATCCTTCCGGTCTAAGGAGGACACAAGTCTCAGGCCAGAGCGTGCGCACACCTGGAGGCTGAGGCCTGCAGTCTCGAGGCCTGAGGTCATCTTGGCAGGAAGGGGCGGGGCCTCACAGGGGAGAGGGGGCAGCTGCTCTGCTGGTCACCTGGACCGACAGGCTCCCGAGCCTCACGGACAAATGGCCAGAGTGATGGGGACAGCCCGGAAGTGGACAGGGGAGACGGCCCACTGGGTGTGGGATTGGCGGCTGGGAGGAAGCGTGGCTCTCGCCTCCACCTGGCAGAAATGCGTCACAGACACTGCCAGGAACCTGCCCTGCCACCCTCCCGACTCAGCGGCGTGGAGCACGAGCCCTCCTCCTTCAGGCGGTTGGGAAGGCCCAGTGGACATTAACACACACACCCCCCTGTGGAAGTCCTCTTGGCAGGGGCGGGGGCCCCGAGCCTGGACCACTAGGCTTGTCCCATGGACGGAGCCAGGAGGCTGGCCTGGGGAGACCGTGGGAAGGAGCCGTCCCTGTCGGCCTCCTGGTGGCTCAGACCGTAAAGAACCAGTCTGCACTGCAGGAGACCAGGGCTCGATCTCAGGGTCGGGAAGATCCCCCGGAGGAGGAAATGGCTACACACTCCAGTATTCTTGCCTGGAGAATCCCACAGACAGAGGAGCCTGGTGGGCTACAGTCCACGAAGTGGCAGAAGAATTGGATGCGACTGCAACTAACACTGCCGGCCCCCAGCACAAGCCGTTTGCTCACTGGAGGCCCTGCAGCCCCAGGCCATGGGGAAGAAGGTCAAGGACAGATAGGGGTTTCAGGTCAGTTCAGTCGCTCAGTTGTGTCTGACTCTTTGTGACCCATGGACTGCAGCACGCCAGGCCTCCTTGTCCATCACCAACTCCTGGAGTTTACTCAAACTCGTGTCCATTGAGTTGGTGATGCCATCCAACCATCTCATCCTCTGTCGTCCCCTTCTCCTCCCGCCTTCAATCTTTCCCAGCATCAGGGTCTTTTCCAGTGAGTCAGTTCTTCACATTAGGTGGCCAAAGGATTGGAGTTTCAGCTTCAGCATCAGTCCTTCCAATGAATATTCAGGACCGATTTCCTTTAGGATGGACTGATTGGATCTCCTTGCTGTTCAAGGGACTCTCAGGAGTCTTTTCCAACACCACAGTTTAAAAGCATCAATTCTTCAGTGCTCAGCTTTCTTTATAGTCCAACTTTCACATCCATACATGACCAGTGGAAAAACCATAGCTTTGACTAGATGAACCTTTGTTGGCAAAGTAATGTCTCTGCTTTTTAATATGCTGTCTAGATCGGTCATAGCTTTTCTTCCAAGGAGCAAGCGTCTTTTAATTTCATGGTTGCAGTCACCATCTGCAGTGATTTTGGATCCCAAGAAAATATAGGGGTTCAGAGCCTTGCTGTTCAAAGTGGAGTTCACCAACACTGCAGCACTGACCTCTTCTGAGATGCAGAATGCACCATCTCCAGCTCCACCCTGGACCCAGTGAATCAGAAGTGCGCCAGGAGATGACCCGCGGGGCTGTATCCCGTTCCAAGTCTAGCAAGCACCGAGTAGTGCCCACAGACTTTCTCAAACTATTTGCAGCAGCGGAGCCTTTCCTTCAGACTCGCTTAGCAGAGCACCGATATACAGAGTGCCCCTGACGGAGGGCTGGCTGTAAATGCCAGGCTTTGTCCTGGCCACGCCCTCGCAGGCCCGAGGCCCCTCTGCTAGAGCCCAGGATCCCCTTCACAAGTTGCAGACCACTGTGCAGCGTGCAAACCCCTCGAGCCGGCAACCCCCTCCTTCCCCTGGCAGAAAGGAGGGCTTGTGTCCCCGCCGCCGCCCACAGCTGTTCACCGCAGCCTAACACTGAAGCAAAAGTGAAGCGCCAGAAGCACCACAAATGCTCACCAACAAGAGCTCTGACATATAACAGGTGCTGGAGCCACAGAACGGAATACTGTGCGGCCGTGAAAAGCCAGGGCAGCGGCAGCCAGTGATCTGGGTGACTGTTACAGATGCGACGTAGGAAGAAACAAGGGAGACGAAACAGCGGGGGCTGTGCGGTTTAACTGATGTGAGATGCACAGTCGGGGACTCATCTGCGGTGACAGGGGCCCGAGATGCAGCCACCCCCGGGAGGGAATCAGGTGAGACGGAGCCTGCTGGGCGGTCAGGGATATACGTTGCTTGGGGTGGTGTCTCATACACACACTCGAACACACACACACACACACACGCACACACATACACGTACTGAGGTGTACACTTAAGAAAGCGCACTTCCCTATAAGTTAGTCCTAATCAAAACAAAACAAAACCAAGCCCGGATAAACCTTTTGCATAGATCAGAGACGGGCTAACAGTCAGACCTCCTCCCAGCTTCCCTAGAAAATCTCACCCTTGATCTCCCCCCAAACAGGAAAACCCACGGACTCTACCACGGGCCCCCATCCGGCACGGCAGGACCTCCGGGAAGTGATCACGACTTGGGGTGGTGCCACCTGAGTCTCTCCAAACCACAGCCTGTCCCCACCTCTGAAGCCCCTCACGACACACTCGGGCCCCCTGACCTCTTGCAAGTCCAGCACTGCGGGCAGGGCCCTGGGACTCTCAGGCCGAGGGGCCTCTCCCAAGCCGGGCGTCTGGCCTCAATTCCTTTATTCCTGCTTTGGCCCAGCCTGCGGAAGCCATACCTGCGAAATCCAAACTCGAAGGCCCTTCTGTTAGCGGTTCTCTTCCAGAACTTTCTCCCGGCAGTGGGAGCAGGAGGGCGGGGCAGAGGAGCTAAGATCAGGGTTTGGGTTGTTTAGTGACTGAGGCATGTCCGACTCTTTGGGACCCCACGGACTGTGGCCCGCCAGGCTTTTCTGTCCATGGGGTTTCCCAGGCAAGAATACTGGAGTGGGTTGCCATTTCCTTCTCCAGGGGATTTTCCTGTCCCGGGGATCAAACCCGAGTCTTCCGCATTGGCAGGCAGGTTCTTTGCTGCTGAGACACCTGGGAGACACCTGGGAAGCCCAGGGTTAGGGTTAAGGTTGGGGGCAGGAGGGGCTGAAGGAGGGAGGGACGAGAAGCCTGCAGAACCTTCTCCCCGCGTCACCCTGCCACCCTCTAACAGGCAACAGTCCTCCTGCTTCTAACGGACTCTGCAGGTCTCCGTTACACACCTCCGGGTGTTACAGGGAGGATGTCCTGTCTGCAGGAAGCCAGGAAGTCGACTCACACGCCCTCCTGCGCTGATGGAGCCGAGAAAGGATAGGTTCCCAGCCCCTGTGGCCACTACCACCTCCCTGAGCCACCCAACAGCCAGCCCATGGCCCTGGCAGCAGGGCTCAGGCCTCGCCCCTCATCCAAGCAACTTCCACTCGTTCTGGCTTCTCACTTTGTAACGAGAAACCACAGCACGAACCCAGGACCCCAGCTGGGGGCAGCAGTGACCGATGGGTCTTCTGAGAATGCCGAGGTGGCAGCTGAGCCCACAGGGGCTTCTGCACTTGGGCGGGGGAGGGAGGGGGAAACATCCTGAGCACCCCTCACCCCGAGACCCCAGGAGATGAAGACTGTGCCGGCCCAGGGGTGAGGCCAGAGGGCAGCGAGCTGCAGGGGGAGGCCCTGATTGGAAAGGGTTAAGCTCCCCCACCTCCTGGGTTGGTGGGGGCGAAGGGGGCGGGGGTGGGGGGCAGCGTGAGTGTCTGCTGACCATGACTCAAAGTTCACGCTGGATGAATGGGGCTTCCTCATCCTTTGGCTCTTCTCAAATCCTGCGGGGGTGGGGGTGGGGTGGGGGGGGAGGGATCCCCGCGTGGTCTTTCCTCCTGAGAAACGCCCCCAAGTTGGAGGAGCCCCATAGCTCTGGATCCAACCCTCCCCTGGGAGTGTGTGAGACTCTGGGGAGCCTACCAACAGGATTACCCAGAGTTAGCACGTGGGGATACGTGTAAAAAGTGAAGAATGTTTCCTCTGCTTCCTCACGCACGTCCCAAGACAATGGCCGGCCAGCGGAAGCGGGAGAGGGAGCAGGCAGGGCGGCAGAGGCAGCGAACCTCCGCGCAGCAGCGTCTGGAGCCTCCAGCCTCGCAAAGGCACCGGGTCCTCAGTCTCTGCTCTGCTCTCCCAGCTCTCTGGAATGGATGGGGACGGCGCCGCTGAAGGGGAAACCGGGGTGGCTGGTTTGGGAGACACAGCTGGGGGCAGTGTCAGGGCCCTTTCCCCAACTCTGCCCATGCGACACCTGGCCGGTGGGGGCCTCCTCCGTGCCAAGTGGGGCTTATGGCGACTTACGAAGCGCCCAGCGCTGGCAACATGCTTTATACCCACTAAAGGACGATGGGGTCCTTTCACTAGCTCTTTGACGCCAGGATCTGCTCCATCCCCACCCCATCTCACAAGTGAGGAGGGTCTCTGCAGCTTCCCCACCTGGAGCTGGGGGCCCAGCCCGGCGGGGGCGCCCCTTGGGCCTGGGGCTTGCCACCTCCCCATGAGCCTGGTGGACCAGGCCCAGGTGACCTGGGCAAGGACTCAGGGTCCGGTTCACTGGCGGGGAGGGCTGGAAAGACTGACCCACCAGTGGGCTTCCACAGTGGCTCCCAAGGCCCCAGAAAGTGGGTGGGGTGGGGGATGCCCGCTTCCTCAAGGAAGTCCTGGGGCTGACTTTGCTCAGGACGTCCTGGTCGTCGCCAGGCCACCTGCTCGTCCCTCAGGCTTCCTTGTACCTCCCAGATTCCGGCACAGCCCGCCCCCTCCCGAGCTGTCCTTCAGCTTGACGGCCTGTTCCCAGCTCCACTTAATCTCTGGTGAGTACACACGCATGTGGGTCCGCGCACACAAACACACACACGCCATACCACAAGCCGGCACAGTTCACTTGGCCCCCAGGGGCATGAGCTGCAGCCCCCTCGGCACGTGTCTCTCAGCCCTTCCTGACCATGACAGTGGCGGATCCTTCGTCTGCATCCTCCCTGCGTCACTGTACTTGGACGCGCTATTTGAACATCAAGGCCAGTCTGCGTAATGATTTGCATCACTGGGCCCACCACGTGCGAGGGGACCCTCGAGGTACTAAGCACGTTTCAAGGGACAGCTCATTCACCACTTGCAGAGGAGGGAAGGGAGGCTCGGAGGTACAGACACCTGTCATGGTCACACGGTAAGTGACAAAACTCCGGATTCCAACGCACGGCCCCCTCCCAGCTACTCAGCTGCTGAGCCCCGAAGGCCTTGGTGGCACGGTTAGCGCGTGACCCCACACCTGGCGCAGGGCTTCTCCCCAGTCAGGATTCTGCCGAGCGAGCGCTGGGATGACAGCAAAAAGTGCCTGGTCGATGGTGTTAACTGACGTGGGCGGTGACTGCTGCTCAGGGGGAAGGGGACTTCCAGAAGAGACCTGTGGTCAGACACCAGGGGAACTCACCAGAACGGGAGCCACCTGAAATAAACACCCAGAGCCAGACTTCCTGTCCAGTCCTGTCCGGCCCTACCGCACTCGGATCCCAGGCTGCCTGAGCAGGGCGAGCAGGGTGGGGGTGAGGCCGGGGAGAGGGGGTGCCCCTTGGAGTGCCAGGGTCTGACACGGGGAGGAGAGGGACAGGGACTGTGAGTCGGTCCCTCTGGCTTGGCTGTCACCTCTCCAGGGGACCAAGCGGGGTGGGGCAGGCTCAGGCCCACCAGGACAGCCAGACAGCAGCTGTCTGTCCCGTCCAGCCCCCTCCCCACACCCGAAGGTCATCTCCAGCCAGTAGGGAGCTTACTTCTCCTTCAGAGGAAAGGAGAGAGCTATGGTGGGAGACCGCAGGACAGGATCTGGGTAGCAGGGTTTGGGACAAGCAGATGTGGGGTCAGACACACACACACACAATCCGCAAGCAACACAGCTGTCTCTGAAATCATATCCGCCTCTTTTCTTGCATTCACTGGGAGCGGAAGATTCCCTGGAGTTCTCCCCAGGCGGCCGCGTTCTCAGGGAGCCAGCGGCCTTCCCTAGGCAGGGCTCAGGGAGGGGGTGGGAGGGGGCGTGCAGACCAGAAAGAGTGCAAGCTGCGGAAGCCAAACTGGCCGACTGCTCCCTGCCCAGCAGCAGGAAAGGGCCTGGTCCTCTTCTGCTTCTGGAAGGGCAGGCACCATCTGCCTGGGGCCCGCGGGTGACAACGACACTGGGGGTTATTATTAGACCCCCCGTCAGCAGCGCCCTGCACACCCCACTGCATCAGGATCCCCGGGACCCTGCAGGAGAAAGCCTTTTGGCTGGGGAGAGGTGAACAGCTGACTGCCAGCTTGACCTCCGCGGCCCGGCTCCGCCCAGGCCCGCCCCCACACGCGGAGATTGTGGAGAACCTGCCCGCTGGGGGTCAAAGTCCCCAGATTGGCGCACAGGTCTAAACAAATGGGCCCCATTTTGGGTTTCCCAGCCGCGGAATCTTTAACCCGACAGAAAACTGACTCAGCCTGGCCTCGGGGGCTGAACTGGCCTGGGCCAGACCTGACAAGGCTGGGAGACTCTGCATTCGGTCTGGGCGGGGAAGCCTAGGGGAGCACCTCTTCCCGCTAGGGGTGCAGAAACCCGGGAGGGAACGGCCAGCGGAGCGGGGCGAGGGCAGAACTGCGGGGATGGGGGAAGAGGCTGGCCAAGCCGCCCAGACCCCAGAAATCTGGGGCTCAGAAGGTGTGTCTGTACAGAGGAGGGGTTGGGGGTGTTGCGGGGGGGCACTTTCTTTCCCCCACATATCCACATGAGGCTGCGGGTCCACACCCCTCTCCTCTGGCTCTGTCGCCTTCCAGTAGGGGCCCAGGCGGAGGGGCTGGCAGGGGCTGGGGACGAGGGTGCCGCGGAGACGAACGCGGAGACTCCAGTCCGTTTCAGCCCAAACTTCTCCCAGGCAGCACAGACCCGGAAAGCGAGAGCGCGTCTGGTTCCCCGCAGAGGAGGGAAACCCCGGGGAGCGCCTCGCCATCCCGCCCCCCCGGCCCCCGCAGCTAGCGCGCGGAAATCACCGGTTCAGGCACCAATGCCCCCCCGGCCCCGACCCCTGAGCGGCGCTGCCCTGTCCCAGGGCGCTCAGCCCCCACCCCCGCCCCGCAGGAAGCGCCCTTCCCCCCGTGCCGTTGGCCGGCTTAACTCCCATCTTTCCAGTTTTCCAGGCCGGTGAGGTTCCCAGACGGGAGGGCCGTGGGCCAAGGACTCGCGGGGGAAAGGGCGAAGCGGGAAGAGGCTGCGGGGAGAGTGTGGGGTGGGTGGGGTGTGGGGTCTGGAGGCGCGCCGAGCGCGGCGGGCTGGGAGGCGGGAAGGGGCGGTGCGGGGACTCGGGGCGTCGGGTCGCGGACTCACCTCCTGGTAACTCTCATCGCGGGGCCTGAAGGTGCTGTCCACCGGCTGCAAGCGCAGGCCGAGGCGTGGGAGGCTGTGCAGCCACACCACCCACCAGGGCGCGATGTACTCCACGCGCGCCACCGGCATGGCTCAGCCCGAGTGCGCCCGCCCGCCGCTCAGCCCGGGACGCGCGCGCCCGCCCCGCCCCGGCCCCGCCCAGCCGGAGACCAGGCCCCGCCCCCCTGAGCGCGGTCCGCCCCGCCCCTTCCAGGGCGGCCCCTAGCCCCAGGCTCACCCTCGGGCCACCGGGGGTCACGCCCTAGAACCTGAAGCTTTTCTTTGGTCGGAAATCTGTCCTGGCCCAAGTCCAGGCGAAAGAGGTGGAAGAAGGGAAAATAGTCCCCAGAAGCCTCCTGAATCTGTCTCGTTTTAACAACAGTCTCTGGGTTCCCGCTTGCTCCTTGGAAGAAAAGCTATGACCAACCTAGACAACATATTAAAAAGCAGAGACACTACTTTGCCAACAAAGGTCCATCTAGTCAAAGCTACAATTTTTCCAGGAGTCATGTATGGATGTGAGAGTTAGACTATAAAGAAAGCTGAGAGCCAAAGAATTGATGCTTTTGAACTGTGGTGTTGGAGAAGACTCATAGCGTGAGAAAGGCGAGGTTGCTGTTCCTAGCGCTTTTAGAGGGTAGAGGTGGCGCTAGTGGTAAAGAACCTGTCTGCCAATGCAGGAGACACAGGAGAAGTGGGTTTGATCCCTGGGTTGGGAAGATCCCCTGGAGAAGGAAATGGCTACCCACTCCAGTATTCTCGCCTGGAAAATCCCATGTACAGAGCCTGATGGGCTACAGTCCATGGGGTCCCAAAGAGTCGGACACGACTGAAGTGACTTAGCACGAACTGACAGATTGCAGACCAAAGGGACCCAGTCCCTGGGTCACTAGTTCTAAATTCACTCTCATCTGGGATTGAGCATCCACTCTGTAAACACGGTCCTGCCCTGGGAGCGCCCAGGTCATCTGCCCAAACAACTAATGGGTCCCACCTGGAAAGAAGCAGCTGGTTGGAAGGTCCCCACCTCCCGGGGGAGAGACCCTGGAGCCTGGGGGAGGGGAGGGAGCCTGGGAGGGCTAGACCTCCCAGGGAGTCGGAGCCTTCGAGAACACAAATTAATCGAGGGCCTACTAGGTGCCAGACGTTCTGTCTGTGGACAAAAGCTGACAGAAAGTCTGGCTGGGTGGGGATTGTGGTTTAGCGGCAGGTGGTAGTGGTACTCATGAGGACAGGTGCTAGCTATGCTCTGGAGGAAGGCAGAGCAGTATGCCAGGGTGGGGCTGGGGGGTGCAGTCCCAGGTCCAACAGAGCCTCGCCGGCAGGAAAGGGCTGCGGTCCCACAACCCAAACAGCATTCCGTGATTGTGGGAGGCACGGGGCCGGAAGGAGAGGGTAAGTCTTGGGACAGGGTCCAAGGCTGGGTAAAGGACTGTCTGAGGTCGGTGCCAGAGGAGTAGGGGGATGAAGGGATCCTGAGAAGCTCAGGCCTGAGTCACGGGCAGTCTGATCAGTGGTAGTGCAGGGTGGGGGTGAGGTGTGCAAGGCAGGGAGACCCTTAGGTTTCTGGCTGGGGGAACCGGGTGGATGAAGGTGAAACTCCATGGGTGAAACGCGTTGACTACTAGGGGAGTACAGAGTACAGACACCCCTTCCCTTATTAGAGATCCAGGACTGGGAGATGGAGCCCTGTTTATTAGTTAAGACTTCCCGCTCCTCCAGGAGGTCACAGTCTGAGACAAGTTTCCTGGAACCACAGCCATCCATCTTCTTCGCTGGGGAGCACTGTTCCTGTCATTGGAATTTCCTTTCATTAATCCAACAAACTGGGAGCACCTTCTTGGCTCTAGGGGACCCACTGGTGAGCAAAGCATACCCCCCACCCCGGCCGGCGGGGGCGGAAGTGTGAAGGCGAGGGGGGGGCGGCCTTCATCCCACGTGGTGATTGGCCACAGACCCCACCCCACCCCCAAGGGCCTTCCATCGTTTGTGAAATGGGACTGAGTCTGGGGTGCGGGGACATTTCCTGAAAAATGACACGGGGTGAGAGCTGAAGGATGCGAAGAAGTTAACTCAGGGCATCCTGGGAAGAAGGCTGGATTCTGAGCAGGGAGACAGAGCCCAGTGAGATCAGGGCCCAAGGCCCGCAGGGCACAGAGGGGAACCAGTGAGTCCAAACTCAGCTAGGGGAGTGACAAGGAGGCGCTGGAAAACTCCTGTGACTGGTGCCAAGGGCTGGGGTGCAGGAGGGAACTGGGGGTGGGGGGATGAGACTCCTCTCTGGACTGCAGTAGCAGTTCCACAGCGGCACAAAATACAGAGAACTGGATACCAGGGAGGGTGAATTTCACTGTAAGTTGCCTCTCAACTAGCCTTGCTTTATAGTTTTTTTTTTAAAAAGAGAAAGAAGCTGGCAAGGTGGGCCATGGAATGGTCCTTGCCATGGACCCTGGCAAGGGATTTGGTCTGAGCAAGACGGACACTTGAAGCGATTTCGGAGGGCCCTCGGTGGCACTCACCAGTGTGACCTCACTGCCTGGGACCTCCGGGGTAGGCTCTGCCTGGTGCCACAGACACGGTCCCCCCTCCCATCCCGCCCCCGGGGCTGCAGCTGCTGATCCTGGCCTCCCTGACCCGGAAGTTAGGAGGATTTGCCGTTCCTCTAGGAGATTAGAGTCACAACTGTGAACTGCAAGTGCTGTGGGAGAGGAGAGGGGGAGGGGTCTGCCTCCCTGTGAGTGGCAGGGAGTGAGCCCACCTGTCCTGAGCAGGGGCGGGGGAAGGGGGGCCTGCACCCCACACTTGATGCTGACAGCAGAAGCAGACCCTCAGGCCATCACCACAGCCTCGGGGTACATCCTGAACGCAAACCTGCTTGGCCAGTCTGCACCCAGCTAGGCAGCGACTGTTCTAGCCGCTTCCCCAAAGGTCTCCAGAGAAGCGGCGCAGCAGAATGGAACCGAGAGCCCTCCCGGGGACGCGTTCCTGGGTTGACCAGCTCTCCTGCACGCGCCGCCCCCCGTTTACCTGGGACGGCCAGAACCAGCTCACCCAAGCTGTGGGCTGACCTCAGCAAGGCAGTGGTGGGCCCTGGGCGCCTAAGGGCTCCACCACACAGCGATGCCTCAGGCCAACTCACACGGAATCTCTGGATTCAGCCCTGGCCACAACGGTGTGAATTTTTAGAGGACCCCAAGTGGCTGGGAGGCAGAGGCCAGGGCTGAGACCCACAGCGTGAAAGGATGCCTTCTCTAGACAAACACTGGCAGGGCTCGTATCCTAGGAGCTGGGGCTGGTCTCTGCACAATGCGCCGGGACAAAGGGAGCCCGTAAACCCGGGAAGCTGGGATGGTGAAAGGGCGGGCAAGACCGGGAGCTGCTGAAGGCGCCCCATCTGGGTCTGGTCACAGCCAGAGCCCCGGAGGGCACTTCTCCCAGAAGAAAACAAAACACGCGCTTCACTACCTCACATGCTGTAGAATTCCTAGGAGAGAAACTGCCAGACACCTCGAGCACTCAGCTCCTTAGATGTTATCAATGTAAACCAGGTCCAGACCTTCGCGGGGCTCCTGCCCTCACTCGCCGGACTCTGTCGCCACCTTGCGGTCCGCCCGGGACAACGCGCCAAGAAGGCCCCTCAGTTTCATTCTTAGCTTAGGGCTAAAACCACTGGAGAATGGGCAAGTACTTGCCATAAAGTGATGGGAACTGAGGCAGAGTGCTGGGAAAAGCAGGCTGGCAACCACCACTCAGCAGCCCGAGACGGGGCCTGTGGCGGGAATACCTCCTTGCCAATGGCTGGGGCATACACAGGACCCGTGCAGGCACCTGTGCAATCGTATGGGGCTCAGTATTTTCTCTGCGTTAGAGTGCCTGAAGCACGTGGCCCTCCTCCTCTGTGGGGAAAGGATGGGGGTCCTCTCACTGAGGCAGGAGGGGGTGTGGAGGCGAACTGCCCTGCCAACTGGCAGACCCCCACCACAGGGGGTCCACAGCCCCTGCTGAAGGCAATCTTGCTCCGTGTCCCATTTGTGCTCGGCTGTTCCCCTGGCGACTCTGACACCAGATGCGGCAGGCAGGTACGGAGCCCTCCCAAGGACTGGCAACTGTGCAGGTGAGGTGGGGCAGTGACAGAATTCAGAAAGAAACCTTCACATAGATAATCAAAGTTTGACAAGGATGGGACGAACATCAGCAGGCTACGGTCCATATGGTCGCAGAGTTGGACACAACTGAAGCAACTTACCACACACGGAAAAAGCACATGAGATCAAGACCAGCAAGCCAGGGAGGAGTGGAAGCAGCACTGAGCCTCCAGGAGCCAGGCCTGGCTGGGACCTCAGCGATCACACCGATTTATTTGGACCTGCCCACGCCTGAGCCAGCAGGCACCTTCCACCCTCACAGCCACCACTCCACTGCCTGGGGTCGGGGTCAGACTTCTGGCTCCTCCCTTTAAACGTCATCTGGATTTCACATCGGTCTTTTGGCTCCCAGGGCTTCTGTCGCTGGGCTGACACCCACCCACCTCCACTCTTAGCTCCTTCTTGGAAACCCTCATCTAAACTGTCCTTCCAGCTGTGTTCATCTGGTGAGCAGCTGGTACCACTCCTGAGCTCTACTTAGTAAACACACAGTATTTTCTTTTCTGTGCCTGAGAACCTAGGTCTGGAGAAAAAAAAAAAATCCACACCCCCACCTGTGCATGTTGGTGGGTGTCTGCCAGTTGGCAGGGCAGTTCGCCTCCACACCCCCTCCTGCCTCAGTGAGAGGACCCCCCTACTTTCCCCACAGAGGGCCACGTGCTTCAGGCACGTTTTAAGCAGAGAACATGCTGAGCCTGATACGATTGCGCAGGTGCACGCACGGGTCCTGTGGACGCCTCAGCCATTGGCAGAGGTACCCCGCCATAGGCTCTGTCTGAGGCTGCCGAGTGGCAGTGCCAGCCTGCCTTCCCAGCACCCGCCTCAGCTCCCATCAGTTTAAGGGAAGGGCCCACTGGCAGCCAACAAAAGCCACCCATCCTGAGGATTCTGAGGAAAAGCCGGCTTCATTTACTGCCACTTCTGAGAAGACTGATCAACTCTTCCTTCCAACTATCATTTTCATTACCATTTTACCTAGGTGACTTATCATTATCATTTTACCTAGGTGACTTTTAAATCTCAGAAGTGGAGACTAGCTTTATTCCCATCAGTATCTGATTCCTTTAGCTGCCTATTTCTATTCACTTTCAAAATTAGACTTAAAAAAGAGACGGCTTATCTGTCCACTGGGACCACAGCCCAAGATTAGGGGGGAAACAAGGCAGCAGCCAGGACCCTGCGCTATTCCCGCCAGAAACCATCACCAAGTTAGCACTCACCCACCCCCATTCTCAGAGACAAAGGCCATTTTGAGAATTTTAAAAATTTTAATACAGTTCAAAGCAGCGTGCGTGGTTCACTTCAGTTCCTTCACGGCCAAACCTAGAGGCAAAGACACACAAATGTGAGCCAATCAGAAGACTCGACTCATCTGAGTCACTGCTGCCTGACTGGGTCTGGCCCTTGGGCTAAAGAGGGCGCACAAAGCTCGGAAATTACGCCCACCAGGGAGGTCTGCTTCAAACCTAAGTTAGTGCTTGATAATCAAACGCTCCCGCTGGCCCTTCTCAAGGTGTTCCAGTCAATGTTCACACAGGAAGCAGTGCTGGCTGATTTGGGCTGTGAAGACGTGGCCTGGGGAACCTGGCTGGGCTCCAGGCTCCCAGCTGCTCTGCCAAGCCTTCCACCACCAGGACGGCCCCTCTGCTTAATCCACCCGCATCGCCAGCTGTGTTCACTAAGTTTCTCAACCAGCGAAAACGGGGGCCACCGATACCAGCACCTCCCTACCCTGCAGGGCCATGGTGAGGATGAAATGAGCGACCCAGGGAGTAAGTGCCAGCAGCTAAGACGCTGCATTAGAAAGGCATGGTTCCCTCTGGATCTAACCGCTGAGAAGTGCCCACGTGACACCAACAGCAGCAGCAGATACTTAGGCAAACCAGAACGGGCTCTCCTGATTCTGGAGACAGGTCAGCAAACTGGCTGGTGACACAGGCCCCTCCCACGTCGCAGGCCGTCGGCACCCCCCACCACGGCTTCCGCCTACTCGCCTGGGGGCAGGGACTGCTTCAGCTTCTCTGCCTTCTCTTTGTCTGTGATGACCAAGGTGTAAAGGTATCTGCTGCATCGAACTTTAAACTTCACATTGTCCTTGTTTTTCTTGATCTTGACAGCTACCAGAGAGACCAGAGTTAGTAACAAGACTGTGTCACAGGAAAGACGTCACACAGTCCACCTGCTGTTTGATTCTTCTGCACAAAGCACCTGCACAAAGCACCCGGGACCGCTGAGCTCACCTCCCTCACTGTCCCTCTGATGAAATAGAAAATAAGATCCCCCAACCCCTCTGACCTCAGTGTCAGAAATCTACATTTTCCTTGGATCAACACTCTAGAACCTGAGTTAAGGTCTGTATTTGTAACACAAGTGGGATCTGGTACAGTGAATACACTCCAAACCACCCAGTATCCATCTTATATGGCTTTAAAATTCTGTATCAGGACCACAGCTTGGACAATAAAGAGCCCTAAGTGTGCCCCAAACTCAACAGCATGCGGTTTGAAATTTAGCGAACAATCTGATTATGTACAACCGTCAATGCATTTACTATAAGGCCAGCAGCTATTGGAAGCGGAAGACAGCCTCTTCCAGGTTATTCTTGTCTGGAACCCTTCAAATTGCTCATTCTGACTCCCATAGCGCAGGCTGACCTGGCCACACGACACGCAACTCCATCTCTGCCAGTAACTGCTGAAGGGGCAGGGCATGTCACAGGAAGCAGAAACTGTGGCTGAACCTGCCCAAGACACCGGCTGCCTCGGCTCACTCACATTCTAATAAATCAGGACCGTGGATTTTTACTCAAACCAATCTACTCCCCTATCTTAACATTCCTCTCAAAGCTAAATATGCTGTGTTTTTCCTAGCAGCTGCCGTACACCAGTAAACTGAACTCTCACAAGGTCAGATGTAAACATCTCTGAAAAAATGTTTACTCAACAACATATGTGGAGAAGGAAAAGGCAACCCACTCCAGTATTGTTGCCTGGAGAATCCCAGGGGCAGAAGGAATATACTCGAAAGCACTGAAAGGAGGGACAAGAGATATTTTACATCAAAACTCACAGCAACATTACTCACAAAAGCCAAAGGCAGAAACCACCCAAATGTCCACGTTATGCTAAATGAACGAAGTCGGTCACGAAAGGACAGATGCTGCATGATTTCACTTGCATGAGGTACTGACAGTGGTCAGGGTACTACAGACAGCAAGAATGGTGGTCGCCAGGGGCTGGAGGGAGAGAGTCACAGACCAGTACTGGCCCAAGACCTGTTAGGAACCAGGCTGCCTGGGAGGAGGTGGGCGATGGGTGAAACCCAAGCCATCTCCCCAAGCCCGTGGAAAAACTGGTCCCTGGTGTAAAACGGCTGGAGACTCTAGGTTAATGGGTTATAGTTTTACAAGATGACAATTTCTCAAAAAGCATGGCTGCACCACAATGTGAATATATTCAAACACAGTACATACACTGCACACATAAAAATGGTAAATTTTATGTTATTTATTTTGCACTTACAACTATGAAGACAATTTTAAGTTTATCTAAAAAAGACTTCCTGGGCACCTATCATATCCGGGAGAACATGACCCCTGCTTTCACAGGTCACACTTTAACATCAAACTCCCAAACAGAACAGTAATGCAAAGCAGTCTGATGAATCTGGTGTCATCTCTTCACCGTTCTAAAATTCTCTACTGGGTCATTTGGTCTGATCCTGGCACCAATCCTGAGAGGCAGGTATCACCCCCTCTTCTACAGAGGCAACGGTGGGGTCATGGATCCCATGGTCACCCACTGGTAGAACTGGCCTTTGAGCCCAGGAAGTGACAGCAAATTCCCTGGTCTGGTCTAAACCTGACTGAAGCTTCTCTTCGTGTTTAACTGTAAATAAAAAAAAATACGAGCACGTGGTCACCTGCGGTTCCCACAGTACCAGAGGCTCAAAGTCAACGGCCTGTTTCAGGTAACAAGGACACAACTACGATTCTCCCCGCCCCACCTCCAAATCCCCAAAAGGCTCTCCCTCGAGCCACCGCTTCACCCCACCACTACGACAGAGCGTCAGAGACCTCAGTGCCTTAGATCACCTCACCCCGTCTGGCCAAGAGTACCCTACTTTCACAAGTTACCCAACTTTCCCTTTAGGGCGTTATCTGGGAGGGGAGGCAAACTGCAAGTAGCAGCCCAAAAAAGATGTGTTAAAGCTACACAATGTCTGAGTCCAGACCCAGTGCTGACCACGGGCTCCCCAAACCTCCTTCAACAAAGAGACGAGAGGACTCCCTCTCACATTCAGGGAAAAGAGCGCGCACACACAAAGGCAGCTGGGCTGTCACATGTCCATCAAAGACTTGTTGCTTTATGTGTCTCCTATGAGTGACCCTTCCCCTTCGTTTACAACCCAGGACACCAATACACGGAGAAGAAAAATGACGTAGTTCACTGTGAACAGAACCTGTCCTGTCTCCGGCCCAGAACCCAACACGCAGCACTGACTCCGAGCTTGTGAAACTTGCGTTTCCAGACGTGCCCCCAGCAAGAACCTCCACTCTCCCGGAGTTTGTGGGAACTTGAGTTTCATGTCTATCGACTCGGGGATGCTATCTAACCATCTCATCCTCTGCCGCCTCCTTCGCCTTTTGCCTTCAGTCTTTCCCAGCATCGGGATCTTTTCCAACGAGTCAGCTCTTCACATCCGTTCACAGTACCCGCCACACACCAAACAAAAACACCCCTGGGGACCCTCCTTAAAGAAGAGAACACACCCCGGACCCAGCGTCTTGTCTTACGGGAAACAGACTGAGACCCTCGAACCCCGACAGCCGACAAGGGCAGAAGCGGCCGCCCGGCGCCGGCCCGCCGTTCCGGGGGGCGTCCCGGGGCCCGCGATCGCCGCCTCCCGTCCAGGGCGCCCACTTACACTTGGCGTCCTTGCGCCGGGCCGTGAGCAAGAAGTCCTTGATTTCCTCAATTTTGCGAGGCTGCAAGACAGAGCGAAGACAATCAGCCGCTGAGACGCAAGTGCTGGGGATTCCAGCCCCGGCAGCCGCTTTCGGGCCCCTGAAGACCCTCGTAGAGACCGCCCTGCCTTCGCCCCCGTCCCGAGGGGAGTCCCAGGTCGTACTCACCATAGCGACGACACGCGGGGCGCGCGGCCGGAACCTGCAGGGAAGACAAGCGTTGGCGGCGTCAACGGGGGGCGCGGGCTCTGGCGGCGGCCCTGCCTCCCCGCCCCGCGCTCCCGGAATGCCGGCCCCATCGCACCCCACCCTCCCCCCGCAACACCTTCAACCCAGGACTGGGGTCCTCAGATAGCATCCGGCGCGGATGACCACGGATTACTACCCCATTCCCCAGGTACGGTACCAGAGACTCACGTTAAGGGGCGAGAAGCAAAGAGAGCGGAAAAGGAAGAGACTTCCGCTTCCGGGCAATTAAACCGTGCCCCAGAGGAAGCTGAGTACGGTGTCTGCAGAGGGTCAAGAAACCGCACAGGCGTTTGCCCTTCCCATGGCTCCTCTCTGCCCTCTTCTGGCTTAGATTAACAGCGCAGCTCCCTGAACGCAGCGGGCCGCCTCCCTGCCCCGACTCCTGACCGCCTCTATTCCTTCGCCCAAATCCCACCTTGCCTTTGCTAGGTTTTATTTCAGACCCAGTTTGAAGACCTGTGTTAGAACTTATCATCAACTACTTTCATCAGGCCTCTGTGTTGGGCACGTAGGCAGAGATTTTTTTCATTTAAATGAAGGGTTGTTCTCCTAAGTCACGTCCGAGTCTTTGCAACCCCATGAACATGCACACCGGGCTCCTCTGTCCTCCACTATCTCCCAGCTGCTGCTGCTGCGGCTAAGTCACTTCAGTCGTGTCCGACTCTGTGCGACCCCATAGACGGCAGCCCACCGGGCTCCCCCGTGCCTGGGATTCTCCAGGCAAGAACACTGGAGTGGGTTGCCATTTCCTTCTCCAACGCATGAAAGTGAAAAGTGAAAGTGAAGTCGCTCAATCGTGTCTGACTCTTTGCGACCCCATGGACTGTAGCCTGCCAGGCTCCTTCTGTCCATGGGATTTCCCAGGCAAGAATACTGGAGTGGATTGCCATTTCCTTCTCCAGGGGATCTTCCCTGCCTAGGGATTAAACTCGCAGCTCCAGCTCCTGCATTGGCAGGCTGGTTCTTTACCACTGAGCCACCTGGGAAGTCCATTTAAGAACTGGTACCATTGGGAACTCCTTGGTGGTCCAGTGGTTAAGACTACATTTCCACTGCAGGGGATGTGGGTTAGACCCCCTGGTCAAGGAACTAAGATTCCACTTGCTGGTGGTGCAGCAATAAATAAATAACTGGTACTACAAAAGCAAGTTAAAACCTGGAATAGCTGACCTCTGTGGAATACTCATCGGGCAGCCCCTGCATTAAGCATGTCACCCACAGGGCCTCTGTGATCCTCAGGTGTGCTGGTGAGGGGTGGCCTGCTCATTTACCCCAGTCTTACCCAGGGGAGAATGAAGGCTTGTCAGTTGCTGGGAGAGGTGACATCAGGACTCGAACACATGCTCCAGACTCCTGACAACTTCCTCCTGAGGCTGTATGTGGACTTGCAACATGCTGGCAGCTCTGGGAAGGCAGCATTCTCTCTGCCCCTTTGCTCCCTCGAAGCCTCCATCCCATCCTTGGCATTTTATTTTCTCGGCACAAATTTACCCTCAGCTCTTAGAGAACTGGCAGGCTCCGGGAAGCCTGAGGTTATTGATTTTATCTTTATCCTCCACTTCCATTTTATTTTTAACCTCCTTACAAATGTCTACATTTTATTATATTTGTTTCTCCCCTCCCATTTAATAACCGCACATCAGAATGTAATTGCCCTGTGGGCCTTATTACAGAGCAGCCCACCTGAAAGAGAAGGAGTCCTTTACCATGAACCTCACTTTGAACTCACCTCCCTCCCTCCTCGCTTTCCTCCCATTAGACGAGCCCCAGGTTGAGCATCTTCCTAGAGATGCTGGAGATAGAGGGAAAGATAAACCTGCAGTCGTTGCCCCTGGGAGATCGTGAGATCCTCTAATTGTGCTGGAGAGCCTTTTAAAAGAAGTCAGACTGTATTTCTGTGACTACAGATGCATCTAGGTGTTAACCATGAGAAAGGCTAATTGGTAGGGGCTTAATTTGAGATTATCTGAAGGTCAGGATGCCTCAGCTCTGCACTGAGAAGGTGAAACTGTTAGTTGCTCAGTGTCGTGTCTGCCTCTTTTCAACCCCACGGACTGTAGCGCGCCAGGCTCCCCTGTCCATGGGATTCTCCAGGCAAGAATACTGGAGTGGGTTGCCATTTCCTCCTGCAGGGGATCTTCCTGACCCAGGGATCAGGCAGATTCTTTACTGTCTGAGCCACCAGGGGCCCGAGGAAGACACGGTCAGACCCACCAGGCTGACCTGATGGCCCCTCCGTCTCGTGCTGCTGCCTTTCTGGCCTTTTCTCCCCTAGTGCTCAGGCAGAAGCACCGGCCTTTTCAGCCCAGCCAGAGGGTTTCCCATGCACAATTCCCGAGTCCAGGCGTCTGCCTGCTCATCCTCAGTGCTCAGCTCTCCCCTCTCCTCCGGGGAGGACCCTGCATCTCTGCCTCCTGTCACCCGTCACCCATGCGGCAGTTACTCCCACGCGCCTCTCCATAGACTGTGCGGCAGTGTTAAACCTTTCATACATCTGCACCGATTTTCAAAATTTTTTAATAAAGGCAAGAATGAGGTTCTGCATTCTGCTGATAACTCTCCAAATACAGGGCTCATAAAGCTACACAGTCTCTCAGAGTTTCCATGGAGGATCCTTCAGACGGATGCAGATCCATCTAGATCACCCACTATATGAAGGGTGGATGGATTGATGGAGGGGTGGTTGGATGAATGAATGAAGGGATAGAGAGAGGGAGGGAGAAAGGGATGGAGGGAGGAAGAAAGGGATGGAGAGCAAGGGAAGGGGAAAAGGGAGGACGGAGGGAGGATCAATGTGGACAGAGAAAAGCCCAGCACATAGTAGGTCCACAGAATATTAGTTGAGTGAATGCCTGGTGCTTCTCTCCTTCACAGGACCTGCAGGACAGGCACGGGAGCAGAGAGAGAAGCTGAAACCCCCGCCCCACCCTCACACTTGAAAAAATCCCAGTGAAACTGTGCAATTCAGATTGGGACTTGCACCCATGGTCTTTTTAAAGTTAAATTTAATTAACTAATTAATTCTATTTTTGGCCACACTGGGTCTTCGTTGCCGCCAGGGCTTTCCTCTAGCTGCGATGCTCAGGCTTCTCACGGGGCGGCTTCTCTGCTGTGGAGCACAAGGTCTAGAGCGTGGGCTCAGTGGTTGTGGCCCTCGGACTGAGTTGCCCCACGGCACGTGGGATCTGCCCGGACCCGTGTCTCCTGCACTGGCAGGCGGGTTCCTAACCACTGGACCACCAGGGAAGTTCCTGGACCTTC
Organism: Odocoileus virginianus; assembly: GCF_023699985.2. Classification (NCBI taxonomy): domain Eukaryota; kingdom Metazoa; phylum Chordata; class Mammalia; order Artiodactyla; family Cervidae; genus Odocoileus; species Odocoileus virginianus. The sequence goes on from NC_069690.1 coordinate 54,185,274, forward strand.
CTGTTGGCAGCAACCCCAGAGACAGACATTCACCCTCTTGAATTGCCTAAGAAAAGACCATAAACGTCTAGTAACACAAAGACATCTGTATTCAAGTACCCAAGGCTTTTTCCAGCTTCCCAAGGGGGACAAAGAGTAAAATCAGCTGCAGCCACTGAAAGGTGAAGCTAGGAGCCTGGAGGGGAGGCTTCCCTCCTTCATGGGGAGGTCAGCCCCACAGGAAACAGTGGAAACAGGAGCCAAATCCTGGTCCTGGGAGACGGCCTGCGGCTCTGGATGGAGCCCGGGATGCTGCTTCAACAGACACCTCCCTGGTGATGCCCACACTCTAAACTCTAAGAGGGGCCCAGGGAGGAGATGAAGGCCCCTGGATTTTAGAGCCCGGCCCAGGTTGCCGTTACTGAGTCACTCTGGCCATGAAGCGTGGAGGATGGGTTGGAACGTCCAAGACGCTGGCCGTGGGAATGAGGAGGGCTACTGTCAGTATCCGACGGCCAGGGAGGAGGGTCTCAGCGGAGGGGTGGGGGGCGGCTGTTTGGTCGGAAGGCTGGAGGTGGGCAGAGGGCGCGTCCAGAGCTGCAGGAAGCCTTCATCTTCTCTCCTTGCCCCCACCACCCCGGCATCCCCCGCCCCTTCCCCCCCATCATCCTGCCGGCCCCAGCCTCCCCTGGGGGCTGCCCAATTTAGATGTCTCTACAGCTTCCAGAGCGCTTCGGGAGGAGACCTGGACTGGCCGAGAAATCCGCACAGACCTCACGGTGGGCGCAGGGCGTGGCCCGAGGGCCTGAAAGACCTTCCTAGGCCTCCATGTTTTCTCTCCTTCAATTCATTCCATTCATTCAAACTGTGTCTAATGGGGCTTCCCCGGCGGCTCAGTGATAAAGAAGCTGCCTGTCAATGCAGGAGCCGCAGGAGGCATGGGTTCTATCCCTGGGTCGGGAAGATCCCCCGGACAAGGGGATGACAGCCCACTCCAGTATTCTTGCCTGGGAAATCCCATGGACAGAGGAGCCTGCGGGGGACTACAGTCCATGGGGTCTCAAAGAGTTGGACACGCCTGAGCGACTGAGCACGCCTGAACGAACTCTTTATCCGTGCCAGGCCCTGGACTGGAATAACCAGGCTGGTGGGGTTTGGTGTTTCAGTCCCGCACAGCAAGGGCTGTGCCCGCAGGCACGACGGTCGTCCTGGGGGTGCCCGTGGGGGAGCTCATGGTTTCTGTTGGAGCCGGGAGGCAGGAGGAGCGGGGCAGGGGGGAGGGAGGCGTCCCTAAATGGCCGTTCCCACTCGACGCTGCTCTTCAAGGCCGGGCTTGTCCACGGCAGACACCACCCTGCAAAAACCCGTGCCTGCTTGCAGTCCCGTCTCCGTCGCTTGTTCTAAAGCAAGGAGCGTGTGTGGGGGGATCACGGCCTCCCTGTCCTCCCTCACGGGGCTGCTGGGACGCCCCAGTGGGAGAGTGAGAATCAGAACCACTTTGCCTGCCTCCCCCCAGGATCGGAAAATCGCCGCCCAGCCCTGGGTGTAGTTCCCACCAGCGGCCACACGAGGGTGCTGAGGCTGTGACTGGAAATAGAAAGGGACCAACCGGCCGTTGTCTGCCGTGAATCCTAAAACCTCCGACTGAGAGCACTTAGATAAATTAGAGGTAATATTTGTATGGTATTTCATACCTGACGGGGTGCTCTCATATCTACCAGCTCATATAATTTCTAAGAGGCCCCCAAGAGGCCCATGCCGTCGGCTGCCGGCAGGGCTGGCCTTTAAACCATCCTGGCTGGGGGTTGTTTATTAAATCTTAAAGGTTTTCAGCCCGGAGAGGAGAGGGTAGGGTGCCTCTGGCTTAATTTGGTTACTTGGGGAAAGGACGCGGAGGGAGGGAAAGAGGCAAGGTGTGGGCACGGGGCTGGTGCTTTTATGGGGGCGGGGGGCGTGGACCAGAGGTGGCTAAAGGGATGCAGGGTTCTCCCCTCCTCCACCCTCAAAGAGTAACCTCAGGTCCTCCCGCCCCCAGACCCGATGGAGGTTTAATATTCTCCCAGCTTCTGTGCTAAAAGTCATAAGGCATGGCTGGTCAGACTGGAACAGGGTTTCTCAAACTCAGACTGCCGACTTTTGGACCAGGTCATTCTCCTTTCTTTGCGGGTGGCGTGCAGGTGGGGAGCAGTTCTGAACACGTAGCATGTTCGGTTCTCCCTGGCCTCTACCTGCCAGATGCCAGACCCTCACCGCTGTGACAGACAAGTGCATCTCCAGACATGGCCATGTGTCCCTGGGGAGCAAAAAAATCGCTCCACATTGAGAGCCACTGGACCAGAAACCAAGAGGACATTCTTTATTATAGTGATGTCTGTCCTGCACCTGTGGCCAGGTACCTCTGTGCTCGGGCCACTGTCTTTGCCCCCAGTGGCCGTTGCTCATGTTGGTACCTGGCCCTTGCCCTGGGATGCTCAAAGGCCCAGCATCTCACTCTACTGCTTCTGTGTGGGTCTCTGGCTGGCTGGCAAGGACGGGTGTGGGCAGGTAGTCAGTCACAGGAGCACGTGCAGGCCCATCGGCCAGAAGCCCTGGCCCTTAGGAATGGTGCTGTCTTCTTCAGCAGCGGGAGGACCATTTCCAGTGGGGGTCCTTGTGTGGAGATGGGGTCTGGTGAGGGAGGGGTGGAGGCAGGAGGCAGAAAAGGCTCCCGGGGAGCTTGTTGTTAAGGGGCCTTTAAGGGAGCAGACGCCCACCTGCCCAGACAGCTCATTGACTGATTAAATGGATTCAACCATTTTTAGAGAGCTCCTTCTGTCAGCTCCTTCAGGCAGGTGGTGAAGACACAGAATTAAGATCCGGTCTGTGTCTCTGTCTCCATATCCAGAAACTCACAGACTAGCAGGAGAGGCACAGATAAGGCGTTAAGTGCTTCTCGTTCATGGGGGGACCAGATGGGGACTGTGGGAGCCTAATCCAGGCTGGGGGGTGGGCTGGGCTCAGGGAAACCCTCCAGGAGGAAGTTATGATGGTGCCCATTCACAGCTGAGAGAACCCACCCAACACGCTCAGCAGCCTGCCAGCAAGAGCAAACCTTCACCGCAAATATGTTCCAGGGGGGGACAAGAACAGCAATGAGCAATAATAGCAAAAGAAGCAATGAGACTGGGTGGCCTCAATCCAGGAGGTCTTCCTGGAGAAAGTGCTGCAATAGTATTTGAGGAAAACTGTCCCTGGAGACGGAGACTCTTGGATTGAAGTCCTATGTCTGACTGAGAGAGCTTGAACCAGCCTCCTGGCATCTGTTGAGGAGGGATATGAATCCTTCTAGGACTTCCCAGTCCCTGTGCTGAGCGGGTGGAGTCCACACAACTGTCGGCAGCGGAAACCACAATAGCAAGTGCTCAGCCCAGCAGCTGGCTCTGGGGCCGTGAACCGAGTGTAAGCCAAGAGCTGCCAATGGGGCCTCCTGGGTGGCTCAGTGGTAAAGAATCCGCCTGCCAACGCAGAAGACATGGGTTCGATCCCTGGTCTGGGAAGATCCCACATGCCACGGAGCTACCAAGCCCGTGTGCCACAACTACTGAGCCTGTGCCCTGGAGCCCAGGAGCCACAGCTATTGACGCCCAAATGCCCTAGAGCCCGTGCTCTGCAACCAGAGAAGCCACCGCAACGAGAAGCCTGCGCACCGCGACTCGAGGAAAGCCCCACAGCAAGGAAAGCCCAGCACAGCCAAGAAAGTAAGAGCTGCCCGTGGACCTGGAGCACTGCAGCCCGGAGAAGAGCGGGTGCGCAGGGGTGGCCCGGGCCTGGGTGAGCCAGGCCCCTGGGGAAACCCGCTTGCTGCCCAGAGGGGACCCAGCCAGTGTGACGGATGCCACTTCCTCAATTCCCCTGCCTCCACCCCCCGCTTTACACCTGAACGGCTTCCATGGTGTCCAACCCGCTACCGTAAAAACGATGGATTAGACAGCGTCCACCAGCAGCGAGGAAAATAATATCAGGGCAGAGGAGGATCCATCCTGAGCGTTAAGAGATGCCAAGGATGAGGGGCGCATGAGAGAGAGGAAGAAAAAAGGGCACAGGCCCTTCAGAGTACGGGACGGGGGCCCGGCCTATCGGCTTGTATATATCTAGCATTATGCAGCGGGAGAGAGAAAATCAATAGAGCTGTCAGCAGTGTAATGCATTCAGTATTGCAGACAGCCCCATCTCAGGATGCTCCAGACAGATGCTTCAAATTAAAAGAAGGGGGGAGGGCGAGAAGGACTGCAGGGGTGGGAGACAAACGCCCTGACAGACCAGAGGGAAAGAGGGGGTATGACTGAGGTGCTGGGAAAATTAAAGTCCATTAATCACCAGGCTGGGAGAGCATCCTGGGTGTGACTGAGTGGAGACCCTTATCATCAGGGGTGGCCGGGCCTTGGCCCCCTCTGCCAGGCGGGCTTCATGGTGGGGTAGAGGGGAGAGCAAGGGGACCTCTAGTGTAAGCAGGCAGTGGAGGCTGGGCTAGACTGGGGGTTGGGGGTGTGGGAAGCCAGATGCAGTGAATGATAACCTCTGAGCCTCGGGGGGTGTGGGAGTCTTTGGGTTGGTGGGGGAGCTCCATGGACCTGCCCGCTGGGTGCCTGCTTTCCCCTCAACCTCAGAGTCTTTGGCCTCCTACCCCTTCCTCACAGGAACCCCAAGGGCTGCCTGCATCACCCCCTCCTTGGAGGTGACCCCGTCGGGGAGCCTGGATGGTCTGTATGTCCTTTCCAGAACTAGCTGGCTCAGGACTTAGGAGCCCTGGGGAAGACATGTGCATGGGGCGGGTGTGTGTGTGTGTGTGTGTGTGTGTGTGAAGGGCCCCCCTCCCCTCCTGCAGGAAGCCCCGCGCACCCACCCTCCCCGAAGGGTTCACCTGCCCAGGGTGGGCCAGCTGAGAAGAAAACCAGAGCCGAACCCACATCGAGGTGCGGTAAGGGGGCAGGACAGTGCTGCCTCCAGGACGGGGTCACTTCTCACCAACAGTGGCCCCCACTGCCCTCTGGATGCTTCCAGACCCTGACCCGAAACAGCACAGCAATGACTGGAGGGTCATTTTCACCTCGGGGCTGGTTTTAAGCAGGTGTGGGCAGCAGGTGCAGGGAGCCAAGAGGGAGACCGACCCCTGGCCCAGAGTGTGGCAGGGGCGCCTCAGCTGACCGTGGACAGTCTGTGGTCGGGGCGGGCGCCCCACTGGCCAGGGCGGCCCCTCCCACCGAAGGATGCGCTCAACTCTCTGCAGCCTCTCAGGGGGAGGCTCGCGGTCTCTCCCGGTCCCTCCTCCCGCCATCCTGCCTTCTTTCCACGTCTCCCGTTTCTCCTCCCTCCCATCTCCCCCCAGAGCACCCCACTGGCGAACCCCACAGGGTCATGGTCACCCACGGGGTGGAGTTCCGATCTGGAGGGGCCAGCCGGCCTGTCCTCACGGCGCCGGGAGCCCGTGGACAGCAGCCTCCGGGGGCCCCGTGACCCAGTGTGACTGCCTCGGCGTCCGGCTCCTCCGTGGTTCCCAGGCAGAGGAGTGCCTGGGCTCAGCCTGTCCCGTCTGTCCCGCCCCTCATCCCAGCGTCCGCCGCACTCCCTGGTCCCCGGAAGCCCTGCCACGTCTACAGGTACAGGTTGGCTTCCACAGGTGCAGACGCGCCCTGGCCGGTGGCCTCCCGCCCACCCGAGAAACAGGTAGGCCCGAGGCTGCTTCACCGGGTAGCATCGCCCAGGACACGTTCTACCAATTAAACTGGTGACCGCGTTTCCAGAAGCAATTACAGAGAGCTGCACTGCCTCCCAAGGCAAGGCGATGAAGGAGAGTGCTCGAGGCCGCCGTGCAGCTGGAAGCAGGGCCCCGAGGGGTCAGGGGACCGCAGGGACGCCAGGCTGCGCGGCTCCCTGCCCCCGAGCGCGCATGCGCCAGGGGGGAGGGTCCCGCGGAGGAAGCCGGAGTTGGGAGAAGAGGAAGCTGGACACGGATGGGGAGGCCCGCAGCCCCGGGCTTCAGAGCCACAACTGGGTCCCTGAGCCCCTGTCCTTCCCGTCTCCTTCTCTGGTGTGTGCCAGTTTGGAAAAAAGATTTGTGCGAATCTCGGCTCCATCCCAGGGGTCAGGGAGGCATGCTGTCTGCTTGGGAGCGAGAAGGAGCGAACTGTCCCGGGTCTCCATGGTGAGAAACCTTTGCCATGGTCTCCTTGACTTCCTCACAAAGGCTGGTGAGCCGCCAGAGGCCTCCCACGTGGCGAAAGTCGCAGCACCTTTGGAGCAGGAAGGATGGAGTCAGAAGTGGCCCCGACCAGCCTCCTTCCTGGCTGAGGCTCGGGAAAGGGCGGCTCTGGCTGCTCCCCACGTTCTCCAACTCCAAGGAACAACCCTGCCCGCCCTGCCTTCCTTCCACCTGCTCTCTGGGTCACCTGTAAGGTAACATGGGCTCCGCTCTCATCCTCCCCCTGGGCTCCCCAGGCGGCTCTACCTGGGTAAAGAATCCACCCGCCAATGCAGGAGACTCAGGAGATGCAGGTTCGATCCCTGGCTGGGGAAGATCCCCCGGACAAGGCTACTCACTCCGGTAGGCTTGCCTGGAGAGCTCCATGGAGAGAGGAGTCTGGTGGGCTACAGTCCACGGGGCGGGGCTGCCATGAGTCAGACATGACTGAGCAGGACACATCCCTCCCCGAGAGGTATCCTGTGGTCTCTGGAAAGTTCGCCTCCCAGACGGAGAGTGATAGAAAGCGGGGGGAAGGCCGAAGGGCAGTTGGGTCTCCCCGATTCTGCTTCCTTCTTTCCTGTTCAGAAATCCCCCTCAGCCCTTGCGGGGCAGACTGCTGCTGTAGACAGCTTGTGAAGGACGGCAGGTGAGGTCTTGGGGGGATACCTAGGGGCAGGGGCGGGAGTGGACAGGGGTGGCTGCGCTTGGGTGTCCACACAGACTTACCTCTCTGGGAGCAGGGCCCTGGTGGGGTTGGAAGAGGTGCTGTGTGCGGCTGGCTGGAGTCACGTCAGACCTGGAGAGGAAGCCTAATGGGAGAGCGGTGGGGGACCCTGTTCTGTGGGTTCAGGGTAGATCAGGACAGAAGCTCCAGGGGCTTCCCGGTGGCTCAGTGGTGAAGACTCTGCCTGCAGTGCAGGAGACCGGGTTCTACCCCTGGGTCGGGAAGATCCCCTGGAGGAGGGCATGGCAACCCCCTCCAGGATTCTTGCCTGGAGAATCCCATGGACAGAGGAGCCTGGTGGGCTACAGTCCAGGGGGCTGCCAAGAGGCAGACACGACTGAGTGGCTAACACACACACACACACAGACACACACCCACACACACACAGTGTTAGGTCCCATGCCAGATGCTGTGGGACCCCTATGTCCCACCATCCTCACCACAACCCTGCATTAAGCAGGATCACAGTCCTTGTGTTGCGAGTGAGGTCCTTGAAGCCCAGAGATGTTAAGCCACTTGCTCAAGGTCACGCAGCCAGAAACTGAAGGAAAAGGATGCCTCGTTACTTGAGCTTGCAGCATTTCCCCATTGAATTCCTCAAAGCCCTTTGCCTCCCTCTCCAGGGACTAAGTGGGTCACAGGTTGCTGAGAGAAGATTCAGAATGAGGTGATTGCTTGAATTTACAAATATGTATCGGGCCCCTGCTCTGTGCTGGACCTGGGGGCGTCTCGAGATGAGTAAACACGTTTTCTGTCCTCATGGGCTTGGCCTCTAGTCTGCGAGGTGGGCCAGTTTCTTGGCTCTGAGTTGGTCCCATGGCTCCTGGCTAAAGAGACAGCAGCCACGTCACTCCCCCTTCCCCATAGCAATGTGGCCCTGCCCCATGGCCTTGGATGGTCGGGCCAAGCTGGGACAATCCTGGGTTTGGAGCCAGAGCTTAGAGCCTCTGATTTGTGGCTGATCATCTGGGGTTTCACGCAAACCAGGGGTCCGAGGAGCCTCTTCCGGAGAAGCCAAGACGGGTGCGTGAACCCTGGTGTCAGGGACTGGAGCTTGCGAGAAAGAGGAGATGGCGCACACCTTCCTCGCGGCTGTGACAGCAGCTTAACTTTCTCCCCCAGGTCCTGTGACATTCACCTCTCCCCACACACCTATTTCTACCTTTTCTTGAAGCTGCTTTGAATTGGTTTGCATTTTGGGAACCAAAGGACCTCTAGGATAGAAGACAAGGTGAGAAATCCAGGTTGGGCACAGGATCCCTGCACTGGAGGGGACGGGGAAAGGGGGTTGGGATCTTCCTGGGGTCTCACCAGGCAGAGAAGAGAGACAGAAGGGGCATCCCAGGGAGCAGGGGCAGCCTGGCAGAGGGAACAGCCCATGCAGAGATGGGCGGATGTGCAAGCGGCCGACATGCCCTGGGGCCTTCCTACCGGGGTGTGCTGGCAAGTGATTAAAGTCTGGCTTTCTGACCTAAATTAGAAATCAGTCATTCATTTGTAGCATGTGCTGATTCCCACGGTGTTAGTCCTCCTACCACGGTCATTTCAGGCTGCTGATGTGATGTCAGTATTTGAATGTGGAGTGAACGGTTCCGGTTCCCGTGAACTGGTCAGAGCCAATTCGAGGAGACCACCCATGAGGTCAGCAGGTCATCACCTAAATGCAGGGGCCATGTGGAGAGGACAGGAGAGGAGGAGCAATGTGGGGTTGGGAGGGTTTTTAAATTTTTTTCCCTATTTTTATTTTTTGGCTGCGCTGGGTCTTCGTTGCTGTGCCTGGGCTTCCTCAGGCTTCTCACTGCGGTATGCGGGCTTCTCACTGCGGTGCCTTCTCTTTTTGCAGATCACGGACTCCAGGACCCACAGGCTTCAGCAGTTGTGGTGCATGGACTTAGCTGCCCTGCAGCTTTTGGGATCTTCCCGGACCAGGTACAGAGCCTGTGTCCCCTGCATTGGCGGGCAGATTCTTAACCACCAGGGAAGTCCCTGGGAGGGGTTTTGAATGTCATGTTTGGGAGGTTGAGCTTCAGTCTGAACTGGCAGAAGCCCAGGCTTGATTGGGTGCTTTGGGCAGGCGGGTGAGTCAGCAGCTCTAGGCTCTTTGTGGTCTACTGCGGCCTGGCCTCCCCTTAGGCTGGTCCCCCAAACAACCCCAGGGGGGGTCTGTTCGAGCTTGGTACTGGACCTGGGGAGGGGTGCATAGCATTTGAGGTGCACTTTCCCAAGAGAGAGGGAGAAGGTGAGCTCTGGCTCCCCCAGCCAGCTGTGCCGTGGGCCCATCCCTCATCTTAATGAGTCCATCCAAATCTCGTTTGCTAATGAGGATTTTAATGGTCACAGGCTGACAAGCGAGACTGAGAGGGGAGACGGGAAGGTCGTTACGAAAATGAAGTGCGCAGCTAAGTGGCACGCCACTGCCATCCACCTGCCCGCCCAGAGTGAGTGACTGAGATGTGGGAAGCAGGCTTGCCTCACTTCGGGGGCTCCTGGCTGGGCCGGGGGTCAGCACCACGGACAGTGCACAGCTTCGTTCTGCCTTCCCTTGGTCTGGCATGCCAGCTCCTTCTGCTCCCTGATAAAGTTTGTTTTTCCTAAGCCTCAGATGGGGTGTCATCCCCCTCTGGAAATCTTGAGTGCAGCCCCAGATGGTGTCTGCAGGGCAATCTTTGCACAATCTCATAGCACCTATGACAGGGTGTTAAAATGCTTCATTTCCTTGGCTGTTTTCCCTACTCGTTTGTAAACCACCTTGAACGCAGGGTGTGTGTTACCCTCTCCATATTCCTGAGTCCTGACCATGTGCCCAGCACTTAGGGAGAGAATTTGTTGGGGAATGAATGAATGAACCGGTGAATAAATGCATAGACAGACAATGTGTTCAATGAAAGAATCAATGGGCATAGAATCCTGGCTAGGTTATTGAAGGGGTGGGTAAAGATGCAGATAGAAAAAGAAACATCCCATACTTTAGACTGCACAAGAGGGACAGGGACGTTAGAACAGAGATTTCCAGAAATCTTCTTATCCATCCCTTCACCATTCTTCCTTGGTACAGAGCTATTCAGATAAAAACAACACATTTCAGCATTCTGTACAGTTATCTGTGGCCATGTGACTAATTTATAGCCAACAGGGTGTAAGGAGAAATAGTGTAAGGGGAGGGGGCGTGCCCTTCTCCTTCCTATTGGCTGAAGTGTAGGTTCAGCTGGAGCTGGAGCAGCCATCTAAGACTTTGAAGCCAGCCAGTTTGGAGCAACAGGATAGAGTGTCTTTTGAGGACTCTGTAGAACACAGCTTCTGGTCTAGTCCTGGGTTGCTAACATCTAGATTGCAGTGGGAGAGAGAAATGAATCTCTAACATTTTATCCTGTTATTTTAGGCTTCAGTGCTTAACTGAAACTAATCCTAAGTAATATGTGCACCACCATGAAAGAGAGACTCAAACATAAGAATCAAGGGCAGATCAGTATGATGCAAATTATGGAGGCTGGCACTGAGCAGGGTTGTCCGAGATTCACCCAGGGTGACAACTAAGCTGGGTGCTGAAGGAGGGAGGAGGCGTGTGAGGAGCAGTAATGTGAGGAAATTGTTAGAATGCTGACTGGGTTCCCAAATCCCAGGTCCCTGTCCTCATCCAACCTGGAGGAGGTCCCTGCATTTCTTCCTGTATTCAGCATCCTGGAAGAAGGAAGGTAGCTAGTCAGGGCTCCCAGGTCAGGGGCCTCTAACTCGCTTCTCACCCAGAGTATATGGCAAAGGCAAAGGACTTTTGCAGATGTCATTAAGATCCCTAGACAGTTAACGGTTGAGTTAATCTCAACGGAGATTATCCTGGTGGTCCTGATCTAATCAGGGAGAGGGACCAGAAATAAGAGCCCCCCCCCCTTTCCTGCTGGATTTTGAAGAAGCAAGTTGCCAGGAATTCTATTGCTGCCAGGAAAAATGGATCCTACAAAGAACCATGTGTGTTTGCCAGGGGACTCCAAGCCTCCAAGGAGACCCCAGTCCCAGTCACACCTCGAGTGCAGCCTTGTGAGACCCCAGCAGAGGCCCCAGCTAGACTGTGATCAGACTCCTGACCCACAGAAACTTTAGTGTCATAAACACGTTTTGTTCAAAGCCACTACATTTGGAGTAATTTGCTATGCGGCCATAAAGATTTCATGCAGAGAGTCCAGCGTGTCTGGACTAACACTGCTTTGGCCCTGTCTCCCGGCCCACCTCTCTCAAGCTGGGATGTTAGACTGTGTGTGATCTCCACTTATGGCGACGTGATGATGAGAGAGAAAATTAAAATCCAAGATGGAGCGATTGGAGAACTGTAATCTTGGTGCACAGTGGTACTTAGATTTCCCATTATTGATCCCCTCAGTGGATATTCTCCAATCTCGTAATTACAGGAGGACATTTTCAATTTGGGCTGAATTGCCTCCCCTCCCCCCACGCCCCTCCTTGATTTCTCTGAGCTCACAGTAAGGCCAGGTGGGTTGTAGGCAGCTGTGGAGTCTAAACAAACAGTGCTAATCACTTTAATTGAAATCCAATCCCAGCCATAGGAAGGCTCCAGCAAGTGCTGTCTTCCTCTTATCTCCATGGGTCAAAGGGTGAATTTTGCCCTAGGTATGAGGTTACTCAGGGCCATCAGCTTCCTGAGGCTGACCTCCTGTGAATTCCTGAGTTCCTGTTTAACCCTGGGAGATGCTGACAGCTGCTGGGGTCTCCTGAGCTACATGTTATCCCCTGCCTCTGGTACGATTTAAGCATCTCTGCCAGGACCCCTGGGCCAGCACACTGAATCCTCCATTCTCCACTTTGTTGGCCACCGGGCAGTCCTCCTTATCAGCTGGCTAACCCACTGGTTCTCGAGGTGGGAGGATCTGTTCTCCCCACCCCCAGGGATCCTGGGCAGTGACTGGAGACATCTTGGGGGTTACAACCTGGGAAGAGAGTGAGCAGGGACTGGGGATGCTGTTCCACACCCTCCAGTGCACAGGATGGACTCCGGGTGATCTGGCCCCAAATGTCAGTAAATAGTGTGGAGGCTGGGAAAAGAGAAATAAAGATGGAGTCAGCATTGCTAAGAGAGCTCTCTGAAATGGATCGTGGCGGCCGTGCAGGAAGTGTGACTTATGCATGTCTCAGCCTGGCTGGAGTCTGACCTTTTGACCTGATGAAGTCACCCAGCCCATCTGCCAGAAATGCAAGATGCCTGTTGGACCCTTACCCTAAAATAACTTGTGGCGGTCTATCTACTTATCAGACCCCTGTCCAGAGCCCCTCCCACTATTGGCCAGGAGCATGGAAGGGAGAGATTGTCCCACGGAAGAAATTACCACTGCAGACACCAGGGAGACATATACTGCTCACGAAAAAACATTTTCCCCTAGCAAGCCCGTTAAACCTGGCATTTAACCAAGAATCACAAATCCCAGTCCCAGAGCGACCCTGCCGCTCTGTAGCCCAGGAATGCGGGGAGCCACTGGCTTTACAGCTTTGCTTCTCGTGGCTCCTTCCTCCAGTTTTTATCAGGAAAGAGGACTCCCTGGCTGCCTTCCTGGCTCCCGCCAGCCCCCGAGAGGCCACGACGCTTCGGCTCATGGAGTGTCTGCCAGGTTGGGCGCTGAGGGTACAGAGAGTAACTCAGTTCGGGTAGAGAGTCTGCAGGACTCTTAAAGGACATGGTCCAATCCTGTCCCCATCTGAAGTGAGGGGCCTCCAGGGAGCATCTCTTCACTGGCATCATGTTTTCCATGGTCCTGAAAACTTGGCCAAAGCTGTTGAAACCCGCTGGGGCCAACATCCCAGACAAACACCTGTACAGATGAGACTTGAGGAAGGCCACCTGCCCAGGAGGTGACTCTGCAGGGTGACGCCTTCTCCCCTTAGAGAAAATGGCAGCAGTGAAGCTTCCCCGGAGGGTGACAGGCTGAGGGCCAGGAGAGGAGCAGCTGGTCCCCAGGGAGGGGGCCCGTTGCTCGGACCTCTCTAGTGCTTGCCATCTTCTTGTCTCTCCATTTGCTCGTGTCCTTTCTGTAGAGCCTCCCTGTGGCCGAGGTCCTTTGTTTAAGGGACCACACATCCTCATTGGCCAGGTGGATGCCTCGTCTCCTGGCATGATAATTAAAGGCTCTTCTTTTCATGCCAAGAGATGTTCTGGCTTCAGTTACATGGGAGGGGGCCGTGAGGACACCTGGGGACAGTGTGGCCACGAGACAAGGGTCGTCTGCGGCTGGTGCAGGTTTGAGAACAGGCCCTTACTTGTCCACCAGCAAGTAAGTTCAGACCTTGAGAAGATGCATGTAGAAACTTTCACAGCAGTTGACAAAGACATTTTATGGCTGATGATTTAATAGTAATAGAAATTAGATTTCTTTTGGTAAGTTATTTAAATTTCATTTTTCTAATAATTCCTTTTTATATTACTCTTACAGAGTGTTAATGGTGCAGCCATTTGAGAAAAGAGGTTGGCAGTTTCTAAAAAAGTTAAACGTCAGGACCTCCCAGGTAGTCCAGCGGTTAAGACTCTGCACTTTCACTGTAGGAGGCATGGGTTCGATCCATGGTCAGGGAACTAAGATCTTGCATGCTGTGTGGCTTGGCCAAAAAATTAAAAACAAATTAAACATATGGCCCCTATGTTTAAAGTTACCATATGACCCAGCAATTTTGGATGTATACACATATATGGCTTCCCGTATGCAGTCGACGTGAACATGGGCAAACTTCAGGAGACGGTGAGGGGCAGAGAGGTCTGGCATGCTGCAGTCCATGGGGTCACAAAGAGTCAGACATGACTGGGCAACTGAACAACAGCAACAACGACAGATGACTTCCCAGGGGGCACAGTGGTGAAGAACGTGCCTGCCAGTGCAGGAGATTCAGGCTGTATCCCTGGGTGGGGAAGATCCCCTGGAGGAGGGCGTGGCCACCCGCGCCAGTATTCTTGCCTGGAGAACCCCATGGACAGGGGAGCCTGGCGGGCTCAGTCCACGGGGTCATGAAGAGCCGGACAGGACTGAGTGAGCACACACACACAGCACTGCAGGTAGCCGAGAACCACCGAGAATCTTTTCAGACACGGGAACTAGGTTCCAGTCAAGGGCAAGGGAGGCCCTTGGGTGTCACAGCAGGGCGCCCAGGGCCCCAGGCGGGCCAGTGAGCTCAGCGTTAGGACAGTCACCCAAGCACCTGCTACTCTCTGTGACGGGTAACTCTGGACATCGGTCAGGTCATGAGAAACGGGGCACTGGGCGATCCTCCTGACACCTTGGTCCCCCAATACCTCACAGCAAAATTTCGATAGGAAGAGAGTTTTTCTGGAAGACAGTGAGAATGGACTGGCCTTCTCGACCTTGTCTCTCCTCCCACTTCAGCTGGAAGGTGGTCACCCCAGAGACCAGGTCCCCTCTGTCGGGCAGAAGATGTGCTGCTTTGCTGGCATCCGGGGCCCACCTGCCTCCACCAGCAGAAGAGGAGAAAGGCGACTTGTTTCTCTTGCCCTGATTCTAGCAAAATCCCCAATTCCATTGACTCCTGCAAAAACCGAGGGGCGTCTGCAGCCATAAGCAGGTGTGGGCAGCCAGGGCCACCTGCCGGCTCCGTACCTGGCCCGCTGGGCCATGAGCAAAGCAGAAACTGAGTCAGGTGGCATTCTGACCAGCAGGACAGGGATCACTGCTAGAGTTTAACCGGCATCTCTTTCATGCTTGGCTCCATGCTAAGAGCTTTGCAAATGCAGTCACCAGATGTTCCCAAACCTAGCTTGTTTTTAGCTTTTCTTATGTATTTACTTCCTGGAGAAGGAAAAGGCAACCCACTCCAGTATTCTTGCCTGGAGAATCCCTTGGACAGAGGAGCCTGGCGGGCCACGGTCCACAGGGTCACAGAGAGTCGGACATGACTGACGCGACTAAGCACGCACGCACGCACATGTATTTACTTGGCTGCTGCGGGTCTTAGTTTCTGCACTTGGGATCTTCGATCTTCGTTGTGGCGTGCGGGATCTTTAGTTGCAACACATGAACTCTTAGCTGCATCATGTGGGATCTAGTTCCCTGACCAGGGATGGAACACCGGGAGCTTGGAGTCTTGGCCACTGGACCACCACGGGAGTCCCCCCAGACCTCCTTGTGGGCGTTGTTATTGTCTTGAAGTTACTATTGAACAAAAAGAGTCTTTGAGAGAAGCTAAGTGGTTTGTCCACAGCCTCCTTGCTACTTTGTGGAGGAGCTTTGAATGCAGATCTGCTTGTCTTCACCCTGCGCCCCTCTGCCCTCCAGGTGCCTGGATGGAGCGGATGGAGCAGCAGACAGAAAGGAATGAACCTGTAGAGGCAAAGAGAGAGGCGGGAGGGGACACCGGATGTAGCAGGCCCCCTCACTGGTGTGATTTTCCCCATCACAGCACTGCTGGGGTAGATCAGCGGTTGGAAAGCTGGCTCTGGTGCTGTGGAACCCCAGCACCCAGCTTATAGAGAGGCCGGGGAATGGACAAGATGAGTCTAACATAGTGTGGCTGACACAAGGAAGGTCTGGGAGCATCACAGAATCTGGGCTTTCCGGCACTCTCTCCGGGTGTTGCCATGCTTGAGATCTGACTGCTGGATGTGTGTTTGGAGGCCCTGACATCTTGGTCCAACCATGGGGGAGCAGGAAAGATGAAGGAGATCCAGGTCATCTTGGGGTTTCAGGGAAACAAAAGAGCATATAGAAGCCGTATAAAGCAAACACTGCCAACAAGAGCAAGCTGAGACCTCCACGGATGCGAGATCTCCAGGCTCCCTGGGGGAAGCTTCTAGAAGATAGCAGTTTGGGGTGGAGCCTGGCAGAGAAGGGAAGGAAGTAGGCTGATGGAGGGGGTGGAGGCTGGAGGGCTGGGGGCATTCCAGGACACCTCTACCATCACCGTCATTTAACTTTCATTTTGTAACTCCAGGCATCACTCAATCGGAATGCAGATCATAAAAATTACAATTGATGTTTCAATTAGTTATAATTTACGGAGCGATTATATTTAATTTCTCTTTTATTGTATTTTAATGGCTTCAAATTTCTTGTTGATGAGATTCAGCCCCTGGTCTGAAGTCACCAGGCTGTAAAGTGGGGAGGGGGGCTCGGGTTCTTAAGGGGGTGGGTGGGCCAACGATCGCTCCAGGGCTTCTCGCTGGCCCAGTAGCCTCACCCCAGCCTTTGCTGTCACAGGTGGGCAGTGGGGTGGGAGGCAGAATAAGACCTGCCAGATAGTCGGGGGGTGGACGGGGGCAGGGAGACTTGGGGGCCTTTGCCCTGCAGGCATCTGTTGAAATGATGGGAGAAGTTGAAATGATCGGAGAAAAAGCATTAGCAGCTTTTTAACTAAGGATCTGGGGGAATGAAGCGGAGACAGGAGGCAGGGCGGGGAGAGAGCTGAGCGCGGCTGCGGGGAAGCACTGAGCTGCGCCCCTCCCGCATACCGCGGAACCAGGGGGCGCCGGGGGAGGGGTCGCAGGGGCCGGAGCCTGCAGCGTAGAGGAGAGAAGCTGGGAGAGCGGAAGCTGTGCCTGGCACGTTCGCATTCTGGGCAGCACGTGGTCACCGCCGGCGCTTCATAAATATCAGACCCCCACCGCCTCGGTTTGCTTGGCCTCGAGCTCCGGACGGGAACTCCTCCGGACCCGATCCTTCTGAAGCTCCTTGTTATTTGGAAGAAGTTCCCGGCACCCGGCTTCTCCCTTCCTCCTGCTGCGGTGGAGGGGTAGGGGTGGGGCGCGATGGGGAGCTTGGGCGCAGAAGGGGGCGTCGATGTGCTTTCCAGAGACTGAGACCTCCCAGCCCTGGCTCCGCTCCCGAGGGACCGACCCCTCTAACTTGGGTTAGTGCGGGGAGAGCGGCGGCTGCTCCCTCGTGGGGCTCGGTAATTGGACATGGCCCAGGGTGCAAGGCCTTTCTGCCGCAGGGTGACTGGACACAATGCCGCCGCCTTTGAAGAGGCTTCAAAGTGTTTGCCAGGGAGGCCCCCGAATCATCTGAGAAGCAGACTGGACTCTGCCAAGGCTGAGAACAAGGACAGGGGACGGCTCCGCGGGGCCCCCTCCTCCCAGCTTCCCAGGTGGGGGCCAGGAGTTCGCACATCAAAGTCCCAGGAAGGAGGACCTTGGCGCAGATCACAGGTCCTGAATCAAACCGCTCCCACCGGTGGTTTTGAATTTCTATCCAGCAGGACGCTGGGAGGGCTGGGAGGAGGCTCTAGAGTCTTGAGAGCTGAGGCCGGGCTTGCAACGGTCACTCCAGCTCCGCTGCTGGGGGCTGCTGGAGAAGGTGGAGGAAGGGTCTGACCCAGCACACCCCTTGCCCTGCCCTGCCGCCCACCGGGTGGGTGAGCAGATTGCCAAGTAGCCTTTGGAGGTTCAGGAAATCTTAGCAGGGAAAGAAAGATGTTTCAAGGAATGGACATTTCAGGCTGGAGAAGGAAAATCCGGAGGGTGACTTCCAGCGTTTTCTAACTTCCAGACGGTTAACCAAGGAGGAGGGTGAACGGGCCTTGTAGGGGTTTTACATCCTCTCCACCCTGTCAGAATTTTAGGCTGAAACCCTGACAGCTCTGTCTCCACGGCTTTGCATGTACCTGGAATCATCCAATTTCCAGGTAATTCCAGTGTTCTCGGCGATAACTGCTGAAGCTCCAGGTTTTCCTAATCAGATTGTTTTTTAAAAAAAGAGGTAGATCATGTATCAGTTATACTGAAGGATCCTCCCCTTATTCAGAAATCCTGTAAACCAGGAGTCCCCAAACTTCTTGGCGCCAAAGATTGGTTTCATTCCAATCCCAAAGAAAGGCAGTGCCAAAGAATGCTCAAATTACCGCCCAATTGCACTCATCTCATGAGCTAGTAAAGTAATGCTCAAAATTCTCCAAGCCAGGCTTCAATAGTACATGAACCGTGAACTTCCAGATGTTGAAGCTGCTTTTAGAAAAGGCAGAGGAAACAGAGATCGAATTGCCAACATCCGTTGGATCATCAAAAAAGCAAAAGAGTTCCAGAAAACATTTATTTCTGCTTTATTGACTATGCCAAAGCCTTTGACTGTGTGGATCACAATAAACTGTGGAAAATTCTGAAAGAGATGGGAATACCAGACCACCTGACCTGCCTCTTGAGAAATCTGTATGCAGGTCAGGAAGCAACAGTTAGAACTGGACATGGAATAACAGACTGGTTCCAAATCGGGAAAGGAGTACGTCAAGGCTGTATGTTGTCACCCTGCTTATTTAACTTAAATGCAGAGTAAATTATGTGAAATGCTGGGCTGGATGAAGCATAAGCTGGAATCAAGATTGCCAGGAGAAATATTAATAACTTCAGATATGCAGATGACACCACCCTTACAGCAGAAAGCAAAGAACTAAACCTCTTGATGAAAATGAAAGAGGAGAGTGAAAAAGTTGGCTTAAAACTCAACATTTAGAAACTAAGATCATGGCATCTGGACACATCACTTCATGGCAAATAGATGGGGAAACAATAGAAACAGTGAGAGGCTTTAATTTTGGGGCTGCAAAATCACTGCAGATGGTGACTTCAGCCATGAAATTAAAAGATGCTTGCTCCTTGAAAGAAAAGTTATGACCAACCTAGACAGCATATTAAAAAGCAGAGACATTACTTTGCCAACAAAGGTCCATCTAGTCACGGCAGTGGTTTTTTCCAGTAGTCATGTATGGATGTGAGAATTGGACTATAATGAATGCTGAGGGCTGAAGAATTGATGCTTTTGAACTGTGGTGTTGGAGAAGACTCTTGAGAGTCCCTTGAACTGCAAGGAGATCCAACTAGTCCATCCTAAAGGAAATCAGCCCTGAATATTCATTGGAAGGACTGATGCTAAAGCTGAAAGTCTAATACTTTGGCCACCTGATGCAAAGAACTAACTCATTTGAAAAGACCCCAATGCTGGGAAAGATTGAAGGCAAGAGGAGAAGGGGATGACAGAGGATGAGATGGTTGGATGGTATCACCGACTCAATGGACATGAGTTTGAGCAAACTCCGGGAGTTGGTGATGGACAGGGAGGCCTGGCGTGCTGCAGTCCATGGGGTCGCAAAGAGTCGGACACAACTCAGTGACTGAACTGAACTGACTGATTGGTTTCATTGAAGACAGTTTTTTCACAGACCAGGAATGGGGTGGCGGGGGTTGGTTTTAGGATGATTCAAGCTCATTACTTTTATTGTGCAGTTTATTTCTGTTATTTTTTTAAAAAGTATTTTTAATGTAGACCATTTTTAAAGTCTTATGCATTCCAATATTGCTTCTGTTTTGTGTTCTGGTTTTTTTGCCACGAGGCAGGTGTGATCTAGCTCTCCCACCAGGAACTGAACCTTCACCTGCATCGGAAGGCGAAGTCCCAACCACTGGCCGCCAGGGAAGTTGTTGGTATTATTCAGTCACTAGATTGTGTCCGACTCTTTGTGAGCCCATGGACTACAGCATCCTAGGCTTCCCTGTCCTTCACTATTTCCCAGAGTTTGCGGGAACTCATGTCCATTTAGTCAGTGATGCCATCCAACCATCTCATCTTCTGTTGCCTCTGTCTCCTATTGCCCTCAATCTTTTCCAGCATCAGGATCTTTTCCAATGAATAGGCCCTTCGAATCAGATGGCCAAAGTATTGGAGGTTCAGCTTCAGCACCAGTCCTTCCAATGAAGTCCCTGTTTCTGTACATCAGCTCCACTTTGGATCATCAGGCATTAGATGCGGAAGGTTGGGGACCCCTGCTTTAAGCAATCCAAACGGGCAGGCTCGCTCAGCATCTTGGGTCTGTTTACACGTCCAGGCGGGGTGGTGATGGGGGCATTACCTCGAGGAGCCTCTGTGTGGCCATGTGTGTCCTCATCCTGGACACACCCCTGAGGATGGGGTCACATGACCTGTGACTCCCGCAGCAGAACCGTAATCAGTGGCTGTGGATTTGGGAAGTGATCTGGGCTCTGCTCCACCCCCTACCCAGTGGCTGGTGATGGGCACCTCTTGGCCTCTCTTCCTGTATTATTTCCTGCATGCTAAGTCACTTATATTTGATTCTTTGTGACCCCATGGACTGTAGCCTGCCAGGCTCCTCTGTCCATGGGATTCTCCAGGCAAGAACACTGGAGTGGGTTGCCATGCCCTCCTCCAGGGGCTCTTCCCGACGCAGGGATCGAACCTGTGTTTCTTCCTGCCTTGGCCGGCAGGTTCTTTACCACTAGTGCCACCGGGGAAGCCCGTATTATTTCCTAGAGCTGCACTAACAAATGACCACAAGCTGGGCAGTTTAGAACAACAGAAGCAGCTTCTCCTGCAGATCTAGAGGCCAGAGTCCAGCTCCCGCCGAAGGCTCTGGGGCAGAATCTTCCATTACCTCTTCTGGCTTCTTGGGGCTCTGGCATTCCTTGGCTTGTGGCCACGTGACTCCAGTCTCTGCCTCTGTCTTCCTGTGGCCTCGTCCCTCTGTGTCCATGGGGGTCCTTTTCTGTCTCTTACAGGACAGTCTTGTGGGACTCAGGGCCCACCCTAAGCCAGGACCATCTCAAGTCCTCACTGTCACTACATCTGCAAAGATTCTGTTTCCAAACGAGGTCACATTCTGAAGTTCTGGGTGGAACCAAAGGTTTTGGGAGACAGTGTTCAATAAACCACACCCCTGCAGCCCCTCCCGCCTCCTTTCCCTGATAACACACCCTCCTCTGTTTGGGAAACTCTCCTGTCACCCCCTCCCCCTACTCACGGTTCAGTGATAGCGTCCTTCCCATCTGCCTGGCCCCAGAGGCAGACCTGAACCCCCGGGGAAATCACTCCTGTCTCCCGGGCCCTGGGAATGGATCCAGGGACAAGAGGATCTGAGCTGCCAGTCATCCCAGAGATTCAGATGTTCCTCAGCATCAGCAGGAGAGGGAGAGGGACACGGAGCCCTGAGCTAGGCACACACGTGTGTGGAAGGGCCTTGGCCATCTCCCCCTGCTGCGTGGAGCAAGCTTAGCTGCAGAAGGACAGGGCAAGGCCCCACCCCCACCCCATCTCTGCCCAAGTGAGTCTGAGCTGCGTTTCTGCCACATGCCACAAAGCCCTAAAGCAATAGCATATGAAAGGATGAATAACCATCAGCAGAGATGTTGAGGAGGGCTGAGCGAGCAACCGTCAGTGGCACTATTAGGACAGAGTTCTGTTTTGGGTGGCTTCCCGCGTGGCTCAGTGGTACAGAAACTGCCGGCCAACGCAGGAGACACTGGTTCGATCCCTGGGTTGGGAAGATCCCCTGGAGGAGGAAACAGCAACCCACTCCAGTGTTCTTGCCTGGGAAATCCCATGGACAGAGGAGTCTGGCGGGCTACAGTCCATGGGGTTGCAAAAGAGTCTTAACCTCAGCGACTAAACAACAACCTGCTTTGGGCAGGGGCTTGGACTGGGTGAGTGGTTTTGATAAGCACGTATTAGGCACCTCCTGTGTGCCACTGCGGGCACGGAGGTGAAGGACAATGGTGAAGTTGTCTTGCATTGACCGGGCGTAGAGGCTGCCTCAGTTAGAGGTGGGGGGTGAGGGGACAGCCAGGCTCCGGTAGCTGCCCGGTGGTCGGCGGGGGCGCCCCCTGCGGTCCTGGGGTTTATGCACTGCAGGTATTCAGGAAGCGTCTGTTTCATAAAGGAGTTTGGATCATTTGGTGGTTCACCTGTTTGTGTCTGTCGGTGATTCATCCTCGCCTTCGTTTGCACACCTGCCCTCCAGCCCATGCGTGCACACACACACACACACACACACACACACACACACAGAGTCAGCTGCCAGGTATGCCGCCGGGCACCTGGGAGAGCTGAGTAAGCATCTGCGGTCCACATGATGGAGTGGCTGGCAGGTGAATGATTGGCAGAAAGCTGCCTCCATCCATCTCGCTGTCGGGGCCCTCCCCGATGTGGCAGTGGGGTGTGGTGTGTGACTGGCTCCTGGAATCTGGCTTGTACGCAGCTCCTCTGACTCGCTGTGTGGATGATCCACGGTGTGTTTTATCCAAGGTCTCTCTCCCCTTGCCACCCAGGATGCTTCCGGGTCATCTCTAGCAAGAACCACGCACCCTGTGGTCATTTCAGCGCAGGTTCTTGATTCTCAGGCTGTCTTGGCGACCTTGGGAGCATGTCCGGGGGAGAGGGAGGGAAACTGCATCGGGAAACGTGGGATGGGGCGCGGGGTGGGGGTCTTTCTGCTTCTAGATACTTCTACCATCCTTCTCCTTGGAAGGTGAGTCTGTGCTGCAGGTTCCTTCTATGACCACTAGATGTCAGTGTTTCTTAATGGATGGAAACTGGGGTCTCGAGCTGGGGTTATGGAGCCAGGATTAAGGTGCCTGGATTGTGCCTGTTTTAGAGACAGGGCCGAAGACTCCAGAGTACAGAGCCAAGGCTTAGGCAGGGATTCCACTGGGTGAGATGCAGTGAACTGGTTGAAAGACCCCCGGGTCCTGACTCCCAATTCCCGGGTGTCCCCAGGACAAGATTTGCAGACAGGTGAGCGTGAAGGTGCGGGGTTGGGGAGGGGGGCAGGTGCAGGAGAATCAACCCTGGGAGGCATGAGGGCGGCCTGACCACGAGCGGGGGCGAGAGAGAGGACGTGGAGGGGCCGCGGCTGGGACAGGCCCGTTCACCCTTCCTGGCGTGCCTCCTCTCAGCCGGCTTCTCATCCTCCTCTCTGATTTTGGTCTGCTGTCTGAGAAGGCAGCGGAGGAGGGACAGGCCGAGAGGCTCCACTTCTCAAGGAGGCCCTTCTGACCCTGAGTTGAAGCGCAGGCTGCGTGTCAGCCCTCTTTGGGGTTCATCCTTCCACACCCCCTGGTTCCCTGTCCTGCAGCCCTGGCGTAGCGCTGGGAGCCCAGGGTGCCCTCCATCCGAGTGCCCAAGGAGGGGCGGGGCGGGGCGGGGAGAGGTTTGCAGAGACTGAGCAATACAGGAGGGGGCTGGATCCTAGGACTCCGGGAGACCTGGGGACCCCAGAATATAAAGCAGGGTTTGGATTCTGAGCCCCACTTAGGGTGGCGATAGTTAAACAGCCTCTGCCCCCTCTCCAGTGGAAGAAGGGGTTGGGGTTAGGGTGACTGGGGCATTTTGGGGCAGACCAAGGTGGGTGCCGCTGTGGTTTAACTGGAGATAAGGAAGGTTATCTGCTGCCTCCAGTGTGTCTCCTATGAACTCAAGTTTTATCATTAGAGACTGATTTATTTAGGTCAAGCCCTGACTCCCCCTAGGAGCTTCCCATGGTTTCTTGCTTGTAATAGACCATTCAGTAAATATTTGTCAACTGAGCCTCCATTAAAATGGAAATATCCCCGAGGAGGGATAAACCAGTTGCGTTTGCTAACACTTCACTGTGAATTAGTTTATTGCGCTAACTAGTGCCCTCACAAGGTTTATCAGGAGCAGAGGCCCAGCGCAGATGTGTTCTGAGGCCCTGCCTGGGGAGACAGGGAGGTCTGGAGCTCAGCCCTGAGCCCGGCTGTGACTTGGCTGAGAGCAGGGCCAGTGGCTCAAGGTCAGCACAAGGACGCTGGGGGTGCCTGTGGCCCACAGATGTGATCGTGCCCCTCCTCTGCTGACAGCTCCTGCTGTCCCTGGTCCTCAGGAAAATGTCCCAATTCATCACCAGGGGAATAGAGACCCTCCTGATTGGGCCGCCTCTCACCCTTCCAGCCCTAGGTCTTGACATCCTATTTTTTTAGAACCTTTATTTATTCATTTAAAATTGACGTATCATTGATTTGCCACATTGTGTTAATTTCAGGTGTATAGCACAGTGATCGCACAGACACACACACACACACACACACATAAATCTATTCTTTTTCAGATTCTTTTCCACTATAGTTTATTACAAGATATTGAAGATAGTTCCCTGTGCTATACAGTGGGACCTCGTGGGTTATCTATTTTTATATATAGTTGTGTGTATATGTTAATCCCAAACTCCTAATTTATCCCTTCCTACCCACTTTTCCATAAGGAAAAGCCATAAGTTTGTCTTCTATATATGTGAGTCTGTTTCTGTTTTGTAAAGTTCAGTTGTATAATTTTTTTAGATTTCACATATAAATGATATTTGCCTTTCTGTGGTCTTGTCATTCTAGAAACTTCAGCCAAATTTTTCCATGAAGGTAAAATGAGGACTTTATTGCATCCTCCCTTTGAACTTGCCTTTTGTTCTCTACGCCTGATTCACTATCCCACACTCTATCTGGTTAATCCCAATTCATTATTTAAATTCAGCTTGGATGTCACTTTCTCCAGGGAGTCCTCCATAACCCATCTGAGGTTGAGGTGGTTTTCCTTTCAGATGATCTTGCAGCTCTCTGTTGCTGCATTCTCGTAACAGTTATAGCACTGAATTTAACAGATTAATCAGAAGTAGTGCCTGTTCGGAGTTAAAAAAAATTCTGGTTGTGGAGGAGGCTTATAATCAAAAGTTCCAGATGTCTGCCCCTACCAGTCAAGGTCTGATCAGGAAAATTGAAACCTCCTTAGTTATTTTAACAGAGATAATTTAATACAGAGAATTAACTCCACATGAATTGTAAGACTGAAAAGATAAAAGGAAAACATGGATATAGTAATTGCAGAAAGAAGCTGTCGGTCCTACAGCTGGCAGAACATAGGCGGGAGGCTGGGCCTATCTGACCCCAGAAGCTTGAAGAAGACGTTGCACGGAGCTGGGCTCAGACTTCTGCTGAGGGGCGCTGGCTGACTGGTACTGATGTGTTTGAGGGGCCCTTTGATGAGGCTCATGGCATAAAAAACTGGATAACTGCCGTGAGCTGCTCCTGCTGGGGTGGAGATCTGTTGATGGAGGGATGTGGACAAGAAGAGCGAGCAAATAGGCAGAGTGAGTCCATTCTCCCCGTGCCAGCCTTCCAGCTTCTCTCTGGTTCTGTTATTGGTGGAAACTCACAGGGTGTCAGCTGGCAGAGCCTGTGCGAAGTCCCAGCCTGAGTCCCATCACAAAACCGAGTCTAGAAGGGTGAACTTGGAGTTGAGAGACAATAGCTTAATGGCCTATGCAGTCCATCCCTTTGGCTACATAGTACCCATAGACATCCTTCCACACACATCTGAACTCCACTGAACAATAACAACATGAGATTTATGCTTTTTCCTTGCCAGGTGCAGCTGTCTTTGTACAAAGACCCTCAACTTGTTCTCAAAAACCTGCTCAGTTGCTCAG
This sequence comes from Odocoileus virginianus, assembly GCF_023699985.2. Lineage (NCBI taxonomy): Eukaryota > Metazoa > Chordata > Mammalia > Artiodactyla > Cervidae > Odocoileus > Odocoileus virginianus. The sequence goes on from NC_069690.1 coordinate 54,210,410, forward strand.
TTGGGTCCAACTCTTTGTGAAACCATGGACTGTCACTCACCAGGCTCCTCTGTCCTTGGGATTTTTCAGGAGAAAATGCTGGAGTGGGTTGCCATTTCCTACTCCAGGGGATCTTTCTGACCCAGGGATCGAACCTGCATCTCCTGTGTCTCCGGCATTGGCAGGCAGATTCTTTACCACTGAACCACCTGGGAAGTCTGTTCTCAAAAAGAGGAGACACAAAATCCTAACAGCCATTATATCCATCTTTGGGTGACAGTCATGGTATCATTTCTGAGTGAGGTTGATTACCCTTCACATATGGTCGAAACCCTGTCTGAACATTCTGTACCTTAAAGACCAAATAAGACAGAAATGAGCCTATGAAACAGGAACAGAATCAGGGACACAGAGACTGGTAATTGCCAAGGGGGACGGGGATGGGAGAAGGCTGGATTGGGAGCTTGGGATTTTCAGATACAGAAATCACATATAGCGTGGATAAACAACAAGGTCCCACTGAATAGCACAGGGAACTATATTCAATATCCTGTGATGAACCATAATGGGAAAGAATATGAAAAAGAATGAATATGTATGTATGCCTGAGTCACTTTGCTGTATAACAGTAATTAACACAACCTTGTAATTCAACTATACTTCAAGAAAATATAATTTAAAAAACAACCACATGAAAAGTGAATCACCATCTTTCTTAGAAAATCAAGAAGAGGAAGGAGAGAGAAAAGAAATCAGTTAATATTCACGAATATGTAACAGGTACATAGACAACAATCAAGGCAGAAGAGATTCCTGGTTTCTGCAGTTCTTGTTTCTGTGAGGCCGTAGTTGACATTTGTAACCTGTTTGCCACCGCCTGCTCCGTCTTTAGGGTATTTCTCTTGGACATGGAAGTACTAGACTGTTTACCAGCTGAGCCACCAGGGAAACCCAAGAATACTGGAGTGGGTAGCCTGTCCAGTAGTAACCCGGAGAATGTCCTGGGTTCCGGGTCCTCCTCAAGTAGCAGAAACCTCGGCCCGTCTTGGTAAGTAGAAGAGTGACTCTCTTGGGACTTCCCTGGAGGCCCAGCGGTTAAGACTCTGTACTTGCCCAGCAGGGGCCATGGGTTCAATCCCTGCTTGAAAAAGAAGAGAGAGAGAGAGAGAGACTCTTCTTTTTTTATTTATTCAGAAGAGAATGATGTTGTGTCAGTCTCAACTTCTACTTCACAGGAATCTTTGTTCCGTTCTCATGGGAGCATTTCTTTCTTGGATCCAAAGGCCTTGGAATCTGTAGAGTCTGAAGTTGAGGGGACAGGAGGTAAAAGTTCCATGAGAGTTGTGAGCTCTAACAGTGAGGGGAGGGACTTCCCCGGGACTTTCCCTGTGGTCCAGCGGCTGAGACTCTGCGCTCCCAAGGCTGGTGGCCCGCGTTTCATCCCCGGTCAGGGAACTTCCCTGGCGGCTCAGCTGGTGAAGGATCTGCCGGGGATGCAGTAGTCCCCGGTTCGGTTCCTGGGTCGGGAAGATCCCCTGCAGAAGGGACAGGCTGCCCACTCCAGTATTCGTGAGCTTCCCTGGTGGCTCAGCTGGTAAAGGATCTGCCTGCGATGCAGTAGTCCCTGGTTCGGTTCCTGGGTTGGGAAGATCCCCTGCAGAAGGGACAGGCTGCCCACTCCAGTATTTGTGAGCTTCCCTGGCGGCTTAGCTGGTAAAGGTATCTGCCTGCGATGCAGTAGTCCCTGGTTCGGTTCCTGGGTCGGGAAGATCCCCTGCAGAAGGGACAGGCTGCCCACTCCAGTATTTGTGAGCTTCCCTGGCAGCTCAGCTGGTAAAGAGTCTGCCTGCAAGGTGGGAGACCTGGGTTTGATCCCTGGGTTGGGAAGATTCCCTGGAGAAGAGAACAGCTATCCACTCCAGTATTGTGGCCTGGAGAATTCCATGGACTGAATGGTCCAAGGGTCGCAAAGAGTCAGACACGACTGAGCGACTTTCACTTCACGCTTCAGGGAACTAGGTGCTGCACGCCCAGTGGGATGAGACCTTCGATCTTGTGGCGCGCGGGGTCTTTAGCTCGGTCGCGTGAACTCTCTGTTGCAGTGTGTGGGGTCTAGTTCCCTGACCAGGGATTGAACCTGGAAGCCCTGCACTGAGAGCTTGGCGTCTCGGCCGCTGGACCACCAGGGAAGCCCCTTGCAGAGTCACTAAGTTGAGGCTGCCATGTTCACTTCTGGTTGGTGCCCGTGTATCACGCAGAACCAGCTGTAAGCAGATCTGATTTCTTTTCTTTTCAGTCAACTGGTCATAAAGAACTTCCTGGGAATCCACATGTGTAGTTTTTTCCTTCGAAGACAACCACTATGTTTTTGTTTTGTTTTTTGTTGTCCTCATCAATCTCTAATATTGTAATATTTCTATTTTTTTTTCGTTAATTTCAAACCTGTACTGATTCCCTACTGTGAAAGATATAGTAGTTTTCTCCTTCCATCCATTTCCTTTTATTTTTGGTAATTATATTTATTTCTTATACTATTTACCTTCACAATTTTAAATTATACACTTAAAACACCCAGTTCTTATTCCCCTAATATGAGACAGTAATTCTTGAGTGCTTACTCTGTAAGATGAAATATTATTTATTTATTTTATATTTTACTTTTTGGTCACGTGTGGCATGTGGGATCTTAGTTCCCAGACTAGGGATCAAACCTGTGCCTCCTGCACTGGAAGCTCAGAATCTTGACCACTGGACTACCGTGGAAGTCCCAAGGTGAGGATATTATTTAGTTTCCTATCCTTCCTATCTCCTTTCCTCCCCACTCCTTTTAACGTCCCAACTTCTGCCAGCTTTATCTTTACTTTTATGTTGTCAAAACTGATGACATTTACATTCTGTTCTTTAACCACATCTGTCAGCCTGGTTTTAGCTATAGATTCGTCTTCAAAGTTGGAATCCAATCAACAGCCTTTATGTGTTGGTGATGATGTAAATATTGTTTTCCCCAGTGAACTAGGAAATACAGAGGGGTTATGTTTTCTTTTCTCTCCCTGGTATATCATAACCCGTGTACAAAAACTTAAAGGAAGCGCACACTGATATCAAATAGATTGGGGACTTCCCTGGTGGCCCAGTAGCTAAGACTCCAGGCTCTCAGTGCAAGGGGTCTGGGTTTGAGCCCTGGGGAGGGACTAGAGCCACAGCTAAGAAGACCGTATGCTGCAGTGAAGATCCCGAGAACCACGGCTAAGACCCAGTGCAGCCCAAATAAATAAATGACAAATAAAGCAAATGCAAGAAATCAAATAGGGTATCTTCTTGTATTCTCCATCAATTCTTCAAAATCATGCTTAGATTGAGCTCATGATTGTTTGGCATTAACACAATTTAGTTTTTGGAGTATTTAAGTGTACATTTTAAGTTCTTTCGGGGAGAAAAGTTACCTTCCTCATCATTTCACAGGTATCTTTTGGTTTCTTATTGAGTCTCTCAATTGCTTAGATGACATTGAGCTCTTCTTAAAGATCTTGTGTGTGACGTCCACCACCAGAATTTGGGGGTTTCCTTTACTGGGAGTTTTGCTTTTTCTCTCTTCCTCAGTATCCTGTTCGTTGTGTTGGAGGACCTCCTGTAGTCATTTCTTTAGAAAGGGAGGTAAATTTTCTGAATTTTCGGATGCCTCGAGTGTTATTTTTTCTCCGTGGGTAGTTTGGTTGGGCGTAGAGTTGGTTAAATTTTGGTGAGCACCAGACTATAAACAAGTAACCAAATTTAAAAAGTACTAATTATAATAAGTTCTCTGCAGAAAAATAAGTAAGTGATGGGTATGAAGCAACTGAAGAGCTTCTTTAGATAGAGCAGTGGGTGGATTGTCCTGGAGAAGGTGACTTTTCAGCTGTGAGTCGGAAGACAGGAGGAGCCAGTCACTTGAGTCAAGTTTGGAGGGTATGGTGCAGGGCGGGCTGGGAGGGGAGTGGTCCAGGCACAGGAGACAGTTCATGCAAAGTCCCCTAGTCTATCCTTTCTGGAAACTACCAAACCTCCCTCCTTGGGTCCTAGGAGAGTCGATTTCCCTCTGTGTTTTCAGCTAGTTTGTGTGTGTTTCTGTTACTTGCGGCCAAGAGTCCTCGGTCATGTGAGTTTTGTATCATTGTCCCATTTTTCTAAACGAGGGGTCTGAGTTTTAGGGATGCTGAGTAACTTGCCTGTGGTCACTTAGAGGGGAGGTCAGAGAGAAGCCAGGTGTGCTGGCGGCAAAGCTCAGCCTCTCCCCATTGCTTCTCCCTGAATCCTTCTCCCCACATCCAGAGACAGGGATTTCTTCTTTGCTGGACTCTTGCAATTTGGATTCACGGCACAGTCACGGCCAACATTCATCTCAGAACTCTCCCCATAGCCCCAGTTTCAAATGTTGCCCCATCACCCCACCAGCGCACTTGAATTGCTCAGACCTTTGCCCTGAAGGAGCTCAGAAGTTCCAGTCTCTATCACTCCACTGCCTGGCATTTTTGCGCCACTCCTCACTGTCTCGTTGACTAAGGGGAAAGCTGGGGAGGCAGACTGAGAGGTGGGAGCTTCATGGGAGCGAAGAGAAGAGAAGGCGGGAGGCGGGGAGCCAAGTTAAGAAAGAAAGAAGAGGGCTTCCCTGGTGCCACAGTGGTTAGGAATCTGCCTGCCAATGGAGGGGACACGGGTTTGACCCCTGGTCTGAGAAGATTCCACGTGCCTTGGAGCAGCTAAGCCTGCGTGCCACAGCTACTGCGCTCTGGAGCCTGGGAGCCACGAATACTGACGCCCGCGGCCCTAGAGCCCGTGCTCCGCAACAAGCCGTCCCACGAGAAGCCCGTGTGCTGCGACAAAGACCTGGTGCAGCCAAACGTAAATTAATACTTTTATTAAAAAATGAAACGATAAAAAGAAACACAGTGGAGTCTGACTCAGAAGACAGAAAAAATGATGCCTTAAAAAAAGAAGGAGGAGAGAAGACAAGAAGGCAATGATGCAGAGACTCAACTGAATGAACGCAGGCCACGGTCTTCCCTTTGATCTCAGCCCAAAGGCAAGTCCGGTCATGTGAATTCGCCTGACTCCTCCCTTGGATGGTGTCCTGCCTTCCTTGGGCTGAAGCCCGAACTCTCAGACCTTGCCCAGAAGGTCCTGCCGGTCCCCCCACTTCTCCATCTTCTTTAAGATTCCAGTCCTCCTGTGAGTCTTCAGAGGCACCAAGCCCTGCCCATCCCTGGGTCTCTGTTCCTTCTGCCTGGATATTCTTCCCTCTTCTTTCATCCTCCTCCCAGCAGATCCCAAGACCAGGGCTTGCAAGCAGGTTATTTACTTGGGGAAGTTACCCTTGGGAGCAGGAACAACGGAGAAGGAGTCAAACAGGGAAGTAGGGGGACCGATAGGAGCAGGTGGTCACAGCCGCAGGACGCTGGTGCTCCGTCATGGGCAGCAGGGTGTGTGTCTCAGACCTGTCCACCCACTGGACACCAGGGGAGCCCCTGTGCCGCCCTTCTCTTGATTAAACCCTCCTCATGCTGTTCCCAGCCACCGCTGCCTCATTCCTGCCTGGATGTGAGGATCCGCAGCTCAGAGGCAGGAGACTGCCGATCAGCTGTCCACTTTCCTTAAGGCTCTGGAAATCCTGGAGTGTTCTTACCTGTGTGTGTGTGTGTGTGTGTGTGTGTGTGTGTGTCTGGGATGCCCTCTCCCTGGACAGCCCACGTGAGTGCTGATAGCCCCCGCTAACATATTCTGCAGTCTCACACTGGTACTGCTGTCCCTCACCCAGGTTTGTGAGCAGGTGTGGGCTGTTTTAGGGAAAGCTCAGCCCTCATCCCCTTAAAACTGGCTGAGTGTCTGTGGCCATAGCTGCCTGAAGCCCTGAGCTACACCCTGCTGTGGATGGAGGGGCCCCCAGAGCCTGGCACCCGGTCCTGTGATCCCTGGAAAGATTCCAAATGCAGAGATGGCAGACACTCCTCATGGTTCTCCTGGTCCAGATAGAGATGTGACCTCCATCTGGGGACCAAAAGCTGGGGACCAGAATCAACTTGTCAACAAACACAGGCCTGGAGGGTACATGAGGACTGAGGGGTTCAGGGTAAGAGGGAAAACCATTTGTGTGGGTGATATAAACCTAGAGAAGAGCTTCCCTGGTGGCTCAGTGGTGAAGAATCCACCTGCCAAGCAGCAGACGTGGGTTCAATCCCTGGGTCGGGAAGACACTCTGGAGGAGGGCATGGCAACCCACTCCAGTATTCTTGCCAAGAATGTCCATGGAAATCCCATGGACAGAGGAGCATGGCAGGCTACAGTCCATGGGGTTGCAGAGTCGGGCATGACTGAGCATGCACGCACATGAATCTGCAAAAACCTCATGAGTTGGAGGAGACTGGTTTTCTCTCGCTAACGTGGGCTGAGTGTCCACGGGTGTGATTTCCTGTCACAGTGGGGAGGAATCCACTTCGCTGTGTTGAGAAAACATCAAGGGCCATTATTATTTTGTAAGATTTTTTTTTACCGTGGACCATTTTTAAAGTCTTTATTGAATTTGTTACAGTGTTGCTTCTGTTTTGTGTTTTGCATTTGTGGCCCTGAGGGGATCTTAGCTCCCCTACCAGGGATCAAAGCTGCACCCCCCTAACCCTGGTCGACGGGGGAAGTCCTACGGGCGGTTATAGACATTAGCCACGAGGTGTAATAAAGATGCAACTGGACCATGTTCAGAGGGAAGTAACCATGATAAAGGGAGTGAAAATCAAGTCTTTGGAGGAATCAGGCTCCTGTGAAGGAAGAACCCAAAGGGGCTAGTTAGCTGTAGACACTTGGAAGTTTATCTATCACATGGAGGAAAGGAGATATATTTCCTGTGTCTCTAACTAGAAACCTCGGCCCAGCCTACACAGGCAGATTTCAGCTTAGAAGAGTCAAGAGTAAGCTTCCTGTGTAGCGGACTGGATTATTGCTCCCACTTAGCTCTGCGTTGCAGCGTGCAGGATGCCGGTTGCGTCCCGTGGGATCTTTGTTGCAGGGCACGCTCTAATGTGGCACAGAGGCTTAGTTGTTCTGCAGCAGCTGGCATCTTAGCTCCCTGACCAGGGATCGAACTTGCGCCCTTTGCATTTCGAGGCAGATTCTTTCCACTGGACCGCCACGGAAGACCACCGGACCTGGTAGTCTTAGCACTGGACCCCTGGACCTCCCTGCTTTCGGGTCTTCATGTCCTCTTTTTGTTGAGTGATCTCACGGAGTACATTTTCCTGCCCTATCGCTGCTGCTGTTAGCCTCTGACTTGCTTTGGCCAATGGAACTTTGGCAGACGTGATCTAAACTGAGGCCTCCTGTATGCTTGTTTGGTCTGGTTGGCCCTCCCGAGCTCCCTTGATCTGCTCTTAGAAGAATGCTCAGGGTAGATTCTGGCCCGAGGAGAATATAGACATAATCAGCAGACTTGAACCCAATTGGAGCCAAGTTTAGCCAACCCTTAGCCTGAAGCAGAACAATCCAAAAATAAAAGCCTGTTATTTTTGAGCCACTGAGGTCTGGGGATGGTTTGTTACACAGCATTGTTGCTCTAATAGCTAACTCATACATCATCACTGAAGGCAATCAGCCTGGGCCTAAGACCATTTGGTTGCACATTATAAAGGAGATTCCAGCATTAAGCAGCTGTTAGGGCTAGGATATCTCTAAGGTGTCTTTGAGCCTTTAGATTCTGTGGTTTTATGTTCCAAAGGGAGTTGTGGTTAACTCTGCTTATTTGAGGCTGAAACCATAGGGAATAGAATCAATACAGGAACAAAAATTTAAACTTGACACAGACCAGTGCAGCCCCTCCCACCTCAGCCAGACATTTCAGATGCCAGCCAGGGTCCAATCAAGAGCACAGTTCAGTTCAGTTGCTAGTCGTGTCCAACTCTTTGCAACCCCATGGACTGCAGCATGCCAGGCCTCCCTGTCCATCACCAATCCTGGAACTTGCTCAAACTTATGTCCATTGAGTCGGTGATGCCATCCAACCATCTCATCCTGTCGTTCCCTTCTCTCCCGCCTTCAGTCTTTCCCAGCATCAGGGCCTTTTCTAATGAGTCAGTTCTTCACATCAGGTGGCCAAAATATTGGAGTTTCAGCTTCAGCTTTAGTCCTTCCAGTGAATATTCAGGACTGATTTCCTTTAGGATGGACTGGTTGGATCTCCTTGCAGTCCAAGGGACTCTCAAGAGTCTTCTCCAACACCACAGTTCAAAAGCATCAATTCTTTGGTGCTCAGCTTTCTTTATAGTCCAACTCTCACATCCATACATGACTACTGGAAAAACCATAGCTTTGAGTAGAGCACAGAAACCTGTCTAAATCTTTAATACAAAGGGAATATTTGATAGGACTTTGGTTACCCAGGCCATGGAGGAACTGAGAAGTTGCATAAGGGATGGCAAGGCAACCCGGGGATCAGATAAGCAGGAAGCTGTGACTGTTGGTGGGATGGAGGGCCCGGGGGAGAGGCGGGGTTAACCCAGGGCAGGGATGACCTAGTGAAAGCTGCAGCCGTGGAGGGCTGCCCGGCGGGAACTGGAGCCTCAGAGAAGATGTAGCAGTCTCCTCAACTTCCCTGAGACTCTGCCCAAGACCCAGAGAGAGGGAGAGACCTGTCCTAGCTCCTTGCTTCTTCCCACCCCCCAGCCTCCTCCCAGCGTGTCTCCCATTGGCTTGAACCCAGCTGACCCAGTATTGTTCTGCGACTGCAGACCAGCGCTGCCTATCCATGTGTGCCTTTGGCCAGTGTGCCTGTCTCGGTAAACTGCCTTCTCAGCCACCCAGCTGCTCGGCCAGAAACCTGGGAGACATCTTTTCCACCCCCAAGTCTACTTCATCAGTGGTTCCCAGGAGCTCTACCTGCAGATTATATTTGCACAAACACCCTTCTTGTCATCTGGTCTTTCCTTTGTCACCACAGGGTCACTGCAGCAGCGCCCAGCTGGTGCCCCTGCCTCCACGCTCGTCCTTTCCCCATCCGTTCCCCACCTGGCAGCCTCAGCCATATTTTGCAAATGTAAATCAGATCGTGTCATTCCTTTGCTAAAAATCCATCCAAGGTCTTTGAATCCAAGCTCCTTTGCCTGACATGGTCTGTTCTCTGCTACCTTTTCAAGCCTATTTTTACCCTTTTCTTTTTTATTTCTCACTGAGTTCCAGGTACTTACTGGCCTTTCCACACTCCTTAGAGCCAGGCAGAATCTTTCTCACCCCAGGGCCTTTGCACCTGCTGCTCCCTCAGTTTTAAATCATAATCAGCTTCTTTGTATCCTTAAGGTCTCAGCTGACCTTTCGCCTCTTCAGAGCTGCCTTCACGGACCACCCTACAGCGTCCTCCCAGCGCTGCCCACTGCCTTCTCACTTCTTCCTCTCGCATCATGCCGTCGTTCTTTCATTCATATGTTGCTTCGTTTGTTGTCTGTCTCCCAGACTTGAAGATAATCTTTATGAAGACAGGGCCTTGGCTGGCTTGCCCACTGCTGGGTACCCTGCTCCTCTCTCCATGACTAACACACGGGGGCACTCAATAGATGTTTAGTAAAAGATTAATGGAAAAGACAGAGGGATGTCCACTGACAGAAGAATGGATAAAGAAGATATGGTGCATATATACAATAGAATATTACTCAGTCATTAAAAGAGAATGAAATAATGCCATGTGCAGCAACATGAGTGCACCTAGAGATTATCATACTGAGTGAAGAAGGTCAGACGGAGAAGGAGAATGTACAAAGGTAAGGCACCCTTTATATGAAGAAGCTGAAAGGAAATGATACCAGGACGTCTCTGGTGGTCCAGTGGCTAAGACTATGTGTCCCAGTGCAGGGGGCCCGGGTTTGACCCCTGGTCAGGGAACTATATCCCACATGTCATAACTAAAATCTGGCTCTGCCAAATAAATAAATAAAAATAAACTGAAAAAAAGAAATGATATGAATGAGCTTATTTATAAAGCAGAATCAGACTTACAGATTTAGAGAAACAATTTATGGTTGCCGGGGGGAAGAATGGGAGAAAGGATAGTTAGGGAGTTGGGGATGGACATGTACACACTACTATATTTAAAATGAGAACCAACAAGGACCCACTGGACAGCACAGGGCACTCTGCTCCACGTTATGTGGCACGCTGGACGGGAGGGCAGTTGGGGGAGAGTGGATACAGGTATGTGTATGGCTGAGTCCCAACATTGTTAATCAGATGTACTCCAATATAAAACAAAAAGTTAAAAAATAAAGTGCTTAGCAGAGTGTCTGAAAAAAAAAAAGACCAAGGGGCTGAGAAGCTGGCCCAATGACACTCTGAGGGGGAAAAAAAAAAATAAAGAAGTCGATATGTCTGTGGACTGTCAAGGGTCAGTGGCCTGGTCTTTGTGCAGAACGACTGGGAAGAGGCTGCCTTGAGTGTCTGCGAACCCGGCTCCCACCATCACTTCGCCCAGCAAGGCTAGAGGCAGGGGAGTAGAAAGGTGCTAAATAAAGCTCAGATCTCATTGTCTCCGGTCTTCTGATTACCAGGTATTTTGACTGCAGTTACACAGTCAGCAGTGATGAGCTGTAATTGCAGACGTTCTCCACGGTTATTTTTTCCCCTGGAAAATAAAGTGATACCTGTAATTTCCCCCAAGTTGCGCTCCAGCCTCCCCTCCTGAGGCCCCCCGGGATCAGCAGCCTTCATTACCCCTAACCGTGGGGTTCCCTTCCCGCTCCTTGGTGAGTAGGTGGGTGGGCTGGGAGTTCAAAGCTCTGTGTCCCGGTTTAGATTTTGCCATTGACTTGCTGGCAGATTCTGACCCTCAGGGTGCACATCTGATAAATGGAGGCTGTGCTGGGGACTTGGGCAGGTAAGGGGGGCAGGGATGGAATCCCAGTGGGGCACAAGGTCCTCAAAAGAGGAGCATTTAGGAACCAAGGGCTGAGCAAACAAGATGGAGAATCCAGAAGGCTTGGGAATCAGCATTGGCCTCAAGGAGCTACTGACTCTGCTGTGCCCAGTTGCTTCAAGTGTCTGACTCTTTGTGACCCCATGGACTGTAGCCCACCAGGCACGTCTGTCCATGGGATTCTCCCAGGCAAGAATACTGGAGTGGGTTGCCATGCCCTCCTCCAGGGATCTTCCCGACCCAGGGATCAAACTCGCGTCTTTTCTGTCTCCTGCACTGGCAGGCGGGCTCTTTACCACTAGCGCCTTCTCATTCTGTGATGACCTCCGATCCTTGGGGTAGGGCTTCCCCCAACAGCCCAGCCCACAGCCACAACGTGGTTTCCTTTCGGCTGTGTTAGGTCTTTGCTTTGGTGCACGGGCGATTTCACTGTGGCACATGAGCTTAGCTGCCCTGCGGCATGTGGGATCTTAGCTCCCCAGCCAGGGATCGAACCCCTGTCCCCTGCATTGGGAGGCAGATTCTCAACCGCTGGACCACCAGGGAAGTCCCCACAGCCTCAATGTTGCCCTCGCCCTTGTCCCTCCCCCGTGCTCCCCTCTGCTAAAGCCCTTGCTCTGGCTCTAGGAGTCACCTGCTTCCGCCGCCCAGTGGGTGACGGGGTGGGAGGAGGCGGCTTCCTGTCTCCACTGTGCTTTCTCAGGAACACTGTCGCACTGACCCCTCGACGCCCTCCCTGAGCTTCCCCGTGGGCTGAGCTGGGACCGGTGGAGGCATGCACAGTATTGCTTCAATAAGAGGATGCACCCCCAGCGCTCCAGCTCCAAACAGCAGACTTGTAAAAATTTCTTTTTTTAAAAAACTGGAGCATAATTGCTTTTCAGTGTTGTGTTAGCTCCTGCTGTCCATCAGCGTGAATCAGCCACGTGTACACACAGCCCCTCCCTCTGGCGCCTCCCTCCTCTCCCCCCATCCCACTCCTCCAGGCCGTCACAGAGCCCCGAGATGAGGCCCCTGTGCTATACGACAGCTTCCCGCTCGCTCCCCGGTACAAGCAGTAGACTTTTTCAAAGCACTTCTGGAGCCCAGCCTAATTCCGGGCTGGGGACAGACAGCCTGTACGGGTTTTTAGGGTCGGGAAGACAGGCAGAGGCAAGGGGGGACTTCGGCACTGGCCGTCTCCTCCCTGCCACCCCTGCGGCGGAGCTCTCTGCTCCAGCCCGCTCTGAAGCTGCCCGTGGTCTCCTGATTGCTCTCCTGCTCTGTCCCTACGCAGGCCCACTGGCCGCCAGACTGGTAACCCAGGGAAACGATATAAAAAGCCTCAGACTCGAACCACCCTTCCTTTCTTTCTTTCTTTACTTAGCTTGGACGGAGAAGACAAACTCCCCACCTGGGCATGAATGATGAGTCATTCCTCAAAGGTCGGCAGGAAGATTTATCTGCTGAGCAGCCAGTCTGGTCCCTGACCCACACTGGCTCTTCCACCTTTGATCCGGGCCGGCCTGAGACAGCTCGCTGCAGGCTTCCGCCGTGTTTCACGCGGTGGTGCCTCAAGCAAGGGCATGGAGCATCCTCGCTCCTCCACCGCTGCCCCTGCTCCGCCGTGGTGGGTACCACCAGAGGCCTGCAGGCGCCGGGTTCCGGCTGCCTGCTGCAGGGGGGTTGCTGGGGTGGTGGTCAGGCTTGGGGTCCCCGTCCTGCCAGGGTGCCATCCCAGGAAACAGCTCTTCACAATTCCCAGAAGGTTCTGGAGGAAAGGGGTCCCCAGGTTTGCTGCTGGCCAAAAACCTTGGCTTTCTCTGCCCAGCTAGGCAGTGCATGCTCAGTCGCGTCCGGCTCTTGCGACCCCATGGACTGTAGCTGCTCTCTCCCGGCCAGGCTCCTCTGCCCGTGGACTTTTCCAGGCATGAATACTGGAGTGGGTTGCCATTTCCTCTTCCAGGGGATCTTCCCGACTCAGGGGGATCAAGCACAGAAGCCAAATAAAAACTACAGAGACAGAGTTTCGAAGAAATGGAAAGGTGCCTAATTCTCAGCCAGTGAGAGTAGGCTCGCGACTCAGGAACTGAGCCCCGCCTCCACGAGGAGTCTAGGGGCTTATATAAAAGATGAGGGCTCACGGTTAGGAGTCGGTCATGAGGAGCAAAGGTGTTAGGCTCTTGACTTCTTCCCCTTTAGTTGTTTCAAAGACAGTCACAGGCCAGCGTCAGTAACCCAGTGATTGCGTCTGGCGGTTCCGAGGCTCTGTGGCCTGCTTTCTAATATGTAACTACAAGGGGAAGGGTGTTGTAAGGTAAGCACCGGAGGAGGGCTGTGTTTAGCGTAGAGTCAAGGAAAATAGGTGTGGAGCGCAGCTCTCGCAGAGTTAGGGGGCAGAAAAGCAAACTTAGTTACAGACATGCAGAGTCTGGGGCAGGTGAAGTTAAAAAAATCTAGGAATGTTCAGGCCTGCTCACTGTTCTCTTTATCTTCTTTGTTCTCTGGAAAGGGAAAGAAAAAAACCTCATTCCTCTTTTTTTCCTCTTCAAGGCAACAGGTTCGCAGTGGCCTTCTCAAGAGCCTGCCTTGTGTTGGCTTTCTTCTGTTCCCTGGCTCTCCTTCCCCTTCTTTCATTCCTGTTCCCTCGGGGTCACCTATCAAATAAAACCCCCACATACATGTCTTCCTCTCCGGCTCTACTTTGGGAAGGCTCCAGGCTAAGACGCCCATGTTTCAGAGGAGCCCCCAAGAGGAACATGAAAATAAGGTTTTGAGGTCCCGGGTCAGGTCTCAGTCCTGGCTGGGATACTCCCAGAGGGCAACGGGGCAAGTAGGAGATGAAAGGCCTGCAGGGTGACCTTGCCTGCCCTTTCTACTTTGGGTTGGGAGGAGGCAGAGAGGATGTGGTGGTGACCTGAGCCTCCAGACCTCTGGGCTCAGGGGTGACAGAGGGTGACCCGTGCCCTGGTAACCTGAGGCTGGACAAGGCAAGGCTTTGGAGGAGGGCTGGGCTCTGGCTTGAAAAAACGTGGGGATGCGTGAAGTCCTGTCCACGTGACTTCATTGTTGGAGCTCTGTATCATTTTCTCCGGCTCCAGTGAGAACCCCATCACAGCCCTGGAGCCCAGATAGAAATCAATTCCCACAGCACAGGGCGGGCGGGGTGAGAGCGGGATGGGGTGGGGGTGGGAGTGCGCGGTGCTGAGAACAATGGCTTCATTAGGAGGCCCTAATGAAAAGGAGATCTTCCAAGGCTAATGTTAATTAAGAAGTGCAAAGATATCAGGGATGATGAGAAAACCGCAGGCAGAGGACTGGGCCTCAGTCAGCGGAACGATGGAGCCAGGGCAGGGTTGTCTGCAGGGTCACCCCAGAACTGCAGAGATCCTGAGAGGGCCTCTGAGTTCGGGGGGGCCCACAGTCACCCTCGGGGTGGGGGGGGCAAAGCCCAGCTCTTTCCTTTGAGGCCAAAATTTGTGCCTTCATTCAAGAAGCATGTATTGAGCATCTACTATCTGAAACCACTCTAGTCACTGGGATACATCAATGAACAGAACAGACAGCTGTCACTGCCCGGGTGGGGTTACATTCCAGCGGGGACCTGAACTTAGTGAGGATCCTAATAACTTAGTGAGTTATATGGTATGTCAGAAGGCCGTAAGTGCTATTAAGAAAAAGAAAGAGTGGAAACTTAAGAGGGACAGGATGGTTGGGTGGGATGGGGGGTAAGTAACTTGCAGATTAAATAAGGTCGTCAGGGGAGGACCAACTGGAAGATTTGGTAGAGATGAGTCATGACTTGCTGTGAAGTTCTGGGGCGGGCCTGTCCTTTCTCTGTTTTTCTCCTGGCAAATGATACCTCACAGTCCCAAGCCCAGGCCCCGGGAAAGGAACTCAAGTCCCGATTCGTCTCCTGCAGTGAGATGGCTAGTCTCCTTCCAGGATGTCACAGCATCCACCTTGGTTTGAGACATCCAAGCAGACACGGTCATTTAAGGGGTTCCAGGCTGGACTCTCGGGGACTCTTGGAAGACACCCCTTTCCCTCAGCACACCCGGCTTTGCCTTCATCCCCTGGCATGGTGCCCCTTCCTCCTGTCTCCCTCCATGAGGACATTTTCATAATGGGATGATTTCAAGCAAACACATTAAAAAAAAGCCGCAGTGCACTAAAGAAGCTGCCGGAATCCTTTCATGCAATATCTCTGTTCACTGCATTAATGATCCTCTCCAGATTACCCATTTCCTAACAAACCATTAACACAGAGAGGAGGTGGGGCGGTGAAGAAGGAAAGAGGAGGGAGCGGGGTTGAGGATGGGGCCAGCCACCGCAGAGCTCAAGCTAACTGCAGGCAGGGCTCTGCATCCTCCCCTGCTTCCCTGAGGTGGCATGGAGGCAGGGGCTCGGGGGCGGGCCTCTCTGGAAAAGGCAAGGAGGGGGTTTACCGGCCCTTGGATCATGGGAGAACATGCAGGCTCTGAATCTGGCCAACAGCTTGGAAGCTTTCCTCTCTCTGCTAGGGCGACTTGGATCCTGGGGCCAGTCTCCTAAAGGGAATCAACTCAGTCTGAGAATCAACCCAGTGCTTTTCCATGCATGAAGTCAGCTTTTACAATTTGCTCGATATCATGTGGGTTGTGAGGAGTGGGGCTGGGATTTGAACCCAAGTCTCTAAATACGGGTTCCCCAGGTGGCCCAGTGGGGAAGAATCCATCTGCAACGCAGGCCCTGCAGGTTGGATCCCTGGGCTAAGAAGATCCCCTGGAGAAGGAAATGGCAACCCACTCTAGTATTCTTGCCTGGAAAATTGCATGGACGGAGGAGCCTGGCGGGCTACAGTTCATGAGTTCACAAAGGATCAGACATGACATAGCGACTAAAAAAGAACAGGCAATAACTCTCTAAATGTGCAAAGCTCCCCAGTTCATCAGAGCCTTCTGCCACCGCTGACTGTTGCTTTTGTTGCATCCCAGCCTTCTGAAAGATTGCTGGCGGCTTCCCCTGGTACCCACGCCAGTCAAGGGTCAGATCAGTGGCGTGAGAGCCTCCCATCCCAAGCGGACAGCTTCCTGCTTCCCGCTCTACTCCTTGCGCCAGAGTCCCCCGCCCTCCGTCAGGACTCCCTAGCAGCATGTGGCCCCGTGGAGGACTCTGTGCAGACAGGGGTCCCCAGCCCAACAGCGCTGACCTCTGGAGCACTGCCCTCTGCCCTCCTGCCTCATTTCCGCTTCGGGTCTCACTGAGGCCATTCTTACAAGCCAGAGAACACAGTGTCCCTCTTCCCATAGGAAAGCACAAGATCTATAGGATTTAATAAGATCATCCCAGCCTTGGCGCGACGGCAGATTTCTGGTGACACCACGTTCTTTGGGGAGGTGAATTTCCTTTCTCTTTAATCCACTGTTTCTAAGGCAGGTGACCCACTCTGTGTTATTACAAGCAGGTTATTATTACCATAAATCCTTCTGCTACTACTTCTTCCATTTACATTAAATATAGTCTCTGTTATGGTGCCTAAATTAGCTTTCATTGGAGGAAATTCCTGTATAATTTAAAGAGAATAGGGAACCCGAGTCAGGCTGGGGGAGGGGAGGGCAAAAAAGGGAATGAAGTGAAGGCTTCTCATCCCAAATAAGGAAAGGCTCCCTCCTCCCTGACTCAAAGCCTTATGGAATGTGGGCATCACTTAGTCCTTTCATCCATCCGTTTGTGTATTTGGCACATGTTAGCGGCACATCTGAAGTGCCAGGCCACAGGGATCAAAACAATGGCAGTGTGTATGATTTCAACTATGTGACATTCTGGAAGAGGCAAAACAATGGAGACAGTAAAAAGATCTCTGATTGCCAGGGGTGTGGGAGAGAGAGAGAGAGAGAGAAGGATGAATATGTGAAGCGTAGAGGATTTCTAGGGCAGTGAAGCTGTTCTGTGTTATGCAGTCATGAGAGATGCATGTCATTATGCACTCATTGCAAAGAATGAACCCTAGTGTAAACTATGGATGTCAGTCGATAATAACGTATCGATATTGGTTCATCACTTGAAACAAATGTACAACACTAACACAAAATAGAAATAATAAGGGAGACTGTGGGGCTGGACAGAACGGATGTCTGGAAATGCTCTGTACTTTTCGATCAATTTTTCTGCAAACCTGAAACTGCGGTCCAGTGGTTACGATCCCGCACTCCCACTGCAGGGGGCACAGGTTCTACTCCTGGTCTGGAAACTAAGATCCCAGAAGTCAAGCAGCCCCCCAGGCTCCTCTGTCCAGGGCATTTCCCAGGCAAGGATACTGGAGTGGGCTGCCGTCTCCTCCTCCAGGGGATCTTCCGGGTCCAGGGATCGAACCTGCATCTCCTGTGTCCCTGTGTTGGCAGGTAGATTCTTCACCGCTGAGAGACCTGGGAAGCCCAAATATCCAAGAGGGTGACGTGATATTTTGGCTTTCCAAAACTGACTTGACTGCAGGTCCGCTGGGTTCTATGCACCCTCTGATCTCCTTATTGCCTTTACTTTTTGCAGAGCACTTCTGGAAACTAGAGTGCTGCCTGGGGTGGTTGTAGGAGGAGACAAACTTCATCTCTTCTGGCTTCAGTTTCCTCATCTGCATAAAAAGAGTTGGATTTAATCACATCAGGACTCTCTTTCTGCTCTAACCTTTTAAGCCTGAGACTGGGTGAGGTGTCCCTCCCCGCTTCCACCCTGCCATCCCTCCCCCATCCCAGTCACTCCATGGCCAATGAGGGGAGATTGGGAGAAAACTCCAAGCCAGATTAATCAAGGTATAGGAAAGTTATAGATATGCTAATGCTTTATGTTAATGACTGATGAGAGTGGGTAATTGGAGATGGCAGGAGGGTGCCGAGTGGGGAAGGAATTTCGGTTCTTAGAGAAAATACTGCATTCAAAGAGCTTAAGAATGATTAATGGAGGTTCTGGAATTACAAAGAGCAACCAGTAGAAACTGTTTGGAACAGGACTTGCTCAGGGGGAATAACCTTGTGGAGAGCGTGGGTCCCGGTCAGGGATATTTTGTGGACGGGACCCAAGGAAGGGGCGGGGGCTTGAGAGCTGGTAAGGGGAGATGCTGTCCAGAACAGGAGTGGGCTTTGACCCGGAGGAAGGTGACTCAGGGTGTTCTGGCTCCGTGCCTGGACAGGGCTGGAGCCAGAGGGGCTGGTGTGTGCCCAGTCACTCAGTCGTGTCTGACACTTTGAGACCCCATGGGCTGAAGCCCGCCAGACTCTCCTGTCCATGGAACTTTCCAGGCAAGAGTACTGGAGTGGGTTGCTGTTTCCATCTCTAGGAGACCTTCCTGACCTGAGGATTAAATCCGAGTCTCCTGCATCTCCTGCATTGGCTTTCGCCACCAAAGCTGGGGGGCTGGAGCTGATCCTAAAAGCTGGACCCATGTACACCTGTCCCCGCCCCCCCCCCCCGCCGAGTATGATGGTTGCCCCATGCCTGCAGCCTGCTGTAGTCCGTAAAGCCTGATTCAGCAGCTGGGGACCCAGCTGTCCTGGACGAGACCCAGAGAGGAGACGCATCACCAACAGAGAGCTGCTGCTGGAAGGGCACCGTTTTCAGAGCCCTGACTCCCGTGGCGTCCTTCTGGGGATGCGGCTCAGGTTGAAAAGAAAATGGTGGCGAAGCCCTCTGTTTCCTTAAAGGAGGGAAGGCCGGGGTGTCCCATACACCCCCCCTCTAACAGGAGGATCTGGGGAGAGCTGCATCCAGATGCATGTCTGGGACGGGCCTGCTTTCCAGTAGGAGACCAGAGCCCTGATCACAGAGCCAAATGCTCAGATCGCTGGCCTTGCCTCTTCCTGCCGAGACCAACACGGCTGAGATGCCGGGCACGGCCACTTGGCATTTATAATCCTGTCAGCTGGCGGATGAAGGATGGGGAGCCACGTCCACCCAGGGAGGTCCTGCCTTGAACAGATGCTGCTGATGGAGGCTGCCTTCCCCACCTCTCCATCTCCTTCAGCGCTGGCCCCAGGGCACCCATCACCTT
The DNA here is from genome assembly GCF_023699985.2 of Odocoileus virginianus. NCBI lineage: Eukaryota > Metazoa > Chordata > Mammalia > Artiodactyla > Cervidae > Odocoileus > Odocoileus virginianus. Next base: position 54,229,309 of record NC_069690.1, read on the forward strand.
CTCCACCCTCCTTGGTCAGGTCAATATCCTCGCCGCAGACAGCCTGGCTGGTGAACAGGCGCCACGTCCGACCTCCTGGGTCCCGGAGGGATGGATGCTGGACCGCGTACGTCCTGTCCTCCCCCCATGTCACCCCACCCTCACTTTCAGAGTGCAGCGGAAAGTCGCGGGTTCCATGGGTCTCACAGAGCCTGGAGTTCTGATGCCAAGTGTGCATGGCGAAGGAAAGAGGTTGAGGCCGTGGGCGTGGCTGGATTCTCAGGGTACCCACGTCCGTTCCAGGGAGCTCATTCTGCCCTGCTCTGGACCCAGGGAAGCCGGTCCCTTATCCTTTTTGCTGGCGGACAGAGCTTTCCTTTAGAGAAACTCACACCCCTTAGGCTGGTTTCTTCCAATCCAAGAAGGCTTTAAGGTCTCCTTGCCCACGGCTGCCCTGGTGGCTCCGTGGTGAAGAATCTGCCTGCCGATGCAGGAGAGACAGGTTCAATCCCTGGTCCAGGAAGATCCCACATGCTGTGGAGCAATTAAGCCCCCTGCCACGGCTATTGAGCCTGTGCCCTAGAGCCCGGGAACCGCCACTGTTGAGCCCATTTGCTGCAACTACGGAAGCCCATGCGCCCCGGAGACTGTGCCCCACAGCAAGGAGAAGCCCGAATTCCACAACTAGACAGTAGCCTCCGCTCTCTGAAACCAGAGAGAGCCCGCACAGCAATGAAGATCGGGCACAGCCCGAGACACATACATACTGAAATAAGGATTTGAAAAAAGGTCACCTTGTGCAGTTGTTTGAGACTTCAAAAAATAATCTGTACGGACTTCCCTGGCAGCCCAGTGGTTAAGAGTCTGAGCTTCTGCTGCAGGGGGCGTGGGTTTGATCTCTGGTTGGGGAACGAAGATTCTGCATGTCACGGGGCATGCCCCCCAAATAAATAATAAATAAAAATAAATTTTAAAAAAATCTGTAGAGTCTTCCACTCAAAAGAAACCCAACCCAGTAGCTGCAATACATCACATTAGAGCCTCTTGCTTGCTCATCCTTCCCTCTGCCTGCTCCTTCCCAGGCAGCCTGGAGGAGTTGTAATGAACTCCTGGGTGTCCTCAGAGGCCAGTTTGGAAACCAGCGATGCAGGAAGCAGGGAAAGGGGACTTACTGTTTCGCAGGTAGAGGTTCCGTTTTGCAAGTTAAGAGTTCCGGAGATGGATGACGATGGTGGCGACGACAATGTGCGTATGCTTAATACTGCTGAACCGCATGCTTAAAAACGGTCAGGGTGGTAAATTTTACCCCGTGTGCATTTGGCCAAAGTCAAAACAGAAGCAAAACACCAGTTCAGGAATGCAGATGGGCAAACTCGGGCTGACATGGCCAGGTTTACGAGCCACTCAGTAGCCAGGCTGGCCTCCTCTCTTTGGATCGTGGCCTTATTTCTGGGCTCCTTTGACTCCACTCTGCTAGGTGCCAGGCTCCTTGGATGGGTTGAAGCCCCAGAAGCAGCTCGCGTAACACCGGGAGAAGGAGAGGAGATCCAGGAGTGAGCAGGAGGGCGTCGGGAGCCCGGAGAAGGGAGATGAGACCGAGGGGACGCCTGTCTTTGAAGTTCCCGTCTCAAGGGCCCAGGAAGCCTCACTCATTTTCAGTGGGTTGCTACATTTTCACCAGATGAGTTTTTTAATTGCTTGATTTACTTATCTCGCCTCGGATCTGCTGATGTACTCTGCTGCCTTTTAATTGCTTGAAAAGTTGAGCAGTTTTTCATGTTTTAAGGAGTGCTGAATTGTATAATTAAAACACTAACAGTGTAAATCAACAGTGCAGAAGAAAGACAGCAGAGAATTAAGCAAGTGTGTTGGCATAATAATAAAATCAAACCGGCATGAAGAGGGCCCATTACCAGGAAGATGCTGAATGTGAAGTGGGGGCCTAGGAGGGGGGCAGGGCTCACAGGACCCTGCCCCTTCTCTTTCTGGGGAAACAGGGGAAGTGAAAAAAAGAGGTGGCTGGATCTGAAAGTCCCTGAGGCCTTGGACTGAAGGTGGGAGGTGGCTTTGTGTGTACCTCCTGGGCGGCTGGGGGTTGGGGCTCTGGGATGGGGGAGGCAAGAGTGAGTGGGGAAGAGGGAAGAGGGCGTGTGCCTGTCTTCAGGATCTCGCCTTCTTCCGGGGGTTTGCAGTTTGCTTTCTGTGAGGATGGTGGGCAGGAGGAGCTAGAAACCTTTCTTCCCTCCCTTGCTCCCTTCTCACCAAAGTTCACGCCCAGTGTGATTGTTTCAGACAACCCAGAAACATTTAGCAGGAAACAGGAAAGCCCACTCTTGCCTTCTCGTCTTCCTCTGCCTGCAGACAGACAAAGTTGGAAGTGGGAGTGAAGGACGGAGATGCAGGCTCAGGCATCCATCCTGGCAGGACTTGTTTGGACCTGGCTTGGAAACTCTGCAGCTCAAAGTCGGTCAGTGTTTCCTGAAGGGTGGAAGGTGGAACACTGGCCCAGGGAGATGCTCCATGAAAAAAATTTTTAAAAAAGCTTTTTGGCCAGTAAGCTTGGAAAACTCTGAGCTAAACAAAAGATGCTGAGCTAAAGAGGGTGCTGAGCCCCTCATAGGCACTTGTCATTCTGACTACAGGACTTCCCCCTGAATATGCTGGTGTACCTGTCTCCTTGCACCCCAGCAGGGTAAACTTTGGGGATCTGGAAGACCATTCTTTCAAGTCTCATGGATTCATGGCCCATGGCAAGTGGGTTCTGGGTATGACACTTTGGGAAATGTTGAAAGCGTTAGTTACTAAGTCATGTTCGACTCTGCAATCCCATGGATTACAGCCCTCCAGGCTCCTCTGTCAATGGAATTCTCCAGGCAAGAATACTGGAGTGGGCAACCATTCCCTTCTCTAGGGGATCTTCTCGATCCAGAGATTGAATCCTGGTCTCCTGGATTGCAGGCAGATTCTTTACTGTCTGAGCCTCCAGGGAAGCCCTTGAGAAAAGCTGGGTTCAGGTGAAAAGGGCACTTTGCTTGGGTCCTTGAGCTGTGGTCACATCCCAGACCCATCACTGACTGACCAGCTGTGTGGCCTAAGGTACCTCTCATAACCTCTCTGGGCCTCAAACTCCCCACTTGTCAGATGAGACAGATGACGCCAAGCTCTCAGGAGCTGGTAAGGAGAAATCGGATGATGCTGTGGAAGCACATAGCCTGGGGCCAATGGTGGGCCTTCTCTCGTGGTGGTGCCCAGACCGGGGGGTGTGTCCACTCCCCATTCTTACACCACCAGATACGAAGGCTGTTCATGAGCCAGGTGGGTCCTGGGGAGACCCCAGGGGCTAGGAGTGGGGAGGAGAGATGGAATCAGGCTCTAGAAAATGAAATCAAAGACGGAAGACTAGGAAGACAGCTGGGCTGTGCTGGAATCGGCTGGAAATGAGATGAATGCAAGGCTGTGAGGAGGGCAGATATTCTGTGAAAATGCAGTTACTAGCAGGGCAGGGATTAGGGTGAGGTGGGTAAAGCATCACAAAATTTAAAGGTGTGCCCCAGACTCTGTAATCAAGAAAAATAATATTTTAGTGTAATTGTTTTTTTGGAAAGAGCTAAGTGAATGAAAAAAAATCACAATGAACAAAATACCAAAATTTAAATAAAGACAGAATCTGACCTTCATCTCACTGGCCTGCACCCGAATCCCAGCCCTGAGAGCTGAACCTTTTCTGTCTGTGCCAGCGTGTCCCCCGAGGGGCTGGATCTGGGGACCACTCTGAACTGAGCAGGGTCAGGGCCCCCCCAGCCCCCGCCTTCAGGGACCCTCACACCTCAGCAAGTGTTCCATGGGCAGACGTGGCCTCGGGGGTCAAGCTGGGCCTTTCCTACGGGGTCGCTCCTGGCTACCCCCATGGTGGGCGCGGGCTGAGGGGATGAGCTTCCTTATAGCCACGGGCCTGGCCTTTCACGAGGTCACCAGGGAACAGGCACCTCTGTGCCCACTCCGGCTCTGCGTGGGCCCCAGGCTGGCCAGCTCATACCCTCCCTCCCTTCTTGGCGCCCGTTCTCGGCTCATCTCCAGGGAGCCCCTCATGGGTCCCCCTCAACTGGACGTGACCTCACTCTCCTTTAGGCTCCCGGGGCGCTGAGCCCTTCTCGGGCACTTGTCAAGTGCTCATCCGTCTCCCCATTTCCAGCTTGAAATCCCCAAAGGCAGACGCCACGTCGCCATCGCCCACCTCTCCAGCCTCCGTCCCATGTGTCCTTGACACGAGTGGGCATTCAGACAGAACCACCCAGGAGGACGGATGCTCCTCCGTGCTGGACGCGCTCCTGCCCACGTCACTGGGCAGCCTTCTGCGGTGACGGGATGCCTGGGACTGGAGATATCCAGGTAAAGAATCTGCCTGCAATGCAGGAGACCTGGGTTCAGTCCCTGGGTTGGGAAGATCCCCTGGAGAAGGGAATGGCCACCCGCTCCAGCATTCTGGCCTGGAGAATCCCATGGACTGTCTAGTCCGTGGGGTGGCAAAGAGTCGGACGTGACTGGGTGACTTCCACTTTCACGCCCCTCATGCTGGGAGGGCTCTGACAGGCCTGGGAGCCCCTGGTGACTGCCGTGAAGACGAAGACCACAGACAGGTCTACTTTGTAGACATTGTCCTTTTTAGTCCCCCCAACAGCCTTGCACGTTGATGTCAATATTCCCATTTTACAGGCGAGTAAACTGAGGCTTGGGTTTTCCAGGTAGCTCAGTGGTAAAGAATCCACCTGCTAATGCAGGAGGCACAGGAGTCCTGGGATCCCCTGGAGGGGGAAATGGCAACCCACTCCAGTATTCTTGCCTGGAGTGCCCCAGGGACAGAGGAGCCTGGTGGGCTACAGTCCACAGGGTCTTGAGAGTCAGACATGACTGAGTATGCATGCATGCAACTGGGGCTCAGAGTAGGTACACTTAGGAAGTTTGCAAAGCTAGACAACAGCAGGGGCGGGATTGGACTCGAGGTTGGCCTGATTCCAAGCCCACATGCTTACCCTCTGAGCTCTTGTTGCCTCAGGATAAGTGGAGGTGGGGACCGCCTCACACTTGGGTGGGCGCTTTTCCAGACCTTGTGTGGGGCTTCCCTGATAGCTCAGCTGGTAAAGAATACACCTGCAATGCAATGGACCCTGGTTTAGTTCCTGGGTCGGGAAGATCCGCTGGAGAAGGGATAGGCTCCCTACTTCAATATTCTTGGTCTTCCCTGCTGGCTCAGATGGTAAAGAATCCTCCTGCAATGTGGAAGACCTGGGTTCGATCCTTGGGTTGGGAAGATCCCCTGGAGGAGGGCATGGCAACCCACTCCAGTACTCTTGCCTGGAGAATCCCCATGGACAGAGGAGCCTGGCGGGCTACAGTCCTTGGGCTGCAAAGAGTCAGACACGACTGAGCGACTAAGCACCACAGACACACACACACACACACAGACCCCAGCGAGCAGTTTTGGAAGCTCTGAGGACTGCTCTTCCCGGCCACAGAGAAGGAGGGAAGGGGAGGACTTCACCCCAGTGTCCCTGTGCGTGAACTGATACTCCTCCCTTCCCTCTCGGGATCACCCTCGTCTCCCCCCCACCCCCACACACTGGGTGGGCTCTGAGAGTTGCTCTCATTAGTGAAACCACCCCAGGGCACATCCCAGCCTCAGCTCACTTGTATTGATAAGTCTCAGAGGCTGCAGACTTGTCTGATATTTACAACACTCCGTCCCTCACCTTTATGATGGATGGTTCGCGTGTTGGGATCAATATGGCCCTCGTGAGATTTACATACTCGTATGATTAATAAACAATAAGTCACGCGGGTGGCCCCACCCTGCTGGGTTTTCAGGGCGTTCTGTGTGGACAGCTAACCTTGCCCCCTGTCTTGTACACCGGTCTTGACGGCTGCTATTGATCCGCTTGGTCGGACGGGGACACAGCAGAGCGCGGAGCACGTGGGGGCAGAGCCTGGAATTCACACCGTGCCCTGTGCTACGGCCCTGCCTGCCGGCTGGTGGGCTGGCTCCTTACCCTTCGGGCTGGAGGAGGACCATTCCCCTGTGGGCATCCTCTGCAGACAGCAGTCACCAGGCTGGTGGTGACTTTCTTCCAGTTGTCTCTTTATGCACCTTGACCTGTCCATGACCAGTCCCTTCACCACCCGTGTCCTCAGCAGAAGTCTGGATCAGGCCAGTCACTGGCCTCTCAGTCATCCCCACCCCCTGACCCCTCCATCTGCTCTGAGACTTTGCTTCCTCTTTTCCTGGAATCATAGCTCTGCTCCAAAATCTCTCAGTCATTCTTTGTTTTCCCCCCTTTAAAAAAAAAATTTACTTGGCTGAGCCAGGTCTTAGTTGCCACATGCAGGATCTTTCAGTTGTGGCAGGAGGGGTCCAGTTCCCTGACCAGGGATTGAACCCAGGGCCCCTGCTTTGGGAGCATGGAGTCTTAGCTGCTGGACCACCAGGGGGTCCCTCTCATTCTTTTGACATACCAAGTCCTCTGTCTGGCTCCCAGACCCTTTTCCAAGGGATAGATTTCGACCACCCCAGCCTCTGCCAATTCGTCCCTCCAAGAAGGTCATCTGGGTGACCCCCACTCCACACTGTCTTGCCCTGTGATTCTCTTGGACCCTTTGTGATGGGTTGTCCTATTTCCTTCCAGATGAATACCTGTTTTCTCTATGACATCATCCCTGTAGATATGTACCTGAACAGCAGTTATTTATTTTGCTCTCTGAATCCTCCATTCCTCTAGAAAAGATTTAAAGCAGACCAAAAAAAATGCATAAAATATAAAAATGTTAGTTGCTCAGTCCTGTCTGACTCTTTGTGACCCCATGGAATGTAACCTGCCAGGCTTCTCTGTCCATGGGATTCTTCAGGCAAGAAAAGTGGAGTGGGTGGCCATTTCCTTCTCCAGGGATAAAATATAAAAAGACCAATGTAAATGAAAAGTTTGGATGGAAAAAGAAAGGATGCAGAATGGTACAGAAGTAAGCTTACAGAGGCACGTCCTGGGGGAATATACGCTGAAGTGGGTTTGGTTTTAAGTTTTTCAATAACCAGAGCGAAAGGCAAATGCATGTTCACGGTGTCCAGAAGATGAAAAGCACTCACAGCTGTAACTGAACTGGAGGAAGAAACATCAAACAGATTCTGAGCCGAGAAAACACTGCAAATAGCCTTCAGCGTCACTCGAATCCAGTGAATCCCCGAGGGGAAGTTGGCAATGTCTGGGGACATTAAGGGTGTCATAGCCGGGGGGAGTGGGCCCTCCCAGGTGGTGCTAGTGGTAAAGAACCCGCCTGCCAATACAGGAGATGCAAGAGACTCGGGTTTGATCCCGGGAACAGAAAGATCCCCTGGAGGAGGGCATGGCAACCCACCCCAGTATTCTTGCCTGGAGAATCCCATGGACAGAAGAGCCTGGTGAGCTACAGTCCATGGGGTTGCAAAGAGTCAGACATGACTGAAGTGACTTAGCAAGCAAGCTGGGGTGGGGAAGGGTTTGCTGCAGGTATGTCGATGGTAGGAGCTGGGGGGCTGCCAGGCATCCTACAATCTGCAGGACAGTCCCCAAACCAGCTAGCAGCATGACCCGCAGTGTTAATGCTGCCCCATTGGGAAACACCGGTCCAACTGTTTCTCCGGCCTGGAGACACAGCTCTGATTTAAAGTCATTTTGGTCTGTGTGTAACTAAGCCCTCTTGGAAAACATTCAAAAACACCCTGGCCTGAGACTGAATCCCCTCCTCTGGGGAAATAATGCTTTCGGATTCCTCGAATCTGAGAATGGGAAAGCTAGATCATCGAGGCCAGTGCATCCATCGATCACCACGCTTATGCGGCCCCTGGCAGGTGTCCAGTCCTTGGCCAGAAACTACAGAGAATTCAGAAGTAGCTCAGCTCACGTGCCCTGCCTGTAATGGGCTCCCACCCCACCAGCAGAGACCTCTCTCCAGGGCGGCCTGGATCTTCTGCATAATTGCGAACCTGCTCTGGAGGAACCAGGAACTCAGGGCAGAGGCAGGCGACCAAGACTCTGACAGACTGGGGCAGTCTTTGCAGAGGGAGGGCATTTCCTATACTCTCTCCTGGCCTCAAGACTTAGGCTCCTTCCTCTCCACCCAAGAAGGTCTTTCTCTCTCTTCTCTGCAGAGGGCCGGTGTTCTGGGGTGGACACGTACCAGATGTGAGTCCCTTTCCTGCAGTGCAGCGCAGTGGCAAGCTCTTCCCCACGCATGGAGGAATGGGAAGGCCCTACGCAGAGGCTGGCACGAGTTTACCAGGTCACAGGTACCCCCCTCTTTCTTTCTTAAAACATGGCCCTGAGATCTTTGCTGCTTCTTGCATCAGAAGGTGGGGTGCCTGTTTCCCCGCCTTGTGTCTGGGCTCTGTGTCTGCTTGGCACATAGAATATGGCAGAATGATGCTCCACCAGTGTCTGGACTCCGGTCTTGAGAAATAGACAGCTCCAAGTGAAAACTACGATGAGGTACCACCTCACCCTGGTCAGAAGGGCCGCTGTCATAATGATAAGCATTTACAAACAATAACGGCTTCTACATTGTGGGTGGGAAATGTAAATTGGTACAGCCACCATGGAAAACAGTATGGAGGTTCCTTGAAAGGCTAAAAACAGAACCACCATATGATCCAGCAATCCCACTCCTGGACATGTATCTGGAGAAAACCATAATTTGAAAAGGCACATGCACCCCAATATTCACTGCAGCACTGTTTACCGCAGATGAGACAGGGATGCGACCTAGATGTCCTTCAATAGAGAGATGGATAAATGTATCACCTGTATACAATGGCAGATTACTCAGCCACAAAATAGAGTGAAATACTGCTGTTTACAGCCACATGGGTGGACTTCAAGGTTATCACATTAAGTGAAGTAAGTCAGACAAAGACAAATATCATATGATATCACTTATATGTGGAATCTAAAACAAATCATACAAGTGAACTTATTTACAAAGCAGAAACAGGCTCACGGTCTTCAAGAACAGACCTAGTTACCAAAGGGGGAAGGGGAGGAGGGATAAATTAGGAGTTTGGGATTAGCAGATCCACACTACTACATATAAAATAGATGATCCTCAAGGGCCTACTGTAGACTACAGAGAACTCTACTTGAGATTCTATAATAACCTATATGGGAAAAGAATATGAAAGATAATGGGTATATGTGTGTGTATAACTGAATCACCTTGTTGTACACCTGAAATGAAAACAACATTGTAAATCGACTATGTCGTGGTTGTTCAGTTGCTAAGTTGTGTCCAACTCTCTGTGACCCCATGGACTGCAGCAGGCCAGGCTTCCTTGTCCTTCACCATCTCTGGAGTTTGCTCAAACTCATGTCCATTGAGTCGGCGATGCTCTCTAACCATCTCATCCCTGTCACCCCTTTCTCAAAAAGGATTAAAAAAAAAAAAAAGAAATGGGCAGCTCCAACTTCCTGCCTCTTGGGACCCTCCCTCTCACACTCCAGCCGCTGTGTTGTGGGAACAGACAGCCACATGGAGTGGCTGGTGAGACGTTCCGGCCCACCGTCTAGGTTGCAGCCCAGGATGCAGACAGTAGCTAACACTCTAAATGCGTGAGATTTCAGGCAATTCCAGCCCCTTGCTGCTGAGTCAGCCCCGTCTTTGAGCCACACGGAGCAGAAACGAGCTGTCTTCCCAAGCCCCGCCCCAGCTGCCAAATGAATGATTGCTGTTGCCGCAAGCCTCTGCGTTTAGGGTGGCTCGTTACAAAGCAGTAGATAACGGCAACAGCGTCCTTCCTATTTCCTGCATCTAGCCATTCAACAAGCGCTTTCTAGCACCTGTCATGAGTCAGCCACAACTCCAGATGCTACGGATAGAGCACGGAGGAAAATGAACAAGAATTCTCACCCTCGTGGGGCTTATGTTCCAATGAGGGAGACAGACAAGCAAGAAAAATAAAATCAAACGCACGGCATGGTGGTGGAGTGAAACAGAGAAGGCTTTGAAATCGGGCTGAGGGTACGGTTTTATAAGTTCGGGTAGCGGGGGGAAGGCCTCGCTGAGCAGGTGGCATTGTTTAAAGCCTTGAAGGACATGGGGGAGCCGGCCTGGTGAAAGAGCTTTCCAGGCAGAGGACGTGCAAAGGCCCTGGGGAGGGGGAGGGAATATCCAGGGTGGGCAGTGGAGTAAGTAGCAGGATACGCGGTCCGGGTGGTAATGGGCTGGGTGGTGTAGGATGCTAACCCTCACGGGTGGTTTTAATTAATTAATAATTTATTATCAAATAATTTTAATCAGTTCATTAATCTTACTGATATATTTATTTTTAATTGAAAGGTGCTTGCTTTACAATATTGTATTGGTGTCTGCCACACGTCGACGTGAATCAGTCATAAGTACATGTGTCCCCTCCCTCATGAGACTCCCTCCCACCTCCCACCCCATCCCTCTCTTCTAGGCTGTCCCAGAGCCCCAGTCTGAGTTCCCTGAGGCACACAGCAAATTCTCTCATGGTGGTTTTTTTTTTTTTTTTAAATATGTACTTATTTTTTTGCCAGAACTGGGTCTTAGTTGCAGCCCTTTGGATTTTTAGTTGCAGCATGCAAACTCTTAGTTGCGGCATGTGGGATCTAGTTCCCTGACCGGGGATTGAACCCAGAGCCCCCTGCACTGGGAGCGTAGAGTCTTGACCAACAGACCACCAAGGAAGTCCTTTATCGGCTGTTCTGAGCAGAGGAGTAACACATTTTAACAGGATCACCATAACTCTGGGAGTTCAAACTGGAGTTAGGGAGCCTACTTAGGAGGCCATTGCAACAATTAAGGTGAATCAGCTCATGCCTTTCGGGGGACCTGGGGGTGGATCATTCCAAATTCTGCATTTTACATTATTTCTTAGAGTTTTCCTGGGAGATGAAGCCCAGTTGCCTTCTTCGGTAGCTGGTTAGTAACAGTCCTTTGTGGCTGCCTTCCCTTCCCTGGATCACTTCTCCATTCCCCGGCTGGGGTCCCTGGTACTTTGCAAACCCTCTTGGGGCCTGCTGCTCGGGGGAACAGACCAGCTCTCAAGGAGCAGAATTTGGGGAGAAGGTGAGGTAAAGTGGTCCCCAGTCCAGGAAGTGGCTGGAGGCAGGACTCCGCAGTGTACACAGGTGACCCCTGGAAGCTGAGACTCTAGAGCATGAACTTGACCCACCAGCAGAGGAGACAGGGGCCTTCCAAAGCGGCTCCAGGGCTTCCCAGGTGGCTCAGTGGTACAGAATCCACCTGCTGATGAAGGAGACTCGGTTTGACCCCAGGGTTGGGAAGATCCCTGGAGGAGGGCATGGCAACCCATTCCAGTATTCTTGCCTGGAGAACCCCATGGACAGAGGAGCCTGGGGTTGTGAAAGAGTCGGACACAATTTAGCAACTGAATAACAACAAGCTGGTCTAGTTTTGGAGGACTGCTGAGCCACACCGAGGGGTGCCCTCTGAAGGGCGCTCCGTAGCTCTGACCTCGGCAAGGTCTCTTTCATTCTTGGAAGGGGACAGGGTCCTGGGTGATGCTGGCCATCCCGGCAGGGCACTCGGCCAGCAGCTGGTTCTGCCGGGAGGTGCAGAAAGCTTTCTGCTCACAAGGATGCTTTTCCCAGGCAGGCTGACACTTTGCTAACGGGTTGGCGGGTGTGAACGCAGGATTGCCTAGAGCTGAGAGCATCTGCTCCCTTTGGGGCAGCCTTCCCTGAGGCTGGCCGGACGGGGCCAGACAGCAACGGCCTCCAAGTGCTGGCTGGGTCCTGGGTCCTGGAGCCCAGGTCCGCTGATTTCCACCCAGAGCCTCTTCAGCTCTGAGCCTTTATTTTCCCCGCTCTGACCCCGGTCTCTCTCACCTCCCTGTGTCTGCTCGCTGCATCCTGAGGGCTCCAGCCTCTGCCTGGCTGGGCCTGGGGAGCCCAGAGCCTCTTGGGGACCAGCCTACTTGAGGTTTCCCTCCCATCCCTGCCCTGTTTCCCCATTGAAGGCATATTTCAGAGGCAACAGCGGGATTTACTGTAAATGAGTGACTCCTGCTTGCAACCAGATTTATTCAACAACTGGCAATTCTGAGCGCCTGCTGTGTGCCAGGCGGGGAGATTCCACAGGGAACCTACCGTCAAGAGAGAAAGTAAGAGCATCTAGAATGAGCCCCAGAATAGGGGTGCCTCTCATGGAAGTGGAATAACTCTTCCAAGGGCCTCCTCTGGGCTATGTGGCTGCTAACATCCAACTGTCCCACAACGCCGTGCGTGTGTGCTAAGTCGTGTCTGACTGTGCAACCCCGTGGACTGTAGCCCGCCAGGCTCCTCTGTCCATGGGATCTTCCAGGCGAGAATACTGTAGAGGGTTGCCATTTCCTTCTCGAGGGGATCTTCCCAACCCGGAATTGAACCTGTGTCTCCTGCGTCGGTAGTCACCTGGGAAGCTCAGTGATGCTCAGAGATGCTGAAAGATGCTCAGTCTCTGGATCCACTCTCCATCTCCCTCCATCTGCTCTGAGCCCAGGAGGCAATCGCGTCAGCTCACTTGACTCAGTCCGCTGGACAGGTGTTGCAGAAGGCTGGGGCTGGGACGGGGAGAGAGCTGAGGGGTGGCCCCTGCCCCTCCCCGTCACAGGTGGGTCCTCTCTCCAAGACTCCGCCCCTGTGCGCAGGTCCTCTCCCCCAGCGGGGTGACAGGCTGCACATACCTGCTGCGGCTCCAGGACCGTCCCTGCCCTTGGGGTTTCTGTAACCTTGCCCCTATCTGGGTAAAACGTCCCTTCTGTCTTCAGGGACAGATGCTCTGTGCAGTCTCCATGGGCTGCGAAGGGACCCACCCTTGGTTGGATGTTCCACTGTCATCACCTTGAAATTCTTCATTCTTTTTGAACAAGGGGCTCTCACTTTCCTTTCATGCCTTGTCCGCAAATGGATGCTTCTGGCCTCTCTATTACGCTCTCCGGTCAGCTGGGGAGCACCGGGTCCACTCTACATCAAGCAAACACAGTGGGAAGGAAGTTCAATAACTTGCCTGCGGCCACACGGCTACTAAGTGTCCAAGGTGGGATTTGAACCCAGGACCTCTGCCTCCGAAGCCCACTCTTTTTCCAGCTCCAGGAGCCCAGAAGACTCGCCTGCCGTGGAAATCTGCCGTATTTTGCATATACACTGATTGTTCCTCCTTTGATGGGAAAGTCATGAGGCTTCCCGGGGTCTCTATCTCTCTGCTCATAATTTGGGCTGTTTTTCTGATTGTCGTGGCCCAGCCGGGTTCAAAGCCGCCCAGCTGAGCTGAATCTCTAATGCAGCTGCCCTGACCTCTCAGTGATGGACAGACCAGCTCCCCTGTGCTCTGAGCTGGGCTCACTCCCAGCCCCTGCCCTCCCCTCACTGCTCCAAGCACAGAGACCCTCACTCTGGGGCTGTGGCCGGGAGCTCTGGCCCTGACATGACAGATGAGCAGTAGAAATTTGGAAGGGGCCGAATGCTCTCGCCGGCTGCCTCTAATTTTATTTCTAAGGGATGAAGGAGAAATGGGAGCACTGGTAGACAGGAGACATTTCCCCTGACGGAGACGAGCAGCGAGTCAGGATAAATGGAGGCTGCTTTCGGGTCCTCATCAGACCACCAAACTCCGTTTTCTTAGCAGGTGAATCCCTGCCTGGGGGGCCTGGGGCAAGTTGCAGAGGCGGGCCCCTTTGTTCTGCTGCTAATCAGATACCCCTCAGACGCTGGCGTCTGCAAGGGGGAATTTCCCGTTCTGTCTTTGGTCCCGGCCATTTCAGCCAGCCTCGGTGCCTTTGGAGCCCACCTGGACCATGGAGGTAAAGAGGAGGGACACTGAGTCTGGAATCCAATGAGGCAAGTTTATTTGCGCATCCATTTCTTGCAACTGTGATGCTGAGTCCAGTAAGACGGGTCCTGCTTGAACACTTGTACACGGACTGTACCGCCTCCCAGCTGGGTGAACTTGCACCAGTTCCCAGAGCTTCTCGGGGGCACAGGGAAAGTCAATCCAGTCCTCAGCATAGATATGAGCCTCAGAGTCTGTATAGATAAAGTGCCTCACCCCAGATCTGGCTCCAAATACACAAGACTCCAAATATACAAGAACTGCAATAGTTCTTTGGGCCGGGGACATGGCTCAGGGAGGGGAAATGTGTCCCAACTTTGCACTCAATTTATAAACATGCAGAGACTGGGGGTGGGAAGGTGGGAAGCTGGAGACGCCCTGTGCCCCGGAAGCACAATTCAAAGGAAAGCACCCTGATGCCTGCCTCTCAGCCTCCTCATCTTCCAGCTGCCCGTTTGCAGCTCCAGGGCGGACCCGCTCTCCTTCCTCCCTCGTTATTTAAAGTCGGAGGGGTGTATAAATCAACCAAAATAATTCGTGAGAATCATTAGGCAGCATCTTTTACCGGCAGCATTAAATTAAAAACAGCACAAAACTGCGGCTTTTTAAAACGCATCAGCTCAGCTTCCTCCCTCCTGCCTGCTGTAATCGAAGACAGCTGGGATCTAATGAAATGAAATTAGCATCTGCAGTCCCCCTCTGGCTACCTGGTTCATGAAAGTGTGGTGTCTTTACAATGGGGAGCTGAAGGCAGAAGACAGAAACACAGCTGGGGTGTCCCCCTTCTCTCCCAGCCCCTCTTTCTGTGCTGCCCACCTGCCTGCCCTTCCTTCCAGAGTCCCTGCATGGCTGGGGATGCAGTGGACCAGTTGTTGTCGAGTAGCTTTGATTGTGTCTGACTCTTTTGTGACTCCTTGGACTGTAGCCCGCCAGGCGCCTATGTCCATGGAATTCTCCAGGCAGGAATACTGGAGTGGGTTGCCATGTCCTTCTCCAGGGGATCTTCCCAACCCAGGGATCAAACCCAGGTCTCCTGCATTGGCAGGCAGATTCTTTACCACTGAGTCACCAGGGAAGCCAGAGCGGCCTGCAAGGAGCAAAGTGTTCTGTTCGTTCGTTTTTGTTTCCAGGACCTGTGGAGACACAGGGCAGCTTGGCGGTATTCCCTCGGGCTGGCCCCATCACGGGTCTCCTGCCAAAGGCACAGCAGGACTGTCTCCATCCTAACCCTTAACTCACTGTACCGCCTTGCCACCTGGGTACCTCTAACCTGATATCCCCACTCATATCCCTGAAGGCTCAGTGAGCTGGGCATGCAACCCGGAAACTCGGGGCGGGGAGGGACAGTG
Source organism: Odocoileus virginianus (assembly GCF_023699985.2). NCBI lineage: Eukaryota > Metazoa > Chordata > Mammalia > Artiodactyla > Cervidae > Odocoileus > Odocoileus virginianus. Next base: position 54,244,506 of record NC_069690.1, read on the forward strand.
TTCTCTATCCCTAAAGGCTGGATAGGGCCCTCCACCCCTCGGTACCACTTGGCTGCTCCCAGGGTCTCTTTGGGGGCCTCTTGGCTGGGGTGCTGCAGCATCTGGGTGGGGAAACGGTCCTGGGCACCGTGGGATGCTTGGCTCCTGCCCACTCAGTGCAAGAAGGGAAACTCTGGGCTTCCCTGGGTGTTCTCCTGCCAGGAGACACTGGTTTGATTCCTGGTCCAGAAAGATCCCACGTGCCGTGGAGCGACTCAGCCCTGTGCACCACAATTAGTGAGCCTGTGTTCTAGAACCTGGGAGCCGCAACTACTGAGCTTACGAGCTGCAACTCCTGATGCCTGAGCTCTAGGGCTCATGCTCTGCAACAAGAGAAGACACTGCGATGAGAAGCCCGAGCTCCGCAATAGAGAAAAGCCTGCGGGCAGCAACGAAGACCCAGCAAAGCCAAAATAAATAAACGCATAAAGTTATATTTAAAAAAGAAAGGAAAATGCCTCCTGGGTCTCAAGCACCCTGCGAGAGGGGTGGGGGTGCTGCCGCCCTGATTGAGAACCACTGATGCCCTCTCCCTTCCCCAGCTGCTCTCGCCTTAATTCTGACTTTTCTAAAACAGAAGCTGATCATTTCAGCCCTTAGAAACATTCACTGACTCCCAGAGTCGTAATTCTGTCTTCCGGTCACTGCACAGAGGGTGTGTCTGCACTGGTGGGGGCGGGGGTGGGTAGAGGGGAGGGGGTGTCGGGGTCTGTGGCCGGTTGGAAAAGAATTTCCAGACACAGAGTATTTCAGAATAGAGTTTATTGGAGTGGGAGATGCTGTTAGAACAGTGGGCCATCTCAAGGGAGAGTCGATGCCTTTCGTGGGCTAGCAGGCAATTTTTATAGTCTCAAGACAAAGAGAATTCCTGCTGGAAGTCTGGCATTGGTTAGGGTGCCACAGGTGGATATTTTATCTAGCATGCAGTCAGGGCAACAGTTGCTATGGGGCTTGGTCAATTCTGGAGATTTTTGTCCTGTTCCCTCAGTACAGGGCTCCACACCTCTGACCTTGGCATAGGGCTCTGTGGGGAGATGGACGAGGTACCCCTCCTCATAGGGGTTACTCACCTGTGACCTACAGTCTGCCTCCACTGAGCCAGACTGTCAGCCTCCTGGCCTCACCTGGGTGGTGTCCCTGCCCACCTGTGATTGCCGGAAAATAGAGCGCTGACTCCTTAGCCGGGCAGAGTTGCAGCTCCTGCCCCAGCCCTTGACTCTGCTCTCCCAGGCCGAGCCCTTGGGGCTGCCCTGCTCTGCTGGTGTCTCTGCCTGGCAGATCCTACTTGTGGATTGAGCTCTAGGGAATCATTCCTGCACCATGAGGGGTCTGAACGTTCTGCCGTCACCCAGCCTGACCCCACATCCACAGGAAGAGCTGAGATTCACGGGGAGGTTAAGCTGAGGCAGAGAAGGGAGTGGCTCGTCCCGCCCTCGGCGCCTACACTCTGGAAGTTTCTTAAAGTTACTCGTGCTCCCTGCAGTTCGCTGTTAGCATCTCCATCACCCATCTGTGCTCTGAGTCCCCGTCTCTGACCAGGGAAGGAGGAGCACCCTGGCAGGTGCAGACAGAGAAGGAGAGGCATTAACGCCCAGGTCAAGCCCCCTGCCGGGGGGAGGGAGTAAGCTAGTCCGTGACCTTTCAGCAGGACACTTACAAGGCAAGCCAGCCTCGGAGTGGCGGGCTTTGATCAGCCTTCCAGATCATGGCCTGACTGTTGAAGTCCTTCCCCAGCGCGCGGCTCTTGGCTCAGCCCCCTTCCCGAGCATCCCGCCGTTGCCGCATTCTGCCCCGCCTCCCCTGCTCCCCCGCATCCCAGGCCTGCCCGGAGGCCTGGATCGCAGCCGCCTGCTCAGAGTGCTTGATGGCTGTGTTGTGAGCCGGAAGGGCTGTTTGTGAAGGTGTACTCAGTCAAAGCTGTGTTTATAGACACAAGGGCCGGCGTCTTTTTATTGTGCATAATTGCACGCTCCTTAATGTACAGGCATTACGAGCCATTTTTCCTCCCCCTGGTGAAGTGGCAGTGGGGGTGGGTATGTGTTTGGGTGGATGGGGGGCTGCCCTCCCCTCCTGGACTTGGAGAGCTATGAGCCCAGAGCTCCGTGGGTCCAGCTGATGGTGTGACGAGCCCTCTAACGGAGAAAGCTAATTCTTCCGAGGGGACATGGGGAAATGAGACACAGCAGTGCCCACGTGGAAACGCTGCAGATCAGAATGCTAAGCCCCATGTCTCTCCCTCTTTGTCTTGGAGCCACAGCCTCAGATCTGCACGTCTATGCTCCTCCTGGAATGAAAATGGTCCATTCTTCTTGAAAAGCATTTTCAGGATCTTCTCTCTAAACTTCACAAACTTGATGCTAAAGCTTACATAGTCATTTACTATACCCCTATCATTAGAGTTTAGATGGCTTTTTAAAAAATTTTTAATTAAAAAAATTTTTTAGCCATGCTGCAGGCATGTGGGATCTAGTTCCCTGACTAGGGATTGAACCTGTGCCCCGTGCATTGGACAAATGGCATCTTAACCACTGGACCACCAGAGAAGTCCCCAGGTGACTTTTTTGATGATGATGATGATGATAGTAATATTATTATTATTACTATTAATTAAAGCTTTTTGTTTGTATAGTACAACAGTGATGAAGAGCAAGGCCTGCAGGGTCGAATGACCTGGGTTCACATTCAGACTTCACCATGTATTTGAAGAGCTACCTGGTGGCTCAGACAGGAAAGAATCTGCCTGCAATGCAGGGGACCTGGGTTTGGTCTCTGGGTTGGGAAGATCCCTTGGAGAAGATAATGGTTACCCACTTCAGTATTCTTGCCTGGAAAAGATGCTGCTGCTAGGAAAGATTGAAGGCAGGAGGAGAAGGAGATGGCAGAGGATGAGATGGTTGGATGGCATCACTGACTCAATGGACATGAGTTTGAGCAAATTCCGGGAGATGGTGAAGGACAGGGAAGCCTGGTGTGTTGTGGTCCATGGGGTTGCCAAGAGCTGGACACAACAGCAACCATATATTTATTAGCTGTGTGGCTTTGGGTTTGCCACTTAACCTCTCTGAGTCACAGTCTCTTCATTGGCAAAATAGGAACATTAGTTCCTATATCATGCAAAGCACCTGATCCTGTGCCTGGCTCACAGGAAACGCTCTGGAAATGATAATTTGGCTACAACTTTGATTCCCCGCATTCACCCAAACACAGGAAATACTTGCCCAATGGTTCAGTGAGTAGTAGTTTACTATTTAAAAATGTTTTTATTTCCACCATCCCATGTGATTCTCTAAACAACCTGTGGCCTGGGCAGGCCTGCTACCAGCTCCTGTTTCAGAAGTAAGAAAGCCAAGTCTCCATGGATATTCGTATACATGTGGCTGAATCCCTTCACTTTTCACCTGAAACTACCACAACATTGTTAATCAGCCATACCCCAATACAAAATAAAAAGTTTAAAGTTTGAAAAAAACATATAAAATTGGGTCTCAGAAAATTCAGGTGTCTTGTCTGAGCTTGATGAGGAAGTTGGCCGCAGAGCCCAAACCTTATGTCCTGTTTAATAGGCCATTTGTCACGTTAATGTCGGTGCCGGCTGTTTGGTCCTTCCTCCAGTTGCAGCAAGCAGGGGCTGCTCCAGCTGTGGAGCGGGGACTTCTCTTTGTGGTGGCGTCTCTTGTTGCAGAACACACTCTCTGGGGCGAGTGGGCTTCACCAGCTGTGGCTCTTGGACTCCGGAGCACACGCTCAATAGTTGTGGCACATGGGCTTAGTCACTCGGAGGAATGCAGCCTGTGGGATATCTCCAGATCGGACGTTGAAGCCGTGTCTCCTGCATTGGCAGGTGATTTCTTTACCACTGAGCCACCAGGAAAACCCTGTTCCCCAGCTTTTAAACAGAGAGCATGCTAGAGCTCTGCGGTGTTATGAAAATCCGCCCTCTTCTCCCTTCCTCAAAGCCTGCTTCCATCAGGAAGCCCTCCTGGGGTGAAGCTGTCAACCCACTCTCGAGAGCGCCTTTTCTGGTGGCCTCCTTCTGCAGTCAGGAGGGACCTGGGGAGACTGACGAAAACACACTGAGCCAGCCAGATTGACGCTGAGATGGAATTTCCCCTGGAAGAAGTAGAACTGTCTTAGGGGCCAGTTATGTGCCCACGTGCCTGCTTGGAACTCCGATTAGAAGCATGGCCCAGTGTCCGGGTTGACTGAAAGAAACTGCAGAATGTAAGGGACTTTGTCTGTGTCTGTGTGTCCGCACTCAACTGTGTCTGACTCTTTGCAACCATGGACTGTAGCCCACCAGGCTCCTCTGTCCACGGGATTTCCCAGGCAAGAATACTAGAGTGGGTTGCCATTTCTTCCTCCAGGGGATCTTCCCAACCCAGGGATTGAGCCCATATCTCTTATGCCTCCTGCATTGGCAGTTGGATTTTTTTTTTTTTTTTAACCACTGCACCACCTGGGAAACCTGTAAGCGGCTTTAGAGAACCTCTATTTGAACCACCTTATTTTAGAGATTAGGGAAAGAAATTTCAGAGAGGTCGAGGTCTCATCCAAGGTCGTTCAGCAGTTCTCTGCAGAGTCGGGCCATAAAGAGCTCAGTGAACGGGAGACCACTTGCCCCCACCCCCGCCTCCCAGGTCCAGGGTCAGAACTGCCGAGACACAGACGGAAACCGATTCTGAAACAACTTGGGTTTTGCTGCTTGAGGTCGAATGAAGAACTCGTCAAGGGATAATGGCTTCGTAATGCAGGTGCTAAAGTAATGGAAGTGAGAGGCAAGATCATCTCCTGCCTCTAAACCTCTGGGGGACCGCTGGCGGGGAGAAGGGGGGAGACGGACGGAATGGGGGCCTGTTGTCCCTGAAACAAATCCAGAGAGACGTGCTGGGAGCTAATCATGTCTACCACGCGGGGAGGAATGCTCTTCCGATGGCAAATCTCTCCATGACCAGGGACGGTTCCTTTGCCGTCAGTTTGGGGGCTCACCCAGGCCACGGCTCAGGCGCTTGGCATCTCCCCGGCTCCTGAGCTCTGAGGCTGGTCCCTGGCGCTGAGCAGGGGAGCTGGGAGGGTCTGAAGCACCCCGTGCCCCACTCCCAGCTGTGACAGCCCCACTCAGGGAAGTCACCAAACCTCTAGAGCAGCCAGATTTAGCAAATGAAAACACAGGATGCCCAGGGAAGTTTCAAAAATAGCTCCAGCTGCCCACACCAGCGTAGCAGGGTTAGAAAGTCACGAGCCAGCCCCAGGGCTGTCTGCCTCCTCCGCTCACCTCCCAGAACTTGACCCCAGCTCACCAGCCCAAGCCAGCCACTCACAGGAGGGGGCTGGAGGGAGGAACTGGCAAAGTTAATGGGAGACAGCAAAGGACACACTTGGACTGAGATTCTCTCATTCAATGAGCAAAGTGCATTAGGAATTGATTTCTCCCCACTCCTGTTTACCACGGCTTTCCCCCCGCTCTGGTGCGGGGAAGAAAGGCTTTGCATCAGGATGAGATATTCTGCAGTGACACTGTAATAGGCCCAGAGAGTTTATTATTATGGGAGCCCAAACACCACTGAGTCCCTTGCCCTTGCTCTTCTTCTTTTTGCTTCCTTCTCCTACTGACAAACAGAGAGATCAAGTCTTTCTAAGTTGTAGGTCTTGGGGTAGGGGGGATAAGGGTGAGGACAAGGGGAGGGACACTTCTTGGACCAACGATAAGGGCCTCCTGGCCAGGAGTCTGAGTGGGTGAGGACCATGGACGTCACTTCCCCAGGATCTGGGAAAGGAGAGCTCCTGCTTGCACAAGGTTAGCTGGGACAGAGGCAGGGAGAGCAGAAGGCTCTGATAAGGATGAAACAAAATGAACGTTTCCCCAGGAGGGGAAATCCCCAGGAGGATTCTGCAAAACTACAATCCTATTTTGTAAATAGATGGAATCATCTTTTTTTTTTTTTAAACCCATTGGAGAGGCGATGGTGAGATGCCAGTCTGTCCAAACATGCGGATGCGGTAAGTGATGCAGGAGATGATGGTCCCAGAGGCTTGTTCCGTTTGTCTTTGAAGCCTGGGATGAGTCAAGGCCCAAACTACTCATCCACCCATTCAGTTTAGAAATAGACCCCAGGGGACAACTGGGATAATACGAAAGAGAACTGATGGCTTCTCTGAATCCTTTCTGAGTTTTCCCCTTTCTAACTAAGGGTCTGGGCTGCTATGCTTGGGACAGGGGCCGGAACCATCCATATTCATTGCATTTCAAGGTCCTCAGGGTCATTGGAAAAGACCCTGGTGCTGGGAAAGATTGAAGGCAGAAGGAGAAGGGGACGATGGAGGATGAGATCATTGGATGGCATCACCGACACAATGGACATGGGTTTGGGTAGGCACTGGGAGTTGGTGATGGACAGGGAGGCCTGGTGTGCTGCAGCCCCTGGGACTGCAGAGTCAGACACGACTGAGCAACTGAACTGAACTGAACTGAAGGGACCTCAGCAAAGCATCTGACATCAGTGCCTTATGAAAGCCCAAGAAGGGGACAGGCTTTACCTCTGATGAGTGGGGACACTGAAGGATTTTCAGCAGGGGGTGGTGTGATCAGACGTGTGTTCTAGATGCTGTCGATGGCCACGTGGGGTAGGGGTTGGCTAGGACGGCAGGAAGGAAGACCAGGAGAAGGTGATGCAGGAACCAGCTCAGAGTGATGGTGGTGGCCTTACCACGTGGAGCCCGAGAGCTGGGTCTGGATTTCAGGCCCGTCACCGCTCGGAGGACCCTGGCTGGGGCACTGGGTGAGTGACGATGCTGTTCACTGTGGGAGGCAACGCGGAGGAGGGGCCAATTTGATGAGTGAGGTCCCTGGAACTCAGGCGGGAGGTCTGGATCAAGCAAGTCATTTGGTGAATTTTGTGATATTTAAATCATACCTCAATAAAGTCTTATTTTTTTTAAAGGCAGCTAGGAAGGAAAAGTCACAGGGGCAATAAAACAGGAGTACGTGGAAGATATGATGAAGGAAAGGAGAAGGTATTAGATGTACTACTCAGGACTCTCCGGAGAAACAGAACCGGACACACACAGATATATGTGACAGGAGACTTGAGGACTTCCGTGGTGGTCCAGTGGTTAAGACTCTGAGTTTCCACTGCAGGGGGCACAGGTTCGATTCCTTGTCAGAGAAACCTGCAAGTTGAGTGGTGCGGCCAAAAAAAGAGAAGAGATTTGTAGGCACTGGCTTCTGAGGTTATGGAAGATGAGAAGTTTCATGACCTGATATGCCATCTGCAGGCTGGTATAATTCAGTCAGTCCCAGATCAAAAGTCTAAGAGTTGAGAGCTGTCATGTCCAGGGTTGCTGGGGCCAGGGGGCAGGGTGGGAGGGGAGGGAGAGAAGAAGGATGGCCCAGCTCCGGAACAGAGAGAGGGAACCCACCCTGCCTTCACTTTGGTCCATTTGGGTCCTCAAAGCCTCGATGATACCTGTCCATACTGGGAAAGGCAGATCGCTTTACTCAGTCTGCTGAAGCAAACATTAATCTCTTCCAGAAATATCCACACAGACACACCCAGAAATAATGTTTCACCAGCTACTGGGGTACCCCTTCACCCCATCAAGTTGGCACATGAAATGAACCACCACAGAGAGACTGTCAAGAGAGCTGACAGCATCCACCTCTCTTAAGAGAAGCTGAACAAGATCTGAAGAGCTGAAAATTTCCATTACACTCAGCAGCAAGGCAGCTACCTTCACCCTCAGTAAAAGGAGGTCTAATGGCGAGGTGGAAGCGGGACACTGGTAGGTGGGAGTCAACCTTCTGGTTCTCAGAGGTCTGGGCCGTCCTAGGGCTCTGCGTCCCTCCTGCCCTTCAGAGTTGGAGCTCAGGAAGGCAGAAGTGAATGACTGGTGTCCAAGGAAATCAACCCTGAATATTCATTGGAAGGACTGATGCTGAAGCTGAAGCTCCAATACTTTGGCCATCTGATGTAAAGAGCCAACTCACTGGAAAAGACCCTGAGCCTGGGAAAGATTGAAGGCAGGAGAAGGGGATGACAGAGGATGAGACGGTTAGATAGCATCACCGACTCAATGGACATGAGTTTGAGCAAGCTCCAGGAGATGCTGATGGACAAGGAAGCCTGGTGTGCTGCTGTCCATGGGGTCGCAAAGACTCAGACATGACTTAGCAACTGAACAATATTTGCCAATTATTGGTGACACCAGCTGGCTGGCATCTAGGGAGCCCCAGGATTAATAGTGAGGAAGAACAGTAGGTATCAATGTGCTATTTTAAATATTGATTTATTTGTCGGTTGACTTATTTGGCTGCCTTGGGTCTTAGTTACGGCATGTGAGATCCTTGTTGCATCAAGCGGAATCTTCCGATGCGGTGCTTGGACTCCTCAGTGCGGTACTTGGGCTTAGTTGCCCCGCAGCTCATGGAATCTACCTGGACCAGATACAGAACCCATGTCCCACGCACCAGCAGGCAGCTTCCTCACCACTGGATCACCAGGGAAGTCCTCCAAGTGTCCTTTTAAAAGAACAACGTAATTCACAGAACAGTGATTGTCATCACGTAGAGAGAGCTCTGGACGCGGCTGGATCAGACGTGCACCTTAGCTTGTTAGCTCCAGCCATCGCCCCTGGCGGCCCTGTGTGCACCGGCAGTAAGGGAGAGCTGGTGATGGGCTGGCGTTTTCCCAGGGGCGTTGCTGGGCAGCGGTGGTGCTACCCCCGCCCGGGGACTCCCTCTCAGGGGGCTCCTCCTCCTCTCCTCTCTGGGAAGCACCAGCCTCTCTTCTGAGCGACTCCGTGACCTTAACGTTGGGTGTAATCTACAGCCGGGATGAGGAAGTTGCTGGGGAACCAGTTAGGAACCCGGGGGGAGCCACTGGGCTGCAGGGTCATGCTGGGACAGGAGGACACCCACGGCCTCCGGAGGGCTGGCACCAGCTCCCGACTTTGCCCAGGGCATCCCAGGGGCAACCCGGGGGCTCAGGTGGGGCCGGAGGGGAGAGGGCAGCCCAACTGCCTGAAATCCAATTCACTCTCCGGCCAGGATGCCAAACGGTCCATTTGCTGGATTTACTTGCTGCCTTCAACTCTCCAGTTTTTGTTGACTGGTTTTCATTTTGTCTTAATAACGGCATGGAATTGACCTGCAGCCCATAAGAGGTTCTTGAGCCTGTCAGGCCCAGAGACTCACTCGGGCTATTTCATGTAATGGTGTTTATAGATGGACACAGCAATAGGAAAGCAGAGACCCCGCAGGGCCCAGGAACAGCCAGACTGTCAGACATCACAGAAAGAAGCGGAGGAGAAACAGATCCTGCGTGGTGGGGGCTCGGAGGGGAGCAACCTTCCAGGTTGTGGCAGCTCCGGGAGCTGGGTGTCCTCACCTCTCAACGGCTGGGATGCTCCTGGTCCCTACTAAAGAGCGAACCTGCCCATCCACAGCAGACCAGCAGGCTGCACGCAGGGACAGAAATCCTCTCTCCTTCTCAGAGTGTGTCCCCAGTGCCCGGCACACGGCGGGTGCTTAAGGATGCTGGGTGAAGGCGAGGATAAGCAAGGAAGTGGTTTGCACAGCTAGACAGGAAATTTTAAAAAAGATGTTACAATTTATTTTAAAAAGTTAAGTTATTATCCTTACGGTTCTTTTGTTTATTTCTATTTTTTTTGTCCATGCCTCAAGGCATGTGGGATCTTAGTTTCCCTGATCGGGGACCGAGGTAACCCCGGCATTGGAAGCTGGGACCTTAACCTCTGCATCACCAGGGAAGTCCTTGAACTGGAGTTTAAGGCTGAGCGTCCTCTCACTTCAGGTAGCTCCCTGCCCAGCGAATCTGCACCAGCCCAGCCGGGGCTGGACTTCCTCATTGCCCAAGGGTTTTGCTCCCTGGACCTGGGAGAGAGTTCTAGCACAGACACTTTCGCAGGGAGGAAAGGCAGGAGGAGGGATGCACGCAGTGACCTGGGGCCAAGCCTGAGGCGGGCGGGGGTCACGGCCTTTGGGGACTGTGCCCAGCCTTCCCGGGGCCTCTGTCTGCGGCCGGCCCTCCTGCCTGCACCCTCTCCTTCTCCTGCCCTGCTTCTCCCGTCTCTTGACCACATCTCTCCCCGGTCTGCAAGGACAGGCTGTGCTGAGGCTCCGGAGAGGGCGGGGCCGTGGGGGTGGGCGGGGCTCGCGCGGGCTCAGCGCCGCCTCCCGGGTGAGGTGCCCCTCCGCAGGGCCTGGCACACCCCGTGTGGAAGTCCTGTTATCGCCCCATTTCCCTGAGAGGAAAATGAGGCCCGGGGTGGTGAGTGAGCAGTCAGACTCAAGCTCATGTCTGACCAAATGCTCCCACTTGCAACCCACTCCTATTCTTTGCTGGGGAGCCAAGCGGTTGCCTCTGACCTCTCAGTGGTGGGCCCAGGGATGGGGAACTCGGATCGCTGGCCTCCTACTCAGGTTCTGCAGAGAATTTGCGCTTTCTTTTCCCAGATGGCAGATATGGTTTGATTGTTTTTTTTTTTTTTAGTGTCAATACATTTTTTAAAGGTTTTTTTTATTTTTTTCCATTTGGAGGATATTTGCTTTACGGGCGTCCCTGACGGCTCAGTTGGTAGAGAATCCGCCTGCAAGGCAGGAGCCCTGGGTTCGATCCCTGGGTTGGTAGGATCCCCTGGAAGAGGGCATGGCAACCCACTCTTTCTTGCCTGGAGAGTCCCCATGGACAGAGGAGCCTGGTGGGCTGCACTTCACAGGGTCGCAAAGTGTCAGACAGCATTTGCTTTTCAATATTGATTTTTCTAGGAGCAGAAGCAGCCTTTGTTGACTGCTGGGCACCCATGTCATTTGGCCCCTTGTCGTCCCTTCCTTTTATCACTCAGTCTTGCCCTATTACTGTTTAGCATTTTAAAAAAAATTATTGCTGTTGTTGTTCAGTTGCTAAGTTCTGTTCAACTCTTTGTGACCCCATGGACCGCAGCATGCCAGGCTTCTCTGTCCTTCACCATCTCCCAGAGTTTGCTCAAACTCATGTCCATTGAGTCGGTGATGCCATCCAACCATCTTGTTCTCTGTCGTCCCGTTCTCCTGCCGTCAATCTTTCCCAGCATCAGGGCCCTTTCCAGTGAGCTGACTCTTCGCATCAGGTGGCCAAAGTATTGGAGCTTCAGCTTCAGCATCAGTCCTTCCAATGAATATTCAGGGTTGACTTCCTTTATTACTTTTTAAAGGTGTTTTTTTTTTTTGATGTGGACCATTTTTAAAAAGTCTTTATTGAATTAGTTACAACATTGCTTCTACTTTCTGTTTTTTTGGCTGTGAGGCATGTGGGAGCTTAGCTCCCTGACTGGGGATCAAACCCACACCCCCTGCATTGGAAGGCAAAGTCTTAACCACTGGACCACCAGGAAAGTCCCACAGTTCAGCTTTATTCTTCTGTGCATAAAACTGGCTGCCTGCCCTCTGGGGTCCTTCCCCTGCTTTTCAGGGTTAATCAGATTCACATCTTCCTGGCCCCGTGGGCTCCAGGCAACTTGCCCAAATTCTTCTGCAAGGCTTCCCTGAATCCCAGGAAGGGGACGGGCGTGGGCAGTCATGGCCCAGTTACTCCCAGAGACCCTGCCTCCTTCCTGCCAAGGCCAAGCCCCTGGAGCAGCCTGGGCACATGCACGATGCCAGGCTTATTTAGAAAAGTACCAACAGGGCACTCCATCCCTAATTCCAGACACCCACCCTGGGGGATGCCTGTCTTTGATTTTGGGTTTGTTTTTACAACGGGTTTTCAGTTCTTCTCTCGGGAGACAGAGATGGCCTTGCCCCTTAGGAAGCTGGCACTTCCTGAGTGCTGATGCCCTCCCCACTAGGCACCAGATAATGGGAAATCATTTCTGGTGGGAGGAAGCAGCGAGGGGCCTTCTGTGCACCGTTGTTGCCTCATAACTGCAACAAAAGGGAATGTAGGACAACAGCCCTTCTGGCTCACTGCTCCTGCTGCAGAGAGCAGCACCCGCCAGAAAAATACTTGCTAATGGCCTCCTCCCAATCTCCTTCTAGATAATGATAAATAATGTGTATTTTTAGTTTGGAATTGAATTTCATCTCTCCGTCTCTGGTGTGTTTTCAGGTGGTTTTTTTTTCCTTCTCCCCTGGGGTCTAAAAACTAGACATTTGTGCGTTTACCCAGTGCATTTATTCGCTGCCAGAAATTGACATATGGACTCATTAATTCCTCCACACTCATTCTCAACCCTAAACACTCACTTGGCTGAACCAGGAGGGGAGCTGTGTCCAAGACGGCTCTTCCGAAGGAATTATGTAGACCCGGGAACAGGCGTGTCCTGGAGACAGGGGACTGGTCCCTATCAGTGACTGATGGTTTCTACACTTAAACACGCCTTCAGGGCTTCCCTGGTGGTCCAGTGGCTAAGAATTCGCCTTGCAATGCAGGGGACACTGGTTTGATCCCTGGTCCAGGAAGATCTCACATACTAAGGGGCAACTGAGCCCCTGTGCCACAAATATTGAAACCTGGGTGCCCTAGAGCCCATGCTCTTCAACAAGAGAGTAGACCCCCACTCGCTGCAACTAGAAAAGGCCTGTTCACAACAACGAAGACCCAGCACAACCAGAGATAAAAACAAACATATAAATTTTTAAAAAGAAAAAGCATGCCTTTGGGCCCCACCCCGAGTTTCTGATTTAGTATATCTGGGATGAGACCCAAGCATCTCTAACAAGTTCCCAGGTGACACTGATGTTGTGGTCTTGGGTTCCACACTTTAAGAACCACTGGCCTAAATCCTTGCTCCTCAAAGTGTGGGCCTGGGACCAGTAGTATCAGCATCGCCTGGGAGTTTGTTAGAGATTCGGACTCTTGGGCCTCACCTCGGGTCTAATCAAAATGTGCCTTTTAACAGGACAATTGGAATGTATATTACAGTTTGAGAAGCACTGGCCTAGATGATTTCTCAAGGCTCTTTGCAGCTCAGCGGCCTCTATCTTGGCTGTGCATTACATTTACCCGGGGAGCTTTTAAACCATCGTAAGCCCAGGCTGTGCCCCAGACCAATTAAAATAGCATCTCTGGGGGTGGGGCCTGGGCATCTGTGTTTTGTAAAAGCTCCCCAAGTGATCCCAGGGTGCAGCCCCATCTGAGAACCACTGTTCCAGCTGGAAGGATGAAATCAGCAAAATGTCTCATGCAGCCTTGACCTTGAATGGAGAAGGAGACATTTGTTCTTCCCTCCATGGTCACTCACCCACATCGGCTTTATTTTTTTTCCTGCCTGGAGAGAGCTCGGCTTTGGTTGCTCTAGGGTCGTCCATCTTCCCGGCACGCCTCCCGTGGACCGCAGCCTTGCCTCCTCTCTCTCATTTCTGCCTCGTTGGCTAAGTGAAACGCAGGAGATGAGACGGGGGCCCGCGGGCTGCTGGCTGAGCCAAGAACCTCATCTTCAGAAAAGAGACGAAGACCCAGATCCTGGCACCTGGCTTCCCCAGCCCAGTCGGGAGGGAGCCCAACGGGAACGTGTGTACAGGTAGCAGACATGCAAAGGAGCTGATGCTGATGCAGCTTGAGCATCCTTCTGAGAGTCTCTCAATCCCCAGCGGTGGAGTGGCTGGAGATGGGGCATAAGTGGCCCTGACTGTATTTTGTGGCCTGGTGCTCCTGATTTAGAGGCCACCTGTCCTCTAGTCTGGCTGATTCTTCTCCCCTGTCCACCCCTTTCCCCAGCCATCACCTCCCCTGCTGGGCTGGCCCAGGGAGCTCCTCTCTGACCCTTTGAAGCAGGGAGGTCAAAGGGAGACGCTGCTCTGACCTCTTTGGCTAAAGGCTTCCTTCTGTATCCCGAGATGGATTTTGGGGAAGGCCTTGGCAGTCCCAGATTCCCTGGGTCCTAGGCCCATGGGTGCCCGTCAGGGTTCTCAGATGGGGCTGCACCCTGGAATCACCTGGGGAACTTTTACAAAACAAGACGCCCAGGCCCCGCCCTCTCTTCCCAGTCCTGTCGCAGCATCTGAAACATACTCCCAGCTTTCCCTGAAAGCTACAGGTATGAATGAGCATGGGGGAGTTTTGTGCCTCCGAGCGGCCATGCGCGTGGAAAACTTTGGGTCCAGAGGAGCGGTTCGAGTGTGTGTGCACGTGTGTTGTGAGTTCAGGGGCACCTGTGCCTCCGCCAGGCCTGAGAGCGTGGGCGGGGGACGTGATCTGCGTGGCCTGGCCCATGTGGATCCCCCAAGAGAGGAGGACTCAACTGTGGATGTAGACATGGGCTGAAATCCTCACAGGAGGGAGTGGATGTTGGAACCAGGGTTATTTTCCTTTCCTCAGGTTTGGGATCCGGTGACACCACACGGCCCCCGCCGCCCGGAATGGACCTGGAGAGGTTGCCGTACCCCGAGGATGGGTTGAGTGACGGGTCAGTGAAGAGACAGGGGGCTGGACCTTATGACCTGCTGAGCCCTCACTCACAGAGAGGGCCCCGTCCGTGTCCTGGGGCCACCTGTGTTCCAGCACTGGCCTCTCTCGTTTCCCAGGGGCATCCCAGCCGGAGCCATGAAGAAGGAAGCTTTGCTGACTTCCGTGGCCTTGATTCCTCGCCTCCTCACTTTGGAGGAACATCCGCTCCGCTCTGTCGTCTCTGCCGCTGAGAGCCAGCCTTCAACGTGACCCGCTTCTTCCCGGCTGCAGCCGGCGTCCGCGAGGCCCAGAAGTGATGGGCTCCACTTCCACTCTCCCTGACGGCCCCCCAGATGGAGTGATGCATCCCACACCCCCCCTCAGGGCCCCAGGGAGGGGGGCACCCTTTCCTCCCTCTCCCACCAGGGCCTCTGCACTTCCCTGGGTGCCAGCAAAGCCCATGCTGGCTGGCTGGCTGGACTTCTTGAGGAGCGTATTTATTTTAAGAGGCATTTCACCTTGGGTTTTGATGTGCTTGGCTTATTACCCATAAATGTCAACTAACAGAAGAGGGGCAGCCTCCTGGGAGGAGAAGTGGGTATTTTGGAGGGAGACCAAGAGCTGACATAGTCCCGGAGGAGACAAGGGAACAGGGCACATAATTGGCCAGTGCTGTGAACCCCTACTGTGTGCAGGGGTGCGGTACACACGGCTGGTGCCCTTGAGGATGTGGTCTGGCTGAGCAGGCGGGGTACCACGGGGCAGATGAGGGGGTGCACCGGGGGCGTGGTTAAGGACTGGAGTTGGCAGGAGACCGCCTTAAGCGGCAACTGGAGAGAAGGTTTTGTCGAGTGAATAGAGAGGGAGGGTGTGAGGGGTCAGCGTGGGCAAAGGCATGGGGGTCTGCCTCAGAGTGAGGGTGGCGAGGACCCTGCAGGGGGCTCGGGCTGGATGAAGAGTTGGGCGGAGGGAGAAAACGCCACGATGCAGCGGGGCTTGGTGTCTGGGTTTCCCAGGCCTCCCCCACCCGGGTAAGGGACAGAGTCAGGGTGGGTGTGAAGACCCACGGCTCAGGTCTGACACTGCAACGCAGACACCTCAGCCCGTTCTTGCTCATCAGGGGGTGCCTCTCTTGCCCGCCGGCACAACGCAAAGATCACCTGCTCCTCTCTCTCCTCCGTTGCGACCCTGGAAATGGCAATTTCCCCCAGAAGCTTGGAAACAGGACAGAATGTTAGCCACGGGGACAGATAGGCAGGCTGAGGTGATCCTGCCTGCAGGGCGTGGCGAGAGCACTCTATGAGCCCTTCCCAGACAGGAGCAGGCTCCAGCCACGTGCTCCTGCGCCCCTTGCGGAGCCTGGGGATGCTCTCAGGGAGCCCGAGAGAGAGTGGGTGAGTGCAAAAGTGTCTGTGTGTGAGAGTACGTGTGGGTATGTGTGTCTGTATGTGTACGGGGAAGACCTTGAGCCGCCTTTCTCCGGCCCTGAGAATCTCCCTGGGTCCCACCCGCTGAAGGCACCCCCTGGACTGACCCTTCCGCATATTTAAGGCAGAACCACCAGCCAGTGCGTCAGCTAGGCCTTCTGGTGGGAAGACCACCCTGACCATCAGCCTCCGGGGACTTTCCCTCCTCTTTGCTTCAAGCTTCTCCTCTATTCGGCTTCCCTTGTGGTTCAGCTGGTAAAGAATCCGTCTGCAATGCAGGAGACCTGGGTTGGATCCCTGGGTAGGGAAGATCCCCTGGAGAAGGGAAAGGCTACCCACTCCAGTGTTCTGGCCGAGAATCCCATGGACTGTATAGTCCTTGGGGTCGCAAAGAGTCGGACATGACTGAGCGACTTTCACTTTCTCCTCTATCTCCCTCCCAACCCCCAATCCTTCATACCTTCCCCCACGCTCCCAGAGGTAAACTCAGACCTGCTACAGTCTATTAAAAAACCTCACTGCTCTTGAACCCCTCTGGACAGTCACATGACCCATGTCTGACCAATCCGAGACTGCCACCCCTGGGCAAACGTGATTGGTCCAAGCCACAACCAATCAAAATCCTTCTTTGGAACTGGTCCAGGGATGCAGAACAAAGGCAACGTTCCTTGCTCAGGACGCTCTCGTGAGAAGTCATAAATGTGCCATGTATGGTGGCTGTCTTCACCGCCTTGTTGGAGAGAGCTCACCTGCAGCTGAGATGGCAAAGATGAAAATCCAGTGGAGGTTGGTGGAATAGAGAGATGCAGGCAAAGATGGAGATATAGGTGTAGATGGTCGTATTGGTCCCGACCTCCCGGTTCCTGCAGTCTTTCCTTTCATTCTGCGAGCTATCTTGGACTCCTCTGAGCTACCAGAGCCAAACAACTCCGCTTTTGCTGAAACCAGTCAAGTTCAGTTTCTGTCACTTGCCATCTGCGAGGTCCTATTCTCTCGAACAAGGGCGCGGGGGGGGAGGGGGTGGTGCGGACTGTGGTGCGCACTCCTGGGCTCCCAGGCTCCCCTCCTGCAAAACTGAAGTCAAATGTCCTCTTTCAAACATCTCTTTCCTTTGCCCCTCCCCTACTCTGGTTGCTGATATGGTACATAGGCTTTGTCTTTCTCCCTGCTACAGAAACACAGTAGCGTATTTCGGGAAGCCTGGATATGAAAAAGGTTGAGGAGCCTTGGGTGAAGACATCCTCAGGTTATCTAGGTCATTCTGACATTTAGCATCATGGAGGGCAGGACTGAGAGACAGAAGAGGGTGGCATTTGGACTACCTGACTCTGCTTTTCCTGATGCAGTTGCCCTTTCCTCCACCTCCTCTCATGTTTATATCTACTTCCATGAACATTATTCATAGGCTTGGCTGGTTTACCACCTTTATTATTTTTTCAAAAAGGAAATACCTGGGATTTTTTTCTTCTTTATAAAAGTAATTCACGGTCGTGACGCTATGGTAAAATGAAACCAAGGCAGTGAAAAACTCCCTGACTTTAGTGACAGCCCTTAATCAGTTCCTAGGTAGCCCATCTTGGTCTCTAGCAGGAATTTTGTTCTTCACGCAAGTCCTCCCAGCAGCTCTGCGGTCGTCTCTTCCCTTCTGGCCGCTCAGCGCCTCCAGCCTGCGTGGCCTCTTTTGTCCCCAGACCACGTTGTGGAAGAGGAGAAACTTGGCAGCAGAAGGGCAGCACATCTAACCTTCTATCCAGTGCAGCAGTCTTGGCCATGGCAACGGACATATGGTGATCTACTGAGGCGTGCACGCTGCTGGCATGGGACGCTCCCTCACTGCCTTCTGGGGCAGCCCTTCCACTACGGGGGCAGCTGTAATTGTTGGAAAGTTCTTCCCTTTGTTTAGCTAAAATCTGCCCCCTGGATGCCCTTGGTTGAAGGCCTGCCCTCTGGAGCACTGCAAAGTCAATCTGTTCCTCTTCCACATGACAGCTTTCACACCGTCAAGACAGTTAGCCTGTCCCTCGCGGACTTGCTCTTTCTCTGGTGAAACACCCTGATTTCTGAAAAACACATCAGAGGAAGGGCAGCCTGAGAGCTCTTGCTGACTTGGTTTTCTGCCGTTCGTGCCCTGCGATGTCCTTCTTACAGTCTGGTCCCCAGCCAGAGGGAAATTCCCCAGAGGTGTTTGGCCCCAGTCATGTGCCAGGAGGACATGGCGATGCCATGTTGCAAGTCGGGCACAGTGTGCACATGGGGAGTGCCAGGAGCCTTACACGGAAGCCTGGGCCTGCCCCCAGAGATCCCGGGTCAGTAAGTGTGGGACTAGACCCAGGAATCTGTATCTTTATGAAGAGCTCCACAGCTGGTCCTGTTGAAGAGCCATTTTTCTGTAGGAAAATAGAGAAGTGTTGGTAGGGTGGGTGGGCACGATGCTGTGAAGCCAGCGTATTAGTCAGGACTCATTTGTTTGCCAAAGCTAGAAACCTCACTTAATCAGCTTAGGCAAATAGGGAATGTATTGGTCCAGGAGCTGTGGAAGAGTCTGAGATGGCCGTGGGAACCAGGTCTCCGGGAACCAGATGGAGGACTCGGAACTCTCGTCCCTCCTGCCTTTCATCTTTTGCTTGGCTTCTGGTGAAGGATCTGTCTATGCAGTGGAGAGCACAGTCATGAGTTTGGGCTTCTCATCTCGACCATTATGAGGCCAGATTGCGTGATTTTAGCCTGGCTGCATTGTGCTCAGCTGTGTAAGAAATGGAGTGCCCCATACCTCATCATTCTTCTTCATCCACTAGTCTGTCTGCCCATCCATCCATTGGCGCCTTCACCCTTTCACCCAGGCAGACAGGCAGGGGGCCCTGGGTGAGCCCAGAGAGGTGCTCTGTGGGTTTTCTGTGGTGTTCTCTTTCCACTCTCCAGGTCAGCAGGTTACAGTCCCCACCCCAGTGTGGATGTGGCTGCTCCACTTCTCAGCACATGTTCCCCAGTTTAAAGCTGGAAGCCACGCCAGGTGACGTGCAAAAATCGGAAACTGCACCAGACGTTTTATTGATTTATTTTGTGTGTGCATATTCAGTTGTGTCTGACTCTTTGCGATCCCATGGATGTAGCCCACCAGGCTCTTCTGTCCATGGAATTTTCCAGGTAAGAATACAGGAGTGGGTTGCCATGCCCTTCTCCATGGGGTCCTCCCAACCTAGGGATTGAACCTGTGTCTGCTGCATTGCTAGTGGATTTTTTTTACCTACTGACCCATTGGGAAAGCCCAATTATATTTTGATTTGCAGTCATTTTTAAAATGGCAACAAATAATTTCTTAAAATGTTAAAAAAAAAAGTGGTGCCTTCATATAATGGAATAATATAAGCAGAGAAAAATGAATGAACTCTAGTTAAACATTTGTGGCATATGACCTTTTAACAGAGAATTTAATAGAATGATTTGGTTAAATGAGCCAAATTGGAGAACTGCACAGGCTTTCGTGGAAGTAGCAACTGCAGGGATCAGCCACCATCCTTGGAGCAGAGGAACATGGCAAGCGGGTGGGATTATTTGAATTTAGGAGCTGGGATTAGTGCTCTGTGGGGAGGGGGCAGGCGCCGGTTAGTGGGTACAGGAGTCTCTTGAGAGGGCACAAGAGCAGCGGCTGGTTCTGGTAGTGCAGAGAAAGAAAACTGCAGTCGAGAACCAACTCCTGATAATCAGCTCCAGCGCCAGGGTGACCTCGAGAGAAACAGGAAGCAAAGGGAGGAACAGGGGCTGGCTCCCCCCTCCTGCCTTCCCAGGCCGTCTAGTTCCCCTTCTCCTCCCGCCTTCCGTCTTTCCCAGCATCAGGGCCTTTTCCAATGCGGTGGCTTTCCCCATCAGGTGGCCAGAGTATTGGAGCTTCAGCTTCAGCATCAGTCCTTCCCATGAAGAGGGGCTCCTGGAGACAGGCTTCATGCAAACCTGCGTGTGGTCTACGCTGCAGGCTCACAGAGGAAATTCACATGGGGAGCCTCTCAAGGGCAGGGACAGCTTGATGCTGGGGTGGAGCAGTGAGGTCAGCTGTGGGGTCTCCCCTCTCAGGGGCTGCTGGAGAGCTGAAGCTCCTTGGGGACCCTCTCCAAGAGGCCGCCATGGCCTCAGCTGAGATTGGGAGTGCAGGATGGTGGTGCTTCGGCCTCTTGCTTTGTGACCTTGAGGGAGCGAATGACCTTCTTCAAGCCTCGCTTTCTTCCTCCGAACAATTCCTTCAGAGGGCTGTCAGGTGGACAAGGAGCAATGTGTATAGAACGCAGGGCTAAGAACCACCTGCCAGTGTAGCAGACCCAGGTTTGATCCCTGGGTTGGGATGATCCTCTGGGGGAGGGCACAGCAACCCACTCTAGTATTCTCGTCTGGAGAATCCCACGGACAGAGGACCCTGGTGGGTTAAAGTTCATAGGGTTGCACAGAGCCAGACACGACTGAAGTGGCTTAGCACGCACGCGTGTAGAACACAGTGCCTGGCACACCGTAGGTCTTGAATGACTGCCAGGAATTGTGATTATTGGTAAGAATCGGGGGGACGGGGTGGTGGTGGCAGAAGGCAGCCTTTGGCCTTGAGGCTTGTGAGATGACCCCATTTCTTTCTGGGGGTAGAGGGGCCCCAGAGAGCAGAAGCCTGGGCAGAAGGAGGGCACGCGGGTCAGAAGCCCTGCCCAGGGAGGCCTTGGAGGTCTCTCTGAGCATCCAGGAAGGCTGCCTCACGCTACGGGGCGCTTGGAGGCCCAGGGCTGCAGGAAGCGCTCCGCCCAAGGGCAGCCTGCCTTCCAGTGTCCGGAGGCCCAGTAAGGGCCCTGCACCATTTGTATGCCTCAACCGTGTGCATAATTTCCAGACTCCGCTGCTGCAGTGGAAATTTGGATCAGAGCGAGTGGGTGTAAAGAATGTCAAGCAAGATTCGATTACAATTTTTATTTTGGAAAAACCTTCATCAAAATATGTAGATCTAATTAGGACAATTACAGCACAGGAACAAAAAACTGATTAAAAATCAGACACTCCATAAATTACAAGTGTTTTCCTCCAGCTGGGGCGCATCTCCGGCGGCTGAGCTGCAAAGGCCAATCAATGGAGCCGATGCTCTGGGGGCGGGCAGGGGGAGGCGGGGACTCCCTGGGCAGGATGGGATGGGGGTGCCGAGCGCAGCCGGCGGGGGGCCCTGGCCCCACCTTCCAGCCGCCGTCCTGGGGTGCGGAGGCAGCTGGGGTCTGCTCAGGGGCAGCAAGAGCCGGCGGCGCCTGGGATAAGCAGGAATCTGGAGAGGTGTGGACGTGTGTGTGTGTGCACTTTGCTGAGCCTGCAAGGACGATCATGAGTGTGCACATGTGTACATCAGTGTGTGATCATCTGGCCAACATCTGTATCACAGCAAGAGGGTGCACGTGGCTACATAAGCGCAACGCACAGCGGCATCTGGAGTTCTGCACCAGAGGCAGGCACGGGGCAGGGGCAGAGCAGGCTGCGGGCCCGTCTATGGCCTGGGCAGCGACGGCCACCATTCAGGTCACACTGGGGGACGGGCCTGGTGTGCCACCCGGCGGCCGCAGCTGCTCTCTAAGACATCCCAAGATGAGGCCATGAAAGGTGAACACCGCTGCCCTTTACTGACTGGCTACTATATACTGGGGGCTTCCCAGCTGGCTCACCAGTAAAGAACCCTCCTTCCAACCCAGGAGACACAGGTTCGATCCCTGGGTCAGGAAGATCCGCTGGAGGAGGAAAGGGCAGCTCGCTCCAGTGTTCTTGCCTGGAGAATCCCATGAACAGAGGAGCCTGGAGGGCTATAGTTCACAGGGTCACAAAGAGTTGGACACGACCAAGCACGCACACATTATGTGCTGGGCACTGTGCCACATGCTTTATATGCATTATCTTGTCAGGCATGTTCAATGACACCAAGAGGTAGGCATGGTCGGCAGAATAACACCCCCCGCCCCCAAGATGTCCACATCACAGCCCCTGGAGCCTGTAAAGGTGCCACCTTCCGTGGCTAAAGGGGTTTTGCAATGTGATTACATTAAGGATCTCGAGATGGGGAGCTTATCCTGGATCACTTCAGTGAACCCATTATGATCACAGAGGCCCTTATGAATGAAGGTGGGGGTCAGAGAGAGAGATGTGACTGGTCAGAGAGATTCTATGTTTCTGGCTTTGAAGATGGAGGAAACAGACCATTATCCAAGGAATGGGAGGGGCCTCTAGAAGCTGGTAAAGCAAGGAAACCTCCCCCAGAGTCTCCAGAAGGAAGGCAGTCCTGCTCACATCTTTTAAAAGAACTTCTTATTTTGTATCGGAATATAGCCCATTAACAATGTTGTGATAATTTCATGGGAACAGCAAAGGGACTCAGCCACACATATACACATATCCATTCTCCCCCAAATTCCCTTCCCATCCAGGCTGCCACACAACATTGAGCGGAGTTCCTCGTGCTATACAGTAAGCCCTTGGTTATCTATTTTCAATATAGCCATGTGTACATGTCCATCCCAAACTCCCTAACTCTCCCTTTCCCCCAACCTTCTCCTCTGCCCCTCCGGCAACCAGAAGTCTGACATCTTAATTTTAGCCCAGAGACGCATGTGCAGCTTCTAACCTACAGAACTGTAAGATAATGCTTTGTGTGTTTTTCAGTCCCTAACTCTGTGATAATTCGTCATGGCAGCAACTGGACACTGATACAGCAGTTAATGCTATTTTGCCGTATTAGGGGTGTAGAAATTGGAGCTCAGAGACCTAAAGTAATTTACTCAAGCTCACCTGGCCAGTAAGGGGCAGGACCACGATTTGGGGCAGCCTGACCCCAGGACCTAAGCTGGACTCTCTCACCCATCTGCTGAATTGCACCGTCTCTCTAGAGCAATCGCAAGGGCCAGACTTCTTATTTCCCGGCAAGCCTAGAGATACCCCTTCTCAGCTGCCAGCTCAGAGAGGATGAAATCGAGGGCCCTATTCTGGGGAAAGAACTCTGAAAATCCTGGCCACGTTCCATCTAAAGCTTTCATTGAAGGCAGCTTGTGTGTTTTCCCTCCAAGGACAGGAAGGGGTTTATGTCTGATCCCGGAGCCAGCTCTGACACGAGGTGCTTCTTGCATCCTCAGCCAATCCTCTTGGAATGTGACTCTGGGCCTCAGTCCCCTCCTCTCCCTTCCTCCCCGCTCAACTCAAATCCCCTTTAGTCTGTACTCTTGAGGACAGGGCTTCCACAGCGCCTTGGTCTTGAGAAGCTCAGGAGATACTGTGGGCTCGGAACTCACAGCCCTGGGCAGAAGGGCAGGCTGGGATGGGTGGAGGAGTCCTCTGGCCCTCGACACCCATTGCTGAGCTTTGCAGTTTCCTCTTAGCCCTGGGGCACTAAGAGGCTTAAAGCACCCATCCAAGGAGGCGCCGGGGGAGAGTGATACAGGGGAAAGATGCTGGCTTAGGACTCAGGCCAGCTGGGCTCTAACACTGACTCCCCAGCAAGGCTCATTTCATTAGGGCTTTTCTGGTCCATGTATCTGGAAAGTCCAAGAGCTGTGCTGACTCTAAATATAGCAGTTTCTAGGGGTTCAAGCAATTTTATCGGGTCTCAATTCTCTCCTTAAGCTTCTCCTTAGACTCATTGTCATGACAGGTTCCTCCACAGTGCGGGCAAGACGGCCACTGGTCATGCAGGCTCTTACCTCTAGCGTTACCAGTTCAGTTCAGTCGCACAGTCATGTCCGACTCTTTGTGACCCCATGAACCGCAGCACGCCAGGCCACCCCGTCCATCACCAACTCCCAGAGTTTACCCAAACTCGTGTCCATTGAGTTGGTGATGCCATCCAACCATCTCATCCTCTGTCATCCCCTTCTCCTCCTGCCTTTAATCCTTCCCAGCATCGGGGTCTTTTCCAGGGAGTCAGTTCTTCGCATGAGGTGGCCAAAGTATTGGAGTTTCAGCTTCAGCATCAGTCCTTCCAATGAACACCCAGGACTTATCTCCTTCAGGATGGACTGGTTGGATCTCCTTGCAGTCCAAGGGACTCTCAAGAGTCTTCTCTAACACCACAGTTCAAAAGCATCAATTCTTCAGTGCTCAGCTTTCTTTATAGTCCAAATCTCACGTCCATACATGACTACTGGAAAATCTATAGACTTGACTAGAGTGTTACCAATCCCAGTGCAAAGTAGCTTTTTAAAAAAATATTTGTGTATTTATTTGGCTGTGCTGGGTCTGAGTTATAGTATGTGGGATCTAGTTCCCTGACCAGAAATCGAATCTGGGCTCCTGCCTTGGGAGTGTGGAGTATTAGTCACCGGACCAACAGGGAAATCCCCAAAGTATTTTTTTTTAAAAGAGATTTGTGCATTCTATTCAAATTCAATAAAGATGACTTTTAAAAAGATAGTTATAAACAACCTTCCATATCATCTCATACCCCATATACAAACGACGCTGAGCAATGTAATTCCTGTACATTCTCCCGCCAAATTCGTGTGTGATTTCATAGGAATAGCTTTCAATTTGCAAAGCAGAATTCTCAGTTCCTCTACCTCACACCCAGAAAATTCAAATATTAAATTGTGATTGTATTTGTTCCTTTTACATGTCTGTTTTTTCTTCTCCTCAAGTTTAAAAACCCTAAACTTTTGTGTGTGTGTGAACTGCTTCTTACTTTATCCAACATTGATTACCAACTTTAAAGAATCCGTAAGTCATCAAATTCAGTAACATGCTTAAGATAACTAACAAATACCAATTTTTCCACACCTCTCTATACAGTACTTAAAGATCCTAAACTTTTTCAAAAATTGACTTGGTTTTTTTAGAGTAGTTTAGGTTCACAGCAAAATGGAGTGGGAAATATAGAGTTCCCATATACCCCTTGCCTTCAACCCCCTTCTACATATATCCTGCACCTCTGTTACAAGCAATGAACCTGCCAGAGTATCCTTTTTCCAAGAGCATCCATAGGTTTGTTCCAAGCAAGATTCTGATTGGCCGCCTTGAATCACATGACTGTCTTTGAACCAATCCCTTGAACCGGGGGAAAGTGGTATCATGACGTCCCATGTGTGATGTCACATGATTACATCTGTAACCAGGAGGAGGGACCACTCAGGTCACCAGGTCTGAGGCCACCAGCATCACATGTAATACTTGGTGATCTTTCCACAGAGTGCCAAGTTGGGGCAGCAGGGTAGGTTAACGAAAATGCTCTCCTAAATGTTATGTTTCAGGCACAGTGCTAAGAAGCAGCTTGGACCATCTGTTGCAGGTGACTTTTGCATCCCAGGGCCCTTAGGGAGCATCACAGCTTACCTGCAACAGGTAGAGGCATCCCCTCACACGTCTTGCTTCCCTGTTCCCTCTCGAAAGCAGGTCTGCTCCTGGTGCTCTGAGGCCAGCTCCACCAAGAGACTAAGATTACTTGAAGGTGCTCCCTTGATGGGCATCTCACTACTGTCTGCTTTAGCAGGCATTCTGCTCCACCTTGGCACTCAGGACACCTTAGTTCCAGGACGCTCTGTGTGTGTATGTGTTGTGTCGTGTCGGGGGTTTGGAGCTCCCAGTCTCAACAGACAAGGGAGAGATGGGGCAAGACGGTGGCTTCCGCATCACTGCCGTCTCCCGGGTCCCCTTTATTTTCTGGAGTCTGCAGCTCCCTGCTCATTATTATTCAGGGCCCAGGCAGAGGCAGCTGCATGGTGGTGGGGGAAGCTGACAGGCAGTGACAGGTAACACCGGCTGCTGGGGCTGGAAGCCGACCAGATCCCAGCAGGGGAGGGAGGAAAAGGCCGGGTGGAGAGAGAGCCAGCTGGGGAGGGGCAGAGCCCACTCCCCTTATGCCCGCGAGCTCTTCTTCTGTCAGCCAACTCGGCTGTCTCCGCCACTGTGATGTCCTGGGCTACCCTGAGATGGCCCTCCTGGGCCTTCCTCCCAGCCCCTCCTGCCAAGCCCCAGTGAGGCATCAGGGAGGCAGCGGGGACAACGTCCAGGGGGAAAGCCTTTGTGCCAGTCATTCCCCTGTTTGCTCTCAGACCCGCGTTTCATGATTCCCCTGCTCCGCTCAGCATCACGGGAGGGCTGGTCACAGCAGGTGGCTCTAGACTGGATTTAGCTGATGCTAGAGACTGCATGTTTGTGCCCCCCCCCAAATTTACAGTTGAAACCTATCCCCCCTCCAAGGTGACAGTATTCAGAGGTGAGCCTTTTGAGAGCTGATTAGGGTAGAGCCTTCATGAATGGGATTAGAGCCCTTCTAAAGGAGACCCCGGAGAGATCCATAGCCACTTCTGCCACGTGTGGACAGAGCTGTCTAACCAGAAAGTGGGCCTTCACCAGACAGCGAAGCAGCCTTGATCTTGGACTTCCCGCCTCCACACTTACGAGAAATAAATATTTGCTGTGTAAGCCCCCAGGCTCTGATATTATTTGTCACACCAGTCTGAACAGATAAGATAGCCAATGAGGTCCTGGCAAGAAATTGGAGGGCAGGAGGAAGGGAGGGAGAAACCGGGCTATTTCTCCTCCTCCTCGCCTCACTGTTGTGTCTGCTTGTTACTTTGGCTCTTTTTATTTATTTTGTAAAACTTTGTATTTTCTATTGGGATGTAGCCAATTAACAATGTTGTGATGCTTCAGAACAGGGAAGGACCGGCCATACATACACATGTATCCTTCTGCCCCAAACTCCCCTCCCATGCAGGTTGCCATGTAACATTGAGCAGAGTTCCCTGTGCTCTATAGGAGGACCTTGTTGGTTACATATCAGGTCTTTTTATTTTTATTTTTTTCCATTTATTTTTTATTAGTTGGAGGCTAATTACTTTACAATATTGTAGTGGTTTTTGCCATACATTGACATGAATCAGCCATGGATTTACATGTGTTCTCCATCCTGCTCTTTTTAAATGAGCCCAGCAGCTTCCACGGGGACACACCTTTAAGCCCTGTCCCTCCTCCCCGGGGCGTCAGCAGTTTCCTGTTCTTGCTAACCGCTGAGTAGCCTCACCATCTGCTTTCTGGCTTCTCTGTTCTTCCTTTACCAGCGTAACCATGAAGCGAAGTGAAGTGAAGTCGCTCAGCTGTGCCCGACTCTCTGCGACCCCGTGGACTGTAGTCTGCCAAGCTCCTCTGTCCGTGGGAATTTCCAGGCAAGAATACTGGTGTGGGCTGCCATTTCCTTCCCCACCTAAGTCCCTCCCTTTTAGCTTCTCAGAGGGGTGTCTGTCTCCTGCCGGGAAATTGATGCTGCCACCATCTAACTGTGCCTCTGGCAAACTTGGACTCAAACTCCGCTCTGGCCACCAGTAGACTGTGTGAGCATGGGCTAGTCACTGTCCCACTCTGGGCTTCGCCTTTGCTGTCTGTAAAAGGGAGAGAGGGGCTCCAGGTAGCAGCCTCTGGGGAACTTGGGACTCTCTGTCAGGGGGATTTGGGACTCGTCTATGTGCTTTTCTGGGATGCATGGCTGTCCTGGGGTGACTCTCCAACATCACCCCGTGACCTTCCAAAGCCGTTGCTACCTCTACCTGGGAGGGAGTGAGAGACCCTCTCGTGGGACTTGGCCTCGAGTCCTGAAGCTTATTCCACATTCTTGCAGGACTCAAACCAGGACCAGGTGGTAGGATTACCCCTACTGGGCAGTGCGAACCATGGACGGTTTCCAGAAGGATCTCTCCCCCATAAGGTCAGGGACAGTGGTGGAGGGATAGGAGTGCACGTTGAGGAAGGTGGGGCAGAGACTCCTGAGGTCCCTTCCCCCAGGCGCCTGCCTCTCACGTCCCAGGCCAGGCAGCTGTCACCGAAGGGCAGAGGAGGCGGGAGAGAGGAGAGAGCTGGGAGGGATGGAGCGGGCCGAGACCAGAGCCGCGCTGAAGCCTTGTTTTGGGTTTGAAATGCCCAAGCTGTTAATTTGAGAATAATCAATGCTAATTTGCACATATCTGGTTGCCATAGCAGGTTATCTATTTCCCATCAAGATGCCCCAGAAGTTCTGGCAGCTCTTCTCGGTAGCTGCCCACCCTCCCCACTCCCCCGCTCAGAGATGCCAGGACCGCTCAGCCAGAGGAGAGAGCAGCCCCCACCCGTCCTGCCCTCGGGGTCCAGCCCCAGCTGCAGCAGTGGGCTGCAGGAACCCCAGGGCGCAGGAGGGGAGGGGCGGGGGGGTCCTGGGGGCTGGCCAACGGAGCCCGGGAGGAGGAGAATTAAGCAAAAGTGCAAATTACCCAAACCCATGATTAACATTTCTTCCAAATCTGCATGAATATTAAAACGCAACCCACCGGTCCCCACACAATGAATTCTGCATGAATCTTAAGATAAATCGTTTGGATAACTTAGCAGCAGCTGCACTCCCCTGCTACCAACTGCCTCCCCAAATCATTTCAAGGCTGGTAAAAGGAGGCAAGTAACGGGGGCTGGGGGCTTGGGGGGACCGGGAGGGAGCAGAAGAGGAGCGAGTCATGGCCGGGGGGGCACCTGTGCTGGCACCTGGGCAGGGCTGAGCATCCAGCTGAGGTGAGGAGTGGGCTTCTCAAAGCCAGGGGGGCTGGAAGGCCACGTGTTGGAGTGACCGTGGAACCTTACTGAGGATTGCGTCCTCGTGTTTTCAGGAGCTGAGGACAGCTCCCCGGGCGTCCTGGGCTGCCCGCTTCATCCTTTCCCTTCTCCTAAGAAGCAAACCAGCTCAGTGAGTCCTCAACTCATGCCCAGTCCTCCTGGAGGCTGGTTGTTCTCAACCAGGGGTGTGTTTGCCCCCCAGGGGGATATTCAGCAATATCTGGAGATATTTTTTAAAGTTTTTTTTTTTTTTTTTGTAACGGGGACCATTTTAAAAGTCTCTATTTGTTACAATATTGCTTCTGGTTTATGCTTTGATTTTTTTGGCCCCGAGGCATGGGGGATCCTAGCTCCTCAACCAGGGATCGAACCCGCACCCCTTGCATTGGAAGGCAAAGTCTTAACCACTGGACTGCCAGGTAAGGAATGTCCCTGGAGATGTTTTTGATGTTCTTGACTGGGAAGACCACGCTACTGGCATCAGTGGGTAGAGGCCACAGATGATGCTGAGTGCGTAACCCCACACAGGACACCTCTCTCCTCCAGCAGTGAGGAACGATCTGGCCCCAAATGTCGATAGTGTGGAGGCTGAGAACCTCCTCCAGGGGCGCCCACCTCACCTTGGTGTCTGGGCTTCCCCTTGGAGGCGTTTAGTCTTTTTCCCAACCTACCTGTGAAGTAGGCGTGACTTACTCTGGGGCCCTGGGTGGAGACTGGAAGTGGGGCTTTGCATTTTGTAGAGGGACCACATCACTGTCATGACTGCCATTTACTAGACAGGGTATGTAGATGGCATCAGGCTTGTGAGCAGAGTTAAGGGAGCCAACGGGCTTCCCACATAGTGCTGGTGGTAAAGAACCCGCCTGCCAATGCAGGAGACATAAGGGACGTGGGTTTGATCCCTGGGTGGGGAAGATCCCCTGGATGAAGAAATGGCAACCAACTCCAGTATTCTCACCTGGGAAGTTCCATGGACAGAGGAGCCTGGCGGGCTACAGTCCATGGGGTCGCAGAGAGTTGGACATGACTGAGGGACTGACCACACACACAAGGGAACCAGCGTGGGGTGGGGTAGGATTCAGGGGCCAGCAGGAGTGGGGACACTTTACCATGGGCAGATCCAAAGGTGCATGGGAAGGGGGGATGTTATGGGAGCTTGTCAAGCCCCAAGCCACAAAGAAGGGGCCATCCAATGCAACGGTGGCCCTAGTGGAAAGCGCGCCAGAGCAGCGGCAGGCAAGAAGGCAGTGGGTGGAATACACACCCCAACCTCTCTCTCTTTCCACCCTAGTCTCATGCCAGTGCTTTTGATTGGCCAAACCTAACTAAAAGGCAGGGAACACAAGGGCCCAGCTTGGGGGAAGGGTGGGAGGAACTGGGATTGGGACTGATGTATATACACTGCTGCTGCTGCTGCTAAGTCGCTTCAGTTGTGTCCAACTCTGTGCGACCCCATAGACGGCAGCCCACCAGGCTTCTCTGTCCCTGGGATTCTCCAGGCAAGAACACTGGAGTGGGTTGCCATTTCCTTCTCCAATGAATGCATGCATGCTAAGTCGGTTCAGTCGCGTCCGACGCTGTGCAACCGTATGGACAGCAGCTCACCAGGCTTCTCCGTCCACAGGATTCTCTAGGCAAGAACGCTGGAGTGGGTTGCCATTTCCTTCTCCAGTATATACACTGCCATGTCTAAAGTAGATGTCTGCTGAGGACCTATTTTACAGCACAGGGATCTCTATTTGGTGCTCTGTCATGACCTAAACGGGAGGAAAATCCAAAGAAGCGGGGATGTGTGCATACATGCGGCTGATTCACTTAGCTGCACGGGAGAAGCAAACACAGCATAGTAAAGCAAATATACCCCAATAAAAATGAAAAAAACAAAAGCCCCAGCTGATCCAGCCTGTAGAGGCGCAGAGCAGAGGGGAGAAGAAAGAATGGCTGTGGGGGGGGGGTGGCGGGGATGGGGGGTGGGGTGGGGGAAGTGGAGGAGAGCGGGGTGGAGAGCCCCCAGCACCCAGCACGCAGCACGCAGCACCCAGCATGCAGCACCCAGCACCCAGCACCCAGCACCCAGCACCCAGCACTATCCAAACCAAGCGAAGACAGCCAGGGGGCACCCAGGAAACTGCTCCCAGGCACTCAGGACCCAGAGCAGAGCAGTTGGAGAGACTCCGCTCCACAGCTCACATCATAAGCATGGGTGGATCAGTGCAAAAGGTTTTTTGGAAAATTCTAGGCTCTTTTCTAGTGGTAGCGCGAGAGTGAAAACGTTACGATCCACCAGGGAGGCTGTCTCCGAGAGAGAGAGCTTCAGTGAGCCCACGGCACTCTGGGATTCCATTCACAAAAACGCAGCTTCAGCACAAATTTGCAGAAGCAGGTCCATTGCATCAGGGAATTCCACTTATAACTGAGAGTCGAGGGGAGCAAACAGCACCCAGGCATGCCGGGAGGTGGGAGTAGGTTTCCTGGGGAGGACAGGTTGGAGTCTGAAGGACTTACCGGGGATGGGATGTGGGGTGAGGGAGAGAGGCCTCAAGAGTGAATGCTCGGGGCTTCCCTGGTGGCTCAGTGGTAAAGAATCCACCTGCCAACGCAGGAGACACGGGGTTGATTCCTGATCCGGAAAAATGCCACCTGCTGCAGAGCCACGAAGCCCACGTGCCACAACTACTGAGCCTGCGCTCTGGAGCCCGGGATCCGCGGCTACTGAGCCTGCGCTCTGGAGCCCGGGATCCGCGGCTACTGAGCTCACGTGCGGCGACTGCTGAAGCCCGTGAGCCTGGATGGAGCCTGCGCTCCACAGCCAGGAAGCCCACGCATCGCAACTAGAGAGTAGCCCCCATCCCGGCCACAGCGAGAAAAGCCCGCGCAGCAGTGAAGACCCAGCACAGCCGAATAAACAAACAAACAAATGTATATATATTTCAGAGAGAGATACAGACTGTTTAATAGAGAATAGAGTGAGCACTCAGGTTCTTGGTGTGACCATCACGTGGACCGCGATGGTGCCCCCGGATACAAGCGTGGCTGGGGCGGGGCTGGCCTTCGGGTTCTGTCTGGCTCCTCTGCTCTGGGGGAGACGGCCCCCTCCTGGGCCTGGGGGCAGTGTCTCGGCTGTGGGCAGCTCCCTCCCGCTTTCCTAAGGTGTGCCTGGGGTTGCCTTCTCCTCTCTGGCCACAGGGAGGATGGCGGGGTTGGCAGAGGGGCTGGGGTACCTGAGAGTGAGCAGGGCCCCCAGGGGTAAGTATAGCAGAGTGGTTGCCTCCTGTTTCCCATTCGAAGCAGCAACCTAACAAGAAATAGACAAACAGGAGTGCTTTCCAGCTCAGCGGGGTGGTGGGGGGAGTGAATTAAAATCCTATTATAAAAACACTGTGGAGGCTGCTGGCAGCCTTGCTGATGCTCGTTTACCCCAATGCACACACACCAAAGCCTTCCTCGCCAGGACGTGGGCCACACAGACGGCCGTGGGAAGAACGCTGGAGCAAAATCAACCTGGTTTCACCACGTGCTGCCTCGGAGCTGCGACCTTGAGCAAAGGGCTGGAGCCTCCTTAATCTCCCCCAAAGCTCTCCCTCCCTTCAAGGTCTCCTCCGTCTGCCCTCCCCTCTCTCTGCCCTCGTCCACCTGCTCTGCACCTGCCCCTGAGGACAGCATCTGAGGACCCGGCCCCTGTAACGGGGTGGACCTAATAGGCACTCAGGGGGCGGGCCAGAGAGGGGAGGACATGTGAGTCCCTGCCTGCCGAGGGATGGTGAGAGGGTGGCCCTTTCAAGGGCCACCTGTGTCTCCGAGTTCCTCCTGTGGCTCCTCAAGTCCCTCCCATCCGAGGCTCCGGGTGCATCAGCCCCATCTCTTGGGTCCCCCTGGTCTTGTCCCATCTCTGTCTTTCCATCACTGGTCCTTTCATCACTGCTGTGCCAGCAGCTTCCTGCCAGGACCCTGCCAGTCCACACACTACGTGGGACTGGAGTTGCTGTTGGCAGTGACAACTTAAGGAAAACGCAGCATGCAGTGGGGTTGTGGGGAGCCCAAGGGGCACTCAGGAAGTCTAGAGCTGAGTGGTGCAGTGGTTAGGTGCCTAGATGGTCTGGGACTTTTAATCCCAACTCTGCCGTCTGGCAACCAGCTGTGGAGCTGCGGACCACTTGTTCCTCTCTCTGCGTCTTCGTTTTTGCCTCCATAAGATACTGATGGTGATGACAACAATGATGATGATATTGACAAAAATAGGATCAAATGAGTAAATCTGTGTAGCGATTTTAAAAAAAACATTTATTTGTTTATGAATATTATCTTTGACTGCGCTGGGTCTGTGTTGCGTGCTTGGGCTTTCTTTAGTTGCAGCGAGCAGGGGCCACTCTCTAGTTGCGGTGCACAGGCTTCTCCCTGCAGTTTCTCTCCTTGTGGCAGAGCCTGGGACTCTAGGCGCACAGGCTTCAGTAGATGTGGTGCACGCGCTTAGTTGGTCCACGGCATGTGGGATCTTCCCGAACCAGGGATCAAAGCCCTGTCCCCTGCATTGGTGGGTGGATTCTTAACCACTGGACTGCCAGGGAAGTGCCCGTGTAGAGTTTTAACATACACTATGAGCCATTAGAAATATTCGAGATTATATGACCTTGTGTTCTCATAAAATATATCTTCTTCCAGGTCACAGGAAAGATGTAGTCAGCAATCAGCCTCCCTCTGTCTTTGAATAATGTCATTGCGACCCTTTCTGGGCTGGTTAGAAGGATCTTGAAGCCATCCACTCCTGAGAGCTCCAGTGAGGATGGGGTACTCCAGCCACGGGTATCCCTGGTCCCCAGCTAGACTATGGCTTGCTGAAGAGTGTGTTTTTTTTTTTTTTTTAAGTTACTTATTTGGCTGCACCAGGTCTTAGCTGCCACACTTGACATTTTTAGTTGCAGGATATAAGCTATTAGTTGTGGCGTATGGGACCTAGTTCCCTGACCAGGGGTCAAATCCAGGCCCCCCTGCATTGAGAGCATGGAGTCTTAGCCACTGGACCACCAGGGAAGTCCTAAACGGTATGTCTATTCACAGATGTGTATCAAGGGCCTAATATAAGTCAGGGACCTTGCAGAGCCTTGGAGATCCTGTGTTAGATTCACAGGACTCTCCTGTCTCGCGTCATTCAATGAGGATCAGAAAAAACCCCTGAGCCTTAGTGAACCAGGTTTACAACACCCACGCAGGACAGAAGGCAGGTGTCAACGGCTCTTGGGTTCTTGGTTGCTGGGAAGAATTTGGAAGGGACATCGAGAAATAGCTATGTCCTAAAGATGTCACATGACACATCCATTTCCTTTTGTTGGACTTGGCTTCAGAGGAGAGGGCTAGCGTGACTCCAGACAGAAGCCATCCCTTTCTCTAGAGAGGGTTCGTGAATTTGTTTTCTTTCGGCCATGCTGCATGGCATGTGGGATCTTAGTTCCCTAACCCATGCTCCCTGCAGTGGAGTCTTAAACACTGGACCACCAGGCTGTCCTGGATCCAAGAATTTTAACTACTGCCACCATCACCCACCACCACCATAACCACCACCAGGGCTGCCATAATCACCGTGACCATGACCACTATCCCTACCACCACTGCCACCGTGACCATCTCAGCAACAAAAATAAAACAGCTCTTCCCATTTTGGTGCCTTCTTTCCAGGGTAGAAGAGGGCCCAGCCAGTTCCTGGTAGCCTTCTATCTTAGGTTCTTTGTTCTTCGGTCAAGAAATAGGTTCCCTTCTTGTGCCCAGGAGGAGAGTAAAGGGCAAGTGTGCTCCAGACCAAATCCTGAAGTGAAGCATCCAGATAAGAGGTCAGGGGGCTAGAGTGGGTCCTAACTTCAATGACATATGTCCTTATAAGAGGAAGACAGAAGGGGATTTGAGACTCAGATCCCTGGGGGCTCAGATTGTAAAGAATCTGCCTGCAATGCAGGAGACAGAGGTTTGATCCCGGGGTCAGAAAGATCCCCTGGAGAAGGGAATGGCTACCCACTCCAGTATTCTTGCCTCGAGAATTCCAAGGACAGACGAGACTGGTGAGTTTTAGTCCATGGGGCTGCAAAGAGCTGGACACAACTGGGTGACTAACACACACGGGGAGGAGGCCATGTGAAGGCAGGGGCAGAGACGGGAGGAGTGCAGCCAGAAGCCAAGGATGGCTGGAGCCCCCCAGAAGCTGCAAGAGGCAAGGAAGGACTCTCCCCTAGAGACATCATACAGAGCGTGGACCTGACACCTGGATTTCAGACTCTAACCTGCCCAACTGGGAGAGCATCCGGTCAAGCTGCTTGAAGCCACTCAGTATGCAGAGATTTGTTACAGCAGCCCCAGAAAACTAATTCAGGGGGCGAAGGCTAAGGTGTATAAGCTTTCTTTTCGAGATAATGAAAAGGTTCTCAAATTGATTGTGGTGATGGCTATACAACTCGGTGTAAGTACGGGAAGTCTTTGAATTACACACTTTATTATTGTCATTATTAAATGTTAATTTATTTATGGCTGTGCTGGGTCTTCAGTGCTGCTGCGGGCCTTCTCTAGTCGCAGCAAATGGGGGCTACTCTCTAGTTGCGGAGCGAGGACTTCTCTTGTTGTGGAGCGCGGGCTGCGGGGGAGCAGGCTTCAATAGTCGTGGCGCACAAGCTTAGTTGGCTCGTGGCACGTGAAGTCTTCCTGGATCAGGGATTGAATACGTGTCCCCTGCATTCACAGGCAGACTCCTAACCACTGGACCACCAGGAAAGTCTCTGAACTATATACTTTAAATGGGTGAATTACAGTGCCTTTCAGGTCTACTGTATTTTTCTACTTCTCTGTATATTCATTCTGTTAATTTTTGAGAGTTTGATATTGAGACTCCAACTAAAAAACTTAATTTATCTACTTAAAGAAATAATTGCAATATATAGTGAAACTATATGTAACCTTGTTCTGTACGTTCCGAGTCTCCCATAAATGTGTTAGCATACTTTCATAATTTGAAAAATAACAATTAAAAAGTAAACAGGTGAATTATATGGTATGTGAATGATATCTCAATGAAACTGTTAGGAAAAGAAAGTGGTCAGGGGGTTTGCTTCTCTTTCAGCAAGACAGTGGCAGAGGCAGAACCAGAAGACAGAGCATTTTCCTTCTGAGCCCTGGGCCGTCCACACTGGCCAGCCACTTTCTCTGGACAGCCTTATTTTCTGCTGATCTGTGGCAGTTTCCAGGCCCCTAGTCTCCTGGGCCATCAGAGCGCCATCAGGAGGCGGCGTGTTCAGACGTCAGAAACTCTAGTCTCCCCCTTTCTCACGCATATCAGCATGCAGTCCCACTTTTGCTTTGCTGTTGCTGTTCAGTTGCTAAGTCGAGTCTGACTTTTTATGACCCCATGGACTCCAGCACACCAGGCTTCTCTGTCCTTCGCTATCTCCCAGAGTTTGCTCAAACTCATGTCCACTGAGCCGATGATGCCATCCAACCACCTCATCCTCTGTCACCCCCTTCTCCTTCTGTCCGCAGTCTTTCCCAGCATCAGGGTCTTTTCCATTGAGTTGACTCTTCGCATCAGGTGGCCAAGTATTGGAGCTTCAGCTTCAGCATCGGCCTTTCTAATGAATATTCAGGACTGATCTCCTTAGGATGGACTGGTTGGATCTGCTTGCTGTCCAAGGGACTCTCAAGAGTCTTCCCTAGCACCACAGCTCAAAAGCATCAATTCTTTGGCCCTCAGCTTTCTTTATGGTCCAGCTTTCACATCTGTACATAACTATTGGAAAAACCATAGCTTTGACTAGATGGACCTTTGTTGGCAAAATGATGTCTCTGCTTGTGAGCATGCTGTGTAAGTTTGTCATAGCTTTTTTCCAAGGAGCAAGCGTCTTTTAATTTCATGGCCGCAGACCCCATCCACGGTGATTTTGGAGCTTTCCCCCACCCCTTGGGTTTTACGCCCTGCCTCTTCTCCCCATCACCTCCTTTTGTGTACCAGCTTCAGCCTCCCTTTCCGTCACCTCCTCCAAGCTGTAAACCTCCAGGGGTGGAATCCATTTCCAATACCTCAGATGTCTGGGGAATTGAAAGCACGGCAAAATATTTCCTAGATCTAAATTACACAGACCCCGGAAGGCTGAACTTGCAGTATAATCCAGGTTATGAATTGTAAATCAGACGCCATGCAAAGTAGTTGCAGAAATTCAATAAAGCTCCTGCTCCCAGCACAGCAAAGCCCGGCCTAGGAAAGCAGGAGGAGTCAGCTGGGGCTAGAGTGAAGGAAAGGAAGGTTGCGATGGGAGGGAGGGCAGAGGGGCCAGGGCTGGCCCTGGCATTCCTCGGCCAAGGCTCTCGTGGCCAGGAGCTGCCCTGCTTCCTGTTGTCAGGGTCAAGAGGTCTCTGTGGTCTTTGGATGACATGCCCTCTAAGATTTAAACCAACCTTGCAAATAAGAATGCTGTATTTACCAGCCTGCCCGAGGGAGGCTTTTCATTTGGCATAAAAATGTCAGGTTGCCTGTAATGCAGGTTGTTTCCAGGTGCTTCTGCGGGTCCGTAGGGGGCGGCAGTCGCTGATGTGTGTATAGTCTATGTAGTTCATATCAGTGACCTGCTTGCCCACATCCCCTGTATTGGAAGGCAGATTCTTAACCACTGGACCACCAGGGAATGTCCCTCCAAGAGTTCTGTGTAGAAGGGAAGTTGATGGGCAAATGACACAACTCTGTGGCTGGAAGTGGGGGGCATATGGAGGGCTGGAAGAGCTTTTATGTTGCAAGGATTCTAAGAGAGAACGCAGGGAAAAACTGGGGGAGGTAGTCACTTCTGACCCAGCTGCCAGGGCTGGAGGTACACTGAGGCGCAGCAGTGGTTCTGGGTTTGGGGAGGGCCATTTTGTGTATAGTTACATCTCTGGGGCACTCATTAGTTACAGAAGCCCAGGATCAGCTTCTTTCAGTGGTCTTTGTCTCTTCCTCGGTCTTCTGGTCATTAAACAGTCCCCCCGCCCCCTGCCCCAGTCGTCCCACTCACTCAAGGATTAAAGGAAAATAAGAAGCTGGTGCAGACCAGGTTTCTCTGCTCAAACCTGGCTTTGCAGTGCTCCACCACATATGCACAGATGACCCTTGTGGGTGACCACGAATTCATTTCACATCCACAGAGGCCTGCGTGCTGGGCACTGTACCATCTGCCAGGTATATAGGGATAAAATGAGGTCCTTCCTTGAGCAGGTCTGATGGGGATGAGTTGAGTCCTTTATCCATTCCTCCCAGAAATGCTCAGAGGACCCGCATCCTGGGCACACGCTGTATTGGTTTCTGGGCACAGTGGGTGCTGCCCCTGGTCCCAGCAGGTCTACGGAGTTGGTATAATAAAGAAAGCTTCAACTGCCTGTGTTGGGAGGGGAGATGTTAACCTGGGGCTTGAGGAGACACAGATGTTCCCAGCCTGTAAATAGTCATGATGAGGAGGATGTGGAAAGCCTCCTCTTTGGTGCTGAGGGCTCTGCCAGGCAATTAAAATGCAGCACCGCATGTGGCTGTAATGAGGAGACCAGGAATATTGGAGGAGCCCTAGCTCCCGGGCTTCGCCCTGCAGGACAAGCCTCATCAGTGAGGCCTGGCCAGGGAGAGCTCAGTGCAGCCTTTTTCCCATAGGAAGCTCTCGCTCTCTTTCCCATCGTCCCCTGCTTTCCACCCTCAGAACACGGAGAACGCGCAGTGCAGTGATATGAATCTGGGAAAGAAATTTACAGGCATAGGTGGCTCAGCTCTTTGCTACCCATGGATCTTTGGGGAGTGTGGCCCCCATGACCCCCACACCCTGATGTTCATGCATGTTTGTAATCCACTCCCCCTCCTCCACCAATCCCCAACCATGCCTGAGTGTGGCTCAGTTTAGCGACTTTCTTCTAACCAACAGGGCACAGCAAAGGGGATGAGCTGTCGCTTCTGTGATTCAGCTACATAAGGTTGAAATTTGTCTTGTTAGCAGATTCCATTGCCTTCTTGGCTCATGTGCTTTGAGGAGAGGCAAGCCAGCATGTTGGAGAGGTTCATGTGGCAAGCAACTGAGAGTGGTCTCTAGAAAGAGCCAGCTAGGGACTGAGACCCTCCGTCCAACAACCCTGCAGGAACTGAATCCTGCCAACAACTACATGAGCTTGGACATGTATCCTTCCCCAGTCAAGCCTTAAGATGAGACCCCAGTCCCAGCTGACACCTGCACGGCCGCCTTAAGACAGAGGACCCAGGAGCCATGCCTGGACTCCTGATTACAGAAACTGTGAGATGAAAACTGCGTGTTTTAAGCCTCCGAGTTTTGGTATAAGTTTTTGCCTAGCGGTTGAAAACTAATACAGCAAATTATTTAACCAGTCAGTTTTTACATTTCTCATCTGTAAACAGTTATAATCTGACTACCTTTCAGGGTCGCAGAGGATTCACTCATTAGATGCATATAAGGGGCTTCCCAGATGACTTCTGCATTGCCTACAATGCAGGAGATGCTGGTTTGATCCCTGGGTTGGGAAGATCCCCTGAAGGAGGTTATGGCAACCCACTCCAGTGTTCTTGCCTGGAGAATCCCATGGACAGAGGAGTCTGGAGGGCTACAGTCCCTGGGGTCACAAAGAGTTGGACCTGACTGAGTGAGCATGAACGAAAGATGTGTCAAGGTGCAGTACGGGGAGCCCAGGACACAGAGTAACAGCTTCATTGCTAATTTACATTATCCTAAATAATAATGGCTGTTGTGGGCCACTGTGTTTAAGAACCTTCGAGCTGGCCTGCCCTTAACGCTCACATATTTATGCAGCTCACTCATTCCTGTCCCGCCCCGTCCCAGCCGTATCCAGGAGAATACCAACGAGATCACATGCAGAGCCTCACTAACAGCGTCCGCCGACATTTCATAAAGAGCTTTCTAGTTTACAAGCCTCGCTAACGTTGCACTCACTTGACAGAAAGTAGGATCAGGGCCTTTAAAATTTTTTTTCCTTGCTGTATATCTTCAGAAAGAACAGCAGCCGTGTTCCTACTTTTGGCACATCGGTCTAGTTCCCGCCTCTCCTGGATCTTAAACAACCACCGAAGATCGGAGCTGGAAGGGGCCTTTTCCTTTTTTAAAAAAATTGAAGTAAAATTCTTGTAAGCTAAAACTAATCATTTAAAAGTGTACAAGGGGGTACTCTTTCTGCCCCCTTCTGATGCCTATGACAGAAGCTTTCTCTATCTCCTTTATACTTTAGTAAAACTTTCTACTACATGGCCCAACTCTGGCCAGAGCCAGATCTCTGTTAGTGTGAATTAAGCAGAGCAAATAGAGAGGCTTCTGGGGAAGGCTTTATAGCCCTATACCGCATCTTTCTGATGCAAATGTGGGTGTGATGTCTGGATCTAGGGCAGCCACCTTGCTGCCATGAAGGGAATGCCAAGACAATCATTTCCACAGCTGTCCCTTCCAACTGGTTCTGTAAGATTAAACCCTTATTTGATTAAAAAAAATAAATAAAAGTGTACAAGGACTTGGGTTTGATTCCCCATCCGGGAAGATCCCACATGCCAGAGAAACGAAGCTTGTGCTCCACACCACTGAGCCCTGGAGCCCATGGTCCACGACAAGAGAAGCCATCACAGGGAGAAGCCTGCACATCGCAACTGGAGAAAGACTTCACGCAGCTGCGAAGACCCAGCACAGCCCAAAATAAACAAATAACTAAACAGAAGAGAAGTGGTGGGCTACACCAACTGGGCTACATTTATTAAAACAAACAAACAAACAAACTAGAAATACAAAGATTAAAGTGTACAAGGCATGATGTCCTCAGTGGTCCAGTGGTTCAGACTCTGCACTTCCACTGTGGGTTCGATCCCTGTTCGGGGCACTAAGATCCTGTATGCCAATCAGCGTGGCCAAGAAGAATAAAATAAATAAATAAGTAAAAATGTACACGGCCGTGGCATTTCATACCCCCACAATGTCGTGCAGCCATCTCCTCTGTCTATTTCCCCCAAAGGACAGCCCGCAGCTATTAGCAGCACCTCTAAAGCCTCCTCCCCGCCCCAGCCCCTAATCTGCTTTCTGTGCCTCTTCTGGATTTCCATAGAAACGGGATCACGCAGTCCGTGACCTTCCGTGTCCGGCTTCCTTCACTCAAGCACACGGTTTTCGAGTGTCATGCCTGTTGCATCACGTGTTAGGTCTTCATCCTTGCTTACAGCCGAGTCATAGTCCACTGTGTGGATGTAGCACATTTTGCCTGTGGAAGGGGGTCTTTGAAGAGGAGGGAGCTGAGGGCTGGCCAGGGTTAGATGAGCTGGCTGCCAAGGCCTGGACCAGGAGGTGCAGTGGCGCCGGTGGGCTATTGGCTCCTCTCTGGGGTCTCCTCCTGGGCCGCCTGCCGGCTCACGCTTACCCTTTGTGGTTGGGTACGGCCAGTGACCCGAGGGCTGGAGAGATGTCAGGTGTTTCCAGGGCTGGCCCTGAAATCTCCCCAGCAACCCTCCACACTCTGTCCTTTGACTCACTGTCCAGCTGGATGTGCAATGATCCACTGAGAGACCTGGGCCTGGGGGTCGGTGAGCCATGAGCTGGAAGGAGTCTGGGGTCTAGATGGTGTGTATATAGGGCAGCATCTGTTTGCCTCAGGAGGAGTAAACAAGAAACCTTGGTCGT
Source organism: Odocoileus virginianus (assembly GCF_023699985.2). Taxonomy (NCBI): domain Eukaryota; kingdom Metazoa; phylum Chordata; class Mammalia; order Artiodactyla; family Cervidae; genus Odocoileus; species Odocoileus virginianus. Next base: position 54,285,570 of record NC_069690.1, read on the forward strand.
GACGAGGTGCTGCAGTATTTTTAAAAATCAGCTCTGTGGTTTCCAACCTGGGGCAATTATTCTATTCCCCACCCACACCCCACCCGGGGACATTTGGCAGTGTCTGGAGATATATTTGTTTGCCTTTTTTGTTTGTTTGCTTCTCTTTTTGTTAAATTTAATTTAAAAAAATTTCCCCTCTTCATCTCTCTCTCTCTCTCTGAATTGGTTCAAATTGATTTTTACTTGGAAGAGATGTGGCATGCTATAAAGAATCTTTTTCATAGCCTGTGACTTTATTTTAAAATAACCTTTGCCAGTGGGCCTTAAGCCCTAACAGTAGTTGCTTTCTTTTCCCGGGAATTAGTTTATCAACTACCTGGAAGATTTTGCTGAGTCTCAACAGGGGTTCAGAGGTTCCCCACCACCGATGATATGTGTATGTGCTCAGTCACTCAGTCCTGTCCAGCTCTTTGCAACTCCCTGGACTGTAGCCCACTAATTTCCTCTGTCCATGGGATTCTCTCAGAAAGAATACTGGAGTGGTTGCCATTTCCTTCCTCAGGGATATTGTGACTCAGGGATCGAACCCGCGTCTCTTAAGTCTCCTGCCTTGGAAGACAGATTCTTTACCACTGGAAGCACGTGTCCCTGAAATGCATTTTATAGACAACTAACAAAATTTTAAATTGAAGGAAGCTTTTGCTTGCTTTTGCAATGTTTATTCTTTACTTCTGCTTTTTAATGGAAAGTGGTGGGAAAAGACAAAAATTTGAAATAAAATTTACAGGAAAGCAGCAATAATCACATCTTATACAATCAGGTTGAATGTAATTTTTAAGATTTTATATTGGGATATAGTTGATTTACAATGTATTAGTCTCGGGTACAGCAAAGTGATTCAATTTTATGTATACATATATTCATTCTTTTTCAGATTCTTTATTTATTTTTTTAGCTGTACTACATGAAGCAGAGACTTGACTTTGCAAACAAAGGTCCGTCTAGCCAAGGCTATGGTTTTTCCAGTGGTCATGTATGGATGTGAGTGTTGGACTATAAAGAAAGCTGAGCTCCAAAGAATTGATGCTTTTGAACTGTGGTGCTGGAGAAGACTCTTGAGAGTCCCTTGGACTGCAAGGAGATCCAACCAGTCCATCCTAAAGCAGATCAGTCCTGGGTGTTCATTGGAAGGACTGATGCTGAAGTTGAAACTCCAGTACTTTGGCCACCTGATATGAAGAGCTGACTCATTTGAAAAGACCCTGATGTTGGGAAAGATTGAGGGCAGGAGGAGAAGGGGATGACAGATGATGAGATGGTTGAATGGCATCACCGACACAATGGACATGGGTTTGGGTGGACTCCGGGAGTTGGTGATGGACAACTGAACTGAATGTGGCACTTGGTATCTTAGTTCCTTGATCAGGAATTGAACCCACACATTTTAAGTGTGTTTCATTGTAAGTGGGGAGTCCTAAACCACTGGACCACCAGGGGAGTCCTGAAGATACTTTTAATCGTCACCAGGTGATGTATCCAGTGGATGGAGGCCAGTTCAGTTCAGTCGCTCAGTCATGTCTGACTCTTTGCGACCCCATGGACTGCAGCACGCCAGGCCTCCCTGTCCATCACCAACTCCCGGAGTTTACCCAAACTCATGTCCATTGAGTCAGGGATGCCATCCAACCACTTCATCCTCTGTCATTCCCTTCTCCTTTTGCCTTCAATCTTTCCCATCATCAGGGTCTTTCCCAATGAGTCAGCTTTTTGCATGAGGTGGCCACAGTATTGGAGTTTCGCTTCAGCATCAGTCCTTCCAATGAACACCCAGGACTGATCTCCTTTAGGATGGACTGGTTGGATCTCCTTACAGTCCAAGGGGCTCTCAAAAGTCTTCTCCAACACCACAGTTCAAAAGCATCAATTCTTCGGTGCTCGGCTTTCTTTATAGTTTAACTCTCACATCCATACATGACTATTGGAAAAACCATAGCCCTGACTAGATGGACCTTTGTTGGCAAAGTAATGTCTCTGTTTTTTTAATATGCTGTCTAGGTTGGGCATAGCTTTTCTTCCAAGGAGCAAGCATCTTTTAATTTCATGGCTGCAGTCACCATCTGCAGTGATTTTGGAGCCCAAAAATAAAGTCTGTCACTGTTTCCACTGTTTCCCCATCTATTTGCCATGAAGTGATGGGACTGAATGCCATGATCTTAGTTTTCTGAATGTTGAGCTTTAAGCCAACTTTTTCACTCTCCTCTTTCACTTTCATCAAGAGGCTCTTCAGTTCTTCACTTTCTGCCATAAGGGTGGTATCATCTGCGTATCTGAGGTTACTGATATTTCTCCCAGCAAACTTGCTTCCAGGGATGGAGGCCAGGGATGCAGCTAACTGCTTTGTGATGCACAGGACAGGCTCCCACAACAAAGAAAGCCCGTTCAGCAGAGCCGCGCTGAGGAGCCCTGCCTCAGCTAGTGCCCCTGTCTTCTAGTTCTGGGTCTGTCTATGCTGTCTGCTCACCTGACCCGAGTTCAGAGCCCTGAAGACCTGCCTGCTGCCCATCGCCTCCTGGCCCTGCCTGACCCCTGATCCGGCTCTTCTCCCTGTAACTTCTCCTATCACCGGACTCGCCGCTGGCTCCGTCTCACCTCAGAGACCCCCACATGACCCCAAAGTTGCTCTCTACTGCTCTCTCCAGCCTGGCCTTCCTGGACTCTGGAGAGAACGGGTGCATCCTGGCCCGTGGTTTGGATCCTTTGACCTGCATCCGTGTCTCCTGGAGTCTTCTCCAGCCTCTTGCACTCGTCATCACCTTGCCAGCCACTCCCCCATGTCGCCTTCTTTCCCAAGGCCCTCTCCAGCTGGTAGCCCCTCTGGTCTCTCCGGGACCCATCAAATGACAGTGTCCGCCTACTCCCAGGAGAATGCTGCCCGAGAAATGTGTCATCGATGCTCTAGTTTCTGCCCCACACTGACAAACAGCTGATCCAATTTTTCTTAATTAGTACCTTTAATTATTAGTAACATTTTGCTTAAGTAGAATTAATTACCCCATCACCAGCTCTGGCCAGCTATGTCTTCTCACCACAGTTTCCCATTGATATGCTCTGACTGAGGCCAAAGTCCCCTCTCCCTCAGAGGGACTGGGGCTCTTGGCAAAGGCTCCCGGGAATGCAGTCCCCCACTTCCTGCACCTGCTGGGGACGCCAGCCAAGGCATCAGAGCAAGCCAGAAATTGCAGGGGGATGCGGCTGAACCCCAGGTGGCCACAGTGCGGGGAGCTGCCCAAAGTGATTCGCATATTCTTCTGGGCAGAATCTAACCCTGGAAAGGTCTTTTTCTGCACGTGGCTGGGCAGTTTCAGATCTGGTGTTCAGCCAAGGGTGGTGGTGAGGGGAAACAGAAAGGAGTTCATCCTCATTTTCTCAGTTCCTGCTTCAAGGTGGCCAGGAGAGAGGGCAGAGAGGTGGACAGCCCGGCCCCGGCCTGGCCAGCATTTCTGGATTTCCCCAGGAGCTCCCACCTTTGGATTTAGACCAGCCACAGCTCAGAAGCTGCTGGGTGTAGCAACTTGCACTCGCTTCTAAGAGTATTGAATGGGGGCTCTGAGCCAGTCAGTCAGGCTGATTGTTTAAACCAGAGTTCTTAATTCCATAGTTCCTTAGTCCCAGGAGATGCGCTGGGGCAAAACCAGAGCAGGTGTAGAGCTGTTGAAGAAGTCTGGGAGGTTTGCATCCTACACCTGCCTCTCAGAGTCATGCGAAGAAGTGACCCAGCCTGTCAGTTACAGCATTCTCATCTTGGTCCAACATTGCAAGAATTCTTAAGTCTCGGTTTTCTTAGACCCTGATGCTGGGAAAGCTTGAAGGCGGGAGAAGGGGGCGAGAGAGGATGAGATGGTTGGATGGCATCACTGACTCAATGGACATAAGTCTGAGCAAGCTCCAGGAGATGGTGATGGACAGGGAGGCCTGGTGTGGTGCAGTCCATGGGGTCATAAAGAGTCGGACACAACTGAGTGACTGAACAAGAAAATGGAGATCACAGCAGCACCTACCATGAGGCTTAAATGAGTTAAGACACAAGGAGTGCTGTGAGTATTGGGTACAGTCAACATGGACAATTAGTAGTATTATCACCACCCTCATCAAGATGATAAAGGATGTGAGAAGTTCTAAATAGAAATAATCCATTTGATAGACATTCAGATCTCCTGTTGCTCGGGACACTCTTTAGAAATGCTGGTCTAAGTATGCGAGGGCTGTGTTTTCCTTGGAAGTGTCTGGAGAGAATCCGTAATTCACTGGGCAAGCGCATTCCAGGGCGTGGCACCCAGCCCCTCTCCTTTTCGTAAATTAATTTTTTACAGGGTATAGTCGCTCTACCACGGTGTTAGTTTCTGCTGTGCTGCAAAATGAATCAGTTATTCTTACACACACACCACCTCTTTTTTAGATTTCCTTCCCATTTAGGTCACTGCACAACATTGAACAGAGTTCCCCGTGCTTTCCAGTAGGTTCTCATTTGTTGTCTATTTTATACACTGGTCATGTGTATGTGTGTGTGCTCACCCACTCAGTTGTGTCCGACACATTGCAGCCCCATCAGGCCCCCCAGTCCATGGAATTTTCCAGGCAAGAATACTGGAGTGGGTTGCCATTTCCTACTGCAGGCGGTCTTCCAAACCCAGGGATCAAACCCATATCTCTTGCGTTTCCTGCATTGGCAGGCAGATTCTTTACCATTAGCACCACCCGGAAACCCCAGAAGTGTGATTACATCATTTCAAATCTCCCAATCCATCCCTCTCCCTCCTCCTCTTGGTGTCCATAAGTTTCTTCTTTGTGTCTGTGACTCCATTTCTGCTTTGCAAATCAGTTCACCTGTACCATTTTCTTCTAGTGTCCACGTATAGGCTGTATTACACAATATTTCCTTTTCTCTTTCTGACTTCACCCTGTATGACACTCTCCAGGTCAATCCATGACTCCCAACTCCTCTTCTTGATGGGTTCTTCAGCAACTAGGTCATGGTGGGCCAAGATGCCCCCATGAATTTTGTGTTACTTTCTCAGGATTCTCCAGCTTTTGTGCTGGCTTCATCTTGATAAGCCCTCACTTCCTATGGTCAGGGGTCAATTGTGGTGTTCTCAGAGTTCCAACTCTGTTAGTCTCCAAAATCTTCATCTACTTCTCCACGCTGATCAGGAGACCCATGGAGGGTTATGGATCATCTCCTAGATTCTACGTCCAGGGCTGAGCAAAGAGTGGCTGCATAATCATGGAGCTGGCTGAGCAGAACAGAAGCTGAGAAGGCTCCACCCATCTCCAGTCTTGGCTGGATCAGTCCACCAGCCACAGCAAATGGTGAGGTGACTGGAAGCGGCTTTGAATTTGGAGTTGGAAAACCAAGGTTCAAATCCTAGCTGGTTAGTATCTTGAACTTGGATGAGTGGCTTAACCTTTCTGATCCCACCTGGAAAATGGGATCATCTCACCCCTTCATGACACCCTACTCCCCTCCGTGGCTGTCCTGAAGATCAGAGCGGATGCTCTAGGGAAATCGCCTTGTCCAGGGGACCATGCTGTGACCACGCCTTGGCACCACCTTCCTCTCTCTCCCTCCGTCATCCCCATGAGGACAGGCATGGTGGGCAGGGCTGGAGCTCGCGCAATCACAGCAGTGCTGGGGAAGAGCATTATTATGTGCTGTGACAATATTTGATGAATTCATCCGCGCCTAGGGGAGCAGACTAAGTAGGTGAATAAAGTGAGAATATTCTCCATGACAATCAATATTCCTTCAATTGAACCATCTCTGCAGATCTGACATTTTGATTTTTCTTTTTTGGATGCGTTAACTGGATTTATGCTTCCATATGGCGGCGACGGCAGGAGGAGGGCCGGTGGCCAGGTGTGCGGTGCTTCGGGGGTCCCCTGGGGAGGTGGATGGGAGCAGGTCCATCTGCAGCAGATCCCAGCTGGGTGGGAGCCGGTGCCCCCCACCAACCTGCTCACCTGGCTGCCGCTCCTCAGTGCTGGGAGGCCCCAGCTGCCCGTGGTTCTTTCAGCTCCAGGAGCAGGGCTGCCAAAGGAGGTGACTCCAGAACCCCCCAGTCCTGAGCCCTGCCCGACCCGGACTCCCAGGACAGCTGTTCGCTCTGCTCTGGGGCAGGTTGGCGGAGCAGATGACTTCTTTTGAAAAAATAATGGCAGTTTATTTATTCATTTATTTTGGCCACTCTCCATTGCAGGCAGGATCTTAGTTCCCTGACCGGGGATGGAACCCATGGCCCCTGCAGTGGAAGCTCCAAGTCTTCACCTCTAGACCTCCAGGGCAGGTCCCCAGACGGCTTCTCCAGGGTCCAAGAGAAGCCAGCAGGCTCTGATCACAGCCTGGGTTCAGCAGCCCTTCCTCCCATTTGCTCATAAACGGTGGCAAGTCCACGACTCTGGGTGAAGTTCATGACATCCTTGGCTCAGTTTATCCATTGGCCAAATAGAGCTGGTGATAAAATAAACTTGTATTGAGTACTTTAGGCGCCAGGCAGTCGTTTTGGAGCTTTAGATGGATGGATGTACCTGATCTTCACAATAACCCAGCGGGGTAGGTACAATAATAACCCCATTTGCAGGTGAGGAAACTGAAAGACTCAGCTATGCATTTTAGGCAGGTGAGGTTTTTAAACTCACTTTGTCACTTAATAGCTGTATAAGTCAAGATTCTTCATGGAAAAACATATATCTCAAAGGCATTTAGGGAAAAAAAAAGAAAAGAGTGACAAGGATTGGCTTTGGGAGCTGGAAAGGATACTGGGTTGCTGGAAGAATCTGAGGCAGGGGGAAGGACTGTAGAAGCTTCTAGAACCTTCTAGAAACATCCCCATCCCCCAGGGAGGTTGTGGGGTGAGGGCGGCATCAGTGTACAAGGGATTGGAGTGGGTCCTCAGCCTGATCTGCTATCTCGCGTTGTCTCTGTTGTGAAAGTGTTAATGCATCCGTTGTGACCGACTCTGTGCGACCCCATGGACTGCCAGACTCCTCCGTCATGGGATTCTCCAGGCAAGAATACTGGAGTGGGTTGCCATGCCCTCCTCCAGGGGATCTTCCCAACCCAGGGATCAAACTGGCATCTCCTGCATGGCAGGTGAATTCTTTACCACTGAGCCATCAGGGAAACATTCTGATTTCTCACTCCTGATAGCAACTGCTATTATCAGGCAGAATGAAGCGCTAAGATTGTCTAGACTTGTTCCCGTGAGGAAACCTGGAATAAATCCCCAAAGATCACTGGGTGTTGCTGATGGAAAAAACCGGGCTGTTCAGAGAACATCCTTGTAGGCTGTCTGATTCTAGTCTTCCAGTGTCTTTGAGCTGTTTTACGGTCCTGTAAGTTGTAGATAACTGATAGCAATGCAAAATAATTCTTTGTCTATAGACATGCAAATAAATTCTGTCTGGAGGTTCAATAGATTTCCCTCTTCCTTAAGGAAAGAGCCAGTTTCTGACTATTTGTCAATTCACCTCCACTTTCCTTCACTCCATGTAAATTTACACTTTTTAGATTTCTCCTTTGGATTAGTTGTAACATCTGCCTAGTTTCCTCACTAATTACTAAGCCAAATAAAATCTTTAATACATGTTAAAGTAGGAGAGCATGATTTTGCCAATTTTGGGGGAAATTATTCTTGAACACTTCTGACGATAGGAAAGTTCCTAAGCAGACTGAAAAATAGTTACCACGCTCAGTCTCTTAGTTGTTGTTCAGTCATTAAGTCATTTCTGACTCTTTCCGACCCCGTGGACTGCAGCACGACAGGCTTCCCTATCCTCAGGCTTCCCTAGCCTCCTCTGTCTCCTAGAGTTTGCTTACTCACGTCCATAGAGTTGGTGATGCCATCCAACCATCTCATCTTCTATCACCTCCTTCTCCTCCTGTCTTCAATCTTTCCCAGCATCAGGGTCTTTTGAAGTGAGTCAGTGCTTCGCATCAGGTGGCCAAAGTATTGGAGCTTCGGCTTCAGAATCAATCCTTCCAATAAATATTCAGGGCTGATTTCCTTTAAGAAATTTGGTATGACATTAAATCCAGTGATTTTTCTCCAGGCCTCAGTTTTCTCATCTGTAAAATGGGAGTCATATTACATATTCAAGAGGATGCTGCAAGAATTGCTAAGAGGCTTCCCCTGTGGCTCAGATGGGAAAGAAACCATCTGCAGTGCAGGAGACCTGGCTTCGATCCCTGAGCTGGGAAGATCCCTTGGAGGAGGGGATGGAGACCCACTCCAGTATCCGTGCCTGGAGAATCTCATGGACAGAGGAGCCTGGTGGGCTGCCGTCTATGGGGTCAGAAAGAGTCAGACACAACTGAGCGACTGAGCACGCCTGCATGGAAAGCAGTCAGTCTACACCTGGGCAGGTAAGAGGTGCTTTATGAAAGGGAGATGCTGTCGCGGGGGTGGTGCTGGTGTTGTTGCTGTTATTACCGTTGGTCCTGGCGCGGTTGTAACAGGAGCCAGTGGGATCCCAGGTATTGAAACATAGAGGCCAAGGGGCAGGATGCATTCTCCAAGGCTCATGTGACTGGCGCAGACCCTCCTGAGCGGAGCTACGGGCCACCTACCTGTGCAGTAAAGAGGCTCTGCCAGATGTCAACACCCACATCCCACCCGAAGTGCACGTGACACGGGAAAAGTCCCAACTTGGAAATTTTAATGCAGTGAAAGTACATCGATGTGGAGACTTGGTTTGCATTTGTCAGGATGAAGGAGGGAAGTGGTCAGAGAGGCAGCAGAAGAGAGATGGGAACACAAGGTCTACTTGTTGGCAGGAGACGCTTGGGGAGGTGGTATTTCACTAGCACGAGAACAACCAAACAAGATATTCAGTACGGTCCAGGAGGATCCTTGACCACTATTGCCACCTGGGAAGCTCACAGTTGGGTGTAACCACATCTAAAAGCCAGACAGTCTGGCATGTTGGCCTGGAAGGAGCCCCGACGTCCCCTTCTCCAGGTCACGCTCAGTTTCCACTTGTTCCAAGTGGCCGACAGCTCACTGGGAAGCCAGCTAGAGGGTCGTTCTGGCCAGTTGAGGCGGGGAGGGTGAGGCCGGCAGGGGATCCTGCAGGGAGCCTGAGGTTGGGGACCAGTGGGACGCTGCTGCTCCTTACTGCGTGTGTGTTGGGGGACAGGGAAGGCTCTGAGTCTTGACCCGCAGCAAGACTGGCGGGAACCTGGGGCCTTTGCTGCAGGCCCTGCACCTGGATGAAGGTCTCCTCCAGAAACAAACTACAAAGAAACAGTGTGGGACTGAAAATAACTGTGCAAGTGGGGCAAAATCATGGACAAGAAGATATACAAAAAGACCAAAAAACCCCAACTGCCACTCCTACGGGGCAGGGAACAAAAGTGGGGAAGGGAGCATGCCCGCTGCACAAGGCACCCTGGAAGGGGTGGGCAAACCACGTAAGCCACCGCTCCTGCCCGAGCCCTGGACCCATCCCTCCCCCCACCCCGTGTAAGGAGTCAGACCCCTGCCCACCTTGCGGAGAGAGCAAGGGAAACTGTTACTTGTTCTGGCTCCCTCCTTGTTACAAAGCCTTGCCTGAATTTCTTGTCTGGCCTCTGATCAAACTCTGTTGATCAAGGAGGCCAAGAACCCTGTTGGTAACAACAGGAGAGAACCAGCTGGTGACTTACTGCAGGAGCAAGTGACACTTGATGGCCAGGCAAACCAACCGTGGACCTTGTCAGGCAAGACAGGTGATTGAGGAGAACCCCTAGAGGCAGGGGCGGCTGTCCCCGCTGGCTGGGGGACACAGCTAGCCACGCCCCTCTCCACTCACTCCCAGGCTCATCATTACGTGAACCTCCACGTCCGCACTTACCCACGTCATCCCAGTAAGCTCCGAGTTACTCAAGCATGAGTTACCGGACCTGATGAGGCTGCGGTGAAGGACTATCTCACCCCACCCGCTTTATCCCAGCCCCCCGCGGGTGGGAGCTGGTGGAGACTGACTGCTCCTCTTACAGACAAATAGAGCAGCTGTGTGGTTAATTTCGCAGCCCTCTCCCCGTGGTCTGGCGAGTCTGCTCTTACTCCCCCTGGCATTCTGTCTTTGCTCACCTGGGCTGGCCAGAAACGCTGCCTCCTCCAGCGTCCCCAAGGCAACCACTCCGTGCGCTCGGACTCCTGAACCCATGGCAACCGGCCAGCTGCGGTTCCCAGGCGACGTCCCCCAGCAAGGCTGCTGCCCTTGGCTGGTCAGCAGGACCTCTCAGGAGGGTGCTAGGTTCCAGGGTAGACTCCCTTCTTCCAGGAAAAAGGCAAATGACCCAATCTCCACAGCCTCCCACGTCCCCCTCCTAGTTAGAACTGATTTGGGCTTCATGGGGTTATAGCAGTTCTGTTGGAACCTAGAAATAAAGCAGGATTTTCACTGATCTTCGTAGAGGGGGCACTCCTTCTGCCTTTATTTTGTTCTGTGATGACCATCAAGCTTGACTTAGGGGGTCTTTCCTTTTTCATCCCCTTTCCCTTCCTTTGTAACCTGAGTTTTGGATATCTATCTATATCTCTCTGTCTCTACGCATCCATCCATGCATTTACCCACCACCCATTCATCCACCCCGTCTACCCACTAATCCAACCCCCCCACCCACTCACCCACCCATCTGACCCATCTATCCACCAACGAACCCATCCACTCACCTGCACACACCAATCAGTGACTGGGGGGGAAGTGAATGCCTCCTGCATTAGAAGTGGGGAGTCTTAACCACTGGACTTTCGACACATGAGTTTTTCGTTGGAGAGACAAAAAATTGTCCAAAACACCCACTGCGTCAGTAGGTGACTTTGTTGCCCCCAGAGGTGGAGAATTATGGGAGATTCCTCCCGGAGAGGTACAGCAATCACATCTTTCAAGCTCTGCCCGCCCGTGTCCTTGATCTGTTCTTGAGGAAAGTTCTGCGGACGAGGAGACGCTGTCAACATGTTTACAGAGTGCGCTGAACTGGTGGGCACCTCAGATGCTGTTTCAGCATTTAGCAGGACAGCAGGCCTTGAAATCTGTCCCACCAGGGAGAAGGCTGCCCATGGCTGGTTGTCGCTGGAAGACAGACTGCCTGTGATAACCTTGTGCATCATCAACTTCTGCAGAGAGGGTGGGAATTGGTTTGACTCAAAAAGACTGAGCTGCAGCAGGAGAGACTGAAGTTAGGCACCTGGAGGAACTTCCAAGCTTACTTTGTTTGGGTGTCGAGGAGACACAGAGAGAGGGCAGAGGTCATACCAGTGGCTATTTTTAATCTTCTGTAGCAGCTGGACTCCATCTTCAGCAGCCTAACCTCACAAACATTCACAACTTGTAGCCATGCCCCAAACAGAGCTGTCATCAAATACCACTTCCCTCTCTGTCTTAGCGAGAAGGAAAACAAACAAAACCAAGTGGAGGAGAGAGATTTCATGTTTTTCTAATAGAACGGCGTAAGGCGTGGGCAAGAAACAATTTCTGCTCAGCCCTTCCGAGCCGCTGTCACAGCCACCCCCTCCCCCTCCCCCAAAGCAACAAGAACCGCAAAGCCAAGTTCAATAAAGATGAAGAACAGTGTGTCTGAGCTCTCCGGAATGAGCCGGTCGTCCCCAGCGAGGCCTGGAGGGAAGACAGAGATGAAGGGCTTTTGGAAATCGGCCACCTCTCTGAGCGGGTGGACGCGTGCGGGCTCGGGAAATAGGCAGCAGCCAGGACAGATGAAGGCCAGGCCTCAGGGCTCCCGGGAAGCTCGGGTTGTGACAGGTGCCAATCAGCACCAACAGCCTGCAGGCTCAGCCGTCAGGGCTTGACAGCCTCTGGTCGCCGTGGCTGCAGTCGGGCGTGGAGAGGCAGGTGGGAAGGAGAGTTTTGGGGAGTCGAGGGGGAGGGCGGGAGGGTGGGAGCCTGCTTTTTGGAAGTGTTTGGCTCCTGGGTGGGTTCTGTCCCAGCAGCATTTTTTAACATCGCTTATTTATTTATCTGGCTGCACCGCGTCTGTGTTGCTGTGTGCAGGCTCTCTCCAGCTGCGGCGAGCAGAGGTTACTGTCCAGGTGCAGCGTGCCAGCCTCTCATCGCAGTGGCCTCTCTTGTGGCAGAGAGGTGGTGGGCTCTGTCGTTGTGGCTGGCTCAGTTGCCCCCACGGCATGTGGGCTCTTAGTTCCCGGACCAGGGATTGAACCCGTGTTTCCTACATTGGCAGGTGGATTCTTAACCACCAGACCGCCAGGGGAGGCCCCCAGCAGCTCCGCGAGTCTGCGCTGGTCGCTGCCCCTCCGTGAGCCTGTTTCCTTCTCTGTAACAGGCAGGAGGGGCCTGGAGCTGTGGTCCTGCATGCTGGTGGGGCTCGGTCTGGGCACTGCTCACAAGCTGGGCTGAGAGCCAGAGGCCTGGGGGCTGCATGGCTGGACTGTGGCCCTTGACAGTCTCTAAAGACTCTAAAAGGGGAAAACAAAGTTTCCTTGGGCATACCCAGGCCTCATCGCAGGCCTGTCCACCAGAATCAGCCAGGGACACTTTGACTCCTTGTAACTGGGGTCACGCCAGGACCCCTCGACATCCATGGGAGGGAGGCTTGCCTGGATTGTGCAGTGGCCCCGGGAACCCGGGTGAGTTGATGGCGGCTCCAGGTCAGGGGTCTATGGGGTCAGCCTGGAGCCTGACTGCCTCCCTTCCCGGGGGTGTAACTTCTCTACGCCTGCTTTCTCATCTGTGAGATGCAGATGGTAATCAGACCTGCCTCACAGGTTGGGGGAAAGTGAGATGAAACATGGAACTCAGGGGCTTCCCTGGCGGTCCAGTGGTTAAGACTCCATGCTTCCACTGCAGGGATCGTGGGTTCAATCCCTAATCGAGAGACCAAGATCCTACAAGCCATTAGGTGTTGCAAAAAAAAAAAAAAGAAAAAGCGTGGAACTCAGGGCAGTGCCTGGTGCATGGAAATAGAATTCAGCATCTTTATTTTTCTTTTGTCTTTTTCTGGTTGCACCATGCGGCTCACGGGGATCTTAGTTCCTGGACCAGGGATTGAACCTGGCCCCGTCTGTGAAAGTGCCAAGTCCTAACGGCTAGGCCGCAGGTAATTCCCTCAGTGTCCTTCTTACTGGCTCCCTGATTGGCCTCCATCACATCCACGAGGGCAGCGATGGTGTGAATGGGTGGGGAAAAGAAAAAAAGAACAAAGGGAGAGAGGGAAGGGGGTGAGGAGAGAGAGAACCCACAACTTCCAGAACCTGACCAACGGCAGAAATGTGCCCATCTGTTTCAAGGCATCCTTTCCAGGGATGGAGCTCCCACAGAACAAGCCTGGACATGTCCAGATGAAGGAAGAGGGGAGATGGGGGACCCAGCACCTCACATCTCAAAACCCAGTCTTCACCACACAGTGAGCAAAATTCAACATGAAATGTGTTTAGCACAAGGACCGGTGTCGAGCTCAGCTACTTTGGAAAACCAGACAGAGACAATCGTTTTCGCTTGTTCTTTGTTTCTTTTGCTGTCACTTCAAAGCCATTCGATTGGTCTGTGTTCAAGAAATGTTTTTTAATCTCCCAAATTATGGCTTCTCTATATGTTCTTGTCACTGTAAATTACATTGTGAGTCCCTGAGCCAATTTTTTTTTTCTGATGTCAATTAAAAACTCCCCCCAGGGCCCTCTGCTGTGTATTACCTGCATGCTTCCATTTCTGCGGCTGCCTCACTCCTGCCTCTGTTTTCTCCCCAAATCTGGCTTCCTGGAACCTGCAGAAGCATCAGCTTCCTTCGGCTCCTTACCCTGGGGACCGCTGGGACAGCTCCACCGTAGCTGCGGGGGTGGGGCAGCCCACTGTAAGCAAACCCTCATCCCCAGGCCGCCCCAGGAGAAGTTTGACCCCCAGAGTCCCTTAGGCCCTCAAGGATTGGCGCACCCATGGCCGGGATGCAACTCTGGGCCCGGGGGCTCCGGCCTCTGCCACCTGCAGGCAATGTTAATCGCCTGGCACCTCCGCGGCTCTTGTCACATCGCCCAGCCTTCCCGGCTAATGAGTCATCCGTACGCGGCCATTTGTTTGTGCGGGTTTCAGACAGACTAATGCTTTTAATGGCACATAATCATTTTTCAGAAGTCATTTGATGCCACTAATCATCTTGGTAATACGGCACGATGGAACGCGTAATGACATTCGGAACAGGACAAATGGCAGTGCAATTCCTGGCTTTCTCCCTCTAATCTGTATTTCATCACGTGCCCCGCTGCTAATGACACCGAGGACTGTTAATAAACAACTGCCTTAAGGGGGCTGATTCCCCCCTCGGGGTTTAGAAGGGCAGTCTGGCATCCGCTCAAAATAATTCCTGATGGAAGTGTCCGTGGGCAGAGGAGTGGAAGCAGTTTCTAGCAAGTCTCTCCTCCACCTTGGGGCCAAAGCCTGGCTAAGATCTGCTTTGCTGGGCGGGGGATGGGGGAAGTGAATGTCCACTGAGAAGACCAGTGTGGAGGCGGGGAGGCCCCAGAGGAAGTGATAGAAGCGCAAGTCTGTGAGGATTCCTGACCGGGAGGTTTTAAGCTGATTCTCTTGAGCCGCTAGGTTCCATGGAGAAATGTGTCGTCACTGAGAGAGGTGAAGACTGAACTCTGAGATGGGGAGGTGGGGACAGAGTCCCTCCTGGCCTTCTCCTGACCCCCCACCAGGGCCTTGGGTCAGGATGAGGGGCCGGGGTCAGGGTCTGGACGCTTCTTTGCCCTTGAGCCATCCCTCCCATTCAAAGGGTTTCTTGGGGCTCTCGGAGAGCCGGGAGTCGGGAGGCAACTGGCCGCTGCGTGGGATTTCTATCCTGTGCGTGTATGTCAGTTGTTCAGTCACGTCCGGCTCTTTGTGACCCCATGGACTGTAGCCCGCCAGACTCCTCTGTCCATGGGATTCTCCAGGCAAGAATACTGGGGTGGGCTGCCATTCCCTTCTCCGAGGGACCTTCCCGACCCAGGGATGGGACCCAGGTCTCCTGCACTGCAGGCAGATTCTTCACTGTCTGAGCCGCCAGGGAAGCTCACTCATCTGCAAAGTAAATAAAACTAAGAGTCCTTTATGGGCCTCTGAGTGTGAGGGGCCTACGTATATGCCATAATCAGAGGGCTTCACTGACCCTACCTTCCTGAGGACACGTCTTTTGAGTGATGACTTAAATGAGATAGCATTTTACCCTGGTGCCCGCCAGAGAGTAACTGTAAAATAAAATGCAGACTCAGAACGAACTATGATTACAAAGGGGGACGGATGGGGAGAAGAGATAGTTAGGGAGTTTGGGATGGACATGAACACAATACCATATTTAAAATGGATAACCAACAGGGACCTCCTGAAGAGCACAGGGAACTCTGCTCAATGCTATGTGGCAGCCTGGATGGGAGGGGAATTTGGGGGAGAATGGATACGTTTATGCGTGGCTGAATTCCTTCCCTGTCCACCTGAAAGTTTCACAACATTGTTAGTCGGCTATATTTCAATACAAGATAAAAAGTTAATAAAGCAATTACAGTAATGATGGGGAGAAGGCTGATGCCACTTCAGAGACCAGGGTAGCCTGGTGGGGCTGCGTCTGTGACAGCTGCCCCAGCGCAGCAAACATCTTGGGTCCAGGCAGACAGCCTGCGGTCATTCTCTGGGTTCTGATTGGAGGGCTGAGCTCTCTCCGCCTCATTCTCCTTCCCATCTTCATCTCCTTCCTTGGGGTTTCCAGGGAGGATGCTGGTGAGTCTCCCCATTGTTGTTGAGTCGCTAAGTGGTCTCTGACTCTTGCGACCCCCTGAACTGTAGCCCACCAGGCAAGAATACTGGAGTGGGTTGCCATTTCCTTCTCCAGGGGATCTTCCCGACCCAGGGATTGAACTCACGTCTCCTGCGTTGCAAGCAGATTATTTACTGCTGAGCCACAGGGAAAGACCATGAGCCTCCCCATGTACCCTGCGAAAACAATCTCAGATCTGGGGTTCAGGGCAGGGAGCTGGTGGACAGGGCCCCGGGGCACACGCAGGGGAGCGGTTAAGAGCAGGTATGCAGAAGTCAGAGGGACTTGTCACTAGGCGTGCGCAGCACGGGGCAGGCAATTAACCACTCTGAGTCGTGTGTGCTGTTATGAAAGGATATTAACGACATCTCCCTGGCCGAGAATCACCCTGAAGATTAAGTGAAACAATGCGTGTCAGATGCTGAGTGCAACGTAGGCCCTCGCACAACATGAGTTATCACAGTTGCTGCCTCGGGCAGGTCTGGGGGTGGCCCTATTGGATGAGAGAGTCCGGGGCGCGGGGCAGGGACAATGGGAACTTGGATGCAGGTGGGCAGATTTGGGAAGGCCCTCGAGGGGACAAGGAGGGCAGTGTTCGTGGCCGTGGACGGCGGGTATCTTCAAGGCTGCATACCCCAGGCTGTTCTTGGTCCCCCATCGACACTACATCGAGAAGATGCAAGAAACCGCAGTGGAATGCCATCTGCTAGCAAACAGGAAAGCCCCCGGTGTCCTTGCCGGTGTTTAATAATTAAGCCTAAGCGGCTGGATGAGGGCTGACTGGAGTTCTGATATCCATTTGAATAAAGTCCTTTCCCGCCCTCCTCAAGCTCAGGTCCCGGGGATCCTGGGCTCCAAAGAGCCCTGCGCCTCCCTGTCCGCCCCAGCCTCCCATTCATGGGTGGGGCGGGCAGTGGGTGCAGACACACAGGGCCTGGGTTCAAGGAGAAGTCTTAGAAACGCCGGCCTCCTGAAGCTGCTGGCTGGAAGGACCTATCTGGAGGCCCTGGCTGTGTCCGGCCAGCCTGCACCGAGCCGGCTCGCAGTGGCTCCCGCAGAAACCAAAACGGCAGCAGTAATCTCTGTTTATCCTCTGCAGTTGTTCTGTGGCCTGAGATGGGTCGAGGTCTTCTTTCAGATGATCTCCTGCAGTCTCCACTCCCAGGTCTTGAGAGGTACGCATTGGTGTTCTACAGATCCAGGAAACTGGGTCTCAGAAAAGCAGTCACATGCAAGGCTCATAAATAGTAGAATAGAGGTCCAAGCTGGTGTTTGAACCAAAGTTCCCACACTTCACTGTACTGGCGAGATGAAGTTTCTTTCTCTGTCAAATAAGTTTCTTTCTCTGTCAGATAAGAACTGAGACTGCATTTATGGAATCCTCTGTCCCTCCTTGCCCTTCCCTCTCTCCCTCCCGTCCTCCTTTCTTTCATTAAACGTTGCTCCGTGCTGGGAAAAATTGAGGGCAGGAGGAGAAGGGAGCGACAGAGGATGAGATGGTTGGATGGCATCATCAACTCAATGGACACGAGTTTGAACAAACTCCAGGTGATAGTGAAGGACAGGGAAGCCTGGTGTGCTGCAGTTCATGGGGGTCACGAAGAGTCGGACCCCACTGAACCACTGAACAATAACAGCATTGCTTTTTATTAAATTCTGCCATGGGCAGAGAGAACACATATGTCTGGGGCACCTTCCTGCCCAGGGGATGTGTTGCCTGGGACCTCCCAGAGGGAAAGGATCTGAGACCCCCACACCAGATGATGCATTTAGGGAAACCCTCTGATGTCTCCGGCCAAGAAAGGAGTGTGACAGGGTGGTCAGTGCTCAGAGAATGTTGGGTGAAGCCCGGGAGCCCAAGGCCCTAAATAGAGTTTCAAGAGGAGTGCTAGTCTTTCTTTTTTTTTTTTTTGATGTGGACCATTTTTAAAGTCTTTATTGAATTTGCTACAATATTGCTTCTGTTTTGTGTTTTATTTTGCTTTTCTGGCTGAGAAGTATGTGGGATCTTAGGTCCCTGACCGGGTACTGAACCCACAGCTTCTGCATCGGAAGGCAAAGTCTTAACCACCGGAGCACCAGGGAAGACCCCTGCTGACCACTGTTGCTTCCCCCACAGGGACATGTAAGTTGGCAAATTGTTGCTTATCCTGGGATTCTGCAGCTGTATCCACAGCAGACAGTGGCGGCTGTGAAGTGGGTGTTGTCTTCCCAGCTGGACGGACAGCCTCATGGCGGGGCTGTTGGAACAAGCAGTGGGAGCAAAGCCCTGACCGGTGCCTGGACTGCTGGCCCCCTGCCCCTCTGTGTCCCACCCTCCTCCTTCCTGTTTTTCTGGTCCAAGTCCATGTGATGGAGACTGGGCGTCAGAGGGCAGCAGGCCTAGGGAATAACTATAATTACCCGCAGGCAGCAGTTGGCATGTCTGTCTAGTAAAACCTGCAATTTCATTGTTTCAGGAGCACCAATGTGCCAGGAAAACACATCTCCAATCGCCCTTTTCTGCTCCACACTGTCAGTTCCCCAGGGTCTTATGGCTGGTTGCATTTTTTTTTCCTTCTTACATACTCCAGAGGGGCTATTCTTTCAGGGTCCCATGCCCACGAAATGCGGCGTTTGAGCATCAGGTGCATGAAAGCCTGGAGACTTCATCCTGTAAGGCTGGCAGATGGAGGGTCCCACACCAGGGTCCCCCGGGTGCAGGGCTGTATGAGGGGGTACCTCGGCCCTGATACATCACACTACCAGGCCCCTGGAAGGGGCTCCACGAATTGCTTGTTCAAGAAACTCTACATGGAGATCACAGCACCTGCCTCTGAGTGTTTTCTGAGGACTAAGTGAAATAACACATGTTGGAGTGTTTGGCTGAGGGTGGGTGAGAGCCCATTGCCCACCATGGATCCTACAAACACCTCCAGGGGATGTCCATAGAGTGAATGCTACTCAGCACCAAAACAGAACAAACTATGGCATGTGACACTGTGTGGACATGTCTTTTTCTAAAAGGGAATTTATTGCATTCATTTTTTTTTCTTAATTGGAGTTTAGTTGATTAACTATATTATGTTTCAGGTATATAGCATAGCGGTTCAGTTTTATATGTATATACTTGGATATATGTATATTTAGATTCCTTCCCATTATAGGTTATTACAGGATATTGAATGTAGTTCTCTGTGCTATACAGTAAGTCCTTTTCAAAACCTATTAAACAAACTGTGATGTGTGTCTGCTAATCCCATACTCCTAACTTACCCCTCCTCGCCTTTCCCCTCGGGAACCGTGACCGTGTCTCCATACTGCTGAGTCTGTTTCTGTTTTGTGAGTAAGTTCAATCATACCATTTTTATATTCCCCATATCAGTGATATCATACGATATTTGTCTTTCTCTGACTTACTTCATTTGTATGACAACCTCTAGATCATCCATGTCGCTGCAAATGGCATTATTTAATTCTCTTTTTATGGCTGAGTAATATTCCATTCAATTCCATATATATATATATATGTAATGCATATATATACACACACATACACACACATACACCACATCTTCTTTATGCATAGATTCATTTTTTTTTAACTTTTTATTTTGTACTGGGGTATAGCCAGTTAATAATGTTGTGACAGTTTCAGGTGAACCATCAAAGGACTCAGGCATACACATACATGTATCCCCTCTCCCCCAACTCCCCTCCCACCCAGGTTGCCACATAACATTGAACAGAGTTCCATGTGCTACATAGTAGGTTCTTGTTGGTTACGCATGGATTCATCTTTTTCTTTCTTTCTTTCTTTTTCTTTTTTTTACAAAAGTTTATTCTTAAATGTACAATAGGTTCCAAGACAACACTTCATTCTAGCTATAGGCAGCAATGGATATCATGGCAGGGAATCCAGGTGTTTAAACAGGAATGGAACTAAGGGTCATCATTGCCTCAGGCACAAGGAACTTTTTGCCAGATTTCTTAATTCCACCAGTGGCCAGGGGGCCTTTCCCCGTGGCCTTTGCTTTTAGCTCCTCGAGTTTCTTCTGCTCCTCCTTCTGCTTCCGCTCGAATGTCTTATCCTCCTCGTCCATCTCCTTGGCTTGCTTCTTGGGCTGCTTCAGGGGCTGCTTCTTGCCACTTTCACGGCCCAGCATGGCGCCTGCCGCCCCTTCCCCAGACCCTGCCACCGGAAGCGGATGGATTCATCTTAATTGCGGTTTACTAAGTGAAAGAAACCAGACTCAAAGGTGACTCTATGATGCTGTAAAAGGCTGAGCTGTTGGGAAAGAAGAGAGAGCAGTGGTGGCCAGGAGCTGGGAAGGGGAGGACAGGATGATGCAAAGGATTCAAGCGACTTTTCGAGGTGATGGAGCTGTCCTGCATCTCGAATGTGATGGCTCGATGAGTGCATGCATTTGTTAAAACTTCCAGAGCCATCACTTTTTAAAAGGGTCAGTTTTACCGTATGGAAATCATACCTTAATTAAAGGAAATGAAACAAACAAAAAAACACCTACAGACCCTGAAATGATGGGAAAACCCAAAGAGCCTGTCTGGCCTTTGGAGGGGTTGTGTGGTTGGCTGGGTCCTGGTTTGTCTCATTGCCTTCTGTGTGGACGCCATGGGAGGCATAGGCATTTCCTGTGGAAAGGGCAGGACTCTGCCTTAGCCGTAACACTCCCCTGGGGAAATGTAGCCAAAGTGGAAAATTCACACCTGGATGCCTGAGTGTTGGCTAATGGGGACCCAATGGTTCATGTCCAGGAAATAACTAATGACATGAGGCTCATCGGGTTAAGAAAGCCGGAGCCCGCGAGGGAGGTGGGGGGAGCACGGTGGATGACATGGTTAATGTGGAGTGCAGGGTGGGAGTGCGGTCCCTGCCTGATGGATGCTTCAGTCAAGTGGCAAACTCATGGGCGTAAAATCGCCTCTTGCGATGGGTCAGTTTCAGTTCCGGCAGGCGACAAAGGTCCTGTTAGTGCCTCCATCATTAAGCAATATAGACACAGGTAATTTGCTTCACTCTTCGGAGGCAAAGTTAAATGACTCATCATTATCTTATTAATGCAATCACAGGCTGAAAATGCAGCCTGCTTGGCATTTTGCCTCGGCAGCACTTTCTGGAGAGGTCAGATGTTTATGGCCTCTCCGGCTCACTTCCTTGACAGTTTCTTTCTCTTCCCAAAAGCTCACGCTTTGTTCCCCTGCCTCCCTGGGTCACTGGGCAGATACTTCTTGGGATGACATTCTATAGCTGTGCATGTCAGGGCTTGGAGAAGGGGTGCGTTCAGTTGCAAGTAACAACATCCAGCTGAAAGTGACTTAAAACGGAAGGTCTTCTTTTTCCCTTACACAAGACACTGCAGGTGAGTGTTCTGGGGTTACTTCAGCTTCACAGTCATGTCAGGGCTCTGGGAGGCCTCTTTGAGTTTTTCTCAGTCTTTCCGTTTCATCAAAATATGGCGACAGCAGCTCCAAACTTTTCCTGCTCATCTATCCACATGTAAAGTTCACAAGGAGTAGCAAGTAAGGGCTTTTTTTTTTTGCCTCTTTCTGTCTTTCTGTCTCTCTCTGTCTCTTTGCCTCCCTCCACTCCCTTTAAAAGAGGAGGCAGAACCATTTTCCCCAGAGATCCCCAGATTTTCTCATTGACTGGGACAAGTCATGCATTGATGTCCGAGCTGTAAGGAAGTGGGGAAGTGCTTCCCTGGTGATTTCAGCATCTATAGCAGGAGGCAGGTTTTGAAGGAGAAGGATGCAAGGATGGCTTTGGGGCAGATGGTGGACAGTTACCACCAAGAGCTTCAGCACGTTGCCTCAGAACATCATCTAAGCGGTGGCTGGCGGGGGTCCATGTCTGCCCCCAGAGCCCATTCTCTGAGTCCTTAAGCCCAACTATGGGGTCTTCCTCTGGGTGATGTAGGGGTCTATGAAGAGCAAGAAAGAGCATACCCCCACCCTGTCCCTGACTTTGGAGCCCAAAAATCTACTGTAAGAGAATGTTGTTCATATAGTGAAAAAAACAAAACAGACCTCGACATTCTTAGACACCAATGTTCCCCATAAGCCCAACCTCACAGAAACTCCCAAAGTGCTAATATCTTTTAAATTTCCAATGATCAGGGTGCCAGATGTCTGATACTAGGGGCTTTCTCTTTTCAGGAGGAAAATGCCCCAAGTTCAACCACTTCTTAAAAATGTATTTATTTTTAAATAAACTGGAGGGGCTACTCTCTCAATGAGGTGCTGGGGCTTCTCTTGCTGTGGGGCAGACTCTAGGCACATGGGCTCCAGCAGTCGCGGGGTGCGGGCTCAGGAGCTGCGGGTCCCGGGTTCTAGAGCACACGGGACCCTAGTTGCTGGCACACGGCCTTAGCTGCTCCGTGGCATGTGAGGTCTTCCTGGATCAGGACCGAACCACGTCTCTCGCGTTGGCAGGCGGATGCTTCACCCCTGTGGCCCACGGGAAGCCCTCCACGACCTCTGAGTGCAACCTCTCTCTGCTGGGCCCGAAGCCCCGTGTCCTTCCTCGGTCTGGTGTCTGGCCTCTTGCAGCGAGCCAGTCTCCCTTCCCTGCCCTCCTTACTCTGTTCATTTGGAAGGATAAAAACACACAAAACGAAACAAAATGTGAAACCAGAGACATTACATTTTCACACTGTGTGACATCAGAAGCTCTGGGCGGGGGGCCCAAATGTCATTTCTCTCCTGCTCAGTCGCTAAGTCGTGTCTGACTCTTTGCAACCCCGTGGACTCCAGCTCGCCAAGCTTCCCTGTCCTTCACTGTTTCCCAGAGCTTGCTCAAACTCATATCCGTTGAGTTGGTGATACCATCCAACCATCTCATCCTCTGTCGTCCCCTCTCCTTTTGCCTTCAATATTCCCCAGCATCAGGGTCTTTTCCAGTGAGTCGGTTCTTCACATCAGATGGCCAAAGGATTGGAGCTTCAGCTTCAGCATCATCAGTCCTTCCAGTGAATACTCAGCATTGGTTTCCATAGGTTATCAAGTCTCAAAAGATACAGGCGGGCGGGACAGTAGTCTGCATCCAGAGGGTGGCCCCTTCTGTGTTTTCCGATCTGGCCTCTCTGACAGACAAAATTGCTGAAAGAAACGTGATAGCCCCCCTGTGTGAGTGTGAGAGCCGGCCTTGGACAGCAGGCCTGGCTTCTGCTACTCTTCTGGATCCGCCCCCTTGTCAACCTGGCCTCTCACCTGCTGGGGTGCTGCCTCTGGCTTCTGGCACCCACCACAGCCATCAGGTTGACCGTCAACCCTAGCACTGAGGGACCCCCAGCAGCCAGACCAGCCCCCTTAGGAGCACAGACAGCCAAGCTCTTTAGCCAAGCAGCAGGCAAGTCCTTGGAGCCGAGGGCCTTTGGGTCCCCTCCCTAAGAGCGCCCAGCCACTGTGCTTTTATGATTCTGTCTTCGTTTCTCTCTGCTCTTTTCCGATTGCTTTGGTTCCTATAAGCTATGCCTGATTTGGAAGGTAAAAAGCAAGAAACAAAACTTGCAAAACCAGAAACATTAATTTTTCACGCTATACAACATCAGAAGCTCTGGACCGGGGGCCTGTAGGCGCTTCTCTCCCTTCTCTGAGGGAATGAAACCCTGGGGCTTCCTTTAAGATTCAGAGGGCTTTTCCTTGCATATTTCCGGCCTCTGACTCCCCATCAGATGAAACAGCCAAGGGTCTTAAGATCAGCCGAAGCGGGGAGGTGCCTCACTGGGAGGGTATGATGCTCAGGGATGACTGATGCTTGAGGCACGAGCGTGACGGAGCTTTCGGCAGCTTTGAGAAAGGAAAGAAGAACAGATGGGACAAGATGGGAAGTCAGGAAAAGGAGGGAAAAGGAGCAGATTGTTTATGTCGTATTTAAGTTCTTCAGACACCTCCAAAGAAAGCACTTCTGCTCCCTCCCTCCCCGGGTGATGGCAGAGAGACAAAGAGGGTTAAGTAACTTTCCAGAAGTCACACAGCTGGCAGGAGCCAGAGCCGGAGGATCTGAAGCCGCAGGCATGGCCCTCCTGCGGCCTGGGATCCAGGCAGGCAGTGTGGCCCCGTAGTCTGGGCCAGGCGAGGAGGGCTGGGTCGCCACTGTGTCTCAGCCCCCCTCCCACGGCAGGCCTCCGTTTTCCCAACTGTGCAGAACTGGCCTCAGCTGGTTTCCGGCTGCCAGTGTCAGGGGGAGGGGGCTCCTCCCTGCTCCGCGGGGGCCACGCGGGGACGTGGCTTCTCACTGGGAATGGAGGGGACACTGGATTCTTCTGGTCACATCATGCAGGACTGTGAGCCTGGGGGACCGAGGCTGGCTGCACCCACCGGGTGGGCTGCAGGCGTGCACAGGAAGGCGTTGGCCAGCCGTCCAGGGAGTGGGGCCTGCACCCATTCCCTGGGTTCCAGCTTCTTGCTCTTCTTTCTTTGCACGGGCTTCTGATGCCCCTCCTCTCCCCACACTGCTCACCCCAAGGAAACAGTGGGCTGCTCACGGCGGAGCATGGAGTGAGTGCCTCTGTCTCACACAGTCTGGCTGCGTTATGTCCAGAGAGGGTCGGACCTCTAAGAAGAGTGACCACGGCTCAGACTCAGTCCCTCCTTCATCTCCCATCTGGAAGAAAGAGAGAGAGGAGACATTAGAAGTCCTAGGGAAACTCTAGTCCTGCTTAGAAAGGTAAGTGTTCATGTGATAGAGGTGATCACATGACTTGTCCCAGACTCAGCTTTCTGTCCACCCCCTCGAATACACACACATACACACACACACACACACACACACACACGCTGCCTATGAGTCATCCTTGCGAAGCCTCCCCTCTGCATGGAGGAGGCTGTCGGGCTGCCAGAAATTCCATCACTGAATCATCTCGCACTGCAGGAACCCTGTCATGATGCTCTGGCTTCCACGCTAAAGGAGAAAGAATAATAACAATAACTCACATGTTGCGACTGCTGCTTAGAGGCTAGACACATGAATTTATATGGATAACCTCATGTAATTGTCCCAACTCCCTTACAAGGGTGGTTCTACTGTTATTTAGCCCTATTTTACAGATGAGAAAGGTGAGGAAGGCCTGACATCACAGCTTCAGCAAGGAGCGAAGACGTGGCGTGAGTCCTGGTCTCCTGTCCCCATTGTCTGGCTTTGCTCACAATGCCCATTTGCTTCTTTGAAAGCCAGAGTTGCCAACACTCAAAGCAGGTCCTCTACTTTCAGGCTGGAACATCACTCCGGGTGATGGAGCTTCTGCTGGCACTGGAACACACACAACAGAAAATAGAGTGCACCAAATGGATTCGATTTTGCCTGAGCCTCAGTCTTGAGGTTTCGGGATGCACCTTTGGGGAAGATCAAAGCTGGCCCCAAGGCTCCCTCTGCCCCGACTGTCTTCACCTCCCCCTTGATGAGCCGTGCAGTGTCAGGGTTTGACTTGGCTCCACAGAGCCAATTTTAAAAAGGCATCTCACTCACAGCTATTCAGATTTCAGAAATAAATGCTCTGCACCGCTGATCAGAACGCCCGGAGTCAACAGAGCTGGTGACAACTTAAGAAATGCACCCGATACTTAAGGCTTTCATCTTAATTATACATGTTCAAATCATAGACAGATTTTCTCCTTCTGGTCCTGAATATCAGAGCTGCCAAATCCAATTGAATCATCTTCTTTTAAATGCATTTTGCGGTATGCATTTCACCGTTTTCTCAATTTCCATTGTAAACGAGCACCAGAATTGTGCTGAGGGCCCTTTTCTTACAGGCTGCATTATTCAACCAGCAAATGAAGAAAGGAAAATGCTGATTGCAATGAATTAAAAAAACAGTCCTGGGCATCCTCCCGGGTTTGGCTAGGACTGACCGTGGCCAGGTCCAGGGACGACCATCTTTGTGGCAGGGTTTCTGTCTCTTTACCCCAGGCAGAGACAGCTGGAGGGCAGGTTTGTGCCTTCTGGGGGGAAGCAACCACTCTGAATGGGCTGGGCGGAAGGACTGCCATGGACGTCGGCAGGCCTGTTGTCACAGCACCACCGCTGTCATCAACAGATGCCACGGGCTTTAATTTCTGCGGTACCCTGGCTCAGACGGACTGGGAGATGCATCATTCCCCGGGAAGGACTTGACTGTCACGAGCACTGCAGATAGCCAGTGTCCTTGTCCACCACCTGATGCTCCTGGGTCTGCCTTCCCAGGAATCGGGGGAGGTGAGGTGAGGGGCTCCCTGACTTAAGGTGACAGCAGCTGGCGGGAACCCAGTGCCTGGAATTCTACTGAGGTCTGCCTTCCACGTCTTTGCTTCTTGCTCTCTTCTTGCTCAGGCAGGCACTCCCTCTGTGCTAGCACACAGCCTGGTTCTTTGTGCCTGCATCATACCTCGGTTCTCCTTTCTGATCAGCTTCATGCTTGTTGATTTCACTTCAAGGCCATAGTCCTTCTGGGTATCAGAGGAGGGATCGTTGGGCCCATTTCACAGAAGAGAAGAATGTGCCTCCAGCTCAGACTGAGCTCTGGAGCCGAGCTGTCTGCAGCTGGATCCCAAGCGTGGGCAAGTTATTTAACATCTCAGGGGGTCATGAGCACGGAGCCCTTGTAATAGGATGAGTGCCTTGTAAAGGGGCTTCCCTGGCCGCTCAGCAGTAAGGAATCCACCTGTGATGCAGAAGATGAAGGAAACCTGTGTATGATCCCTGGGTTGAGAAGATCCCCTGGGGACGGTCATGGCAACCCACTCCAGTATTCTTGCCTGGAGAATCCCATGGACAGAGAAGCCTGGCGGGCTTCAGTCCATGGGGTCTCAAAGAGTCGGACACAGCTGACGCAGCTGAGCACGCACACCCTTGTACCAACAGACCCAAGACGGCTGTGTTGCCCTCTTTCCAGCATGCATGGACATAGCGAGGAGTGAGCCACCTACGGCCTGGAAGACAGTCTTCATCGGAACCTGATCACCTTGACACCTGGTCGCAGACTTCTGGACTCCGGTACCAGGGGAAATAAATGTATGCTGTTTGTAAGCCACCCAGTCCGTGGCACTTTGTTATGGCAGCCTGAGTCAACTAAAACACTCAGTGAACATCCTTCATATGCTATGCTGTATAATCCACAAATTTTTTTCTTTTTGGTTTGAGTCAAGGGTACCCACTTTACAGCCGAGAAAAGTGAGGCTCTGAGACATTCATGGACTTGGAAGTCACATGGTATGTAGCAGGAGCAGGAATCCGAAGAACCAGTTCTGACTAGTTCCAAATTTAACCACTACAGGGCAGTATATAGAGTTACACAGTTTAACTCTAGCAAAAGTTAAACTGGTTCAAACCTACTAAGTTTGAGCTTCTTCTAAACGGCCTCTGCACTGTCATCCTCTCTCCATCTCCTGGAAATTCCAGCCAGGGCTCAGGGTTTTAAACACTGGCACGAGGATCTCTTTGCATTTGTATTTCTAAATTTTACAGGTAGTTTTGGATGTCCTGGGGTGGGAGGTCTGCTGCTCAGAAGGGGTAATTGAGCCCAGGATTGCAGTTCTTCTGAGGGATCTGTGACTTCCATCTTTCACCCTGATGGAACCATCCAGAGCCTTGCACACGGCCGGTCTCAATTTGCCCGTCAAAGGATCCTAGTCACAGCTGCCCGGACGACTGAGGGAGCCCTCTGAAACGCCCTCAGTCCTGCCCCAGAAGCAGCAGGCAAGGCCAGCTACATAATTTGTAGAGCCTAGTTCAAAATCAAAATGCAGGGCTTCCCAGTGGCTCAGTGGTTAAGAATCTACCTGCCAATGCAAGAGATTTGAGTTTGATCCCTGGTCTGGGAAGATCCCACATGCCAAGAAGCAACTCAGCCTGTGTGCTGTAACTACTGAACCTGTGCTCTAAAGCCCGGGAGCTGAAACTACTGAAGCCCACGGGCCCTGGAGCCCATGCTCAGCAACAGGGGAGGCCACCACGATAAGAAGTCTGCGCACAACTAGAGAGCAGCCCACACAGCAACGAAGACCCAGCACAGCCAAAATGATAAGTGACTAAAATAAAAATAAAATAGAAATGCAGGGCTCCTTGCTCTAAGAGCAGAAGAAAAGCTTTTCCTTCCTATCAGAATATTTTTTGTTGCTTGAACTGTGGTGCTGGAGAAGACTCTTGAGAGTCCCCTGGATTGCAAGGAGATCCAACCAGTCCATCCTAAAGGAAATCAGTCCTGAATATTCATTGGAAGGACTGATGCTGAAGCTGAAACCCCAATACTTTGGCCACTTGATGTGAAGAACTGACTCATTGGGAAAGACCCAGATGCTGGGAAAGACTGAAGGCAGGAGGAGAAGGGGATGACAGAGGATGAGATGGTTTGATGGCATCACCGACTCAATGCACATGAATTTGAGCAAGCTCTGGGAGTTGGTGACGGACAGGGAGGCCTGGCGTGCTGCAGTCCATGGGTCACAAAGAGTCGGACACGACTGAGCGACTGAACTGATGTATAGTGTTGCACTCCCTTGGTGTGGAAATACTTGCGGGTGAGAGCTGACACAGGCTTGGGGCTGACCCCACGGTTCGCAGCATGGGGTGCACACATGGGACCCTGGCCCCCGGCCACCCAGGCTCCCTCCAAGGATGGGAGGGGATGAGAGAGTGGACGACTGAGGATCACCCCCGGGGAAGTGGCGAGGCCGAGGAGGCCCCTCCCCTGAGCCCACTCCATCGTCCCATCGAACGTCACTGACAAATGGCAAGTTCCAAGATAGAAGGATTAAGGATTTTAAGATGGGTGCTTCCTAGCATGGGCTGCAATGGTCACACACCCATGAAGCTGGTCTTGACAGCAAGTCTTGGAGCTCGTGTGCTTCTGCAGGTGCAAACATGTTAACCCTCCTCCCCGGTCACTCACTGGCAGTTGGCATTTCTCTGCCTGGGCAAGATTCCCTGGGTGACGCCCACTGGCTCGCTGCCCAGGAGATTCAGTCTCTGGTCTGCTGGAGGTTCAGCTATCTCCAGGCAACACTCCCGCCCGCCTCCCCCCACACAAGGTGTCCCTCCCCGCTCCCTGGTTCTGCCCACGTCTGGGCCTCCTTCAGCTGGAGCATCAGCCGCCGAAGCAGTGGGGACCGGCTGGTTCTACATCCCATTTGCGTTGTGTGGGGTGGGGGTGGGGGGAATGAGTGATGAAGGTGCTAATAAGACGGACTGCTAATTAATTGTGGCAAGCTGTATAGCTTTACTGGTTTAATGCTGAAAGGAAAAGGCATTTATGGCTTTCTTCCTTCCACCAGCCCTCCTATACAATTATTTCATCTGCTTCAGAAAATGCACAGATCACTGATAATTGTTAAGTCTGATCATCATAGGCCTGCAAGCTCCAGGCAGCCTGCTCAGCACATTCCTGGCTCCCGATCTGCACCATCAAGTTCAGGGAGCAGACGGCAGGCAAAGGGGAGGGTGACGACCCCTAATCCTCAGGGGATGGGAGAAGACCAGACCCATTCCCACAATGTACCTCTTGTCCTGACTCCTGCTTCCCTGTGCAAAATACTGTTTAATCTCCCCAATTCCTTTGTGTGTGCATTTCTTGTTTTTTTGTTCAGTTGCTAAGCTGTGCCCGACTCTTTGCAACCCCTTGGACTGCAACATGCCAGGCCCCTCTGTCCTCCACCATCTCCCTGAGTTTGCTCAAACTCAAGTCCATTGAGTTGGTGATGCCATCCAAGCATCTCAAACTCTGTTGCTCTCTCTCCTCATGCCTTCAATCTTTCCCAGCATCAGGGTCTTTTCCAATGAAAAAGACCAGGTCTTCACATCAGCTGGCCAAAGGATTGGAGCTTCCGCATCAGTCCTTCCAATGAATATTTAGGGTTGATTTCCTTTAGGATGGACTGGTTTGATCCCCTTGCTGTCCTTAACAGAGGCCAGCGAAAGCTGTCACTGTGGGAGAGGGTGCCTGCCAGATGTGGCTATTGTGAGGCTGCAGCCCTGCAGGTGGAGAGCAGGGGAGAAACAAGCCTGCTTTCTCTCTTCCTGTCTCCCATCTCCAGCCAGGGCTCCTCTTGGCTGCAGCCAGCAGGCACCTGCGGACAGCTCCTGGAGTCTGAGTTGGGTGGAGCAGGTGGAGAGTTGATGTGGGGGTTGATGGAGTTGGATCAGAGATTATAGATGCTTTCTCAGTGAATGGTCAGGGGCCTCAGAAATGGATGGGGTGACTCAGAGAAGAATCTAGACTATGAGAGTCTCTATTTGGTGCCTGGGCAGACAGATGCAGGGTGGACGGAGCTCAGGGTTGTCTTAACCAGCACCTGTCAAACTGTACCGTAAATATTCATACAAATCCCCTCCCCCCACCCAGGGATCTTGTTAAAATGCAGATTTTGACTCAGCAGGTTGGAAGTGGGGTGCATTTTTTTCTAAGAAGATCCCAGGTAATGCCTCTACAGCTTGGACAAGCTGTAGGCCAAGGACAGCTTGGTCCTTGGACAGCACATTGAGTAGCCAGCCTAGCCAGTGCAGGCCTTCCCCCGTGATCACGTGTCCCTCACAGGGGCTGGGTGGTCAGACCGTCCTGGTCATCCATTTCCATCTGTCCTGTCCTCCCTTGCCCTTTGTCCGTCTGTTTATCATTTTGGAATGCCTCTGAAAGTCCTCTATCTCCCTCCACCTCATGAGAGGATAGATAAAAGCATTACTTACCATCTGGCCAGAAATCAACTCCTGTAAGGCAGCCTGACCTGGGGTAACTGACGAAGAGAAAACTTTAATTGGCTCCAATTAACACAAACAAATTGGTTCGACATCCTTGCAATATCAGTTTTCCCTTCTCACCCTGAATCTGCGGTTCATTTCTCAACTTGTCAAAGAAATGCCCAGAAGGGAGTTTTAAAAGGTTGGTGGCCCCCGCTAGTGTTGGTGGGCTCTGTGGGTCCATGGCCCCCAGTTCCTTGCAGTGCAGGGTCTGGGGTAGGTAGGGAGTTGCCACTTCCTGAGCCTTTGCCACGTGCTGGACTCCATGCTAGCAGGGACACAGTGACACGGTTACTTGTCCCACCAGCTCTCTGCGGAGGCACTAGTTGCCCATTTCTGAGGAGGAGGAAATGGAAACTTGGCTGGGAGTTCTGGCAAAGCTAGACTTGATTTTGTGACTGGTTCCAAAATCAATGGGTTTTGTTCACTCACACATATGGCTTCCAAGTAGGACCAAGAGTAGGGAGAGAGAGATGAGGCAGCGCCTTTGGGTGATAGATTTAAGGGGGAGGGCTTCCCTGGTGGCTTAGCTGGTGAAGAATCTGCCTGCAATGTGGGAGACCTGGCTTTGATCCCTGGGTCGGGAAGACCCCTTGGAGAAGGGAAAGGCTACCTACTCCAGTATTCTGGCCTGGAGAATTCCATGGAGTGGAGTCCATGGGGTCACAAAGAATCGGACACGACTGAGTGACTTTCACTTCACTTTAAAGGGGGGAGGTCAAAACTTGGTCTTACCAAGACAGATGATATATCTATGCCTATGTGTGTGTGTGCCAAGTCGCTTCAGTTGTGCCCGACTCTGCGACCCCATGGACTGTAGCCTCAGGCTCCTCTGTTCATGGGATTCTCCAGGCAAGAATACTGGAGTGGGTTGCCATTTGCTTCTCCAGGGAATCTTCTCGACCAAGGGATTGAACCCATAGTTCTTATGTTTCCTGTCTTGGCAGATGGGTTCTTTACCACTAGCACCACTGGGAAACCCTATATTTACATCTATGTCTATATCTACATCTATTGACCACCCTGCAAGGAATGTGGAGTCTTAGATCTCCAACCATAGATCATACCCTCCCCTCCTGCAGTGGAAGTGTGGATTCTTAACCACTGGACCGCCAGGGAAGTCCCAAGATACATAATATTTTAAACAATAAAAATTAATGCAAAATATTCATGATGAAAAAATCATCCACATTTCAAATAAGAACAGGATCTAGTAGGGCTGGGATGAGGGGCAGGAGAGTGAGGCCTGGATTTAACGTTTGTGTGTTTTGTTCATTGTGGATTTTCAGATCAGGCCCATTCTACCCAGGTGCGGAATCGGATTCTCCTTGTTTCAGCACCTGTAAATGAAGACACAAAGGCTTTCCTCCAAGGTGTGCAAAGAACACGGCCCCAAAGAGCAGGTCCTAAAAAATGCTCCCTCTCTTTCCTTTCCTCTTCGTCACTTTATCTTGCCCCATCTGGTTTTCTTTCCTGCTTCGAAGATGCTTAAAACTTAGTTACCACTCATACCTGTGAGAGCACTCTTTTTTTTTTTTTTTTGGTGGGATCTTAGTTTCTCCATCAGGAGTTGAATCCAGGTCCTTGGCAGTGAAAGTATCAAGTACTAACCACTGGCCCTCCAGGGAATTCCCAAGATCACTCATCTTTTAGCAAGGATGCTCAATGCTCCATGTATCTGATAATGAGGTCCTCAGCAATCTTATCTCTCAGGGAAACAGGCCTGGGAGATGGACTGAGTTTTTTGAGTGCCCCCTTAAATTTCGCGCTGGAGGCTTGCTTCACTCTAGCCCTGGGCCTTCTTCAAGCGCTTAAGAAAATCTTTACCTCTCATCCTCCCACCTTCTCCCTCCCTCCCCAGCTCGCTGACCCTGGTGGAACCTCAGGGAAGGGGAGCCCACTCCCCCTCTGTGCTCAGGGGCTAAGGGGTCTGGGGAGGAGGGTGTGTGCAGTGTGGGAGGGGAGAGGACTGACGTAGATGCCAGTCCCTGTTCGTGTTGAGTTGATCCCTTGCTGCCCCTTTCCAGACGAGAAGCTGGGATGCTTAAATGTCAGTCATCTTTGAATGACAGAATTCTTAACAGCAGTAGAGGGCAGGGGTGCGTGGGGAGGGGGAGGCAGGAGGTGGTGGTGGGAGAAATCTAGAACGGCCCTCTTCTCTGGTTCAGGGGGCAGGCAGTGGGCAGGGCGCCCGGAGGCCTACCATGCTCCTGGCACCCGGTGAGGGTGAAGTGTAGGATGGCTTGGGCTGTCTGCACCCCTCCTGGGCATGGACCTGCCGTGTTGTAGGAGCGCCACCTGGCCTTGCTCTTTGCCACTTGCTGACCATTCCCTGGGCCTGGGCGCTGCCTTCGGGAAGGATGTCCCCTGCCGCTGAGCATTCTGGGGACTGAGCATCGCTCCCACTCCCGGGTACCCCCTGACGCTGAGCATTCTGGGACTGAGCATCACCTCCCCCGCTACCGGGTATTCCCTGCCGCTGAGCATTCTGGGACTGAGCATCACCCCCCTCGCCCCCGGGTGTCCCCTGTCGCTGAGTGGAGAGGAAGAACCACAGGCTTCTCTCCTCTCAAGAGTGTGAAGATTAATTAGGTGAATCTGGAAGTGAGGAGTGCAGCGCTTTTAGCTCCAGGTTCCTCCTCCGGGGAGGAGACCTTCCAACGCAGTGGAGAGGATTCCTGGGCCATCGGTCCTGGGAGGAGCCTGGGCCTCCCTCCTCGCCTAGCCCTCTTCTGTCCCCCAGACCCAGGGTGTCCCCTCCCCTCTGCCCCCTCCCTCTGCAAATCAATTTCAGCAGGGAAAGGACCGAGGCTATTACAGTTAACACCACTCCGCCTGGAGTCGCTGGGTCTTTGCTATTCATCATTCCTAATTAATTAAAAAGTAATTACTTATGGACCTGACTTTCATTATTTACGCCCCCTGGGCTGTGAGGATATTAGTTTCCTTGCTCCCTCTGGTACCCTGAGCTGCTCTGGAGCCAGCAGCTGCAGTGCCAAGCCTGGCAAAGGCCAATGGCACTCGGGCATCCTAGTTAGGGGCTGGGGTTTTAGTCCCCATTGGAGGCCAGATGGGCCTCAGGGATCCGCAGCACCTTCTGAGAGCCCAAGAGGGGGCTTGAGAAGCTGGAGTAGCTCTGGTCTGCTCGCCCCGGCAGGCTAACCTTTCAAGATGGGCAGTGTGCATGCGTGTTAAGTTGCCTCAGTTGTGGACTGTGACCTTTGTGACCCTGTGGACTGTAGTCCACCAGGCTCCTCTGTCCGTGGGATTCTCCAGGCAAGAATACTGGAGTGGGTTGCCGTGCTCTGCTCCAGGGGATCTTTCTGACCCAGGGATTGAACCTGCGTCTCCTGTGGCTCCTGCATTGAAGGTGGATTCTCTACCGCTGAGCCATCAGGGAAGCTCTCTCAAAATGAGAACAACCTCCGAAGCTTTACTACTCAACAGGTAGTCACAGATTAGGACCTTCAGCATCACCTGACTGCTCATCAGACGTGCAGACCCTCAGTCCCCACTCCACACCCGCCGAACCAGAATCTGCATTCTCACAATATCCTGGGGATGTTCTGGTGCACATTCCTGTGTGAGAGGTGGACCCCAGGGGACCGAGAACAAAGCTTGTCTGTGACGACTCTCCCTGGCGCTGCGTACACTGTGTGGTTCTGTATCACCCCCACCCAACCTGTGACTTGGGTTCCTGCCCCCTCGCTCCCTTCCACTAGGAGGGAGGGTAAGCTCGTAGCACCCCCAGTTCTGATCTGTGTGCCAAGCCCCTCCCGTCCCCTGACTCCCCAACCCAGGTCCTCAGTGAGCTAACTCTCCACCTAGGGCAGTTGCCGTCAGGACGGATCAGGATGAATTATATGAAAGTGTTTTGGAAGCTGTAAGTGGCAGTTGAAATGGCATCAGAATAAATTTTCAGCCGGCCCGTGTCTGTCCGCCAGCTTCCCAGACTGTCTCCCACAGCTTGTCCTTTTCCATTGCTTTCCTGCCTTCCATGTGTATTTGTTGGGGTTCTGTCTGCTCCCTCCTGTCTATACGTGTATAATACGGGAAATGTATCTGTGCTAAGTCTCTCCATTCATGTACGACTCTTTGCGACCCCATGGACTGTCCCGCTGGACTCCTCTGCCCATGGGGTTCTCCAGGCAAGAATCCCGGAGTGGGTTGCCATGCCCTCCTCCAGCGGATCTTCCCGACCCAGGGTTCGAACCCATGTTTCTTTTGTCTCCTGCACTGGCAGGCGGGTTCTTTACCACTTGCGCCACCTGGGAAGCCCTAATCTGGTAAATGCATCTGGGCTAATTCCTCGTGGATGTGGGGCCAGCACATTCCCCTCCTGACCCTGTAACAGAGTTGTAAGGGCAGTTGACCCTCGGGGTTTTCTCTCTCCCGAGGCTTGTGGAGTGTGCAGACGCGGACAGGCGACTGCTCTGAGCGTCAGTTAGCTCGCTGTCAGACGCGGATGTCTCCGTGGCAGAGCTGCTGTGAGGCCTCAGTGGGTACACACCACTCATGCATTATGATCATCACCTCAATCTTAGGCTTGGCTTCGGAGCCCCTGGGAGCCGGCCAGGGCATGCCCGGGTCCAGGGAGACACCTGGGGAAGATCTGATGGTTTCCCACATTTCTAGCCAGGGCTGTGTGGGCAGAAATGGGCACTCTAGGGACACAGAGGCTAGGCTGGGGACATCTAGGGTTCTGTGGGTTTCTCTAGCTGAGAAGCAGACAGAGGAGTCCTGAGTAACGGGCTTGGGCTTCGGGATGGTGGCCAGACCTTCCAGGCTGCTCCCTTGGAGGCGTCTACCACTCCGGGGCTTGGGGCCATGGAGGCCACGTGTGCGAAGGCAGGAGGTTCTGATCGTGCAGCTCCCTGCCTTGTTCAGGAACTCTGAACGTATTTTAGGGGTCAGTCCTGCCGGACTCCGGCCACACCAGGGGGCCCTGGTGAATCTGCCCTGATGTTTAACGGCTCACAAGAGACACCCAGAACAAGAGCCGGGGAGTGGCTGTGGGATGGGAGGTGAGGGGGGCGGGCCTGGAAATGTGAGGGTGGAAGGAAGCGGAGTGGGTTGTCGGGGAGGGGCTGGTGCAAGCGAGGAAAGACAGTCACGCTCTGGGTGATCCCGGCTGTTCAGGGGGAAGCAGGTCTGGAGCGCTGAGTCTGCAGATCTCTGAGAGGAGACACGATAATGGCCACCCTTGGCAGGGCCCCGGCCCTTTGCCTGCTGCCTCTCCGATCTCCAGAGAAATTTTCAGCCGTCGCTGGCCTGGGCAAGCTGCATCTGGGGCCACCATACCTGCCAGCTCCCAGTTCTGCAGAGGGAGCCCCATCTCCCCACCCGACACTTTCTCATGTCGTTTCTTTCCCCAGTGACACACGGCAGGCTAATGTATTGCAGTATTAATTGGTGTGCTGTTTTCACTGCCGTGGAGGCGTCAGGCCGTCTGGAGCGATTTGGTTTGGGTCTCTGTACTGCGGGGCGAGTCTTTCTCTCTGCTTGTCTTGAGGCACTTGCGGGGCAGAAGCTGTGAAGACCACCCTGTCTCCTCTTGGTCCCTGAAAAAGCCTTGACTCACCGCGTAGATGGCGCTGGGGGCACCTGGAAGAGAGAGGGCTGAGGCTTTGCAGGCACAGATGAAGCAGCAGCAGACGGAGGGAGGTTCTCCAGGAACAGGAAGGAGGAGACAGAGGCTCCTTGGGCTTTGCTCCTTTGAGGTGCCCAGGGGGTGAGTTTGTGGAAAGTGGTCGGGCGGGACACCAGGGCTCCCTGTCTCTGCAGAGCCCAAGCTTGAACCTAGCCAGATGCCCGGCAACTGCTGAATTTCAACAGACCAGTGCAGATCATAGACTCCCGAGATGTTTTAACTTTGCGAGGATGGCCGGGTCCTTCCTGTGACTCTGGGCAGAGAGAGGCGGTGGTGGGGGGGAGCCCCGACTTTGAATGAGATTGAGTTTCTTGCTACCCCAATAGGAGGCAGATTTGGAGTTAGACAGAACCCGACTTAAAGAAAATGAAGCCCAGCACCACTCCCTGCATCCTGCAGCTGGAGATTGCAAATTTCTTTCACTGCATCACCCTGGAGGGAGGTGAGATTCCTTCATGGAACCAACGCCTGTGAGCTCCCAACCCCCTCAAGGGCTCTGCCCATCTGTTTCCATCTGGCCCAGTTAATGGACTTGGTGCTCCAAGGGATGTGAGGAAGGAGCGGTAGTCTCTGGCTTTGGTTATAAGTATTGACCGCCCAGTGGACATGCATGTGAAACCAAGGAGATCAGCCCTGAGGCACACTCTGAGTCACATGGAACTCCTGGAGGATGCCATTCTGAGCAAGCAAGGCCGACACAAGCACATGCTCAGGAGGTCCCCGCCACCGCGTCCGTGATTCAGGCAGTGAATTTGGACTTTACCATGCACACATGTGTGTTCAGTCGTGTCCCACTCTGCGATCCCATGGACAGCAGCCCGCCAGGCTCCTCTGTCCATGGAATTTCCCAGGCAAGAATACTGGAGTGGGTAGCCATTTCCTCCTCTAGGGATCTTCCCGATCCAGGGATCAAACCCCAATCTTCTGCGTCTCCTGCATTGGCAGGCGGATTCTTTACCACTGGGCCACCTGGGAACTGGGAGCGGGGAGACCCAAGGGTTAGGGTCACACAAGGCGCTTTGAAGTGGCTGCTGTAAACCACTCGGGGTCCAGCATTTGACCCCCTTGCTTTCCAGATAACCCGAGTGCCCACCTCCACTTGATCATGTGAAAGCGAAAGGTGAAAGCGTTTGTCACTCAGTCATGTTCAACTCTTTGTGACCCCACGGACTACACCTCTGTCCATGGAATTCTCCAGGCAAGGATACTGGAGTGGGTAGCCATTCCCTTCTCCAGGGGATCTTCCCAACCCAGGGATTGAACCTGGGTCTTCCACATTGTGGGCAGATTCTTCACCATCTGAGCCACCAAGGAAGCCCATTTGACACTAGGAAGCCCCATCTATTCCTGGTCCCCCACTCCAAGGATGCTGGGGACTCCTGAGAAACTCTTATCCATTTCCAAATCCAGTCACCTCATCCACTCATCAAGCTTGATCACTGCCTTTGGTCATCGTGTAACCAACTTCCCTAGGCTGCTGCCTACCACCTCCCCTGAAATTTGCCCAACATACCACACAAATACACCTGTGTGTGTAAGAGTTGACTTACACCTGTATATGGGTGCCATTTGTTAGATTTCCAGAATTTTGTGAGCTTGGTAGATTTGAGTGGGCCATGGTGGGAGTATTTACACTGTGGAAATTGGCAAACTCTATGAAGTAAGGCTCCCACCTTTCCCCAATCTTTCCAGAGAGCCAGTTGTTAAGCACTTAGCAGCACACCACTGGGTGAGCCCCACTCACTTACCCGTCGACCAGACTTTCTCCCTGATGCCTCGGGGTGGGCAGAGGGCAGGACAATCCAGAGAAACAAACACAGGTGGTCTGCTTCCTCCCAGGGTCTGTGGAGTCCCGTCCTCACTCCCCAACCTTGACCTGCTTTCAGGCCTGGCCTCCTCTCCTCAGTGCCCAGAACTCTCATCTTCTGAAGTGCCCTTGGGAGAGGAAATTTTATTTTTAACTTTAAAGCAATCATCATTTCAGAGGACGTGTTCATTGATATGCACGGCATTTGTTCTCCATCTCAAATTCTTACACTGGAA
The DNA here is from genome assembly GCF_023699985.2 of Odocoileus virginianus. Taxonomy (NCBI): domain Eukaryota; kingdom Metazoa; phylum Chordata; class Mammalia; order Artiodactyla; family Cervidae; genus Odocoileus; species Odocoileus virginianus. The sequence continues at coordinate 54,323,751 of NC_069690.1, forward strand.
GTGGATGCTGGCTTTGCAAAACTGAGAGGTCGATTAAGAGGGTAACCGTCTCTAAATGAGGGGCCAACCTGCCGCGGTTGGGAGGGTCAAACTTGTGTCTTGAGATAAAAAAAAAAAAAAACTACAACTGCAAGAAGCTTTTTTAAAAAAAGTTTTCCCCAGGTCATTTATACTTTTATTTAATTTTAATTATTTAATTAAAAAATTTGTTTAATTTGGCTGTGCTGGGTCTTTGTTGCTGCATAGGCTTTCTCCAGTTGCCACGAGCGGGGGCTTCTCTTCATTGTGGTGCACGGGCTTCCCACTGGGGTGGCTTTTCCTGTGAGCGCGGGCTCAGATGCCCTGTAGCATGAGGAATCTCCCTGGACCAGGGGTCAAACCCAGGTCCCCTGCATTGGCAGGCTGATTCTTAACCACTGGACCACCTGGGAATTCCTGCAGGAAGCTTTGAAAACAAGACTTCCTTGTGGTCTGTTGTTTATCTGTGCACACGCATGTGTGCATGTGTATGCTCCCGTGTGTGTGTGTGTGTGTATGTGTGTGTGTGTGCAGGCTCTGTGTTCCTGGAAAATAACAACAATTCAAGGAATCCCCTCACCCTTCTGTCTGGAACACAGCTCATTGCAAAGAACCAGCCTTCCCCATTTGACTTAAGTAAGCCTCGTGGACCTGTGATAAGGCCAGACACAGATCCTCCAAATTCTCATTCTTTGCTCTGTAAATGACTAGCTGAACCGCTTGTCTCCACAGACCCATCGGAACAAGATGCTTCTTAGCCAAACTGCAGTTAAGCTTCTCTCCTTCTTCCAGCCCTTGACCTTTGGGGTGCCCGTGCCTTGCTGGTTCACAGCCCTCCTGAGAACAGACTGGCCTCGGGGTAAAACATCCTCTGATCTAGGATTCCATCTTGGCACCCTTTCATCCCACTTTCCCGCTCCTGGTTCTTCCAGCCTTGTTTGCTCCTCTCTGTAAAAGAGAACTCTTTTTGCCGAACTCCTGAGACGCGTACAGATCTTACAGTCAAAGCATCTCTCTGTTGCAAGGGCCCCCTGCCTTGACTACAGCAAGACCTTCGTGCCCCCGGCAATAACAACCCTTTTGAATAAGTCTCTCTTTACTGGGTTCGAATTTTGTTTTCATTTGACACTAGCCTCTGCTAGGGCATCTGGACAGTCTGTGATATAAGCCTTGTCTGATGGGGGAGACACAACTTGGGCAAAAGCAAACACGGGTCCAGGCAGAAGAGCCATGATAGGGGACGGGGTGGGCAGAGAAGCAGAGGTTGGTTAAGGTTTTGTAGTTTAGAGGAAAGGAAGATTCTGCTTTGTGGGCACAGAGATGGATAAGGCACATTACTTGTCTTCTCGGAAAACTTATTAAGGAGATTTCCCTAGCAGTCCAGTGGTTAAAATTTTACCTTTCACTGTAGGGGGCGTGGGTCTGATGCCTGAACTAAGGTCACACATGCCATGCAATGAGACCAAAAGATAAAAAAAATCAAACAAAAACTTAAAAAAAAAAAAAAAAGGAAGCTCAGGAACAGCTTCAAGCTGTATCTACTGTATCTACATCTTCAGTTTACAGCAAGCTTCATGCCACTCGGGTGCGTTGTTGGTCCCTGCAAATGGTGTTGTTTCTTGTCTTGTTTCAGTGTGGAGTTCAGGCCAGGAGGAGTGCAGAACCAGGCGCTGAGGGGCTAGAGGCACCTCTAGGGTTTGTGACCCGGGCTTGGCACACAAGAGGCGACGGGCCCCTCATGTATGCTGGGCATGTTTCCAAAGAGCCAATGGCAGGAGAGGGGCTGCGGACAGGCAGGCAGGTTAAGGTTTTGTATGTTCCAAGCAAAAGGAGAACTTGGCGTGGGGCTGCCTGCCTCTCTTCAGTTAGTTTTCACGGCTGCTTTTTTTGACCTGTTTTTGACCTGGGGCTTCCCAGGTGGTGCACTGGTAAAGAATCTGCCTGTCAATGTAGGACATGCAAGAGACAGGAGTTCGATCCCTGGGTCGGAAGATCCCCTGAAAGAAATGGCAACCCAGTTCAGTGTGTTTGCTGGAGAATCCCATGGACAGAAGAGCCTGGCGGGCTACAGTCCATGGAGTTGCAAAGAGTTAGATATAACTGAGCGATTGAGCACGCACGCACAAGTTTTTGACTTGTCTTAGGCAGAAGCCTGAAGTGGGAGGTGGTGGAGGTCCTCCAAGGTTGACTGATTGGAGAAAGGCTGCAGGACCAGTGTGAGAATCTGGGAACTCCACTGTCTCCTTTTCCAGGGCTTTTCCACCAGGACACTGCTGGGCTGAGAGGGAGGGGCCGTCGAGGTCGGGGGCTGAAGCACCGAGGGCAGAGAGGAGATGGGTGGTGCTGAGTGTCAGAGAGAGAGAAAGAGGAGCCCAACGGCAGATCATCCAGGATCCACCCGGGGGTGAGGTCACGGAGACTCCAAACGTCAGGCTGAGGAGTTAGGTTTTGATAGCCATGGGGAGCCAGGGTAGGCGTTTGAGCAGGGGAGTTGACATGTGCTGGAGTTTCTGCAAACCTACACCAAGACTCTGCGATATAGACATCTGTCATTACAGTGACTGTCAAGGATTCCATGCTTCATAGCACAGCCACACCCCTGTGACATAATCCCCCCACAGGCTGGTTGTGGGGGTCTTCAGACATCTTCTCCCCCGTCCTCCATGGAGGAAAGACTTCCCAGGGTAGAGGATCACCTTCATGCGGGGCTCCGACTGCCCGGCATCAGTAAAGTAGCTCCCTGGTTCCCTTAGCTGCACCCACCTCCTACCCCCATCTCAGACCCTCCGGTTCTGCAGAAGCTAGTCCCACCCCTAGCCTAGTATGGGGTGGAGCATATGGCCTAGGCGGAGCCAATCAGCAGTGCCCACCCCCCACCCCCACCCCCCGGCTGCTGGGATTGGTTCAGGGATGAACACATGACCCGAGATAGGCCAATCAGGACCAAAGAGTCCGAAATGCAGGTGTGTGAGTGAAGCTCTCAGAACAGGAATTGGGCTTGGGGGGCGTAGGAGCTGGAGCGCTGGGGGCATCCTGAAATGATGTTGGTCCAGGGGAGACAGAGCTGGAAGAGGGACTGAGTCCTGGGTCCAGCTGTGGACACTAGCCCCACTGACCTCTGGACATTTGAGGCATGTCAGCCTGGAAATTCTTTTAACTGTGTCAACTTGGGTTGGGTTTTGCCAACATTCAACCCAAGGAGCCCTAGCTAACCCACTCCCATCAGCTCCCGGGTTCTCCTTGTTGTGCAGAATCTGAGGGACGGGCAGTGACACAGGACAATACTGAGCAGCTGTCCCCACCCCAGCAAAGCAAAGCAGAACCCAAACAGAGAAGGAAGCCCGAGGAGTTAAGCATCGTTAAACCAGAGCAAGGTGGGCGGGGAAAACCCTGGAGCATGAGGAGTGTGGGAATGGAGAGTTAAGTTGTAGGGATTTACAATATCTGTGGGCAGTAAGGGGCTTCCCTGGTGGCTCAGGCGGGTAAAGAATCTGCCTGCAATGCAGGAGACCCGGTTCAATCCCATGGTTGGGAAGATCCCCTGGAGAAGGGAATAGCAACCTACTCCAGTATTCTTGCCTGGAGAATTCCATGGACAGAGGAGCCTGACAGGCTGTAGTTCATGGGGTCTCAAAGAGTCGGATAGGACTGAGTGGCTAAGTACGCAGGCACGTGGGCAGTGAAGCGAGTCAACGTTTGATCCTCTTTGAGAGGTTCCAGTGCACACAATGCATTGCTTTTTTTTTTTAAAGAAAGAGTTAGAAAATTGTATTCTAGCCAGATTTGAGGATTGTAACCTGGGAAGAGCAACTCAGAAGGCTTCGAGAACTATTTCATTACAAGTCAAGACAGCTTATATAAGATTTTTGAGACTGAGGGCTGTACATCAAATGACTTGTTATTGACAGTTTACATCTAATTGCCTTTCATTTATTCTTGGCCAGTGGAGTGGTGTTCACTTGTAACATTTCACAAAGCTCAGACCACGTGGGTTCCTTGCTGGGACTGAGTAAGAAAAATGGCTGTCTTTGGGGAGTACCTACTAGGTGCCAGATGCTATGCTAATTTCTTTATGTGTTTTATCTTTTCAATCCTAGCAGCTAGGTACTATTGTTACCCCATTTTTACATGTAAGAGCCCAAGGTTTACAGAGTGTAGGTGATGTGCCCAATTTGCACAGCTGGTAAGGTGGTGGGTGGGAAGGTCTGACTCTAGAGCTTAAGTTCTTAAACATGCTATTTGGGATGCTTCGAAAGGAGCCCATCAGACAGTGTGTTCCTTGATCTGACTTCAGCTCCTGGCTGTCTCTGCATCCCTCTGGGTGCTTATTACAATGCAGAGTGTTAGGCTCCACCGCAGACCTGTTCAATCAGAATCCACCACCCCCGCCCCCCGGCCCTGCACCGTGATTCCTATGCACACGTCTGACACTTCACATCTCGGGCACACTTCCCCGAAGATCTGACCCTCATAAGCAATTCAGTCCCTGACACCGGACCAACTGCTCTTGTGTCTGCAAGTGGGACTTGAAAAATTCAAATCTTCTGCTCATCTAAGAGTCTCATTATAGCCTCAAAATGTTTATCCTTATGCTGGTGAGAGAGGATGCAAGCATCCTGTTCCATCTGTAGGGATGACTAAGGCTCAGCGAATTTTAAGTGACGTGTCCTATTTTAACTAGGACAAGGAGTGGCAGGTTCACCCCAGCGTCTTGCTTGGAGCCATGTTGCTTTGGAAAGTCTACCGGTTGGAATACTTTCTGTTGCTGTAAATGGAAAGCCTGACTCAAAGTGGCTTAAAAAAAATAAAGGGAACTAATTGGCATCTGTGTCTGAAAAATCGAGAGGTAGGGTGTACTTCAGGTAAGGGTTGATTCAGCAGCTGAGTGCTTTTTCCGTTTCCCCACGGCCCCTCTAAGGCACTGCTTTCTGCTCACCGTGCCTGGCTCCTCACTGTACACAGAGATGAACACTCTTTCAGTGAGATAATTTTGGACCCTCACCGTCTGATTCCATCCAACCCACCTGCTATTGAAGCTTCTAGCCTCTGAATTGTCTTGACATTTTCTCTTCATCCCTCCTCCCGGTTCTATTTCTGGGCTTTGTTCATGTGAATCCCCTCTCTTTTTCTCCTTTTTTAAAAATAATTTCCTTTTATGATTGTAAATGTGATGCTTGCTCATTGTCGAAATTTATACATCCACAGAAAGTTTGAAGAAGAAAGTTGAAAAGCTCTCAACACCTATCACCCAGAAATAACCACTGTTGGCGTGATGGGTAGAGTCCTGGCCATCCAGAGCCTGAGGTCCCAGCTTCTTGCTACCTGGGATCCACACACAGGCCTGAACTTACAGGAGTTTGATTTTGCTGAGGAAGGAAACAGAGGCAAGTGAGCTAGGAGGGGTAGGTGATTGGGGTAGGAGGCTCCCAGACAGCTCTGCCTGGCTCCATGCCGCTTCCTATGGGGACTCCGAGGGAAGCCTTTGTTTCCTGTGCAAAGTGGCCTCCAAGTGAGAGATCAAACTCTGGAGAGAGCTGAAAAAGCAATTAACTTCACTCAGAGTGAAGGATATTGTTTTGTGCCACTAGACGATTTTTTTCCCCCAGAAAAAATTACGCCCTCAAAATCAACATTTGATTTAGTCTTTGTTCATTTTAAGAATGATGTGAGGATATGAACAGGCAACATGGGACTTCATAAAAAAAAAGGTACGATGCTGCTGAAATAATTTTAAGGCTGGATATAGCTTTGCATTTGCTTTCTGGATAGCCTGTGCAATTTACACTCCACCAACAGTGATAAGGAAGGTTTGGTTCTTTATAACCTTAGCAGCATCGAGAATTATAATTTAAAAAATGTTCATTTGATGGGGAAATATTGCTTTGCTGTGCATTTCTTTGTTTACAGTGGAGAGGAATTTTTTTCCTATGGTCGTTAGTCTCCTGTGTTTCTTTCTTGTTTTCACAATAGGTTTTTATTTCTGCCCATTATTTTCTCATTGTTTTGTATGAACTCTTTACATATTACAGTGACTGTCCCTGGATCATATACAGGGGTCCATGTTTTCCACATTTTCAGGATCAAAGTCTCTGAAGGTATAAGTTCGAATAGGGAAACCAAATTTGCCAAAGCAAAAAAAAAAAAAACAACAGCCACTCCTGGGCTGCCTACATTCTCAGGACTGAAGGCCCTGACATTACAAGGTCCCATAGGAATACTACATTTCCCAAAACACAAAAATAGCCACTCCTGGGCTGCCTACATTCTCAGGATTGAAGTCCCTCAGGTTATAAGGTCAAATGGGAAAACCAAATTTGCCAAAACACAAAAGCAGTTGCTCTTGGGCTGTTACAAATTCTGCTCCTACCCCCACGTCCTTCACAGTTAACACTATTGTATTTTTCCACTTGTCATCATTAGATTTGTAGGTTGGTCTGTTCCGGTTTGCCGTACGTTATAAACATTCTTGAGTATCATGCAAAACCATTTCAAATTTTGCCAAAGATGCAAAATTTCCTGAGATTGATCAAAGTGATTATGGAGAATTATTTGAATCCCATGCCAGGCTACTGGCAAGTGAGAATATAGCAGAATTCAGCCAGTCAACAATTACAGAGAAGGAAATCTTCGAGGCTGATGAAATGACAGGCACTTCAAAAGAGAGAGATTTGAATTTTAGAGGATTAAGACAGGCCATTGGGAAAATTGATGACGCCTTCAAATATTTTTTTGCAAAAATGTCCTCTTTATGATTGTGCTGTGAAAGTCAAACGTGAAATCAAGGATGTTGTATTGCGCTATCAGACAATCTTGTCAGAAAAATTATGCCCGCCAAATCAACATTTGATTTATTCTTTGTTCGCTGGATGAATTAAAAAAGAGTTGCATTCACAGCTGACACTGGTTAAACATAGGCTAAAACAAACTTCATAATCTGTCATTTCTTTTTAAATAAACTCACAAACTTTTATTTCTTCCCATCTTTTAAAAAGTGGATTTACTTGGTGGTCTTTTCAAGAAATTTATTTTTATTGAAGTGTAGTTGATTTACAATGTCGTGGTAGTTTCAGGTGTACTGCAAAGAGATTCAGTTTTACATGCATATATATCTATTTTTCAGATTCTTTTCCCTCGGAGGTTATTACAAAGTATTAAGTAGAGTTCCCTGTGCTCTATAATAGGTCCTTATTGTTTATCTACTTTATGTGCAGCAGTGTGTATCTGTTAATCCCAAATTCCTAATTGATCCCTTCCTGCCTTCCCCTTCGATAACCGTAAGTCTGTTTTCTTTGTCTGTGGGTCTCTCTCTGTTTTGTATGTGAGTTCATTTGTATCATTTTTAATCCCAATTTTCCCTGAGGGATGAGGACCTTTGCTATCAAAATTTGATTTCTTTGCATTTGACTCAGTCCTAATGAGGCGGATGAACTAGAGATGACTGTATAGAGTGAAGTGAGACAGAAAGAGAAATATTGTATATTAATGCATGTGTATGGAATCTAGAAAGATGCTACTGATGAACCTATTTGCAGGGCAGCCATGGAGACGCAGACAGAGGACAGACCTGTGGACAGGGTGTGGGAAGGAGGGGGGGACGAATTGATACAGTAGCATGGAAACATACCCATTACCATAAGTAGAACAGATAGCCAGTGGGAATTTGCTGTGGACACGTGGAGCTCAACCCATTGCTCTGTGGGATGGGGAGGGAGATGGGAGGGGGCTTCAGGAGGAGGCCCTAAGGCCTACACGCGTCCCTTGGATAGGGTGTCAGCTTTAGTGTCTTAAAGAAATGGGACAAAAGTTAAACTGAGTTTTTAGCAGGCATTCTGTTACATTTCAATATGCTTATAAGGAGAAGGGGGCGACAGAGGATGAGATGGTTGGGTGGCATCATCGACTCAATGGACATGACTTTGAGCAATCTCTGGGAGACAGTGAAGGACGGGGAAGCCTGGCATGCTGCTGTCCATGGGGTCGCGAAGAGTCAGACTTGACTGGGTGGCTGAACAATAAGGCTCTATGAGACAGAGACAGTTAATAGTTCTGTAGTTTAATTCATGGTCTTTCTTTTTCCTAGCTTTCCATTGCATTTGAGTCTTTAAAAAATTTATTCACCCTTTGGTTTGTTCTTTTTTTTCCATTTAATTGTCAAAGCCTCTAGAATGTAAATCTGTAGACGGAGTGAGGTGTGCTGTGTGGGTTGTTCACGGCCGGGGCGGAGCTGTGTCGGAACTACTCACCATCTCGGTGGGACACGCCAGCCAGCTCGTTTACTCTCTGTGGGTCGGCCGGAGCCCAGCGGAGCCCGACTCTGGGCTGTGGCGGGAATCCGTCTGCTCCCTGAGCTTTTACTCTCCTCAGACCAGCAGGAGATCAGGGCGCTGCGCTTTCCTTGGGGTGGTCTTTGCACCGGTTCCTCTGGCTGAAGCCAGTTCAACGGGCAAGCTGGAAGTCAAGGTCGGGGGAGGTCCCCCCGCCCCCCTGAGGACGTGGCAAAGGCTGCGATGTGTGGCACACCGCAGGGAAGCGAAGCGCCCAGCGCGAGATCCCATCTCTCACGCTAGTCAATTTCACCGGCGTTATCTTGAATAGCCACCCTTTTCCTTTAAATTATGGGCCTCGGCAAGCAAGGTGAGGGAGAAACTCTGCGATGCTCCTCCAGTCTTATCACAGATCGGAGGGGACAGACTGGCTGCCGAAGCCCAAGGTGACTCAGCTGCTGGAGCTCTGTGGCCTGAGAAGCAGGTCTCCGTTTGAACAGCAGGTGGAGCACCAGCCTCCTGGGTCCTTTGGGCAGTCACAGGTCACCCCAGATGGCAGGTTGGCTGGGTGTGAATGCACGGGACGTGTGCACACATGCATTTGCACACACACGTGTGATTGTGTAGGTGTGGGCTCCCCAGGTGGCTCCGTTGTAGACACTCTGCCTGCCAGTGCAGGAGACCTGGGTTCGCTCTCTGGTTTGGGATGATCCCCTGGAGGAGGAAATGACAGCCCGCTCCAGTATTCCTGCCTGGAGAATCCCATGGACAAAGGAGCCTGATGGGCTACAGTCCATGGGGTCGCAAAGAGTCAGACACGACTGAGCGACTAAGCATGGGCTGAGATTACAACTCCCTGTAAACAAAGCCAGTACAGATACAGACAGTAATAAAGACAGCTAACCTTTCTGCACTCTCCCCTAAGTTCTGGGCGCCGTATGCGCTCCTGCACGGTGAGGTGTGGTGGGTGGAGGCTGAGCACTGATTACCTTCCACAGAGATGCCGCTGTCCTAACCTTTTCCTTCTGTGTGACGACCTGCTGCTCCTCGCCTCTCCTCTCTGTCATTTAGTAAGGACTGGGCAGGCAAGAGATGATGCCGAAAAATCCAATTAACTCAGGCTTCAAAAGGCCTGGGCTCCATGTGGGGCCAACTCCCACCACTGCGCGCAGCGGTCAGGCCCGGCTCTGGTGTCCTAGAGGCAGGCATGCCAGGAAAGGCCTGCTGGGCAGCATCCAGATTTCCCAGGCCAATGCCCTGAGGTTAAGGTTGCTCCCAGCTCCTCTTGGCAGCGCTGGGGGAGCAGGAAGAAACGGGAGTGTATGAAGCACCGTAGGGTCTCAGGCTGCCCAACCCCCAGCCCAGCACCCCCTGCGCCTCCAGCCTGCCAGCGTCCCTAGCGCCCCCAGCTCCGCCAGCCCCCCAGCTCCCCTTCCCTCTGTTTGGATCAAACTCTCTTATCTCGGTAAGTCAGTGCATGCATCCCCCACCACAGCCTCAAAGGGGGGCTGTTCCCAGGTGTGCAGAATTGGTCCCTGTCCCCATGTGTATGTGTGTGTGTGTGTGTGTGTGTGGCTCAGTTGTGTCCGACTCTTTGTGACCCCACAGACTGTAGCCCACCAGGCTCCTCCGTCCATGGGGCTTTTCAGGCAAGAATACATGCTCGCAGCCAAAACCCTTCCTAGGCGAGCTGGGAGGAGGCAGATTTGCTGCAGGCAGACATTTCTGCCCTCAAGTGGAGATGGGGGACTCGAGCCTCGGTGTGTGAGATGGATGGGAGCAGGATCGGTGCAGACGGTGTCTGTCGAATGCAATTCCAGCAGCAGACAATTTTGATGAAGTGCAGGTGTAAACCTTCCGGGGGCACAGGAGCATTTGGGGGTGCTTTCTGAAGCCTCCCACCCCACACTACTCTTCCTACCCAAATTCAGTAGTGGTTCCTTCTGAAAGCCCGCCCCTGCCATCCCCCCGGGCACTTCAGCCCAGCGTGCCTGCTCCTCCTGACTCCCGGGTGTCTCAATTCCCAGAGGTCCCCGACCTCCTGGAGCATCTCTTCCTAGGCAAGCATCCCTCTTCTGGGGAAGACTTCTCCTTGGAGCTTCTCCATCATCCTCAGACCCTTCTCACCTCCATCATCTCGCTGTGAGCTCCCCGCTTTCCTTCCACTTAAGGTCTCCCCGCCGCCTGCTGGAATTTAAAACACACGCAGATCCTTTAACCCTCCAGTCCCACCGAGAGGCTGTGTCTGTCTGCCTTCCTTTAAATCTGGGCCAACATGCAACTGTTCTCCCCGCTTGCAGATTCTGGCACAAGTGACAGTAGGTTAGAAAAGGGCAGACGATGTCTCCTTGGGTCTCATGGGACACTCAGCTTTGGCTCCTTGAGTTACCAGGTAAGGGTTTCAACTTCAAGGATGTGAGGAGGCTCAGGCCACGTGAAGAGGCCATGCGCCTGTGTCCCTGCAGAGCCCAGCTGAGGTCCCAGCCCACAGCCAGCGTCACCCACCAGACAGGTGACGATGACCTTCTAGCCTTTGCAGCTTCCTAACCAAAGCCCCCAGTCATGGAGCAGAGACCAGTCTTTCCTGCCATGCCCTGTCTAAATGCCCACAGAATCTCTGAGCATGATGAAATGGTTGCTTTAGGCCACTAAGTGTTGGGCTGGTTCATCAATAGCCAGTGGACCTGTTAGTGACTGCTGTTCTTACTAAACCACACTTTTCATCTTTGCATCTCTCCAGAGTTGGAGACATGGGCTCCAGACAGGGACTGCAGCATCTCAACCACTCCCCATATTTGTTGGGAACAGGAGACTGTGGAAAGGATGGGTGAGAAGGCTTGTCGCAAAATTGCCAGAGAAAATACAGGAAGCTGCATTAAATTTGAATTCCTAAAAAACAAGAATAAATTTTCACATAAATATCACCCATATGATAGTCAGGCTACAATTATACTAAAAGGATTCCCTGGTAGCTCAGCTAGTAAAGAATCTACCTGCAATGCAGGAGACCCTAGTTTGACTCCTGGGTCAGGAAGTTTCCTGGAGAAGAAGTAGGCTCCCCACTCCAGTATTCTTGGGCTTCCGTGGTGGCTCAGATGGTAAAGAATCTGCCTTCAATGCGGGAGACCTGGGTTCGATCCCTGGGTTGGGAAGATCCCCTGGAGGAGGGCATGGCAATCCACTCCAGTGTTCTTGCCTGGAGAAGCCCATGGACAGAGGAGCCTGGCGGGGCAGTGCATGGGGTCACAGAGATCTGCACACAACCAAGCAACTAAGCACAGCACTTATACTAAATTAATTCTTTGGAGGACTCCCCTGGGGGCCCAGTGGTAAAGAATCTGGCTGCAATGCAGGGGACACAGGCAGGAGATGCACGTTCGATCCTTGAGTTGGGAAGATCCCCTGGAGAAAGGAAATGGTAATGCATTCCAGTATTCCTTGTCTGGAAAATCTCAATCCACGGGGTCAGCTGAGCAAGAGCAACAAACAACATTTATTTGAACTCCAAATTAAATTGTACTGAGTATCCTTATTTTTATTTGTCTGGAAACTCTAAAAAGTAGAGGCCAAAGGCCCTGGACACTCTTCCCAACGTCCTGACACTTAGAGAGGTCATGTTCCTTCCACCCGGGGCGGCAGGGGCTCTGGGGTCGGTGACCAGCAGGGATTCCCAGACTCCAGGAAGCGGTCTGTAGGGGCTCAGCTGGCGGCTGCAGCCGGAGGGGGAGGCTGGCTTTGCCCAGAGGTTGAGTTCTGTGGTCGAGGTAAGTATATATTCAGTCTTTCTGGAACCAAAGAGAGAGAAGGCCATCTGGAAGCTCCTCCAGCCAGGTACACCTCTCTCTGGTATCCGGTTGGTCCCTGGCGCTCTTCCCTGACAAAGCAGAGTAGGAGGGCTTCTCGGCTCCTTTCCCCAGCCAGCCATCCCTTTCTTCCATCATTTGGGTTCATTATCTAGTAATGAAAACCAGCTCATTCTCAATCTGCCACCGTGTCTCCTACTAAATAATAGTGGCTGGAAAAGTCTCCAGTCTGTCTCTCCATCACAACTCTCTCATCTCTATCCCAGCTCATTAGCCAGAACAACAGTAATGATGGGTCCATCCCTTCACTCTCTTTCCCTCTCACCCTCTGCAGACCCTGATCCCAGGGGAGAGAGCCAGTGAGGAGAGTTTGGCCATGCGCCCTGGTCAGCCCTGTGGTAAGTAGAACAGACGGGGGCCTAGTTATTTATTCATTCACTTTCATTTTTTCATTCAGCAAATATTTATTTAGTGCACAGTACAGGCCAGGTGCAGCTCTAGTAGTGTGGCCAAATGCACCTTGGAAAGTCAAGTGACAGAAGAAAAGTCATAAAGAAATGGAAGGACTTCCCTGGTGGTCCAGTGGCTGAGACTCTGAGCTCCCATTTCAGGGGAACCGGGTTCATTCCCTAGTCAGGGAACTAGATCCCACATGGAGCTAAAGGTTCGTGTGCCACAACAGAGGATCCCACTTGCCTCAATGAAGATCAGAGTTCCCACATGCTGTGACTAAGACCCAGCGCAGCCAAATAAACAAATAAAAATAAATACTTTTCTGAAAAACTGACTTCAAAGAAAAGAAATGAAGCCACCTGTCCTGATCTGAAGTGGAAATATCTAAGGAGGGTTGGAGATGGGTTGGAAGAGTTCCTAAAACACATATCATTTGTAATCCCTGTTACAAGTATGACCAGCTCCATCCCTCCTTTTTTTCCCAACAGATTCTGAAAAACAGAATCAAGTTTTGGGGTAAAAAATATAACCTGATGGATGGTCGCAAAGGTGCATGACTAGCCTGTGTTTGCTCCATCCTGTCTCTGTGCTAGTTATCAAATGCTGTGTAACAAATTACCCCACACTGCTGTGTTGTCTTGAGATGCAGGCTGGGCTGAAGATTGCCCGAGGTCCCATATCCAAATGGACGTGGGTTTGAGCAAACTCCAGGAGGCAGTGAAGGACAGAGAAGCCTTGCATGCTGCAGTCCACGGGGTTGCAAAGAGTCAGACATGACTGGGAGACTGAACAACCACGTCCAAAGTGGCTCTTTCAAATGGTTGTTGGACACCTCAGTTCCTGGCTGGCTGCGTGCAAGAAAGTTCAGCACCTCTCCATGTGGGCCTCTCCACAAGAATGCTGGTGACATGGCCGTTGGCTCCTCCTAGTCTCAGAAGTGACACACCATCACTTCTGCATGGTCTCTTGGTCACAGAGATCAGGCCTGGCACGACCTGGGAGGAGATGACGCACAGATGTGAATACCAGGGGGAAGAGTCGTCAGGGCTATCCTCAATGTTGGCTCCCGCACTTACCTTACTCTGCTTCAAACCTCATCTAATACTGTGTCCTTGGTCCACATTTCACAGCTATTCATCAAGCACCTGCTATGTGCTGGCAAGTGTTCCAGCCTCTGGGGACTTGCCAGTAACCAAAACAGACCCAAATGCCTGACTGGGGCTGTGCTTATGTGTGAGCCTGGATAAATGGGCAGTGCAATAGGAGGGATGCTGGGGTCAGTCTCTGAATGTGCGTCCTGACTCTGTGTGTAGGTGTGTGTGTGCACGTGTGTGCGTGCGTGCGTGTGTGTGTGTGTGCTCTTTCAAGAGAGTGTAATCTTCTTCCTCCATCATAGTTTTCACTCTGTAAGGCTCAGATGAGCTGCTCTAGCAGGAAGCATTCTGGACCTCCTTTTTGGAATTACCTTGAATAAGAAGTCCAGGAATACTCTTTGAAATATTTTCAAAGGTAACACAGCTGTGTCTTTTGGGCCAGATTGTTTAGGTGAGAAGGGTCAGTGAATCACCATTTGGAAACTTCTCTGGTGCAAATGAATTCAGAATTCTGCTTCCAGCAACCACCCCCACCTTCACATCCCTTCCATACACCCCCATACACACACACACACACATACACACACACACACACGCACAGCTGAAGTTACAGCTATTAGACTGTGAAATATTTCTCATGAACTGAGTCTAAAGTTAGTTTGAAAAAGTCAGTTTCAAAATAAGATATTTTGAACAATGGCCCCATCCCTGGAGTAATGGTCCAGGCTCCCAGAGAGACAATTTGGATGAAATGCCCTCATTCTGAAGGAGGAATTCTGGAATGTTCTTTCCAAGAACTTTTGTTGCTTTTCAACTCAGACCTTATGATTCCCACTGTTGGAGATTATAGGGGCTTCCCTGGTGGCTCAGATGGTGAAGAGTCTGCCTGCAATGCAGGAGACCTGGTTCCATCCCTGGGTCGGGAAAGATCCCCTGGAGGAGGGCATGGCAACCCACTCCAGTAGTCTTGCCTGGAGAATCCCATGGACAGAGGAGCCTGGCGGGCCACAGTCCAGAGAGCCCAACACAACTGAGCAACTAACACCATGATTCCCACTGTTGGAGGTTATAAAAGTCTAGTTTTTTTTTCTTTTCTTTTCTCTTGGTGTTGTATCTGTTTTTCACGGGTTTTGTTGGGAGGGGATCTTTCAGGTTAAGTTCAGAGTGGGGAGGGACCTCATGTCATCACCGCCTTTCTGGATGTTTTAGGCGCTCTGGCTCAGGTCTCCGGGGAGCTGGCAGTCCTGGGTTTCCTTCTGGCCCCAGGGTACAGCTGTCCGTAATGGATATCTTCCACTGTCTTTTTGGGGGGAAGGCAGATGGAAACACACAGAGGCGTCTGAATCTGTCCCTGGCTCATTGCCCACATCCTCCTCCTCCTCCTTTTTTCCTATCCTGTCACTTAGGAACGCCTCTCTAGTTTGGTAAACAATCACTCCCTTTGATCCACGTTCTGTCCGCCCTCTTTTCCTACCAGTACAAATAATTTGGCAACATAAACACTGTCATCGGTGATCGTTTGCAAGCTCCTTTCCATCAAACATGCTTTATTTATTTCTTTTTTCAAAAAAAAAAAAAGAAGAAAAGGGAAAGGGAACTCTGGAGGATATCAGAGTGGGCTATGTCTCTTTCTTCTGTCTGTAGGATTTCAGGAGATTTGATAAAAAGTTCTGACAGCTGGCAAGCTAAGGCTGCTTTTAAGTGAGGGCTGCTCAGATGGGGAACAGATTCAGGGCCAGCATCTCAGGAAGGAAGGGGCTGCCCTCTCCCCACGTTATCTTTGTGCCACGTGCAGAGCCGGCCCAGCCGGGCACACTGGAGTGGCGTTGAAACGCAGCCAATCCCTCACCATCTGGCCCTGACTGTAAACATGTGTATACAAAGCGAGTGTCACTTCAGCTAATTCGAGAGGGCCTGGCTGCTTTGCCGGTTGCTGCAGCTGTACCCAGGGGTGGGGGTGGAGGGGGGCAGAGTGGGGGACGGCAGGGTGCACAGGCGGGCGGCCCTTCTTCCAGCAACATCTGTAGGTGGCTGGAGGGAGGCTTGACTGCAAGGCTTCAGACACCCAGCTCAGGCATCGTGGACCCACGTTCCTAGGGCCCACGGTACCCTCCTATCCGGCTCTCGGGCCATCACTGCTCCGGCATTTAATTCCCGCTCCTGGCAGACTGTAAATACCCTAAAGGCAGGCCGTGCTACTCTCCCGTTTCCCCATGTTAAGAGACTTGCACTTGAGACATTATCATTGAATTAAAACAAATCCCTACCAGCAATTTCTTCTTCCTGTCAATTGCACGGCCCTTCTGCTCTTTCTGCATAGGTTTCCACTATTTCTGCCTTTGCTGGGCAGAGAGAGGAGCTGAATCCCCATTCCTCCTGGTTAAGAGGAAGCTTGGAGAGAGTTCTCTTTGAGCTTGGAGATCTTAGTTTTGTCTCACAGTCTCCCTGGGGCCTCACTTTTACCATCTTTGCGATGGGATTGGTATTGCCCTCACCTGTGCATGCACTGTCAGAGGCCTCCCAGCCTGGGTTCCTGCCTGAAGATGGGGTGGGGATTGGGGGTGGTTCAGGCAAATACATGCTATCCAAGTGCTGGATCCAATGAAGGGTGCTGGCCACTAAGGCGATCACGCTCAATCTCTAAGCGATCATGCTTAGTTTCCTGAGGCCTGTATTTCCAGACTCCCCTCCCCCCTCCCCATCACCAGCCTCTCCTGGAAAGTTCTGATGCAGTTTCACCTGAGGTGCAGTGCTTGCTTTGTCTTTAGGCAAAAAGAGCTGCTCCAAGGAGGAGGCTGCCCTGGAGGTCAGGGCCACACCCCGGTTCCTCCTGCCCCGCCCTTCTCCCTGCATTCAATTTGGCTCCAAGGACTTCCCTGGTGGTTCGGTGGTTAAGACTACACACTTCCAATCTTCCAATGCAGGGGACACCAGTTGGATCCCTGGTCAGGGAACTGACCCACTTGCTATGTGGCACAGCAAAAAAAAGAAAAAAAAATCTGGTTTCAGAGGAGGGAGTTTCCCCTGCCCTGAGCCCCAGGCACCCCCAACTTTGCCCAAAGGAGCGAGTGACACTTTTCCTCAACACCTTCCTCCTGTGCGCCTCCAAAACATAAACAGAATTAATTTTCGAGACGTGTGAAAGAAAATGTACTTTTCAAACAGCCTTAAGGACAGGAAAAGGAGAAAGCTAATTATCTCCTGGATTTTCTTCCAGCCGGATGGCACGGCAGTAGGGATGGGAGAGCAGACATCAGCAGGTCCAAGAGCACCCCCCCAGGACGGCACCTCGGGGTGCAGAGAGGATGCCCTGCTGGCATTTGGGGAGATGGGGGAGCCTGTGCTTCCTGTCCCCAGAGCTGGCGTCCGGCGTGGGTTGGCAAGACCCCGCTGCCACCGGGCAGTCTCCCAGGTGTGGCTCTGCCAAGGTCATGTCCACCACGGAGCTGCCTCAGCGACTCGGCGCCACAAGGAGGGCCCCGGAATGTGGCCGATGTGGAGACAAGGTCCTTCTCTGTCTTCCCGGAGCCGGAGAGGCAGGCGAGGTGAGGGCGGTGAGGAGGGAGGAAGAAGGCTCAGAGGAGACCACGTTGGGATGCCCAGGAAAAGGGCAAGCTTGGGGGACCCACAACCCCAAGCTCAAACCGAAGACTCAAAATGAGACAGTCTCTCTGTGTGACACTCTCCCCATGACAGACACCTAATTAAAACTGGACGGAATCAGGCAAGAAAGCTACTTCATCTAGACTATATTTGCCTTGCTAATTTAGGTGTCCGTGAATGTGTGTGTGTGTGTGTTTTCCTGTTGGGTGAATGTTTATAAAATCTTAATTAGGTTGTGCGTATTGGAACAGAGATGGAAATACATCTTCTTTTTTTCTTCCTAGAATGGTCTTACTTCCCCAGGGGACATTAAAGCTCCATACACAATATTCTCTGAGTAGAGACAGTAGTAATGGCCTTTGACGGTGGGTTTCGAGGGAGGAGGGAAAAAGTGTCTTGGATTCAATCACAGCTGAATGCATGATCACTTACTAATTATTTTTAAAAATCAAAACCTCAAAATTGAACTCAAAGCAGTTATTTATAACCTGTCAGGGGAAACTGGCATTTCAATATCAATCTCATATTGGATACATTTTTAACAACCTTTAATGTGACCAAGAAGCCGGGGGAATGCACCAGGCTTGCAGAGTGGGCACTCGGGATTCGTGGGAAGGAACTGAACGAACAGAGGGTTGGGAGTCTGGGGCGATCCCATGACACCCTGGTCTTCTCTTCTGGTCTCTGCCCCTCCCAGCTGAGTCCCACTCCTGGAACTACAGTCTGATGTCATTCCCCTCCAGCGCATTGAAGGGGAGCATGGCCGGGAAACGGGCCTCCTGGTGGCACTAGTGATAAAGAATCTGCCTGCCAATGCAGGAGACCTAAGAAACACAGTTTCGATCCCTGGGTAGGGAAGACCCCCTCCTGGGCAGGGCAACACACTCCAGTATTCTTGCCCGGAGAGTGCTATGGACAGGGGAGATTGGTGGGGTCAAAAAGAGTCAGACAGGACTTAGTGACTTAGCACGCACACATGGCTGAGGAATGTCAAGTGGGGCAAGGCTGCCGGAGATGGGATGAGAGGGCAGGAGGCTTGGCTTGACTTAGATGAGAACCTTGGAGCAATCAGCCCTTCACCAGGGGCGTGGCCCCTTGAAGGCAAGCCGACCATCCGGACGGGGTCAGGGGCTGGCTCACATTCAGGGAAGGGGGCCAAGATGCAAGGACCAGACAGAGCAATCAAGGAGGCACGGCTCAGCTTGGTCTTTCTCGGGGACAGAGGTGAGGCCGTTTGTGTTTCTGATCACCTCTCTGGATTCTCTGTGGGCCCCCAGCACTTGCAGCTTGTGATCGAGGCTGAGATCTGCTGAACAGGACTGAGGAATAAGGTCCTTGTGACAAGGGAATGGGGTTGCTTTTTTTTTCCTTTTTAAAATTTTTATTTATTTTTGGCTGCACGACATAGCATGTGGGATCTTAGTTCCCCGACTAGGGATCGAATGCACAGCCACTGCGGTGGAAGTACAGAGTCCTCACCACTGAACTGCTAGGGAAGTTGCTTTTCCATGATCCAGGGAGGCACTCCGGATGCTCCCTCCATCAGCAGCGCTCGAGGTTTACTGCGCATGCGTGTCCTCTAGGCATCAATGCAGAACCCCGTTCAGGGCGTCTGGGATGGGGCTTGAGATTCTGCCTTGACCCTCCCTGGGCTCAGGGACCACAGTTTGACTAGCCAGGGTCTAGAGCCCAGAGTGGTGATTCTGCCTCACCCAGAGGACTTGTTAAAACGTGGGTTGCTGGTCCCTCCACGCCCCCACTGGGGCTTCTAATCCAGTAGGTTTGGAGGAGAGTCACAATTTGCTTTTCTAACAAGTGCCCAGGTGACAAGGGCGGAGTCGGGAGATGACACTTCAAGAATCACAGGTATCGGAGGCAGAGACTTGCATTGGGAGCTCAGGGTTCAGCAGGGGCAAAGAGACTGTGCAGAAAGCCCAATGGACGAGATGCGCGGCTCCTGGGGACCAGGTTCACATCGCGTGCTGCAGGGACTAGAGGAAGAGGAAGTGAAATTGGTTGTATTTTTTTGCATGTATTTTTAAGTTTTATTTATTTTTAAATTGAAGGATAATTGCTTTACAGAATTTTGTTGGTTTCTGCCAAACATCAACGTGAATCAGCCACAGGTGTACCTGTGTCCCCTCCCTTTTGAACCTCCCTCCTGTCTCCCTCCCCATCCCACCCCTCTAGGTTGTTCCAGAGCCCCAGTTTGAGTTCCCTGAGACATACAGCAAATTCCCATTGGCTCTCTCTTTTGCATTTGGTAATATAAGTTTCCACTGGGTTTTGAAGAGTCAGTCAAGTGCAGGTAAGTGGAGAGGAAGGAGGAGGTCCCAGTGGCGGGAACTTGTTGTTGGAGGCAGAAGAAGTAGACACAAGCAAGAATATCCTGTCTCCTTCCTCCCCGCGATTTCTCCCTTGGTGAGGGTCACCAGGGGAAGGGCCATCTCCCCTCTGCCTGGACCAGGCGGTGCTCAGCGTGAGTGCACATGCTTAGGCTACCCAGGGAGCTTTTAATACCACTGACGCTTCAGCCTTTCCCCCCAGAGATTCTGAATTGATTGGTCTTAGGTGGGACCCAGACTTCTAGGTTTTTTTTGTTGTTTTTGTTGCTGTGGTTTGTTTCTTTCTGGAGTAAAGTTCCTTCAGAGATTCTTACATGCACACAGGGTTGAGAATCATTGGCTAAGATGCAAGCATATTCCCATTTTCCCAGCTGCAGTTTGTTGGGAGTTAGGCAAAGGATTGCCCCTCCCTTATTTATCACACCCCCTACAGAATCCCCGCGCCGACCTCTGCAAAGCAGGTAGCTGAGCATCTGGTAAACATCTGCCCAGTTCCCCCACGGAGCAGGGTGACCTACTTTCCTGCCTGTGGCTTCAGTGGCACAGAGGGGCTCTTGGGACGGAGGGGCAGATGGAAATGTCAGCGTGTCTGTGTTGATGCTGCATTTGGGCGTCACCCAAGCGCTTGTTTCTCTGTCAGATTCCGGATGCGGTGTTTAGGTGGTAATAAACCACTGCCGCCAGGCGCTAGCCAAGGAGATCGAAGCAGCTGGCAGCATCCAGAGATGTCCTGGGCTTCTGGCTGCCAAGCGCTGGCAGCTCTGGGCTGGGGCAAGACAAAGCCAGTGCACAGACTGTGTCGGCGGGAGTAGGGTCCCCAGGCGGCAAACGGCACACCTGGACATTCTCGGTTCACGGCAGGGCTTCCTTCTCCCCCGGTGCCAGCTTCCCGGGCGACCAGAGGGCATGCTGGGAGCACACCTCTCTGTGCCCAAGCTCCCCCGGGAGGCGAGACCATGGTGCCATTCCCTGTTACAGTTGTTTGTGGGTCTCTTGGCTGGGCGTCATGGTGAGGGAAGATGGGACCACGCCAGGTGAGAGGCAATCCCTCCTAGGAGCCTCCATCGCAATGCGGGTTCCACCTTGGGGATCAGATACCCTGAAGGAGGCCAGGGGCTTGGGACCCCTCCTCCCCTTCCTCTTTTCACCTCTGCGTGTGTGATCAGTCGCTCAGTCGTGTCCAACTCTTTGTGACCCCATGGACTACAGCCCGCCAGGGATTTGCCCACAGGATTTCCCAGGCGAGAATACTGGAGTGGGTTGCCACTTCCTACTCCAGAGGATCTTCCCGACTCAGGGATCAAACCCAAGTCTCCTGCGTCTCCCGAGCTGGCAGGCGCGTCCTTTACCACTGTGCCACGTGGGGAGCCAAAAAGAACAGCAGAGAGAGAGGCTGGGTTCCATCCTTCCTGTGGCCGAGTGAGAGGAGCTGGGCGCATCACTGCCCGGCCTTCTGGTTCAGCGCGTCGTGGATGTCTCCCTGTGTCCTCCTCCTGTGTCCTTGGACCTGTTTCAAGCATTTTCTGGGGCTGGCAGACAGAGGCGGAGACCCGGGAGAAACCAAGCCTGCGAGATGCTCTGGCCTTGGGCGTGAGTCGGAGCGCACGTGTCCTTCTGGGAAGCGGCCCGGAGCACTGCAGGTCCTCCACGCTGCCCTGTGTCACCGGGGTTTATTAACCTTTCCTCGGCACAGCAGAGAGCATCGCATCTCTCTGCACAAGCTCTCAAAGACCTTCGATTATTTAGTGTGGGCTCCCCTCCCCATTTTCAGGAGGCGCTGTTATTAATGTCTCCCCAGTCGGATTTCTGAAAGAACAGTTTGTCTCACCTCAACAAGAGAGTTTGAGAGAAGCGTGTGAACGGGATTCGCTTGGGTGCAGGTTTCCGCTCCTTCCTCCTCACTCCCTCCTCCCACGCAGCTTCCAGATCCCCAGCTCTGAGAGGCTCCGGCCCTCCCATCAGGACCAGGCCCTCAGGTTCGTCCCTGGAAGGGTTGGGATGTTTTTCTAGCCTTCCAGCCACGTGTCTCCCCTCTCAAGAGAGGCAGGGAGGAAAACGGAGGCTCTTGGGGCTCTTCTGAGTGTTCTCAAAGTGCGGGAGGAAAGGCCAAGGAGGAGAGCCCCCTCCCCAGCAAGCCGGAAGCTGCTGCTCCCCGCTTCCAGCATCTCTCTTCCACCCCTTGGTCCCCAGAGGATGTGTGGGCGCTGAATGTGTGAACCCAGCTGCTGCCGGAAGTCGTCAGGCTGGGCTCAGGAGGGCAGGGGGATTTGTGGCTGCAATGGAAAGGCTCATCTCAGCCCTGCAGACCCAGGGAGCTGAGCAGGACGCCTGCTCCTGGCGGCAGCTGGCCCAGGTGTGGAGCCAGGGTGAGGATGGGCAGGTGGGGCGGGGCTGGCCGGCGTGGATGCAGAGGATGCTGGAGCAGACAGGATGCGGCAACAGCTGGGAGCGGTCGTCTTTAATGTCCTTCCCAGCCCGGAAAGCTTGGGCTTCTAAGGTTCTCAGAATAAGACACAATTGACCAGCCCTCCTCGTCCTCAGCTTTGGAAGCTTCTAAACACAGCCCCTACCGTTTGCCCCTGAGTGCTGACAGAGGCGGCAGTGGCGGTGGCCTGAGCTTAGAGGACCGGTCCCAGATGCTCAACCAGCCCGGGTCAGGCCCCAGCCTGACTGCACCTCTCCAGCCCTCCTGGCTCCCAGCACTGCCGCCCTCCGCACCCTGCCTCGCCCCTGCCAGTCACCCATCTCCCGTCCACCTTGCTCACCCAGGCCCTGCACCAGGATGCCTCTCAACGTTTTTTTTTGAGGTTCGACTCCAACACCACCCCCTCCACGTTGCCTCGATAACTTCCCTCCCACCTCCCCTCCATCTCCTCCCCACTGCCCAAGCAGGAAGTCATCTCCCTCGTTGGGATTCTCGGAACACTTTCTCTATACTTTGTCAGGGGTACCCATCAATTTTTCCTCTTTAATCCGAGTTATCTACCTGCATATCTTATATCATCTCTGAGTTGGCAAGCTTCTTAACGACAGGAGTCATACCTCATCCGCCTTTATGGCCGCACTGCACTCAGCCCCGCAAATGTTGATTGAATGAGTAGAAACTCAACCTAATGACGTCCTGGGAGAAGGTCATTCATCTCTTCTTTGCTGTTGAAGTTGGGAGCCCTCCTGGTCCAGGGGAGGCAGCGGGGTGAGACTTGGTCCTCTGACCAATTAGAAGGCATTTCCTGTTCCACCTCACATTCCTCTGGGATGTTGTTAGCTGCTGGGGTCCACCACATGGATCAGACTGACACGGATGTCACTTGTCACCTGCCAGCCACTAGCAACTGGCATCTCCCTGATCCTCCGGTCAGTCCAGCCAGAGACGGGGGTTGGAATCCCACTGTGGAGCCTTCCTGGTTCTCCTGGGGCTTACTCCAAGACCACCATCTGCCTCTGCTGGGCCTGTGTTTATGATGTGTGCATGTCTCCCCCCACTAAAACACAAGCTATGTGAAGGTAAGGAATGCTGTCTGCTTTGACCCCTAACATGCATTTTTAAAAATAATTTTCTAAATTCATTTTTGGCTGTGCTGGGTCTTCCTTGCTGTGTGGGCTTTTCTCTAGTTGAGGCAAGCGGGAGCTACTCTTGAGAAGCAGAGAACGGGCTCTAGGACGTGTGGGCCTCAGTGGTTGCAGCGTGGGGACTCAGTAGCTACCAGGATCTAGAGCGCAGGCTCAATAGTTGTGGTGCGTGGACTTAGCTGCTCCGTGGGGTGTGGGGTCTTCCCAGATCAGGGGTTGAACCCAAGTCTCCTGCATTGGCAGGCAAAGTCTTTACCACTGAGTCACCAGGGAAGCCTGATCGCTAATGTATCTTAAGGATTTAGATCATACCTGAGTAGGATATCAATACAGATCAATACAGATCAATACAAAGAATGGATGGATGGATGAATGAATGAATGAATGGATAAATGGTCTTAGCTATGACATCACCACCAAAGCCCTCACTGTGTCTGTGACTCATTCTGTGTAGGAAAAGCAGCCCCTCCCACCTTCACCACTCGAGGTGGACAAAAACTCCATCATGATACAGAACTAACTCCATTCCCCGTTCTAGTTTGGAATTGCCAATGGTCTCAAGGGGTTGAATGAAATTCTAAGAATAATCCTCCCCAAATCCGCTTCGATAACAGTGCTTTCCATCCTCCTGGCTGCCGGAGGGCCGCGTCTATAAATTCAAACAATAGGACGAGCTGAGTCTCCAGAGCCCTCGCTCCTGGAGCTCAAATAATAATCCCTGGTTTTTGGCAGGATTTTCTGGTTTCTCTTGAGCTTGAAAGGACGGACCGTCCCTGCCAAGTGGAACCATCGTGCCATAAAAGCTGGCCGAGATTGTGAGTGCCCTTTGGAGTCAACTAATTGGTACGTTCAACTGGTGTTTGGCAGGCGTCAGGCACGAGCATCTGTTAACCCATTTGGTGCTTGAAAGAGTAGATGCTGTTACCCGCACTTTACAGACAGAGAAAGGAGCTTGCTTTCCCAGAGTTACATGGCCAGAGGTGACTGAGCAGAGCTTAGAGGTCAAACCTGGGACTCAGAGGTCCAGGGACTAAGGCACATCTGCAGGGGTGAACGGTTCTAGAATTCCCAAAACTAGGCTTACCCAGGATGTGGTCATATGGCACAGCAGAAGCCTTGGTGATGGTGATGCTCTGTGTGTGTGTGTGTGTGTGTGTGTGGTGTGTGCAAGAGAGAGAGAAAAAGAAAGAGGAGATCTTCTATAACCTATGGCCAGTTTCATTTTAGGTCCTTTCGAGAACTCTTGAACCCTGGTTATAAAGGCAGAACTGTGGTCTGAGGATGCGGTGTGCTGAAGGTGATGCCGAAGAGCACAGGTGAGGGCAAAGGTCACAGAAACTGATGTGATAACTACAGCCTCAACTAGGAGTCACTATCCTCAGCACCCCTGGGGCTGATGCTCATCACCATCATCACCAACACAATATCATGAATAATACTTACGGAGCGTTTGCTCTGTGTCAGGCACACATTTAACCCCTATCGTGTAAGGGGCAGGCGTGCCTGTGCTAAGTCGCTTCCGTCGTGTCTGACTCTGCAACTCTGTGGACTGCAGCCCGCCAGGCCCCTCTGTCCGTGGGGTTCTCCAGGCAGCAGTACTGCAGTCGGTTGCCATGACCTCATCCAGAGGATCTTCCTGACCCAGGGCTTGAACCCACATCTCTTGGATCTCCTGCATTGGTGGGTTCTTTACCATTAGTGCCACCTGGTAAGTGGCGTAACTATCCCCATTTTTCAGAATGGAAAACTGAGGCACGCTGCAGGATTGTGCCCAAGGACACTTATTCCTTGCGTGGAACTGGGGGAGGGCCAGACTGGCTGCCTCCAGGGCCCTGGGTCTTCATCTCTCTGCCACATGATAATATCTTGAGAAAGCAGAGAGATTACATGTATTGAGCGCTCCAGACTCATTCACTCAGAATTCGAGAAGGGATCCGGGAGGGCAGGGCACCAGGAGGACTCAGGATCAGTGAGGCCCTGACCTCCCCGAGATGGGGGTGGGGGGAGTGATAAGGCACTTGTATTAAAATGCAAATTCCTGCCTTGCTTGCTGGTTTATCATCTGACTCGTTATACAATTTGCCAGTTATAGAAGAAAAATTACCATAATGGGGCCCTAGGGAATGGTTGTAAAAAGGAGACCAAACGTTACTTATCGGCCGTTCCACTACAATTATCTACTGTGTTTGTTCTTTTCCTCTCCAGAAAAATGAAACCATCAATGCCAGCGACAGGGTGCTGACCCTGTGGGAGGGAGCACGTGGGAGCAGAGAGGCTGCGCCTTTGATGGGCTTTTTCCCTTTGATCTCTCCTCCTGGTTCCCCAGACTCCCTGCTGGTACCGCCCTGGGGCGGCCCCCTTTGCAGAGCAGGGCAGGGTGGAGAGTTTCTGAGCAGGAAGAGAGACAGAGGATCAGGCAGGTGAAGTTTAACGCTGTCCTTGATCTCAGTGGCTCAGGGCTGTGCCTTTCCCGGGGATGGGCTTGTGTGCGGAGGTGGGACAGCCCCCAGGGCCCACTGAGCATCATTCCTCAGTCTCACCTGGTGTCCGCCAGACACTGCAGACTCCGGAGGTTTGCACAGCCTCAAGTGTCCGCAAGGGGGCAGTGGCTCTGTGGGCTGCACCCCTTGAGCATGCTTGTCCTGAAGCCTGAAAACTCTTTCTGCTCCTAAGATCCCTTTTCAACTGGTACCTGCCAGCCTGACCCACTCCCGGGCCCTTCACAGGCAGGCGCTTGGTCTCACTCAAGCTGACTTTCTCAGTCACCTTGCTTAGCTCCGGGGACATGATAAGGAGGAAATAAATATCACACGAATGAATGAAAGCGGCTGTCTGAGAATTCGTGTCTGTGTGTTTTCAGGTTTTGCTTAAGTTGTCTTCCCCATGGTCTAGCTTCTTTTAGGTCCAACCAAATCTTCCCCAAGCCCCAAGACCTCTGGTGATGCCTCCGGCCTCTAGAAGCAGCATATTCAAACAGTCAGGGGAGCAGAGAGCACTGTTCTCCAGGCCACCCACGCATGCTGTTCAGATATTTTTTACTTTTTACAAGCCTTAGGCTTTCCGATGATTCTTTTTTATTCCACCACAGAAATTAGGACTTCTTTTGTTTTATTCCGGGAGTGCTGGCTCCTCATTTATTTCTGCCACGATAGGAAGGGTAGAGCTTCAGTGCTCCCCTGAGTTAAATTTACCAAGGCCACATCGCCCACCATGCACTGAAAAGTTCCAAAACTGTGACTAGAGGTTTCCCAGACTCTTGGAAGAGAGAGCCATGGTGTGGCTGAGGCATCCACACACTTTCTTACAAGTTAGACCCAAGCTGGAGGAACCACACGCTGGTGCCTGGGGTCAGGAGTTAGGTGGATTACTCTGTCCTTTATGGCCCAGGGGCCATAAAGGTTTAGTGGAAAACAGTTTTTCACAGACTGGGAGTGGGAGATGGTTTGGGGTTGAATCAAGTACGCTACATTTACTACGAACTTTATCTCTATTGTTAGAACATCAGCTCCACCTCAGATCATCAGGCAGTAGATCCTGGAGGTTGGGGACCCGAGATTAGAAGACATATTTCCAGCTTGGTTTCTGGCCATCCACCCCTTTGAGGGGCAGAACAAGCCAGTCTCCAAGTTCTTAGGTGGCAATACAATCCAGCTGCTTCATAGAGAGGGCACTACTTTACCTATACCTCAACATTCCCAAAACTAAGATCATGGTGTCCGGTCCCATCACTTTTATGGCAAATAGATGGGGAAAAAGTGGAAACAGTGACAGATTTTATTTTGGGGGACTTCAAAATCACTATGGATGGTAGTTGCAGCCACGAAATCAAAGGACTCTTGCTTCTTGGAAGAAAAGCTACAACAAACCTAGGTAGTATATTAAAAAGCAGAGACATCACTTCGCTGACAAAGGTCCATGTAGTCAAAGCTATGGTTTTTCCAATAGCTATGTACCGATGTGAGAGTTGGACCATAATCAAGGCTGGAGAGCTGAAGAATTGATGCTTTCAAATTATGGTGCTAGAGAAAACTCTTGAGAGTCCCCTTAGCAAGGAGGTCAAGCCAGTCAGTCCTAAAGAAAATCAACCTTGAATATTCATTGGAAGGACTGATGCTGAAACTGAAGCTCCAGCACTTTGGCCACCTGATGTAAAGAGCCAACTAATTGGAAAAGACCCTGATGCTGGGAAAGACGGAGGGCAAGAGGAGAAGGGGGAAACAGAGGATGAGATGGTTGGATGGCATTACCGGCTAAATGGACATGAGTTTGAGCAAATTCTGGGAGATGGTGAAGGACAGGGAAGCCTAGCTTGCTGCAGTTCATGGAGTCCCAAAGAGCAGACAGAACTTAGCGACTGAACAACAACGTGAACCTCTAGAGCTTGGTGGGCTATGGTCCATGGGGCCACAAAGAGTTGGACGTGACCGAGTGACTGAGCGTGGACACGTGCATGAGCCTGTAGGGAAAGAAACACTTCAATGGCCTAAAGTTTCATTTCCAAAGAGTGAGAGGAGGGCATGGAATGAAAGAATCCCAGGCCCTGGAAGGACACTCCAGGGGTCAGCTGGTCAAATCCAGCCAGTCATTTGTTTTTTACAGTCTTCCGGCTCAGAGTTATACTTACTTTTTCAAATAGTTGAAAGAGGTCAAGAGAATAATATTCTGTGACACATGAAAATGATGCCAAATTCAAATTTGTGTCTATAAATAAAGTTCTATTAGTAACATAGCCCTGTTCATTCATTTATATGGTGTTGAGGGCTGTTTTCACCATACAGGGGCAGAGATGAATTCCTGTGACAGAGATGGTAGGATATGTGGGGCTGAAAGCACTAATTATCTGGCCCTTTACAGAAAACATTTGCTGACCCCTACTCTACAGCCTAGAGTGTACTTCTGACCCTACTCCCAGCTTCCAATGCGTCCCCTGGCAATCTGAACATTATGGGAAAATTTCTTTCCTTTTGAGTAGATTTTCTCTTATCTTACTTTTTTTTTTTTAAATGAAGAGAGAGACATATTAAAGGATGAAGCTGGGAGTTAGTGATTCTTGGAATACAGTATTTTTTTTGACCTGACACAAAGTCACTGAACTTCTTTCTTTCTTTCTTTCTTTTTTTAACCCTTTTAACTTTTTGTTTTATATTGGAGATAGTCTGTTAACAATGTTGTGATAGTTGCCAGTGGACAGCAAAGGGACTCAGCCAATACATATCCATGTGTCCGTTCTCCCTCAAACTCCCCTCCTATCCAACCTGCCACGTAACATGGAGCAGAATTCCCTGTGCTATATAGTAGGGCCTTGTTGGTTATCCATTTTAAATAAAGCCATGTGCCCATGTCCATCTCCAAATCCCTAACTATCTTTTCCCCCCATTCGTCCCCCCTGGCAACCAAAGGTTCATTCTCTAGGTCTGTGGGTCTGTTTCTGTTTTGTAAGTAAGTTCACTTCAAAGATGCTGAATTTCTCTCTGGGTCTTCTCATTCTCCCCACTGAAAAATAGCACTGCCTGAAGGTCATGGGAAAGTCAGACAGGCAGGTGGGTCTGCGCTGCTCTTGTGGCCCAAAGACCCCAACCTCCCAGGACCGACCTTACTGAAAGCATCCCGTCGGTCTCTGCTTGGGTGTGTGTGTCCTCACTGGGCAGGTTGTTGTCATTTTTGGTTTTGAAGATATGATCCTCATCACCCCAGGCATGCGGTTTTAAACGTCTGCCAACAGGTGTTTATTCAGCACCCAGCGGGGGTAAACATCACACGAAACACTAGGGAGATGCGGGAAAGCAGACGAGGGCCCTGCTCTCAGGGAGCAGTAACACACGAGACCCAGTACAAGGACAGCCCATCAGCGGGTGGAAACATGGTCAGCGGGGCACCCACCTCAGTGGGCCCCCCACCCCGCATCCATGATTCTCGAAACCACCAAAGGAAGACAAAATTAACTCCCTCTCCAGATGAGGCAAGTAAGGCTCAGGACCCCGTGTCCCCGATCCAGCGGGTGGTCTCCGCATCGGCCTGCCCCCAAAGCCAAGGCTGTTCCAATGCCAGCAGGGAGTGTGGCCTCTCCGGAGGACAGAGCAGAAAAAGATGGTGCCGCTGTGACCCTGAAGACTCAGCTCAGCAGAACGGAAGTGCAAGGGTAAGTTGGTTTATCCCGGGAAAAGCCTCCCAATAATTCTTTTTTAAAATTAATTGATTGATTAATTTTCGACAGCACTTGGTCTTTGTTGCTGAACATGAGCTTCCTCTAGTTGCGGCAAGTGGTGGGGGGTGGTCACCACTATATACCCCAAACGAATACTGGTTAAGCACCTACTGTATGCCAGACTGTATGCTCGCTGAGAGTCATAGTGCTTTCTGTACAGTGAGGCTGTGTAGACATACTGACTATATAAATGCTTATATATGATTGAGTCACTGCTGTTACGTTTACACCAATACCAGGCCTTTTCTAGGAGCTTCCCAGAGGTTCCAGAGAGCTTGAAGAAAGAGGGATGATGATACAGGTATTCAAAGTGATCATATTTCCCCATCATCTTACTCCTCTCTGCATTTCTGCTGAGAAAGTGATGTTCTCTCTATCACTAAGGAGAGTCAGCAGGTTGATGTTCAGATGAGCCCTTTCTTCCTAAATCCATCTCTAATCTCTTTGGTTTTTCCAGTGGTCATGTATGGATGTGAGAGCTGGACTATAAAGAAAGCTGAGCACCGAAGAATTGATGCTTTTGAACTGTGGTGTTGGAGAAGACTCTTGACAGTCCCTTGGACTGCAAGGAGATCCAACCAGTCCATCCTAAAGGAAATCAGTCCTGAATATTCATTGGAAGGACTGATGCTGAAGCTAAAACTCCAATCCTTTGGCCACCTAATGCGAAGAACTGACTCATTCGAAAAGACCCTGATGCTGGCAAAGATTGAAGGGGGAGGAGAAGGGGATGACAGAGGGTGAGATGGTTGGATGGCATCACTGACTCAATGGACATGAGTTTGAGTAAGCTCTGGGAGTTGGTGATGGACAGGGAAGCCTGGCATGCTGCAGTCCATGGGGTCGCAAAGAGTTGGACATGGCTGAATGACCGAACGGAACTGAACTGAATCTCTTTGTCTTGATACTCAATTATCCTGTCCTGGAATCTTTCTTTAGTTTTACCTCTGTTCTCATATTCCAATCTCATGGGCTCCTATTCATAGTTAAAAATTGAATCAGCTCAACTGGGAAAGGTTTCAGATATTAGTAGGGAAGGAATGGCCTTTCCCCCAATGCAATCAGGAAACCCCGATCCTCATGTGCTGACAATAGAACTGTCTCATGTGGGATGAGAGAGCAGACTTCTCTCTCTCCAGCCCTGAGAGCCACCTTGAGGTTGGGCCTTTTGTGAAAGTCTCCAGGCTTTCTACCCCTTTCTTCACCCTCTAGGCCATGCACGAATACTTGGCAGTCAGTATTTAGTCAAGGTGGGGCTTAGTGTCAAAAATTCCAAAAAGAAAGAAAAATGAGGTGGTAGAACTTAGTGACCTGGCATTCAAGCCCTGGTTTGTTCTCTGAAGCTCCCAGGATGAGATGGAGCGTGATATCAGCTGACTTCCGCCACCAGGAGCCGTTGCCTAGACAACAGCCCTCCTGGAGGTGAGCCGGGAGATAAAGGCCAGAGGCTCACTTCTGTGTTCCAATTTCCAGGAGAGGCCATGCTGCCTGCTTGGACCCTTGACCTTTGTCCTCTGTGCAGAGGTGTGGCCATAAAACCTGTGACCTAACAGGACAACCTCTCCAAATGCCAGTAAGTCAACTCAACAGTCCTTCTGTGAGGGAAAACATACCGACCAAAACCGCCCAGCAGGGCCAGGTACCATAGTAACCGTTTGCAGGAGTTATTTTATGGCAGGAGGTCCTGCTAAGGAATGTGGAACTAATAAGCCACCTCCAATAGGAAGACTTTGGGAAAGGTCAAAAGGAGACACTACCTGTCCTTCCACCTCCCAGAACCCTTCTCGCTGGAACCCATCCTGGCTGAGCAGTGGGTGTGCCGCCAGGAAGGACCCTGAGTCAGAGTGACTGGCCAGAGAAAAGCCAGAAATGAGCCCCATCACCATAAAACCCAAGACTTCGAGCCACGTGGCAGAGCAGTCCTCCTGGGTTCCCTCACCCCGCTGCTCTCCGCCTGGGCGCTGCTTCCCAATAAAGTCTCTTGCTTTGTTAGCTCTTGTGTGTCCTCGGAAATTTCATTTCTGAGTGTTAGACAAGAGCCCACTCTTGGGCCCTGGAAGGGGTCCCCCTTCCTGCAACACTTCAAGAGATACGTAGGAACAGCAAGTGGCCATTTGGTTATCTTAAGAGTTGGGGTGGTGGACAGAGCCCCAAGAAGAACAAATGTCTTTGATGCTCAAAGGACATTCCCATCAAGACCCTGTCACTTCTGTCTCCTCCTCTCTCCAGCCTTCAAAATTGTCCAAGGGCGACCTGCTCCCCAGAGCCTGTCTTATCCTTGCAAAGGCAGGGTATGCCTTGCTCCGCCCGAGAAGGCCTCTGTCCCTTTATGCTTTTGATCTCCAGGGGCTAAGTCTCAGCCACCCACCTTGCCTTTGGAGTTCATGAGAATGTGCATCTGTGAATCTGGAAGGTTCTGAGTGTACATCACAGGGACAAGAGGAGAGAAAAGAAAGCCGGTGCTTCGGTCTTAGTGTCAATGCAAATTCATGTGCCCGCTGAAGAGGGAGGCCAAACAAGCTGAAACGTCCGTGTTGGGAGCAGAGAAAGGTTTATTGCAGGGCCAGGCAAGGAGATGAGGTGGTGAGCTCCCCAAAAAGGTTTGGAAAAGCATTTTTAAGTGGCAGGTGAGGGGGGTGGGGGTCACTGGGGTGGGGGGGTCGCAGGGTGTGTGATTAGCTTGTGCACGATCCTCTGATCGGCTCATGAGGGAGCAGGGGTTGTCACAGGGGTTCCGTCTACCAGTCCTGAGGCTCCAGGAGGCCTGGGGCCAGGTGCTCATGGTCATCAGGTAGTCAATATCTTCCCTTTGGTGGGGGGTTTTCACCTCTGCAAAGCAGCTCAGGGAATGTGCATCAAATACTGTTACCTAGGTACTTCAGAGAGGAGCTGGAGCAGGGGGTAGGAGGGAAGGCCTGTCCCGGAATGGCGTGGGGTCCGGCTCGACTTGCTGTTGTGCTCTTTAGTTGTACTCAGCCGTGTCTGACTCTTTGGCAACCCTATGGACTGCAGCCCCCCTGGGTGTAGGCTCCTGGTCTCCTGCACTGACAGGCGGATTCTTTACCCACTGAGCCACTGGAAGCTCCCTGCTCAGTTGCACACCTGTGGGCTCAGGCACTCAGTCAGGTCCAACTCTCTGCGACCCCACGGACTGTAGCCCGCCCGGCTCCTCTGCCCATGGGATTCTCCAGGCAAGGATACTGGAGTGGGTTGCCATTTCCTTCTCCAACCCCGCTCGGCTACATCGACCCTATAGCCGCGTGGATCGCGGTCCTGCGGCGTGGTGGTACTGTGCTTGGCGGCGTCCCTGGCCTCTACCCACAGGATGCCTCCTTTCTCCAGTGTGACAACCGAAACAGCCTCAGACCTTCCAAGAATCTGTGGTTGAGAACTGCTGAGAAAAAGGGAAACAGAAATGGTTGGAGAGTTGTTCCATTCATTTCAAATTTGTGGCTGGGTCACCAAAGCTATATGCTGGTCCCAGCGCCTGACCTTGGGCTATTCCATTCGAGATTAGAGTCTCAGCTTCCACCTTCTACCGTGACCACCCCTTCCACCCCCTGCACACACAGTGCTCTGCCAACCCCTGCAAGCAGGCTGTGTGGGGGTGAGGGGTGGGGCTGTAAATTTCACCAAACTTACAGAGGAAACTTCTCTGAGCACCAGCCCCGGAGCTTTGGGTGGTCAGAAATGTTGATTACTGGCTGATCTACACTGTAAAGATAAAAGGATTTTCATGGAGGGGGGAGCAAGTCAGGATGGGGTTCCTGATGTTCAAGATTTTAGGATGCCAGATTCCCAAGAGAGGTGGGATTACTGAGGTAGGACAAAAGAGGTGACTTTGCTTGTTAAACATTTAAAGCATCAGATTGAAACGGTTGCTCTATCTCCTTCAACCTTCGGACTAATCGACTATTTGATTAACCGTGAATCTCTCTGCCTTTTAAATGTTTAACTTTATAAGTGGCTGGCTTGGTTAATGCCTGGTGGGTTTTCCCTTTCTTCCTGGGCTGGGCTTTCTCTGCTGGCCTCCCTGAATGACCAAAACCCAAGGAGAAAAGATGAGGCTGCTGTTGGGGGGAGGTCTGAAAACCCTTAGTCACGTGAGGAAAGGTTTGCAGTAGTGTGCTAATGAAAAGTACACATGACATGATCCTAAATGTGCTTTATAATATGGAAACATAGAGCATACACACTCTGGAAATGTCTTTTTCTTTTTTTTTAATTTTAGCCACACTGTGTGGATGTGAGATCTTAGTTCCCTCACCAGGGATCAAATCTGTGCCTCCTATAGCGCAGAGTCTTAACCACTGGACCACCAGGGAAGCCCTGGAAAAAGTCTTAATACAAATGTACCAAAATGTTGGTAGTATTTACTTCCAGTGTGGATTATATGATTTTCATTTTGTTTCACCTCTCTGCTTTGTTGAAGATTTTCTACAATCAGTATGTATTATTTTTATAACCTGAAAATAAAAACCACATTAAAGGTACTTTATTTTGTATCACTATTATCATTGTTATCATTATAATTATTTAATGCCTGCAGAGGTGAAAAGGAGAGGTGCATGTCATTTCTGGAGGGGAAAGACCACATGGGGGCAGATGACCTTGGGATGGGGTGGGGCAAAGGCAAGCCCAGTTGTCTGGGGTTCCTGTGATCCCCCAGAAATAAGAGTTTGCAAGTCTTGGGTGACCTCCAGAGAGCCCCCTGCAGTGTCTGCTCATCTCTGGGGCATCTGGTGAACCGGTAAAAAGTTCATGAATCCACATTCAGAGCTCAGTGCCTTGGGGCTAGAGTAGAGTCAGCCCTCAGCCAGGCCACTGCTAAGCCTCTCCAGGGTCAGTTGACTCCCCACTGTGGTAAACTATAGTGGAGAAACCCAGCCACAAGGAGGGGAAGCCCCGCACCTGTTACAATGCAGCCCTCAAGGTCAAAGGAAGGAAATGGCTCAGTTCCACAGCTGAGAACGCAGCCCTTGCTGGTGTGACCTGTTACTGACTCCATTTACTGGAGTTGGTCTTGGAGAAGATCCAAGACAAAGGTCTCTGTTCTCAAGGAGCTTCCAGTTTTCAGGCTCAAGAAGCAATGGATGAGTGTGCAATTCTAGGAAAACCACAGATGGAGAGGGTAATGGGAGGGAGCAACTCCACTTGGGGAAATCCAGGGAGGTTTCATGGCAGAGGTGTCATCTGGAAGCACAAGGGAAGTAAGGGATCAGCTCAGAAGGAAGTCAGAGAGGGAGGGGCTATTTTCCACACACAGTCCTGGAGGCCTGGCAGTGCAACAGAAGGAGAGAGCTGGGCAGTACCCTTTGGGGCCGGGCTCCCTCCTCCAGAGGCAAGCTCCATCGCTCCCCCGGGTTCTGCTGGTCCCCAGTAACATCTCCACGCAGCTGCTCTCCTGGGAAAGGGTGGCTGGCCAGGGCAGGAGGACCTGAGCTCACCAGCCTTACTCAATCCAGGGTTCTGTGTACAGTCAAATCAATTCATTTGGAACCTGTGATGATCTAATCGGAGCCGGAGTGATATTCAGTTTCACATTAACATGCTGGTTCATAAGCAAATCATTTCAGTAAATAAAATCCCAAGGCCAGCTGCTCATCCTGCTCCAGCAAGCCCTTGTTTCGGGCAAGGGCACTCAGGAGGGAGGACGGAGACAAACTGAAGAGGAAAGGCTGGGCTGGATGCTGGCAGCCGACCTGCCCCGGGGTAGCCTTCAGCTTGGGGAGTGAGCTTCCATCTCCCGCGGCATCAGCAGGTCACCAAGACACGACTCCTGCCCAGGGTTCCTGGATGTGTTTTATTAAACTTCACTGACCCCTCCCTGACTCCTTCATCCTTACACTCAGACATAAAAGGCAGATGACACGAGAGAGGCTTGGCTTGGGTCCGAGTATGCTGTGGGGCCATCCCCACCTGCAGTTAAGAGCTTCAGAGTGTGGGCACCTGATGCTGAATCCCAATTCTATGCTTGCCAGCTGTTTGATCTTGAGCAAGAGATTTGTCGCTTCATAGACTCACTGATGTCTGATGGTGAGAGTTGACTAATATCCAGGAATTGCGCTTAGCGCTTATCACAGATAGCTCTTATTATCTTCACTTTGCAGATGAGGAAACTGAGGCAGAGAAAGAGAGAGGGGTCAGACCGTATGCCCAAAGACACACAGCTGCTCAGAAGAGGTGCCTGGGTGCTCTCTATCTCCCGGGGTTGCTGGGAGGGGTGAGAGCTACCCGCGGTGAAGCTCACAGTATCTGGCGCACGGTAAGTGCTTGATAAATGGTTGTTATCACTGTTATTATATTGCCTCTTTGCTTCCTGCCCCTTCCTTCTCCCGCCAGGCAGAGATGTTTCCAGCAGAGCCTCCCTGAGAGTAGGAGCTCAAGGCCATCTGTCCACCCCAGGAGGCTGCCCAGGTGAGGCTAGAGCCCAAAGGACAGGACAGGATGGAGGGGAGCATCTTCTTATGGCCAAGCCCTGATTGGAGCCCATTTACATCTTAAAACTCAACTTGGAAAACCACAATCCATCAGCCAGTGATGGTGTAAATTGCTTTGCTAAATATATTTCTGGGTACATGGTAAGTAAAAATATCATGAATTTAATAAGCCTTGGAATTCACATTTTTCCAATCCTAATTAAGTTTCTGCTCTGCTTTGGACGTGCTCTTCTCATCAGCGAGGTTGGGGAGGGAGCCGTTCGCTGGAGCTGGGCTGGCCCCAGATAGCTGCTTTCATTAGTGCATTTCATCCTCCCAGCAGAGCTCTGTGTGGCTGGGTTCATTATTCTTGCTTTGCTGAGGTCGAACGGAGTTTCAGGGTTCTATCTAGGGTCACGGCCAGAAGTCAGGATTTGCACCACATTCTAGCTACCTCCTTCAACTTCCCCCCATTCCCTGGGACCTGATGGGTCAGTGAAGTGGCCCCTCTTGTTCCAGAGTCTGCACAGCTTGGCTCACTCCCTTGAGGGGGAGTATCCTACACCTTGACAGCTGTGTACATGCCTACGTGTTCACTCATGAGTCCTCCCCCTGCACATGCACACATTCCCATGGACCCACCATGCAGATACAAACGGCAGTCATGGGTACCATGTCCCGTGATGAAGACCTATGGGTCTTCATGGCTGATGGCAGCCATGGTCTTCACGGGTGCTGATGGCAGGGGGTAGTGCCTCTACCGAATGGCTACCATAGCAGGGATGTTCACCATTGTGACGGTTGATTTTCTGTGTCAACTTGGCTGGGTCACAGTGCCCAGAAATTTCATCACACAGTATTCTGTGGTGTTTCTTTGAAGGTGTTTTTGGATGAGGTGAACATTGAAATCTGTGCCCTTGGAGCAAAGCAGATTGCTCTCCCTAAGGTGGGTGGGCCTCATACTATGAGTTGAAGGCTTGATTAGAACAAAGACTGACCTCCCCAGAGCAAGAGGGGAGGCTACCAACAGACAGTCACTGGACTCAAACTGCACGCCTTCCCCTGGTCTCCAGGCTTCCAGCCTTCCCCTATCAGATTTTGAATTTGCCCAGCCTCCACAATCACATAAGCCAATTCCTTAAAATACATCTCTCTCTATATATATATTTATATACACATCCTGTTGGTTCTGTTTCTCTAGAAAACCCATAGGAATACAACCATGTTCAAGCACTGTGACAGACCCTCCATCAACACAGAACCTTCTCAAAGCTCAGGGAAGTGGGGACTGATGTCTGCCTTTCTACCAACAAGGAAGTTGGGGTGTGGAGGGCTGGGGCGATCGGCCTCCAGGCTGGCAGAGGGGTGGAGGCTCTGGAACTCAGCAGAGCAGTCTGGATTCCAGTTCTGGCGTGGGAACAGTCATGCGAACCTCTGCTTCCTCAGTCACACGGTGGGAAAACCCCTTCCCCGTGGGGCTGCTCGGGAGGTGATATAGGGTGACGTCTGAAAGCAGTCAGGAGCTGTTAGGAGTGGGAGCAGAATCAGAATTGAAGCCAGGTGTGTCAACTGCAGGAGCCTGCATCCCTGGGCTCACTGGCCCCACGGTCTCCACCTGAGCACCGGGGTGCTCCCTGGGTTCTGTGCTCCAGAACGGGGCTGACTCCTCCCTCCAGGCTGCCCTAGGACCAGCGCCCAGGCCCCCTCCCCATTTCCTGGGGGGGGGGGGGGCAGGGCATGCAGTGTTGTGCAGAAGAGGCGATGGGGAGGGGGCAGCATCCCTCTGTCTGGTGTTTCCCAGTCCTTAGCCACGCTGCTGCCTAACCGTACACAGAACATCAGTTGCTTGTCGCCGGGCTATGTTCGGAGACGTAATGTATTCTCCAGGGAGCTGTGTGCACCCGAGGGCCAGGGCAAGGCAGGAAGACACTGCTGGTCTTCCCTTTGCTGGGTCCAAGGGGGCTGTACAGCCTTTTCGAGTCACTTCATGAATGTTCCCAAGACCCCCTGAAGAAATGAGGTTGGGCAGGCAGCAGGAAAACAGGTCAGGGCTCAAGGTGGCCCCTTGGCATGTGAGTAGCTTGTACCTTGGCTGACCCACTTCTCCAGACCCTGACTTCAGGGTCTGTCCTGACTCTGCTTAAAAGCCTCCCAGTGATGGCGCTGCTTTTAGGACAAACCCATCCTGGAAGGATGGCCAAGACCCTCAGCACCCCTGCAGCAATGCCCAGGGCGTGGCTGCAGGACCAGCCTGGGAGGGCCTCCAGCATGTCCTGTGTGACCTTGGACACTGCATCACCCTTCCGGTGCCTCAGTCTCCTCGCCTCTAAGATGAAGGTTGCGATAGGACCTGCATCACAGATTCTGCCTGGAAAGCAGGTACCATTTCATAAACATTAGCCCGTTACTGTGAAGATCACTGTACCCCTCCTCCATCCCCACTGGCCAAGCCAGAGAGGGGAAGCTGGCCTGACTCAAGTGCAGTGTGTGAAGGAAGCCTGGTCTCTCCCTCCCCACTGGAGGAGAGCAGAGGAACTTTCCTTCCCCCCATCAAGGTGGCTCCCAGTTGGCCGTTTAACGTGGCCAGCAGGTTTTCTGGCCGCCCCTTGCTCCAGAGCAGGGTGGAGACAGGGAGGCTGGAGGCGGCCCCAGGTCCCGGGAGGGGCAGCTGTGACCTGTCTGCTCTCCCACAGTTGGTGCACGAGGTTGTGTGCCCCTGCCTTGGATGGAGTGAACCCCAAGAAGAGATATGGGCTTCAGCCATTCTGCAGGGACTCCCCACAAGAAGGTTTCCCTCTGGAAGAGATGTGGGAGGGGAAGGGGAGAGGGGGAAAGAGGAAGAAGCTGGATCTGGGCCTCCCTGACCAAGTCATGATGCTGGGGTGGGGGGGGTCTCTCAGGTCCACGTCCCCCCACCACCTTACGCAAGAGGCCAGGGCTGGCTGGTCAGACTTAGAGAGGTCGGCAGCAAGACCTCGGCCTCAGGCAGGGAATCAGAGGGAGGGGGTGACCCACAGACCCCACCCCAATCCATTCAGCCATAGCCAAGCCTGGAGGAACAGAGCTCTGAATTTTGCCAAGACTGAAGTTCTAAATAAATCGGAATAAATACTGAAAATGCGTGCATGCTAAGTTGCTTCAGTTGTGTCTGACTCTGTGTGACCCTATGGACTATAGCCCACCAGGCTCCTCTGTCCATGGGATTCTCCAGGCAAGAATGCTGGAGTGGGTTGCCGTGCCCTTCTCCAGGGGATCTTCCTGACCCAGGTATCCAACCTGCGTCTTTATAAGATCAAACCTGTTATCAAACCTCCTGCATTGGCAGGCAGGTTCTTTACCACTAGCGACACCTGGGAAGACCAATATTGAAATAGAGGGCTGTAACAACTGGGAATGGCTGGAAATGTATATAATTTGGCTAAATGTCTTTAAGGGAGCAGGAAAAGGGAGATTTGGCAGAATGCAGTAGGGGGAATTATGGGGTCACATAAAATCATTTTATATGTGTACTCAAATATGTCCAGACTCCTCAATACTGGGTTAAATGTATTTATTTGTTTAATTTCTATCTCCCTGTGCGACCGTCTGTGCTTTCCTCCTTGGTGATGATGTCCCTGATCAGGTATGCTGCAGGCCTTTCATAAAGGCTGGTTTTGTGAATTAATGAATGGGCCTTGGTCTCCTGACCCTGGAATTCCAGGAGAGAGGAATTCAGAGTGTGTGTGGGGGGGGCTGGTTCCCCATTTCTGCCAGCTATCCACTTGTGGCTACACTTGTTCTATCTTTCCCTCCGATGGGTCCAGGTTGGGGGGTAAGGGAGGGAGAAAGGAGCCTGGCATGTGTTTAAAGGGAGCATCTTTCAGCCAATGGGAGCTCTACGGCGGGTGGGGCCTTGGTGGGGGGAGTGCTGGTGAGACCACCTGAGGGGGGAGCAGACCAGGCCCTGGGAGGAGACACGTGTGTGTGTGTGTGTCTGGGTGGGGTGGGGGGGGGCACAGGTCCCTTCCTGTGTGTGTGTGTGTGTGTGTGTGTCTGTCTGTCTGTCTGGGTGGGCTGGGGCACAGGTCCCTTCCTTCTTATCCCGCTCCATTTTCTTCATTTCCCCGGAAAGCCAGGGCCGCAGAGCAAAGAGATTCACAGCAGGCCGTGAGCACGGAGGCCCAGGCGGAGGTCCACAGGTGGTTCGTCCGGGGCCCAAGGTCCGGGACCGCAGTGGGGAGAGCGCCTCCCCTGCCTTGACAGCTCCAAAGCCACGTCCATCAGCCTGGACGCCCGGGGAGCGGGGACGAAGGAAGAGACGGCGCCCCGATTGATGACTTCTTCAGACACGTAGGATCTTCCTCTCTGCTTCTGAGCGGCTCCAGAGCTGTCGGCCCTCAGGGCGTCTCTTCTTTGAAATCAAATTCCTCTCTGGGTTTCTCTGTCTGTCTCTCTCTTTCTCTGTCTCTGTCTGTCTCTCTCTCTCTCTCTCTCTCACACACACACACACACGAATCCTCGAGGCTGAATCAGACCTCTCTTCATTTTCCACAAACCATTATTTTCCTTGCCCTTGTGGCTTCAGTCCCTCAGGGAGCTACTCTGACCACCCCCAGGGCTTACTGTTCCTTCACCAGGAGGTAAACGTCCTGCGGTGAACACCCTCCTGGTGACGGCCCCGGGGGTCAAGCGGGGCCGGGCCAGGGAAGGCGAGGGGCCAGGAAATGCCATCCCCGCTCGGGGAGCCCCTGCCATGTCGTCCCAGGAGCCCCCGGAGGGCAGCCCCTCTCCCCACTTCCTCGGCTCACTGGCTTCCCTCTCGAGCAACATGGCCGCCCGGGAGGGACCACCTGCCGCATCCGGGGACGCAGACGCGGTGGCTGCTGGTCCTTCGTGGGCCGGGCAGGTTCTCCCTCCCGAAGCCGGCTTCCTGCTCCAGAGAGGGTTAGGCCAGGACTGAGGCATGTGATCTTACAAGAGGTATTTTTAGCTTTCTCATTAACCGAGTGCTTTCAAATTAGCCTTCTATTAACCTCAAAGGAAAATGAAAGTGTTTTTTTTTTTTCTTCCTTTCCAGAGTAAGTCTCTCCTGCAGAATATCAAGGTTTCCGTGATTAACGTTTCATGCGCCTTGAAGCTCTAATGAAGTCGGCTTCTCTAATATCGAACTTGATGGAATAATTGGTCCTCGGTCTCTGCAATGGCGAGGGAGATGCTGCCGCGCAGGGCAAATTGGTCTTTTCCTTCTCATCTCAAACATGCTTTGTTTGTGTCGCCCCTTTCCTACCCCCGGAGACGCCCCCATCACCACCCTCACTCAGGAAGGGTCCACGTGACCGACCCTCCCTTTCAGTCTCATCTGCGAAGTCGCCGCCTGCTCTGCGTTGCTGATCGCAGACTGACACTTGGACACAGCTGCTGTCTGAAGCACTGTCTGGTCCCCGAGCCTCATGGCCAGGGTCACAGAGGAGGCCTCTTGACTTTGGTGGTGTCCCTTCAAGTGGGCTTTGGCACGCCACTGTTTGGAGAGGGGAGTGAATAGCTTTGCGATTTCCCAGCACTGTCAGGCAGGAAGTCTAAAGAAAGAGGCTGATTCAGTTTCCACTCTCCACCGCAGAGGCGGGAGGAATCTGCCCGCCCAGGGTTACTGGTCAGCAGGTGTCTGGCTCAGGGATGGCAAAGAGGGGCTGGCAGGAGGGGGCTGTGCAGCCCACCATCTCGGAGGATGCTGTATGGGAGTGGGTGGACATCTGCCAACAGAGAGGAGGCAGCCGCCTGGACACTCGCACTCCCCAGGACTCCGAAGGAGATGGTGGGGCTGCTTCTGAAGGACTCAGGTCAAAGTCTGAATTGTTCATCAGTTGCTCCAGCCTGTTGGTGATCCCTTAGGGCTTGACACCTCTCTGTCTCCCTCATCCCCTGTTTTCCCAGCCCCCACCTCCCCCTGAGTCCTCGCCACTGATTACCATTCCCTTTCCCCACCCCCGAGTCTTCCTCTCTTTCCTTCTCCCTCCATTCCTGGGCCTGTGCTTCCTAAAGCCATCATGGCAAAGAAAGACTCTGGGCTTCTCACCCAAAAGTCTCTTAGGGAGACCATTTGCTTCTTGTTGGCATTAAGCTCCATGTGTGAGCATTTGCTCAGCCAAGGGGGCTGGGCCAAGAACAGCTTGATGAAGAGCTTTCTGTCTTACATGAGGGATGCTCCTTGGTCCTAAAGACCTGCATCTCGCAAGGAGGGGGCTCCTCCCTGGGGACTCACTCACCCTCTCTCATCCCAGAGGAGGGTCTGTCCTCCCCAAGTGGCTCGCCCGCCCTCCTCTAGATGTGACCAAGTTCCTGGGGGCCCTGAGAAAAGGCAACAGGCCCACGATCTAAAAGATCAGAGAGAAGGAAGTTTCCTGGTTAGTCCAGTGGTTAGGACTTGGCCCTTTCACTGGGGTTCAATCTCTGGCGGGGGAACTAAGATCCCAAAAGTTGTGCAGTCCAGTTGAGAAAAAAAAAAAGACCAGAGGGTCACGTGTTCACAGATGACCCACACACCTCCAGCTCCTGCCCCGCGTGTCCAACCACCACTTTGCCATCCCCACCTGAAGGTCTCCCTGCCACTCCAAAGTGGAGACGTCAGAAGGTAAATTCATCACCTCACTGTCAAACGTCTTCCTTCTTAGGTCCGACCTGGTTAGTGGTGTCCATCGCCCATCACCCACAGCAGGAGTGCAGGACTCATAGATTCTTCCACATCCCACCAGTCACCAAGTCCTGTCCATACTCACCCAGTGGGCCCTTCTGCCCTCTATCCCCCATCCTGCAGCCACTCGGGGTCTCAGAGCTTTGTGATGGTCCTTCAGCTTGTGTTGCTGTTGCAGATCCCCTAAGTCCACTTCCCTTTCTGCAGCCAGAGCGCTTGTCCTAAAAG
This sequence comes from Odocoileus virginianus, assembly GCF_023699985.2. Taxonomy (NCBI): domain Eukaryota; kingdom Metazoa; phylum Chordata; class Mammalia; order Artiodactyla; family Cervidae; genus Odocoileus; species Odocoileus virginianus. Next base: position 54,366,420 of record NC_069690.1, read on the forward strand.
GTGGTGGTGATTAGGCTGCTCCCTTGCTACTACTTTCAGTGGCTCCCAGTTACCTTCTCTGAAAGCCCATATTCCTTGATGATTTTTCCAGGAGTGGGACCAGCCCATTGATTCAGCTTTATCCCCAGCCACTCTCCCCCTACAAACCTCTGTCCAGCCAGACCCAACCAACTGTGCTTCCCTGGACATCCTTGGCCATTTCACATCTTTGGGGTTTACATCTGGTGTTGCATTTGACTGGCAGGCTCTTTCCTCCTGGCCATCTAGTGAACTCCTACTCATCCTACAAAGCCCCTTCAAGTGAACCCTCTTCTGGGAAGCTATTACAACTGGGAAGTTCTTCACATTGTCTATTAGAATCCCTGCCTATTCCACCTGATTTTCCCCAGATCTCACTGTTGTCTACACTTAAGTTCTCTGGAAAGGTGAGCTCAGGAATAATGTTCTCTAGGTGTTTTCCATACCGAGGTCAATACTAACATTCTGTAGTTTCAGTAAAGGGTCTATCATTCTCCCAGGTTTTGCAGACATAGCCAAACTGCCTTCATTTTACCCTCTTTACTCTCTGCCCTCTCCCCTCCTGACTGCTTTCTCTTTATTGCATCTTCTTAGAATGAAGTCGTGTGCAGGGCACTGGTCTTAGAGTTTGATTTTAACTCCCTAAACCAGAGCTTCGTGTGGCCCCTTCCTCCTTTGCTGCTTCCTCCTCTTCCTCTGTCTCCTCCTCCCCCAGTGATGATGACAGTGACATCTTCCTTCTCATTCCCATTGGTCTGCAGACCCTTGTTCCTGGGAGTATGGACATCATCCTGTTATTTGAGAGCTTCTTTCAAGCCCCACATAACCATCCAGTTGCATTTCCCAGCCCTTGGTCCCTCTAGCTCCTTAGCATCTCCACCAGAGATGGGGTGAGGAAGGAAGGGGACAGAACTCAAGTTTTACTCCTGTTACAATTTGGGCCAAAGGTAGGGAGGGGAGGACACTGATCCTATTGGGCACCAGGAGGTGGGCAGATTTTCACTTCTCACTTGCCCATTTGACCTGGTCCCTCCCCCTCACTCCCCCAACCGGCAGCAACACAGGTAAGGCTTCTTTTGAAGGAGGCTCAGACACAAAAACTTGGTCTTAAAGTCAGGTAGGGGGTAATTAGTTACATTTCCCAAGAATTCTTACCTTTCCAAGGCTCTGCAGCAGGGAGCCCTTAATTAGCCCACTCCCCTGGAGTGTCAACAGCAGAGCTGGCCAGCCGGGCCCAGCCCCACTCCTGTGCGCGCCTGGCCCCCAACCAGCTTATTTTCCTTCCTTTGCCATCTTTGTATCTTTTTTCATTTTAATTAAGTTCTTTATTATCACGCTTTCTCTCTGAGGTAGGGGAGGGGCCTGCCTTGATTTTCCTCACTTCACAGATGTGGAAAACCCGGGTTACAACTGCATAGCCAGAGCACTGAGGAAACCAGACCCAAGGGGAAGCCAGAACTCCAGGTTCTGTCCAATAGGCCCAACCCTTTTCTTCCCTAACCAGAGAATCTGTTATATTTGGAGAGCGGATGAAACCAGCTAAAAGCCCCATTTTCTGGTTTTCTGAGCAGCTAGGCACGACCACGGGACCACATTCTGTTCATGGGATGTAAGTGGTTATGTTCAGTGGGATGTCTGGGCAGGAGGCTCAAGGGAAGCTGGCTCAGCTGAAAGGCATGCTACCCTTTGATGTCTTTCCCACTCTTCCCTGCCTGGAAAGTGATGGCTGGAGCTCCAGCAGCCGTATTGAGCCAAGTCAGAGCCTTGAAATGGAAGCTGTGTGCTAGGCTGGCAGAAGCAGAAAGACAGAGGGCATATTAAGTTCAGATAACCACTGAGTTGCCTGATCCTAGCTAACAGGTTAAGTTTAGTGGCTCTCATCTTTAGGACTATACCACACCCACAGCCTGGAGAGAAACAGATGGGATAGAGTTGTCTGTATTTGTATCCAAGTTATGTCACTAACTTGTGTTGGACACCTTTGGACCCCATGGACTGCAGCACACCAGGCTTCCCTATCTTTCACTATCTCTGGGAGTTTGCTCAAACTTATGTCCATTGAATCGGTGATGCTATCAAAAACAATCTCATCTTCTGTTGCCCCCTCCTCCTCCTGCCCTCAATCCTGCTTTCCCAGCATCAGAGTATTCTCCAATGAGTCAGCTCTTCACATCAGGTGGCCAAAGTATTGGAGCTTCAGCATCAGTCCTTCCAATGAATATTCAGGGTTGATTTCCTTTAGGATTGACTGGTTTGATCTGCTTGCTGTCCGAGGGACTTTCAAGCCTTATCCAGCACCACAATTCGAAAGCATCAATTCTTCAGCACTCAGGTTATAACTTTCCCCAAATTCTGTGTCTTTCACCCTCAACCTCACCTTCTCCTTGTGGGTCCAAGAATGTGAGCATCCCTTAAAAAGGGAAGTCCAAGTCTCTTTTGCGACCCGTCACTCAGCTGGAAGCACTGAGCTACCGGCCACCACACTGGGAATTGCATCAGTGCCGCCAGGAGGTAAAGACGAGTGGCCTTTTGTGATTGGCTGTCCTCTGAGGCCACGCCCACTCAGCCAAGCTCCACCCTCCGCGCGCCCTTGGCTCCCACCACTTTTTCAGGTACCCACCTTCACTTAGATGGGTCCCCAGAGATGGGTCACTTGGCTCTTACAGGGTCTGCTGACTCTTGGAATCATTTCAGGGTCTATCATGCGTTCTCACCTGTGCAGATTTTGCTTCTTATTCTGGCTCTCTTGCCCGCACGACTCTGGATACATCTCTTTTCATTCCAGAACTTCTCTATCTGCTCACCATCAGGGAAATGAGTTGGATTGATCTCCAAGACCCCTCCCAGTTTCCAGTCACCGAGATGGAAGGAGGTCGGACAGGGAAAGCCGCCGACCCTAATAGTTTTCAGCTGAGACTGACCCGCCAAGCACAGGGCTCCCATATCAGTTTTGGCAGCTGCAGAGAGGCAGGTAGGCGGTAAGCTCTCTCTCTTTAAAGAGTCTTTCCTTGATTCACTGCCAGGTGACCCCCCTGTGGGAGCCGGAGTAGAGAGGAGGGGGCGGTGGGCCAGCTGGCTCCACTCCCTGCCTCCTGTTATGGAAGGCAGCAGGGCAGGAGAGCCACGGAACAGTTGGTTTCAACCCTGAAGATGTCTTCCTGAACTTTTTCGCTGGCAAATGGTGTTAACAGCCCCCGGAGGGGCCCGGAAAAAGGGATTTGAAGGCTCCGCGTCCATTAGAAAAAGCCGCATGAGCGGAGATGGCCGCCGTGGCTGGGGCTCTGAATAGCCCTTGGTGGGACTGCCAGCTTCCTGATTTCCTGGCCTTCCTGGATGGACTGCTCAACCGGCTTCTGCATCGATATTTGTGGGCTTGCCTTGCCCTCTGGGACCTGCTGATGTTGCTTGTGGTTTTTGATCTATTTGTTCTTTTCAAGTGATTCCGGCGTTCCTACTCTCGTCTTGCCACCTCTTCACTCCAGCTTGCGGTTAGTCCTGCCTCTCAGGGGTGCAGGGATTAGACCCCTCCCACTCCGAGAGCCGTGAAACGCAGGCGGGGACACCGTCCTCGTGTCTCCATCACAGAACATTGAGGCAAGCAGTGGAACACGTCCCTGGGTTGCCGAGTTGCTGTCCAGTGGCCTGTTTTGTAGAAAATGTCTGATCTTAGTTCAGAGATCCAGAGGAGAGTATGTGGTCCAGGGCCCCAGTTCCAGCCCCACCCCCAGGTCACAACCTTGCCCCATCTTCCGAGAATATTTCTTGCTGCTCCTTTCCTATTGGTGGATATTTTCCCTCTTGAAAATTTCTAGAGGAAACTCAGGTGTGCCCCCTTGGAAATGCTTTCTGTCGTGTCTCAGAGCTCCTCAAAATGGAGGAGTTTTTTAAAAAGTAAAAAGTCATGCAGGAACTTCTCTGGCAGTCCGGTGGTTAAGAATCCACCTTCCACTGCAGAGGACTCGGGTTCCGTCCCTGGTCAGGGAGCTGAGATCTCACATGCTGCAGGGCAACTAAGCCTGAGAGCTGCAACTAGAGAAAGCCTGTGTACTGCAACCAAGAGCCAGTGCAGCCAAAGATAAAATAAACAAATGGAAAATAATAAAAATCATGCAGCAGTAGGAACCCCAGAGGTAATCTGGTGCGACTCCCACCTTTTACAAATGTGAAAGGCTCAGAGAGGGGGTGAGCTGGGCCCAGACTTGCACAGCCTGCTCCCGGAGCTGGAGTTAGAACACGTGTTTTCCCAGCTCCTGGACCACCCCACCCTGTTTGTCTCCTGATGGGCTCCAGGCAGCTCAAGGCCTGGCTGGAGGGAGCAGGAGGGGCGGGCAGTCCTACTGCTCCTCCTTGAAACTTCCGGGACTGTAATCAGATCATGCTGCTCATACTTAGCTGCGCAGTCGTGTCTGACTCTTTGCGACCCCATGGACCATAGCCCCGGAGAAGGCAATGGCAACCCACTCCAGTACTCTTGCCTGGAGAATCCCAGGGATGGGGGAACCTGGTGGGCTGTCATCTATGGGGTCGCAGAGAGTCGGACACAACTGAAGTGACTTAGCAGCAGCAGCAGCAGGACTGTAGCCCGCCAGGCTCCTCTGTCCACGGGATTTTCCCAGTAACAATACTGGAGGGGGTTGCCATGCCCTCCTCCAGGGGATCTTCCAGATCCAGGGATGAAACCCAAGTCACCTGCATCTCCTGCATTGCAGATGGATTCTTTACCACTGAGCCACTAGGGAATCGTTTCAAACCAGTAGTTCTGCCATGGCTATAAGTATCCTCTGAGCTTCCATCTAGGAAATTTCTATCTATGCTTGACCTTTAAGGATTCATCCAGCTAAGAAATTCTTCCACGGGGATCTCAGGCTCAGCTTTGGTACTTGCGAACTAAGGACCTGGGCTTTGTGAATGCATCATGTGCTCCGTGGCCGTGCGGAGCAGTGTGAGAGCTGGAGAGTTTCTGAGTGAAACCACGTATTTGGACGGGATCACTACAGAGTCTAGAGAAGGAGCGGCAGGGGTGACTTTGGGCTGGGAATTGGGGGTGGGGCCAGGACCATCCGCCGGCAGAGGCTGGTCTTCTAGGCTGCTCCCGAGGGTCCTCACCCCTCAGTCCTGGGGCACAAAGACTCAATCAGAAGCAGAAGAGTGGGTTTTAACACAAGACTATGCCTGGTTTTGAGAATGGAGAGTACTATTTCTGCACCAAATAGAACAATTCATGGGTCAAGGGGAAATTGGGAAGATGGGAGATGGAGGGTCCTTCTGTGCCATCATCCACATGGGCATCTAATGCTGTCACTTAGGGCCTGATCGCCACCTTGGACGTGGGTGCTGGGCGTGATGCCCACAATTTTCCAAAGACACATGCAAAGACTCAGGAGATTCCCCAATCACAAAAACACCACCCCGTAGCATATCACTCAGGCTCACCGTCAGATCCAGCTTTATGCTCAGCTGAAAGAGAGAGGAGAGTAATTAGTCTTTCTTGAGTCCTTTCAACACAGTAACATAAAAAAAAAAAAAGAAAAATAGTTCTCGAAAATAAATCTCTAGGACTGGAGAGGCGACAGAACAAGCTCCATTGTTTGTCCCTCTTCAACGCACTACAACTAATAATAACAGCAAAGAATACAACTGACTTAGAAATTCTTTGCACTCTTTCATACCACTGCAAAATAAGCCTGGGAAAATGATGGGGTGGTTGCGGGCACCCACGTGTGCAGGAGTGCGCCTGCATACCTACTGTCTACGCTTGAGAGCCCTGCGGTGTTTTTGGCAGTAGCAGAGACAATACGTAAACCCACTTGAAATCAGCTTGATGGAAATTACAGGAGTGGAGGGTGATAACTCACTACTTGGGCATCCAGACCAGACCTGTTGTCTTTTCAAAGCAAAAATGTGATCCAGAGCAGAACCACCACTTGAAATTTCTTCTCCATTTGCAAGTCCCTAGGCTCAGGTTGGAGTAGACACCTGTCAGTAACTCATCCGTGAATCTGGAGTTCAAGAGCTACCTGTCTGGGAGCCTGAGTCTGCTGAGGCTGGAGATGGGGAGTTAGGCTATGGAAATAATTGTTTTTCAGAGTTGTGTGATAGACTTATGGAGGTGGGGCAAGACCGATGACCAGAGAAGGGGTCCAAGAGAGTGTTCGAGAGAGAAGAAACTCAGAGATACAGAAAGATCAGAGAGGTAGGGATGGGAACAGCAATACAGAATGCTTAAAAAACCAAAGAAGATTATGAATCTGGATGCGTTTAAGGGTGGCTGCAGGGCATTGGGGAATGAAGAACAGAGTGGGACATGGGTGGAGGGAGGTCAGCTTACCAAGGTGTGAGACCAGGGGGCTTGTCCCTGAAGGTTTTGTCTCTAGGCTGAGCGGAGACTGCTGGAGAGAGAGCAGACACCGGAATGGGAAGGACAGGGACCTCTCCTCTGGAACCATGGGGCAAGCTTTCCATTCGGAGATGATAATGAGGCATGTTTGCTGTGATGGTGTGGATGGTGGTAGGTGGTGGAGATAGAAAACTCAGTAGGCATCCATAGGACACACACAGTAGGCACTCAATAAGTGCCCATAGAAATTTATGAAAACACAGCGGTAGACACAATAGTACCAGCTTTGCACTACTAGCTGTAGCTTAATGGCAGCTATTCCAGAGAGTTACAACTGTGATAAAATCAACCAGGGCTGCCAAACGGCTTGGAAGAGTCAGTGTTCTCAGGTTTGGGGCTCATGCGGGGAGGAGGACATGCACCCCAACCAGAGATGACCTCACTGGCCAAGGCTCTGAGCCACAGGAAAGGAAGTAGGGAAGGAAGAAGCAGCCTTAAGAAGCTTAAAAGTCATCCTTTAAGGCTGCAAAAAGTGGTGGACTAACTTCCCCAGAAAATACCTCACCCCACAAATGCAAAATAAAGGCTAATTCTGATAAACCATGACCTCATGCTCTCTGGCAGATGGGTCATTCCTTGCCCTGCTGTGTAATGGTCTTGGACCAACAAAGTGGCCCAGAGGATTCTTATGCAGCCTTCACATACCTCGCAGGGGGAGCTAACGTTTACTAATCTCTTAATATGCTCCAGTCATTACTATAGGCTGACTGTGTCCCTTCAGCTTGCTATGTGGAAGCCCTAAGCCCAAAATGATGGCATTTGGAGATATTTACATTTAGATGGGCTTCCCTGGTGGCACAGTGGTAAAGAATCCTTCTGCCAATGCAGAAGACACGGGTTCAATCCTTGAGTTGGGATGATCCTCTAAAGAAGGAAGTGGCAATCCACTCCAGCATTCTTGCCTGGAGAATCCCATGGGCAGAGGAGCCTGGACGGCTACAGTCCATGGGGTCACAAAGAGTCGGACACAACTGAAGCGACTTAGCGTGCACTCATGAGCGGACAAGAGCCACTTTACCAATGAGGCAACTCGGGCACAGAGAGGCTGCAAGTTAACGTGTAGAACCAGGAACTAGATGCAGGCAGATTGGTCCCATTCTCCTAGCTCCTACCCCATCACACCCTCTTTAAATTGGCGCAGGTACTCCGGGGCTCCCTTCTTGAGAGCTTGTTTGGAGGTTCTAGCAGGGGAGCGCAGCTACTCGTATACCCTTGACCGAAGACCGGTCCTCCTCTATCGGGGATGGTCGTCCTCTTCGACCGAGCGCACAGCTTCGGGAGGGACGCACATGGAGCGGTGAGGGAGGAAGGGGACACCCGCCTAGCCAGCCAGATCAGCCGAATCAACCCTGGCAATCAATGGGGTGACAGATGTCGCAACCAGATCGCCCTCACATCCCGGGGCTCCCTTCTATAGATGAAAAGGCTGGTGGGAACTTCAGTCTGTGATGCTACGAATAGCCTCCGTGTCTGGTTCTGGAATGTGTCAGGCAGGCGTGTGGGTTAGGGATACACTTCCACTGAGGTTTGGATCCCAGCTCTGGTGCTTTTATTTATTTTCATTTGTTTTTTTGGCCGTGCTGGGTCCTCGTTGCAGGGAGGGCTTTCTCTCGGTGAAGCAAGCCGGGGCGACTCTCTAGTTGCGGTGCCCAGGCTTACTGCGGTGGCTCCTCTTGTTGCAGAGCACGGGCTCTAGGGCACGCAGGCTCAGTAGTTTCAGTTTGCAGGCTCTGCAGTGCAGGCTCAGTAGCTGTGGGACCTGGGCTTATTTGCCCTGCAGCATGTGGAACTTCCTTGGATCAGGGGTTGGACCCATGTCCCCTGCATTGGCAGACAAATTGTTATCCTCTGGAACCACCGGGAAAGTCCTTGTCCTGCTTCTTGAGACCCGTGCAAGCTTGGTGTCTTCATCTGGATAATGTGTGGTACGGATTAGAGAAGATGTATATGTACTATAGTTTGGATGTAGTGTTAACATGTAATGGGTCTTCTATGAAAAGCCCCCACTCAGTCAATCCTGGTTCCTGTCCTCAGCAAGGTCACCTAATCAATTCTTGTAGCCTTGTCGTCCGCTGTCTCCCTAGATCCAGCACTCAGATAGACTTTCAATGAATGAATGAATCAGGGTGATAACTTTCTGTGGATGCACACAGCCTGATATGCCTGAGTGGGCAGCTAGGTAGTCCATCATGATTCAGGCCTGCCTCTTGGCACTTACTGGCAAACGGTGGAGTTTTAGTTCTAAACAGTGAACAGCAGTCTCTTTCATGGGGGAAGAAGACTCATCATTAGAGAGAAATCCCCCCAGGAGTCTTGTGGCAAGAACACTTTGTAGAGACAGCCCCACACAGATAGCAACTTGACTCTTGTGAAGACAGACGGAGGGCTCTCCGGCAGCCTATGCACTGTTCCTTCCTGCGATGACATTGTTCTTGAGTGCTGACTAATTGGAGCCTCGGGGCCACCTTGTGCGCTGTGGATGAGCGAGGTTCTGACGCTTTAGGCAAGCTGTTGGTATAAGAAACAGAACATTGCAATCAGCTAGCACAAACCAAGAAGTCAATAACTGCTCGACATCCTGGGAAGGAGATGTTCACGGTGGACCCGACGCTGTGGAAGGACTTTTCCCAAATACACTAAAGCGACTCCATGTGATTGCCTTTTAGGGAAGATGTAGTTGAAAGCAATGAAAAGCCCCAGGAAAGCTGGAAGCTTTTGTCTGGTTTTGGGAGCCGTGCAGCCAGGTTTGCAAGAATTCCGTCTTAGGAAGGATGGAGAGCAGCAGCCTTGATGCTCTAGACTAAGGAGGTGACGTTGGAAACTATGACGTCATAGTTTTCCTCTCTCATCTGGATACTAGATCATTCAAAGAGACTTATTCATCAGAGGATTCCCCCAAACTGGAGAACTTCATTGAAATGTTCAGGAATCACAGGAAGCAGAATTTCCATGAAACCATAAGCAAATGAGTGTTTCCTGAATCGTGTGCTCAGTTGCTCAGTTGTGTCCGACTCTTTGTGACCCCGTAGACTGTAGCCGGCCAGGCTCCACTGTCCATGGGATTTCCCAGGCAAGAACACTGGGGTTGGTTGCCACTTTCTGCTCCAGGGGATCTTCCCAACCCAGGGATCAAAATCCTGTCTCTGGCAGGGGCATTGGCAGGTGGATTCTTTACCACTGCACCACCTGGAAAGCCCTAGGAAGCTGAAGTAGCACTCAGAAATTCTAAATTGAAGATGCCATGCTCAGGGTCTTTCTACATGATTTACAAACATTTAGAGAACCATTATCTGTGATAAGCTGTGGATAAATTTGGGAAAGCTCTCACTGCTGATAAGACCTTACCTTAAACTGGACTTCATGTGGCTGGTTGTAGAGACTCTGGGGATGCTATAAAGAGAGATGAAGGAATGGGATGGGAAATAGAATTCTTGAGAGCCTCTGTCATCTGTATTGTAGGAGGCACTTTTCGTGCATTATCATTTAACTCTCATAACAGCCCTACAAGGAAGATTATTATTATTCTAACTTTACCAGATGATGTGGAGAAGGAAATGGCAATCCACTCCAGTATTTTTGGCTGGAAAATTCCGTGGACAGAGGAGCCTGGTGGGCTACAGCCCATGGGGTCACAAAGAGTCGGACACAACCGGGTGACTGAGCAGGCACACACAGATGAGAGAAAGGTGTGTCTTAGGGAGGTTAAAAAAATTTCCCAAGGCCACACAGCTAAAAGATGGTGGGACTGGACTCCACATTCATGCTTTCCCATTAGGTTGTGTGATTTCTCTACAACCACATGTGTGTCTACTGTAAGATTATCGCTGTGTTGTTAGATTTCTGTATGAATGTAACCTCCTGGTATGTGTAGGTGGTTGAAGGAGAATTCTGTTTAGTGGATGATGATAGTGAAGCTGTTAGATGTTCAAGCTCTATCATTTTTTTTTTCCTGAGAGGAAAAAAATAAATTTTCATTTTCAAAAGGATTGAAAGAAAGTTAGGTCTAGATAGGATTGTGCTGGTTCTTCTTAGATAGTCTGCATTCCTTGGAGACTGTTAGTAACGTAACCCAGGAGTATTATCACTTTGGATTCTGGTGGTTAACATGAGACTAGCCTTTGAGTTTCCTCCCTGGGACAGAGAACAAACGGAAGCTTTCCCCCCTAAAGCCATATGCCCCAAGGTCAAATCTTCAACAATGCAAATGGAGTGAAGTGATGCTGTGGGGAAAATGAATGGTGGGAGCTCTGGCTTCTGGGAACTGTGTCATAACTTGGTAAAGTAACCCTTCCACAGACAACACTTATGAAACCTGGAGGAACCATAAGAAGGTACAGAAGAGCAATTAAAAAATAGAAATTGGGGAGGCATCTCTGCTTGAAAGTAACTCCATGGGTGACTTGTATAAGTTTGAGGCTTTGAGAAGGGAGGCCTGAGGCTGGTGTATTAAACCAAGATGCAGATGATGGCCAGATGAGGAGGCACAGGCCTCCCACACAGGGTTGGTGGGGAGCTTCCTCAGCATCCAAGCTCCCACTTTGCAGAATTAAAAATCACAGGGTCATTTTGGTTGAAGGTGTGGTTTTACTGTACCCATGCAAAGGAAGAAAAGTCATAACATTTACTGCTTAAAGATCCCAGAATGAGGGGCAGGGACACAGTGAGCTGGGGGAAGGGCAGTTCTGTCTCTGGGCATGAGTAAGCAGGAGACAGAGAGCAGGGTAGCAAGCATCTATTACTTATAAGATGGTCGGGGGCAGAGGTCACTAACTTTTTTCAGACTCAACTCTTAAGTGGTTATTTTAAAAGGTCCCCCAGCAAAAGCAAAGCAGGAACTTGAGGCAGGAATCCTAAGCTCAGGTCCTTATCTAAATGTCCAGACTCTGGGTGTGAGCAGGGTTGTCATACTATAAAATGTCTAGGCAGCAGCTAAAAATAGCTGTTTTCTCATCATAGATTTTTACCCAGAACTCCCATATGTGTGCGTACATTGAAGTGGCAGAAAGCCATAGCTGTGCTTGCTTAATGTGTTGGAGAACAGAGTTCAGGGCTGGAAGAAAGTCAAAAAGTTTGGGGGGCGGAATTCTTGAAGGAGGGGTGCTGTAGAGAAAGTGAGCCCTCAAATTTACATATAGTTCAGTTCAGTTGCTCAGTCGTGTCCGACTCTTTGCGACCCCATGCCAGGCCTCCCTCTCCATCACCAACTGCTGGAGTTTACTCAAACTCATGTCCACTGAGTCGGTGATGCCATCCAACCATCTCATCCTCTGTCATCCCCTTCTTCTCCTGCCCTCAATCTTTCCCAGCATCAGGGTCTTTTCCAATGAGTCAGCTCTTCGCATCAGGTGGCCAAAGTATTGGAGTTTCAGCTTCAGCATCAGTCCTTCCAATGAACACCCAGGACTGATCTCCTTTAGGATGGACTGGTTGGATCTCCTTGCAGTCCAAGGGACTGTCAAGAGTCTTCTCCAACACCACAGTTCAAAAGCATCAGTTCTTTGGTGCTCAGCCTTCTTTATAGTCCAACTCTCACATCCATACGTGACCACTGGAAAAACCATAGCCTTGACTAGCCAGACCTTTGTTGACAAAGTAATGTCTCTGCTTTTTTTTTTTTCAAGATAGAGGAATTTTTATTTATTTTTTCCCCAATTATTTTTATTAGTTGGAGGCTAATTACTTTACAATATTGTAGTGGTTTTTGCCACACATTGACATGATTCAGCCATGGATGTACATGTGTTCCCCATCCTGAACCCCCCTCCCACCTCCCTCCCCATCCCATCCCTCTGGGTCATCCCAGTGCACCAGCCCTGAGCACTTGTCTCATGCATCCAACCTGGACTGGCGATCTGTTTCACACTTGATTTTTCGATGCTGTTCTCTCAGATCATCCTACCCTTGCCTTCTCCCATAGAGTGTCTCTGCTTTTTAATATGCTGTCTAGGTTGGTCATAACTTTCCTTCCAAGGAGTAAGTGTCTTTTAATTTCATGGCTGCAATTTACATATAAGATCCACCTAAATTCTCCACCTGAATTCTAGGCACTTCTAAGGTGTATGTAATCGGGGGGAGGAGGGAAACTCTGTGCCCCAGGGGGCAAGAAGGAGCAGCTGGAAGCTGAAGGAACCAAGTAGAGATTTCAGTTGCTGCTGTTCAAAGACAAGATGAACTTTGGAGTTTGAGTCCAGCCAGCTTAATTACCTGCTAGAATAAATTCACAGAGAAAAAAAAATGGGCTCCAGTCCTCCTACAATGTATCATTAAAACTTACCAGTATCCAATAAAAAATCACTAGACAGATGAAGAAAGAGGAAAATGTTACTTATATTTAAGGGGAAAAAATGTTCAGTAGAAACCGGGCCCATGGTGATCCAGGTGTTGCAAGTACAAAGGAATTTAAAGCACCTGTTATGAATTTATTCCAAGACTTAAAGGAAAATATTTCCATTGTAAAAGATAGGAAATCTCAGTAAGGAAATATAAACTATAAAAGGATCCAAGTGGAAATGTGAAAGCAACTCTGTCCAATAGACCTCTTTGTAGTGACGAAAATGTTCTGTACCTGCACTGTCTAACACTGAAGCCACTAATCAACTTAGCTATTGAGCATAGGAAATGTGACTATTGTGAAGAAGGAATTGAATTTTAATTTTATTTAATTTTATTAATTGATTTTAATTTAAATAGACATATACTGACTACTGTATTGTACTGTACTACTGAATTGTACTGCAGTTCTACCTCCAAAATATACATAACTGAAATGAAAGAATTCCTTGAATCATTTAGTAGTTGATCAGAGATGGAAGAAGAGCCAGTGGATTTGAAGACAGATCAATAGAAATTATTCAATGAGAAGAATAAAGAGGAAAAAATGGTAGAAAAATGAGCAGAACCTCATAAACCTATGGGACGATATCAAGCTAAAAATATGGGTAATTAGACTACCAGAAGGAGAGGAGGCAGAAAGTTAGGCAGAAACGTATTTGCAGAATTATTAACTAAAATCTCCCTAAATTTTGTGAAAGGCATTAATTTGCAAATCCAGTAAGGTCACGAGCTCCGAGCAGGATACATATATGGAGAAGTCTGCTGCGGCGCGTTATAATCAAACAACTGAAATCCAAAGATAAAGGGAACAGCTTGAAAGCACTCAGGGAGAAATAGCACATTCTATTAAGAAATACTTTGATGGCTGACTTCTCATCAGAGCAAACAGAAGCCAGAAGACAGGAAAACAGTAACTTTAAAATTCAGAAAAACTCCCAACACATAGAATTCTATACCCAGTTAAGTTAGCCCTCAAAACTAAAGATTAAGACATTTAAAAATAAAAACTGAGAGAATTTCCGGCAGACTTGTACGACAAGAAATGCTAAAGGTAATTTTTTAGGCTGAAATCAAATGACTTCAGATGATAAATCAGCAGAAAGGAATAAAGGAATAAGCTAAGCACACAGTCTTACACATGTGTATAATGTTCTGTGCGCATGTGCTCAGTCGCTAGTCTTTTCTGACTCTCTTTGACCCCACGGACTGTAGCCTGCCAGGCACCACCTGGAAAGTGGTGTGGCCTTGTATATTTTATCTATTTCTTTAAAATACAGACAAAAATGCATATGACTATTTAAAGCAAAACTCATAAAACTATATTGTCTGGACTTTCCTGGTGGTCCAGTGAGTAAGACTCTGAGCTCCCAATGAAGGGGGCCCAGGCTCAATCCCTGCTCAGGGAACTAGATCCCATATGTCGAAATTAAGACCCAGTACAGCCAAATAAATAAATATTTTTGAAAAATATATTGTGAGTATTTTTAAACATAGAAGTAATATATGTGGCAAAAGTAACACAAAGGTGGAGGGGCAACGAGACTATACAGTTTTAAAGTTCCTATGGTTTATGTGAAGTGCTAAAATACTAACTCTAAGTAGACTGGTGAGTTAATAGGTGAATATTATAGAAAGTGGAAGTGAAAGTCACTCAGTCGTGTCTGACTCTTGGTGACCCCAAGGACTATACAGTCCATGGAATTCTCCAGGCCAGAATATTGGAGTGGGTAGCCTTCCCCTTCTCCAGGGTATCTTTCCAACTCAGTTCTCCCGCATTGCGGGCAGATTCTTTACCAGCTGAGCCACAAGGGAAGCCCAAATATTATAGACGACAGCTCTAAAAAGCCAAAGTTGGAATCAAAGTCGAATAGTAAAACATATTAGCACAAAGGAAGGCATGAAAGGAGGATCAGAGGAAGAAAACAAATGAGAACATAGAAGGCAAATAGCAAGATGGCAGATTAAATTCAATCATATCAATAACTTTATTACAAAATAAATTGACTTACAGTCAATACTAAAGGAAATCAACCCTGAGTATACATTGGAAGGACTGACACTGAAGCTGAAGCTCCAATACTTTGGCCACCTGATGCCAAGAGTTGACTCAGTGGAAAAGACCCTGATGCTGAGAAAGATTGAAGGCAGGAGGAGAAGGGGATGACAGAGGATGAGATGGTTGGATAGCACTACTAACTCAAAGGACATGAATGTGTGCAAACTCCGGGAGACAATGAAGGACAGGGAAGCCTGCTGTGCTGCAGTTCATGGGATCGCAAAGAGTAGAACATGACTAACAACTACAAACACTCATTCTAAAAAGCAGAGATTATCAAACTGAATAAAAACAATAAGACCCACTATACATTTATAAGACATGGATTTTAAATACAAAGACATAAACAGGGTAAAAGTAAAATGATGAAAAATGACATGCCATGCAAATGCTAAACTATAAGAAAGCTGGAGTGTAGAAGTTTGGGGGGTCCAGTGGCTGAGACTCCATGCTTCCACTATAGAGGGTGTGCGTTCGATCCCTGGTTGGGGAACTAAGATCCCACATGCCATGCAGTGTGCCCCCCAAAAAAGAGCTGGGATAGCTATATTAATGTTTGACAAATAAGACTTTAAGACAAAGGGATATCACCAGAGATGAGAGACATTTCATAACATTAAGAGAGCCCAAGTATGAAGAAGACAGAACAATTTAAAGTGTGTGTGAATCTAGTAACAGGGTTCCAAAGTCACACACCAAAAAGCTGACAGAACTAAAAGGAGAACTAGAGAAATCCAGTCTCTTAGAGACTTTAGCGCCCTTGCCTCACTACTTGTAGAACGGTTAATGAAAGATAAATCAGTAAGAAAATAAAATATTTGAAAGATGTTATCAATTATTCTCAACCTAATGATATTTGTAGAGCTATACATGCAACAACTGTAGAATACACATTCTTTCCAAATGTACGTAAAATAGTCGAAAGACATATGGTAGCCCACAGGACAACTCTCCATAATTTTAAAAGATTGGAATCTTACAGAATATATTCTCTGACACAATGGAATTAAATTAGAAATCAAGAACATGAGTAAGAGTCTGCAGATTTGGAAATTAAACATTTCTCAATAACCCATGCATTTCACACACACACGCGCGCGCGCGCACACACACACACACACACACACAAAGGAAATTAGAAAACATATCAAGGTAAAAATAAAACTTTAATATATCAAAATGTGTGAAATGCAGCTAAATCGATGCTTACAAAAAATTTGTAGCTCTAAGGAATTATAGTATAAAGTAATAAAAGTTTAAAATAAATATTCTAAATTTTTACATTAAAAAGCTAGAAAAAGACAAGCAAACTGAAACCAAAGTAAGCACAAGGGAGGCAATCAAAGGAGCAGAACTCATAGAAGTAGAAAATAAACAAAAAAATACAGTCAAAAGGTGGTTATTTGAAAACATAAATAAAGTTGTATACCTCTAGAAAGACTGATCAAGAAAAAAGACGGGAAAATATAAATTGCTATGTTAGGAACACAAAAAGGGCCATCACTATAGACTCTTCAACATGTAAGGGATAATAAGGGGTATTGTAAGCAACTTTGTTCTAAAATATTTGACAAATTAGATGAAATGGACTAATTTCTTTAAAAACACGACTTAATGAAAACTGACATCAGGTGAAATAGGACATCTTAACTTCCAAGAAATTAAATTTGTTATCAGGAAACTTCACACAAAGGAACTCCAGGCTCAGATGGTTTCACTGGCTAATTCTATCAAACACCAAGGCTAATTTTACCTACACTATTTTCCTTATGAAGAGAGGACGTTGATAAATTTATTGTTTATAATAGAGGGAGAAAGAAAATGTTCCAGCTCATTTCATGAGGCCAATATAACCCTGATACTGAAATTTGACAAAGCTAATACAAGAAAAAATATAGACCAATATTCCTCATGAACATAGATGTAAAAATCCATAACAAAATATTAGCCAGTTGAATCTTGCAACAAATAAAAAGACTAATGCATCATAACCAAGAAGAATTTATTCCAGGAATGTGAGATTGTTTAACATTCAAAAATTAATTAATGTAGCCAAAGGCACATGAAAAGATGGTCAACATCGCTAATCATCAGGGAAACGCACATCAAAACCACTGTGAGCCTTCACCTCATACCTACCAGAATGGCTATCATCAAAAAGAACCCAAAAGGGCTTCCCTGGTGGCTCAGCTGGTTAAAAGAACACAAAGAATGTTGGTGAGGATGTGGGGATGAGGGCACCCTCCTACACGGTTGGTCCCGCCACTATGGAAAACAGTATGGAGATTCCTCAAAAAACCAGAACAGAACTACCGTATGACCCAGATATATAGCCAAAAAACAAAACCACAAATTCAAAAAGATGCATGCACCCCAATGGTCATAGCAGCATTATCTATAATAACCAAGATATGGAGGCAACCTAGGTGTCCATCAATGGATGAATGGATAAGGTAGACACACACACACACACATACACACACATACATACACACACACACACACACACACACACATAATTGTATTTTACTCAGCCATAAAAAAAAAATGAAATTTTGCCATTTGCAACAATACAGATGACCCTGGAGGTTATTATGCTATGTGAAATAAGTCAGACAAAGGCAAACACTGTATGCTGTCACTGACACGTGGAACCTAAAAAATACTATTAAGTGCATTTAACATGGTTTCCCAGGTGGCTCACTGGTAAAGAATTCACCTGCCAGTGCAGGAGTCTCTTCCCTGGGTCGGGAAGATCCCCTGGAGGAGGAAATGGCAAACTCCTCCTCCAGTATTCTTGGCTGGAACATTCCACGGACAGAGGAGCCTGGCAGGCTATAGTCCAAGGGATTGCAAAGAATCAGACAAGAGAGACTAAGCATGCATGCAATATGGCTTCAGGCTACAAGGTCAATATAATAAAGTGAATTGTATTTTTTTAATAGAATAGTAGAAACAATTAGAAAATTAAGTTTTAAAATTCCATTTATAATAGTCTTAAAAATATAAAGCATTTAGGAATTTCATTAGTCTGCTTGGGCTCCCATAACAAAATACCACAGGCTAGGCAGTTTAAACAATAGACATTCATCTTCTCATGGTCCTGGAGGCTGGAAATCCCAGAGCAGGGTGCCAGCAAGGTTGGGTTCTGGGAAAAGATCTCTTTCTGACTTGCAGATGGCCACTTTCTCCATGTATACGCACTTGGCATTTCCGTGGTGCATGCATGCCACTGGGGCAGGGGGAAGAACCTATTCCTCTTCTTATTAGGCCACCGATTCTATCAGAGTAGGACTGTAATCTTTGGCTTCATTTAACCTTGTAGTTGGACTTCCCTGGTGGCTCAGATGGTAAAGCATCTGCCTACAAAGTGTGAGACCCGGTTTTGATCCCTGGGTCGGGAAGATCCTCTGGAGAAGGAAAGGGCAACCAGTACTCTTGCTCAGAAAATCTCACGGACAGAGGAGCCTGGTAGGCTACAGTCCATGGGGTCGCGAAGAGTCGGACACGACTGAGCAACCTCACTTCAGATAACCTTGTAGTTGTTATTCAGTCGCTAAGTCATGTCCTACACTTTGTGACCCCATGGACTGTAGCCCACCACACCCCTCTGTCCACGGGATGTCCCAGGCAAGACTCCTGGAGTGGGTTGCCTTTTCCTCCTCCAGGGGATCTTCCTGACCCAGGTATCAGACCAATGTCTCCTGCACTGGCAAAGTGGGTTCTTTACCACTGAGCCACCAGGGAAGCCCTCATTTAACCTTAGTTTCCTTCTAAAAACTCTCTTGCCAACAATAATCACATTGAGAGTTAGGGCTTCACTATATAAAGTTCGCAGTGGTGGTGGTGTTGGGAGGGGTACATGATTTAGTCCATAGCAGGACTAAATTTACCAAAACATCTGCAAGGCCTTTACATATAAACGTACAACATACTGCTGGGATAAATGACAGATTCTGTAATTATAACATAATTTCTGCCACGTGTTTTGTAATTTCTACAACAATGATGATTTCTGTTGTAAATGAAAGGAGAGATATACCATGCTGGAGGGTTAGATGAGTCACCAGAATTAAGATGTAAATTTTCCTTAAATTAGAGTTTCAATACAATCTCAATCAAAATTTTAGACTTTTTTACAAAGAGAAATTGCTAATATGCTTCTAAGATTCATATAAAAAAACAAAGGACCTAAAATATCCAGTAAATCTTGAAATAAGAACAAAGCCTCTGAAAAACATGCACTTCTTAAATTCAAAACTCACTATAAAGTCATCAAAACAGTGTTGTGTTGCATAATAATAGACGAAGGTCAACGAAACAGAATAGTGAGGCCAGAAATAGACTTACACTTCCATGAGCAATTGATTTTTGACAAGGGCACCAAAATATTTCGAGGAAGGAAGGAGAATCTTTTGAACAAATGCTTTTGGAACAACTTGATATACACACGGGGAAAAAAAGAATCTCAATCCCTACCTCACACAGTACACAGCAATTAGCAGGAGAGTAGTGACGGAATTAAATATAAAAGCTAACGGTAGATAACTTCTAGAGAAAAAGTGAGGGTATCTTTGCAACCTAGGGGAGGTCAAGAATTTTTAGACAGGACACAGAAAATAATCACCATGGAAGAAAAAAATGATGAACTTCCTTTGGTGGCACAGTGGATAAGAATATGCCTACCAACATAGGGGACACGGGTTCAATCCCTGGTCTGGGCAGATTCCACATGCCTCGGAGCAGCTAAGCCCGTGTACTCCCATCACTGAAGCCCGAACACTGCAGTGAAGAGCAGGCCCTCCTCGCCACAAGTAGAGAAAGC
Source organism: Odocoileus virginianus (assembly GCF_023699985.2). Lineage (NCBI taxonomy): Eukaryota > Metazoa > Chordata > Mammalia > Artiodactyla > Cervidae > Odocoileus > Odocoileus virginianus. The sequence goes on from NC_069690.1 coordinate 54,386,049, forward strand.
CTGTGCAAACCAATAAAGACCCAGAGCAGCCAAAAATAAACAAAAATTTTTTAAAAGAAAAACTGAGAAATTAGCCTTTCTCAAAAGTAAAAACTCCTCCTCATCAAAAGATACCCTTAACAAAATTAAATTCAGGCCACCAACCGGGAGAAAGCATCCATGAAACATATATCTGATTAAGGACTCAGATTTAGGCTATATCATAAACATCTACAACTCAGTAATGAAAAGACAAGCGAGCAATACAAAATGGTCAAAAGATTTTAAGAGACCCTTTACAAAGGAAGCCAATAAGCAGATGTAAAAGTGTTGAGCATTTGTTGGTCATCAGGTAAAGGTAAATTAAAACTTCAATGAGATACACAACACACCCACTCAAATCCCGTTAGACAGGCTAACACAGAAAGACTGTCAACATCAAATATTGATGAGTATGTAGGTCAACCAAATGTCTCATGCATGATTTGTGGGGATGTAAAATGTTATTAAAAAGCTACTTTAGAGAAACTTTTGACAAATTTTTAGCAAGTTAATTGGTATACCTATCCTTTGACCCCATAAGTCTGCTCCTAGCTGTTTATCTCAGAGAAATGAAAACATATGTTCACAAAAATTTTCACCTAATTGTTTGCTGCAGTTCCATTAATAACAACGAAAACTGGGAAGGATACCACAGGAGGATGGATGCACAGGAGTGAAATATCCACACAATTGAAAACTACAGGGAAATAAAAGGAATGAGCTGATCATACTTGTAATGACATAACAGAATCGCACCAAAGTCATGCAGATAAAAAGAATTCAGACACAAAAGGGTATACACTGTGTGGTCATACTTCTGTGAATTTCTAGAATAGGTGAAACAAGTCTATGGTGAAAAAATCAGGATGATGGTTGCATGATGGGAGTTGGGGGTATTAACTGGGAAGAGGCATTACAGCTCGTTCTAGTAAGATGGACATATTTTATTGGGTTGGCCAAAAAGTTCGTTTGGGGTTTTTGGACCATGGTACGGAAAAACTCGAACAAACTTTTTGGCCAACCTGATATATTATAATAAGAAGATGGGTTTGATGGAGCTCAGGATCTGCTAACCCAAAATATTGCACCTGGGCATACTGAATATTTTAAGGTGGAAGGGAGACATTCTTATCCCCAGAGATTAGGAATCTGGGTCCAAGAAATCTGTACAAACAAACCTCTTTAAAACAACCCTTATCTTCTTAGTTGCTTCTTCAACAATTACTACCCTAACTCAAAACCCTTTGTCTTGTCAGTGCTTCATAAATATATAGTCTTTTGTCTAAAAAGGACTTTCTGCTCTGATTACTTCCTTGGGTCTTGACTTCCTTGTGAAGGCTCCCACGTACATGTGAAAATTCAATAAAATGTATACATGTTTCTCTTGTCAATTCATCTTTATCAGCTTCATTTTCAGACCCAGCCAAAGACCCTAAGAAGATCGAAAATAACTTTTCTTCTTCTGCAGGTTATACGAACATATTCTATTGTCAAAATGTAGAGCAAAGTCCTGTGCATGTCAATGCATTATTAATTTTTTTCTAAAAAACTAAAAAAAAAATAATTGAGAGGTGTTGAGTGGAAAGAGGAATAAATGAAATAAGAAAAACGAGATATTGATTGTCGTTGAAGGTGCATGATGGGTACATGGGGGGTTGGTTGCACTAGTCTATTTGTATATACTTGTCATTTCTTGTAATAAAAAGTGAAAGGAAGAAAAAGTGTATGCTGGCCTCATACAATTTGGCTCAAGGTCTTGCAGGAAATGATCAGAGAAGTGTCTTCCCTAAATGAAGACACGGTGCCACCAGGGCTGGCGTTCGCCTTGCCCTCTTGGCTGTCTGCTCCTGCAAGAACTGTAATATCCAGAGGCATCTTGCCAAGAACTGTCTGAAAATGGCACGCCCCTGAGCTTTGCTGTCATGCGAGGAGTCAAGATTTTCCAGTGCCAGGGATGTGAGAGCCTCTGACAGTTTCCAGGCTCTTCTTGACAGTTCTGAAGTGATACTTCCTCAAGGTGACCTGGCTTTAGCCAAGCTGTGTGTCTCCATCCTTGACCCCGAAGCAGCCGGGGCGGGAGCTGGCTGCTGGGTCTCGGCTGCGATGCTAAGACACGGGGCGCTTTCTTTGCTCTCAAGTCCCTGCTCTCAAGAGCTCAGATGTGAGCCAATTAGGTTAGCAGCAGTTTCTTCCTCTTCTGAGACATGAGGTTATACTTTTCTTTTTCTCAGTCGGGATCTTTTCTCACACCATGTGTTGCAGACGTCAATTTCAGCTCGCGGAGAGTCACTGTTGGGTGATTGTCTCACTCCCCACCCCCCATAACAGAGGGACCCCCGAACAAACCATCTCAGAAGTCCCACAACTCCCGCAAAGGGATGCAGACAGTGCAGCTTAGCAAAGGGAATAATAGCCTTCCCCAGCTATAGATTTCATTTGTGAAATTCAAATCTATGCAGAGTGACTGAGGATGAGGTGGCAATAAACCCCTTCAGGAGCGAGATGAGGATAGTAAGTCAACTAAACAAAGACAGACTTGGAGTACTGATGAGAAATGTTCCTTATAGAAGCCCACAAAATTGATCAAATACCAAGTCTTCAGGGATGCTGGAAGCCAGATGTGAGGGGTTATCTTCTTCTTCCTTTCCACCCCGTCCCTCCCCACCACCAAATCCCACCAAATCCCACCACTGCCTGGGCTCAGTACACCTGCGCTTTCTTGTCTCTGCCTTAATTTGCATCAAGATGAAATTAAGACATTTCAACATACGCATTTCCCTTAGGGAAGGTGCTCAATTTTTTGTTAACGTGAAACATAGGGGAAAAAAAAGCAACCACTTTAAAATATTTGTATAAATTAAGAATGGAAAATTCACATCTCCAGTAGCATCCAGGTCCCTGTCCCAGGAAATAACCACTGAAAACAATTTAGTACATTGACTTTCTAAGATCCACCCCCCCCCCCCCCGCCAACTATTTGCACACTCTTTGGATCATCGTGGGGCAAATAAAGAGAACTGTCCCCAGGGAAAAAGGTTGGTGTACAGTTATCCCTTCTGTAAGCCTCCCCCAAGCCTCACAGCAGACATTTTTTTAAACTTTGTATTTTGTATTGGAGTATAGCTGATTAACAGGGCTTCCCAGGTGGCTCAGAGGATAAAGAATTCAGAGGTACAGGAGACATGGGTTTGATCCCTGGGTTGGGAAGATCCCCCGAAGGAGGGCATGGCAACCCACTCCAGTATTCCTGCCTGGAGAGTCCCATGGACAGAGGAGCCTGGAGGCCTCAGTTCACAGGATTGCAGAGAGTTGGACACAGCTGAAGCAAATGATCACATATGCACATAGCTGATCACCGATGTTGTGACAGTTTCAGGTGACAGCAAAGGGACTCAGCCATACATATGCACATATACATTCTCGCCCAGACTCCTCTTTCATCCAGGCTGCCACATACCTTGGAGCAGAGTTCCCTGTGCTCCACAGGAGGTCCTTGTTGCTTGTCCATTTTAAATAGAGCAGACTTATAACTTCCTAACTATTCCTTCCCCCTTACCTCCGTCCCCTCCCCGGCAACCATAAGTTCATTCTCTAAGTCCCTACAGCAGTTATTTTAATCACAGGGTGCAGTGGCCTGGGTGGAGGGTAGCTGTAATCAGTGGTTTACCTGTAGCTCCAAAGACGGTGAGTTTATCTTCCCTGCAGCGAGAAGAGGATTCATACCCACACCATCAGAGCAGGAAGCAGGAGGAGGCTGGCAGGGGTGAGTGGCCGCCAAGCAGACAGTCCTTTTTGTGGCAAGCTGCTCCTTTAATGTCTGCGACAGAGCAATACAGACTCCACAGCCACGACCTTTTCTTGGGCTGTTCTAGAAGGCAAATTTGCTTCAGTTGGGAAGTATCGCTCGAAGGCTTCATCACAAACTCCACGCATAAGGTGACCCTGAAAAATACCAGATAAAAACTAACAGGCTGGTCCGGCTTGCACACAAACCAGAGGGAACCGGACAGGTGTGGACGTGAAGCTGCCCAAACACACAGCCCCAAGGAACAGAGCGGCCACTGGGACTGGGCTGGCAGGACAGAGCCAGGGGCGATCTGCTAGATAATCACCTCTCTGGATGAGCCGCTGGGGCCCCCAGAGCACCTTGCTCCACTGCTACGTACATCTCGAACTCCTGGCTAGAGGCTTGACAGAGTTCAGGGATTTCTGAGCGTGGCAGTTGGATGGAACTTTGGAAGTTCTCTAGGAAAGAGGCCTGGGAAGGTCAGAGGTCTTGTCTGAGGTTACAGAGCCAGCCAGTGGCTGAGCTTTCCTTGAACCCAGGTCTTTTGTCCCCCAGCCCAACGTCTGTGCTGAACCCAGCAGGCTTCAGAAGCTCGAGAGCAAGAGGACAGAGGAGTGGGACGAGGCCAGGCAGCTGTTCATTCTAGGAATGCTGCCTTTGGAGATGAAACCTGACTTCCCGAAGAACTCCCAGGAACCTTCTCCTTGCAAGGGAACGGTCCCTGTGCATTTTAACCCTCTGCTCCCAGAGGCAGCCAGCCATGTGTCAGACGGTCTCTGCAGGCCAAGACCTGTAGGGGGCACTGTTGGCTCTGTGGATGCTTCAGTGGGTAGAGGCGTGGAGCTGCAAAGGCCCTGGCCAGGGGCAGCCAGGCAACTGAGTGGCCTGTAGGAGGGACTTGTCTTCTAACTGCAAAGCGCAGTTTCTTCTTAGCCTTCATCTTTGCCATCATCAAGGTGGCTTAGTCACTAAGTGGTGTCCGACTCTTGCGACCCCATGGACTGTAGCCCGCCAGGCTCTTCTGTCCGTGGGATTTCTCAGGCCAGAACACTGGAGTGCCATTTCCTTCTCCAGGGGATCTTCCTGACCCAGGGATCGAACCCATGTCTCCTGAGTTGGAGGCAGATTCTTTACCCACTGAGTCACCGATTGTTATTAAACATATGCTACGTGGAGGATATGAAGCCAAGCATTTTACATGGTTCCCGTTATTTAGTCCTCATGGTGGCCTGTGAGGTCAGTGCTGACATCACACCATTTTACAGATCAGAAAACAGAAAAGGCTGCACCCTCCAGGATCCCTCCTAGGACACTGGAACACGCTCTACTGCTTTGCTGCTCTGGTTTAATTTAGTGCGTGGAAACAGGGCTGGGCCTGCGTCCCCTTCAAGGGCACATCAGGTGACTAAAGCATTCTAGTACACTGCATTGATAGACAAGCCTAGAGACTTCTGGCAGTTTCTAGGGGTTTCTAGATCTTTCTGGGAAATGTCTGCATTTTTCTCCTTCCCTTCGCTTCTGGAAACAAGAGTATGGGGAGCTGGGGTGTGGCAGCCAAGGCTGTCGTGTGGAAACTGATTCCAAATCTGCCCCAGCGGAGGGCCGTCCTTGGGCTCCCTGTTCCCCTTCTTCTGGAAACATGGGGTGGGGTTCTTTTAGCAGGTCTCTGCCCTGTAAGTGGGGCTCCTAGAAAGACAAACATTTCTCTAGGGCCTGAAAAGAAACTGCACTTGGCCACTTTCCCATAAAGGAGAAATCGTAGCTAAGCGAGAATCTCCGTCCCCATGTGCTCCAAGAAGCGTCTGCAGTGGAGCCGCCCTCCCCAGGACCCCTGCATGCCTTCCAAGGCGGGGAGACCCAGCCCCGCGGCAGCTTCAAGGAAGACACGCTGGAAACAGCCCAGTCCCTGCTCAGGAGGAGCCATGGGTTAACAGGGCGGTGGTGGTGTGCGTGAGTATTCACACATATTCCTTCACCCATGGGAGTGAAATGGCTAAAACCATACAGGAATATTGCTCAAGCTGAGTTCATTACCTACCATAAAAATGCTCAATAAAGGAGATCGGAGCGGAGTGAAAATATTCCAGAAAATGTCTTAGAAGTGAGTTTTAAGCCAGATTTTAAAGGTCACTTCCATCTATCCATCCATCCACCCACTCATTCTGACTGATGCCTTCACCTTACTGGGACCTGTGCTAAACAAGTCCCAGGGGAAAGTGATGCTAATGGATTCATTTGTTTATTTATTCGCCCACAACCCAAAGTCGAGGGTTTGCTTGTGCTGGGCATTAGAGAGAGCCTGAAGGGGGCAGGGAGATCTTCCTGGGTAGGGGATTTTGTCAACAGAGTCTCCGGGATGGGCGGTGCGTGGATACAGGCAGACAGTTAAGGAGGCTGGCTTTCCTTCTCTGCTCTCCTTGTTTCTTGTTTAGAGAAACAGTGGTTTTAACAAGGGAGGCTTTGAAGTTCTGGGCTGCAGAAGAGCAGCTGCCGTGCGTTCCTGGGTGACGCACGGCCACTGATTTAACAAATACTTAGGAAGAACCTACTGTGTGCCTTGCACTGTGTCAGGGGAGCTGGACGGTGAGGGAGGAGGAGACAGACAGACAGCACGCGTCCTCCTCGCCCTCCGGACCCCTCCGGCTGGTTGATGCCCCAGCTCAGGGCCTGCCTGCTGACCCGAGCGACTTGACCAGCTCCGCGACAGCAGCGCCTGAGCGCCAGAACCAGAGTGTGTGTGTGTGTGTGTGTGGGTGTGAGTGTGTGTGAATGTGGCTGGATGTGAGTGTGCGAGTCTGGGTGTGTCTGTGTTAGTGTGTCTCGGAATGTCTGAGTGTGTGAATGAGTGTGAGTGTGGCTGTGTGTGCCTGTATCCAAGTCTGTGTGTTGGTGTGAATGTCTGTGTCCACGTGTATATGGTATGTGCGAGTGTTTAAGCGTGTGAATGAGTGTGTGTCTGCATGTGCCTGTGTGAGAATGTGAGTGTGAATGACTATGAGTGTGTATTTGTGTGTGTGTTAGTGTGTCTCCGTGGTACTGTGTGTAAACGTGGGTGTGAATGAGTATGTGTGAGTGTGTGTTTGTGTTCATGTGTATATGGTATGTGTGGGTAAGTGTGAGCGGATAAGTGTGAGTGTGTCCACCCATAAGTGCACGGAGGTGGGAGACTTCCCTGTCTCAGGAAGGAAAGCGTGAACAGGGGCTTCCCCCGAGGATGCGTCTAGAAAGCTGGCCGGCGCAGCAGGCAGCTGGGCGGAGCAGACAGGCTGTTTGCCATCGCGGGCGGGGCAGGGGGGTGTCCGCGGGGCAGACGGGAGGAGGCGGCACAGGGAAGGCAAGGAGATCCCCGACGGGACTCCGGGCTGGAGCTTTCCGGCCGGTCGGTGGGGGAGGCCGGCAGGCGGCGCCGTCCGCGGCGGAAGCGAGTGAGGCCGGCGGCTGGCCCGGGGCTCCGCGAACTGGTCCAGGAGGCCCCGGGGAAGCCGAGGGGAGGTGGACCCGGCCCCGGTCGGCTCCACGCGGAGGTCGCCGGGCTTGCGACCACCCAGGGCAGAGCAGCAGGGCCGAGAGAGGGCAGAGGCCCGCTCAGGCCACCGCCAGGGGCCCCGAGGCTGTTCCCTGAGCCAGAGGCTCGCGGGGCCCGCGAGCAGGCAGGCCCGGGCCGCTGACCCCCGGATCAGGGCGTGTCTGGAAGGGACCCGGAGGGTGGCTTTGTCGGAGCCCCGCTCCACCCCACACCCGGGCTGGATCGCAGCCCTAGCCGCCTGGCAACACGCGCGTCCGCCAGCCTTCTTCCTTTTCTACGTACAGATGATTCATCAGGTTAAGACGGACTTCTCAGAGCGCTTTGTTTTCTTTTAAAAAGAGCTAACAGAAAGCCCAGTGGGTTTGGCAGTCGCCTCCCCTTCCCTCCGCTGCCTGTTCTCTCGGCTCACCCCTCCCGGGCCCCCGCCCGCAGCTGTTCCCAGTGCCGTAATCCTGGGTTCTGGCATCAGAGCCGTTGCCATGGGGACCCCACCGATTCAGCATCCTGATGACGGGTTTGGTGGGGATGAACGTGAGAAGAGGGGCGGGGGGTGAGAGGGAGCGGGGGCAAAGTCTCCGGTTCTGCGGGAAGGGGCGGTGGGGGGAGGTGGCGAGGAGGCAGTGGGAAGGGGGTGTATTATTTTCCCACGGGTGCTGTGACAAATGGCCGCAAACTGGGTATAGCTTGAGACGACACATGAGGATTCTCTGATGGTTCTAGAGGCCTGCCGTCCAAAATGAAGAACAAGCTGCGCTGGCTCCTCCTGGAGGCTGAGGAGCATCTGTACCCGACCTCTCTTCCGGCTTCCGGTGTCGCCAGCGATCCCTTGACTGGTGGCTGAGTCTGCCCTGTCTCTGCTTCCATCCTTACGTGGCCTCCTCCCGGCTCACTGTGCATATGCTCCTTCTCTCTTAAGAGAGGGATAGGGCCCACCCTAAATCCTGGATGGCCTCATCTCTAATTACACTGGCCAAGGCCCTTTTCACCTTCAGAGGTTCCAGGGGATTGTAACTTGGATGTGTCTTTTTGAAGGTCCGTATTCAACCCACTGCAAAGGGGGGAAGCGCATACAGGAATGCACTCTGCTGCCCCAGATCTGACATGCCAGCGTTGAACATTAGGATAGGGTGGGGGTTTCTGCTGGAAATTTGCCTCTTTGTACCACTCCAGTATCTTTGCCTGGACAGAAGAGGCTGGCGGGCTACAGTCCATGGAGTCACAAAGAGTTGGACATGACTCAAGCAACTTAGCATGCACAGAGCCACAGATCAACCTGTTTCTCTGTGTGTGTGTGTCTCTTGGCCGTGCCTGGGATGGTTAAGAGCACAAACCCTGCACCAGACTGGCTGGGTTGGCAACCTGGCTCTGCATTTCTAGCTCTGAGAGTCCAGGGTTGAAGTGAACCGCTCCATGTCTCGGTTTTCCCAGCTGTAAACTGGGTGTGATAATAGTTCCTTCTTCATAAGCCTGATGGGAGCAACATAGGACTCAGTGGCCAGGAAGTCCTTAGGACAGCGCTCACACACTCCCACTGTGGAGTAGGCCTTGGGATACATCAGTGAACAAAGTTGGTACATATCCCTGTCCTCAGGGAGCTGACATTCCAGAAAAGGAGGAAGGTGAACCATAAATCTGTTGCTGTTTAGTTGCTCAGCCATGTCTGACTCTTTGTGACCCCATGGGCTGTAGCCCACCAGGCCCCTCTGTCCATGGGATTTCCCAGGCAAGGATACAGGAGTGGGTTGCCATTTCCTTCTCCAGGAGATATTCCCGACCCAGGGATCGAACCCAGGTCTCCTGCACTGGAGGTGAATTCTTTACCATTGAACCACCAGGGAAGCCTGAAATGTAAATGGTAGACAAATAAATAAGGAAGTGACATAGTACATTGGAAGGTGATAAATGCCACAGAAAGGAGGAAAGTAACCAGAAAAGCGGATGAGGGGTGTCTAGAGGGAGGTCAAGTGGGTCAGGACTCAGAAGAATGGCCAGAGAGTCTGTGAGTTTCCTATTTCTCACCAGAGCATCCATCCAGTGGATTCTTAAAGAGGCAGCACTCCCCCCAGTCCCCTGTAAACAAGCCTTTCCTCTGACGGAGGAAACTACTGCCTGTAGGCTGGCCCCCAAACCTCAGTTGATCCTAGGAGCTTTGAAGCGCAGATGGCCCCTTTAAAGAGTCCAGAATGGCAGTGTGGAGGCTGGGCTTTTGCTTGGGCCTTGGGTGTAGCTACCAATACTCCCAGCAACTGGGGGGTGGGTGTGTCGGCCCCAGAAAGGTCTGGGCCACACCCACCCCAGGTGAGGAGATCAGCTGAGTGGGATGATGCATGTGAAATCATTGGCAAATTGCCAGGCCCATGAATGATGCTAAATAAATGGTGATTGGTAGTGTTCTGAAAGGTTGGTAGCCCCTCCCCTTGGAAACACTTTCTTTCCTTGGCATCCAGGACCTCACAGGCTCCATCTCCCTCCTGCTTCCCTGGCACCATTGCTGGCCCCTCCTCCTCCCCTGATGTTTAAGTGCAGGTGTGTGTCCTGTCTTAGTCTGCGGACCGCTCTTCTCCACCAATTATGCACCCTCTCGTCCATTCTCTAGCCCTTAAATACCGTTTATAACCTGAAGACTCTTAAAATTTTATCTCCAGCTTGGACCTCGTGTTGAACTCCAGACTCATATATCCAACTGCCTACTCGATAACTCTACTTACACGTCTAATAGGCTGTGGCAGCCTTGGGAACGCTCCACTCACACCATTAATGGGAACAGGGTAACTGCCATCCCCGGACTGGCCTCACGTGATGCTAAGTCTGTGCATCTGTGGGCTTCCCCCAGCTCGTGGCCGAGCGTGGGCTGGGGTGGGGTAAGCCAGAGAGAAGTGGGTACAGTGCAGATCCACCACTGTGGCATGTGGACACCCCCGCTGGCAGATTTTGGCTCGAGCACTCCCCAGAGACCTGGCTGAGCCCTTCTTAGAAATGTGCTGTGTCTGCAGACATCCCCCTCCCCAGTCTCCCTCTCCCATCTCTCTTCACATGTGACCGTCCTGCAACTGGAAATCTCCTCTCTGACTCCTGCTCCCTCCCCTCCATCCTTCACAGCCATTTCCCCTGGAAGTCTCTTGCCCATCCTATCCTGTCTTGGCATCTGCTCTGGGGAAGATCCAAGGCAACAGATTAGCATCTCAAACTTCAAATGTTCTAAACCAAATCAACCAGCTCTCTCCCCTCCAGAAACCTACTGCTCCACCAGACCTCCAACCTCATGTTAATAAATGCCAGCTGTCTCCTGTTGCTCATGCCCCAAAGCGATGGCAGATCCTTGAGTCTCCTCTCTCTTCCATTCTCCAGCCCAGCATCAAATCCCGTTGGCTCCCACTTCAGAGCTGGTCGAGGGTCAGACGAGCCTGGCTGTCCTCTGCACCAGCCTAAGCCGATGTCATCCCCCACCTAGATTGTTAAGCCCTGCTCTCCAGACAGCCTGCTTCAGTCTTGCTCTGTCCCTCCCTCAGGCTGTTCTTATTACATTGCTGAGTGATGCTTTCAAGATGTCAGATTGAATCTTGGGGGTCAGTGTCTCTCAGGTGACAGTCATGAGCCACATCACCACCCTCACAGGTCCTCCCAACCCCCTCTAGTCTGTCCTCCACCCTGTAAGCCGTGCACCATCCTTGCTGGTCATCTTTGGGCCAGCATCCACTTTGGGGCTCTCATCTATACGCTCTTGTCAGCACATTAATTCCCTCTTCTCTTTCATGGGTCTTCACCCAGGGGCCACCTTCTCAGGCTTCCCTGACCAACGCCTTGTTCCCCTTCCTGTCCAAACACTGACATCTAATTTTGCCTCTTAAATTGGTGTATTGGTCTGACTCCTGCCATTAGAACAGAAACACCATGGAGGCAAGAGTTGGGTTTCCTCTCCTCCCCACCCCCAGGCCCACCCAGGACCTGGGGCAGGGCAGACGCTCCATAAATATTTATTGAGAGAATAAAGAGCAAACTCACCAAAGGACCTGGTGCATAACAGGATTTGATAAATATTGGCTTTATAAAATTGTGTTTGCTTTTATTTCATAAAATTCAGGAGCCTGTAGAACAGAAACAAAAATAACCTATAATCCCACTGCTTTGATACCCCCTAAGGACATCTTTAGAAAGATAAAAATAATACATGCAGACAGGTAGAAAATCCTATTAGTTATCAAAAGGCATAGGATGGAAGGAAAGAGCCTGCTGCCAGGACTCTGGCACCAGCCCAGCAGTTCCACCACCCTGCCCTGCCCTGATACCCCTCCTTGGGGGCTGAGAAGGGCTTGTCTGTGGGGGACAGGGGCAGGTGTGCCCTGGGAAGAGGTTGGAGGCTTTGGGAAGCCCTGGGAGCTAGGCTACAGGTGGTTTTAGCTTATACTTTGGCCCGCCAGCACAGACATAAGCTGGATCCTGTGACACTGACATTGTATGGTATCATTCCTCCACTGAGCGCTCTCTGCAGCTTCCGGAGCATGTAGGAGAAAGTCCACACTCTTCTATGGGTCTCTAGGACCCTGTGAGGTCTAACTCTCCAAGCCCTGCCTCCCCATCCCTCACTACATCCCAGCCACGCCTTCCCATGTCCTCCCCTGCCCCAGGGCCTTGGTATATGCCGTGCTGTTCTGTCTGGAAAGCTTTCTTTCTCCTCATCACGTGGCCGGCTCCCACTCAGCCTTCTGGTCTCAGCTGACGTCAGCAGTTCTCATACTTCAAGGAGCACCAGACTCTCCTGGAGAGCGGATGGAAACTTAGGTAGCAGGGCCCCCTCGTTAGAGTTTCTGATTCAGTAGTTCTGGGACGACCTGAGAATGTTCAGTTCTCACAATTTCCCTGGTGCTGCTCTTTTGCTGGGGGGCCCCTACTTTGAGAACCACTGGGTTAAGTGAGGCTACTTTAAGATGCTGGCTTTATGGACACCCCTCCTCCCGCTTTTCTTTTTTTCTTTAAAAAGTTTGTTGAAAAATTTAATGATTATTATTAGTTGTGGCCTCACCACACTGCATGTGGAACCTTAGTTCCCTCACCAGGGATCAAACCTGCAGCCTCTGCGTTGGAAGCATGGAGTCTTAACCACTGACCACCAAGGAAGTCCCTTCCCCACGTTTCTAAATTAAGTCCTCCTGTAGCACCTTGTGTTTTTCTTCACACCAAGTATTATCATACTATAATATATTATGGTTATAGTATTGTGGGTTTTTCATTCTAATTTTGTGTTGAAGGAATATCTTCTAATTTGCACCGGAGCAAGCATTTTGGTTTCCCACCTCCATCCTTTCTTATATTAAAACAGCGGCCGGCCAATAAACAGATATTGTACAGAGTTAGTCTCTCTTGCCTTTAGAAGAGAGGGAACTAACTTATCGAATGCTCTTATGCATCGTGCACTATTATGAAGGCTTCTAGAATAATAATAACCAACAGTGACCTCTGTTTACTGAGCATCTGTTCTGTGCCGGGAAACATACTTTGCGAGGAGCTATGGCTGTTTGGTTCATTTCTGTATCCCTAGTGCCTGGCCATAGTGATGCCTAATAAATATATATATATATATATTTACTAAGTGATTTAATGAGTAAAAATAAATGATTCTCCTACATGGGACTTTTCTTTCTTTCCTGGAGGATGGAGGGACTTCTTTCTGGGACTGGTTTTATAGACCTAGCTACTATCTGGGGCTGTCTGTGAGGGGTTAGGAGGCTGGGCTCCTTTAAGATCTTGAACCTGGTCTCACCTCTCCAGAAGGTGAGGAGGAACCCTGGAAGCTCCGGGCATCTTCCAGCATCCTGCAGAGGTGATGCGGAAAGGCAGACACCCCCTCATCTAACAAAATAAAGGTAAAGAAGCAGGCGCGGGGACCCAGAGGCTGGTTTATGCCCCTTAAGTGCAAAGCAGAAAATAACAGGAAGATCAAAGCAAGGCCGAAAAGGAGGAGACAGAAACATATAAGGAGGGCCCGGAGAGGCGGAAAGGAAAGAGGCAGATAAAGAACATACAAGGAGGGGATGTCCACGCTGGAGCCTGGCTTCCCTCCCTAGGTGTCCATGGGCCACCTGCCAAATCAATTGATTACATCTGTAGGCAGAGTTGCCTTTTTATTTCACACCAATTTTCATGGGCAGCGTAAGATAAAAATGGAAGTGGTGAAGTGAATGGGGAAAGATGATTGAATGTTGATGTAAAAAGGGAAGGTGTAAGGAAGGGAGGGCTGATCGGATGCCCAGCTCCCCCGGATTGCTGGGGAGGGTGGGTGGTGTCTTCCGCCCCTTTAAGTTTTTCTTTCCTTTCTTTCTTTATATATTTTTTGAAAACCCAGTTTCCCAGTGAATTGCTGGTCACAGTCCCCACCTGGCAATAGGAACTGGTGTGCCCCAGGCCCCAGGAAGCTTGACTCTATGCTGCCCCCACAGCTCCCACCCCGATTCCATCCCATACTCGGAATTTGAAGACTTGGGGACTGAGTATCCGGGTCATGAGGAGGGTGATGTCTCACTGTCTGAACTTGACTCATCCTCTCCTGCTCCCGCAGCCTCAGTTTCCCCACCTGGGCTGCTGTGATGGTAACTCACTCGGCCATGACACAGGGGAGCTCTAACAGGTGAAACGTTCGAGACGTGCTCTGCAAGAGAAAGGACTACAAGCAGGCTTCCTAATCTGAGCAAATAAAAATCAAACACTGCAAAGCAAAAGGAACGGCCCCTTCCCGGAGTGGGTACGTCTGCCCGTCCATCATGGACTGGCCTTTGTGGGCTCTCGAGGGCTCCCCTGGAAGGGTCCTCCACCCAGCTCAACATCTGAGCTGTGGCTTCAAAGGCCAGGTGGCTGGCTCTGGCGTCTCGGTCCTAGAAACTCTTTGTTTTAAGCCTACCATTTGGAACCTTTGGGGAGTAGGGCCCTATCAAAAGCCCTTCTGCTAAGAACTGGCTTCCAAATCCGAAGACCATGTTCCCCATGGGATCAGAGGCAAAGGGGGCCAGGAACTACCCCTCCCAGATTTCCCTCCTCTATCCCAAAGCCACCAGAACACGTGGTTATCGGAACTCGCCCCTCTGTGCTGTTAAGGCGGAGCCAAAGGGCGGGAGTGGGGGGCCCGGGGCTGCAGCGTCTCGCTGAGTGGGGCTGGTGGTCTTTCTGTGCCAGGCCACTGAGGTAGCTCTGCTCAAAGACGTCAATCCCTGATCCAGAAAAGGCAAAGGAGGGCACCACCCACTACCTACACCGCCTGTGCTTACTTTCATCAGCGGGGCAGGCAGTGACCTGAGACAGAGACAGTGACGCGGGGACAAGATGCTGAGGCGCATGCTGTCCATCAGAGCTCTGCAATTTCTCTGGACATCTGAGCATCCCTGAGAGCGCTTTATGATCCTCCAGACCCACAAAGCCGGTGCTGAAGAGGGCCACAGTGCCCACTGTACAGCTGAGAAAAGCAAGGCCTGGAATGGGATGTGTCAGTGAGCTCAGAGCCCGCTAGAGGCAGAGAGGAGGTTTGAATCTGGGTTTGCCTACCAGGGGTTTTCTGTGTGTGTGGGTGTGTGTGAGTGTGTGAGTGTGTGTGTGGGTGTGTGGGTGTGTCTGCAAGGGCGGGGGGGCCCTGAACAGGATGCCTTCAAGGAAGCAGTTGGGTGGAGAGGCCCGTATTTCCAGGCCAAGGTGAGCGCCTAGGACAAGAGGTGGAGATGACAGGTATGTTTGCCTCGTACACTCAGAACGCGACCTGCCTGGGAAGGAGCGTGTGTGTGGTTTTGTGAAACATCTGATGAAGCTGTTGCTCGTATTTCCTCTTTACAGCCGAATGTGCTGGGCACTCAGGGGCCTCTTGTGAGAACCTGGTGCCCAGAGCCTGTCTCAGCCCGCAGGATGACAGCTCCTCTGGCCCCATCCCCCAGGGATGCAGGAAGCTGGGCTGGGGTCCGCTTAACTCTGCATCCTCCTGACACCGGCACGGTGCCCACCGCGAGCCACCTACCCAGCTCTGAGCACCCAGAGAGAGGGGCGCTACGGGAGGCGGCCGGGTGATTGTGTCAGGGGCCCTTCCCTTGCTCATGTTGGGGAGTGGGCCGCTGTGACCCCAGGCAGCTCCCAAGTAGCACTGCACTTTCCCACGTGCTTTTTCTTGCTTTCTTTCTTTTTTTGAAGATTTATTTATTTGACAGCACTCAGTCTTAGTTGTGGCGTGCAGATTCTTTTAGCTGCGGCATGTGGGATCCAGCTCCCTGAGCAGGGCTGGAACCCTGGCCCCCTGCACTGGGAGTGCAGAGTCTTAGCCCCTAGACTGCCAGGGATGTCTCCCCTTGTGCTATTTCAAAGTCCCGCGTGATGACATATATCCCCAGGGGGAGTGGGTCCTAGCTTTTCATCTGAGATCTTGAAGCAGAGGCTGGTGCCCAGCAAACAGAACACAGATAGGACAGGAATTCGGGTATGAGTTCTACTTTCGCTGATTGGCAGGTGTCACTGACCGTGGCAGACCCTGTCGGTGGCCTCCCCACCCCCCGCCTCTTCGACCCACCTGGAGGTCACCATGGCGATGGACAGACTGCGTGCCTGCAGAAAGCTTCCCAGCCCAACACCTGCCCTCCTGTTCCTGGGGCTGTTCTTTGGCTCTGCTAGTGAGTTTAGCCCCACATGGCAGGCAGAAGTGACGGGAGTGAGATCCTTAAGCTATGGGCTCTCAACCCTGAGCTGCGGGAGCTCATGGAGAAACGCGTGGCTTCCTTGCGTGTTCTGCAGCCTCTTAATTGGCTGGGTGGCCCACAGTGGAAACCCACTCATTAATTCTCCTTAATTAGTTTTCCTCTCTTTCCTTTCTCTCTTCTCCACTCCCTCCCCATGCTTCTTGGAACCTACTCCAAAATAAATGACTTGCACTCGCGTGCTTGCCCAAAGGCATGCTTTAGGAGAACTCAAACTTAAACACCAGCTCCCTGGTTTTAGTGGAGGCCGGTGGGGTCCCGAGATCTGGGCATCCTAGCCACGTGATACAGGCCTGTCCCGTCACCTCTTGGAGCCTCTGTTTTCAGATTTGTAAGGTAAGGCTTAGTGCTCTGCAGTTCTAGAAGAGTCTGTTTCTTAATCATTGAAACATTATACTCACTCAGGGTTGCCGCAGAGTAAAACATAGACTATATTCTATTCATCGAGATTGCAAGATTAAAAATCAATACAGCATTGCATAGAAGCAAGTGTTCAATTGGGTGACAAATTCTAAGTAGAGCTGGGAATCAGAGAAAGGAAAGAAATAGTCAGAGAAGGCTTCCTGTGAGTGGGGAAGTTTGAGCTAGGCCTTAAAGGATGGGTGAATCCAGGTAGGTTGGGGTCCATGCAGGGGACTGGACCTTGAGAAGAGGCTTAGACCACAGTCTGAGGGGGCAGGTACTGGTACATTCATTGCTATGGACTGAATGTTTGTAACCTCTCCCCCAAATCCATATGTTAAAGCCCCAGCCCCCTGTAATGTGATGGTGTTAGGAGAGGGGGGCCTTTGGAGGTAATTAGGTGTATATGAGGTCATGAGGATGGGGTCCTCATGATGGGATTAGTGTCCTTCAAAGAAGAGAAAGAGAGACCCAAGCTCTTTCTTTCTTTCCCATCTGAGAGCACAGCAAGAAGGAGGAGGCTGTCTACAAGCCAGGGGAAGAGACCTCACCGGGAACTGAATCTGCTGGCACCTTGATCTTGATCTTGAACTTCCCGATCTCCAGAACTGTGAGAAAGAAATGGCTATTGTTTAATCCCCATATCCCCCTGCCCAATCTATGGTATTTCGTTACAGCAGCTTGAGTTGACTAAGACACCTATCATGGAGCTTCTTCAGTTCTGGGTGAATAGCAATGGATCACCACCCCGTACATGCACGGTTACCTAGCATGTGTTAGGATTGTATGCATGTTTATTTTTCAATGAGTATCCATAATTTTCTAGAAAGGAGGAGCGACTGGAGTGTATGGATAGTTTAATAAAAACACACCATTCGTCCACTTCCCTTCTCATCTCATTACCTTTCATCACATCCTCATCCCCCCTACTTCCTACTCCCTCCCTCGTCTCCCCGTGAGGGGACTTTGGAGACCAGTCCTGTTGGCACCGGGATTTGGCAGAGGCTGAAGGATGCTGAGGTTCTGGCCACTAAGAACCTCAGAGGTAGGAGATTTTGAACCTCAAAATGCAAATAGTCTAAGAGGCTCTGATTAAGGAAGCAGCTTAGACACTGTTGTTTCTAGAAGGAACAGAAGACACCATTTTGCTGTCTATGGCTTATATCAGGACTCGCTAGGAAAACTACTCTCCTTTGCCTGCTGGGCTGGAGGCCTATCCTACCAGAGCAGTGGCAGCCAGTTGGGTACCCAGGACTCTTATGCAGACTTTGAGCTGAACTGTCTCCTGTCTATTTCGACTCTGGTCTCTTGGCCACTTTGAGAGACAATAAATGTAGTGGCTTAGAGCACAGATACCGGGGGCCAAGCAGCCTGGGTAAAACCTGGGTGCCGCTGTTTAGGGGCTGTGGGGGCTGTTAACTTTTTTAACAGCTCTGTGCCTCAGCTTCCCCACCTGTACAGTGAGTGTGAGGATAGTGACAATCTCATGGGGTTGCTGTGATGATGAGTTACAAGTGAAGAGCTCTAAACAACTGTTAACCGCCATCAATCATCATCACCACCATCAACAGCAGCAGCAGCAGCATCACCATCATCAGCATCTCCATCACCCTCAGCGTCGCCACCCTCATCAACATCTCTATCACCACCCTCATCAACATCTCTATCACCATCAGCATCACTGTCAGCATCACCACCATCATCAACATCTCCATCAGCATTTCTACCACCGTCATCATCATCTATCCTTACAGGAAATGGGGGATCTGGTACTCAGGACTGGATTCCCGGGGACACATGCTCCAAAGGGAAATTCGGGCTCAGTGGAAGGAGCCAAAGGTCAGCTGCTTGAGGACGTGCTCAGCCTACCCGGCTGGAGGCGCCTTCACTCAGGGCAGAACTGGTACTTGCGCTCCTTTGAGCCCTGAGCTGCTGCCCTGGCTCTTGGTTGGTCAGCGTGGCCTTCCCCCAGACTGGCTTCCCATCTTTCCCATTGGTCTAGGGTAGGACCGACTGGGCAGGTGCTGCATGGTTCCAGGGCCCTGATAAGCCAAAGGAAGGTTTAGCAACTCTCTCCTGGCCGGCCAGCACCCTCCATGCCCTCCCAGCCAGTGTACTTGCTCTCTCTCCCTCCTTCCCCCTTCTCTGCCTGAGTTCCCTCCGAGGAGGCCAAGGCGGGAGGTCTAATACTGCCTGGCTAATGGCTTATAGATCGTTGGCACATCAGGCCCGATGGAAGTGTCTGTTAAGCTTGGCATTGGGAGCCTGAGTCAAATGGCCCGAGACAGATTTATGGCCATCTTCCAGGCCACGCCAGGAAAACGCTCCCTGGCAGCCCTCCAGGACTCACATACTTGGAAAACCAGGAGGGGTAGAGGGAGCGTCTCCCGGCGGCATTTGGAATCCCATGGCCTCAACCACAGTGCAGGATACCTCCAAGGTCAGAATGGAGTTGCCTGAGTGTGACACGGGGTTTGAGCAGAGGACAGATGTCTGGGTTTACCCAGAAATGAGTCCAGGAAGACTAACTAATTAGCACCAATTTAGAAAGAGGCCAGATTGACCTAGTAAAAAATTTTGAATTATGGAATTGTTAAACACAGTTTTATCACCTTCAAGAAAATAGACTGCAATAGATTCTTCTAGAAAGCACCCAGTGTGTGTGTGTGTGTGTGTGTGTGTGAGAGAGAGAGAGAGAGAGACAGAGACAGAGACAGAGAGACAGAGACAGAGTGCTTATTCTTGCCCGGAGGAAATTCCCCATGTGCCAGGGAAATGGGTGATCTACAGTTGTATTACTTGGCATTTAGTAAAATTAAATTATCAAAATGGCGAGACAAAGGTTCTTGGGGACCTGCTAGAATGAGCAGATGAATGATGTGCAATTGGCCATCAACATATTTGCATGCCAACTGGCACTTCTGCGGGTGTGCGTGCTGCTTGCTCTTTCCTATGGGTTAAACGCCTCCCTGGCACTCTGGTTCCCACCTCCCCCTGCTGCTCTCCCGTCCCGGCTCCTACCTTGCACAGGTGAATGTCCAGCCCACCACGGCTGCTCCTCGGGGCTGGAAACCTGCTCATTCACCGGTGAACAGAGCACAGAGGAGCTCTTGGAATGTTTGGAGTTCTGGAGTCTGCACTGTCTCCTTGCCCTTGGAGCCTGGGTTTTCCCTGCCAGCTTGAGAGAATTTGCTAAGAGCTCAGAGACAGTCTCTCTGTCTTGTCAAGAGTTTTCAGAACTGGGGTCCTCTCCTCTCTCCCCTCACTCACATCCAAGGAAGAGGTCTGGCATTTCCATCTCCTTGGCTGGCAAATTGTAAATTTGGGTCTGAGCAGAAAATATAGTGACATCAAGGTTATACGGTCCCCAGCTGACAAGACAGATAACTCTCAGCAATCCGGCAGTTTCCATCTCCTCCTGGTCTCCTCTCTCTTCTTCGCTCTTTCTTTCAACCTTTTTCTTTTTTTTAAAAGAAAACATTTTTAGAGACTTTAATAACTGTGGAAGGATGCTGTAAGGTGGGCAGGGAAATCGATCATTTTTATTCGGTTGTGCGCGATAAAATGTAAGTTTGGACAATAAATCTTCTTACCTTGAGGGGAAAGAACAGCGTGCCTGGCCATTAACACAACTCCCATTTTGGAGATTTTAATGAATGAGTGAAGGTCTGGTCTGAGTAATTGATGGCTCCCACCTCCCCGCCGGGACTATGGGTTTCAGACTCAGGCTTCGGCTGGGAATGGGTCTTCCCTTCTGTCTCCAGTCCAGGCAGCTGCTGGTTCCCAGTCTCCCTCTCTCTGTTGGTACTGATCTTCTGTTAGTTCTTTTATTTTGCTTTTAAATTAATTTTTATTGGAGTATAGTTGCTTTACAACGTTGTGTAAGTTTCTACTATACAGCAAAGTGATTCACTAAATACAACTTAAGCCCTCACCATGTGTAAGACACCATGTTTAGGAGGATCCAGATGAACATGTCAGAGCCCTCAGCAAGTTGTCCCTAAGAAAGCCTTCTCTTCAAGGTCTGGGTGATGCTGAGGGTGGGGGCGGGGGGAGTGGTGAGTAATGGAAGATGCTGGGAGAGGGGGTTTTTGGAGGAGTGACTTAGAGAAGGTTGCCTGGAAGAAGAAAATCAGAATTCTTATAATTTGAGGGCGGGGGGGGGGGGGGGGGCTTTGGGTAGGTTTCTGGGGGTTGGTTTGGAGGCCAAAATATGACCCTTAGTAGTGGAAATTTTGGTGTGTGTGTAGATGGGGGAGACTCTGGTTTTCTGGCCCTAAGTCATCACCTGTTCCCAAATTTTCCATCGACATTAATTGCCCATCAACACCCTAAATACTTCTCCACTGCCCTGGACACAGTCCCATGGGATCACGGCACTGGGGGAGACAAGTGTTTTGCTGTTGGCTATAGGATGCAATTCCTGGAGCCAGATAGTTGAAGATACTTGCATAATCTTTCCTCCCAGTACAGTATCCTAAAAGGGAACATCCAGAATGCTATTGCAGTCAACTTGAGCTGCCATAAGAAAATGCAAAGTGGCTTAAACAACAGGCATTCATTTCTCACAGTTCTGGAGGCTGGGAAGTCCAAGACCAAGGTGCCAGCAGATTCTATTTCTGGTGAGGGCTTTTGTCCTGGTTTAGAGAGCGACCTTCCTGCTTCGTCCTCACAAGGAGGAGGAAGAACACTGATCCCCTTTCCTTTTCTTGTAAGGGCACTAATCCCGTTACGAGGGCTCCACGCTCATAACCCTGCACGCGTGCTAAGTCGCTTCAGTCATGTCCACCTCTTTGTGACCTCGTGGGCTGTAGCCCACCAGGCTCCTCTGACCCTGGGGTTCTCCAGGCAAGAATCCTAGAGTGGGTTGCCATTTCCTCCCCCAGGGAATGTTCCTGACCCAAGGATGGAATCTGCATCTCTTATGTCTCCTGCATTGGCAGGCAGATTCTTTACCACTAGTGCCACCTGGGACACCCCCTCAAGATTTTATCTAACCCTAATCACCTCCCCAAGCCCAATGACCAGCTCCAAATGCTATCTCTTTGGGAGTTAGATCTTCAACAGAGGGATTTGGGGGCAGGACACACATTCATCCATATAGATTCTGCAGAGCCAGGCCCCAGTTTCTGCTTTCTTTTCAGGCAGATCAGTAAGTGGATATCTGGAAAGTGGGGGCTGTGGTGGGAACAGAGGACAGCGAACGGCCTTTACTGCCTGGGGCTAATACCCACCCCCTGTTCCTGCCACCCGAAGCCTATGGCCAGAGTCCGGGAGGGTTTGGGACCATCCCTACCCAGGACGCCTTCCTCAAGGCCTCTAGTGTCCATCCGTTCTCTTCGTTTTCAATCCCTCCGCCAACCACACACCTGGGTTCAGGGCACCTCCAGCCTTGGGTCTTCTCCTGTGACTCACCAGCTCTCTGTACACACCACAGGGCATCCAGTTACTCAGAGAACAGCCTGCTTCTGTTTGCTTATCAGACTTCTGCTGTTTGCACCAGGCATCACTATTCATTGACTTGAACTTTTCTCCTTCAAGCTCTATCTAACATGATTCATGATCTGTGAGTGGGGAGGGTCACGTGGGCTGTGGGTTTCTCGGCTGCCTGGACCGGTGCACAGATGATCCTGTTTAACTCACTGAGTGGTTGGGATCAAGGTTCCTGTTCTAAAGGTGAGCACACTGGGGCTGGAAGAAGGTGAGCATCTATCCAAATCTCCCAGCTCATAAGTGGAGGAACCAAAATTTGAGACGAGGTCCATCTCGTCCAATAGCCAGAGCTCTTTCTAATATAGAGGTGGCTCCTGTGTGGGGAGCCAGCTCTGATTGGTCAGCCTGAAGAAGGAATTCATAGGGCCCGGACTCCATCTCAGGCCTGTCCGTGCTGGTCGTGCCTGGCCACCTCTCCAGTGGACTCTGAACTCTGTGCTTAGCGCCTGTGGGAATAACAATGGAAGGATAAGACCCCGTCTGGGCAGGGGAATCTTGAAGATCACATCCAGGTTACTCATTGCCCAAGAGAAAACAGACACTAATCACCCCTGCCTCCGAGACAGTGTCTATTGGAATGTAACCACAGGCTTAACGGTTATTAACTGGTTGGAATGTAACCGTGGGCTTATTGATTATTAACTGTTTGAACACAGAGCACGTGAATGATGGGGTTATTGTGATTGTATTTACCCTTCCTTTGTAGGCCTCAAGGGATTTGGGCTGCTGGGTTTGGACACGTACACATGGGTTATAAAAGATTTTCACAAATGCTGGTCGGGGTCCTTGGCTAAGAGGAGACTCTGCCTTGGGCCCGCTGGTGTAATAAACTGCACTCCACTATCTGCATTGTCCTTCTGAGTGAGTTTGTTTCCCGGAGAGCGTGGCTATAACAAGCCCCCTGCAGAGCGGCACTCAAACAGCCAACACTGCTGTTGTTAGTCGCTCAGTCGTGTCTGACTCTTTGCCACCCCGTGGACTGCAGCATGCCAGGCCTCCCTGTCCCTCACATCTCCCAGGGTCTGCCCAAGTTCATGTCCTTTGAGTCGGTGGTGCCATCCCCGCATCTCATCCTCTGTCACCTTCTTCTCCTTCTGCCTTCAATCCTTCCCTGCATCAGCCAAAATAAGAGAACATAAAAGGCTGTGGCCACACTTATGTGGTAGTAAGGGTTCATTGGAAGGACTGATGCTGAAGCTGAAACTCCAATACTTTGGCCACCTCATGTGAAGAGTTGACTCATTTGAAAAGACCCTGATGCTGGGAGGGATTGGGGGCAGGAGGAGAAGGGGACGACAGAGGATGAGATGGCTGGATGGCATCAGCAACTCGATGGACTTGAGTTTGAGTAAACACCGGGAGTTGGTGATGGACAGGGAGGCCTGGCGTGCTGCGATTCATGGGGTCGCAAAGAGTCGGACGCGACTGAGCGACTGAACTGAACTGAACTGGACTGAAGGGTTTCAAGCTCTATCTGAAGTCGGTTTGGTGGGTCAGAAAGAAAAAATGGTGGCTGATTACATTCTTCAAATTGACACAGGCTTTTAAAGACTTTGAATCTCTTGAGAGCCAGGGCACGAGGGTCACAATGTAATACATTCATCTGTTGGCGACGGTGGGAAATTCTCCTGAGGACACAAAGTGAATATCCATCACCAGAGGTCTGGGTGAATAAATGAGACTACATTTACACACTATTGAAAACAATTAACTAGAGCTATACCAGAGGATTGAGCGGAGTTCCCCAAGGTATTGTTGAGTAAGAGAAGCAAGACAAAAGAAACTGAATATCCCCAAATTCAATAAAACAAACAACTATAAAAGGCTGCCTAGACTTGTAGAGTTAAATATATGTTTGTGTAGAAGTGCGTGTGGGGAGGCATATACAAAGTTACATACCTGTATGCATTCCCAGGTGGCACAGTGGTAAAGAACCCACCTGCCAATGCAGGAGGTGCAGGTTTGATCCCTGGGTTGGGAAAATCCCCTGGAGGAGGAAATGGCAACCCACTCCAGTATTCTTTGCCTGGGAAATTCTGGAAAAACATCTACTTCTGCTTTATTGACTATGCCAAAGCCTTTGTGTGGATCACAACAAACTGGAAAATTCTTTAACAGATGGGAATACCAGACCACCTGACCTGCCTCCTGAGAAATCTGGATGCAGGTCAAGAAGCAAGTTAGAATTGAACATGGAACAACAGACTGGTTCCAAATCGGGAAAGGAGTACGTCAAGGCTGTATATTGTCACCCTGCTTATTTAACCTATATGCAGAGTACATCATGAGAAATGCTGGACTGGATGAAGCACAAGTTAGAATCAAGATTGCCGGGATTTAAAGATTTTGAATCTCTTGACTGTCAGATATGCAGATGACACTACACTTATGGCAGAAAGTGAAGAGGAACTAAAGAGCCTCTTGATAGAAGTGAAAGAGGAGAGTGAAAAAGTTGGCTTAAAACTCAACATTCAGAAAACTAAGATCATGACATCTGGTCCTATCACTTCATGGCAAATAGATAGGGAAACAGTGGAAACAGTGAGAGACTTTATTTTGGGGGCTGCAAAATCACTGCAGATGGTGATGGCAGCCATGAAATTAAAAGATGCTTGCTCCTTGGAAGGAAAGTTATGACCAATCTAGACAGCATATTAAAAAGCAGAGACATTACTTTGCCAACAAAGGTCCATCTAGTCAAAGCTATGATTTTTCCAGTAGTCATGTATGGATGTGAGAGTTAGACTATAAAGAAAGCTGAGCACCATAGAATTGATGCTTTTGAACTGTGGTGTTGGAGAAGACTCTTGAGAGTCCCTTGGACTGCAAGGAGATCCAGCCAGTCCATTCTAAAGGAAATCAGTCCTGAATATTCATTGGAAGGACTGATGCTGAAGCTGAAACTCCAATACTTTGGCCACCTGATGAGAAGAACTGACTTATTGGAAAAGACCCTGATGCTGGGAAAAATTGAAGGTGGGAGAAGGGGATGACAGAGGATGAGATGGTTGGATGGCCTTACTGACTCAATGGACATGAGTTTGAGTAAACTCTGGGAATTGGTGATGGACAGGGAGGCCTGGTGTGCTGCAGTCCATGGGGTCGCAAAGAGCTGGACATGACTGACCGACTGAACTGAACTGAACTGAAGAACCTGGTGGGCTACAGTCCACGGGGTCACAGAGTCAGACATGACTGCATGACTGAGCATGCACACATAGTTAGTATGTATGATTATAAAGAAAGATACGGAAGGATTCCCTTACTGGGTGTTAGCATGGTCCTTCAGTGGTTATGCGGGTAAAGGAGAGAGAGGAGGAGAAAAAAAAATCAGACTAACAAAGGAAGAAAAGAGTATACACACACACACACATATACACACACGTTCACACACACACACACGTACACATACACACACATAAACATACACATACACACAGAAACACACATATAACACATACACACATACATACACACACGCACACATACACACACACACACACAAACATACCAAGCACAGGACCGGATTTATATTTTTACATAAAGGTATCAGCACTCATGTAAGTAAGTTCAAGGAAAAAGGTTTCTTTTTTTCTTAGGAGGGGGCCATGAGACAAGGCTTGAGAGATCTTAGTTCTCTGACCAGGGATCAAAATTATAGTGGAAGTGCAAAGCCATAACCATTGGACTGCCAGAGAATTCCCTAGAATGTGGTTTTAGAAAGAAAGGTTTTAAAAATTCTTTTCCCAGAGCAACTGAGTTGTCACTCCACAGATCGGGGCAAATGAAAGAGAGGAGAGTGTCCTGGGTGAATTCAGGAAGGAATGGATGAAGATGTGATACATACATGCAGAGGTATGGTACTCAGCACTATTCACAAGAGCCAGGATAAGGAAGCAACCTAGATGTCCATCAGCAGAGGACTGGATGAAGAAGTTATGGTACATACATGCAATGGTCTGTTACTCAGCCATAGAAGCAACAAACTTGGGTCATTTGTAGGGACATGGATGGACTTAGAGACTGTCAGACAGAGTGAAGTAAGCCAGAAAGAGGAAAACTATTGCTTATTAACTCGCATATGTGGAATCTAGAGAATAGTACAGATGATCACATTTGCAGAGCAGAAATAGAGGCACAGATACAGAAAACAAACATGGGTACCAAGGTGGGGGAAGGAGGGCTGGGATGGGAGACTGAGACTGATGTGTATATGCTAACGGTACTAAGTGTAAAGCAGATGACTAATGAGAGTCTACTGTTCAGTTCTGGGACCTCTACTTGATGCCCTGGGATGACATACGTGGGAAGAAAATCCAAAAAAAGAGGGGATGTGTGTATACACACAGCTGATTCATCTTGCTCTACAGCAGCAACTAATGCAACATTGTACAGCAACCGTATCCCAATACAAATTAATTAGAAATAAAGAAACAAACGATTCAATAATGACCAAGTTATGCTATAGGGCACTCACTTTGTAGCTGATGTATCTGGCATCACCATCGTGAACTACAACATGGATGCATACCTAACACTGTGTACATGTTAAGTGATTAGATCCCTACCTGGGTATATCCAGGGTGTTTTAGTCCCTTCCCAGTATCTTTCTTTTCAAGCATCCTGGGAGTCTTATTTAATTCAAGGGGTCCACCTAGAAACTGATGATTGGGCCATGGAAGGGAAAAAGAGAAGAGAAGGAAGAAATTATATTATCCCAAACTATCTACTAACTTAGACTGCAACATTGAGAGATACAGGATGAAGGATGCAGGATGCTTCCTTGGCTGCAGCATGAAGCCGTTTGAAATGGCATAGAGAGCAAGACTAGCACACGGGAAAGCAGAATGCGGTGGGAGAGCTGAGAGAAACATCCTGATGGTACTATTGGAGCCCCTGGATCTACCCATGCCTGAAATCCACCCCTCGCTGTGGCAGATAGAATAATCCCCCCACAAAACGTCTACGCTGTCTTCCTTAGAACCTGTGAATAGGATCTCTTACCCGGCAAAATGGACATGACAGGTATGATTAAGCTGAGGATATCGAGGTGGGAGGTTATCTAGCATCATCCCAAGGCTCAGTGTAATCCTTATATGACAGGGAGGCAAGGGGGGGTCAGAATAGGGGAAGGAGGTGTGGAGACAGAAGCTGAAGCTATGCCATTGCAGGAAGGGGGCCAAGAACCAGGGCATGCTGGCTAGAAAAGACAAGGGAATGAATTCTTTCCTAGAACTTCCAGAAGGAAGGCAGATTTGCTCATCCCTTGACGTCGGCCATGTAAACGCATTTCCAGACTTCTGATCTTCAGGACTCTAAGACAACACACTTCTGTTTCAGGCCAGTAGATTCGTGGTGGTTTGTTACAGCAGCCGTTGATAACGAATCCTGGTTGCTTCTTGATTGCTTGGGCGAAATTAGCTTGCATCACATTTGATTTTCTGTCACTTGTAACCAAAAGAATCCTGACTATTACACCAGCCCAAGAAGAACCAGCATTTCTTTTTATTTGTTTATTCATTTATTTGGCTGTGCCGGGTCTTAGTTGTGGCATGCAGAATTTTTTAGTTACAGCGTGCTAACTCTTAATTGAGGCATGTGGGATCTAGTTCCCAGACCAGGGATCGAACCTGGGCCCCCTGGGAGCTCAGACTCTTAGCCTCTGGACCACCAGGGAAGTCCCCTGGTATTTCTTTTTAGTAAAGCCCTATTGTCAAACACTCATAACTTGCTTTCATGTCTGTTACCTCTGAGGACCTAAGACTAGAGATTTGGAGGACATGTTGATAGCTTACAGTGAATGATGCCAGATTCGTGATCTCCAAAGAAGAAGATTTAGCTTCAGGACCAGGGACCAGGAGCCAGTTTTGATCACTCAAGAGCTTTTGTGTAGCAAAGTTTTATTAAAGTGAAAAAGGGAAAAAGAATGCTTCTGACAGAGATCAGAAGGGGGACGGAGAGTGCCCCCCTTGCTAGTCTAAGCGAGGGAGTTATATACTTTTTGAATTAGTTATTACAATAAATCCAAAAATATGTTTCACGGTTGTAAAGATCTTACTAGACCCACTCCCATAATTTACATGTTAAGGTAACAGGATTATAATTTAGCAATAGAAAGATTTTACCAGACCCACCCTCATAATATACATTCTAAAATAACAGGATTAGCCAGGTTTTCAAGGAGGAGCTGCCCTCAAACAGGATACATTGTTGTTGTATAATCTTTAGTATGGGCTTCCCTCGCAGCTCAGTTGGTAAAGAATCCACCTGCAATGCAGGAGACTCGATTCCTGGGTGGGGAAGATCCCATGGAGAAGGGATAGGCTTAATCCCTAGTACAGAGTTTAAACCGAGTTGTTTGTATCAGTTCCAGGCCTAAAGAATAAAGACATTTCATGTGACTAAAACTAAGGAATGTAGAGAAAAAAAGGCATTTGTCCTTTCCTCCTCCTTGAGAATTCCAGAGCCCTATCTCCGCTTTGAGAGCCCCAGACCCCTTTCTCCTCCTTGGGGACCCCAGACTTCTTATCAACCTGCCTAGGAATAGACTCTCTCAACGTGAGGTAGATTTACCCAACTTCCTCCTGCAAACGGAGAGTCCCAGGGAGGCCCAGTGAGATGAAATGACCTGCCTGGGGCATGCGTGGCATCTGTGATACAGACACGAGGTGGGCCAGGGGGCTCATGAAAACCCAGGAAAGAGCAGAGAACTGCGTAAGAGCATCTAAGGGCCTTTCCCCCTGCAGCTCCTTGGGTGGCCCAGAACCCTGTCTCCCTGGGGCTGCCTTTGCGGAGTAACTTGGAGGGCTGGCCCATCCTGGCCCTGTGTTTGGCCTGTCTCCGCCTGTTCTGTCCGTGTCCTTGAACGAGGCCCTTCACACACTTCTGAGTGGAGGCGCCTGGTCTGCCACTGAGATCCATCTCCAGGGATGGCGGGAGGCAGACACCATCCGGCCTCCCGGATCTGATTGTCTTGACAGCTTTGCCAAATTACAAAGCAAAGGCCCCATTTGGTGATGAGAAAAGCAATATTGTGGCGGGATGTCTCATTTCTTTGAAAATCAGCGGTAAGAGAATTTGCATCCACTTAGGGGTGAATATGCCGGCTGGCCCCCTCCCTCTCCAGGCTATTGAGAGGCACTGAGATGCACTCGGGTTTGCTTTATTATTTTATGATGGAGAGAAGGGAGAGAGGGGGAAAAGGGCACAGCCCAGGAGAGAAAGGGAAGGAGAGCAATTTGGCGGGGAGGAAAATTGGAGGAGGAGAGGATTCCCATCTGGTGCGGGGTTTCTTAGCTTTGTGGCTGGGGCACTGAGGACCAGGGTGGACAAATCATTGTCGGGAAGAGAAATAGGGCCTCTTTCGCTCCTGTGTGTTATGATTTAGAAGACTCTGAAGCACCCTCGTCATGACACACTCTTTAAAAACCTCTTTAAAATTCAGCTGGAAAGGCCCAGGGAAAAGATATACAGGCCTTTGTGGAGAGCAGGGGAGGGAGCATTTGCCAGGATGCTGCCAGGAGGGGGTCCCATGCAAATTTATTTAAAGTCCCAGGTCAGTAGCTGCTGGGAAGAAGAACCCTCTGTCTTTTTTTTTTAAAACAAAGAGTGGACACTATCTCTTTCTAAAGGGAAAGAAGCCAGTCACCGAACATCTTACACTCTCCGCAGAGAAATGCCCTGGGTGACTCTTCTCTTTTCACCTCTGTTGCCAGGATGAAGTCTGGGTCGGAAGCAAGGAGAGAAGGACTACCTGGGCAGCGGGGTAGGAAAGAGGGTGTGAGCTCCTCAGTGGGAGCCTCGGACGTTCAGAAATGGAGCAGCCAGAGAGAATCAAGACCAAACTTTTTGTTTTGCTTTTCATTTTCTTTGTTAATATTTGCTTTCGGCTGTGCCGGGTCTCCTCTGCTGCTCGGGCTTTCTCTAGCTGCAGGGGGCTGGGACCCCGCTCCAGTGGCGGTGCGCGGGCCTCTCGTTGCAGAGCGTGGGCTCTGGGGTGCTGGGGCTTCAGTAGTTCGTGCAGCTCCCGGGCTCCAGAGCGTGGCTCTGTAGTTCTGGCCCACGGGCTGAGTTGCTCTGCAGGATGTGGGATCTTCCTGGATCAGGGATTGAACCCGGGTCTTCTACATTGGCAGGCAGATTCATTATCTCTGAGCCCCCAGGGAAGCCCCCAACACCAAACTTTTTAATATGGCCTTCAAGGCCTTTTTTTTTTTTTTTTTTTAATTTAGTAACTTACAATGTTGTGATAGTTTTAAGTGTACAGCAAAGTGATTCAGTTATATATATATGTGTGTGTGTATATATATACACATATATATATTCTTTTCCTGGTTCTCTTCCATAATAGGTTGTTTATTACAAGATTTTGAATCTCTTCAAGGCCTTTTGATTTAGTTTCCAGCGTCCCACTCAAGCAAGAGCCAACTTGTGTTGATTGCAACTACACGGAGGCATTCCAGGAAAAGTCCTTTTCCTGAACCCCTGTTTCTTCATCCGTGGGAGTTCTTAGTTGCTTTCTCCCTCAGGTTTATGGATGAAACTGGGTTTATTTTTTTTATACAAGATTGAAACAGTCTGCTACATAGACAACTGTTTCAGGGACATTTTCACCAGAGACAAGGGGAGTGAGATGCCTCCGAAATTTTACACCCTAATTGCTTCTTTTCCCACTAGTCCAAGCCCTGCCACCCAAGGTCATCCAGGTCACACAACTAGAAAAGAATTGAGCCAGCAGTCAAAACAAGGGAGTCTGGCTCTTTGATGAAAAGCCAGTCTGTCTCCATGATCCTGCCTCTGTAGTAATCATAGACAAATGTATGCCTAAGAAGATAATAATAAGATAACAATATGCTTATGAAACACCTCTATGTGCCTGGCACTGTGCTACTTTTTTCTAAAAAGACATTTATTTATTTGTCTGTGCTGGGTAGTAGTTTCAGCAGGAAAGTTCTTTTTAGTTGCAGCATGTGGGATCTAGTTCCCTGGTCAAGGATTGAACCCGGGGCCCCTGCCTTGGGAACATAGAGTCTTAGACACTGGACCACCGGTGAAGTCCCCACCGTGCTACTTTATTTGACATTTGTCATCTCGGAGAGTCCTCACAAGAGCCCTGAAAGGCAAGTGTTATTATTATCTTCACTGAACAGGTGAACTAAGTGAGGCACAGAATGGTTGAGTAAGTCACCCAAAGTTGCACAGCCAGCAAGGGGGAGAAAAGGCCTTTGACTCCGTGTCCGCCTGACTCCACACTTGCATTTTAAAGAGGACCTGCCCAACACCCCCGCAAATATGCCGCTTTGTCATATCGATTACCTTGATCTGAAGGTGCTTGATGAACAGCAGAAGCAGAAAGGACTCCCTGACCTTTTTCCTTTCTAACATTTCCCACGAGAAAGATGCTCCTTGTACCAGAAAGGGAAAAGCATGCTCATTGCCAGAGAAATGGACCACTACAGACAAACCAACTCAAATAACCCTGATCTGCCATCGGGTCTCCATTTTTTTCCTAGTCACTGTCTCATAATTTACCGCCCCTAGCCTGAACCCTTTGTCTTCATTTAAGAAGATATAAGCTTTTTGTCTAATGGCTTCTTCTGGCCTTATGGTCCTCGGAAGACTCCTATATCCGTGTAAAAATCTTAAATAAATTTATATGCTTTTCTCCTATCTTACATCAGTTTAATTCTCAGGCCAGCCACAGAACCTTAGAGGGTCCAAGGGAGTTTTTCTTCCCTTACAGATTCCTAGCTATTAACGTATCTGATTTTCCAAACAGTCGGGTCCAAGTATTACACACGATTACAGGCACTAGGTTTCCTGGTTCACGACCTCAGAGAATCAAAAGTTCACTGCGGTGGGTCATGGATGTGGCAAAGGAAGATAGTAAAGCAGTGAGGAGAAAGCCATCATTCTGGGATTCTGGGAAGGGGTTACAGGGCTGGACACCCTCTCAGCTCTGAGTCTGGAGACCCCTTACCTGTAAATGGGGCTCAGCCAGTAAAGAATCTGCCTGCAATGCAGGAGACCCAGGTCGGATCCCTGGGTTGTGAAGACCCCCTGGAGGAGGGCATGGCATCCCACTCCAGTGTTCTTGCCTGGAGAAGCCCATGGACAGAGGAGCCTGGCGGGCTACAGTCCACGGGGTCGCAGAGTCAGAATCGACTGACGCGAGCAGCATGTGGAGCTCCCCCTCGCCTTCCCTGCTCCATATATGGCACCACGCTTGCTCAGGTTGGAGATGGCTGCCCAGCTCAGCTACCTGAAGGCATCAGGACCTCGGGGAGCGGAGGGGGCGGTGGAGGGCGGGGTCACAGCCACACACGGTGTCTCCCTGCTGGTGGGGGGGGGGGGGGCGGGCAGCCGCAAAGACAAGGCGTTCCCAGCTGCCAGCCAGCTGTGCAGACCCCCACGGAGCTCACCTGGGGCTGCTCCCGGCTTGTTTACTGTCGCTTTTATTGAATCTGACTAGCCTGGAAATAATTGCACTAATATTATTGACATTAATAGTACACCAGGATATATTTATATCTTGCTTCTCCCTAAGCTAAAATTCAATTGCATTATCACCCTTGCATGAGTGATTAGAGGCAAACAGGGATGCTACGTGAGGGGAGAGCTGTTTGTGATGCAGGGAGCTCAAATCTGGTGTTCCGTGACAACCTAGAAGAGTAGGATGGGGCAGGGAGGTTGAAGAGGGAGAAGACGTATATATACCTATGGCTAACTCATGTTGATGTATGGCAGAAACCAACATAATATTGTAAAGCAATTATCCTCCAATTAAAAATAAATTAAAATTAAAAAATAAAAAATCGGGGATCTGTATGGTATGTGAATAAAACTGCTAATGTTAAAAAAAAAAAAAAAAGAAAGGAAATGGGAGAAGTCTGGCCCAGGTACTACATGGGTCTAGGAGACAGAGGGCTTAGAGCCGAGGTTCCAGAGTTAAGTTGGAATCAGTTCAGCTCAGTTCAATTGCTTAGCTGTGCCTGACTCTTTGTGACCCCATGGACTGCAGCACACCAGGCTTCCCTGTTCATCACCAACTCCCAGAGCTTGCTCAAACTCATGTCCATTGAGTCGGGGATGCCATCCAACCATCTCATCCTCTGTTGTCCCCTTCTCCTCCTGCCTTCAATCTTTCCCAGCATCAGGGTCTTTTCCAATGAGTCAGTTCTTTGCATCAGGTGGTCAGATTATTGGAGTTTCAGCTTCAACATCAGTCCTTCCAATGAACACCCAGGACTGATTTCCTTTAGGATGGACTGGTTGGATCTCCTTGCAGTCCAAAGGACTCTCAGAGTCTTCTCCAACACCACAGTTCAAAAGCATCAATTCTTTGGCGTTCAGCCTTCTTTATAGTCCAACTCTCACATCCATACATGACCACTGGAAAAATCATAGCCTTGACTAGCCAGACCTTTGTTGGCAAAGTAATGTCTCTGCCTTTTAATATGCTGTCTAGGTTGGTCATAACTTTTCTTCCAAGGAGCAAGTGTCTTTTAATTTCATGGCTGCAGTCACCATCTGCAGTGATTTTGGAGACCAAGAAAATAGAGTCTGTCACTGTTTCCATTGTTTCCCCATCTATTTGCCATGAAGTGATGGGACCAGATGACACGATCTTAGTTTTCTGAATGTTGAGCTTTAAGCCAGCCTTTTCACTCTCCTCTTTCACTTTCATCAAGAGGCTCTTTAGTTCCTCTTCACTTTCTGCCATAAGGGTGGTGTCATCTGCATATCTGAGGTTATTGATATTTCTCCGGGCAATCTTGATTCCAGCTTCTGCTTCCTCCAGCCCAGCGTTTCTCATGATGTACTCTGCATATAAGTTAAATAAGCAGGGTGACAATATACAGCCTTGGCATACTCCTTTCCCAATTTGGAACCAGTCGGTTGTTCCATGTCCGGTTCTAACTGTTGCTTCTTGACCCTTATACAGATTTCTCAGGAGGCAGGTAAGGTTGTATTGGAATAGTTTGGGAGTTTGGGATGGACATGAACACACTGCTATATTTTACATGGGTAACCAACAAGGTCCTATTGTGTAGCACAAGAAACTCTGCTCAATGTTATGTGGCAGCCTTGATGGGAGGGGAGTTTGGGGGAGAATGAATACCTGTATATGTATGACTGAGTTCCTTCGCTGTTCCCCTGAAGCTATTCTAACACTGTTAATCAGCTATGCATGCTGAGTCACTTCAGTCATAACCAACTCTTTGTGACCCTGTGGACTGTAGCCCGCCAGGCTCCTCTGCCCTTGGGATTCTCCAGGCAAGACTACTGGAGTGGGTCGCCATCCCCTCCTCCAGGGGATCTTCCCAGCCCAGGGATCGAACTCATGTCTCTTAGGTCTCCTGCGTTGGTAGATGGGTTCTCTACCACTAGTGCTACCCAGGAAGCCTGGGTTGAAAGATCCCCCGGAGAAACCAATGGCTACCCACTCAAATATTCTTGCCTAGAGAATTCCATGGACCCTGGAGCCTGTTGGGCTATAGTCCATGAGGATACAAAGAGTCAGACATCACTGAGTGACTAACACTAATCAGCTGTCCTCCAATATAAAATGAAAAGGTTATTTTTTTTTTTTAAGAGTTAAAATTGTCTTGCTGTGCCTTCCACAGCCAGCTGGAGGGCATACCTTTAAAGGTGGGAGAAGGAGGTTTCCATGAGATTTTCAGAAAGGGAAAGTGGCATCCACAGAGAGCATCCCAGACTGGTTAAGTGGGAGATGATGGGTCCCTAATCCCTTCCCCAGGACTGGCTCCCTTCCCCTGCCCATTCCCTCTTCGCGGCACCCTCCAGGAAATCACCCCTCCACGGCCAGCCAGTCTGACCCGTGTCATGTGTTGCTGGGCAGTTACCTCTCTGCATTTGTGAACATTTTGCTGGCTCCTCTCGCTCCCTGTTGGTCTGTAGCTGAGAGTGTTAGATTGAAAACGGGAGCATGTCCCTGATCCTGCACTCCTGCTGGCTTCACTTGCAAATTGGGAAGTCTGCGCGCATGTGTGTTTTGTTTCAGAGGTACAAGTAGACCTTGATTCTCAAAATGTAGACTTTTTATAATTCACTAGCTTTATTTTACTAGTCACTTGGGACTTCAATACTAAAAGACTTCCTGCTACTTTTTATTCAAAGGAGTACATAAAATGCAGATATACAGTTTAAAGAACAATAATAAAATAAAGCATCCATATATTCACTATTCAGCTTGAGAAATAGAGCTCTTCCGAGACCCAAGAAGCCCCAGGTGGATTTATCCCCAACATGTTCTACCGCCGCCTTCCTGAGTTTCATGCTAATTATTTCCTTACTGTTTTTTTTTTTTTTTTAAAGAAGGTTTTAACAGGTGTGTATGCATTCCTAAACACTATTTGATTTAGCTCTGTCTGAATTTTGAACTTTCTATTAGGGAATCATACTGTATAATTTCTTCTGTGCCTGGCTTCTTTTGTTAGGTTCATCCATCTTTAATGTGAGTAGTTGTAGATTATTCATTTTCCCTTCTAAGTAGTATTCCGGAGTGTGACTATACAGCCATATGCTGTAGTTTATTTGCCTGGTCTCACTGCTGGTGGAAATTTGGGATTCTGGCTGTTACGGATGTGACTGTAAATACCCAGTCTAGTGACTCCTCTTTGTTACTCCATGTGTGGTCCTCAAAGTGAGAGCATTGGTATCTTCTGGGAATTTGTTAAAAATGCAGGATTTCAGGGCTGCGCGCCAGACACACTGAATCAGAATCCGCATTTTAACAGAATCATAGGCGCACTAAAGTTGGAGAAGTGCTGCTCTCAATGTAGGCTTACACCTAGAAATGGATTTGTTGAGCGCTAGGGCAGGCACGTGGCTTCCGTGGTAGGTCAGCGGTAAAGAATCTGCCTGCAACGCAGGAGACACGGGTTCAATCCCTGATCTGGAAAGATCCCCTGGAGGAGGACATGGCAAGTCACTCCAGTATTCTTGACTGGGAAATCCCGTGGACAGAGGAGACTGGCAGGCTATGGTCCATGGAGTCGCAAAGAGCTGGACATGCAGGCAGGCACGCCTTGGAAGCCACGTGGTCTGAGCGTGCAGACACCAGAGGGAAGCAGCAACTAGATCCCTGTGTCACTGCTTGGAGCAGAGTTGCCTGCCCAGCAGCCAGCTAAGATACAGGCGAGATTTAAACCTTTACTGTGAAAGATCGTTGAAATTTGGGGATTTGTTTACTGCAAACCCATCTGCTCTATCTGACTAATGCAGGTTTTGAACAATATGAGACTAAATTTTTCTTGCCAATATTATCCTTGTCTAGTTCTGGAATTAAGATTATGTCAGCCTTTACAAAGATCTGGAGCATATTTCTTCTTCTTTTTTTTTAAATTGTTATCTGGAAGAGTGGTTCCTAAAACACTTGGTAGGAATTGCTGATAAAACATTTAAACCTGTTTTTTTTTTTTTTTTTCCTTTCTGGGAAGATTTTTAACTAATGATTCAATTTCTTTAAAGGTCATCAGACTGTCCCAGGATTTCTATTTTGTCTTTGGTGAGTTTTAAAATTTGTCACAAAGTTGTTCACAATAATCTCTTTTCCGTGTGTTTAATCACTAAAACCTTTGCAGCTATGACACCTTTTCAATTCTTAATATTGTTTATCTTTTTTATTTTTTCTCCCCTCATCTCTTTATTTTCCCCTGATGAGTCAGGTGAGGGAATTTTCTTTTTAAAAGACCTTTATTTTTTTTTGAAAGAACCAACTTTCGGCTTTGATAATTCTTTCTGTTGCACTCACTTTTTTAATTTCATCCTTAACTTTAATATATTATTCCCGCTGCTCTCATTGTATTTGTTTTGCCATTCTTTTGGCTTCTTAAATTGAATGATCATGTCATTAATTTTCAATCTATTTAATTCTAATATAAGCAATTACAGGTATACATATTCCTTTCAGTATGACTTTAGGTACACTCCCCGAATTTTTACAAGGAATAATTTGCTATCACTTACTCATATTCGTGTTTTCTAATTTCTCCTATAATTCTTTCTTTGACCCATGGATGTTTGGGTATTTTAAATTTCCAAGTATCCAGACTTTTAATAGGTAAACTTTTGCTATTAAATTTCTTACTTGAAACATTAAGACCAGAGAATATGGTATTCTTAGAATTTGTTGAGGCTAATGCTATGGTCAAGCACCAAGTCAATTTTTATAACTATTTCATATATATTTTGAAATAAATGTTTATCCTCCAATCATTGGGTGCAATATTCTGTATATGATCATGAGATTCTTCTTGTACTATTCAAATTTTCTATATTCTCAGCAATTTTTTGTCTGCTTGACCAGTAATTGGATGGATGCATTAAAAATCTCTCACTATAGCTGTGCATTTTTCTAATTTTTCTTGTATTTTAAGCAGAACTTCCTAGGTATGAAAATGTGTCAAGTTTTGCTTTCATATTTTGAGCTTTGCTTTTAGTGCATGAGAATTCAGAATTGTTGTATTTTCTTGATAGACAACACCTTTCATCATTAGGTAGAAAGTCTCTTTATTTTTAGCAGTACTTTTTGCCCAAGTCTATTTTCCCTACAATCACTACAATTGATTCTAATGGGTTAGTTTAGAAAGGGTACAGAATACAGTTGTTAAATGAAAATCGTATTTTTACGTACTAGCAATCAACAAACGGAAACTGACTTTTTCGAAGTTTTTAAAGTACCATTTATATTGTTACTGAAAACGTGAAAATAGATGTGCGAGATTCAGATGCCAAAAACTACAAAGCATGGATGAGAGGGAGCAAAAAAGATTCACGGCTTTTGCTTTGTAGGCAGGAAGGGTTTAGGGACCGTGGGAGGGTTTTTCACCTGCTTCTTCCACCCTGGCAGCTGATCATTCCTTTAGAGACCTGTGTGTGAAAGGGTTTGCCGTCCCTCCCCTAGCGACTTAAGGGTTTGCTTTGTAGGAGAGAAAGGTCCAAAGAAATGACTCAGTTTTATGCCTCCCTTGCAGGTGGTCATCCCCTGCCAGTCTGCACCACCGATGGGGACTTTCTTGGATATTCTGCTCTTCCCACACGTCTTTCTCAGGAGCGCCTGGTAGGGGCTCATGGGAAATAGTCTGTGAATGACAGGAGCTCCTATTTTATCCTATTGCTCCCAGTTATTTCAGATTGAGATGCTAAACCACACTTGGCCATCAGTTCTTGAAAATTTTAGCAGATTTTTCTTACTAATTACGCAGCAGTGATACAGCGCCTCTCCCTCCCATGTTCTGCCACAAATAAGATAGCTCAGGTGTCTCTTCTCTCCTTGGAGGGACTGGTTCCTTTCCGGATTTCAGGTTCCTTGGTTGTCGCCTGACCTTGGCTCTCTGATGGTTTCAAGAAAAGTTCTGATTCTAAACTTCATCTAAACTTTTCTTGTTTTTAGGATGAGAGTAATCTGTTTGTTGGTGGTGCAACTTCCTACAAACTAAGAAGGTGGAAGTGCCAAGCATTTTTTTGAGGCACAAATTCTCCTCCCTGGAAATTGCAGCAAATTTTAAGCAGAATTTCCTGGATATGAAAGTGTGTGCCTTGCAAAAAAAAAAAAAAAAAAGGAAAGTTCTCCGCTATTATTTTTTCAAATTGTATCTTTCCCCCATTTTTTTTCTACCGTCTCCTACTGGGATTTTGATTAGACATTTTGATTTCTCATTCTCCTTGACCTCCTTTTCTTCCCTCTGGAGTCTGAACAGGCTAGTTCTGGGATCTTTGACGACTGGCCTCCATATTCCTTAGAGCTTTATGAAAATTCTATGACACGTCAGACGTAGAGCTTTCCAGAGGGCACTTGTATTGCTTTCTTCCTAGCTCTATCAAGCTAGGACAAGTTTAAATTCAATTTCCCTCTTGGGGTCTCTTGAATTATGACTACAAACCCACATGAAGACTACCTCATAGTTACAAAGTCTCAGTAGAGTTTATCTTTCTCCCTCCATTCAATGCCACTGTTAAACAAGATAGCATATTTCCTCCTTGTCTCCCTCTATATGGTGGGGGTTGTTGTTTAGTCAGTAAATCATGTCCGACAGGCTCCTCTGTCCACGGGATTCCCCAGGCAAGAATACTGGAGTCGGTTGCCATTTCCTTCTCCAGGGGATCTTCACCTGATCAGGGATCAAACCTGGGTCTCCTACATTGGCAGGTGGATTCTTTACCACTGAGTCACCAGGGAAGCCCATAGCAAAATGTACCATGATCTTAATATGCTGTACCACCTATCAGGGCTACACTCTCCTTGGCTTGCTTGATAGAAGCAGGCACTGCAGCTTAGCAGTTTAGTAAGTTGCCCAGGGCCACACACTTCATGGAGGAGCCAAGATGCCAAGAAGTGGGTTTTCAGTCAACAAGCGTGTGAAGCGAGGAAGCACTCTGCAGGGCGTCTAGTAATGTTTTCTCATAAACAGCGTGTCATTGGCTGATCCTAGTTTCTTATGGGCCACGTGGATTTGCTGCCAGGCTTCTCCTGGGTGCTGTTTGGCGTTTGACAATCTGGTGACGTGGACATGAGTGAGCAACAACGGTGCGTAGAAGCTACAACAAACTGTCACTTAGTTTGGTCTCAAAGAGGAATACAGAAACATGTTTCCATCATTTGCCAAGACCCAAACTCTTTTCCTCCATAAACCTCTTATTTTAGAGTTTAGATTTCCAGAATATTGCAGTGATAGCACAGAGAGCTTGTTTCCCCTGTGGCTAACATCCTGCAGGACTATGGTGTATTTGTCACAATTGATGAACCAGGATTACGTTAGTGTTAACTAAGGTCCATGCGTAATTCAGATTTCCCGAGTCCCCCCACCCCCAGGGTCCCCTTTTCTCTCCCTGGATCCCACATTACTCTTAGTGTTGCGTCTTCTTGGTCTCCTTTTCGTTGTAACTCAAAGTGGTCTTGCTTTGGGTGAACTTGACTCTGGAGTAGGAAATGAAACTCACTGCAGTATTCTTGCCTGGAGAATTCCACAGAGAGAGGAGCCTGGCGGGGCAAAGTCCATGGGGGTCACCAAGAGGAGGACATGACTGAGCAACTGAGATTGTATGAGAATTTCGAAGAGCAGGGATCAGTTGTTTCGTTGAACATTCCGCATTGGGATTTACCTGGTGTTTTTCCGCTGATTAGACTGGAGTACCGTGTTCTGGGGAGGAAGAGGGATAAAGTGCCGTGTTCATCACATCACATCTAGGGTCCACAGGTATCACGTCAAGATGGTGGTGTTAGGCTCCTCCACTATAAAGTGATTCTTATTCCTCCCTTTCCGCCTGGTCCTCTTTGGAGGAACGTCACCATGCACAGTCTGCTTCAGGAATGGGGAGTTACTGTCTTCCCCTTAGGAGTGGAGCAGCTACATCAATGATTTGGAATTCTTCAGCATGAGAGATCGGTCTTTGCTCCCTACTTTTTCTACTCTTCAGGCATGTCAGCAGTAAAGATAGCCACCCCCTGGCTCTCTTGCCCTCTTCCATCTCCTGGTCACTTCTGCTGCCACCAGTTTTTGTTTCTTGGTGATGCAGCTGGACCCAGAAAAGCACTGGTGACTAAACCTCCCTGTCAATCATCCCTGCAGCATTCTCCATGGTAGCTATGGGGACATAACCTCAGAGAGTCTGGGAAGTCAGATGTCTGGTCGTCAAATCAGCGGTGGACAACTAAGGTTCTGGATGAGCCACGTACACAGGGCTGGGGAACAATCCAACGCCCCGATGCTGAAGTGAGACCGTAGTCTTGAAATGGTGGGCAGTCCGTTCTGTGGTGGGCAGTCCCAGCTACCTCCCCTGGATGGGGAGACTGATTCAGGAGAGCACCCTTTTTGGCTGATGCCCTGATGGGTTGGGTCAAGCAAATGCAGGAGGAGGCTCTGGAGCCGAGATGAATCATTCAGTATGACTGATGTGCTGGGAAAATGGAAGTTTCCAGAGGAAATTGGGGATACCTTGAGAGTAGAGAGGGTGGGTGTGGACGTTGAACATAGAGAAGGACCTGGGAGATGGGATTTGGAGGCCAGACATGTCTAATGTGGACATTTAGTCATTGTGGGGTCTTGAATGTAACTCTCCACCTCTCCTTTCCAGAGAAGTCTGGGTCGCTCACTACGTTGAGGAGTCGGGGAACTTAAAGACACGCCGGGTTCCACGGCTGGGTAGAGGCATAGAGACGGATGCACATATGGGAACTGGAGGCAGGATGAACAAACCCCGCTGGGTTACAGGACTGATGGCTGCAGAGTCTCACACGATCCTACTCACGGTGCCCTTCCCCTCCCTGTGAGTCTAAGTCCGCCCATGAGGCAGGCAGGCACGATGGGGCAGAAATGGAGATGGAGACCCAGCAACGCTGCTGCCTGCCCAAGGTCACCGGTCACTCTTGGCCGAGCTGGGAGTGGACCCTGATGCCCAGACACCCGGCTCAGCATTCCTTTCCTCCCTCCACATTGAACCTACCCACCTCTCATCAGCCCCTTGGAAAGAACCCGTTGTTTATTGCATGACATTGAAGTTGGAATATTCCTTTCAAGTCCAGGGCCCTAAAAAACATGCCCAACGAACCAATCCACTTAAAATGCAAATTCCACTGACACTAATAAGCAATATATATACACATACATTTACGCATGCAAATGAGCGGGGTGCGAAGCAGGGCTTGTCTCTGCAGCATCCCGCACAAGATAACCATGTACGAGATGCTCCATCAAGTGGCGTGGAGAGGCCGTCTCCCACCCCTCCTCACCAGACTTGGTCCTTCCCAGTCAGGAGCCGTGGGTGGCGTGCGTGGCCCTTCAGAAGCCAGAGCATCACGGAAGCTCAAGTCTCCCTGTGAAACTGCGTGGTGGGTGTAACTCCCAAGGACTCGCTGAGTCTCAGCGGCTTGTCCTGCTGATATTGATCACCCTCACCTGCCTGCTGGCACCTCCCTGAGCCTTCAGGTCCAGCTGTGACTTCCCGGAAGCCCCTGGGCATCGCGGCAGCTCACCCCCACCTTACCCACACCTGAACTCGGAGACCACATTCTCACGTGTTATCGCAGAACTTTCGATTAGCACTGAGCCCACAGTTGCCAAAACAGACCCTTCCCTGGAGATTTCTAAGTTCTTGCCTTTACACCTTTCTTTTTAAGCATTTGGGATTCACAGAAGGTAGAGGATATTCAGGGATTTTCCAAATGGTGCCTATAGCTAGGATGGAGGTAAAACAGACAAACAACAACAACAGAAAACTTCTCCTAAGAAAATGAGAGACCCTGATGATGCATATTTATTTGACTGCAACATATGAGCTTCCACACACTTAAAATTTCAATAATAAATATACCCGTTTGCTATCAGAACTTTTTTTTTGCTGGTTGTATGAAGTGGAAAAAATGTTAAATGATTTTACATATGTGGCTGCCTTTCTAAATGATATCCAGCTCTAAGGGGGCTCACGGTAAACACTGCTATGTGACATTGTGGCTCCTTGAGAGGCCCATGGGCTCACAGCTCTCTCAGCCCCTGTTCTCCATCCCTTTTAGGTTTTTTTTTTTTTTGTAACCAAAATTCCCTAGAACTTTTGGGGAGGGAGATGAGACAGGGTAACAAAGCAGCCTATTCATTTGGGTAAGAAAATGTGTGTGTGGATGGTCAAACAAACCTCGGGAATTGAGCCAAAATAATCTATGCTGGAAAAGAGAGAATGGAACTTGGAGGAAGAATGGGTGTGTGGACTTACTACAAGACAGCATAGGGATCGATATGGTACGGGCCCAACAAGCAGTGAATTATAGTCATTGTGATCTGAATGTAATTAGCCCTTCAGAGATCTGGGTCCTCAACGTGATGGTCGGAACTTATCTTGCGGTTCAGGTGAGAGGCTAAGGATCACAATGGGAACTGAAAAGGGATAACCAAACCCAGTGGTGTACAGGATGA
Organism: Odocoileus virginianus; assembly: GCF_023699985.2. NCBI lineage: Eukaryota > Metazoa > Chordata > Mammalia > Artiodactyla > Cervidae > Odocoileus > Odocoileus virginianus. Next base: position 54,428,925 of record NC_069690.1, read on the forward strand.
TGGTCAACCACCGTCTACAGTGCACTTCAACCCTTTCTAACACCCATGACACAGACGATGGCAAAATGGAATGAAGACCTAAACGTGTAAGACCTGCAAGTACGTACACCCCTTGAGGACGGAGGACCTATGCCAACACCGGCTCCATTCCTTCCTCCCAGCACACGGAACCTACCACCTCCATACCCAGAACTTTCAGACATAAAGCAAAATTTAAACAATGGGCCTAATGAAACTAAAATTTTGCACACAAAGAAACATAACAAAAAAGACACCCCAATTGAAAAATAATAGCAAATGAAACGACAAATTAATTCATAAATATACAAACAAATCAGAAATTAAATGACCAATAAAATGGCAGAGACTCAACAGACATTTCTCCAGTGACACAGCAATGGCTAACACACGAAAGAGCTAACCATTTATCGAGAAATGCAAATCCCATCAATGGGCGTGAACCTTCAACCCCTCCACCAGGATTGGCTCTATCCAGTCAGAGCATGAGGGCGGGGCGTGGTGTGGAGAGACAGGGGAACCAATCTCTTGACAACTGTGGTGGGATGAATTAGTACAGCCAAGGAACTCGTGTCGGGACTTTCTTAATAGGTGATCACTAACTGCCATTGCACCCCGCGCAAGTCCAGCTTTGACTTCAACACCAAGGGCAACCAGATCTGAAATGAATGTGAACCACACATGTTCATCGCAGCACTTTTTCGAATTAGCCAGAGCACATGAAAACAGATTGCCCTCAGAGAGATTTCTAAGCTTGTGTACTTACACCATGATTTATCAGCATTTGAAAGAATTCAATTGAATAGAGTTTAATGGATGTTCAAATGGTGCCATTACACGGGAGGAGGTAAACAGAAAATAAACAAACAGTATTCACTAACAAAATGATGGACTGTAGCATATTATTGCTAACATAGATTAACCCTATTTGCAAAAGAAATAGACCGATTGTATCGAAAGACTTTTCTTTGCTGGGTTGTTAAAAAAAAAAGTGCCCATGGTGCCCATGCGAGCTAAGTCGCTTCAGTCACGTCCAACTCCTATGAAGCTGCTTTCCAGTGATCTGTTTGCTGGATGTGATGCTCTGATAAAGCTCTTTGCACACTTATTAGGAAAGTTTCTAGAAGTGGACTGCTGGTTCAGAGCACACGCACATGCCAGTTTTTAAAAACATATATTTATAATTGGCTGTGTCGGTGCTAGTTGTAGCAGGCGGGCTTAGTTGCCCCAAGGCATGTGGGCTCTTAGTGCCCCATCAAGGGTTTGAACCTGCATCACCTGCTTCAGAAGGCGGATTCTTAACTACTGAACCACCCAGGAAACCCCCAAGTGTCAGTTTTGCAAACCTGCTTTCAAATAGCCCTCCAACCCATCTCTGCCAACTTCCAGCAGCGGATCACGAAGCTCCAGTTTCTAAAAGGATGAGCTGCACTGTTCCGAGTCCAGAGGGGATGGCGGTGTCCCCCCAGGCTCTGCTCCTTCTGGTCCCTGCCCTTCTGTGCACGCTGTGAGCTCCTAATAAATACTTGCCGCTTCCTGAACGAGGGCTCCATCTCCCCAGCCCCAGCCCACCCCCTGGCAGTCCCGGTGCCAGCCTGTCCGCCTCCTCCAGCACAGGCAGGTAATAAATGGCTGGGAGCCCGCCCTAGCCTTGATCCCCGAGTGGTGATGAGGGGCAGGACAAATTCGAGGTGAGAGGCAATATTTCCTGAAAGCAGAAGCTCCAAGTCAGCCACTTGGCATGGTGTCCCCACAGACCATGGAGGAAGCAGGCTGGGTGAGAGCAAAGTGAGCAGGTTCATAGTCAGGGCTGGGTCTGTGGCCTGAGAGGAGGCGGCGGCAACCAGACCAAGAAACCAGGGGTGCTCGGGGCAAATGTGCTTCCCTCTCTCTGAGCAAGAAGCCTTACAGCTACCCAGAGTTTATTTATTTATTTTTGGAACAATAATTTATTTTTTTTCATTTATTTTTATTAGTTGGAGGCTAATTACTTTACAATATTGTAGTGGGTTTTGTCATACATTGACATGAATCAGCCATGGAGTTACATGTATTCCCCATCCCGATCCCCCCTCCCACCTCCCTCTCCACCCTATCCCTCTGGGTCTTCCCAGTGCACCAGGTCCGAGCACTTGTCTCATGCATCTTTGTTTTTTTAAAAGGAAGTTTCTGTGCAGTCTGGTTTAATGCAGTCACCAGGCAGGGGTCAGGGGATGCAGGAGATATACAGGGGGAAGCCAGATAGCAACTGTTTGATGAACACCTGGGAAAAATCCAACATGGAATGCTCAGACCTTCAGGGTTGGTCCAGACATCTTAACTCCTCTCTAGTCCCCCAGTTCTGTCATCCCCAGGCTCACCTCAGGGGCTTCTCTGCCAGCTCAGCAGTAAAGAACCCTCCTGCAACGCAGGAGTCACAGGAGACGTGGGTTGGATCCCGGGGTCAGTAAGATACCCTGGAGGAGGGCATGGCAACCCACTCCAGTCCTCTTGCCTGCTGCTGCTGCTGCTAAGTTGCTTCAGTCGTGTCCGACTCTGTGTGACCCCACAGACGGCAGCCCACCAGGCTGCCCCGCCCCTGGGATCCTCCAGGCAAGAACACTGGAGTGGGTTGCCATTTCCTTCTCCAATGCATGAAAGTGAAAGTGAAGTCGCTCAGTGGTGTCCGACTCTTAGTGACCCCATGGGCTGCAGCCCACCAGGCTCCTCCGTCCATGGGATTCTCCAGGCAAGAGCACTGGAGTGGGGAGCCATCGCCTTCTCCGCTTCTTGCCTAGGAAACCCCATAGACAGAGGAGCCTGGCGGGCTACAGTCCACGGGGCTGCAAAAGAGTAGGACAGGACATACCTACCGAACAACAATTGGATGGCCAAGTCTGCAGCCCTGGACCACTTTACCAGATGGCCAGAGGAACAAAAGAATGCCTTGTTCCCAAGTGCATTTGCTTAGGAAACCCTAGCCACAGTAGAGGCTTCTTGCAGCAACTTTATCTCAAGAAGTACGCTGTGGGTTGCAATGATCTAGGATGCCCAGTCTCAGGCCAGCATCTCCCATGACACCATAGGAAAGGTTGGAGTTTGTGGTCTAAGATCTTTCTTCCACGTTGCCTCCATCCCCAGCATCCAGGCCCTCAGGCTGCAACCAGTCTGCTTTCCGGGGGTCCCTCTCATCCTCCTTCCTTCCAGCAAGACTCCTTCCCAGAGCCCAGCCCCCACCCCCGCCCCGTCTCTCCCATCCCTGGGCTACTTAAGGAGCCAGAACTTTCTTTACTTTATGATGCAGAGCAAGTCAATGTTTCTCTGTCTCAATCTTCTCTCCTGTAGAAGTACCCAGGGGCCAAAAGGCCCATTAATGTGCTTTCCCAAACAAAGGAGCAGGTAAATCTTCTATCACCTGGTAGTAAAATGCTCGGAGTGCAGCTGGCTTTTAAAATAACTGCTTCTGGTCTCCCTGTTCGCTGCCCCTGCAAAGCTCTTACTAGCTGCTCAGCATGGGGCGGCTCCCCCGACACCGAGGAGCTCTTGGTAGGATATGCAGGTGGGGGCATCGCAGACAGGACATTTACTGTGCAGACAGGGAGATGGAAGCTTGGGGTACCAGCAGGTGAGCGTGTCCAACCATGAAAGACCCAGGGGGAAGCCCGAGAAAGTACAGACATGGGGACCCCTAAGGGTGCTTGGTGGGCAGACATGAGCCTCTGACAGGCGGGCAGGAGGAGTTGGGGTCGATACCTGGAGTCTGGTTCCTCTTTCCTTTTTCTTGGGGGAATTCCCCAGCTGGAGAGACTCTCCTTATAGCCTTGCCAGGAAGCAGGTTCCTCCGGAGCCAAAGGCAGGCCTTGCGCACTACCAGCTCTCCTGCCGGAACAAAGGGATCGGGAGGAGGGACAGGAGGTGAGAGGATGAGGCCTGGGTGAGTGAGAGCAAGTCATCTCCCTCTGCTGTCCTCCCAGCCGGCCGGGAATTCCCAGGCTGGGGACCCCGGTGCCTGGGAAGGTGGGGGAGTAAGCAGAGCTGGGAGCCACCCTGGAGAGAAGCCCACAGCCCCTCCTATCCTCTTTAGGACCCAGGCCCACACGGGGACCCCAGAGCATCTTCACCTAACTGCCGCGGCTGGGAGGGGCCCGCAGGAAGGGGTGGCTGGGGGACATGGGAGGTGTGGAGCATCTGCCCGCCGCGTTAATGAGGAAGTAATTCAGTTAGCCCGGATTTCCCCGTCAGCAGCTTTTATTAGAAGCAGGAGAGCAGTGCTATTTAGGGGCCGGGAGAGGCGTTCAGACACGGTGGGCATGGGAGGGGAGGCGGCGGGAGCCAGGCAAGTTGTTAAGCAGATTAGGAGGGGGGAGCAGGAGAAAAATAAAGAAGAGAGAGAAAGGGAAATGGGGTCGCAGAGAAGGAGATCCAGCACAAAGCGGTCCAGATGAGGCAGAGGCAGGGGGCTGCCTTTCGGGCCAGACGCCTCTATTGTGTTCTTGGAGCTGTAATCAGGAGCTAACTAATACAATCCTGCCTCATTGGAAAGGCCAGCGCGCCTGAGAGGCAGAGCGGAGCAGCACAATAGTCACACTGAGATAAACAATAAGCAAGCAGCCTGAGGTTTGCAGGCTCCCAGACAAGGGGTCTCGGGTGATGTGCGGGGGTGGCTGTGCTGGGCCAGGGTGCAGGGCGGGGTTTGCTGCAAAACGCTAGAATGAAACAGAACAAGAACATTTACTGTGTGGTTTAAAGTCCTTTCGTCTGTGTCAACTCTCAGCGATCCTATTTCGGCATCATTATCCCCATTTTACAGAGGAGGAAACTGAGTCTCGGGAATGCGGGGGTTAGGAAAAGATGCCGGGGGCTTCCCAGGTGGCTCAGTGGTAAAGAACCCGCCTGCCAGTGCAAGAGATGTGGATTCAATCTCTGGGTTGGGAAAGATTCCCTGGAGACTGAAATGACAATCCACTCTAGTGTTCCTGCCTGGGAAATCCCATGGACAGACGAACCTTGTGGGCTATAGTCCACAGGGTGGCAAAAGATTTGAACATGACTGAGTGTGCACACACAGACACACACACGCACACCCAAATGATGCCTTACAGGCTGAATCTGGCCCACCTCTTATTTGTGTGAATAAAGTTTTATTGGCACACAGCCACGCCCCTTCTTTCCTATGCTGTCTGTGGCTGCTCTCTCAAGCTTCGAGGGTGGAGTTGACTTGCAGCACCAGACCATACGGCCCACAAAAGCTAAAATATTTACTCTCCAGCCCTTTACAGAAAAGTGCTTGCTGATTCCTGGGTTAAAAGGCCTGTTGAAAGTTATAGAACTAGAAGGAGGCAGAGCTAACATTTCAACCCTGCTTTGCTCCTTTAAGGCCCCAAAGGGGAGGGGCTGGGTGGCCAGGGGAGCCTCTGTGGTGGGGGAGGGGAGAGAGCGGAACCAGCTCTGTTCCTGTGCAGTCCTGGATGGGGAGGGGCCAGGGGCAGAGGACCCAGACCACCGGAGGTCTCCAGGGAAGTGAGGTTCTTCATAACCAGCTGCAGAAACCCAGACCAAGAGCTCATCTTCTGCCGCATCCACCCCTGGGGCCTGGAGTGGGACCAGCCTGGCCGAGATGGCACTGACTCTGCCCTGTGGGTTCCCCTTCACCCCTGCCTACCTCACTTTAAGAATTTTAGGACAGCACCTGGTCCTCTGAATTGGCGTTTGCCTTTTGTTTTTCTGCCCAGGTCAGCCTGGCTGCGTAATTAATGCTCTGTTGAAGCTGGAGGGGGCTGCGTGTGGCCAAGGATGGGCAACGGGGAGCCCTTTTCCAGGTCTGAGCGATGGGCAGGACGCTTGGTCCACGTGACTGCTCCTGCTGAAGGTGATCACATCAGAGGACCTTGGCGCCCAGAAGACGCCCTGAGTCCATCTGGAGAAACTGTGGGCTGAGGCACCTCCCAGGTGGAGAACACCTGTCCTCTTGAACACACAGCCTGGCCAAAGGTAAGGGGGCGTGGGGATTCGGCTCTGAAAGCATCCCAACATCCTGAGTTCGTGTTCAGTTCATTCTGGACGCTGCTGATGATGATGGTGTGCATCCCAAACCATTGCCGCCATGACTCTAGCTGCCGCTTCCCTCACTCAGGAGGTATTGAATGAGCACCGGCCACGTGCCTGGCACTGCTCTGGGCTCAGAGGAAGCAGTGGTGAGCAAACAAATCCCTGACTCGGAAACTCGCCTTTCAGAGCAGAACTGAAACTCCAGCCCAATCTAGTTGATTAATGCATGATCTAATTTCAGGATGTAGAAGTGCTATGTGGCTCAAATGGTAAAGGATCTGCCCGCAATGCAGGAGGCCTGGGTCTGATGCCTGGGTCGGAAAGATCCCCTGGGAAGAGGGCATGGTAACCCACTCCTATATTCTTGCCTAGGAAATCCCATGGACATTGGAGCCTGACAAGTTACAGTCCATGGGGTCACAGAGAGTCAGACACAACTGAATGACTAACACACACACAAGTGATATTTTTGACAGTTTTCAGTAAATCAAAATTGATGCTGAACTAAACAAATTATTTTTAAAAAAGGAATGGAGGGGAAAGATGCACAGAAGGAAGGGTGTTCCTATTTGCAAGACCTTATCCTATGTGTGTCATAGACGCAGGTCATCTTGACACCGCGAAGGGTGACATCAGTCACCTGCTAAAGGCAGCAGGATGGTGAGCAAAGAGGGAAACTGAGTGTCTGACAATATTGTCAAGCTTTGGAACTACCCAATTTTGCAACCCCACCTGCCCCCACTTGCTTCTTTTTATGTGAGATGATAAACCCTTTTTGTTAAAGTACTTTTAGGTTGAGTCCTTCATCTTGTCTATTTTCTCCTGTTACTTGCAGCCAAAAGCATCCTACCTGGTCCATCTCAAGGCTCAGACTTGTCCTCCTGACCCAGGTGGACTGGACCAAGCAGTCACCTGCTGTTTGCCTGTACTGCTTTCCCTTGATCACAGATTGTGTTGCCCCAGGGCCAAGGCCCCCTGGTGCCAGTAGCTTAATTAATCTTGTGTGGATCCAGGTGCCAGAGTGATCCCGGCAGGGCTGGGAGATGATTTTGCCGGAGCAAAAGAAAAGGGAGCCGCTAGACTGTGACAGCTGATATTAAAATGACTACGACTCACATCATATCCAAAGTCAGTGCATTATATTCCTAATAAATAATGGGTTACTGCAGGTTAAGTGTCTGTTGCCACATTCCAATTGTTGATATTTAATTAGCTCTGAAATTAAAGCGTTCTTTTATTGCCACACTGCCAGGACGACTTTCTCCCTAATTGATTGAGATTAAAGAATCTCCCAAAGATCCTGGCGTCCCTTTGTCAGCCCAGAGTGTGAGAGGATTTTAATGAAAACGTTTGACATTTCAAAGTGTGGCGTAAAGATCTTTAAATTAAGCAAAAGATGGTGTTTTTGTTCTACATCGAAATTGGGGTGCTGATGGACAAGGGAACAGGGATGAGGTTATATTGGTGGGATGTTGGCTAAGGGATGAAGCAATTTGTCTATGACAGGGTCGTGGAAGGAGCTGGCCCTCTTTTATCGGGGAGATGGTTGGCTTGGAGCTGTTTTCCAAGTTTGGGACACATGGAAGAGAGGCAGCCAAGAGTGGGCTTTCTCAAGACTCCTCGTTTTGCCTAGAGGGTGGGGAGATAACAGTTGAAAGGGAACTGGCTTTGGGGCCCATTGTGGGTTTGTACCCAGTTCTGTTATTTGTAAGTTGGGTGCCCTTTGGTGAGTTACCTGGCCCTCTGAATTTCAGCTTCCTATTTCTCGATTAAGGTTAATGACACCTACTTCTCAAGGGCATCATGAGAATAAATTGAATCATATTGGCAAAAGAACTGAGCTGGGGCCATAGTAGCTGTTTAATAATGATAGCTATAGCTAGCTCCTTTTATAAAATTCCAAACTTATATTTGAAGAGGGCTTAACTGGTCATCTATGAGTAGGGTGGAGTGAGGCTATCACTGGCCTTTGAGTTAGGCTGACTATACCACCCAACTCCACACCGCTTCACCTTGGTGACATCTTGGGCGTATAAGGTACACACAGCCTGGCTTGGCAGATGGTCTGACCAACTCTTTTGCCTAAGCTCCCGTTGCTTCTCTCTGTCTAAGCTCTCTGAGCCAGAATCCTGGCTCGCCTCATTTCAAGGTCTTTCACAAGCTGAAAGCTAGGTGTTGGCCAGGCTGAGGTCTCATCTGAAGGTTTAACTGGAGGAGGATCTGACTTCAAGCTCACGTGACCCCTGATTGGGAGCTCAGCCTGACCTCAGCCTCAGCAGTACTGTGGTATAAAGAGGAAGCTGACTTGGGAGTAACTAAGTCCACAGCAGGGCTTTGAGTACATTGCTTCAATCTCTGACCTCAACCCATCTCCTAATTTTAGCTTTTCCTTCAGAATGTTTATTTGTGCAAGAATCTGAGTGACCTGTCCTTAGGACAAGGATTATTTATGGCTGGGTGAGTGATGAAAGCTGATTTAATTCATTTGGAGAAAAATCTTAAAGGCTTCATTGCACTCCCAACAATGGCTGGAACCACCTCTGCAAATGGCTGGTAGTCCATTCCACCCATAGGCGTTTCTGGAAGTTCACAGGTCTCTTCCTTAAAAGAATCAAGTCTGTCTCCTTGTTTTCACCAGTGGGTCTCTCGGGCTCCCCTGGTGGTTCAGCTGGTAAAGAATTCGCCTGCAATGCGGGAGACCTGGGTTCACTCACTCACATGAGTAGGTGAGTCTCTCTGAGCTGCTTTAATTACCTTTGTGATAATAAGACTATTAATAATAGACACTCCTAAGTGACCATTTGTCCAATCTTCCGCTTCTGCCCTGCTCTGCCCACAAGGCACAGTCACACTAACCAATTCCCGTGGTTGATGGATCCAGGTGACCTCTTCTGAACAATGAGTTGGGTCACTTCTGGGCTGAGTATTTAATGGCTAATGTGAGACCCACTCTGGCTCTCTTTTCCCTCTGTCATGGTGGCCGGCAAAGTTCTCAGTGGTGGCTCCTCCATCAGCCTGGATTCCAGCGCAGGGCCGATGACCATGCAGGGGCAGAGACCCAGAGGATACAGGATAGGAATTAGACTGTGAATGTCGGTGCAGCTGAGCATTTGGAGTTGTTTGCCACTTCAGCTTCACCTCTCCTATCCTAACTAAAGGTCCGTCTAGTCAAGGCTATGGTTTTTCCAGTACTCATGTATGGATGTGAGAGTTGGACTATAAAGAAAGCTGAGCGCTGAAGAATTGATGTTTTTGAACTGTGGTGTTGGAGAAGACTCTTGAGAGTCCCTTGAACTACAAGGAGATCCAACCAGTCCTTCCTAAAAGAAATCAGTCCTGAATATTCATTGGAAGAACTGATGTTGAAGCTGAAACTCCAATACTTTGGCCACCTGATGCAAAGAACTGACTCATTGGAAAAGACCCTGATGCTAGGGAAGATTGAAGGCCGGAGGAGAAAGGGATGACAGAGGCTTAGATGGCTGGATGGCATCCCTGATTCAATGGACATGAGTTTGTGTAAATCCGGGAGTTGGTGATGGACAGGGAGGCCTAGCGTGCTGCGGTTCATGGGGTCACAAGGAGTCGGACCCGACTGAGCGACTGAACTGAACTGAGCTGAAGCGGACAGTGGCTCTTCAGTGCAGCCCTGGCCGCTGAGGGCAGGGCATGCTGGGTAGACACGGGGGAGTCTGGGATGTTTTCTTGCAATGCTACAGATGTTCGCTCCTTTGGCAGTTATTCAGCCACACACACACAGTATGAAGGCTGTGGGAAGCCAGAAGGAACAAGCTGCAAACCTGTGTAATCTTATTTCCCACTGCACATGGCATGAAACCTACCCAAATCCCCACAACAAAGAGCACAGCCTCCTGGAGGCCGCACACAGGCTCAGCTCTGCTCCTGGGCCGGCCAGGGTGTCGGGCCCCCGCCCCTGCCGCAGGTCGGCTCTCCTTCAGTCCGTCCCGATTGCAGGGAGGCAAATGCTGTTCCCAAGCGTGGCAGGCTGTCCTCTGATCTCTGGGATCAGCATATTCATCAGGTGGAAAACAATTCCTGGCTCTGGAGCAAGGGGGCTGCTGGGTATGCGGATATACTCTGCTTCCTTATCATCTTCCTCTTAAAATGCAGTCGTTTGGTTGAGGTGGGATTTTGGGCCAACTAGCACACAAAATGTATTATTCTCTGGGTTTCTGACTGTCTGCTAAAATAAATCGCTTGGCTTGTGAAATTCAAACACATTGATGAAAAATAGCAGATGCCCATTAAATCTGACAATTAGCTTTGGGACTAGAAAGCTAATCAGAAGCAGAGCCCTGACAGCGGTGATTTGATCCTGTCTTCCTGAGGATTCCTGCTGACGTTCATCAGCTACAGCACACACGGCCACACACGCACCGAGTCTCCTGTGGCAACAGGCATTCTCAGTCTCGTTTCTTTCCTAACACCTCTGAACCGTCACCTTGAGGCAGAACAAAGGCGCAGATGCTAACATCCCAGGGGAGACCCAGGCAGGGTCTTCAGAGGCATCTGAATGCCCACAAGCAATTTTAAAAAGTAAATGGGGGTCAAACTCTTATCAGGGGAAGTTGGTGACGGGATCTCCACAGCCCAGGATGTAAATGGTGCTCAGATTCCTGCTCCGAGGATGTTTTCTTCCTTCCTAGCCTGGCATGCAGGGTTTCCATCTTCTCTCCAATCCAAGCGCCAGCATCCACGCCTGGCCTGCAGACAAGCTCACCAGTTGCATTCATTTTGTATGTCGCTTGGCTCCAGGATGGAACAAATTTCCCAGTGCAAACAGGGAAAATCCCCAAAGCACAGAAGCGGAGGTGGGCCCTTGCAGAATAGGGATGGAACCTCATCTGGTGTCCATCCCCCAGCTCCCTTCCTCCTACAAAGGTGCCTGCGCTCTAAGAGCCTTCTGCCTAGCTGCAGCTTGGACTGGGGTGACTGCGACAGGAGGGAACCATTCTAACTCCAGGGCATTCTAACCTTTCTAACTCTTGCAGCCGAGTCTGTCCTAAACCAGCTCAGAGATTACCTCTAAAAGATCCTCTTCCTGGATCCGGGCAGCCGTGATGCCGAGAGCAAGTGAGGAGCGCTCTGGGCTGGAGGGTTTGCTCAGCTGTGAGCCCTGATGCGGCAGAGCAATGGCTTTTCGCCTGCGTTGGCGTGTTCCTGCTGAGGATTGGTTTATGTTCTGACGGTCCATAATGGGATTTAATTGTAGTGATTAGGTATTGAATTTCCCTTAACAATCAGGGGGAATGGATCCTGACTGTTGGTAAAACGTGTTTGCAAATAGTGGGATGATTAGACCTGTGTGTGCAACCCTGCTTTGGGTGTGCAGAAGTGGGGGTGGTCAGGACCGAGAGGAGGAGGTGGGCTTTGAGGAGGTGGGACCAGACCTGTGGTGGGTGGTTGCAGAAGACTGCTCTCTGCCCCAGGGTCTTCCCTCCACAAGCCTGTGGTAGAGCCGGGTGGTGTGGGTGGATTGTGATCAATTGCATGCGCTGATGCAGTTGGGAACTGAAGCCACAATGGTTCAGAATAACAAACATCATCCATATTTATGTGACATAATAGGTAGCAATAAATATTATGAATATTACCACTGCTGTAAGCATGTTCCATGTATGAGCTACTATATTCCTAACAGTAGTCCTACCAGGTAGCTAAAGCAGTTACAACCCCAACGAAAGAGCAGGTGCTGAGTAACTTGCCTGAGGTCACACAAAATAGAGGCTGGGGATGTGAACCCAGGACCCCTGACTCAAGAGTCATAGATTAACTACCGTGTGTGTGCTAAGACCCTTCAGTCGTGTCTGACTCTTTGCGACCCTGTGTACTATAGCCCGCCAGGCTCCTCTGTCCATGGGATTCTAAAGGCAAGAATACTGGAATGGGTTGCCATTCTCTTCTCCAGGGGATCTTCCGAACCCAGGAATCAAACTCATGTCTCTTACATCTCCCGAGTTGGCAGGTGGGTTCTTTACCACTAGTGCCTCCTGGGAAGCCCAAGACGAGGTGAACATTCTGCACAGCTTAGGGGCTTGGGTTTCCTCTCTGTGCCCATAGCAGCTCACGTCTACTCCCAAGCAGTTCCTTGGCAGTGTGACTACCTTCATTTTATCCCCTGCCTCCTTCTGTGGGAGTCAGAACGAGTAGATGGAATCTCGTTTCTGAAAACAGTGCTGAGTACTGCAATATGGCCATCAGGTTAAAACAATTTTCTGCTGGCATGTCGCTGACTCTCCGTGTACCTCTGCTTATTGGAAGGCTGACCCATTTGTTAGTACAGACATTTATTGAGCATTTACTATGTAATTGGCACAATGCTTGGTAGCAAAGATCTAGAGATGAAAGACACAGGTCTTGGCTTTAAAGGAGCTTGAGTACCATTATCCAGGTAGAAGATATTCAAGCACAGCATAACTCTAGGAAAAGAAAGCTAAATAGAAGCCTTTTCAGTGATAACACAGATGACAGGAGTTACAGTCAAGGTGAAAACAGGATACCCCAGGAATCCAGACACATGAGCTCCTCACCTGGAGAGAGCTGGGCTCATGCGATTTTCCCCAGGGAGGTGATGCTTGAGCCAAGCCTGGGAGCCTGACGAGGAACTGATAAGGTGGTGGAGGAAAAAGATGGAAGCTTCAGACAAAACCACAGCCTGTACAAAGGTCGGCGGGGGGTGGGAGAGGGGGTGAGAGAGCTCCGCATTTCCTTGTAATGAAGTCACCTGGTAGAGTTCAACGCAGTGCCACAGCAGGTTGAAACCATGTCTCAGGGATGCTGGCTCAGTGAAAGAGGCCTTTGTTCCAGGAAGAACATTCACTATCAATAATACTTCTACTTCCCTGGTGGTCCAGTGGTTAAGAATCTGCCTGACAATGTAGGGGACATGGGTTCGATCCCTGCTCCAGGAAGAAGATTCTACATTCCTTGAGGTAGTTAAGCCCATGCGCCACAACTAGTGATCCTGGGAGCCACAGCTCCTGAAGCCCACAGACCACAGAGCCTGTGCTCTGCAACGAGAGAAGCCACCGCAATGAGAAGCCCGCACACCACAACTAAAGAAGAGCCCCACTCTCTGCAACTACAGAAAGCTCATGCACAGCAGTGAAGACCCAGCACAGCCCAAGATAAAACATAAAATAAGCTTGAGTTCTTCCTAATTACCCCCGCATTGTTCCAGGCCCTGGGAAGACAGCTGTGACCAACACTACAAAGGTCAGAGGTCCCTGAGAGGTCTCTCTGGCACAAATCGCAATGTTTGGGGGATCTCCAAGACCACCCTCCGGTTCAGTGATTAACCGAAAGGACTTACTCAACTCAGCAAAGCCATTATTAGACTCATGGCTATTGTTGACTACAGTGAAAGGGTGGAGGTTGACGTCAGCACGGGGAAGGGATGCACAGGGCACGTTCAGGACGGATCAGGTGGGGAGGCTCCCACTGTCCTCTTCCAGTGGAGCTGAACAGACAGAACAATAGTATGTGACAAGACTCCGGGAGCATTGCCCCCAAGAACAACTGGAGGGTAGCCGCCGATCACCACAACTAGAGAAAACTCCCCGTGCAGCAAGGAAGACCCAGCATAGCCAAAAATAAATTTTAAAAAAATTAAAAAACAATAGGGCAGAGGAGGAAGACTTCTCGAAAGAGGTGGCTTTTGAGTTAAGCTCTGAGGAAGGAGAATGCAGCATCACCTTGAAGCATCAATGGTAATGGAAATGAAGCATCAATGATAAGAACTGAAGTCTTAAAACTGGGGTCTTTCACTCCAGTCTCTGGAATGAAAGCCTCCGGACAAGCAGACAGACAAGCAAGGACACACGTGTGGAGGACTGGGTGTGTTCCAGGAACAGACAGGAAATGGATGTGGCCGGAAAGAGCGGGCCAGAGGGAGAGGGCTGTGCACTGGGGCCGGGCAGGTTCATCCTGCAGAAGCTTTGCAGGTCACCGTAAGAGGTTGGAAATTTATTCCGAGAGCAGTGGAAATAAAACACACGGATGCAGCCAGCTGATTGCATTTGATTTCCAACTTCAAGGAAGAGGGTGATGCACACAGAGCATCTAAAAACAAACCCATATACAATCAGTTGTCATGCAGGGATGCACACAGGGGGAAGAATCTCTTGGAAAACCAACTCAGAAGACCCTCTGGGGAGAAAGAAGAGTGAGTGATAGATGAAGACCAGAGGTGCTCTCAAAGGCAAGAGCAAGAATCTAAGACCCTTTTCTCTTTGCAGAGCTGGAAAGCACTGTGTGTGTGTGTTTGGCAGGGGGATCTAATATCTTGAACCAATTTCGGCAATTCTGTGAAATTTCATGATGTCATTGATTCAGCTTTTGCAGACAAGTCTAGGCAGAATCTGCATGTAGGACCTTCCCAGGGCACAGAAGGGGCGGATGGAGAACCTTCTGACAGCACTTGTACCCCCTGTAGCTCTCCACGAGCAATCAGAGGAAGAAGGGACCCTGGTGGCCCCGACTCTGGTCATTTCTCCCAGCAGCTTCCCCTCGTGTCCAAGGAATTAACAGAGACAGCTTAGGGGAGTGGTGGTTCCTCACGTGTCCCAGAAACTCCCGCCCGCCCAGGACGTGTCAGCTTCTTGCAGCCATGACGCAGGTCCATCCCATATTTATCCTATTCCCATGGCAGCCTGGTCTCAGGGGAAGATCATTCTTGTTCCTTCTTCCTTGAGGGGAGCAACGTTGCATCTGTGGTTGGCAGGGGGAGGCTCAGGATGGAGGAGAAAAATAAAGCAGGATAACGTTTAGATGGCGAGTGGGAGGCGGGGACTGAGCAGTTCCGGGTTCTGCTCGCATGTCCCCTTTCCAGAGGGTCTTCCCTGATGACTCTGCACAAAGGCGCGGCAGTCCCCGGCTACCTTTTCTCCATCCGACCCTTCAGATCCCCGCCCACACTTTCCACCCTGCTCCGTGTCACAGGAAGCTGACTGAGGAGACTGCCCCCCTGCCCTCCAACTGGGTTTGGCCAATGGAAGTGGCTGGAAGGTGGGAGGGGAATCAGGCCTCTCCTTAGCGGACTGGTCCAGGCTGGTGAACCCTCCCCACTGCTTCCTCTTAACACCGCCCACATCTCTGTCCCTTTGATTGTGCAACTGAGGACCTCTCTGCTTCCTGCCTCCTCTGTGACTGAAGCCTCTCCTCCTCAGCTTCAGCATCAGTCCTTCCAATGAATATTCGGGACTGATTTCCTTTAGGATGGACTGGTTGGATCTCCTTGCAGTCCAAGGGACTCTCAAGAGTCTTCTCCAACACCACAGTTCAAAAGCATCAGTTTTTTGGTGCTCAGCTTTCTTCATGGTCCAAATCTCACATCCATACATGACTCTAGAAAAACCATAGTTTTGACTAGATGGACCTTTGTTGGCAAAGTAATGTCTCTGCCTTTTAATATGCTTCTAGGTTGGTGTTAGCTTGTCTTCCAAGGAGTGAGTGTGTTTTAATTTCATGGCTGCAGTCACTATCTGCAGTGATTTTGAAGCCCAAGAAAATAAAGTCTGTCACTGTTTTAATTATTTCCCCACCTATTTGCCATGAAGTGATGGGACCAGATGCCATGGTCTTCGTTTTCTGAACGTTAAGTTTTAAACCAGCTTTTTCACTCTCCTCTTTCACTTTCATCAAGAGTCTCTTTAGTTCCTCTTCACTTTCTGCCATAAGGGTGGTGTCATCTGCATATCTGAGGTTACTGATGCTTGTTCCAGCAATCTTGATTCCAGCCTGTGCTTCATCCACCCCGACATTTCCAATGATGTATGCTCCATTTAAGTTAAATAAGCAGGGTGACAATATACAGCATTGACGTACGCCTTTTCCTATTTGGAACCATTTCATTGTTCCATGTCCGGTTTTAGCTGTTGCTTCTTAACCTGCATACAGGTTTCTCAGGAGGCAGATAAGATATTCCCATCTCTTTAAAATTTTCCCACAGTTTGTTGTGATCCCCACAGTCAAAGACTTTAGTGTAGTCAGTGAAGCCGAACTGGATTATTTTTTTTGGAATTTAGGCCACATGAAGGCAGGTGTTCCGCTCACTGTGGAATCCCTGGTGCCCAGGATGGAATGTGCAGGAGCTGAAAGTTTGCTGGGTGAACCGCCAACAGGAGAACCTGCACCCTGCTTTGTCATCCCTCTGCTCCACTGGGCTTCTGGGAACTTCCAATGGGGGCTGGGGTTCATGGAAGGGTAAGCGTCTCAGGAACACAGGTCCAGGGGGAGCTCAGAGGATGCTGGAGGTAGGGAGGGTGCAAGTTCACGGGGAAAAGGGGGTGAGGACGTTCTTGTCACTTGAATCATGCAGACCAGGAAATAAAATGCTTTCACCTTTATTAGCACTGATAAGAATAATAGTCCATTCTCCAGGCATTTAAATCTTACTCCATCATCATTTTCTAAGCCAAGCTGCCGAGCGTCATGGGGACGACAGGCTTGATGAGGTTAAATCATCCTTGGTGGCTGGAGCTTCTGCTAACACAAGACCCACGGGAGGGCCCTAGCCTTCCCTCTTTACCTGGAGACCACCTGGAGGAAAAAGAAAGATTCCTGAGGGTGAGGGCTGGACCAGTGCTTTTTGGACATTGCGTGCCTGTCCCCAGCTTAACTCAGCACAAAATATAAAAACAATGGCAGGGGTGAAGCCCAGGGGCACCAGGCCAGACTGCCTGGGTTCAGATCCTGTGCAACCTTGAGCAAGTTACTTGACCTCTCTGGGCCTGTTTCCTCTTTATCTAAAATGGTGAGATGATAATGGTAGATAATCACGAGACTGTTGCGGGGATTAAATGCACTAATGTAGATACTGTGCTCAGGCCAGAATGGCTTGCTTATTCGTTGGCCACGATGTTCATCAGTTGGGAGCATACCCTCTGTCACGTGGGCTTTCCTGGTGGCTCAGATGGTAAAGAATCTGCCTACCACGCAGGAGACCCACGTTCGATCCCTGGGTCAGGAAAACCCCTTGGAAAAGGGCATGGCAACCCACACCAGTCTTCTTGCTTGGAGAATTCCATGGACAGAGGAGCCTGTGGGGCTACCATCCGTGGGATTGGGAAGGGTCAGACACTACTGAGTGGCTAACACACACACACTCTGGGTCAAGTATAACCCAGGCAGACTCTGGTCAACCCTAATAAGCAGGTAAGAGCCTTAAAACAGGGTGGGGTTACTCACCCACACCTTGTAGAGGTCAGAGCCCTGGTTTAAGACAAGCAGTGGGATCTAGGTAGATGCCCCTGTGAAGTTGCCTCCCTGAAGCAGTGGGATCTAGGTAGATGCCCCTGTGAAGTTCACTCCCTGAAGCGGGTGGCAGGCTGCAGATTCAGGGTGGGGCTTCCAAGATTCAAATGAAGCCCGAGGGAGGTGTAAGGGGAGAGGGGCTGAGGGAACGGGGCAGGGGTCCCTCCTCCTGGGAACCACGAATCCCAAAGTCCCCTGCACCCACAGGGATGGCACACCCACTTCCCTGGAATTCAAGTCCCCTTCCCGAATGTTTTGTCCCTTCCGAATGACAAGAATGGCTAGGCCAGGGAATGAGGAGCAGATGCAAATGCGATGGAGTGGGATGGGGGTTCCCAGGGAGTGCTAGTGGTAAAGAACCCACCTGCCAATGCAGGAGACGTAAGAGACTGGGTTTGGAAGATCCCCTGGAGGAGGAAATGGTAACCTGCTCCAGTATTCTTGCCTGAAGAATCCCCTGTGGGCAGAGGAGCCTAGCAGGCTACAATCCATGGGGTCGCAAAGAGGCGGACATGACTGAAGCGACTTAGTACGCAGGGTGGGGGTCGGGGTGGGGGGATGGGAGGAGAATCGAGGCCTGGGGCCCAGGGCCCACATCCCCGAGCACAGGAGAGCTGGGGCCTGCAAGTCCCTCTGCAGACAGCCTGTTTGTATTGATCTACCTTATTTTCAGAAGCAGATTGATCTTGGCTTTTAACAACTTATCTAGGACAGAGAAGCCTCTCGGAAGCCTTTTCACGTGGTAGACAGCCTGGGGGGGCCCATGTTTGTGAGAACATGACCACGAGACCGCCACCCTCTCCCGAGCACCAAGGTCAGGGGCAAAGACTCCAGGCACCGCCGGAGCTTCACATCCACAGTGGAGGCCGGACTGGAGCGTCTGCTCTTGCCTTTGACAAACGATCGTCCCCAGAGGGCCTGGGAGCTCACGGCTGGGGAGGGAGCAGAAGTCCTCCAGGATGGGCTAGATTTGGAGGTGTGGAGGAGGGTTAGAAAAACAAAGACTCCTCCTGGGGCGGCAGGGCATTGAGAAGGACGAAGGCGCGAGAGGTAGATTCAACCTGGACCATGCTTCGTGACAACCCGGCCTCCTCTGTCCACAAGATCGGCCCCGGGGGGACCATCTGGCCCTTGGAGAAGGCCTGTTGCTAAAAATATCAAGACGGCTTGCTTACAGGCCAGGTGGTCAGAGCCCCTCTCTCCAGTAATTAAACGGGACGGAGCCTGATGTGAAGCAGGTGTTCTGTGTCCCCGGGGTGAATGACCGGGGCCCAGTGGCCGGTTGTGGGAGGTGGTGGTCATCGTGGGGTCCTCCTGGCCTCTCCGGTGGTTGCCGCGGCGGGAAAGGTGCGATGGGGGAGCTGGAGACCCTCAGGGAGGAGGAGCCCTCAAGCTCTGACCCCCGGCGTCCAGCATGGGCGCTGTTGTGCCCTCCCCGCACCAGAGACAGGCCGTGTCTCTTAATACAGGGAGGGAGGTGAGAGTTATCACCCGTCACATGAACCCGAGATGAAATTTAGCAGCCCGAGGTGGGCATTCACCACTGATAAAAATCTGTCTCCCTGCCAGCTTAAAGTGCTGCTTAAAAAGCTAATGCATAATTTAAACTGTGCCATTTGGGACTGGGCTCCCACCAGGCGCAGGCTCAGACGGCACCGTGGGCCCTGGAGGAACAGTCCCGAGCTGAGCCGGGGGGCAGGTGGGGAGGACGGGGAGGGCTGGCTCTTTAAGCGCAGGTGACCAAGGAGGGGAGGCGCTCAGCTGCGTTTCAGCCAGACAAGGAGCTGGAGTGTCTCAAGGCAGAGCGCGCCTGGGAAGCCCCACGTCTCCATGGAGCGGTTAGAGGGGATGTCCCCGGACTCCAATTGCTTCTTGCCATGAAAGCGAACCCCAGGAATGTCCCTGGTGGAAGGCTGCAAGTTACCAGAGGTCACATGGATCAGGGCAGGCCCCAAATCCAATGACCGGTGTCCTTATATGGAGAGGCGAGGACAGAGGAGAAGAGGCAGGTGAAGACAGAGGCAAAGGCTGGGGTGATTCGTCCACAGGCCGAGGTTTGCTGGCAGCTATGGGAAGTTGGAGAGAGACCAGCAAATTCACCCTTGGAGCTTCCAGAAGGAACCAGCGCTGCGGACTCATTGAGGCCCAGCCTCCAGAACTGGGGGAGAATGCACTTCTATTGTTTGAAGGACCCCATCTCCATTTTTGGTCATTCACTGCAACAGCCCTAGAAAAGTAACCCACCCCGACTGCTCTCCGGTCCTAGAGGGGTGATCTGCTGAAGTTCAGGTTTTATCTCAAGTGCCCGCAGAGGGTTCTGGTACCCAGTGTTCTGGGGGCATTTCGTGGCTATTCTGTACGCAACCTCGCCCTCCAACAGCTCTCTGGAACCGGCAGGGCCAGCGTCATGAGTCCCATTTTGCAGATGGAAAAACAACGGCCGGTGGGCTAGGACGCAGACCTGACTTTCTGTGCTGAGCTCGGCCACAAGTAAAATGTGAAACAAGGCAGGAGGCACGGTGATCCTCCGGCCCGGTCCTTCGGTGGGCTCCTCACTCCCCGGGCTAGGCGTGGCCAGTGCCAGGTCGGGCAGCTCGCGTTCCTGTCCTGAGGCCCTTCCCTGGTCCTCACTGCCCCTGGCTGAGGCTGCGGTCCCTCCTGTAAGATGATGTGCCTCTCCCGCCCCCTCCTCCCTTGCTGCCGCCCTCAGCTGCCCAGACAGAGGGAGCCCTACATGCCTTTGTCTCACAGAGGCCAGCTCACCGCCTCCAAACCCCAGTGTGGGGGACTAAAGGAGATGCTGATGGCCCGTGGGGTCCCCGATGGTAGCTCCGGGCCTCCTAGTGGCTGGTGGTCCAGCGCGGGTACCCCGTGAGCACACCAGTAATCATAAAAGGAGGTAAGGTTTACTGTCTGGGCTGTTTCGGGGACCGGAGGAGGAAAAACAATGTCGGAATCGCAACGATGAAAGATTTACCGCTTCTGTCAGTGCAGATAGAGGGGCTGGCTGGAATTATTGCAGCCGGGAAGAATTGTGTTTTAGGATCTGCCCCAGGTATTAATTTGTGGCAGGCTTATCCTGTCAGGAACATACAATGTTCACAGTGTCGAAAAGTAATACTTTAAAGGGCCTGAACGCCGATTGGATGGGAGCTGGGAGTCGGCGCCGGGAGGCAGCTGATCCCCTTAGCAAGGTTTTCCAATAAGTTCCAGATGAAAAGCGTGAGGCTGCTGAGTAATACCATCTCTCGAGATTCTCAGACTAGATCTGTCCCCATCCATTGTGCCAGCTCGGGGGTCACCCTCCTCCCCAAAACCCAGAGCAGCGCTTGTCTCCCTCTCGCTAGAGTCCAGCAGCCTGTGGGCTCCAGGGATCCCCGGCCAGAGCCTGGGTTCCCGAGTCCCTCGTGGACGTCGGGCACAGGGGGGTTCCGCAAGGTCCCTTGAGACTCTGAGTCCAACTTCCTTCTTCCTGCAAGTTTACGGGAAAAGGAGAGACTGGGGTGAGGCCCCTGCAGCCCACAGTCTCTGTAGGAGAGGCAGCTCCATGACACCCAGCGGCCCACCCCCAGTCCCAGGCACATCCTTTCTCACAGCCGGGAGACAGGTCTGTCCTGCTATTGCCACTCTGACAAAGAGCCACCCAGTCCTCGGTCTTGGGCGTGTCCAGTCCAATCCGATTTTTGCCAAATGCCACAGGAGATGGAAAAATGGGAAAT
Organism: Odocoileus virginianus; assembly: GCF_023699985.2. Lineage (NCBI taxonomy): Eukaryota > Metazoa > Chordata > Mammalia > Artiodactyla > Cervidae > Odocoileus > Odocoileus virginianus. The sequence continues at coordinate 54,449,963 of NC_069690.1, forward strand.
GGTTCAGAGGTGCCTACAGCCTGCACGACCTCCTTTCTGAGTCTTTGCAAGTTGGCATCTTTTTATGCTCGAAGGCTTCTCAGGCCTTGTGAACTGCATCCTTTTCATTCACCCACTTCCTTTGGTCCAGGCCCTCCTGGAGCTGGGCTACCCAGTGCAGACTGGAGCAGGGTGGGGAGGAAGCAGCTGAGAAGGCTGGAGCCCCTGGAGTCTTGGAGGAGCCACCTGCCCCCAACCCTCTGCCCCAGCTGGTGTCACAGCAGCAGGGGGGTCCGGGGGGCAGGGAGAACCAGCCCAGCAAGGACCCTGCGGGAGGGAAGGGGTTACTGTCCATGTGGCCCCGGTAGGCCCTTCCGACCTCGTGAAGGGAGGGTGTGCAGACTGGCTCCGCTGGACCGACTGGAGCCCTGGAAGCCATCCGGGGACCAGGCGGCCGCGGGCTGTGTGCATCCCCGCTGGAGGGAAGCGTACACTTGGAGAAGCTCGTGGAGCTGAGTCAAGGCTGAGTCCTGCCAGGGGCTGAGTGCGGCTCCGGCCCCAGGGATGGCTGGAAATTGGTTTTGTGGATCGGGAGTACTTCGGGAAGTCCGACTCTTTGTCCAGCCTTCAGAAATATCTCTCTTCTCCATCAGGGCAGAGGGGTAGGCGGGCAGGCCCTGCAAACACCAGGCATTGGGAAGACAGGAGAAGCAGGTCTCCACCGGAAATGCTTGCCTGGGGGCGCATCGGCTCCCTGCCAGTGCCCCTCGGGGTTGGAAAGGTAACCTGAGCAGCCTGGCTCTGAACCTGGCCTGGATTCGGAACCTGAAATAAACCAACACCTTGGAGTCTTCCTCAAAGCCTGGGGACAGCATCCCCTCGGGCCACGGTGGTCTCCACTGGAGCGAGGCACGTGGCTGTGGTTGAGTTTTGCCCTGGGGTCCTGCTCGAGCTGCAAGGGGCGCGTTCACATTTCAGAAGCTGCGGTTGGCACGGGGCTGGATCATCTCCTTTAGCTGCAGGCATAAGCCAGGGCTCCCTGTGGAGGGAGGGTGAGGAAGGGTCACTTGCCTTCTTGATGAAGCCAGAGCCACTTTCAAATGGTGACCGCAGCCATGGTGAAGGAGAGCAAGGCCTCGCCCGGGTCAGCTAGGGTCCCCCGCAAGCTTGCCGAGGGCTGGGAAGCTGTGAATGCCAGCTCCTCGCTACTGCTGGGACCACGAGAACTCCCGCTCCACCAACAGCCCCTGGGGCCACTCCTAAGATGGCTTCATGGAAGGCACAGCCCCCGCTGCTGCCCAGGGAGGGGGCAGAAAGGACAAGGGGTGGTGGGTGGGGAAGGCAAGCCCGTTCCACCCTTGTCCTTGACGGAGGTCGGAGGAGACGGCTCTGCTCTGGGCATCAATCTGTGTGCAGCCAGAAGCAGGACAGCCGGAAAGGGTCCACGGGAAGCAGGTGTCCTCCTGTCCAAGAGCAATCTAAAAACGGAACAACAATTTTCTCACATTGATCAGATGTATCAAAGGCAGGTTGTGAGCCTCTTGGCTCTGCATCCTCATCACCCCGACCCTTTAGAAGCCAGGAAAAGGAATCTCTTTCCGGTCAGTCCCCGGCCCAGTACCTCCAGGGCTGCCCTGGAGACGCCCTTGTCTCTGAAGACATCTGACCTCCAGAGCAGGAGGAGAGGGAGCTAGAGAGGGGAGGCAGGGTTGCCTGCCCTCCTCTGAGCCTTTCTCCTCATCACATCTGCTCCGGAGCAAATTACCCATCTTCTCCCTGACTGCCTTTTCCTGTCTGAAGTCACCGTTTCCTAAACAGCAGCTCCTGGATCTTGACAGCCCTCCCACCCTCTCCTTCCCTCAGCTCATCAGCTAGACTCACCCTCTTGCTATACCACTCTGTTCCTCTTCGGGGTCCCCGGCACACGTTTCCTTCATTCAAACCATCCCAGCTCTCTCTGGGAAGTCATCATCATCTTCCACCACCACAGTTAACTTTTTAAAAGGCTCCCTACTTATCTATAAACATGAGTACCAGCCCTTCCTGGGGAGATCCTTTAATCCACAATTATTTAGATGGGGCAAGGGAGGCACTTCTGTCACAGTAGGATCTAGGGATGAGTCTGGTGTTGTTTAGGATGAGATGGCAGGACTTCCTCAGGGGTCCAGCTGTCTGCAAATGACAATGGTGGGAGTGAGCTGCCCGTGGCTGGCTGCATTCAACTCTCAGGTGGCCCCTGAGAGGGCTTTGAGTGCTCATGGGGGGAGGGAGAGGTGGAAATAAAGATGGCAATTTCAGATCAGCAGTCTTTGGCTGAGAGCAGAGACGCAAATCCAGGCACACCAATGAGGCTTCAGCCCCTGTAGATGAGGGGGAGGGTGTCTGGGGCCAGGAAGAGCCTTGGGACAGCTTCTGTGCGTGGAGGGCAGGAGTGGGGCCGTGGCCCTGCTGGGGGAGGATGAACGGTGGTGATGGGCTCTGCTCAGTAGGGGGGCGGGGGCGCGGTCACCTGGGACCCTGCTCCCTGGGAGGCTGCAGACACAGAATTCCTCTTCCTTCCCTGGACTCAGGGGCTGCCCTTGTTATATGGCAGGACAAGGTCATGGTCATGTGATGCCTTGACACCTTCAACTTGCCTTTGCTGGGGGCAAGGGTGAGGACGGACAGACTTGTCTGTATGCAGAGGCAGCGTCTTCTGCCCCACCCCACTCCCACCCAGCTCCTTCGGGCTGCTTCTCCCACAGCCTCCCTGCAGCTGCTGGCTCTTTAAGAGACAGGAGAGCCCCTCGTTCCTGGCACACAGAAAGTGTGAGTGTTAGTAGCTGAGTCGTGTCCGGCTCTTTGCGACCCCATGGACTGTAGCCTGCCGGGCTTCTCAGTCCATGGGATTCTCCAGGCAAGAATACTGGAGTGGGTTGCCATTTCCTTCTCTCGGGGATCTTCCTGACCCAGGATCCAACCCAAGTCTCCCGCACAGCAGGCAGATTCTTTCCCATCATTAGGGCTTCCCTGATAGCTCAGTTGGTAAAGAATCTGCCTGCAGTGTAGGAGACCCCAGTTCAATTCCTAGGTCGGGGAGATCCCCTGGAGAAGGGAAAGGCTACCCACTCAAGTATTCTTGGGTTTCCCTGGTGGCTCAGCTGGTAAAGAATATGCCTGCAATGCAGGAGACCCCAGTTCAATTCCTAGGTCGGGGAGATCCCCTGGAGAAGGGAAAGGCTACCCACTCCAGTATTCTGCCCTGGAAAATCCCATGGACTCTGTAGTCCATGGGCTTGCAAAGAGTCAGACAGGACTCAGTGACTTTCACTTTTTTCATTTTCTTTGCCATCCGGGTCACCAGGGAATCCCGGCACTCAATAGGTGCTCAATAAATAACCGTTTTTTAAATAAGTGAGTTTGCTTAGAGTCCTTAGGAGCTGTTGAAGCACCGACTGCATGGTGTGAAGATGGCCCTGTAATAGCTCCAACTCTATGGGTTCTTTAAACAATCTGACCTTGACACCCGCCCCCACCTCCCCCAGAACCTGGGAGCACTTTTCGGCTGCCTTGACAGTACATGGGAGTGACATGAAGTGACTTCTGAGACTAGACTCTAAAAATGGCATGCACTTCCCCCTTGATCTCCTGTAGACATTCGTTCTTGGAACAGCTGCCGTGCTGTTTGGAAGCTCAAATTAGTCCATGCACAGAGACCCCACGTAGGTGTGCTGGCTGACAGCCCAGCTGAGGTCCCTGCCGACAGCCGGCACCAGCCACCAAACTCGTGAGTGAAGATGCCTCTCAATGATTTCAGCCTCACACTGCCGAGTTGCTCACCTCGCCACAACCCGCCCCTGTCTTCCCAGCCAAGATCCCAGACATCTGAGCACAGACATAAGTTCCCACTGAGGCCCATCCAAATTCCTGACCCTCAGAAACCGTGAGAGATAATAGAATGATGATTGTCTTAATCCACTTAGTCTTGAAGTGACTTGTTATCCAGTAACAGATCATCGATGCAATCAGCATTCTGTCTGAGCACCCTTGCAGTCTCTCTTCTGTCTGGTGGGGCGAGGGGAGGAGTGTGGTCTCCCTGCCAGTCAGTGGTTGCCAGGGTAACTGGGTCCTCCACTCAAGGCGTGGGCTTGGACTTTTCAAGCAAGGTCCCAAGGCTGCTTTTCTTGGAAGAGAACACTACTGTTTTCAAGGCTTGATCCATGCAAAAGACCCTAACACTCTTCTAGTTCTTACTCCAGATACAATTCTGATGATTTTAGACACCTCTGCTAAAGACTGAATGTTTGTGTTCCCCAAGATTCACAAAATTTGGGAGATGAAAGCCAGTCCCCAAAGTGCTGGTATTTGGAGGTGGGACATTTGGGACTGATTAGGTCATGAGGGTGGGGCCCTCATGTATGGGGTTAGTGCCCTCATTAAAAAGACCCCCGAGAGCTCCCTCCCCTCTTCAGCCATGTGAGGACACAGCGAGAAGAAGCTGTCTGTGAACCAGGAAGAGGGGTCTTGCCAGTAACTGAATCTGCTGGCACCTTGATCTTGCACTTGCAGCCTCCAGAACCAGGAGAATAAGCATTCGTTTTGAAGCATCCCAGTTTATCGTATGTTGTTATAGCAGCCGGAACAGCCTGGCACCCCCTTCCCTGTCTCCAGTTCTGCATAAGAAGCAATTTGGAGAAGCTGAGCTCTTGGGTATCTCTTGGCTCCAGGCTTTTGGAGTCAATTTGTTGTTGTACTGTGTGTGGAGATTCTGAATCTGACTGTGAGGGTTTCAGTATTTGGTATAAGATACAGAGGAGAGTCTGGTGACTCCATGGAGGAAGGGGATCTCTCCTTCTCTCAGCCATTTAGCAAACTTTAAAGTGCTAGGGCCTGGATCTGAGTAATTAATAATCAACACATTGGTTTTCTTTTCTTTTAAACTTTTAATTTTATATTGGAGTAAGGTCTATTAACAGTTGTGATAATTTCAGGTACACAGCAGAGAGACTCAGCCATACACATACATGTATCCATTCTCCCCCAAACTCCCCTCCCATCCAGGCTGCCCCATCACATTGAACAGAGTTCCCTGTGCTATACAGTAGGTCCTTGTTCGTTATCCAATTTAAATTTAGCAGTTTGAACATGTCGATCCCAAACTCCCCGAGTATCCCTTCCCCCTCTGGTGACCATAAGTTCTTTCTCTGAGTCTGTGAGTCTATTTCTGTTCTGTAAATAAATCCCTTTGTATCTTTTCTTTTTAGATTCGGCACATTTGCTTTCTTTGTTATTTCCTTGTCTCTGTTGAGGGTCATTTGCAGATGATTAATCTAAATCATTTTTTAGACTCTGTCTAATCATGTTTTCAGACCGGCATTGATAACCACAGCTGTCTAGCCTGTCTGGGCAGTGATCATTTTCCTTGGAAGTGCTGGCTTGTTGGTGTTCAGCCTACTAAGAGGAAGGGTGACCCCAGAGTCAGAAACTTGCGTTGGCCAGAGCTTCTGTTTCCCCACCTGTAGAATTCACTGCTGGGGGACTGCAAAGCTAGGTTGGTTAAAGAAACTGGTCTCATGTTCCCTTCCTAGTCATGTGACTTGGGAAAGTCTCACTCTCTCTGAGCTCCAATTCCTTGGCGAGTACTGTCCCCTCCGTCGGAAAACACCATCTTTGTGTTTCGCCCTTTCTTAATCCTAAACTCCTATTCATCCCTCAGGCTGCTGCTTCCATTGCACTTCCTCCAGGAAGTCCTCCCTGAATGCTTCCCCAGCTATGACCACCAAGCCTGGGAAAGCAGCCCACTGTGGGCTCCTGTGTGGCAGGTCCCTGGCCTGTCAGGGCTGCAGAAGTCACTTCTCCATCCCCAACAGAATACAGAGACGCCCTCGAGAGCAGAGACCAAGTCTGTTGGGCTTCTTGATCTGTTCTCAGCCCCCAGCACTGCCCCTGGCTTATAGTAGGAGGTGCTCATAAATATGTGTTGAACGAAGGAGTAGAGATGATGCCCACACATCCTGTCTGTTTCTCAGGATCCTGTAGCGTGATGAATGCACATGCTCTCCTGCGGGACGGGACACCAGGTGAAGACTTATCATCACCATTAACGATGAGAAGCAGCCAGGTGCTTCCAATCCCTCCGATGCAGAAAAAGCTGGCATGTAAAGGCAATCTGGATCTTACTCAGATTTTCAAACTCTGAACAGCTTGGATGAAAAGGCGGCTCCCCTGCAGCTGTGGCTGGGGTTCTAGGGATGGAAAAGGGTGATATATTGGCTCCTAAACGCTATAGAAAATCTTCCCAGGAAAGATATGAGGGAGAGTCAAAGTGGACTCATCCACCCAGTTTTACCTTTGTGCTTCCTTTAGGAGGAAGATGCCAAACTCGGCCGGGGACAGCGGCATGGTATTTGGGGAGGGCGGAGGCCACACTCTGTAAGGGACATACGGCATCAGGTCCAGAACAAGCAGGAAGTTGTGTTCCCCCAGCAGGGACTGCCAATCAAGGATGCTTTTAAGTAGCTTTTCAGGAGATAAAGGAGGAAAAAGTGGCCATTTTGGGGGTGAGTTGGGGTGAGTAGAAAGGTAAATTGTGAACTTCCTAAGTAATGTCCATGTGGCTGGCTTTCTGTGGCTTCAAGGACACCAGAGCCCTTGGAATCACCTTGAGGTCATTTTCTGCAAGAGGCAAGCTGCCCCTCCCCCAACCCACCCTAGGCTCCGACTGTATAAACTCTCTCCTAGTAAAACCCTAGGGCATAATCCGGTGTGGAAGGGAGAATCAAGCGTGGGTATTACACTGTGAAAACCCCTAACTGCCTGGCCTGGCAAATGAATTAACTTGTTAAACAGAATGCATACATCTGCATATATTTGAATACATGAATAAGATCAGTGCAGACCCTGCCCAGGTCCAATTTCTCCCAGAGGGAAGAGGAGGGGGAAAAAGAAGAGGAGTGTCCTGGAAAAAGAGGCCTGGACCCCTCCAAGGCTGCACCTTCAAGAGCCCGTGCCCTCGCAGACTCTATTTATAGATTAAACACAAAAAGCATCTCCTTGCTGCATTAAAAACTACCCATCAAGGCGGAGGACTCAAAGGAGCAGTAAAATCAATCTCATTGCATAAAGACAACAGCAAGCAATTGGCATGACATTTTAAGTAAATGCTACAGCCATTTGTAAATGTTCATTTTCCAGGAGACCCCATCTATTATATGACAGCTATTTTCTTAGCATCCCAGTGTGAATTCAGTTGGTTTACAGATAAGCCCGTTGAGGAGAATGGATATCAAGATGTAAAGTGCTATAATACGGACAATTTGTTACCTCTGCACCAAGTCGCTCTGTCATTATGTATCTGCCTTTTGCAGGGGTTGGAAGCCGGGGGTCTATTTTTGCAGGCTGGCATTCAAGAGCAAGGGAGTCTGAGTTGGGTGGAGCAGAAGCAGGTGCAGAAGAAGGAGGCAGCTTTGCCCTCGACATGTATACCATAGCCTATAAACTCAGAGGCAAACAGGTGAATTGGTGTGATCCTTGGAGGGGGGGACTTGTCCTTTCCAGATGCTTCTTCCCCCGAGGCCCAGGTGGGAGAGATGGTTCCCACCCCAAGCCTAGTTCTCAGCAACGTCCCACTTCCAAGAGCCAAGAAGAGCGTGCCTGAGTGCTAAGTTGCTTCAGATGTGTCTGACTCTTTGTGACTCCATGGACTGTAGCCCGCTAGGATCCTCTGTCAATGGGATTCTCCAGGCAAGAATACTGGAGTGGGTTGCCATGCCCTCCTCCAGGGGATCTTCCCTATCCAGAGAACAAACCCATGTCTCTTATGTCTCCTGCATTGGCAGGTGTGTTCTTTACCACTAGCGCCTCCTGGGAAACCCCCGAGAGGAGCAGGTCCATCAAAAGCCAGAATCATTTATCACAGGGTTGACCGCTCTGCCTTGCAGATGCTCATGCTTTCCAGGCATGTGGTGAAGACGGGCTCCTGGGACTGAACTCGGGAGAGGATGCCTTTCCAGTTCCATCCCCAGCTTTCTGGACTTCCTGGCGGAGGTGGCCCCCTGGGGCTGGGGAGTATCATAGCAGCTGCGTGGCAACCTGCTGCGGAGCTGCCCAGGTTGAAATATGGCCCAGCTTGAAACTGAGGGTCTCCCCGTCTCATAACTCACCGCTAACTCCAGCAATCCAGACGTTTCCAGGGAGGAAATAAACGACCCGTCGGTAAATGTGGAGTTGAGCTGGAGAGGTGCCGAGAGGGGCAGGTGACAGATCACCCCTGGTCTTCAGTGGGATGGTTGATGCAAGGGACCCAGCTCTCAGGTGGTGAGAAAACCAAATGCCAGAAGATTCAAGTTCAGTCTCAAGAAGGGTGGGAGTGCCAAGAGATGGACCTCGGGGCTGAAGGCACAAACTTCCAGGGACCTAGTTACCAGGCAAGACCCTCCCAGATTTTATTGGCCCCTCGGGGTCCAGCTGGTTTTCTTTAGCTGTCTATTGGTTCTTTCGTTCATTCAACAAACACTTGGGGCCACCAGGTCTTTCCCCAGGCAGTTCTGGCCCTCCCTGGGCTGTACTTTTAGCCTGGGGCAGGTGGGGCTTGGCGGGTGGGGGTGGTCATTTAGCTTGTTAACCCTTCTGGGGCCCAAACTCTATCCTCTATGTCTGTGGACGTCTGGCACACAGTAGTACACAAAAGGTTGTTGAACAAATGAATGAATAGATAAAAGAACGAACGGATCCATGACTGAATGTATGAATAAATGCAAGCATCTCCTCTTCAGGGGCCTCTGGGCCTCCTCTTGGGGCTGAAGGATCTGCCTTTCAACACAGGTGGTCTGGACACAATTCCTCAACAGGCATGTCCCATGGCCTGAGTGTTTTGTTGTGTTTTTTTTTTTTTTCCACTCAATGACATCAGTTTATTTCGTATTGGGGTGTAGCCAATTAACGCTGTTATGGTAGCTTTAGGCAAACAGCAGAGCAGCTCAGCCACACATATACGTGCATCCATCCTCCTCCAAACTCCTTTCTCATGCAGGCTGCCACATAACACTGAACAGAGTTCCCTGTGCGATACAGTAGGTCCTTGCTGGTTATCCGTTTTAAATACAGCAGTGTGTACATGTCCGTCCCAAACTCCCTAACTGTCCCTTCTGTCCATTCTTACCCCCTGGCAACCATAAGTTGGTCCTCTAAGTCTGTGAACCTGTTTCTGGTTTGTAAGTAAGTTCATTTGTATCATTTCTTTTTTGATTCCACATGTAAATGATGTCATATAATATTTCTCCTCTGTCTGACTTACTTCACTCAGTGTGACAGCTTCTAGATCCGTCCACATTGCTGCAAAGGGCATTTTTATATTCTTTTTAATGGCTGAGTAATGCTGTGCTTAGTCATTCAGTCGTGTCTGACTCTTTGCAACCCCATGGGCTGTAGCCCACCAAGCTCCTCTGTCCATGGGATTCTCCAGGCCAGAGTACTGGAGTGGGTTCCCATGTCCTCCTCCAGGGGATCTTCCCAACCCAGGAATTGAACCCAGGTCTCCTGCATTGCAGGCGGATTGTTTACCATCTGAGTCAGCAGGGAAGCCCGAGAGCACTGGAGTGGGGAGCCTATTCCTTCTCCAGGGGGGTCTTCCATTGTATCTGTGTACCAATCATGGCCCGAGTTTTAACCCAGGAAGAGCCCTGCCAGCAATCCCATCCTGCGGTTCAGCAGAGACGAGGAGAGGAGAGCAGGAACGGGTGGGAAGCTTGTACCTTCAGGCTCAGGAGCACCTGAAGGCATGGCCGTGTCTGGCCCAGGGCGTCTTCAGTGATGGCAGCTGCTGTTTTCAACACTCAGTATCCAGGCGAGGACATGGCCATCACTCCCAGGAGAGTTGTGTGTCTCCCTCAGCAATGCCCATCTGGACTCCAACCAGGCTTTCTGCAAGCAGTAGGCTCAGAACTTTCCTGGCCCTATTGTACCCCACCTTCCAGCAAGAGTGAGGGCCCACCCGGCCTCACCCCAGGAAACTCCTTGCGGGGTTGAAGGCCCTGGAGGTTGGGGAGCCCGGTCACCTCACTACCTTGGTGGTGGCCTCCCTGAGCCCAGCGCTGTGGCTTCTGGGGCGGTCGGCCAGTGAGGAGGGCACATGTCTGTGGAAGGGGGAGAGTGACCATGTCACAGGTGGGGCAGCTTCCCCGGCAGAGGGGAGTGGTGATGTCGGGGTTGGCAGTCATCTGAAGGTGATGAGATGCCATGTCCCCTGGAAAGCTGTGTCCAGGCCAGACTGAGCTAGGAAGCATCTGGAGTTTATGAAGAAGTGTGTAGCTGCAAACATCAGTTCTTCTGAGATAAACAGATGAGCAATTGCCAGCTGAACTGCCACCACAATACTCGGCTTAATCAAGCAGTGTCACCCCCGAGGCAACGCAGAGGCTCCATTCGTCACAGCGCCTTCATCCGAGCTGTGTCCTCACTGTTAATAGTTCTCTCGCAAAGGCAGAAAGTTGCCAAGCAAACTTTGAGTCACATCCTCACACCCACCCGACCAGCTCTTGCATCAGAGATGGGGGAGATATTCTAAGGAGCTGACAATTAGCAAGGCCCAGGGACTGACCCATCAGAAAGGCCACGGGCCGCTCTCACCAGCTAGCTTCGGCCAAACGTCAGACTGGGCAGAGGGGAGGTGGGGAGGTGGGGGGGCCCTGCCTTCCCCGTGGCTGGAAGCCCTTAAAGACTGTGAATTCTCATTTTCACAGCAAACTTTGGATGGAGAACTGAAGAGAACCTCCTTCTTCCCATTTCATAGCTGGGCAAGCCGAGGCAGGAGAGAATGGAAGTCATCTGATCCACTCTTTTTTGTTTATTTACTATTTTTTAATTCTTATTTTATATAGGAATATAGTTGAGTAATAACGTGGTGTTAGTTCAGGTGTTCAGCGAAGTGATTCAGTTATACACACGCATGTATCTATTCTTTATCGAGTCTGTTCCCGTTTAGGTTATTACAGAATATTGAGCAGAGCTCTTTGTGACCCATTCTTTATGGATGACAGAGGGTTTTGAAAGCTCTCAGGCTGGATTCAAGCCATGGTTCAGCCTCTCAGGAGCTGTGTGACCTCACGGGAGATCCTGACCTCTCTGTCCCTCCTTTTTCACACCTATAAAATGGGGCTGGTGACACTACCTCCTCCAACACGAGAAGATGAAACGAGAACCCCCGAGCTTGGACAGAACAGACATTTAAAAATTGGGAGCCGAGAGATGTCAGCAAGCTGGCAGGATAAGAAGCCCTGGACCCTTTCTCTCCCCGGGATCACACCAACTCACCCACAATTCACAGACTAGTTCCTGCTGTAAGGAGTTGGGGGTGAGCTACCGACAAGTGGGTTGACTTTGCCTTGAGTCACATAGTGGGTCAGATCAGGGAACGGGGTCCAGATCCGTCTCAGCTCTCTGTCCAGTGGTTTCAATAGCAACTGATCTCAACCTGGTGATGAGTTGGTGGGGTTTTGTGACATCCCAGAGTGTGTAAAATTATCCGAAGGCCATCACAAAATAATTAAATTGTGTGCTCCGCTCTGCTTTCTCTTGGTGGGATTGTCATAAAGATTTGACAACGATGACAAGATGTCAGTTTGGTTCCTAAGGAGTCAGACATCCCAGGTTCAGCCTGTTGAGATGATTTTTGCCTTTAATTCTGATATGAGAAAGTTTGAGTCAGAGGCAGTGATTTGTGCATTTCTCATTAACCCCCAGATGCCCAACTCCAGTTGCCCCAGGTCCCTCATCCCTAAAGGTCCCTTGGGCTTTGCCATCACCTCACAGCTCCAGTCCCCCTCCAACCTCACAAGCTGGGCCCTACCTTCTGTCCACTAGACCTGAACAGAGCAGTGAAGACACTAAAGCAGTGCTTCTTCAACTTTAATGGGTGAAAGAGCACCTGGGAAGCTTGCAGAAATGCTGATTCTGAATCAACAGATCCTGGGGGAATCTTACGATCTGTCTTCCTAAGAAGCTCCCAGTTAGATGCTGTTTGCTGTGGCTGTTCAGTCGCTAAGCCGTGTCCCACTCTTTGCGACCCCATGGACTGCTGCACACCAGGCTCCTCTGTCCTCCCCTATCTCTGAGAGTTTATTCAAACTCACATCCATTGAGTCAGTGATGCTATCCAACCATCTTATCCTCTGCTTCCCCCTCTGCCTTTTGCCTTCAGTCTTTCCCACCATCAGGGTCTTTTCTAATGAGTCGGCTCTTAGCATCAGGTGGCCAGAGTATTGGGGCTTCAGCTTCAGCATCAGTCCTTCCAGTGGATATTCAGGGTTGATTTCATTTAGGATTGACTGGTTTGGAGGGCCCTTTGAATCCAATGTGCTCACCCAGTGATTCTCCCATTCTGCAGTGCGCTGGAACCACCTGGAGGACTTGTTCAAACAGGTCCCCAGACTTTACCCTCAGAGTTTGTGATTCAGTTGGTCTGGAGTGGAGCCTGAGGGTTTGTATTTCCAACAAGTGCCTGGGTGGTGCTGATGTTGCTGGTCCAGGGACCACACTTTGAGAACCACTGCACTAAAGGATGAATGTGGCCAGGTGATGCAGAAAGCCTCCCGCTCCCAGCTCCCCAACCTGTTAACACTGTGTACATACCAGGTGACTCTCCATGGGGCCCCTGTTCCTTCCCTACGTCTCCCCCTGGATGAGGCTGAGACCAACTCCGACCTCCAGGCAGAACCATCCCTCTGTCCTTGCATCACGTAGGTCCGCAGAGCAAGAAGGAGAGAGACTATTTTTGCAAAATCTGCACAAAAATCGGCTGAATTTATGTTTCCCCTGCAAGAGAAATGCTGCCGAGTGGAAATAAAATGCAGGATTCCTGGGCACTTCTATTACCTCTTCATGTCACTGGTGGTGACTGATGGCAAAAAGTAAGACTGCAAACGGAATCGCTTTTGCTTTGCCCCGAACAAACTCCACCCAGTGACGGATCCTCCTGCAAATCCGTGCTTCGCCCAGGTGTCACTGACAGCTGCCATGAAGGGAACGGGCCAGGAGGGCTGCCAACAAGGAAGACAGAGCCTGCACCCAGCCCAGGCCCGGGGGGCCGTCCTTCACCTAAAAGCAGGGGCCCCTGCTGGAGAGAGGGAATCCGGTTTGATTTAATACGGTTCATTTTTCTTCCTTGTTTTAATCACAGAGTAATAATAATCATAAATTCGCCTTTATGGAGTGTCTTTCATTGCCAGTGTATCACCGAACACTTTACAGATTTAATAATAGAGTTTCAGAAATAAATAATGGGGAATAATAATAGGAAGGATAAATAACATATTTATGGAATTGTATTGTGGTTTATGGTGGTAAACAATTCCTCAGACAGCCGGCAACAGGGAAATGAAGGGACTTGGCAAGGAGAAGGGAGAGGAAAGAGAGATGCATTCAGGTGGGTTGTGAGCTGAGCTGGGGGTTGGAGGTGCAGAGAGAGGAAGGAGGGGAGGGCTGCAGGGGGTCCCTGGGAGGGAGCTTTCCTGCCAGGGTGGGGCTGAGAGGGACGCTCAGTGACACGCCTGGAGAGGGAGGACACGCCTGGAGAGGGGAGGCTGGCCTAGGTCAGGGTCCGGGAATAAACACTGAGGGCCAAGGTACCCAGTGTTTACTCGGGATCAACCCTGCAACGGGGTGGGAAGCAGGGCAGACAGAGGTAGCGCTGAGCCCAAGGGCCAGGCCTCAGACTCCACCCAGTTGGTCCCTGGGAGCACAGCTGCCCCAGACAGTAGAGGTCTCAGGGGTTCAGCTCTCTGAGGCTGAGGCTGCCTGCACTTCCTGTTCCCCTTTTTGGGGGCACGGCTGGGTCATCTTTGCATCCCTTCCAGCCAGGGGATGCGTCCTGAAATCCAGCCTTGGAAGGAGGTCCTTGAAAAGAAGGGAGATTGACTGGCAGTTTCTCTTAACACATTGCCCACTTCTCCCCGGGCCTCCAGCTGGAGCCTGCTGGAGGGATGAGCAGGGTCACGTGGGGAGGATGGATGTAAACAAGGCCCAGGCATCTGGCCCAAGAGCCAGGACTTTTCTGTTGTCCTCTTGTCCATGATACCGACTGAGAATTAATCTGTGATAATGTCAGCAGGCTGCATCTCTTGATTGATTGTTTCTTGTCTGGCAATATTCTAAGAGTGTTACATACAGAGCTGACCCATCAACAATGGAGGGGATAAGACGCAGACCCCCACACCATCGAAAATCCTCACCCTGCTGTTTCAGCCTCAAAAAACAAAGGAATTGATAAAAGACTCACCCAAGGATAGGAAGCTCAAAGATTTAGGATAGAATCAGGAGCCATACCCTCGTTCTTTTGATTTCACATATCGTGATCTCTAACTGAACACAAACGGTGACAACTTTAAAGACCTGTAAAGTGAAAATTGGGCTTCCCAGGTAGCTCTGTGGTAAAGAATCCACCTGTCAATGCAGGAGACACAGGTTCGATCCCTGAGTCAGAAAGATCTTCTGGAGGAGGAAATAGCAACCCGCTCCAGTATTCTTGCCTGGGAAATCTCATGGACAGAGGAGGCTGGTGGGCTACAGTCCATCGTGGTCACAAAGTCAGATACAACTTAGTGACTGAGCGCTCACACAAAAATGAAAATTCAGGCACTATAGTTATTGAAAAAAAAAATCTATGTATCGGTGGACCTACCTAGTTCAAACCCATATTGTTCCAGGGTTGACTGCATTGTCTTTTTCTGCAGATGAGAAAAATGACAACTTGGAGGCGGAATAACTTGCCAGGGGACAGTGGGTAAGGGATAGGGTTGGCCAAGTCGGGACTTGATCCCAGCCTCATGTGAAATCCATATCCTTCTGCAAGCTAAAGACAAAATGAAGCCAACGTCAAGTGCTCAGGGCTGGTCAGTGCAGCTTTGGCCTTCCTGGACTTCTTTCTGGGGGCCGCAGACCTCTGAGAGGTGCCAGCCCCAATCTGCGGATAAAGCACCAGGCTCAGCTGCCGATGGCATGGGGCCTGGGACCTGGAGGCCGTGTCTGCTCTTGGGTGGCCCTGTGATGCCGTGTTCTGTCCAAACGGCTCTGCCCTGGGAGACCTCTTCAAGCCGTGTGCTCTGTTTGGGGTGGTGGGGGCAGCTGAGTGCCGGTGGCCTCCCCTCCCTGACCCCAGTCACCACCAATTCACCCAGTACATGTTTCTTTCTTTCTTTTTTAAAAACATCTTTTGGCTGTGCCGCACATGTGGGAGCTAAGTTTCCAACTGTGGACTGAACCTACGCCCCCTTCATCGGCAGCACAGTGTCTCAACCACCAGGCCACCAGGAAAGTTCCATCCATGCCCCATTTATTGAGCACCTACTATGTGCCAGACATTACACTACACCCTCAGGATACAGCCCGGAACAAGCAGACGAGCCCTTCCCCTTCGCGTAATCATAGAACTAGCTCTGTGTTTCTAATCATGCCAAGAGGTCCAGGAGGCCAGGAAGACGCCTGGTCTACTGACCTTGGCCGAGCCTCAGAGTCCGCATCTACAGTGACGGGTGATTCACCCACACTCGCTGTCTCGGGAGCGTCCAGCCTCCCCCAGGAAAACAAAGTAGACGCCGCAGCGCAGAGCCCCAGTCTCGCCTTCCGCCGCGGCGCTAGGACGGCATGGCGGTGGCATTTGTCACCATTTCCTCGCTGTCAGCGCTGGCAGGTTGCGCTGGGATCTCCCGCTGGGAGTGCTCGAGTCAGACAACCGATTTGCATGTTATTCTTTTAGAAAGCGAAGCTTTCACTGCTTCCATCCCTGAGAGGTGGGGGCTTCCTGGTGGGGACGAAGGCCACTGATTTGGGGGCTCTCAGTCCACTCCCAGGGTCTGGGGAGCCCAGAGAGGCCGTTTCCCACCATTGGCCTTTCCTGGTTGGTCAGCCAGGTCCCTGGTGGGGACAGGGAGTAGGTATCCCCAACCTCAAGGATCATCAGGTACACCTCGGGAGAGAGAGCAGGTGAGCCTGGAGTCAGAGCTGGAGGGAATCTTCCAAGGAGGCAGGTCCCCAGGACACCCCCCACCCCGGGCAGCCCTCGCCCTAACGCCTCCCAAACTGGGGGTGGGGGACACCCACCCAAGTGCAGCCCCCGCCAGCTTGGGTGGGCTCCTCATTGGGCCCCTTCTCATCACAAGCCCAACAAAAGCACGAACATGGCTCTTGAGACCCCACGGATGGGGGTCCAACCGAAACATCACCACCAGTGTGAACTCAGGGCCAAGGGCGGAGGCTGGGTCTCCATCAGCTCATCTGTGAAATGGGGGTAATCCAACTGACCCCACTGTGGGGAGACTGACGAGGTGGGTGAGCCATCCTCAAGGTGCAAGCTGAATTCCTGGAGCCCCCATCCCGCACCCTCCCTGTCCGCCGAGCTCGTGGAGCCAGGTGTTGATTGGAGTGACTGGCTTATCAACGGAGGCCCGATGACCCTACAGCAGACGGACGGACTGCTGTTCACAGGCTGCCTGACCGCTGCCTGTTTCTGGAATAATATTGTAAAGGAACTCGGTCGCACCTGCTCATTTTCCTATTGTCTGTGGCACTTCTGTGCTCTGATGACCGAGCTACGTCGTTGCCGTGGAGACACTGGGGCAGGAAGCGGAAAGTGTTCCTCTCTGGACTTTGTCGGGGAACATTTGCAGGCCCTGCTCAGAGCCCAGGGTTCCTGAGAAGACGGCCTGGAGGATGCTCCCGGGGCTGAGATGAGGGCTCCCTGCTCCAAGTCCAGGTCTCAGACTCTGCCCAGGGGAGCCCTCGGCTGGTCAAGCAGGGTCCCTGCCCGCCCGGCAGACCCCAGCACGAGTGGGAAGGAGGACTGCCTCCAGGAGGCCGAGCGCGGGGGCTGCCAGCAGGTGAGCGAGGCCAGGCCTCGGGCCAGCCCCGAGCGTGGTGAGCAGGTGGGGCAGGAAAGCAAGCCAGAGTCTGTCCTTCTCATCGGGCTCTTGCTGGGAGAGGCCAGGGGGCGGAAGGAGCGCGTGCCCTCATGAGGGACATGGCCCAGCTGATGTGAGGTGCTTCCAATCAGACCTTTAGGGAGAAGTGAAGCTTGCTTCCCCAACACCTTCCCTTTGGAAGGTTCTTATCTTCAGACCAAGGTGGGAACAATGGAAGGAGAACAATCCATATGCTTGAAACACTCTAAGTGCTCAGGAATGCCAGCTCTTACTATTGTTAACTGTTACAATTATAAATCCAAATGTCTCCTTGCTAATTCTACTTTGGTCCTCAGATAACCTTCTCACAATTTAGACTATGTCTACTCCTTTTTCAGCAGGAAAACTTTAACAAAGAGTTGAAGATCTTTGCCTCCCATCACCAAAAGGCAAGCGGCAGTTCACCCCACACAAGTTCTGGCCTTTTTCCATTGGGTGGAGTCACCTCCCTATAAAATGACCCGTTGCATTGTCTCACAGCTGAGCAGATCTACAGCTGAAATGGATAAATACATCTAAAGTCTGTGCAGCCTTTCATTAAAGCAACCTGCTTGCAGAACTTTCCGGGTACATGGAGACTTACGGCACCCCATAGAGAGCTTGACTTCTCAGCTGATCCTCCTCACTTGGAATGCAAAAGGAAGCGGGCCAAAGTAGGCATCAGAGGTTTAATCTGGCTGTTGCCTCTCTCTAACTGTAATTATACACTTACTCACGCAACTAAAGGGAGCCACTTATGTCTTTGCGGCTCCGATGTGAAGTGGAAATACGACCATCTACCTGTGGGGCCACAAGGAAACGTCTGTTCACGATTGCTGGCCTCCTCCCAACGTGCGTGGTGGAGGCGGTGGGAGTCACAGGCGGCCGCGTCTGGGTCTGCCGGCCCACTCTCCCCGCGGGGCAGCTGTGTATTGCTTTCTGTGTACCTTTGATAAATGGCTTCACTTTTATATTCTAATTGCTAACAGGAACAACACCCCCAGAGGCCCTGGAGAGGCCCCAAGTCCCAGCCCAAACGGGAGATGAAAGGGTTTCCAATGAGAGGGAAAGACAGTTAACAAGGAATCAAACGCAGGGAGTGTTTGGGAGAAGTGTCAGAATGTGGGGATCCAAGGAAAGCTTGTTCATGAGGACGGGAGACCGGGATTCCCAGGGCCTAGAAAGCAGACGAAACAACTGCATCCTCAGGGGTCAGGTGAAGGGTCAGGGTTCAAGGAGGGGATTTCTCAAGTAGAAAACCTGCCTTTTTGAATATCCAGAGGAAGAGATGTCAGGATGGGGCCAGACACAGTGGTGTCCAGCCTGGGAGGTCGGCCTGGGAAACACTCCATAAGCCGAACCACATTGGCCCAGGCACACTCCGAGTCCACCCAGGTCCCCTGAGTTTCTTAGCACCTCGTAAGCATCCTCTGCCTCCTCCTCCCACCCCAGGCCTACCCCCACCCTCCCAGAAAGCCGCCCCTGTGTCAGGACAGAGAGCGGAGAGCGTGGGAGCAGTCGGAACACCCCACCGGGTCCCCAGGGTCTTTGCAGGGCGAGCGCAGTTTCCCAGTCAGTGTGAGGGGCCGGCTGGGACTCCACCTATCTAACCAGCTTCCAGGTAATGTGAGGACCACCTTGAGGGGCAATGGATATTGGGGAGCTGGGCTGCTGGGAGGATGCTTTCTGGAATCAAGGGCTTAAGTCCTGAGTGCCGGGCTTACTTCCTGGCTCTGTGACCCTGAGCAAGTGACTCACGCTCTCTGGGCTGCAGTTTCTTCGTTAGTCAAATGGGGATCACAGAGTGTCTCAGGATGGCCAAGAAGACTGAGTGACGTAAGCTTGTGGAGCTCAGAGGCTGGGATGGAATGAACACTCAGTACCTATAGGGGGTTAAGTTATTACTAGCAACACGTTATGTCAATGTCAAAAGCTAATATTAGGAAGATCAGGGCAAGCAGGGAGGAATGTGGTCTCAAGGCTGCTGCCTTTCAAGGAGGTCACCCCAAGCTCTGGGCAGGGACCCCAAAGGCAGGAACTCTGCTCTCCTGATAGCTTCAGTATCAGGGAGGGTTGAATCCCATCAGTAGCATGAAGGGAGATGTCATAAATCAGCTCATCCCCTGGAGCCTGCTGACTACCAGCCAGTCCCGGAATGAGGTCTGGTCCAGAGTGAAGCCAGTGGGCAAGGGTGGTGGCAGGAGCAAAGGATGACTGAGACCGCCCCCTGACCCCTGCCACTGCCACCAGATCCCTGCTTATAAGGTGGATTTCCCGGGACTAAACAAGAAATAAGACCTGCAAGAAGCAGTGGAAAATCCTCTCGTGCGTTTATTTATTTACTACCTGCCAATTCCTTAAATCACACAACCTGGCAGGGGCAGCCTGAAGGCTGTAAGGACACGGGACGCCGCCCACAGCCCCGCCCCAGGATCCAGGTAAGCATCCTGCCTGGATCAGCCTCCAGCCCGGTCCTGACCCACCTAGGGCCACGCTGTCTGGTACACACAGGCGCCCTCGTCCACGCACGTGGTATGGGAGGAGCTGGGCAGAGAGTAAACATGCTGATTTGAGGACTGGATGCAGATGGAAAAAGCCCAGTGAATCCACTACACACGGTCAGCCTGGAGGTACCTGGCTTGCCGTCAAGAGCAGGATTCTTCAGGCTGGGCTCTACGGACGCTGACCTGTGGGATCATCCTGTGTGGCGGGGCCCACCCTGTGCGAGGAAGGATGTTTATCCGCATTGCTGGCCTCTGCCGCTAGAAGTAGGGAGCATCCTCCCTGAGTCACGACCACCAGTCACGTCTCCAGATACAGCCAGACGTCCCCAGGGCGCTGTCATCCCGCTCGACAACCACAGCCGTAGAGTCTTGAGACGTCTTCTCATTGCACCCCGATACCTCCAGAGGAAGCGGGGTGGGGATGCTGAGGGTTTGTGAACTTGGCAGCGGGTGAGGGTTCAGTGGATACATGAGCCCCGTTTCTTGTCTGCAGGCTACCAGGAGACAGGGAGCCGATGGCATCTCAGATGCCAACCATGCTGAGGACTCAGCAATCGGCCTGTGGGTCCCCTCGCTTCCCAGCCTCCTCTGGCTCTGCGTGGAGAGGGGAGCCAGGCGGTTTGGAGGAGGCCGAGGGACAGGGGCCCCTGTGGAGGGCAGGGGGACGGGCTCAACAGGCAGCAGCCTCCACCCCACGCCCACCACGCGCCTCTCCGGGGCCCTGAGGTTCCCGGGAAAACATCTCGTGAAAGGGCAGGGCTAGAGCAGTGCGGGGTGCTCTCGCTGGAGGAGCCGCAGGCTGCGGAGGCTGAGTGGGGGAAAGGCAATGTGATCACAGAAACCTGATTTCTCTACACACTCTATCAGCTCCCCATCTGTTCCTTGATTAAATGTATTACCGCGCTCCCTCCCCACCAGCCCGCTGCCAGGACGTCTCTGGAGCCCTGATTACATCTGTGGAGAGCGAGCCTCAAACCTCGCAGATGAGCAGGCCTATCGATCAGCCTGGCAGCTGACGTTTGTTTTAAAATCTGGACAAGGGTGGGGAGTGGGAGCAGAGCTGGTCGGGGTGGGTGGGGTCTGGGGGGCCCTCGTACTTCCAAAGGAAAGCACCCCCCCATCCTTCTTTCTCACCTTGACAAGCCAGGGCCCGCTGCTAAGGTTAGCATCAGTATGGATTCACAGCTCCGTGACCTTGGACGAGCCACGGCCCCTTCTCAGCCTCTGTTTCCTTCTCTTCGTCCCGGGGGCGTCGGAGCAGGTGATTTTAGCATCTCTTCCAGAAGCAATGGACGGTTCACAGCTTGCGACTCCAAGGCTGGGGCGGGGACTCCAGCAGCCCCGATGCCCCCTGGGAGCTCGTTAGGAATGCAGGCTCCCAGGCCCAGCCCAGGCCCTGCCCAGGCCTGCTGCATCCGAACCTGCCTTTTAACAAGATCCCCGGGGGCTCCACGGGCACATTAAAGTGTGCAAAGTCCTTTCAGTGGCTCCGTTCACTGGGTGACTTCAGAGATGAATGTGTACAAGGACTCTCTCAAAGGGAATGCTTCACTGCACTCTCTGGCCTCAGAAAACTTCTGTAGAAATATTCTTCCCACACAAGAACCTTCACCTTGAAAAGGAGTCAGCTCTGAAGTCGCAGCCACTTCCTGTGTGTGGATCCCCAAGACGCCAGTGTTCATCTGATCAGCCATTTAATAAAACCCTGAGGGGTAAAAAGACAAGCAGGACCCAATCCCAGCCCTCAGGGAAGTACTCTCCTGTGGGAACATCACCGGCTCAATGGACATGAGTTTGAGCAAGCTCCAGGAGACGGTGAAGGACAGGGAAGCCTGTCGTGCTGCAGTCCATGGGGTTGCGAAGAGTCGGACACGACTGAGTGACCGCACAACAGCAAAGAATAGGTAGGACCTCCTCCAGGTTGAAAAGATGCCCGAGAGAAAAGCTAGTCCCATGTGATAATTACCAAGTATCTCGGTCTCCCGTCGGGGGTCTGACCAGATCCCCTGGAGCACCCTCAGCCTCTGTGAGCCTCTGCATTAGTTCCCCGGCACTGCTGTGATCAAGTACCAGAAACATGGTGGCTAAAAACAACAGGGGTCAACTTTCTCACAGTTCTGGAGAATGGAGTCTAAAATCCAGCTGTTGGCGGACCTGCGCTCCTTTGGAAAGCTCTAGGGAAGCTCTGCATTGGAAAAGACCCTGATGCTGGGAAAGATTGAAGGCAGGAGGAGAAAGGGACGACAGAGGATGAGATGTTGGATGGCATCACCGACATGATGGACATGAGTTTGAGTAAACTCCGGGAGTTGATGGACAGGAAGGCCTGGCACGCTGCAGTCCATGGGGTCACAACTGAGCGACTGAACTGAACTGAACTGAACTGAGGGAAGCTCTCTCTTGGCCTCTTCCCGCTTCTGGTGGCTCCTGACGCTCCTTGGCTTGTGGCCGTGTTGCTAAAACTGCTCTCTCATCTTCACACCACCTTCTCTTCTCTGGGAACCCCAAAGCTCCTTCTGCCTTTTTCTTATAAGGCCAGTTACGATGACATGCAGGGCTCAACTGGATAATCCAGGATAATCCTGCTTCAAAATCCTCAACCTAGTTACATCTGCAAAGGCTCTTTTTCTAAACCAGATCACAAATTCAGCAGGTCCAAATTTGACGTGTTATTTTTTTTTGGGGGGGGGCGCTATTTTTTAGCCTACTCCATGTTCCAGTCAAGATGTGGCTTCCTTGTGGGATCCTCAAGGATCCCTCTACATGGCTGAGCCTCAGTTTACCCTTCTGCAAATTGGGACAGTGGTTCCTATATGGGGGCTGTGTGCTTGAGTGTGCACTAGCATTCCCTGGAGTACTTGTTAAATACAGCAGCTATGCACCATCCCTAGATCGGAAAGTGTTAAGAAATAGCATTTCCAGCAGGTTTCCAGGAGATGCTGCGAATCACTGGATTAACAAAGTGGTGATTGACAAAAGTCCCCACCATAGATACTGAAGAAATCTATGTTGGTGAACAACCAACAAAAATGAAACCCACCAGCTCCACTTGGTGAATTGGGAAGACAGGGAGCAGAAGGCCTTTGCTTCTGGGAGAAGGAAAGCCCCTTAGGAGCAGGGCTGTGTCTGTCCATCTCCATGCGTAGCTTGCTGCTTGTGGTTCAACACTACACCCAGTCATCAGCCGTCAGTCAGGCACTGTGTCAGGAAGGGCCTTGCTAATATCAGTCCCCCCTGTCAGGGGCTTATCACGTGGCACTTAAATGCAAGTTAATGCAGACCTACATGGACCGGATATATGGGAAGTTATGGAAATTGTATGGAGGAGCAAACGATTGTCCTTTTGGAAGGAGGTCCCAAGGAAGTAGCAATGCCCACAGGGTTTGGGGAGGGAAGTAAAATTGGCAGAAGCTCTGGAGTGGTGCTCCAGGCAGAGGGAACAGCCTGTGCGATTGTAGGAGACACAGTGTGGCTCGATCACCACACCCAAGAGCTGGAGAGTCGTTACAGGAGATGCACTGGGGACCTCAGCCATGCCAGGAGGAGGAGAGCGTTCCTGCCTCCTGGGAGCAAGGATCTGTGTCCTGTGAGCACTGTGGGAGGTTCCAGGGCTTTCTTTGGGAGGGTGACTTGCTTTGCCTTCCCGAGATTGACTGTGCCAGTGGGGGGGTGGCGGACTGGATAAAGAGATTGGACACAGGGAGACCATTCAGGCAGCTGGTGAAACAATTCAGGCAACAGATGATCAGGGTCTAGACTAAACCACACACTGGGCACACGTCTGGCTTGATGGATGAAGGCGTGAGTGAACAAAAGAGCAAGTCGTCAGCTGAGCCAGTTTTACCGCATCTCAGAAGAGGCCGATTCGGAGGCCAGTGCCAGGGACACCCAGGTGTCCTCAGGCAATTTACACGGAAGCGGAAGCAGCTCTGCCTCCCTGCCAGAGGAGGGCTAAACTTCCCAGGCACCTCGACAATTCTGCGCTTCTCCCGAGAAAAGGGTACATCCTCTGTCATTATGCAGCCTGGGTTCTGCCCAGCATCCCGCAAAAGTTAAACTAGTTAATTTCTGCAGGGATTTTCCTTTAAGCCAGCATGACACAGGCTTTAAATCAATTTGAAATCTGTTGTCTACAGATCCACACGGAGAGGGTCCGCGGAGGACGGGCACAATGATTCTCATCAGTCAGTGGGCACAGGAGAAGCTGTCGCGGTTTGGGCTGCGGTGGGGAAATTCCGGTTTCCGTTGTGGGGCAAGGTTAGAGATCTGAGGCTACACCAGGAAGGCACAATGCTGAGTGCATGAGGACCTGAAGGGATGCAGGGAAGGGGCCCCCAAGGCAGGGCTGAGTGACAGAAGGAAAGTCGTTTCAAAGGGCTGGGCACGGTCTGGGGCTGCTGAGGTCCCCACCATGTTCGGGGACTTTGGCCCTGGCTCTCAGTGTCACTTTCCCTAGGATTCTCTTCACTAAATCCATCAAGCTGATAGAGTCGAGAAGAAAGTGGCAGGGTCTGGTTGGGGCAGCGGCAGTTGTGGTGGGCAGGGGGAAGGTCGGGGTGACTCATTAGCAGCCATTAGCAGCCTGCTTTGGTGTTCAAGATCACCAGGAACATTTATGAACAAAATCAATCTTGCCCCCGATACAAGGAGACAAGCCAGATTCACCAGCTCTGTCTTCTCGTCCAAATGGCTCTCTTCAGAATTCAGTTCAGTTCAGTTCAGTGGCTCGGTTGTGTCTGACTCTTTGCAACCCCATGGACTGCAGCACGCCAAGCCTCCCTGTCCATCACCAAATGCTATAACAGAGTCCATCCTGAAGCTCCCCCCACCCCAGGGAGGTTTCCAACTTGTTTGCCCTAAAGAGAAGGACTTGGGAGGTCGCTAATATGGCGCTGACCCTGGCCAGACCAGCAGGTCAGCTGGGGAGGAGGCAGAGGAAACGCTTCAAGGATGGGAAGCCCACTTTATAAGTCTGGGGTAGCCCCCATTGCTGGCAGGTTTGCAAGATACAGCTCTGCTCCATCCACTCCTCAGCCCAAGAAAGGGAACCTCCCCCCCCTTCTCCATAACAACCAAGATCAGTCAGGTGAGCTGGCTTAGCCAATCCTGACAGCAAGGGAGTCCAGTCAGGTGACTTGGCTTGACCAATCCTGACAGCTGGGGCTCAGTCAGGTGATCTGGCTTGGCCAATCCTAAAAGCCAGAGCCCAGCAAGGTGACCTTTCTTAGCCAATCCTGACAGCAAGGGGGTCCAGTCAGGTGACTTGGCTTGACCAATCCTGACAGCTGGGGCTCAGTCAGGTGATCTGGCTTGACCAATCCTAAAAGCCAGAGCCCAGCAAGGTGACTTTGCTTAGCCAATCCTGACAGCAAGGGGGTCCAGTCAGGTGACTTGGCTTGACCAATCCCAATAGCTGGGGCTCAGTCAGGAGACCTGCCTTGGCCAATCATACATTCCGCTTTGACTTTGGTGTGTGTAGTAGAAAGGCAGAGGGGCAGTTAGAATTTATTTGCCATGGCCTCTTGGGACAGGAGACATGTCAATCGACCATGGTGACAAAAGTGGCACAACCAGCCAGATCCTGCTGCCCAGCCTCCAGGACCTCCCTCGCTCCCTACTTGCTATGTATCTCTTCATCCTCCAAGTGATGCTGTGCATTCCAGGACCCTCCAAGAGCATTTACTTAGTCTAGATTTCTGTTGCTTGCAACCAGAATCCTGATGGATTCAGAGGGAAGTGCTCCAAAGTCTGTGAAAGACAGGGAAAAATGCCTTCCCATGGAGGATGGGAATAAAATGTCCTTCATCTGCCCAAGACTAGAAGATAGAGCTGAGAATTCCTCCTGCTCCTTCTTGCATTTCCTGCTGCAATGATTCCTTCCTGGAGGATGGATAACAGAGAGCTGACTCTGATCCTCCTTTTCTCCCCTAAAAAATATGAAGCTCTTACACCCAGTTCTTGCTTGAGGTCACGATGCCACCAAAATACAGGCATGAGAAGCTAAGGGTCCAGCCTGCCTCTGACAGCAACTCAAAGGAGTCACTACCAACACTATGGATGTGAGTTTGAGTAAGCTCCAGGAGCTGGTGATGGACAGGGAAGCCTGGCATGCTGCAATCCATGGGGTTGCAAAGAGTCAGACGTGACTGAGTGACTGAACTGAAGACCAATGACAATACATTGTCTTCCCGCCCGAGGGCAGCAGCCTGGCCTTATCTGGGGCAGGGGTGGTCTCTGAGAGGTTGGTGGGGATGAATTGTAACACCCCCACCAGTCCAGGGCTCTATGCTGGGTATGAGCCCAAGCACTTTCCATAAATGAATTTCATCTTCTCCTCAGGGCCACACAGCGGGTGGGGCTGCTGTCCCCATCTTAGGGATGAGAAAACTGAGGCTTAAAGAGGTTAACTAATCTGCCCAGGGTAACCCAGGGGTGGGAGAGGATGTGGAGGGATTTTGAGCAGCTGGCGCTGGAGTTCAGGAGCTGGAAGGAAGGCTGAGGAGGGAAGACAGAGAGGATGAGGCCTCGCAGAGCAGCAGGGCCTGCCGTGGGTGTGGGGGGAGGCAAGGTCTCCCGGCCTTTCCACTGATCCGCCTCAGACCACAGTGGGTCACACCAGGTCCCCAGGGCACCTCCCTGCTGGCCAGAGCCCAGCGCTCCTTGAATGATTCGACAAGTTTAACTGATGACTTATCAGCATCTGATTTGGAAGTGGCTATGTGGTTGGTACTCTCATCTTCTGTTAGTGGGAACAGCAGCAGGCTTTCCCTTCCAGGCCCGAGTTGTCCGCTTAACTGGCTCCCGAAGGGCTCTGGGCTCAGGGTCCTGGACCCCAGGCAGCTGCTCCTCTGAGGTCAGCCTCCCCACCTCTGCCCCGTCACCCCGGCCTAATTCAGGGTCAGGTGTGATGTCCCCAGAAGGGCATTCGGGTCTGTGCCTGGGACCATTTGCATTGGATTTCAGGGAGTAAGGGGGGCTGAGTCCGCACCTGGGAGCCCACAGGGGTCAAGCAGAGCAGACCAAGGAGCCGATGTCAGATGGGGTCTCCCTGTCCCGTGAAATCTAGAGGAAGCGGCCATGCCCCTTTCACCTCCAGGGAGACCACAGTCATGCCCCCCCAGGGACCTTCCGGCCCTGTAATCCTCTGTCTTCGGGTTTGACTTCACTTCTGGACTGAACACCTGCCCACATCTGTCCTGGGCCCCGGCAGGCCCTTTCTTGATCCCCATCAAATAAAACAAAGCCGCTCTTGCTCTCCTTCCTTCAAGTGCTCAAAGCCGTCGGGGGTGCTGAGAGAAATTGAGCAACGTAGCGCAGAGCTTTGCGACTTCCTGGTCACGGAGTCCTGGGGCCGGCGTGACAGCGTCACTCTCCATCAGGCATTCGTCCCCGGTGGTGCTCAGATCTCCTCTCTCCATCCCGCTGGCTCCTTTTCTCCCTCTCTGCCCCATCTCTCCCTTGTCCCCATCCCTCTGACCACAGTTTCCTCTGTGGTGCAGGGAAGGGCTGCTTTCCCCGGCCCGTTTCTGTCTCCTGACCCATCAGGGCGGGGGGGATGTGAAGACGCGGGTGGTTCAAGGTCTGCTCCTTAGAACGGGGAAATAAATCTCTCCTCTGAACATGGTTCATCTGACCTCATGACAGCTCCGCAAGGTGGCTGCCCCTCACCACCCAGTCCACGCCGTCTAGGCTCAGAGGATCTGAGTGACCTGCCTGTTTGTTGTTACTGGGGCTTCCCTGGTGGCTCAGATGGTAAAGAATCTACCTGCAATGTGGGAGACCCGGGTTCGATCCCTGGGTTGGGAAGATCCTCTGGAGAGGGAAACAGCAAACCACTCTAGGTTTCTCGCCTGGGAAATCTCATGGACAGAGGAGCCTGGCAGGCTACAGTCTATGGGGGTCACAAAGGGTTGGACCGAACTGAGCGAGTAACAGCATTCATAGCAGAGATCAAATGTGTGCTCAGGCTGGTCTGAAGCACCTTCTTGCAGGAGATGGGCGGGGGGTGGAGGAGCGTAGTGAGAGGCAGCTGTAGGGCTTGCTCAGGAGGTGCGGGTGGGAGTGGGTCTCCGTGGAGGACTTCCCTTGACCGGAGAGGAGGCATCCACCAGGAAGACCATCTAGCTGCAGCCGGTGGCAGCGAGGAGGGCAGAGGAGGGGACAGAGGCTGGCAGGGAGGAGGGGGCGGTGGGGAGGCAGAGCCGGGGGCAGATAGGCAGGGCTCAGGAGGCCTGGTCCTCGATACAAAGTGCTCTGATGTGCTGACTTCAGGCCTGTAGCTTCGGCTCCAGCCGCATGGGCCATAGATGGGCCCACAGCCTCCCCATTGCTGCGTCTCCCTGGGCTCCAGTGATCCTGCAAAAACTAACACGCCGGCGCTCAGCTGCCCCCAACTTGGCCACACAGCCCCCTGAATCCACGCCCTGTGTTTCTGCACCTCACTGGCTCGGCTCCCCGGGGATGTCAGGGGAAGGCCTTCCAAATTCACTTTGTTCACGCCTTTCTCTGGCCTCTCCCTGCAATGCGCCTGGCAAATGAAAAACCCAAGGATCAATGCCAGAAAATTGACTCTCACTGCTCACCCTTGCCAGAGAAGAGGCTTTCACCTCGCCCACTTTGGGTCTGAGGAGGGAGGTGGGGTGGTGGGGGGTGCTCTGATCCCTTAAATTCTGTCTTCTCTCGGGGGCATGAGCCCTATATCTCAGGGCTGAGTGATTTTTTTATGTCACCAGTCACTGAGGCCATTGATGTGGCCTTTGGGGTGGAAGGGCAGATGATGAAGCTTGCGCCCGGCTGGGGATTTGGGGCTCACTCCCAGCGTCACAGCACTAATGCAAGCTGGGGCACAGATGCCTTGTGGCCCGCCCTTCTCAGGCTGAATGGCCGCCAGGCCCCCTGCAGTTTTTCTCTCTGGCTTGTGAATGCACTTAAGGACTGAGTTCTCATTACAAATGGAGTCAAAGAGTTGCAGGCACCTTCTCAAAGGCTTGTAGGAAACCAGCTCAGAAACAGCTTGATTCCTAGTCTGGCTTCCCTGGTGGCTGAGAGGTAAAGATTCCACCTGCAATGAAGGAATTTCAGGAGACACAGGTTCGATCCCTGAGTTGGGAAGATCCCTTGAAGGAGGGCATGGCAACCCTCTCCAGTATTCTTGCCTGGGAAATCCCATGGACAGAGGAGCCTGGCGGGAGACAGTCCATAGGATCATAAAGAGTTGAACACGACTTACTGGCTGAGCACCCACCTCCATGCAGTGGATTTTCTCCTCATTTGCTCTTTGGTATAACTAAGGTGGTGGGGAAAGAATCGAGGCAGGAAAGGCTGTTTTCACCTGGATGTTTATGTCCTGGGCCAGCTCCGATCAGTCCAGCCTAGGCCGGTGCAAAGTCACTGCAGGAAGACCTTGCGCTGCTCTTTCCTGCCACACGTCTCCAGGGCGAGAGTCCCACTGATGGGAACAGCAGTGATACCGCCAAGGAAGCTGAGCCTTTTGGTGCTTCTGAGGCAAAGAGCACAATCCCACTGTGTGAGATATGATTCTCAGAGAAACAGAACCAACAGCGTATATGTGTGTGTGCACACGCGCGCGCACCTGCTCTTGTGTGCACAAAGAGATCTGTTATACGGGCTTGGCTCCCACAATTACAGAGGCTGAGAGACTAAGGCAAACCCGTGATGTGCTTGCAGCCCAGTCCCGAGGCCTGAGGACCAGGAGACCCACGGCTGTGAGTTCTGGCCCAGAGCCAGCAGGCTCCAGACCCCAGAAGAGCCACATTTCGGGTGAGTCCATGGCAGGAGGAGTTCCCTCTGACTCAGCCTTTTTGTTCTGTTTAAATCTCCCAGGGATTCAGTAAGGCCCACCCATGTTAGAGCAAGTTATCTGTTTTGCTCAGTCTACTGACTGCAATGAAAATTCTGCCCTGAAAATTCTCACACACTCACCCAGAAAAAGGTTTGACCAGAGGTCCAGGCACCCTGTGACCCACTCAGGTTGGAATGACATTAACCATCATACCACAGTCTAAGCAGAGAGAAGCAAGGACGAGCTGCTGCTGCTGCTAAGTCGCTTCAGTCGTGTCCAGCTCTGTGCGACCCCATAGACGGCAGCCCACCAGGCTCCCCCGTCCCTGGGATCCTCTAGGCAAGAACACTGGAGTGGGTTGCCATTTCCTTCTCCAATGCATAAAAGTGAAAAGTGAAAGTGAAGTCGCTCATTCGTGCCTGACTCTTAGCGACCCCATGGGCTGCAGCCCACCAGGCTCCTCCATCCATGGGATTTTCCAGGCAAGAGGACTGGAGTGGACGAGGGAAGATACCAATTTCCAAGACTGACTGCAAGGGCGTTTACAGTGGTGGGTGTGTGCTCTGGATCCGGCCTGCCTGAGTTCAGACCCTGTCTCTGCCGTGACTTGTGAACTCCGTGTGTTTATTTGCTTGTCCACAAGGCGGGGATCTCACCACCACCTTCCTCATCTATTGCTTTGAGGACTGAAGCATTAACGTCCGTAAAACTCTCACAATATGGCTGAGCAAACCCTAAGCACACAAGAAATGTGAGTTATTCGTATTCTCCTACAGGAAGTGGGAGATTAGCGTGTCGGGTACCAGCTGTTGTGTTGAGAGTGCTTGTTGAGGCGGGGATTGCGGTGGTGGTGATGGGACTGCGTGGAGGTGTCGGAGAGCCGAGACTAGGGGGTAGCTCCTGCTTGCCACCCCTACACCCCCCTGGAGTAGGAGGTCTCCTGGGCTCTCGGAGATTGTAGGAAGAGAAGGTCTAAGGGTGGGAGGGTTTCTGTCTGGTGATTCGGCATAGCCCTAGCTGCCTTGGGAAACAAATTCTTGACTGTCTCCTGCCTTGTCTTCCCCGAAGTGTCCCCATGGGCACGAGGTTCCAGCAAAACCTTGCGAGTTGTCGAAAATGCTTCCTAGAGTCGCCTTGAGTCTGGTGGCCCAAGCGTGCTTTCTCATCTCCCCGAACTGGCCCTTGACTGTGGACTCTGCAGCCCTCCTAAGTTCTGTCTCTTCCCAGCTGCGGGTCCGTTCCTCGCCGGTGCTGACCCCGGATAATCTGCTCTCATCCTCTGCCCCCTTAGAGTGCTCGCTGGCCTGACAGCCACATTAAGACAGAATCTCGTAGTTCTGGTTCCTGGCCCCGTTGTACTGTGGAACAGACTGGCGCGTCTCTATTCCCCATGGTGCCTGAATCCCATGTCAGCTCTTACTGAGCACTTACTGAGAGCCAAGGTAATGAGGATCCCCCTCCCCCATCCTAGCTGTGCATGCCGGAGGGACCCTTACGTGTAAATCCAGGGGTGGGAGGGAGGGCGATACTCCCAGGGATACTGACATCTGCGGCTTCTAGAATTCAGGTCTCCAAACCTTTCCCCCTACTTTTGGAAAAAGGGACGCTGCCTCTCTAAAACATTGTAGCTGATGGGACTGGAGCCCCTGGACCATCCAAATCATCCCTGTTTATTCAGAGAATGCCTGCTTCCAAACAGAAGTCGGTGACCTCACGACACCCGGCCCGAGCCTCGGGGGAGGGGGCCTCAGCCTGAGATCCCCCCAAAGCAGACTCTGAGATGAGGGTTTGGGTGCAGGTAGTTTACTAGGGGGCCAATCCAGGAGGTATATGAGGGGGTGGGGAGAGTGAGACAGGAGGAAGGAAAGCTGTGCAGAGCATCAGTGAGTGAGTTACCACCACGGCAGGCAGTTCACCCTGAGGGGCCCCGGGGCTGGGGTGTGTCTCCACTGATCCGTCCCACTTGGGCTGAGAGGATGGGAAGGAACCTCTGAACTTGCAGGCTGCTCCATCCTGGAGACCTGTTTTAGCCCAGGAGGCATAGATACCCGGGCCAGGGTGAGCTCTGCCTCCAGGGGGCCTCCGCTGCAGACTAAGGGCCCACAGGTGAGGACTGGTCACCTCTGCTGGGGGGCGGGGGCTCTGGAAACTAAGGGACACTCAGACAGGTGGGCAGAGGCCACTCAGGACCCATTCCAAGCAGGCCAAGAAGGAAGTGCTAGGCAAGCTTCCCCCGGGTTTCTCTCCATCACCGTCTCCCGCCTTGGGTGGCCTCTCACATCACTAGGCCCAGGTCCCTCGTGTCCCAGGAGAGGCAGAGAAGATAGCACATGGCAAGAAACCAGCTTCCTCGGGCCAAGGGGAAGGAGAGAACAGAAAAGGTAGAGCCTTAAAATACCCCTCAACTGTTTAAGGATTGGAGATTTGCACTAAATCTCAGGAAAAGGAGTAATTACGCTGTCAGCAAAGGTGATATAATTTTTAAGACTCAGTTTCACAGCCGTAATTTTTCCTCATCCTCCCCGTGTCTCCCCAGGGGATTTAGGGACCAATTACCTGTCAGTTTGCTGAGAGGTTCCCAAGCAGGAAGGCATCACTTGCCGTGGCTTCTAGAAGCCCGACTTGACAGCAAGGTGGCTGAAAGCTGGGAGGGGCACCCTGTCTGCTGCTGGAGGCGAGGGTTCGGAGCTTCAGGGAGGATCCCAGGAGAAAAAGAAAGGCTGGACCCCGATCAGCCCTGACTCAGGGAATACCATCCCCACGTTTTCCTAATAAATGAAACCTGCCAGAGGCCTGGGGTGAGGGTGGAGGAGGGAGTGGCAAGGGGCTGGGGCTTCTGGGCCGTAGAGGGTCTTCTAGCAAAACCCAAGCTTGTGGGGGCAGGCCACGCCCTTTAAGCCCAGTACAGGCGGGCATATGGAGGGAGTGGCTAGAACAGCTATAAATGCCTGGGTTCTGCAGTCGGATTCAACCCTCGGGGAGTCCCAGCCCTGAGTGACCTTGGGCAGTTACTTAACCTCTCGGTTCCTTAGGGGAAAATGGGTGGATGGAATCTACCTTATCAGGTTGTTGGTTGTCACGATGTGGTCTTACCTCTATCTAGTGCTCGGTTCCTGCCTGGGGTTACCCAGCCTCTCTTGCACACCACGGCGGACAGAGAGCTCTCTCGGAGAGGCAGCCCAGGTCCGCTTCGGCCCACTCGGCTAATCCTGACCAGCTCAGAGTCTCTCCTCTGCTGTTTACTCGCTGCTGTTCGGTCTCTCGGTCACGTCCAACTCTTTGCAACCCCATGGACTGTAGCCCGCCAGGCGCCTCTGTCTACGGGATTTCCCAGGCAAGAATACTGGCATGGGTTGCCATTTCCTCCTCTAGGGGATCCTAGGGATCGAATCTGCGTCTCCTGCATTGCAGGCGGATTCTTTACCTCTGAGCTACCAGGGAAGCCCTGCTCACACACTGATGTCATTTAAACCCTCAAAGATCACTTGTGTGGCTCTCACCAAGCTCTAGGGGTCAACTGTCAACACCAGCAACCCCCTCCCCACTCCATTCAGTGGGGTCACAGTGGAGGTCCCCTTTGGAGCCCATGCTTGAGAGACAGTTAAGGTCCACCGACCCCTGGCCTAGGTGAACTGACTCCAGGAGACCCCCCAGGCCTGTCAGTGTGAACTCAGGGTACATCTTTGCTGACCAGTGGGACCATCTCATCTTTATCCTTTCCCCCACTTTCCCCTTGTTCCTGAAGCCCCAGGAATTCGAGCAGCGTCTCTCTAACAGACATCACTCCAGGGGGCCGATCAGCTTGGGCTCCCTTCTGGCTTGGGCTGTCCTGGGATGTGTTCCTGTTCCGACCAGCAGAGGACGCTGTGCTCCATGTCATCCTGCATCCCCAGACAGCTAGGGTGCTGCTGGGAGCTGAGGACTCAGGGATGGTCCAGACCTACCAGGAGCTCACTTCTCTCGGGACCCCTCGTCCCAAGGAGCATCTCGTGGGAGGGGAGTGGGCTCTGATGAAGGCGTGTGGGAACCTTGGCAGATACCAGCCTGTATTAACACAGTATAAAGCCAATATTTTGCCACAAGAGCCCCCTTCACTGCCTCTTTCCAAGCAGGGCTCAGCTTCCTCAATAGGATACAGTAGAGCCTAGTGGTGAAGATCAGGGGACCCTGGAGCCAGACCATCTAGTTCAAATCCTGACTCACCTGCTCCCAGGCCGGATGCCTCAATTTGCCCATCTATACAATGGGGATGATATCTGGGATGTTATGAAAGTTAAACGAGTTAATACGCATAGAGCATTTAAGGACCATCAGCCTGTACCTTGAGTGTCTGTGGCAACTTGCCGCTGACCCCAGACTTGCATGCCCCTCAAATGCAAAAGTCCTGCAGGTAACCACGCTCCGTACACGGCAGTCTCATGGTTGCTGCAGTTCAACTGTGCCCACCCTCCTCAAGCTGCTTGTCAAAGGACTTCTCCCATCCTCCCAGGACTTCTCTCTTGGTGACATTCCAGTCACCTGACTGAGCCGTGTGAACTGGATGTTTGGACACCCACCCAGCTTGCTCAGCTGGCCCTGACTTGGAGGGTTCTCATCCTCTGGAAGCCTTCCTAGGTCTGTAGGATGAGAGGAATGGGCTTCCATGGGACCTCCTCCAGACTCTGCAGGGCATCCTGGTGGGACTTGCTCATGTTAAGCTATTCACCATTTGAG
Organism: Odocoileus virginianus; assembly: GCF_023699985.2. Classification (NCBI taxonomy): domain Eukaryota; kingdom Metazoa; phylum Chordata; class Mammalia; order Artiodactyla; family Cervidae; genus Odocoileus; species Odocoileus virginianus. The sequence continues at coordinate 54,483,868 of NC_069690.1, forward strand.
TCCTTGTACCTTATAGACCTTGGATTTGAACCCATGGCATGAATAACTAGCACCTAATCTTCTAACCTATGACTCTCTGCTTCTCCCCATCCTCTTTGCTCCCATATAATTATACGGGTTCGGATACACAGGGTCATGGAAATCACTCATTTCTTCAAATTTTGTGACCTGCATGCTTTAAAATATGAGCTTCCCACCTCAGAATGTAGGCACTATTTGAATTGCTGGCTGTGATGACCAGAAGGTTCTTTACTGGAACGTCCATCCATGTCAGCAACAGAACTGTCTAAGCCATTCTCCTTACCTTGCAGGTGGGGAAACACTCCCCCTATAACAATCACACTGTTGGCTGGTGTAGAGCCAAGCCCCTGGCCCCTCACTTGCTCTGGGCTCCTTTAACCACACCGGCCTGGCTTCGTGGTGGGTCTCACAAGCCAGCTGGGCGCGTCCTTCCTCCTGTAGGTCTGAGGACTCAGGGTCTGTCTTCTCGTGCTCTCCCACCTCTGGATCTTCCATGGGAGGCAGCTCTTCTTGGCTTAGGCAGTCCCTCAGACCAAACGGAAAGCTGCAAAGAATGGGAAGGGGCATGTGACCTTGTACTGTTCTCAGGCAACCCCTGCGACGTCATCCCATCCTCCAGGTGCTGCCCAAGAGGAAGAAGCAGTGAGGGATGGAATGACTGGAGAAGGATAAAGAGGCTAGAAAAGCCATGTGTAGGATAATGAAAAATGTCAGCACTAGAAACTGGGAGGTGTTTTTCCTTCCTTCCTCCTGCCCACCTACCGTGGGTACTGATAAGAGACACCAGGATCCAATAGGCTCTATCAGGCCAGCAAGTTTGGGGGAGAATTTGGGCTTAGACAGCCCTGGCCATCACCTACCGAGGACTCTTCCTTAATCAGAGCCAGCCTCTCCACCCTCGAGGATGCTGGTTGAACCTGCCATCATAGTTAAAGGTATGGCTTTTGAGTCAGGCCACCTTGCGTTTACTCCCCAAGCTGGTGGCTTTCGACCTATGAGACAGAAGTCATGACCTAGGTTCCACGTCAGTAAAATGGAGATGAACGGTACCAGCTCCAATGACGATGGAGAGATTTAAACCTGACAAGGCAGGCCAAGCAGCTGGTGCACAGAAATGCTTAATAAATGTATGGTTTCTGTTTTTACTGGAAAGCGGGAGGAGAGGACAGTCTGCCACTATTTCTCTACCCTGCCACATCTTAGGATGTCTGACTGCAACCAGGAAGGGACACTCAGGTTTCTGGAACAAATCAGGGGCCACCCCCTACCCACCCCAGTACCTGAGGACCAGCACGGCTCCCAAGGACCACGGGAACTGGGTCCCTTAACATCATGCATGATTGAGGCAGTTGGGAAAATAATTAAGTGCTAACTTGTCATTTTTTAAATGAAGTTCTGGAGTTAGAGATTTATAATTGCTAATGAGCCAGGCTAATAATTAGTTGCTTTATAATAAGGGCGATGATCACTCAGACAGAGGCAGAGAGAGCCAGGCTCTGGCCTAATTTTTCTCCTGTAATTATGTGACATGCCCAACTGCCTGGAACTCCTCTCACCCTTCCCTCCTTCTGCTTCAGTGCAGTGCCAAGCTGCCCTGGCACTGTCCCCGTTTCCCACCACACTCCACCCACTGGACCCTGGAGTCCAGCACCTCCTGCTGGGCAGCCATTCCCTAAGAGGGTTGGGGTTGAGACGATACCTATCTCTGGGCTTCTCCCAAATTCCTACACCCACCTTCTACCTCGGGGAGGGGTTTGGAGCTCCTGTCCTTCCCCCGTGGGGGCTCAGAGCCAGAGGTTGCCCAGCAGTAGGTCTGCTCCTGCAGCGGGCAGACAGGGGTCCCTGAAAATGCCTTGTGTTAACCATTCCAGGTGATGAAACTGAACTGTTACCAGGAGAGAAAGCCCGTTCAGAGATGAGGGTGCCCATCCTCCAGCCTCAGCTTCTCAAGGGCAGAATGGAAAGAGCGTTGGACAGGAAAGCACAGAACATGGTGTAGAGCCTATGTCTGAGACTGCCTGGCTGACCACCCTGGGCAAACTGGTCAACATCTTGGAGCCCGTTTGTCTGAGCATGAAGTGACACAGCTGGGCTAAAGAGACTAAGTTCTTCTCTAGCCCTGAGCCTCTAGGGGTTGAGGTCTCTGTGTCATGGATGTGGCTTCCAGAAGAATGCAGGAGGACCCAAGGGTATCCCCCTGTATGGTGGAAAGCTTCAGCAGCTCTTGGGGCATGGAGTGGGGGCGCGAGGAAGGGAGGGTCCCAGGGGAGCAGATGAAGGAGCTGATAGAGACACACAGAGAGACACCCTCTCTCGCTGTTGTCTTGTGACCTTGGACTCAGAAGAACAGGTATTTCTACTGCTTGGGGGTAGACCAGAGCTCCAAGCAGCCCGTGTCTTTGTCCTCAGGCGCTTGGCATCTATTTTGAATCAAGCAGATAAATCATAACGTGGAGTGTTGGTTCATTCCACAATGAGTGGGAATGGTTATCACCCCTGCCTCCACCCACACCTCCTGGGGCCTCCAAAGGCTGAGGAGGCTCTGTGACATGACTAGTAAAGGGGCTTCCCTGGGGGCTCAGATGGTAAAGAATCCCCCTGCAATGCAGGAGACCTGGGTTCGATCCCTGGGTTGGGAAGACCCCCTAGAGAAGGAAATGGCAACCCACTCCTATATTCTTGCCTGGAGAATTCCATGGACAGAGGAGCCTGGTGGGCTACAGTTCGAGGGGTCGCAGAGTCAGACACGACTGAGGGATAAATAAACAGACGCTGTGTGTAAGCCACGAAAGACACACTGACCTGATGGGGCTTGCGTTCTGGGGTCCATGATAGATTTCAGGGGCTCTGTGAACCGGAGTGGGGAAACATACACCCTTATTTTCATCAGCCTTAAATAAAAGTGATCATTTCCCTTAACTATGAATATAGGTGACAAACCACAGAAACAGTAGCAGCTCTTGAAACTTCTGCACCAACAGAAAACACAGATATGTTCATATCATACAACAGCCCTGGCAGGTATCTCAAAACATTATTTATGCTCATCGCTACTTTGAAATTACAGTAGTTATTAGATCTGCAGCTAGGGCTATATTAAAATGCAAGATTAATGTATTAATGAAAGAGCACATGAATTACCATGCATTTGTTTTTCAAACCACAAATTGCTACAGGTTTGGTGTGGTTTTTTTAAAATAATATTTTGATAATCATGTTTCAATATAATTGCTTTTTAGGATAATTCTATGTGTTTTGTCCTCTCTGCTCCCCCTCCACCCATCCCTTTTTAGTATGGGGCAGGTTGGAGCATCACCATTGATGGGTATCGACAGCTCATTCAGGAGATGAGACACAGAGGAGGCCAGAACTTCAGGAGGGAGCAAGGGTGTTAATACGACCCAAGGATGGGAAGGAGACGCAGCGAGAAGGCTGGGGCTGAGAGCACTGAGTGCCTGCGCCCTGCTGACTGCAGTGGGGTGGTGGGGGGTGAGCCTGTCGAATCCTTGTCCCCACCACATTTTGGATTCTGTATATGTGGGCTATGTTGCTGGAACCAGGAAAGGAGACAGATGGAGTTGGATCACGTGGTGCTGTGGGCTCTGGGGTGGGTGCTGAGTGCCCCCCAACTGCAGCTCAACACGGCTGTTGGTTCCTCCAATGTGGCAGCCACTTGCCGAGGGAGCCATCACGAACCCAACTGGACAAGAAGATTTCTCAGTGCTGCCTCTCCTGCCTGCTTCCTTCCAAGATGAAGAGCACATTCCAGGGATAAACGTGTGTCCATTCATTCAGCGAATCTATTGAGACTTTACTAAGAGTGTGACATTGAATAGCTCTTGCTATCAGGAGCTCAGGATAGGGGTCTCCCTGGTGGTCCAGTGGTGAAGAATCCACCTAACAAGGCAGGAGACGTGGGTTGCATCCCTGGTCCGGAACCGAGATCCCACGTGTTCCCAGGCACCTACGCCCGTAAGCCACAGTCATTGGGCCTGTGCTCCGGAGCCCGGGAGCCGCAGCTCCTGGGCCTGAGTGCTGCAGTTCCTGAAGCCCGCGGACTGGAACCTGTGCTCCCCAACAGGAGAGGCCACTGAGGCTGAAGATTAGCCCCTGCTCTCTCGGCAACTGGAGAAGGCCCGTGCCCATTCGGCAGTGAAGACCCAGCACAGCCAGAAATAAAAAATAAATATTAAACAGAAAAAAAAAAAAGGAGCTCAGGATAAAGCTGGGGAGATATCCATCAGGCAAATAGTATGCCAATAGTTAGTGACAATTAATGAATAAAAATGCCTAGTCATTGATATCCAGGGCAGTGAGCAACTCTGACAGAGGACTGTATCTCCTACAACAAGCCTAACTCTCAGTGGCCCCCAGAGATTCCCACTGCTGTGTGTTACTTGCTTCTGATTTCCTGTTTTGCGGGAAATTGAAAAATTCAGTGTTAGATTCCCTGGACCTGAAATGGTAACCACGCACTCTGGATTTTTTAGAACAGCTCTGATTTCAAGAACACCATTCCTTTGTGCCCATAAACCACTGAAACACCAATATTTCAGCAACTGAACAACGTCTCTTAGATTGCCACCTCCGGAATACACTCACATGCAAACCCTCTCAGGCTGTGGGTCCTGATTTGGGGTTTGAAAAGTGTATCGTTGGGGGATTGTACGGCTCTTCCACCCTGGCTTCCTCCTGCCCACCTCCAATCTACCTCAGACAGTGCTGTTGCAAGGAAACAAGAAGTCACTCTGAAATTAGAGTAAGCAGGATGGAAAGAGGAGGTGAGGCTGCGACAGAAAGAGATCAGAGAATTCATTCTTGAGTCACGTGGGGAAGGACGTTTCTCCCCTGTTCTGTGTATCGATCATCAAGCATTTTGCTCTCCCTCAGCCAGTACAGTCCCTCTTTAAAGTCTCTGTGTGTGTTGGAAGAGCCTAAGCTGTGGAGTGATTGGGCAAATTAAGCCTGGATGTAAAAGTCTTTCTGCTTGGAAGGTGCGAGGCTCTGGCAAGGAGGCAGCCAGCGCCTCTGCTGGGGTGGGCTTTAGCAGCAGTGGTTTGATCCTGCTTTTCAAACAAAGACAAAGGTGTCTTTATCGAGGGCAGTAGTGGAATAGCCTTTCCATCCTCTAGGAGACAGCCCTCATTCATGGTCCTGGGTCATAGAGATGGGGGCTGACAGCTGTCATTTACTTAACGTGTACCAAGAGGCTGGCCCCCAGGACAGCACTTTATATGGGCGACCTCATCTAACCCTGATGGTCCTAGGACGCGCGTTGCTGTTGCTCAGACATGTCCTAAGCTTTTGTGACCCCATGGACTATTGTAGCCTCCAGGCTCCTCTGTCCATGGGATTCTCCAGGCAAGACTAATGGAGTGGGCTGCCATATTCTTCTCCAGGGCACCTTCCCGACCCAGGGATTGAACCTGTGTCTCCTGCCTTGGCGGGCGGATTCTTTGACATGGAGCCACCAGGGAAAGCCCTGGGAAGTATGTACTGTGACTCCAATGAGAAACCGAGACTCACAGGGTTAAATATCTTGTTCAGTTTCATACAACCTGTGAGTCATGGAACCAGGAAAGTCTGGTCCCAGCACTCATTCTGAGACACCACTCCATGCCATCTAGGGCAGGGCCACTCCAAATGCTATTAAGGGCAGAGCCACCCCTAATTCAGCAACAAGCCTTCTGGAAGAAACAAACTCCTGGGCGGATTTTAGAGAGCAGTGTAGCCTGGCAAAGGTCGACTGGGAAGAGAGGAAACTGATACTTGTGTCTATCTCACATGTGCTTGATATTGTGCGGGAAGACCTACCCACACGTTTCTTTAATTCTGCAGACGATTGCTGGAGTTGGGCGTAATGATTCCCATTTTGTAGATGGGAAAACTGAGTCTGTACAATAACCCGAGATTGCAGTCAGTAAACAGGAAATAACTTCCTGGCACTAATTCCATACTCTATTCATGTCTTCATTTAACAAGCCACAAGTTCAGGGGAAGAGGGTAGGAGGATGCTAAGGAACAATCGGCAAAAAGTGTTACAAATTAGGTTGAAAATTGCCTCCAAATGCCTCTTCCAGGAAGCCCACAAAGATTGGCATTTGCTTTGGTTTAATACCAACGTGAGAGCCTTGAGCTCAGCAGACCCCTTAACAAAATCACTTGTTGAATGAGACTGGTGGATATGCGATTGAATGAACACACACCTGTTTTAATATCACTTTAAAAAGAGCAGGCACCCTCTCTTGTTTGGGGTCGTCCCACCCGTCTCTTTGACCCTGATTCTGTCTTGTCTCTTTCTGCGTGTCTCTGATCTGTCACTCCCAATTTTCCCGTCTTCAATCGTTAAGAACTGGGAGGGAAAGACACGGCTCCAACTCTCCAGCTGCCTCCTCACTGCTGTTGAGCTTCAGAGCACAGTATTTAAATCCTGTTAAATAACCTGTTTTCACGGGCAATCGCAGCCAGGTTAGTAAATTACCTGCTCACTCACTCTTTAGGCAAAACCGACATCCCAGGTCCACAGAAAATTGGCCATTGTCCTTTAATGGTGGAGTTGAACAGAGCAAATGGTTGCACTTTAAAAGAAAGTTGTTCCCACTCAGACAAAAAGTTCAGCCTACTGCTCTGGAAATTTCCAGTTCATGGCCCATTTCTCTCCAGGTATAAAGGAGAAAATAAATACCCTTGCAAGGCAAGTGATTAATTTCAGCCAGCATGTTCAAGGTTCCCGCTGATGGCTGGCTCTTGGACTCTTAATCGGTGGCCCCGGCCAGGTGGGGGGTCCCATCTCTGCGATTTCACACTGGCAGCTTCTCCGTGTCCACGTGACTTTGGGGCACGGAAGGATTAGACCTTTCCTCACTCTCCGGAAGATGGAGAGGCTGGCGGGCGATGACTCATTTTTCCCCCTGAATCTAGGTGGCTCTGACCCTGGTTCTTGCTGTGATCACCGCGGTCACCTCCGTACCCTGAATAGGCACCAGCGTGTGCGTGGCTCCACGTTCAGCGAATGGCAGGGGGATGCTGGGAGGTGCGCGGTGTGAATGCACTGGTGAGTTCAGCAGCATCAGCGACTGTTTCTGAGGGTGGCTCAGAAGATGTCCGGGTAGCCAGGTCACTAGTGGATGGCCCAGATCGTAAGCCACTAGTTTTTGTTACACTCAGCAGCACCCCCAGAAATGGCATCTCCTTCCCCGCCTTGGCCTGGAACCAGTCACATCTTGGAACCCAGTCACCTGTTGCTGTGTAACCAGTTACCCCAAGCTTGGTGGCTTCAAATGATAACCATGTATTCAGTCCCGATTCTGCAGGGCTGGGCTCAGCTGGTCTGGAGTCTTTACTGATGCGAACCAGACGCCTGTGAGCTCAGGAGCTCAGCTGGGTGGCTGAGCCAGGAGCTGTCTGATTCAGAGTGTCCTCAGCCCGGCCACTGGGATGGCTTGATGGGGATCCCCTCACCACGCTGTGCTTCATCTTCCATGAGCTTGTCCATGGTGGTCTCAAGGTTCAGAGGGCAAGAGCAAAAGCTTTACAGCCTTATATACAAACATTGTCACTTCTACCTTGTCCTATCAGCCAGAGCAAGACCCAAGGGCAGATCAGACTCAAGGGGTGGTTGGATAGCATTCCTTCAAAATTCACGTCCTCTTGGAACTTCAGAATGTGACCTTATGTGAAAGTAGGATTTCATGCAGGTGTAATTAAAGCTACAGACAAGATCATTCTGAATTTGGGGTGGGCACTCAATCCAATGGAGCTTCCTTGGGTGGCTCATACGGTAAAGCACCTACCTGCAATGCAGGAGACCTGGGTTCAATCCTTGGGTTTGGAAGATCCCCTGGAGAAGGAAATGGCAACCCACTCCAGTATTCTTGCCTGGAGAATCTCATGGACAGAGGAGCCTGGTGGGCCACAGTCCATGGCGTTGCAAAGAGTCAGACATGAGTGAGCGACTAACACACTCAATCCAATGACTGGAGTTCTTATTAGAAGAAGAAAAAGACACAGAGGCAGACCCGGTGGGAAAGATGGGAAAGTTGGAGGCAGAGGTCGGGGTGAGGCAACTCTAAGCAAGGAAACCAAAGGCTGATGGCATCCACCCGAAGCAAGGAATAGATTGTCCCCTAGAGCTTTCGGAGGGAGCCTGGACCTGATGTTACCTTGACTGTGGACTTCCAGTCTCCAGAACGACAAGAGAATAAATTGTGTTGCTTAAGCCACCCAGTCTATGGTGTAATTTTTTTTTTTTATAGCAGCCCTGGGAAACCAATGCAGGTGGGAGGTAGACTTCATCTCTTGATAGGAGATGCAAAGCGTGAGGATACAGGAAGGCAGGAGAGATAGAAGCGCAGTTGCAATCTTGCACCTTCTCAGCTCACCAGTCCTCACTCTGTTCCTGGCAGGTACCTTGAAGCCAAGGAACAGCCATAGCGCGCCAGACGCCAGACATTCACGACGCCACAAGGCTCTACTCTGCCCAAGCTCCAGAGGGAGTGCGTGTCTGCGAGCTGACGCAGAGTCGTCACTGACAGATGCCTCTCCTCATCCCACTCCAAGTCGCCCCCCCGAGGAAGGCAGGGAGCCAGGAAGTTGAGGTCGTCAGGGTGCTGGGTACCGCACCTCTGGAGCATCTTCAGTGGCTCAGGTCCAGGTGGCCTGAGATGACCAGACCAGAACTTCCCCCGCTCCAGCTCTCCCCCACGCGCAGGAAGGAGCCCCTCCTTTGGATTTTCTCAGACATCCTGCCAGAAAAGGAGGTTCGGCAGAGATTTGGTTTCGATCCACCAACACCTCTGAGAGAAGTTGCTGTCTTGGGGGTTCAGACTGTAACTTCCGAGGTGTGAGACCACGTGTTTTCTGAATACCCATCTGGAGTCCATGCTCAGCGTGGTGGTGGAGGGGGAGGGCTGGACCACTGAACCCTGCCCCTGAGAGGTGCAGGCACCACGGCTGTCTAGATAGGCTGGGGTTCCGGGCACCATCCCGTGCCCAGGGGTGGGTGCCTGGGGTGGAGGGCTCACCACCCGGCCTTCCTCCCGCAGGATTGGGTCTTCCCTTCCTCCTTCCAAACTCCTGACGAGTTGCACCTAATGTAGAAAGAGGCAGACTCACCAGCTGAGACTGAAGAAGCGGCTGGGGTGGCAGGCTGGGGGAGAAAGATGGTGTGAGACGCCATGAGAGGGCCAGGTCCCTCACGGAGGGGAGGTTACTTGTGCCCAGAGTCACTTCTTTATTGATGTATTGAGGTGAGAGGCCTTATGCATCTCAAAGAGGAGACTGTTCTTGCATCTGGAAACCACTCCCCTCCCCCAACTCAGAGTAGCCTTTAGGGGAAGGGGAGGGGCAAAAGGGGCACCCCCCCCCAACCCCAGGCACCTAAGGAGGCACTTATTGTCAGGGTCATGCAAGGAAGTGCAGCCCCTAAGAGGGAGTAAAGTAGTTCAGTCGCTCAGGAGTGTCCGGCTCCTTCCAACCCCACGGACTGCAGCACGCCAGGCTTTCCTGTCCTTCACAATCTCCCAGAGTTGGCTCCGACTTACATACATTGAGTTGATGATGTCATCCAACCATCTCATCCTCTGTCCCTTCTTAAATGCTGTGCCCTCTGTACCCCGTCTCAGCCGCCATCCCCCAAGGGAGCCTCCCCAGGTACCCAGAGAGCAGAACCTGCATTTGAGGCAGGGGCTCTTGTCTCCCCTGTTGGCCATTGATTCCTGTTGAACCTGGAGGCTCCCGAGGACAGGGCTGTTGTTTCTCTTTCCTCCAGATGTGCGGGCAGGGAGGCAGGACCAGCTCCCATGTACAGATCATCAGCAAAACGTCTTCCAGCCCCCTTCACTGCAGGGCTCAGGGTCTGGCAGCTGTTAACTTTTTTTCTAACCAACTGCAGGCAAATCCCTGACCCCCTGAACCCCTCATTTATCTTCCTCTGGGTCATGGGAAAATAGCTGATTCACCCAGAGGGGCAGAGGGAGCTGGGGGAGAAGGTGGTGAGTGCAGGCGACTGTAGTAGCTGTTTTCTGTTGAGTCACTCAGTCATGTCCGACTCTTTTGTGACTCCTTAGACTGCAGCCCACCAGGCTCCTCTGTTCATGGGATTTCTCAGGCAAGAACACTGGAGTGGGTTGTTCTTTCCTCCTCCAGGGGGTCTTCCTGATCCAGGGATTGAATCCACCTCTCCTGCGTTGGCAGGTATATCCTTTACCACTGGGCCACCTGGGAAGCCCAGGTTGAATAGAGGGTGGGTCTAAAAGGAGGAACTTTTCTAGCTTTTGTGAGTAATTAAAAGCCGCGTATGGTCTCCCAAGGCACTGCAGTGAAAGAGCTGTCACAAAATTAGCTTCAGAGGTGGCGGCTTTCCCCAGATGTTTGCTTCAGACTCTTGGCTTCTAGCATTTAAATTTCCATTAAGGAGTTGCTGTGGCTGCCGGCAGGCCAAGCCCACTCTTTACTTGAAAGGCATCAAATCCTTGGCCAGAAATTTGACTTGAATTGTGATTGTTCTTATTCATCTTGAAATTCATTGAAGGCCATAAATCCACTCATCCTGCCTCATTCTCTTAACTCTATGAGGATTAAATTGATGGGGAAAAAAAAATCATACTTCGGAAGGTTTAGAATTTGGGCACAAGTTGGCTCAGGTGGGGGAGGGGCCTGGAAACCGGGTATTGAGGGTTCCAGCTCTGCTTGCAAATTCCATTATGAGCTCTGCTAGGATGGGCTCAGCCCTTTCAGATGCTGCTGGAAATCTAAAAGAAGCCCTTGAGGAGTTTACAGTATAAAGTTTTTAAGGAATAGGTGCTGACCAGTTCTCCAACCCCACAGGGAGCAAAGCAGGAGAGAATCTTCCAGAGAGAGAAGTTGGACAGAAGAAACTTTGTTCCTACCCATTGCAGAACTAGCAGGGTCCTTCCTGAAATGTCTTTTGTTGGCTCATGCCCACCCACTCCTTCACTTTCAAGAATTACTCCTCTTTGTGCTTCAAAACCCCAAGGAAGGGACACCTCCTCTCGGAAGTCTTTCAGTCATACCCCCAAAGCTTGTGTTAATTTCCCCTTCTATCCTGCACTTACTCCTAGGCACTTATGTCTATTGTCCTACTCATTTAGGAGTTCCATAATGATGGGAGTTTTCGTCTCTCTTGTGCCCTTGGCCTTTATCTGGTGATTGAATTTGTCAAGCTGCTTAGAGATGAGAACCTGGACCAATGGCCTCTGGAGGTCTTTGCATCCTCTTGGAGTCTCAGAATTGCTCTTTCTTCACAAGATGAGTACATTGGTCATTTAGTGAGGAAATCGAAAGGATAATTTCCTGACCTTAATATGCAAACTGAGATTTTTCTCAGCGGCTAATGATCTACAGGCTGCCCTGGCCTCCCTGGACACAGGAGTAGGAATGCTCTGTAGCTCCCAGGCTTTGTAAATGGCTTTAAACATTGCGATATCCCAGCTTCCGTAATTAAATGTTACAAGTTCATCTGGGAGGGCTCTCTGTGAAACGTTCCCTCTGAGCCCCACAGGGCTAATTCAATGAAGCCAGCCAGGGCACTGCTTCTGAGGATAAAGGAAATTGAATGGCCACCCCCAGCAGGCTGGCATTGAAAGGGGCTATGTGCTAATGAGGGCACCCAGTGGACGCTGCAGGGCCTGGTGGGAACATCCTGTGCCCTGCCAGTGGGCCATCAACCCTCGGGAGCTGTCACCGATCAGCCCCCTCTGCCAGGACCATGGGCTGCTCTGCCAGCCAGACCGTCACAAGTGGTTCAGGCTGAATCAATGACTCACCCCGCCCGAATATCAGAGTGGGTGGGAGTAACTCAGGTGAGCTCCCTGATTCCAGCACCTGGAAGTATTGACGAGCTTGAGTCTGCTGAGCGGGGCTGTCCAAAGTATCCAGCAAGACTAAATCCAGTCTGCCTCTGCTTATGGTGTGGAACCTCATCCTACAACCCCAAGCTCAGAGCACAGAAGGATCGCTGCATGGAGCTGGTTCACACCCAGATGCCCAGACTTTGAGGAGGGACTAGAGATCTGGAAGTCAGGCTTGACTGTGATCCTCAGGTGATACTGGTCATATGGCTCCCTCTTGGGGAAGCCCTGCTCTGCGGGTCCAAACGTAGAGAGATGAGTGTCTAACGTGGCCTCATGGACCCGAGTGACCTCAGAAATCCTGCTCACCAAAAAGCGGAGCCTTTATTGAGTTTTTCATTATAAATGACATCGTACAGCTGAGACATTCACTCTGTCTTCCAAAACACTTGGACAACAACTCACATTTTCAAACAGAACAGGATAAAATGATCACAACCATTTAGGGGAAAAGGAAAGTACGTTTTCTCAAGCACCTTACCTAGAGTAGACTAGATGCCCGGTCTGTGAAATCTCATTTATTCCTCCATCAACCCAAATAGCTGGACATTGTCATTACTCCCATCTGAGAGCTGAGAAAATGCAAACTCAGCAAGGTTAATGAGCTTATTCGAAGTTGCACTTGTAACGACCTAGCAAGAACGGAACTCCATCTAGCCCAGGTTCTTTGCATTGTGTCTTGTTGCCTCTAAAACACCGCCATATGGACCATAAACACTTTGACACGTTGAGTCCAGGCTGGTTGAATCCAGCCCCAACAGGAGTGCTCTCTATGTGGGTGATGAGAGACCATGATTGCACACATTCATTTTTCCATCCATCAGATATTGCTACTGGGCACCACACTAGGCAGAGATGACATCCCGTTTCCCCTGCCCTCCCCCAGGAGCCTCACTTTCTGTGCCTGCAATGAACTGTGAACTCCCATGAGGCACCAAGGACTTGCCCAAACACTGGGCTTAAGAAACTGGACCAAACTTGCGCCCAGCTTCCCCAGAAGCCGTGCCCAGATTCCCCAAGAAAATGCAATATGGCCCAAATCCATATTCAAAATGGCCTTCCCCACTCCCCCATAGTGTCTCCTCTCTGTTCTCCTTTAAGACCCTTAATCGTCTTTGCCTTTGTTGGAGTTGAGCTCCGTATCTACCAAGAAGTTGTCTGAATTGTCTGTCTTGAGCCTTTAACAAGACTCTCATGCAGTATTCCCTTGACACTGGCTTCCTTTGGAACCCAGAGATGAGCTCAGGGAAGGCTCTGGAAAGCGGAAGCAGATCTTCAACTCCACGTCAAGGAATTCAGACCTCAAGCTGTGGCCAGTTAGGGAATCATTTTGCCTGGGAAGCCATGCAGAACTAGTTAACATTCTCTAGCCTGAAGGGTCTGAATATTAACACGAGGCAGCTGGTGCCCCCAGTCTTCTCTGCTCCTTGTTAAACATCCTGGTTTCCAACAGTTCTTCAAAAGACATGGTTTTGAGCTCTTCCCCCACTTCCCTGTCCTCTTAAAATGGTCTGTTAAACAGGCTTTCTGTGTGGTGATGTAGCTTAAAGATTTGGGAAGCTTGACCTTTATAAGGAAGTGTCTGTCTGCATAATAAAACACAGGTATTGACTCAACTATGTAAAACAGATCGACCTAAAAGGGGTTAAAGGTTTTACTGACCTATAACAGCTTGGGTGTGTCTTCTAGCACACTTTCTCTACAACCTGGTCACGGACCAGCTCCTGGGAGTGAGCCAGTCCTGGCTTTTGATCTGTGATGAAACCATGAGAAGACTTTCTGGGGGTCTTTCACACCAAGACCTGGTGACTGACGCCCTCTTTCCTCTTGGATCGCTAGGAAAAGGAGGAAATCCTAAAGCTGCCTGCGGCCGCGTTCCCCCAGTAGGGAAACAGAACTCATTTGCGAGGCAGAAAGAGATGCCGTGGAGCGAGCAAGATCCCGAATTGGGAGGGAGAAGGATCTTGGTGCTAAACAATAGCATCTGCTTTTAACCCAACCAACATCTGGCTCTTCTGATTGCCAGTGATTCAGGCTAGAGGAGGGGGAGAGGGCATGCTTGCAAAATGCACCATGAAAACTCATCTTTAGAGAAAGCAAAGACTGGTCACCAGGAATTCCACGCCGGGAAGGAGGTACATGGCAACTTCCTGCTACTGCTCACAGCCGCTGTTTCCCTGGATGGGTTGGATTTTCCTTTGCTGAGATGGATCAGTTTAGCAGCAAAGAGCCTGTCAAAAGTGGGGACAATCTCAGAGACAGTTTCAAAAATCTCAAGGTAGTGGAGACAAACATCTACTCTCAAAAGGGAGCTAAGAGATGAGCATGAGTTAAGACTCCTACATAACTGTGGGCTCCATCTTTGTCCCTCAGCCCTGGCTATACATGAGTCACCTAGGAAAATTTAACAGGAAAAAGCCTCTTCTCTCAACAGGCAGATTTAATTGGCTTGGGGTGAGGTCCAGGCGCTGAATAGTTTAAAAGTGCCTCAGGTGATTCTCAAGGGAGTCAAGGCCAAGATGAAGCCAGCAGTTCTCAGAATTCAGCAAGCCAAATTCTCCTGGCGGCCTTGTTACACCACACCTCGGGGGCTTCACTTCGGAGCGTCTGACTTGCCCGGTTTGGGGAGGAAACCAAAAATTTGCATTTCTAGCAAGTTGTAGGCTGTTTGGAGAACCTTGGGCTTTAACTGTGATTGATAAGTGAAGAGTCAGTTAAGGTAGAAAGGTGTCTTGATTTCTCTAAATATTGCTTTCATTGGGCATCACTATTGGCAAACGGTAATTCATAATTCTGGGGCTTCCCAGGTGGCTCAGTAGTAAAGAATCTGCATGCCACTGCAGGAGATACGGGTTTGATACCTGCGTCAGGAAGATCCCCTGGAGAAAAAAATGGCAACCCACTCCAATCTTGCCTGAGAAATCCCATGGAGAGAGGAGCCTGGCGGGCTACAGTCCATGGGGTCACGAAAGAGTCAGACACAACTTAGCAACGAAACAACTATTCATAATTCTAGATGGTCTTTTTTTGTAGCTTTGTTATTGGAGTGTAATTGCTTTACAATCTTGTATTAGCTTCTGGTGTACAACAAAACGAATCGGCTCTATATCCCCTCTCTTGGACCTCCCTCCCACCCAGCTAGGTTATCACAGAGCACCAAGCTGAGTTCCCTCATACGTGGTAATGTGCATACATCAGTTCTAATCTCCCAGTTCATCCCACCCTCCCCTTCCCTCTTCCGTCCACATGTCCTTCCTCTACGTCTGTGTCTCTATTCCTAACCCGCAGATAGGTTCATCTGTACTATTCTTCTAGATTCCACATATATGCATTAACATACGATACTTGTTTTTCTCTTTCTGACTTACTTCACTCTATGCGCTCACTCGTGTCCGACTGTGACCCCGTGGACTGTAGCCCGCCAGGCTCCTCTGCCTATGGAATTTTCCAGGCAAGAACACTGGAGTGGGGTGCCATTTCCTCCTCCAGGACTTCACTTTGTGTAACAGAATAAAACTATAGTTTCTACTTTTTCAGGAAGGATAACTAGGGGGTGCAGAGGACCCATCTCTCTGCAAGCCCCGAGTATGGAAAGGAGCTCCTTAACACACCAGGCTGGACTGTAAGAAGTCTTTCCTCCCCCTGGGGGGATTAGCTGGCCTGAATTGCAGACAAAATAGCAAACAGGAAACATTTCTGAGTATTGGGCATCTGAGTCAGTCCCTAGTGATGAAAACAAATGGAGTGAACGTTGGCCATTTGTTAACTGTCTGGAACACCTGTAGTCCCTTCCTAAGCAACAAGAATTCCCCACTGCGAGTCTTGGGAGGTGTGGCAGGTGACCAGCATTTCCGTTTTCCACCCTGGAAGTTGGGCAAGCTCACACAACTGGAGTCAAGCCATTCATTGCTCTCAGAGGGAACCTGAGTGTGCAGGAAGTGATGGATGCAGCCTCATGGGGAAGGTGGGTAGTCACTGCAATAGCAATGAACCCTGGGGCTGGAGGGTAAGTCAGGGTAAGGGCAAGGTGGCCACACAGCGACACCCTGTCTGTTTGGTTCCATCTGCCTTTCCGTGATTCCCCTTCATTTTCTCAGCGTAGTTATCCATCAAGGACGGGCTTTGAGCTCCTGCTTTCTTTCCAAGGCAATCACTTTCTGCAGAAGTTAGCCTCAGGTTGTTACTGAGAACCCATCGGATGTACTAGAAAGGTTCATGATGGGTAAATGTCACAACAATGGCATCAGACTTTTCAGATGGCCATGGCATGGGGGAGAGGGGACAGAGACAAAGGATGAAAACCACCTCAAAGACACTCATGATTTGATGTTCCAAAGGAAAGCCTGCAGGCGGGGAAGCTTAAGAGGCTGATGGAGGTTGCTTGACCAAAGAGCAAGGGACCAGCTTTGGCCATCCAGGGACAAGGTCGCAAATATCCAGAAAGTGGTACCTAGAAAGTTCCTTGGCAGCTGAGCCTTCCTCAAAGTGACAGCTGAGCCAGATGGAACACACTATTGTTGGGGTGCTGGTGGTGATGATTTAATTAAATCATTCCTGCTTTTTCTCTTTCTCCCTCAGCTGGGAAGAGGATGAGATTTTCTCCCTGTTTCTAATGTTGGTTAAATATCCACAGAGCCTCACAGGAAAGCCACAGGCAAAATGCTATCACCATATTTCCTACAACCTAAGACACCAGCGATTATAAGATGCGCCATTATTTTATAGACCAAGAAAGAAAAAAAACACTGCCAAATAAATTGCGACAGCAATTGTAAAACGAGCCCAATTCTGGAAATATTAAAGTATGAAAAAACTGTCTTAAAAATCAATAAAATATGGTAATAATAATAAAACACAAACCTCAGCTCTTATTTATTAAACTCTAGGCCATGTTCATTGCCTCTCTTTTCTCACAGAATCCCTCGGGGCGGGGGGGGGGCGCTGTGTGGCAGATGCTATTATGAGCCAGCAAAAGCGAGGTTTAAAAATTTGAGTCAGTTGGTCCCCCAGCTATTTAATGATGGATGTCAAAGACTGGCTCTCTGGCTTCTTTGAGGGTGAGCTGAAGGAAGGCCTGAAACCAAGAACAGAAGAACCCTGTTTCATCATATGTTTCCAGAAACATAGATGCTCAATAAATAATTGAAGGGACTAGCTGATCCAAACAGGTCAAAGATAGTCAATTGATTTTTGATGCTGGAACAAACTCTGCTCACCTTGGCTCTCCATGCCTCCTGAAAAGCTAAGTGTAAGGGAATACGAGTGGACACTCTCCTTTTGAAAAATTAAAGCCCCAGAGTTAAGGCTGAAGTCCCTCTGGCCACTTACCTCAATCACAGTCCTTTCCCCTTACCTCTAACCAGAGGTCAGCAATACAGGCACTTTGCTGTGTATCTTTCTGGCTATTTCTTTGCATTTATGCACTCGTGGAAATGAGCATATTCCCACACACCTGGAAATTACATAGTGCACTATGTCCCATTCACTTTTAAAAATTATCGTTATGGAGATATGATTTGCAGGCAGCAAGGCATATTCAGCTCTCTTGGCTAGTGAAGAAGGAATGAAAACAGCTGGGAGCACCGCCCAGGGCGGCAAGGCTTCCTTCAGGACCTCGTGCAGCCCAGGAGCATGAGACCCAGCTCCTCAACAAAGGCCGCTTGTGGAAGGAAAACAGGGTCCCCCACTTTCAACTCACCAGCCTGGAGAGCCAAGCTGGGCCTCTAACACGGCTCCCCCGGAAGCTGGGGCACAAGTTGGCCCGTGCTTGGTCGCCCAGTCGCCTCCAACTCTGGGACCCCATGGACTGTAGCGCTCCAACGCTCCGGCCCACGGGATTTCCCAGACAAGAATACTGGAGTGGGTGGCCATTTCCTTCTCCAGGGGATCTTCTTGACCCAGGGATGGAACCCACCCATGCCCCCTGAATCTCCTGCACTGTAGACCATTCTTTACCTCTGAGCCACCCGGGAATCCCAGTTTGCTCTCTGACAAATATATACAACCATGCAACCACAACCGCAAAAGCCAAAGGACAGTGTGAAGTATCCTCATGACGATTTACAGACAAATTCGACACCCACTGCTAGCTCCAGGCAACCTCTGGCCTTCTTTCTGTCACCGTAGGTAGTTTTGCCTTTTCTAAAATCTCATGTAAATGGAATCCTAGGGCAGGTACTCTCCGGTATCAGGGGTCTTTCACTCAGTATGGTTTTTGAAGCATCTATTTGGTTGCGCCAGGCCTTAGGTTGCAGCATTTGGCATCTTCTATCTGTGCAGCATGCAGGGTCTTTATCTGTAGCATGCGAACTCATTCTGTTAGTTGTGCCATACAAACTCATAGTTTCACCATATGGGATCTAGTTCCCCCGCCGGGCATTGAACCCAGGCCCCCAACATTGGGAAGCTGGAGCCTTAGGCGCTGGACCACCAGGAAAGTCTCTCAGCATGTTTTCTGAGGGTCATGTAATTGTTGCACATATTAGCAATTCATCCTTAAGAACGTTGGATAGAGTTCCGTTGTGTGGATATGCCACAGCTTATTTATCCGTTCTGCTGGTAATTGAGTGAGTTATTTCTAGTTTGGGGTTTGTATGAATCATATCGCCTCCCAAAAAACCTGTATGCAGATCAAGAAGCAACAGTTAGAACCAGACATGGAACAACGGACTGGTTCAAAATTGGGAAAGGAATACATCAAGGCAGTATATTTTCATCCTGCTTATTTAACTTATATGCAGAGTATATCATGCAAAATTCCAGGCTGGATGAAGCACAAACTGGAACAAAGATCGCCAGGAGAAATATCAATAACTCAGATATGCAGATGACACTGCCCTTATGGCAGAAAGCAAAGAAGAACTAAACCTCTTGATGAAAGTGAAAGAGGAGAGTGAGAAAGTTGGCTTAAAACTCAACATTCAAAAGCTAAGATCGTGGCATCCGGTCCCATCACTTCATGGCAGATAGATGGGGAAACAATGGAAACAGTGACAGACTTTATTTTCTTGGGCTCCAAAATCACTGCAGATGGTGACTGCAGCCATGAAATTAAAAGAAACTTGCTCCTAGGAAGAAAAGCTATGACAAACCTAGTTCAATTCAATTCAATTGCTCAGTTGTGTCTGACTCTTTGTGACCCCATAGACTGCAGCATGCCAGGCTTCCCTGTTCATCACCAACTCCTGGAGCTTACCCAAACTCATGTCCATTGAGTTGGTGATGCCATCCAACCATCTCATCCTCTGTCGTCCCCTTCTCCTCCTGCCTTCAGTCTTTCCCAGTATCAGGGTTTTTTCTAATGAGTCAGTTCTTCGAATCAGGTGGCAAAGTATTGGAGCTTCAGCTTTAGCATCAGTCCTTCCTATGAATATTCAAGACTGATTTCCTTTAGGATGGACTGGTTGGATCTCCTCACTGTCCAAGGGACTCTCAAGAGTCTTCTCCAACACCACAGTTCAAAAGCATCAATTCTTCGGCACTCAGCTTTCTTTATAGTCCAAATCTCACATCCATACATGACTATTGGAAAAACCATAGCCTTGACTAGATGGACATTTGTTGGCAAAGTCATGTCTCTGCTTTTTAATATGCTGTCTAGGTTGGTCATAACTTTTCTTCCAAGGAGCAAGCATCTTTTAATTTCATGGCTACAGTCACCATCTGCAGTGATTTTGGAGCCCCCAAAATAAAGTCTGTCACTGTTTCCACTGTTTCTGCATCTATTTGCCATGAAGCAATGGGACCAGATGCCATGATCTTAGTTTTCTGAATGTTGAGTTTTAAGCCAGTTTTTTCACTCTTCTTTTTCACTTTTATCAAGAGGCTCTTTAGTTCTTCTTTGCTTTCTGCCATAAGGGTGGTGTCATTTGCATATCTGAGGTTATTAATATTTCTCCTGGCAATCTTAATTCCAGCTTGTGATTCATCCAGCCCAGTGTTTCTCATGATGTACTCTGCATATAAGTTAAATAAGCAGGGTGACAATATACAGCCTTGACATACTCCTTTCCTGATTTGAAAGCAGTCTGTTGTTCCATGTCCAGTTCTAACTGTTGCTTCTTGACCTGCAGGTCATGACAAACCTAGACATCATATTAAAAAGCAGAGACATTACTTTGCCAACAAATGTCCATCTAGTCAAAGCTATGGCTTCTAGTAGCCATGTATGGATGTGAGAGTTGGACCATAAAGAAGGCTGAGCACTGAAGAACTGATGCTTTTAAACTATGATGTTAGATAAGACTCTTGAGAGTCTCTTGGACAGCCAGGAGATCCAATCAGTCAGTCCAAAAGGAAATCAGTCCTGAATATCCATTGGAAGGACTGATGCTAAAGCTGAAGTTCCAATACTTTGGCCACCTGATTCGAAGAGCTGACTCATTAGAAAAAACCCTGATGCTGGGAAAGACCGAAGGCAGGAGGAGAAGGGGACGACAGAGGATGAGATGGTTGGATGGCATCACCCACTCAATGGACATGAGTTTGAGCAAGCTCTGGGAGATGGTGAAGGACAGGGAGGCCTGGCGTGCTGCAGTCCATGGGGTCGCAAAGTGTCGGACATGACTGAACAACTGAAAAACAGCAGTGTTCAAGTCTTTGGATGTGTCTTCACTTCCCTTAGGTAAATAAATAGATAGAAGTGACACTGTTGGATCATGTAATAAGAGTGCATTTGGTTTTATTAAAAGCTGCCAGATTTTTTTCCCCAAAGTGGTCAGATTATTTCACCAGTGGTGCATGAGAATTCCATTTGCTCCACATCCTCATCAGCACTTGGTGATAAGTATATCTTTTTAATTTTCACCATCCTCGTAGGTTTGTATAGTGGTCTTATTATGGTTTTAATTTTCATTTCCTTGATGACATAATGTTGAGCATCTTGTCATGTACTCCTTTATTTTGGTGAAGTTTCTGTTTAAAATTTTTTCTTTTTTTTCTATCGAATTGTCTTATGATTGAGTTGTAAGGATTCTTTATACATTCTGGATACAGGTCTTTTTTCAGATATATGTTCTGTAATTTTTTCCCCCAGTTTGTGGTCTACCTTTCCATTTTCTTAATGGTATTTTTGAAGAGGAGAATTTAAAATGTTTTGTGTTTTGTGACTTGTAATATCCATTTTTTAATGCTTTTTGTATGAGAAATCTTGATCTCTCCTAAGGTTACCAAAGTTTCTTTCATGTTTTATTCCAGAAGTTTTATAGTTCGAGATTTGACATTGAGGTCTATGATCCATTTTTTAGTTACACTGGAGGTAAAAAGATGACAAGATTCTCTCTCTGAATTCAAGGAGTTCACCGCTTAACGTGGGAGATAACAAAAGTCAACCGGCAATTATAATGCAGCGTAGAAAGTGCCAGACAGACATGTTCATACTAACCCCACTTCCTGTGATTTAATTGCATAACTATAAGTGATTGCACATAAAAGCTAATAGTGCAGGGTATGGTCACATCCGTTGGTGATGACTGAGGGGTGGACGGTGTGAGGCAGGGGTCAAGGTTCACTTATTTGTCTGGTGCTGTGCCCTGCTATGTCCATTCACTTTTTAACCCCTTCCAACTGGCTTCTGAGCCTGCTGAGACAAAGTTTGTAGGACCCTCTACACTGACAAATTGGCCACTCTTCAGTCCTCATTTTCCTTGGTGTCTGCAGGATCCATCCCATGCACCCTACTTTTCTGGACCATCTCTTCGTTCACTTCCATTGCATCAGAGTCCTCTGTCTTTCCCCCACTTCCATTTTCTTTGCCGGTCGCCTGTCCCCACCAGAGGGCCACAGCGTGCCCACCTCCTCTCTGCACCTGTTTCTGTCCGTCTGTCTGTCTCTCCTGTTTCCCACCCACCACCTCTCTCTCTGTCTCTCAATCTCTCTTTCTCTCCAGATGTCTCCTCCAGTCTCATCATCTTACATGTCATCCAAAAGCCAAAAACACCCCCATTATTTCAGCACCAGCCCTATATTACTCCTACACTCCCAAACTATCTACCCAGATCCATCCACCTCCACGTGCACCTCCGACAGCATGTCTAAAAGACTCCACCTGTTCTCTTCCATGCTGCCCCCTGACCGGTGTCTCAGAAAATGGGACACATCTGTTTAATCAGGCTCCTTTGGGCTGAGCACCCTGGCTGGGGAACATTAATCAGGCAAGTTGACTCTGGGCATGCATAAGTTCGACAAGGGGGTAGGGTCTCCATGATTTCGCCCCGTCTCCTTCTTCGTCATTGTTGTGGAGCATCTTGAATCCCCCGGCTACACTCATGATGCTAATCTACCTCCCCCATGGCACAGGCGACCTGGATGCTCTGGGCTGGAGATAAAAAGCAGTGAGCACTCTGGGTACTGACTTTCCTAGTGCAAGGTGGGAAAGAACTCACCTCCTCTCTCCCCAGTCCTAACTTCCACCTGGTCCTCACTGTCTTTTAAATTCCCGCCCATCCATTGGAGCCTGCCTCTCTAGTGAGTCCACCAGGGATTGCTCATCTCGGAGTCGTTCTAGCCTTTCCTGCCTGCACCTTTCAGTTGGCACTAGGCAGACCACACTGTAGGATCTCTTTATGTGCAATCGCTTACATTTATGTGATTAAAGAAGGTGACGTGTGTGTGCCATCCCTACCTACTGTTCTCCATACAGTGTCCTAATGGCCAGTTGGCTTGTGCGTCTGTCTCCCCTTGTAAGCTGTGAGTCCCTTGTCTACCGCGGTGTTTGTGTCCTTCATCCGCAGTGCCCAGCACCCAGTAGGGCCGAAGAACATTTGAACGCATAACTGTTGAAACCATAGAACATGTAGTAGTCTTGGAGCAAGCTGATGATGAGTTTTGATGATGCTGTTTCCCTTCCCAGCGAGGACTCCATTGTCTTCTTCTGTGAGCTCATCCCAAGACACAGCCGGATTCCCACGTGCCTGGTAGGCAATACCTATACCTGCCTATTCTCCTTAAGGAGCCTCCAGTTGCCCCCATGTGTCTTGGCGTATCTCCTGGAACGTGCAGCCAGAGCTCTAGGCCAGAATCAGAACAAAAGGATCCTGCCCTGCTCTGCCACTTAGCAGCTGGGTAACCCAGGCCGGTCCCCATCCCGGGCCCCATCCTCTCGAGTCGGCTTTCCCATTTGAAACATGAGAGCCGGACACTTTGATGCTGAGGTGCCCTGGACAACCTCGCATCTCAGCACGAGGCTGTGTCCCTGGCAGGGATCGGTGGTGGGGAGGAGGGCTGGGGTCTCCTACAGTTGCTCACGAATGCCGCCTCTTCTGCAAGAAGCCCGGGTGAGGGAAGGCAGAGCGAGGGATCCGTCCTCCAGAGCAGCACAGTGGTGAGCGGTGGGGGGAAGCGCAGAGCCGAATCATTCTCTCTTTAAAATTCCAGGCTGGCGGTGTGTGCCTTGGATGAAGTGCAGGTAATTGCGCCTCCAGCTCGCCTCCCCCGGGCCCCCGCCTCCACCCTGCTCTGCGCGGACAGAGTTATAATAACTGGGTGCTGCAACGTAAACTCATCAGCGCCTGCTTCCTGAAAGGAACGTCTCAATTAGGCGTCCTCACCCTGTAATAAAGTCTTTAATATCCACTTTCATGGTTCATATCACAGTCATTCAGGCCTGTCCCCTCGCACGCAGCCTGTCAGGCAGCGGGGCTGGGTGCCCACGAGGGAGCTGCCCTGCTGAACAACTCGGCCAACAACCACTCCGGAGGCCCCGCACGGGGCCAGGCAGCTGCGGAACAGAGCCGGCAAATGAGAATGGGGACTTTCTGTCCTCCCGGGACCCAGAGAGCAGATGTCGGCAAAGCAAGGGTCAGCCCTCCAAGCTTCCCAGTGGGGAACTTTTCTCCCTCTTCGGTGGGACCAGCTTTCATTCACTGTTGGAAATTTTAAAACAGAAGCAGGAAGGTGGAGCTGGTACTGGGGTTGTAGAGAAGATTCTGGATGAAGCATCTATACGTGTGCCCACCTGTACGGGCAGATCATGGACCTTTAGAGGGGACGACTGTCTGTCTCTGAACAGTGCAGTGGGGGCAAGGATGTGCTGGGGTGCAGACAGCTTCCTCTGGGGCCTCTGACCACGCTCACCTAAGGGGCAGTCATCCTGGGAGGCACCTGGCCTGCTCAGGAAAGAGCACCCCGCCTCCCATCCCCGACAACTAGATTGACCAATCCTGGAGCTCAGAAGACAGGGCCAGGCGTTTAGGACAGATACAGATGTAGCTGTGCCATCAAACCACAGGAGGGCCGGAAAAAGGGAGGGGAGGAAAGCCACGGGCAAAACCCTAGAATGGGCCACTGTTTAAGGATGCACAGAGGAAGAGGTCAGGAAAAGCAGTGGGACAGCTGGGACAAGGCCAGATGCCAAGGACGGAGCGTGTACAGGAGGGAGGGGCTGGGTGGCCATGTCTGTGGCGGCTTCTGTTTCCATTGCTGATAGGGAGGGCTGGGCGGGCAGGGTGGGGCAGGGTGCCCGCGGGCGCTGGGGGAGGACACAGCATTCCTCTCCAGGGAAAGAGTAGCTTGGCCATTTATCTGTTAAGGTGGGCATCCCTACCTGCAGAGGAAAAGACCTGGATACAGTGACAAGACCGCCTCTGGTCTGAAGTGACTGGTGTGTAGAATGTTGGGCAGCTGTGACCCTGGAAGCCTGGTACCCCAGCTGCCAGGAACACCCGCTGCATGGGCACCCTATGATGGGTGAGGAAACTGAGATCCAGAGAGGCAAAGTGACTTTGGGTCTTCGGTTCAAAAGAGCCAGGAGGACCGGAACCCGAGATCCCAGCATCCCAGGAAGCCCCGAGAGCCCCCGCGGGGCTGAGTTCTCTATTACTAGGGTGGTCCTGGCCTCGCGTTGGCGGCTTTGGCTCTGGTTCCCCTTCCCCTACCCATCCATCCGGCTTCCTCTGCTACTTCCGCTCAGCCTTCTTACACCATGGGGGTGGGGGGAGGGTTCCCAGGCTGCACCCTTGCCCCTCCAGCCCACACCAGCTCACAGAGGCACCCAGAAGTGGGTGGCAGTGGGCTCAGAGAGGCAGCAAAGGGGATCAAAGGCGGAGGGCCGAGCTGGGCTTGGCTGGGGAGAGGCGGGGGACAGGGCGGTGGGGGCATCAGACTGGTAGAGCTGCAGCGCTCCCCAGGGACGCCCCCTCCGCCCACCCGCTACACCCCACCAGCCGCCTCCTACCTGCCCTCCCCAGCATCCTGGAACCAAACTGCGTTCAGGGGAGCCGGGCAGGTGCTTAACGCCTCTAATGGGTTTCATTACCAATGCTCCACAATAAGGTAATTATGTTAGAAAATAATAAACGTGTCAGTCTTTCTGGAAATATTTTTACTTCGAGCAAGGGAGAACCAGCACTATTGTTTTTCAAGGGCATCTCTACGCCTGTACATATTAATTAACTGCGCTCCGGCTTCACCACCTCTCGGCATTTGTATTATTCATAAATGTCTCGGGGCTGCGGTAACTTATGTACTCCCCTCCTTGGCTTGGAATCATTTTTTAATTTCAAGTTCTTTTTTTTGAGTAATTGCACTTGTGGTTTGTACCTCTGGTACCAGAGAACTGGGCCCTGACTGTTATCTTCCCCTAAGTTCTTTTCTCTTCCTTCCCACCCTGCTTCTTGCAGGATCTCTGACTTAACAGAATCCTTGCCAGGTCCAAGAAAGAGGCAGATTTGGGCTTTGAGTGGGCAGGAGCATCTTTAAGAAATTCTGGGAAATCAAGGCGGTCTCCCAGGCCTTCCTTCTCCTCCTTCTGGTCACCCTCTTCCGCTCCGTAACTCACCATTTTCAGGGAAACTTCCCAGAATTCTCCCACTCCTCCTTGCACTCAAAAAAAAAATGAATAGACTTTATTATTTTGAGCAGTTTTAGGCTTACAGAAATATGGAGTGGAGGGACTTCCCTGGTGATCCAGTGGTTAAGACTCCACACTTCCACTGCTAGGGGCTCAGGTTTAGTCCTTGGCTGGGGAACTGAGGTCCCGCCAGCAGTGCAGCAAAGAAAAATACAGAGATTTCCCACCCCCATTTCTTCTACTACTAACACCTGGCATCAGCGTAGTATGTTTGTTACAACCAATGACCCAACGTTGACCCAGAATTATTCAATAAAACCCACAGTTTTCACAAGGATTCACTCTCTGTGTTGTACATTGTATGGGTTTTGAAACAAGCATAACGTCCAGTATCCTCATTCCAGGAACATACAGAATAATAACTTCCTTTCCCCCAAAGTCCCTCGAGTCTACCTGTTCACCTCTTCCCCCCTACCCAGAAACCCTGGCACTACTGACTTTTTCTTCACTGTCTCCTAGTCTTGCCTTTTCTAGAATGTCCTATGGTAGGGGTCATACAGTCTATAGCCATTTAAGATCCCCAGCACTTTTTTTGTTCAAGCACATATGGAACATTTACTTATTTTTTCTTTCTTTGAAAAATTTTTTATTTCATATTAGAGTTTAGTCCATTAACAAACAATGTTGTGATAGGTATAACAGTCTCGGGACTCAGCCATACACATACATGTATCCATTCTCCCCCCAAACTCCCCTCCCATCCAGGCTGCCACATAACATTGAGCAGAGTCCCCAGCACCTTTGGCGCCTGCCCTTCACCCAGGTTGCAGTCTCCTAAGGAACAGGGACCATGTCATCTTGATGGATCTTCCTGGTTTTTCCTGGAAATATGTAGGTGCACACTGGGATGCCGCAGGCAGGCGTGATTGGGGGGAGAACCCCACCCTGCACTGGATGGATGAGCCAGATGGCTTTTATGATCTGAGGTTCTGAAGCTAAGCCAGGTGTCTGGAAACAGCTGTGTGCCCCTCAACGCTCATCAAGTCCATCTGGAGCTGGAAATGCAGGGTCCAGGAGAATGGTCACAGCTCCGGATGACTTCCAAATGTCCTTCCGATCCTCATTAGTTGGAGCGGGTAAGCGATGTTAAACCTCCGAGAGGAATTAGCTGTGACATGGTTAATTTACAGGGGAGCGAGTGGGTTGGTGATCACAGCTGAACTTTGTTCTGTGCGACCTGATGACGGCACACGGTTCTCTGGCTCTGGGTGAAAATCACCACTGTTCCCCATCCTCTGTCTCCATCTCCCTGACTATTGTCCATATTGACGACATCTCTGGAAAGGGGCAATATTTCTGACTGAGCCAGATCTCTGCTCCAGGATCCCAGGAAGCAAGGAGCACACTGTCCTAGAAGCAGATGCTTCCCATTTTGTTTTAAGCCAAAGATGAGGCCTTTAGGGAAGCTGGGGGCCAAGAAGCATAGATAGTGCATTGGTTCTGTGGTCTCCCCAGATAAAGACAGATCCTTTGGCGTTTAAACATCTCTGAAGTCCAGGTACAATACTCTTCTTGACTGTCCATTTCAGGACCTTCTCGTTGATAATCTCTTCCTGATTGAAATCTATATCCATCGTGCAAACATCAAAGTGTGTTATTTGTTGCTCTGCTCTCCTTGGAGCTGGAAAATGACAGAGTCATACCTGATAAGACTCTGGGAGAACTCTAAGTCCAAGAATCCAACTAAATGGGTGAATCTGAGATACCCAGAGCCTGCAAGTGTAGAGGGACCAGCTAAGAGAAGTTTATCTGCAGCAGGACCTGGGAGAGTAAGTCCAGGTTGGAAGAGTTCTAATGAATGAGATGGGGAGCTCTGGCCCCAGGACGCACATGGTTCTCTCCTACCCTGATCAACCCGCAGACCCTCCTGGGTTCACACTGCTGGCTACAAAGGTGTGCAGTTCTGTCTTACTGACTTTGGGACTTTAAAGCCCTTCCAGCCGAGCACCTTCTCCAAGGATTCTATTCTCCCACTACCATTTGTATTTTCACGTAAGACATTAAGTTCTGAATGATGGGTGAGACAGCGAGAGTGGAAGCAACGTCTTTTGACCAAGTGAACTTGGCCAGTGTCCCCAGAGTTCCTGTAGGAAAGGACACACGGAGGGCAAGTAAGGTCCTTCCGCCGCACCCCCCCCCACCCCCCGAGTATGTCTGGATGAGGCTTCTTCCCACCCGTAAAGACTGGATCATGAGCGGCAAGAATCCACCGCGGACAGCTTCTAGCCGAGCAGCGCTGCAGCTGAGTGGGACGACCACCCCCGGCCCGTGCACAGCGACGGCTGCCTCGCTGAAGCAGGGCCCCAGCTGGTACCCGCCCCTCTGGGCCCCTGGCCAGTCCGAGCCTGACAACCTCCAGCTCATCCTGGCTGGCTCCTCGGCAGCCGGTTCTGGGAGGAGGTGTGGATGGAGGCTGGGGAAGTAGGAACAGGAGAACTAAGCAATCTGACTGTATCCTGGCAGGCGAACACTCAAAGTCCCAAGGTTTTACAGGATGACTTGAGTCTGGCTGCTTTTCAAAGCAAGAGTTACCAGGTCCTCTCCACGGCCATAAATAAATCTCCTATGAAGATCTTGGCGCCTCTGATTTTATTCTATTATTCTACATGCGTGCTCAGTTGTGTCTGACTCTTTGCAACCCCATGGACTGTAGCCTGCCAGGCTCCTCTGTCCATGGGATTTTTCCAGGCAAGAATACTGGAGTGGGCTGCCATTTCCCTCTCCAGGGGATCTTCCTGACCCAAGGATCGAACCTGCATCTCTTGTGTCTCCCACATTGGTAGGTAGATTCTTTACCACTGGCGCCACCTGGGAAGCCCTCTGATTTTAAGGGTGGAGGGAAATATAAAATCTGCAGGGCAATTACAACACACATCCTTAGATAACAAAATAAATTAATTTGGAATACAGAATTACTGGGCTCAGAACTCATTGTGTTGGATGGGGAGTAGGCACATCTACCCAACACAAATTTCTTTGTTTTAGACTAGTTTTTCTTTTTAAAAACTATGTATTTGACTGTAGCAGATCGTAGCTGCAGCACATGGGGTCTAGTTCCCTGATCAGGGATCAAACCCAGGCCCCCAGCATTGGGAATGCAAAGTCTTAGCCACTGGACCACCAGGGAAGTCCCCGACTAGTTATTCTTAAGCCAGTCATTCTGAAAGTAGCTAAGTCATAGAAGCTGCTATTGGTTGGGTTCACTTCTGTCCTGTGGAAATGAAGTAATAACAAAGCAAAAAGGAAGTCTTCACCCTTTTTTTCTATTTTCTAATAAAAGGGCATGAATCAAGATAATCCGAAAGGAGTCTCACCTCGTTAAGATGTGTTTTCCAAAGGAAGAGGCCGGAGCACAATCTTCTTTTATGCTGCTCAGTACTGTACCCAGATCTGCTGAATGACTGTTCACACCATGTCTGACACTTGGAATATGACAGAGCCGCCCACGTTTGGCTCATAACTGTTGGCCACTAACCAACTTCCGTGAAGTCAGAAGTCACAGCAGGTCAATAGAAGTTCCCAGCAATCTGAGCTGCTTCTTATGAGATTTCCCCTCAAGATGAAGTGGGTGTCAGAAAGTGACCCAGTGGTTTATCAACAAACTATTGAAAGTTATTTATTGATCAATAACCCGTTGACACTCCTGCCCCTCTGGGACAATTACTGGTTGGAGAAACCCAGATTTACAGTGCGTCTAGCAACCTACTGGGCTTCCCAGGTAGCACTAGTAGTAAAGAACCCATATGCCAACGGGAAACACAAGAGACGCAGGTTTGATCCCTGGGCCTGGAAGATCCCCCGGAGGAGGGCCTGGCAACGCACTGGAGTATTCTTGCTGGAGACTCCCATGGACAGAGGAGCCTGGTGGGCTACAGTCCGTAGGGTCTCGAAGAGTCGGACACGACTGAAGTGATTTAGCACGCACACATGCACGTAGCAACCTAGGAAACCCGTAGTTTTAGGGAGAGTAGTAGAGATATTTTTTAAATGGGAGACACAGCATTTCTGTAACCACTCGTATGCTGGCAATAACGAAGACAAACTGACAGGCTCCAAGTCCCTGATCAAGTCCAATTCAAGGTAACAGATCTCCCTGATCCACCCTGTTATTTCTTAGTTACAGCACTGACTGGAGACACATTCAGATTAGGTCGTTTGGGGAGGGTTTACTTAAAAAGGGATTATTTGCCAAGGGGAGGGCAGACAGGAGCCAGGAATCCAGGGGTGGCGGCAGTGGAGTTTTGACCACCCCAAGCCAAGAGGACGAGGGGAGGGACCAGTCCACAGCTCAGGAGGGAAGCCCGAGGGCGGAGGCTCTCACGAGAGGAGCACTGGACTTTGGGGGAAGGACTCGGGCACCCAGAGCTGACACTCCAGGGTGATGGCCAGAGCAATGAACACCTGGCCTCCTTCTCCTCCCTCTGCGTGATCTCTGGCCAGGGCTCCACTGGCTGGACCCAGCTGGAAGTCACGGAGCGCGGGAGCCCATGGGTGTGGTTCATTCAAGTCAACCTACCAGGGCCCAGAGCAGGATGGACAAGAGCCCCGAGGGGCGAGGACCACAAGGAGACCCCAGGTGCCACCTGCCCCCATGGGTTGTCCTGATGGCTTCCATCTTGGCCCTTTCTGTTATCCATTCTTCGGGACGTCTCGTGTGTGTGTGTGTGTGTGTGTGTGTGTGTGTGTGTGTGCGCACATGCGCACACGCGTGTCTGTGTGTCTTTGGCTCACTGGCTTTGCAATGGCAAGGTCCTTATGGGCCCAAACGTGGAACTGACAACATCAGCCTCCCTTGTTCATTGATCCACAGACAGGGCAGGAGAGCAGAAGCCACACCCAGAGTTCTTCAGAACAGTATTTGGTATCTGAGTGATCCCTGAGCATGAGACTCTCACGCTGAAAGTCAACAGGCCCTCCCTTCATTTAGGACTTCTCAAAATCCTAACCGATCAGGTCCAGGGATTAATACTGCCCTTGGTAGATCTTTCCTGGTCAGGCTCTGCTACGGCCAGCAGGATGGAGGAGGGCCACCTGGGGTTCCCCTCTGCCTTCAGGTCAGAACTCTAAGACATCATGGTTGTTCAGTTGCTAAGTTGTGTCCAACTCTTTGAGACCCCATGGACTGCAGTATGCCAGGCTTCCCCGTCCTTCACTATCCCCCAGAGTTTGCTCACACTCATGTCCATTGTGTCGATGATGCCATTCAACCATCTCATCCTGTCGCCCCCTTCTTTCCCAGCATCAGGGTCTTTCAGCCTCCCTGAGCGAGACCCTGCTGCTGCTGCTGCTGCTAAGTCACATCAGTCGTGTCCGTCTCTGTGTGACCCCATAGACAGCCCACCAGGCTCCCATCCCTGGGATTCTCCAGGTAAGAACACTGGAGTGGGCTGCCATTTCCTTCTCCAGTGCATGAAAGTGAAGTCGCTCAGTCGTGTCCGACTCTTCACGACCCCATGGACTGCAGCCCACCAGGCTCCTCTGCCCATGGGATTTTCCAGGCAAGAGTACTGGAGTGGGGTGCCATTGCCTTCTCCAAGCAAGACCCTAAGCTTCCATAAATCCAGGCAACCCTGGTAACTAGCCAATGCCTCTGACTGAAGCCCTGGACAAATGCCAATTAGTTCCTCCTCCTAAGAAGCTCTGCTGCAGCCGGAGGAAGCCCCCTCCTCGAGGGTAGACCCTCTTCAGAGCCACCAAGGTTTGGGGGAGGGGCACTGGGGTCTCTATGCACCCCCCTCCCCGGCTGGGCTCAACATCCAGGATTTGTCACAGGATCACAGTGGTGGCTCACTTGTGTCCCTCAGTGACACCAGTTTGGACGTGAAAGTGTGGCTCAGTTGGGCAATTTCTTCACCAACACCTGTATGTATCTGGGAGAAAAGAGGAAATAAGGTGGAGAGGATGAGCTGACGGCAGGGTGGGGAGGAAGGAGAGAGAGCAGGGTGAGAAAGAGAAAGATCTCACAGATTTTAAATATAGGAGCATAAATATTTGAAAATCTGGGAGCTGGAAGTGAGCGGAAAATGCAGATTGGGGTTATGAAGTCAGATACCAGAAGCAGAAATGTTCATTCTCTTGAAATATTATGAAGGAAAGACTGTCTATTAACAAATTACACACACACACACACACATATGCACACGCATACTCAGTTACATACAGTATAAAAAATGACACAGATACAGAATTATGTGCACTGATACCCAAACACAGAGACATAGAAATACATTAAAACACATACAAGGATCTGCCTTTTGCCCCAAGGCACACATCCATTCATTCATTCACAAGTATTTATCGGGTGCCTTCTGGGTTCCAGGGACGACGCTGGGTTACAAGGATACAGTGGTGAACGGGGCCACGGGTCTTCTCCTAAGTGAGCTCGTAGTCTACTGATGTGCGGAGACATACACAGAGGCACGGAGCAAGGAGCCGCTGAGGAGGTGGACCAGGGATTCTAGACCATGTTGGACTCGCTGAGGTCTTTGAAAGAAGGTGGACAGGTTTGCATATTTGTCACTGTCTCATTGCCATGATCCGCTCAATTCCTGAGCCCTGAAGGTGATGAATGAATGAGTTCAAGGATGAGTGAATAAGTGAATGAATGAATGAACATCCTGCAACAAGGTCGACATGGCCTTGGACTGCCCAGAACTCCAATGTTCTATTCCATTCCTGGAGAAGAGGTGCCCACAATGCACATGGGCTTTGAAAGGATCAACCGAGGAAGATGACTGGTCTTTCCAACTCATCCAGCCTGCTTGCCGGCCTTGGAGTCTCCAGGGCCTGTGATTGTGGGTGGGGCAGGAAGAACAGTCAGGTCGCAGCTTGAAAGCCAGACTCTCTGATGAGCTTTGCAAACCTGAGGTCCCTTCCTCTAGACCCAAAGCAATGGAGCAGCTTATTCCTTCCTTCATCCTGGAGCAAGTCCACCCCCAGGCGATCTTGTCTGGGCTCCTATACTCTTTGCAAAGCCTGGTGGGAAACTCTCCAGCTTTGGAAGCAAAAGATGTAGGTAAAAAGTGGATCAAACGCCTGTTTGCTTCTCATTACTATGGAAAGGTGAGCCTTGATTATTGTCGGGAGGAGGAGAGCCCGGGGATGGAGGCTTGTGCTCTGTGGAGGCTGCATTCCCATCCTACTCACTGTGTGTGTGTGTGTCTGTGCATGTGCGCGTATGTATGTGCCTGCATGCACATGTGTGTGCATGTGCGTGCACATGCATGTGTGTGCACACATGCATGCAGGAGTTAGAACAGGGCTAGGCTACAGGAGATGCCTTGGGAAGCCACCTGTAACCCTCAGATCGGATCAGCTTTGGATCCCTCAGCAAATGTAAGAATTAACAGGGAGAGCCAGTCTCCCGCCAGGGCGCTGGCTTCCTGGCTTCATGCTCATCTTCCCTTCCCTGTGTCCCTTCCCCACATGCTCCCCACCCCACCGGGGCTCCCTGTATCTCCAACCAATCTCCAAGCACGTGAGTCCTTCTCCAAATGGGCACATACAAGGACCTCACTTCCTGCAAAGTCAGATGGACACTAGGCTGCCGCTGACAAGACCCTCCGTGGACAAGATCAGCCCCGCAATGGAGCCAGCCCTCACAGGAAGGACTGATCAGAGACTACTTCAGGGGGATGGGATTGTCTGAGGGGAGATGGCGAGGGCGGTTCTCTGTCATAGAGGAAAGGCTTGAGTCCAGGCAGGAAGAAGCTTTCTGGGGTCCCCATCCTTAAGGCCATCATCGCAGATCTAAGAGCTACTTCAGGGGACCAGGTGCTGGAGGCAGTGACACAGTCACCTGGGCGGCCCCTGGCCCTTCTGAGGTTCTTCTTGGTGGTCTCTGGGCAGAAGGAGGAACAAAAAACCAACCTGGGGAATATGAGTGAGAAGCCCCGTGGGCTGCTTTCTGTTGTTTTTGCAACTCTTAACCTTCTCAGTAACCCAAAGAAGTCATCAATTTACAAATGAATATAAATACACTCTGATAACATAACGGAGAGGGAAGAAAAGGTTTGGCTTTTTTAGAAAGAGACTTCACTGGAAGGCAGTTGGTTAGGGTTGAGGAGGAGGATGGGGAGATGGAGGGTGATAACGAGAGTGGATAGGGTTTCTTTTGGATGTGATGGAAATGTTCTAAAATTGACTATGGTGACGGAAGCACACATATCTGAAAATAGACTAAAGCCACTGAGTTGTTTAAATGAGTGAATTGTATGCTCTGCGAATTATATCTCAAGAAAATTGTTTACAAAAAGGGCAGCTGGGGTAGAAGGGAGGGAAAGTGTAGCTTTGGGGCTGGACAGACATAGCTCTGCGTTCCAGCGCTACCACTTCCTTGCTCCGATGACAAAACATTCAACCTCCTGGAAACCCCATCTTCTTCGAGTGAAAATACTTAGGGTTGTTGAGTCGATTTAAGATCCTTTATAAAGCACTTTAAAAGTGCCTGGCATACAAATAGTAGTTAGTTTTAATAATTTTAATAATAATAATTAGCAGCTGAAAATTATAATGAAGATGTACTAGAAATTACTGTCACACATTAAATTCTTATTCATTAGACGAGAAGGTGTGCATGCGTGCGTGCTAAGTCACTTTAGTCCTGTCCGACTCTTTGTGACCCTGTGGACTGTAGTCTGCCAGGCTCTTCTATCCATGGGGTTCTTCAGGCAAGAATACTGGAGTGAGCTGCCATGCCCTCCTCCAGAGGAGAAGGTAATTAGTATGAAAGGAAATGATGCTTTTGAAAGGATGCTTACCTAATGACTGAGTTGGTTTAAGTTAAGAACTGGGTAAAAAGGGGCTGAGGAAGAGACTCAGTCTTGTTATAAACTATCCTTTAAAGATTCTGACCTCAAAGGGAAATGGTCACCAACGAAGGGGCCAGTAGTGTTAACACAAGAGGAAAAATCATCTCTCTCCAGTTTGGAGTACGGGTAGGTAATAAGGGGTGATCAGCGTCTGACAATAGGATGAGTGGGGTTTGGGTGCTGAGGCAAAGCCAGGACCCAGATGTGCTTATCAAGCCTAGAGGCTGTTTTGATAGAATCAGTTGAAATGTTCTCAGAGAGAAAAAAGGAGATAGCTTGATGGAGTTTAAAATCAAGTGGAATTTGGAACCACTAGGGTACGCTTATGTACCCAAAGCTTACCTTTCTTGTAACTTTTTTCTAAAGCTCTGGATCTATTTAAGGAATTGAATTCACTAGGTATCTGTTTATTTGGTCGTGCTATGCAGCGTGTGGGATCTTAGTTCCCCAACCATGGATCAAACCCAGCCCCCTGCATTGGGAGCATGGAGCCTTAACCACTGGACCACCAGGGAAGTCCCTTCTTTTAATTCATGTTGCAGATTGAATTTGTTTATTCAGCTCATAAAAAAGATGAATGAATGAAACGGGAACTGATTTGTGTTGTTATTTTCTATCTAGGGGAAAAGCAATCACTAGTCTGGAATATGTATTTTGCTTTGTTTTAATATCACCTCTGGCTTATCCATCTCCTAAGTGTACAGGTTTTCAAAACAGATGTAAATTAAGATGCCCAGTCCACCACAAGTTGAGATGTTAGCCTGCCCTGCCACAATTTCCTTAATGTTAGCAGAAGACATGAACCTCACCCAGTCAGAGATAGGGGACCATTTATCACAGCAACCAGGGTAACCAGAGTGGTGGTGTTTTTGCAACTGTTCCTTAAGTCACAGTTCCCACAAGGCATTGCAAAGAGGGCCAGGTGATACCTGGCATACACTGTAGGGTGTGTAAGGGGAGAGAAACCCCGAGCTTAGGGAACCTGAATCTTTTAAAATGGAAAGTCAGCATGCCTACCCTGGACTGCAGAGGGTGGCATTTATGTCTTTCGATGCTATTCACCATGCAAGCATCCTTACAGAGATCAGAACAAAGGTAGCCTTGCAAGTCTGCTTGCAAGAAAACAGAATGTGAGAGGCCCAAGGGTAACTGTCTCCTAACACTCGATGGCTATGTCTTCATCTCTGAGCCTCAGTTTCTTTATCTGTCAGATGGGGATAATACCCATCTGGTACCTGATTGGAAAGAATCAATGAAATATCAGTGTAGTCTCTTAGGTATAGTTCCTGGGCTTCCCAGGTGGCTTAGTGGTAAAGAATTCACCTGCCAAGTAGGAGACACAGGTTCAGTCCCTGAGTCGAGGAGATCTCCTGGTGAAGGAAATGGTAACCTATTTCACTATTCTTGCCTGGAGAATCCCATGGACGTAGGAGCCTGGCAGGCTACAGTCCACAGGGTCACAGAGTCAGACACAACTGAAGCAACTTAGCACACATGCATGCAAACTAATATCCAAAAGAAAACCTTGCCACCATTATTTTGTTTCATGATGGCAGCCTACCAGGTAAATAGAACATGAAGCATGCCTTCCCTTTAGCACAATATCAAATTTGGCCAATTTCAGCCCAAAGACTCACCATTCAATAATTCAAAACTCCCAAATCCTCCAGCTCAGCAGTTCTTAGGCTTTGATACATGTTTAAGTCAGGTGGGAGCTTTTAAAAACCACCACTGTCTCCAATACCAGTGAAATCACGTTCCCTGGGGACAGAACTTGGGCACCGGTAGTTTCAAAATTTCCCTAGATGATTCCAGTACATAGCCAGGGCCTGCGGGGTGGGTTTGCCTCTTACTCAGATCAACTAGAAGAGCTGGCATGGGCTGCTTTGCATTCCTCGAGCTGTTGCACTGGACTGTAATTGGTCTAAATCTGAAAAGGTCACCGGGCATTTGCAGGTGCTTCACTGAGCCCAGTGGGGAGCTGTGGCCTGGGTGAGGGGAGCTGGCGCACAGGAGAAATTAAAAGGGGGTGATCCTTTCTTTAACAGAAGATAGCAAAACGCCCCTGGGAACTTTGGAATTCCAAGAAGCCTTGAGAACAGGGCTCCATACGCTCTGAGCGCGCCCAATGGATGCTTTCAAACAGTCAGGATCCTGGGCTCCACCCCCAGGCATCAAGCATTCTGCACGATTCAGCTTGAAAATAGTTTCAGTCCTTCCTCCTCCCTGGCAGACTAGATTATAGGATTAACTCTTCATCTCCTGGCTGGGCTACAGGGAATTCTTTCTCCTCTCTTTCCTTTGGTATAAACAATCAATAATAAAGATTTTCCTTGCTTTCTTCTCCCACTTTTCACTTTTCTTTGGAGTTGTTCTTAGGCCGTTGTTTTGGGTTTCTGACAGATCCTGGGGGAGAAACTAAGGTAAGGTCACACCCTGAGATGGGTCGAGACTCCTCCGTCGCCTGCTCCATGGTTTTGCAAGGCTGCGGGCTTCCCCACCCTTCATCCTGTCGGTGGTGAGCAAAGGTGCACAGGAGGGCTTCCGGGGCCTCCAAAGCCAGACATTTCCATTTACTTTGAGCTGGTGTTCAATCCCCCTCACTCATAAACATGCAAATTGCTCAGGTAATTGGGACACCTGAAGTCCAACAGAGCCTGATTAGTCTACATAATACAGGCTGCAAGCAAATTACCTGATACTCGGGTGGAAGTGGGCTTTTCAGACCACGGAGAGCCTGCTGGCCAGAGCTGTTGTTTCCATAGGGAGGCTGTATTATCTTCTTGGGAGCTGGCAGAAACAGAAGAGACCAGAAACAGGGGAGCTGGGGAGTCGCCTTCCCATCACGGAACCCGTGTCCCTGTCCTAGCTGAGGCCCGCTGTGAGAGCCACTTTGCACAGAGGCTTCCTGCAGACCCCAGACTCTGAGCAGGAGACCCTGGAGCCTGATTCTGCTGGAGGCAGGCCCACCAGCTGACCAGGGCAGTCTCTGTCTATGTCACACCTTCGGAAGGTGTGGGGCAGGCTGTAGGAACTGACTCATTGGAGAAACTGAGTGCCTCCAGGACTCAAGAAGCTTTTAAATCGTTGCTGCCGGGCAGGAGTGTGGGGGAAGGGGGTTGGGAAGCCTCTGCCTCCCCTAGGGAGCTGGGGCTACATCAGGGCAGGGGAGGTTAGGCAGGGCTGCAAACTTCCACCTGTCCTCCTCTATCTGCACTGCCCCCTCCCCGATTCCCAGGTACTGGTGACGGCACAGTCGCTAGAGCTTTGTTCCCTTCCTCTTCCTGGGCAGCTGCTGGGCCCGTCCTACCCACCTGAAGGCTCCCGGGCCTCCACAAGTCACATCACAGCCTTGACGCTGGGGAAACGGGCAATGAGGTCAGGCAGCGAGGGACGTGATGGCTTCACGAAGAGGAGGGGAGCCGAGATGGGGGGGGGGGGGCAAGGTTTTGGGAATGGAAACCAAGGAAGGATTAGGATTGACGCCTGACACCTGCAGGGCTAAAGAGGTAGCCTGAAAAAGTCCCCAAAGAGGAACTGCCCCCGGGAGGCGTGGCCTTCAGTGGAAGGCGTGGCTGCCACTGGGAGGCGGGGCCATCGGTGGGAGGCAAAGATGATTGGTCACTCCACATGGGAGCTGCCCCTTGCCCTTGGGCCAAGCTCCAGAGCCTGATTGCCCATTGCTAATTCTGCCTCTCATTTGTTTTCTCAAAGGTCAGAATAGACTTCTTAGAAAGACAAATTTCCTCTGGCTAGTCCTTGGGGACTGAACTCTCAAAATCAATTGGCCCAAATCTCAGCCCAGTTTGGGCTTTATATTGCCACTGGGTGGGCGTGTCTCATGGGGGAAAGGCGAAGAAGAGCAGCTGGAGACCTGGCCCAGGGGACTGTGTCGGGGGCAGCCTGTGCCGGAGACAGGAGGAACAGGGTCCCTGATGGAGCCCCAGGAGGCAAGAGAGAGGGAACTTTATAAATCACCAGCTCCCTTTAAAAAATGAAGTTTAACCTCCCTCAGCTTTGCTTCTGAATTTATTAGCAGTTTCATTTCCTTGGGTAATAATTCATTATCTCCTTCCCAAGCCTGGGGAGCAGTGCTGGCCTAGAAGTGGCATTTACCTTCCACAACTTTAAGCGATGCTTCTCAGCTGTGTCATCTTCAGATCACTCTCGGCCCCGGCCCTGTACTTCTCATCCCCACAGACAACATCGACATGTCCCCAGGTGCTGGCAGACTGATGCAGACTTGGAGGGGTGGTCCTCTCCTCACCTCCACTTCCGTCTCCTCCCCTACCCACCCTCCAGCACTCCAACCCATCTGTATTCTGATGTTGTTTGCACCAGACCTTCTTTGGGGCCAGAGCCTCTCTCTATTGTGAAGCAAGACAGCCGCGAGCCGCAGGGAGATAGAGCCGTTCTGTTGGAGCCGAGATAAGTGCTGCTGGGAGGGAACCCAGCGGAGGGTTGGAGGGGGCCACATGTGTCAGCTTAACGGGAGGATCTGAAAAAGCTATTTCAATCCCGTCTCTATGTGGGAAACTGGCAGATGCCCTTCTGTGGAGTGAAAGTTTTTCTCTTCCTCTCCATCCTCTCTGCCAAGGAAGGGAGTTTGATTATCAAGGGGCGTGAGGATGCTTTTTCACTGGGGAAAAAAAAGTCCTTTTCCCAAATCCAGTCTCTGCTCCAATGCCAGAAACACCGCATTCTAACGCCCAATATGGCAGGCTGGGGAGGAGGATGGGCAGCCAATCCCATCACAGCCAATGCACATTCCTCCACGTGTTGGTCCACAGCTGCCCCCTCTCAGCACCTACAGTGTTCCAGACACTGGACACTGGACAAGACAATACAAAAGCAATGTGGTCACTATCCATGGAGCTTACGGTCAAGTGGCATGTTTTTGTCACTTGGTAATTGATCTAGGAGCCTGGTGGGCTACAGTCCATGGGCTCGCAAAGAGTCAGACACGACTGAGCAGCTAACACTTTCACTTCACTTTCAATCCCACAGAGAAAGGGAGGGAAAAGGGTAGCATGCAGATCGTATGCAAATCACATGCAAATCAGCACCCTGGAAGCTTTTGGATTCAGGGCTGGGGAGAGTCATGCAACTCTGCAGGTGAGATTAAAAGCTCGTGGTAAGAGTGAGGTCTTCCACTGTTCCGCAGTCTCCTTCTCCTGGCCGTCAGCTCCCATGGGCCCAGGCCTGACTCAGGAAGCAAACCCAGGCTCCTTGCAGATGAAAGGCTGGCAGAGTGGCACCTGGAGGGGCCCCCTGTGCTGGGCTTCTCTTGGCCAAAACCCCCATTCCCTCTTCCTTTCTCAGGTCGGCGGCTGGGACTAGACTGGGGGCTCTTGGCACCTTGGGCATTTGTGTCCTATTTGTCAAAACTGTAACATGATGTCGAAGCCTTAGTGGCCGAGGGGTTGCTTCGGAACGATGCTGCTCTCCTGTTAATGGACAACAACCTGTTTTCTGGGCTGCTGGGAGGAAGGGCAGGGGTGGGGGAGAGGCTGGGGAACAGCCTACCTTGTTCAGCTCAGCTGGGGGTGTGTGGCCACTCCTGAATCATGGGGAGTCACGCAGGCCAGAGTTCCAGGTCCCCAGCCACCGAGAGCTGCCAGGGAAGGGCTCTATGGTGGATTCCACTCCAAATCTGCAATCAACTGGCTGAGCCTGTCTGGACCTCTTAGTTGGGTGCATTTCTCTCATCTCCACAACAAGCATCACACATTTATGGTCTCATCTGCCTGTAGGACACCTTTCCCAGACAGTTCCCTCCTCCTCGTCAGATTCCTCCTCCTCATCAGATTCCTCCTGGCACTCTTTCTGTCCCCAGATCAGTTTCCAAAAGCCATGGAGAGAGCAGAATGTTGAAGAGGACACCCAGAGGTCAGAACTCAAGACCAGCTCCGTCACTTCCAAGTCACATGGTCTTGGGCAAGTCATGTACTTTGTCTGAGCACTGGTAACTTCATCTTCCAAAAATGAGATGAAGTGGGCTTTGCTGAGCTGTGCAAATAATAAAGTGAGATGTATGTGAAAGCACCTAACACAGGGGCAGGCACATTGTGGGTGCTCAACTATGGATCTATTTATAGGTTTATGCAAATAAAGTCTGCGTTTGAGTGGTCCTCTAAGTGTGGTCCCCGGCCTGTGACTAGCAGCATCACTACCAGGGTGCTTGATAGAAATAAGCATCCTCAGGCCCTGCTCTTTAACTGAAAGTGCACTCAGCTGTGTCCGGTTCTGTGCGACCCCATGGACTATAGCCTGCCAGGCTCCTCTGCATGGGATTCTCCAGGCAAGAATACTGGAGTAGGTAGCCAGGCCCTCCTCCAGGGGATCTTCCCGA
The DNA here is from genome assembly GCF_023699985.2 of Odocoileus virginianus. NCBI lineage: Eukaryota > Metazoa > Chordata > Mammalia > Artiodactyla > Cervidae > Odocoileus > Odocoileus virginianus. The sequence continues at coordinate 54,524,767 of NC_069690.1, forward strand.
CCCAGGAATCAACCCCAGGTCTCCTGCATTGCAGGCAGATTCTTTACCATCTGAGCCACCAGGGAAGCCCTGGACCTAAGGAGCCGGAAACACTGGGTGAGGTCCAGCAATCTGTTCTATTAATAACAAGCCCTCCAGGTGGCTTGGCTGCATGCTCCGGGGTGAGACCCAGGGGTGAGACCGCTAAATGTTCTGTCCCATAAGCCATAAATCACTGTGTGCTAACTTCTGTGTCACATGGCTTTGGAGGAGAAATCATAAGCCATAGGGTTCTTCAGAGTAAGGGAACCAACAGGAGAAATAGACAGATAGGAAGATAGGTTACATGGAATTCGCTCACATGATCATGGAGGCTGATTATGAGACTTCCCATGATCTGCTGTCTGTGAGCTGGAGATGCCAGGAGCCAGCAGTGTAGTTTGAAGGTCTGAGAGCCGGAGAGCTGATGATGAAGGTTGCAGTCAGAATCCGAGGCCCTGAGGACCAGCAGTGCCGAGGGTGAGGCAAGACTGATATCTCCGTGCTAACCAGGCAGACAGTAAATTCAAGCTCTCCGCCTTTTTGTCCCCTTCAGGCCCTCTGTGGATTGGAGGAGACCCACCCACACTGGAGAGGACCATCTGCTCTGCTCAGCTCACCAATTCAAATGCTAATCTCTTCCAGAAACACTCTGGCGGACACACCCAGGCAGAATGTTTAGCCAGCAAGCTGAGCATCCCTCGGCCCAGTGCAGTGGACACATGAAATTAGCCATCATGCAAAACAAATAGTGGGAAGAGCAGCTTCCGGCCCACGGACCATGTGTGAGGCAGGCTTCCATCTGTCCATTGGACCCGCACAACCAACCTTGGTACTAGGCATGGATATTCTGCCCACTGTACGGAGGAGAAAACTGAGGCACCTGGAGGCAAGTTGGCAGGCTCTGAAACCGAGCATCCCAGCTCCAGAGGCTGCAGGCCATGCCCATCCCACCAGCAGGCAGCCAGGACCTGGGGGATCAGAGGGATCCAGAGTCAGGGCCCGGTGAAGGAGGGTGTGTGTACACACAGCAAACAGAAGAGGACAGACAGGGATCCTAGAAAAGCCTGTTCGGGGAAATTATCTAAGCTCACAAGCTCTCCTCCATTATACTCACAGCTCCCTGCCTGTCTTCTTGTTTTTTTTACTGCACCACGTGGCAGGCATGTGGGATCTTAGTTCCCAAACAGGGGTGGAACCCGCACCCCCTGCATCAGAAGCCCAGAATCTTAACCACTGGACCACCAGGAAGTCCCCCTGCATGTCTCTTAATGTGTTCATCACAAATGAGAATCAAAGATGCGTTGTGTTTGTATTTGTTCAATGTCCACACTGCCCAGGCTTCCCCGATGACTCTGCGGTTAAGAATTCACCTGCAATGCAGGAGCTGCAGGAGACGTGAGTTTGATCCCTGGGTGGGGAAGATTCCCCTGGAGGAGGAACTGGTAACACTCCAGGAGTCTTACCTGGAGAATCCCATGGACAGAGGAGCCTGGCAGGCTGCAGTCCATAGAGTCCCAGAGAGTTGGACACAAGACTGAAGCAACTCAGCAAGCACGCACCACGTTGCCTGCTGGGCTATAGCTACTTGAGGGCAGGGACACGTCCGTAGTGACACATGGAACCCACAATATAATGTGATGCCCAGCAGACCGCAGTCCGCAGCTGCTGAGTGAATAAATGAATGAGCAGTGTGCCTGCCCCTCCCTCCCCACTGTAATTATTTTCAGGTCTGTGTTCCTTCTAGACCGAGATCGACATGACCACACAGACTGTCTTATCCAGCTCCGTACACACAGTCCCCTGAACAATGGCTGGCTTCCTATTTGCTTCTTGAGTTGAACCCCATCTCACTTTTTTTTTTTTTCCCATTTATTTTTATTAGTTGGAGGCTAATTCCTTTACATCATTGCAGTGGGTTTTGTCATACATTGAAATGAATTAGCCATGGATTTACATGTATTCCCCATCCCGGTCCCCCCTCCCACCTCCCTCTCCACCCGATCCCTCTGGGTCTTCCCAGTGCACCAGGCCTGAGCGTTTGTCTCATGCACCCAACCTGGGCTGGTGATCTGTTTCACCCTAGATAATATACATGTTTCGATGCTGTTCTCTTGAAACATCCCACCCTCGCCTTCTCCCAGAGTCCACAAGTCTGTTCTATACATCTGAGTATCTTTTTCTGTTTTGCATATAGGGTTATCATTACCATCTTTCTAAATTCCATATATATGTGTTAGTATACTGTAATGGTCTTTATCTTTCTGGCTTACTTCACTCTGTATAATGGGCTCCAGTTTCATCCATCTCATTAGAACTGATTCAAATGAATTCTTTTTAATGGCTGAGTAATATCCCATGGTGTATATGTACCACAGCTTCCTCATCCATTCATCTGCTGATGGGCATCTAGGTTGCTTCCATGTCCTGGCTATTATAAACAGTGCTGCGATGAACATTGGGGTGCCCATCTCACTTTGAAGTCCCGTGGACCTTGTCACTAATGCAATCATCCATCGTTCCTGCTCAGGGAAGAAAGGAAGGCTGAAGCTGGAGTCTCCAAAAAGCTGGACCAGATTTTTACAATTTTCCTTTATCATGAAGTGCCCACAGATTATAATTCCCTGAGGGTAGGACTCAGCATCCCAGTTCCTGGGTACCAAGATGGAGCTGGGGGAAGATTCAGCCCTCCCTGACAGCTTCACCGGCCTGGTGGAAAGGCTGGAGCTTTGGGGTAAGTAACTGCTACGAAAGGGCTCCACTTAACCCTCTTTTTTTGCAAACCTGAGATTGTGAGTCAACCCTCAATTAACCTCTTCTCCCAGATTCTGCTCAGTGCAAAAGGTTTTATTCTGAAGACAGGAAAGCTATTTTAGGATTACCAATGTGATGGAGTTGATACCAAACCAGAATAGGTCAGTGCTTCTCCTGTTCCCCCAGAGATGCGTGGCCCCTGTTGCCAACTGGGTAAAAAACGCCAGGCTGCAGGGGATGGCTGTCCCTTGGTGCACCCCTCCCCAGCCTCCCGAGCCCCCGCTCTCCCTCATCCACTAGAGCAACTGCAAGGAGGCACCCCTAGTATTTTGCTTAGAAATCCTGTTAAGGTAATGAACCCCTGCTTCTCTCTCTGCTTCTGTTGACTCCTGACAGTTCCTGTCCAACCCACATACCATCTTTGTTGGCCAAATGGTAGCTTCCCCTAGAAAGGGACAGACCACAAAGCCTAGGAAGGTCTATTTTTGGAAAATTATTTAAGCTCTTATACCAACCCTATTTTTAGCCCAAATTTATTTTTTTTCAGAAAGTAATGGGTAAGTTGGCTCTGTTCAGGGTATGTGCCAGGAGCTGGGGGGCCAGGGAAGACATAAAGACCCAAGTGAGACCATGCACAGCACTGAGAGGAGGTCACAATGCTGGGGGAGCCTGCTCCTTCCAGGAGGATGTGTCACGGAGACATTCATCTGCTTTGGTCTGTACCCTCTTTATATTAATGAAGCAGCAACTTCGATATTCACTGAAATGTTCCAGATATACAGCCATTGACTGGAGACCATAGAAGCCACCATTTCTCACCCAAGTAGTTAAGGTATTAACCGGCGGTGATGAGGAGGGTGAGGAGGGCAATTGATGGGAGGGTAGATAAATAAGTGATGGCATAGTTGTGAAGGAATATTATGCAGCCATTAAAAATACATATTCAAAGAATATTTAATGGCCTGGAAGATGCTCACAGTATAGGAGTAGTTTTAAAAAAATGAGAACTTAGAATTGCATATTCAGGACAAGCCACGTGTGTTGAAAGAGAACTAGGAAGAAATGTATCAAAAGTTTCCTTCTTTATGCATGTATGGATTTTCCATCTTCCCTGCAATTTGCCTTTATTCCATGTAGTTTAAAATCTTTCTTGATGTTAAAACCTTTTCCAAGTACAAAATAAAACATTCTCTGTGTAGAAATAAATTAGAATTATGTTATAAATGAAAGCTGTTTTCTGCCATAGCTTTTGATAATCATTTGGTATATAGTCTATAGAATTTTTATGTAGTGTGTGTATATATATATTTTATATCGTTGCTGTTGTTTAGTTACTAAGTTGTGTCCTACTCTTTTGTGACTCCATGGACTGTAGCCTGCCAGGTTTCCCTGTCCATGGAATTTCCCAGGCAAGAATACTGGAGTGGACAGCCATTTCGTTCTCCAGGAAGGATCTCTTCCGACCCAGAAATCAAACCTGCATCTCCTGCATTAGCTGATGGATTTTTTTACCACTGAGCCACCAGTATGCATACACATGGGCATACATGTGTACACACATGTGTAGATATTACACATATGATAACACACATATATATATAGATTAGGACTATGTATAGATATATGTATAGAGAAGGAAATGACAGCCCACTCCAGCATTCTTGCCTGAGAAATCCCCTGGGCAAAGGAGCCTGGTGGGCTGCAGTCCATGGGCTCGCCAGAGTCAGACGTGACTTAGCGACTAAACCACTGCCACCAGACATATATACAGGCTTCCCAGGAGGTGCTAGTGGTAAAGAACCCACCTTCCAATGCAGGAGACTTAAGAGACTTGGGTTTGATCCCTGGGTCAGGAAGATCTCCTGGAGGAGGTCATGGCAACTCACTCCAGTATTCTTGCCTGGGAAATCCCATGGACAGAGGAGCCTGGTCCATGAGGTCACCAAGAGTCAGACATGACTTAGCAACTAAACAACAACCAATAGCAGGGAGTCCACAGATGTGGTTAAGGGAGATCTGGAGGTGGAGAGTGTATCCTGAGTTATTCAGGGGGGTCCCATGTAATCACAGGGTCCTTATGAGAGGGAGGCAGGAGAGTCAGAGGTGTGATGAGGGTAGCAGACTCAGAGCGACAGGATTGCTGAGAGGAAGGAAGCCACAGCCCAGGAAGACAGGCAGCCTTAGAAGCTGGAAAAAGCAAGGAGCGGATCCTTCCCTGGAGCCTCTTGAAAGGCAGGCCCTGTGTTTTCCTTGATTTTGCCCACCTGAGACTCATTTTGGGCTTCTGATCTCTGAAACTGTAAGATAAAAGACTCCTGTTGTTTTCTGCCACCAGCTTTGCAACAAGTTGTCCGACAACCACAGAAAACTCGCACATCTTATCTCAGGGTCAGCTTTGGAGGACCCCATCCCAAGATGCAGACGCACAGCGAAGTCCCTTTCGTTCAGTATGGCATCTCCAACCGTGCCTGGCTTCCCACCGTGGGAGCTTCCTTATATAGCCAGAAAAGCATTCTTTTAAAAAGTCTGTAAAATGATTATAGGGCTTGCAGGTTGGTGTTAGTGGTAAAGAACCCACCTGCCAGTTCAGGAGATGTGGCTTTGATCCCTGTGTCAGGAAGATCCCCTGGAGGAGGGCATGGCAACCCACTCCAGTATTCTTGCTGGGAGAATCCCACGGACAGAGGAGCTGGCGGGCTATGGCCCATGGGGTCATAAAGAGTTGGACATGACTGAAGCAACTTAGCATGCACACAGCATGGTTATAATGGGAGGGGGTGCGAGGGCATGTAGTTGCTCACCCCACGAATACTTTGCGGAATGCCTCCTGTAGTCCTAGGTGTATCAGTGAGCAAAACAGAGATTTCTGCTGCTAGGAGCTCATGTTGTAGTCATTTTGTTCCAGGGAGACAGACAGTAAATTGTAAATGTAAGAACTAAGCCGATCACGTCGGAAGTTAGAGGTGACGCATGCCATGGGATGAAAGTACAAGAGGAGGCAGCTTGGGTGAGGACTGACTGCATGTCTAAACACTGCGGTCCAGGGGACTTCCCTGGCGGCTCAAGGCTAAGATTCCACGCTTCCAATGCAGGGGACCCAGATCCTGCATGCTGCAAGTAAGAATTCGCATGCCGTGACTGAAGACGCTGCCTGTCAAAGCTAAGACCTGGTGCAATGAAATAAACGAGGAAATAAATGTTAAAAAAGTACTGCGGCCCATGTCAGCCTCATTTGATTTATTCCTTTAAGCGATCACTTTTATCATACTTTTTCAGCTTCAGTTTCTAAGTACTTTACAAGTGTTACATTGTTTCATCTTCATTATACCTTGTGAACGAATGCCCTTATTATCTCCATTTTACAGGTGAGAAAACTGAGGCCCAGCGAGTTGAAATAACACTGGCAGCATCAGATGGCTGGTGGGTGGGAGGAAAGGGTTGTGAGCTCAGGCAACAGTGGCTCCAGCCTGTCCTCTAATCCTCTATACAATGCCACCTGATGTTTGAGAAAAAACCTCAAGGCCATAAAGGAGTCGGCCATGCAGATCTCTGTAGAAGAAGCATTTCTGGGGAAAGGAGTGGCCAGTGCAAAGGCCCTGAGGCAGGAGCATGCCTGGGTTGTGTGGCCGCCCTGGCAGGGCTCCCACTGTGGTCAACAGGGATGGGCAGGGAGACAGTGGTCAGCGCTGTCTCTCGGGCCATGGTGAGGGCGTGACCTCTGCTGTGGGGAGAGAGGAGACGAGAGGGATTCTGAGCTCCAGCTGCTGGTTGAGAGTGGGCTGCCCCGGGCAGAGGTGGATCAGGAAAGCCAGCTGGAGATGCTGGTGGCCCCGCCAGGGTGGCGGCTGTAGGAATGGAGAGGAGCGGGGGTGGGATTCTGGACGAGCTGAGGCAGAACCCACAGGATTTTCCGATGCAGGGGATGTGGAACACGGGAGAAACAAGAGTATCTCTGATGACACAGAGCCACGGCCAGAAGACAGTGCTGCTCTCCGCCGAGATGCAGGGAACGTTTGTTTTCTAACAAGAGTGGCAACTCCCTCTGAAGACAAGATCTCGGCATAACACGTTGGGATGACAATAACTGTCTTGCTACAAAGGTGTTATATCCCAAGGAGCTAGCTTTCAAAGGAGTCTGTAGTAGAAATAATAATGCTTGCTTGATGCTTTCATATCCACTGGGATGTGAGCAAGTGAGCATATCAAGAGGAACATCAAAAACCCCAAAGGGCCCAAGGTCAAGACCCAGGTTGACCTTCTGGAAGTCAGTCTCAGGAGTTAGAAGCAAACCTCTCCTAACTGTCCCCTGGCTGGGAGCTGGGCAAATGGTATAATGCCATAGGACCCCAAGCTCAACCCCAGCCTCCACTGTTGACCACAGCTAGCTTCTGCTTGTGATCCATTCGCATGACTGTATGTGGATTATTCCAGCAGTCAGGAGGAGGCAATGGCAGCCCACTCCAGGACTCATGCCGGGAAAATCCCATGGACAGAGGAGCCTGGCGGGCTACAGTCTGTGGGGTCACAGGGAACTGAACACAGCTGAGCAGCTGATCACACACGCACACACAAAACCTCTGAACTGCCACTGTCGGGGAGACGGGTGGCAACTGTCCGGGGTTTTTTAATTGGGCTCACATAGCATTACTTCTTTCTTTGCAAAGGGGGCAGGAAGAGACTCTTCATGCCTAAGACACTTAAAACTCCCCTCCCATCACCATCAAGCTCCAAGAATTCTGACTGGCAGAAAAAAAAAAAAAACAAACAAACCCACAGCCAGTGAAGACAGTCCAAAATAGGACAAAAATATGACACGAAGGATAGTGAGACAGCTGTAAGGTCTCACTGTCACTGCAGACGTTTACAGAACAAGCGGCAGGGAGACAGAGCCTGTCAAGGAAACGAATCCCCTAAGGAAATCAGTAGCTCAGAGATCAGACACTCCAAGCCCATAAACAGGGACACAGACCTCCTAACAATGGCTTCAACGTGGGACAGAAGGCACAGCTCAGACCTTGTACAATCAAATAATACGAGAGTCTCGAGGGAGGATCTCACCTAGCCAGCCCATCACAGCCCTGTTGGCTGCAGTTATCCTCTCATTGGCTGCAGTTATCGCCCCACTGGCTGTGGTCATCACCCCACTGGTTTTTGTCATCACCCCATTGACTGTGGTTGTCCATATGTGATAACTGGACCATAAAGAAGGCTGAGCACTGAAGAATTGATGCCTTCGAAATTTGGTGCTGGAGAAGACTCTTGAGAGTCCCTTGGACAGCATAGACATCTAACCAGTCCATCCTAAAGGAAATCAACCCTGAGCATTCATTGGAAGGACTGATGCTGAAACTGAAGCTCCAATACTATGGCCACCTGGTGCGAAGAGCCAACTCACTGGCAAAGATGCTGATGCTGGGAAAGACTGAAGGCGGCAGAGGATGAGATGGTTGGATGGCATCATGGATTCAATGGACATGAATTTGAGCAAACTCCAGGAGAGAGTGGAGAGAGGAGCCTGGTGTGCTGCAGTCCCTGGGGTCGCCGAGGATTGAACATGACTTAGCAACTGAACAACAGCAACAATCCTGCTTGACCTCGCCCTTTTTGGAGTAATTCTAATCTTTCTCTAGAGGAGGGGCTTGAGTGAATGGGCTTGGCGATCTTGCCCTAATATCTTGTTCCTTCTTTCTACTCCCCGTTTCTGCTGATGAGAACAACGTGGGTTTGGGGGAGAGACAGGCATCTTGAAAGCTTTCTGTTTATCAGTCAGTCTGTGAACAACTATCTATCTCTGGCTTACTCTGTGCCAGGCATGTGCTAAGCATTGTTGTATAATAGGCTCTCAATAAATATTTGTAAACCTTATGAAGGGATATAAATTTTAAGAGCCTACCTGGGCAGAAAGCCAGCTTCAAACTCCAAGTATTTCCAGACCTCTTCCCTTGAAGTGTCGTCTTGGGAGAGAGGGCAGTGGGCATGGGCCAGGACACCCAGGACAGGGACGGATGGAGCCCTGGCTCCTCTGAACCGTGTCCCCACCCTGGGAGTCTGTCAGGCTTGCTGTGGCTGAGACACCCCTCCCTTCCTGTCAGTTTCCCATCTCTCCAGGAGAAGCACTCCAGCCAAGGGTCTTAGTAAATATCATCTGGCACCTCCAGCCTTCACCCCTAAACCTGACTCCTCTCCAGTACTCAGGCCTGTCTGCTCAAGTGAACTTGCTCTGGGTATCTGGCCAGCCTGTCGCATGGGTCCCAAGTCTTGTGCTTTAGAGCTGATGGATCACATCTTGGCCGGACAGGTGCCCACAACCGGACAGACCCGTATACATGCAGCCTTACTCAGTTATAAATATCTATAGAGTGCAATACCAAATAATTGTGGGGTATATTTCACCCTGCCTGTTGAACACATTGCAAGAAAGGAATTGATCCCTGCTGTTTCATTTATTAGATGGTGTAATACCACAAAAATCGCTTCCACAATATCCCAAACTAAATCATTTATTCTTGACAAAAATCCAATAAAGAGCTCAATCCTTCTCCATAGGCAGATAAAGCACAGATTAATGGGGCTGCCTAGATCAAAAAATGCTGGGAAAATGAAAGCGAGATAGAGAGAGAAGTCCCTTCCTCCTCCTCACTTCCCCCAAGGCTGCCTGGGCTCAGGGTTTTATTACAAAAAGCCACCTAAGTATTACAGGCTAATCCGTAAATCCCAGCCTAGTAAAATATGTGACGGATTTGTAAATTGTGCCCTTTACAAATCTGATTGAACTTCTTTTGGCCGGGAGTTTTGCCTTCTTCCTCTTCTTCTCACCTTTTCCCCACCTCCCCAGGTCGCCAGCAGCCGGGGGTCTGCACTGGGCAACAAGGGACCCCCCACACTGCTTCCCAGGGAGCTCAGCCCCCTCTGAGACAAGAGGCTGAAACAATCCTCAGTGTCTTTCCATTTACTGTCTTCGGGGATCTGGTGTGGTCAGGGTGAGAGCCGGCGCAGCGGGTATCAAAGGTGTGGGGCATATTTCAGCCAGTGCAGACCTGGGAAAAGGCTGGTCCAGGGGGCACTTCCCTGGTGGTCCAGAGGCTAAGACTCCAGGCTCCCACAGCAGAGAGCCCAGATTCGATCCCTGGTCAGAGAACTGGACCCCACAAGCTGCAACTAAAGATCTTGCATGCCTCAACTAAGACCTGGGGCAGCCAAATAATTTTTTTTTTCTTAAAGACTGCAGGGGCAGGGGTTATACATCATTTCTAGAGAACAAAGGAGAGGATCAAGCTGGTGGTCCTCAGAGCCTCAGATGAGCTGTCCAGAAGACCCCTTACAAGCATCTTTCATCCTGCCCATGAACTTCAGCCTTAAATAGCCTCAAACCCCCATGGCAGGTGGGTGTCCAACGCCCCTCAAGGCAGGGGCCCCCAACCCTGGGTCCAAGGAGCAGTACCGGTCCTGGCCTGCTAGGACCCCAGCCATACAGTAGGAGGTGAGCCTCAGGTGAGCAAGCAAAGCTTCACCTGTATTTGCAGCCACTTCCTGTTGCTCCGATTACTGCCCAAGCTCCACCTCTGGTCCGAGCAGCAGTGGCATTAGATTCTCAAAGAAGCTCAAACCCTCCTGCTCTTGAATCATCCCGAAACCATCCCCCTACCCCCAATCCATGGAAAAATTGTCTTCCACGAAACTGGTCCCTGGTGCCAAAAAGGCTGGGGCTGCCGCATCAAGGTACCTATCCGACACACTCCTCTGTGTACGCCCGTCTCGGGGCGGGGCGGCGGGGGCAGCGCAGAATAACTGTCTCCGTGCGCCCAGGACTAGGAGGCTCTCTCAGATACAGGGCTTTCAGCGAGAACACTCAAGAAGTCCCAGGCACCCCGGGATGAGACACCTGCTCTGTGTCCTCTGCCAGAAAATTCTGGTCCGTTGGCCCCGAGAAGAGCTAACTGCTCAGGCTGGCTTTTTGGTTTCTCCGCCACCTTCCTCTCAGAGATTGGGCCCAGCAGAGTTCCCTCACTACCTGTGCATGTTGGCAGGTCCCGCAGCTCTCCCCAGCCTCAGTTTCCCCACGTGAAACATGGGGATAGGAACACCTACTTCCTAGCGTGTCAAGTCTGTTCATCGGTCAGTCGAGTCCAACTCTCTGCAACCCCATGGATTGTAGCCCGCCAGGCTCCTCTGTCCTTGGACTTCTTCAGGCAAGAATACTGGAGTGGGTTGCCATTTCCTTCTCCAGGGGGTCTTCCCGACCCAGGGATCAAACTCAGGTCTCCTGCATTGCAGGCAGATTCTCCACCATCTGAGCCCCCAGGGAAGCCACACGTTGTAGCATGGTTGTGCGACTTAAAGAGAATACAAGTGAAGGGCTGAATGGTCTCCCGGCAGAGAGTGAGCACAGGGTGACGCCACATTGTCGTCATCATCCTAATCATCATTTGGACTCATCTCCTTAAGGAAAGCCATGAGAAAAGGAAGAGACTGGTGAAAGATCCTCCTGGAAGAAGTGACATTCTTGCCTCACCAGTTCACAAAAACCACAGCCCCTGCGCCCTGGATCAGAGGGTTGGCTGAAGCCCAGATGTTCGTCTTTAAAGGAGCCTGTAAAGCAGGCAGCTGGGGTGCAGGTGGCGGGCTGGGGAGAAGGGCTTGCTGCGTGGCGCGGGGCCTTCCGTGGTTCTGATGCTGTGGGGCCTCACCCCAGCACCCCAGGCACATGAATCCTTCCTCTCCTTGAAGATATTCGCAGGCAGAGGAAAGAGGGTGTTGGGACGGTTGCCCTGGCAACTTTGCTCATGGCCCCTCCCCACAGTTAGCCTGGAAACAGGGCTGGGGTGAGGGTAGATTCCTAGGGGGCCAGCCATATGGAAGGGCATTCACTTGCAGGTTTATGAAAAGTATGACCAAACAGTAATGCTCCGGAGAACCAGGCAACACCCCCCAACCCTGTCCCGGCTCAGCCCCATCTCTTGTCCCTGGATGCAGAGGTCCCGAAAATTCCAGAGTGACAGCTGGTGGGAAGTTTTTCCTGCCTTGCCACCCACATCCTTTCAAAGGAGAAAAGGATGCCTTTGGAGTAAGAGGCTTGTCTCAGCTGCCGACCAGGTGCTTTCACCAGGTCACACGACCCTACTGACATTGCTTCTTGCACAGGTCACAAGACAGACCTCCTGCAGCCCCAGGATGCGTGAGAAAACGGAGATGCAAGGCAGGGACTGAGTTAGGTTCAGAGGAGACGAGAGCCTCCTGCCTAGTCCCACATGCATGTGTGCTAAGTCACTTCAGTTGTGTCTGGCTCTTTGCAACCTTATGAACCAGAGTTCACCAGGCTCCTCTGTCCATGGGATTCTCCAGGCAGGAATGCTGGAGTGGGTTGCTGTGCCCTCCCCCAGAGAACCTTCCCTGACTCAGGGATCCAACCCGTGTCTCTTACGTCTTCCACGTTGGCAGGTGAGTTTTTTACCACTAGCCCCACCTGGGTTCCGCAAGAACTATAAGAAAATCCAAGTTCTTGGGGGAACAGGAAATAAGAACAGAAACCATGATGAGGCAGGTGATCCAGGCAGCCAAAAAGCAACTTGTTGATAGGGCTTTTGCTTTCCAAGCACTTTCCACTTTCTAGAGGAAGTGGGGCTCCCATCTGCTGGGTCTGTAAAAGCAGACGGGTGGACCACGTGACCTGAGGCTGCTCCCACAGAGCCGAGGCGCTGTCCTTTTGTCCTTGGGAACAGCAAGTCTGTGTGCACTCCCCACTTCCCTCATTAACCTTTATCCCTCTGTTTCCTGCTGAGGTTTAATCCTATTTCCTGCATTCCAGGTATTTAGTCTGGCAACCCAGAGAGCCACTCAGCTGTGCCTTTCCCATGCCCCTGTCTCAGCCGAGAGCGCTCAGAGAATGACTTCCCACCGCTGCTGCCCTGGACGGAGTCCCCTGCTGTTTCGGCTCCTGACATCAGGATGCAGTGATGCAGGTTAGGTAATGAGCAGGTGGTGGTCCAGGGATGAGAAACCACATGATGAGCAGTGGGGTGGGGGGCGGTGCCCTGAGTTGTGTGAGGCTGGGGAGGGGGAGGCAGAAACCACTGCCACTGCCCATTGTGGACTCGGAGGTGGACTGGTCAGTACAGACCTCCTCGTCTGTGGGCTCATGTGTTAGGAGGATTTGAAAATTACTGTGTGAAGATACGTCTCCTTTTCTGGCATGAAGGAGGGGGTGGTGTGAAGGAGGGGGCACAGAAGTATTGGAGGGTGGGTTCCCCATTTGGTCGATGTGCCGAGATGTCTATCCACCACCCACCGCTCAAAAGGCCAAATTGTCAAGACATGGGCTTGTGTCGGGGGGTGGGTTCTCAGTAGACGGCACAGCCTGGGATCTCGGTGCAGAAGCCCCATTAGTCACTCCCTAGCCCCCCTTTGCAGCCCCTTCTGCTCCCCACTGGGGCCCATAGAATGACCCCCCAAGCCCTATGGGGATCACCTGAGTCTGGTTCCTTCATGGAGGATTTTAAAGGGAAGGAGGGTGGTTTGCAAGTCCCAGAGGCACAAGGAAGAAGGCCCCATGCTGTTCTCACACCAAAGCTCACCTGCACGGGGCTTGGCAAGCTGGTCTCTGTGACCCCCTGACATCCTGCCCTAAGGCCTATTGTCAGAACCCCAGGGATGCAGGCAGTGCCTGTCGACCATCAGACGTGATGGGCGGAGGCCCCTGCTGGAGCAAACCCCGCCGACTCAGGGTGAGCACGGCAGTAGCCCCTTATTTATTGGACTCCTCCAGCCCCACAATTGCTGCTTCTGCTCAATATTTCATTCTTGTTGCTCCTGCCCAGGCAGCAGAGCTGCAGGCATGTTTGATAAATGGATTGAAAGGTTTGTCTAGTTTTGCTGAAACTTCAGTAGGTGCTTCTGTGTCTTCCACGGAAATTATATTTCCCAGCTTCCTGCAGGGATGCCTCTCCTCCAGGGACGCCTCTCTCCCTGTCTGACGCTTCTCACTCCCTCTCTCCGCTTCTCCCTCCCTCGTGCACACACACACACACACACACACACACACACACACAGTGTTCAGAGATGCATGTATCCGCACACTCACAAACTGACTTGTACACTGGTGCCCATCAGCATCCAAGGACCCAGGGAGCGAGTCTTCCCCATTGATAAAGACGCACACACCAGCCACGCACGTGGGCACACACCCTCATGTGCACAAAGGCAGAGCCAGTGAAATCCCCCAGTTGTCTTTTCTGAGCCCATCTGGTCTCTGAGATGTGAATGGGTGACCCCCTTCCTCCACCATAATGGGGGGCTGCAGGGACGCGAGGCTCACCCAGAGCAAGGGTGGAGAGGGGTGGGTGGACTCCAGGAAGGAGGAGCCCAGGGACCCCTGCCCTTCCCCCCGGGGAGGCTCCGAGGAGCCCTCCCGCCCCGCCAGTTGGCAGCTTCCTCCAGCCTTCCTGCCCCCACGTCCGCCCGCCAGGCCCTGGCGGCCCCACTGGGCCAGCTGGAGTCTTTATCCCGCCACATCTGAGCCGGCTCAGGGGCTGCTGCGCCTGGCCGCCAGCCTTTTCCATAAATAACTCGCCGGGCCTGGCTCCTGGCCCTCCTGGTGATGTCATTGGCCGTTGGCCCGACCGGTGAGGTCACAGGCTTCCCTTCCCTCTGTGCTCCCCTCTCCCTCCCTCACTTCCAGGCGCTGTGGAGACCCTCATCAAGGAGCCTATCTGCGCTCGATCCTGTTCCAGCCCTGCCACACGCTTGATGCAGTTCTCCGCCATCTGGGACCGACCGGCTGCGTGGCAGTGCCAGACGCAGCCATCCCCCTCCTTGTCACCAGCTACAGCCTCCCCGCTTTCCACCTCCCTCGTCATGATGTAGGTTCCAGGTGATAGCAGACCCGCGGGGCAGGGGTGAATGGCTGGCACCTCGGTGGAGTCCAACTCAGGTCCAAATCCCGGGCACTACTCCCCCACCCCTGCCCCGACTAGCTGTGTGACTTCAGACAAACCGCTTAACCTCTCTGGGTCCCGCTTTCCTCATCTTTAACACGGAGATAATAGAACCAGTCTTAAGGGAAAAGACCCTGATGCTGGGAAAGATTGAAGGCAGGAGGAGAAGGGGGTGACAGAGGATGAGATGGTTGGATGGCATTATCCACTCAGTGGACATGAGTTTGAGCAACTCAGGGAGATGGTGAGGGACAGGGAAGCCTGGCGTGCTGCAGTCCCTGGGGTCACAAAGAGTTGGATACGACCTGTGCGACTGAACGACAACAATCCCAAGGGTGATTGAGAGGCTTACTTGGGCTCATGAGTGTAAAACACAGGGTCTCACACATTAGCAAGCAGTGGATAAACGGATGGGCTCTGTGATCACAGCTCAGGTCCACAGATAACAGGGAGTGTCCGCGTGCTGGGGAGCAGGGGCGGCTTTAGCTTCGGGTCTTTTCAAACGTGTGACAGGCAGACACGGGAGATCCCTCCACCACCACGGGAGCTGGAGCTCTCCCAGGCGCCTCCCTCGAGACCAGTGGCTTCTTCTGATCGTTCCTAGAACCATGACCTTGGCTCCGGAAGTGGGAGGCTTGGGGTTATTAGAGGCTCTTCAGGAGCAGCTTCTGTAGGGGGTGCCCCGAAACCCCACCCTTTCCTGCTGGCCCACCCCCCACCCCACTCCACAATCACCTCCAGCGGCTTCCTTCCTGGTCCACGTTAAAGGGCTCAGCACACACCAGCACACAAGACACCGCTCGGCCAGCCAGGAAGCCCTTGCTTTCAGATGTGTGTGTTTGGAGAGCCATGGGGAGATGGATCATCTGTGGATCCAACAGAGGAAGAGCTTCACTCAGTGATTTTCTATTCCAGTGCCATCGGACAGGGTAGCCTAGGCCACAAGTGGCTACTGAGCACTTGACCTTGAGCTGGGGATGTACCCTCTTAGGGTCACAAAGAGTCAGACACGGCTGAAGTGACTTAGCACACGGATGCACGTGAAGCGCCAATTACACACCAGATTTCCATCATAGTCTAAAGCAGAGAATGCAAAGAGCTCATGAATAATGCCTTCATAGTTATTACTATTTTGCATATGTTCGGCAAAATAAAACAGGCTATTAAACTTAATCTCACCTGGTTGTTTGTTGTTTACTTTTTCCATGCGGCTGGTGGAACATTTTCAACCACATCGTTCTCCCCATCCTGAGGATTCTGGTTTGATTAACTTGTGCCTTCAGAAGCTGGGGACAGCTGGCTTCGGCGAAAATGATAGTGAAATTGGTAGTCGTTCAGTTGTATCCAACTCTGCGACCCATGGTCTGTAGCCCTCCAGGCTCCTCTGTCCATGTGATTCTCCAGGCAAGAATACTGGAGTGCGTTGCCATTCCCTTCTCCAGGGGATCTTCCCGGCCCACAGATCAAACCCTGGCTTCCTGCATTGGAGGCAGATTCTTTACTGTCTGAGCGACCAGGGAAGCCCTCGACTAAAATAGTTCCCTGCATTTAGCGATCCCACGGACAAGACAGCTGAGCAGATGTTCTTGCCTGCCCACTGCTCAAGATCCAGAGCTCAGCCTTGCATATTTATGGAAGTCTCCGCAAAGTTGGCCAAAACACCCCAGGACACCACACTTTCAGTGCCAGGCAGACCCCTCTAGTCTTACTGTCATACTTCCATGGTTCTGCTTAACTTGGAGCTCCTACTGAGAAGTTTTGCCCCTTATCTCCTCTCATGTGGGTCTTATTTCATCCTTGAAAAATCTAAATCAGAAGTCACCTCCTCCATGAAGCCTTTCCAGACTGCTTCAATGAATGAATTCACTGGGCCATCATAGAACTTCAGATAGAAAGCCCTATGTGGTAGGCCCACTTCTATCTGTACCAATCTTAGGAGGTAGCTACTGTTTTCTTTGTTAGGAAACTGAGGCAGAGAGATGAGCATCTTGTCCCAGATGGCAGAGTTCATAGTAAAAGAAGCAGCACTCCAATCTGATTCTCTGGCTACACTCTGTTTAACATGCCTGATGGCCCTCATCACCACAAGCATAATTGCTGGTACCCCGAAAGACGGAGGGCCTTAAGAGCCAGAACACCAGGTTACCCAACACTGTAGTCTCCATGGCAACAAGCCAGGTCCTGATACACAGTTAGATGCCCGATAAATGTGGGCTGAATGAGATCAGCCTTGAGTTTAGCCTTTAAAGTCCCTGCCTAACTCACTTTGAAATGGGGCTCCGGCGCCCACACCTGCCGGGACCAGCCCACTACCTCCCACACCTCACCCTACCCCGCTCTGCCCCTCCCCAGCCCTGGCTGCCTCTTCCCTGCTTCCCCAGGGTCTTCTCTGCCTGTTTAAAACTCAGTGACTGTCGTGTGACCTCTGTCAGCCGGGAATTAATTCCCCAGGTTACCACTGCATAAAAACTAAACTCTCCTTTTATGGTCTCTACACGCGGTGCCCTTTCCTTTCATGCCGGTCCCTCTGCACTTCTGGGGAATAAATAAATACAGTGGAGCTTTTCTCTGTCTTGATCCACTGTAACCCTCAGGGCTGGGTGAGGTCTGAGCTGCCTGCATCCCCAGACTCAGGCAGAAGGAGGTTGGAAAGGTGACTGCATCAGGACCACTCTGTGCCCTTGTTGTTCAGTCGCTCAGTCTTGTCTGGCTCTTTGCAACCCCGTGGACTGATGCAGTCAGGCTCCCCTGTCCTTCACCATCTCCCAGAGTTTGCTCAAATTCATGTCCTTTGAATCGATGATGCCCTCCAACCATCTCGTCCTCTGTCGCCCCCTTCTCCTCCTGCCTTCAATCATTCCCAGCATCAGGGTCTTTTCCGGTGAGTTGACCCTTGGCATCAGGTGACCAAAGTACTGGAGCTTCAGTTATCTGTTCTTCCAACGAATATTCGGGCTGATTTCCTTTAGGATTGACTGGTTTGATCTCCGTGCAGTCCAAGGGACTCTCAAGAGTCTTCCCCCACACTAATTCAATTCAATCATCTCCAACACCAAATCAATTCATCCCCAGCACCAATTCAAAAGCATCGGTTGAACATGATGCATTTCATTCTGGGCTCCCTGGGTCTTCACCCACCAGGCAAGGTCTCCCTCTGTGGTCCTCAGCTTCCCCGCCTGCCACATGCTCCATTGGGAAGCGACTGGACACCCCCACAACCATACCCCTCCTCACATCCTTCCAACAAACCCCTCGACTGTGAAGCAACCAGGAGCAGCTCGAAGGAACGCCGGCTGCATCTCCATCGTGGGTCAAGCCCAGCACCGACAGAGGCCAGGCCAATGGTACCAGGTCTGTGGTCACCCTGGAGGATGAGGATCCATCCCAAGTTCAAGCCGGGACTAAGCAGTCCCAACACAATCTCCATCGCGCCCCCAGGCAGGACCTGACTTGACTCCTATGCCTGCTAGCTTGGAACTAAAGGCCTTTAGTCACTGGTGATGTTTTTCCACTGGAAAAACAAGGTTGATGCTTTCTTATTTCCCATGGAAAGATCTGTATGAGGGTCCAGTCAATAATCTGTTGGAAGGGGGGATGGGAACAGTCCGGTCCACCCTGTTTATCACAGAAACACCTCTCTCAATGGTAGACTTTAAAAATTTATTTTCAACTATAGTAAATGATTTGGAGAAAGAAATGGCAACCTACTCCAGTATTCTTACCTGGGAAATCCCATGGAAAGAGGTGCCTGGCAAGCTACTGTCCATGGGGTTGCAAAGAGCCATATGACTAAGAACTGAGCATGAACGCAAATGATTACCCTTCCCCAAAAAAAGCAAAGGCCTTTCCCCACTTCCTTTCTGGCTTTCTTCTATCTCCATGTGAGGTTAGTTGCTCAGTCAGGTCCTACACTTTGCGACCCCATGGACTATAGCCCACCAGTCTCTTCTGTCCATGGGATTTCCCAGGCAAGAATACTGGATAGGGTTGCCATTTTCTCCTCCATGGGATCTTCCTGACCCAGGGATTGAATCTGTGTCTCCTGCTTTCTCAGGCGAGTTCTTTACCACTGAGCCACCAGGAAATCGGGAAACGAATACGTCAAGGCTGTATATTGTCACCCTGCTTATTTAACTTATATGCAGAGTACACCATGCAAAATGCTGGGCTGGATGAAGCACAAGCTGGAATCAATAATCTCAGATATGCAGATGACCCCACACTTATGGAGGAAAGCGAAGAAGAGGTAAAGAACCTCTTGATGAAAGTGAAAGAGGAGAGTGAAAAAGTTGGCTTAAAACTCAACATTCAGAAAACTAAGATCATGGCATCCAGTCCCATCACTTCATGGCAAATAGATGGGGAAACAACGGAAACAGTGACAGACTATTTTTGGTGGGCTCCAAAATTGCTGCAGATGGTGACTGCAGCCATGAAGTTAAAAGACGTTTACTCCTTAGAAGAAAAGTTATGACCAACCTAGACAGCATATTAAAAAGCAGAGTCATTGCTTTGCCAACAAAGTTCTGTCTAGTCAAAGCTTTTTTTTTTCCAGTAGTCATGTATGGATGTGAGAGTTGGACTATAAAGAAAGCTGAGCACCAAAGAATTGATGCTTTTGAACTGTGGTGCTGGAGAAGACTCTTGAGAGTCCCTTGGACTGCAAGGAGATCCAACCAGTCATCCTAAAAGAAATCAGTCCTGGGTGTTCATTGGAAGAACTGATGTTGAAGCTGAAACTCCAATACTTTGGCCACCTGATGTGAAGAGCTGACTCATTTGAAAAGACCCTGATGCTGGGAAAGACTGAAGGCAAAAGGAGAAGAGGGCGGTACAGAATGAGGTGGTTGGATGGCATCACCGACACGATGGACATGAGTTTGAGTAAGCTCCAGGAGTTGGTGATGGACAGGGAGGCCTGGCATGCTGCAGTCCATGGGGTTGCAAAGAATCAGATATGACTGAGCAACTGAACTGAACTGAAGGCCATCCCAGACTTAGGCTGCAGGCTCAGCTTCCAGAGTTGGTTGGGGGAATCTATGGATTGTCTGTCTGGAGGAGTGTTGAGCCCGTAACTACTCCTGCCCATGACTGTGTGAAGTCTGCAGGAAGACAGGGTATTCTCCTTCTCTGGGACTGGCTCTTCTGGGTGGTCCAACCTGCCCTCCCAACATAAGGATGGAGCCCTCCACCCCCACCCCCAACTCCCCTTTTCTGGCCTCTAAGCCTTTGCATGCTCTCCCCTGCTGACTTAAAAGGACCCGTCCCCGCCCTAAATCCAGCTCTTCTTTCCCAGAGACCTTGGTGGGCTCGGATCTCCTGTGACGAGTCAGTTGCCATGTGTGTGCTTGGCTCGGGCTGGCAGCGCTCGGGGAGGGAGGGTCGGCGTGTCACTTTCCAGCCTTTGAAGTCCGCTCCCTCTCCCTCCTCTCCGTCTCCATCAGCTCTGCCTGGCATGGCGGCTCACAGCCAGGGCGTTTCTATATCTGGGTCTCCCCAAACGCTGCACCTCTGTCTCGCCCCTCCCCACCCTCCAGAAAAAAAGTTCCTGGAGATGGGAGCAGTTCTATCCGAGATAATTGCTTAATTAGGAGAAAATGACTTAAATGTGTGTAGCGGCGGCGGCAGCAGCCACGGTTCCATTCCGACTATAAAAGCCTCTAACCCAGCTCCCTTGGAGAGGAGCTCGCTGCCCACACAGCACCCACGCCCGCTCTTCCAGTGCCGGGTGTCGCCGACGCCATCAGGGCCACGCGCACACTCACGGGCACGCATGCACGCCTACACGCACATCGCTCTCAGCGTCATCTCAGCCGGGCTCTGCGAGGCTCGGGCAGCTGGTGGTTTCATCGAAGGCAGAGGGCTGACACACCCTTCTGCCCAGGGTCAGAGAGTAAATCTCGCAGGTATGGCAGGCCATATGTTGCCTGTTGCAATGTTTCAAGCCAGCCCTGGAGGGAAGCAGCAGGCAGGAGCAGAGCCTAAGTGAATGGGCGGAAGCCTCTGTTCCAGCACAACTTCATCCAAAAACAGGTGGCAGGGCAGATTTGGCCCATGGGCCAGCCTGCCAAAGGCTAACTCTTGGGGACGCAGCTGGTGTGACCAGCTTAGGTGATTCTTGGTGCCACGGGGCAAGGAGCCCACACCCACCGCCCACCCGGGGAGCGCTGAGTACGATTCAGCTCAGCCGCTGGGCTGGCAGGGTGGCTAATACGGGTTTTGAGAGGGGACACCCCCATCTCCAGTCTTTGCTGGGTGATCTTGGGTCAGATACTTAGCTCTTAGTGTCTGTTTTCTCATCTCCAGGATGATAACGATAATGGTTTTTCCTCCCAGGGTCATGAGAACTGGGATGATGCATGTGAATCTGAGTTAGGTCTGGAGTAAGTGCTGAGTGGGTGTCAGCTTCTAGGGGTGGTGATCGTAGGGTGAGTTTGGGCCTTGGTGTTTTGTCTCTCAGAGGAGAATCCTTGCCGGAGAGTTTTGGGATTTTTGTCCCCTTCCCCTGCAAAAAAACTTGTCATCTTCCTAACATCCCTTCTGATTGTGCTTCTAGGGGCCTGCTGAGCTCTTTGAAAGTTTCAAAGATGGACTTCCCTGGCGGTTCGGTGGTTTGGACTCTGCGCTTCCACTGTAGGGAGCCCAGGTTCGATCCCTGGTCAGGGAACTAAGATTCCGTATGCCACATGGTGCAGCCAATAAAATTTTAAAATGTCAAAGGAAAAAGAAAGGAAGGCACAGGGTGGGCTCTGCAGAATGGCAGCCCCTCTGCCCCCTGCCAGCGGGACAGCGGGCTTCGAGAGCTCACTGCCGCCCCCTGACGGCGTCCCTTGCCTTGCTGACCGCCCCCACCGGCTCCACACCTGTAACAGGCATCGTCCCATCAGAGGGGCTCCCCCGGTGGCTCAGCGGTAGAGAATCTGCCTGCATTGCAGGAGAAGCAGGAGATGCGGGTTCGATCTCTGGGTCAGGAAGATCCCCTGGAGAAAATGGCAACCCGCTCCACTATTCTTGTTGGAATAATTCCGTGGACAGAGGAGCCTGGCAGACTACAGTCCATGGGGTCACAGACAGTCAGACATGACTGAACAGGCACAACTCGGAACAGAGGCCTGGGAACCAGACAGCTGGTGGAGCTGTATGCTTGGCCTCTCTCAGCTGATGATTGCGAGCCACACCTTCCTGGGGTCTGTCTGCGCACCCACGCCCCCCTGCAGCTCTCTTATCTGCCCCGGGGCTGCTGGCAAAGAAAATGGGAGGGACTGTGTGCTGCTCTGCCTGGGCCAGACTCCCCACCCTCCCCAGGAGACGCTTCCTCTTTGGCATTGGGTCTGAGCAGGGCCCGTGTCCCTGAGGTCTCGGATGGAGGTTGGATCTTGGATGGAGGCTGTGTGCTCTGATGTCCTCGGGTCCGGGCTGCAGGTCAGGGCCCAGCAGCGGGCGCTTTCCCTGGGCTGGAGACTCAAGGCACGCAGGCAATCAGGCTTTCTCCTAGCTGTGCTATTTCTGGAGAAAGAATGGCAACCCACTCCAGTATTCTTGCCTGGAGAATCCCAGGGGCAGAGGAGACTGGCGGGCTGCCGTCTGCGGGGTCGCACAGAGTCAGACGGGACTGAAGCAACCTAGCAGCAACAGCAACAGCGGTGCTGTTTCCAGGCCTGATCTGCCTGACCCGCCGCCCCTGCGTCCTTCTGACCTTCAAATCCAGGCCCACCAGGAGCTGCAGCTCCTGGACCGGAAGTCTGCCTGAAGGTGGAGGGGTTGAGTGAGGCCCCCACTCAGTAACCTGAGCTGGCACTCTGACCTCGGTCCCTGTACCTGGCTTCTGCCGGGCTCCGAGACGCGCATCCTGCCACTGGCTTCCCTGCTGTGTATGTCTTTGCCTTTGTCCATCACCTGCTGCTTCAGCCACTTCAAGACTGCATTGCTATTCCGCCACCCACTCCCCACATCTGGGCCCGGTGTCTCCCTCCCCAGCAGGTGAGTCTACCTACCCATCCCTTCATCACCTTTCATTTTATTACCATCTCTTTCCCCACTTCCTGGCTCTCTCTACCACAGAGCTTCTCCCAAGATGCCTCCTGGGCCAGCAGCATCAGTATCACTCGTTAGAAATGCAAATTCTCTAGACCTATTGGACCGGGAGCTCTGGGGGGCTGGCCCAGCATCCTCGGTTCAGCAAGCCCCCAGAAGATTCCCAGGGGCTCAGGTTGGGAAGCCCTGTGTCTAGTACATCCTCTCTGCAGCTTCCAGGGTGTTCTTTCTGAAATCCAGACCACGTCCTCTCATTTTGCTGCTCAGCACCAGTGGCTAAGCTCTCCTGCACCTTCAGAATTAATGTCCAATTAACTTGTTAAACACAGATTTCAAGACCCCTCGCCATCTTCCCCAAATTTCCCTTTCCATCCTTCCTCGCCCCCTCAGCCCAGGCCTTTCAGGACCGCTATTCCCTGCGAGGGAGCCTTCTCAGGTGGCTCGAGGGTAAAGAATCCACCTGCAATGCAGAAGACGTGGGAAAATGCAGGTTCGGTTCCTGGGTCGGGAAGATCCCCTGGAGGAGGGCATGGCAACCCACTCCAGGATTCTCGCCTGGAGAATCCTACAGACAGAGGAGCCTGGAAGGCTTCATACAGTCCATGGGGTCGCAAAGAGTTGGACAAAACTGAAGCGACAGAGCACAACACACACATTCCCCTCGAGGACCCAAAGGCCCAGGTGCCGCCACGGCGAAGCTCGGCCTGACCCCCTCGTCCTCCGCAGCGCCCTGAGCCCTGCCCACCCTGTCTCCTGGTGACAGCTCCCACATGCTGTAAGTTCCTGGGGATGCTTGCTGTTCCCTACCCGCTGTGAGCCTCTGGGAGCCTAAGTTACGGTCTCCTTCGACCCCGTATTTCCAGGGCCAAACACCGGGCTGGAGATACATATGTGTGGATGCCCAGCATGAATCTAACCCTTCCTGGGGTCTACCAGAGCCCCACCCACCGCCCCCAGCCAATCCACCCGCCCCACCATCTTGATCCATTGCCCACCCACCTGGACTCTCTGGCCTCCTGGGACCTCTCTTGATCCCTCCTGTTCTCCTGCGGGTCCATCTGGGTCAAGTCGCTTCCAACCCAGGCGTCCTGCCACCAACCAGGATGTAGGAAGAGGAGAGGGGAGGGGCTGTTAGACTCCCATGGAGTCTGGTTCCCATCCCGGAGGGTGGGATGGAGGGGTGTCCACTTGCTGCTTCTGCTCAGTTCCTCAGTCCTCTGCGACCCCATGGACTGCCAAGCTCCTCTGTCCATGGGATTCTCCAGGCACGAGTACCGGCGTGGGTTGCCATGCCCTCCTCCAGGGGATCTTGCCGACCCAGGGATGGAACCCGGGTCTCCTACATTGCAGGCACGTTCTTTACCACTGAGCCCCCAGGAAAGCCCTTTCTCTATCCGAGGTCCCTTCACACAGCACAGTCAATCCTAACGGATGGAAGAAAGTCAAGTCATGGGCGTCCCAGACCCGCAGCCCACGCTCTTCTTACTTGATGGAAGGACAAGGTTTGGGGTGGTATTTATTTATTTAGCCTGAGTGTGTTTTTCCACTAGATTTACCTTCCTAATTATGCCCGCTTACACCAATATTTAAATGTGCTTCCAGTCCCTGTACATGCAGCAACTCATATGACGGCTGGGAGGTCCAGACGCAAGCTGGGTGGTTGAAAACTATGGAAATTAAGGCTCTGCCTCAACCTGCAAAATGAACAATCCCCAGGTAGGCAGTGTGTGTAGTTGCAGTGATTTTTCCAGTGGGGCCTTCTGGGGGCTATTTCCACCTGTCAGTGGAGACTCCATCTTTAGGTACCTTTCGTGAATGGATGGGACCCAGACATCACGCGGGGGACTCTTGCCGGATGCTCAGGCCCAGGTGGGAGCCCCAGCGCTTTTATGGTGGGGAAACTGCAGGCTACCTGCTTCCCTGGGCAGCACTGCCTTTTCAGAACTTGGTCCAGGCCCCGCTGAGCCCCAAAGCCCCTCCTGGGAGCATCGCACCCTGGCAGTCCCTCTCGCGCCCTTCAGAGCCCCGCACCCGGGACCCCCGGAGAAGAGAAGGCCCTGTCCTCTCTCGGTGACCTCCTTGGTTCAGATGCGCTGCATTAAATCTCCATCATGATTAAGCACAGCCATGCCAAACCCAGGATGATAGCTGGCCTTGGTCCCCTCTGTACGTGAGAGCAGTCTGCCTGGACTCAGCGTGCATTGCACGGACCTTGAGGACACACCCAAGTCGCCTTCTCTGAAGTGATGGAGACACCCCAGACCCCTTCCACTATGATGTGATGGAGACTAGCTGGGTCCTCTCTCCCCGAACCTGCACTCAGGTCGCCTAGCAACCTAGAGGGGTGGTCAGCCTGGCCAATCACCTGTGGCTGCTGACATCCACCCGCTACCCGAGGCTGGAGCAGCCGGAAACCCAGCATACGCCAGCCCTCCCCCGAAACCCCCATCCTCTACCTCTCACGGCCCCCCCGCCCCTTCGAGGCCCTCAAGAGGCAAGCACGGTGACCAGTCTTTCTCACCTCACCCTCTGCTCCCCACCCGAGGCCCATTCCGCGGCTTAATCTGTGACATTTAACATAAATAGTTTTCTATTCCCAGCTGACCTTTAATGGCTTTTTATCATCAGCTGTGGTTCCTGGCAGCCGTACAAGCGCTGCCGCCTCGGCCTATTCCAGCAGAATGCCCGAGGAGGCCCCACGGTCTTCTCCACGTGAAGCCGGGGGGCCCCTGGAGATGTCCGCCCAGACTTGAGCCTGCCACTCTCCGCCCGGAAATATGGTCCCACGTTTCAATTAGAAATTAGCGGGGAAGTCAGTTATGAAGTGGTTAGTTACTATGGTAATGAGACACCCCACATTAGCTGTGCAGACCTCTCGTGTGCTTTCCTCTCGTGGCCACTGTTTAACCCTGCCCTGATGCTCAGTTGCAGGTGGGTCAGAAGTGGGAGGGAGGAGGCCAGGAAAGGTACGGACTGCATCCTGCCCACCCCCCTGCACCCCTACTCACCCCCATCCCCCCCAACAGACACCATCTCCAGGGAGCGACATGTGCGGTGACATTAAAAAAACTACCCCCAAAAATCACAAGTCACATCCTCAGACCACCGGAAGCAGAAGCCATAGTCAAAACCAGTGCCCACCACCACCCCGCCCTCAGCATCTTTCTGCTCATAGATGGATGTGCTGGCATCAGAGCACCCCTTCTGCAGAAGGCTGGGTCTGAGCCAAGGCCCCGCAGACACTGAGGGTTCAGAAGAATGCCAAGCAACCCTTAGGCTGGAGGGCAGGGCGGCTGGGCTCTAGTCTCATCCAGGTGATCCTGAGAAAGTCACATGGCTTGTCAGACCCCACCCCTCCATGTGTGATGAAAGTATGGGTCAGGAGTTTCTGACCATCGTCCTGCTCCAGCATACCCGAAAGACGTGCCATTCCCTGATGAGGGGCGACGGCCTGCTGTGGACTGAGTAGTGACCCCCAGACTCACGTTGAATGCCTGACCTCAGGGGGACAGTGTTTGGAGATGGGGTGTTTGGGAGGTAAGGGCTTCCCTGGGGGCTCAGTGGTGAGGAATCCGCCTGCGATGCAGGAGACCCGGATTTGACCCCTGGGTTGAGAAGATGCCCTGGAGAAGGAAGGGGCAACCAACTCCAGTATTCTTGGCTGGAGAATCCCACAGACAGAGGAACCTGGTGGGCTACAGTCCATGGAGTTGCAGAAGAGTCAGACACAACTTAACAACAGACAACAATCACCTTTAGGAGGTAACTGAGTTAGATGAGGTCCTGGGGGTGGGACCTCCATGATGAGATTAGTGCCCTTTCGTGAAGAGATCCCAGATCTCTCTTCCCCCAAATGCTCCCTATCCCCACACAGGCTGCACAGAGAAGAGGTCATATGATCACACGGTAAGAGGGTAGCCACCTCCAGGCCCAGAGAAGAGGCCTAAGTGGGAAACTATGTTGCTGTCACCTTGATCATGGACTTCCAGCCTCCAGAACAGTGGAAAATAAATGTCTATCATTTAAGCTGCCAGTCTATGGTATTTTCTAACAGTAGCCTTAGCTGGCTAAGCTAGGATCCATTGCAGTAGAAATTCTCTACATCAGGAAGGCATAGATGAGAGCTTGGCGGGGGGCAGAGTCCTGCCACCCTGGTCCCCCCTCCTCTCCTGATGCCTGGTCCTCTCTGTCTGAAGAAGATGCTCTCAGAGGCGTCTTCCAAAATTCTTTCCTAACCATGTCTTCCTCTTCCATTCCCCAGGGTAGAGCGTGGGCAGCAGGTCTGTAGCCACCTTTCAGTCAGCAACTGTGCTCATAGTCCTGGTCCTCACCCTTCCCATCTGTGTGACCTGCGGCAGGTCACCACGGAGCCACCAAGCATCGTTTTCTTAACTGATAACATCTGGTGAGGATAAACTAGCTCACACGAGAGAAGCGCTCCATGCAGGGACTTGCAAGAAGTGAGTGCTCAGGAAGAGGTCGTTATTATCACTGTTATGATTCCAAAGACCATGGGGCGGGGAGTAGGGAAGAAGAAAATGAAAAAAAGCACACAGTGGCTTCTTTTTTTCCTTGAGATCTGGTGGATATTTAAGGAGGGAGAAGAAAAGAAAGTCGGGGCCCAAACAGGAGATGAGAAGGGGCAGAATGAAATGAAGACAGCAAGGAAGGGAAGTGGGAAGGAATCTCAAATAATGAGAGAAAACAAACTGGAAGAAAGTTTTCTGATCTGGAAGGGCTGTGCACAGCGGGGTTGGGAGGCAGCGGAGGGTGTGCGTGGTGGGGCGATGGGGCCGTGGAGGCAGAGGTGCTTACAATGTTTTCTTCTGCTCAGCTGTGCAACAGGGAAGAAAATGAATCTGAGGAGCCCAGGCAAGGCTGCCCAGATGCAGTGCTGACATGCAGCTGGTGAAGGCGGCCACGGCGGGCACGGGCCCCTTGAAAATTCTCTTGCTAACCACTACCTCGGTATCCTGAGCGCCTCCACACAGCGGCTGTCTCATTCTTGCGGGAGGGACTGCTGAAGAGCCACTTGGCTTGATTTCTTTAATCTTCTGACACCGCCTGTCGCAGAGGAGAGTGTAATTGGGACGCACTGTACCTTCCCAGCAGCCAGGCCTCGGAAAGCCTTGCAAGATGAGAGCCCGTGATGCCCCGGCTGCCGGAATGGGCCAGGCTCTTAATTGGCTTATTTGCTTTTCTTGGAATCTGCCTTGTTTTTTTCTAGGGATGCAGCTAATGCCTGGATCTCTGTTGGGATTCTCTCTCTCAGAAGGGACCAGAGACCCTGGAGCTGTGACACTGCTCTGGGGGCAAGGTCGCAGGTGAAACCATCAGTGGCCCAAAACCTCAGCTGGAGAACTGTCTACTTGCCAAGAATGCACCCACCTACTCCTTAGAGCTCCATCCTTGACCTCAAAGACCCGGCCTCTTGCAAGTCTGAACTCCCATCCCAGGACCTGCCGCTTACTATAAAGAGTGGACTGAGGAGGGAGGTTCTATTTTTTTAAGAGGGAGGCAGGGGTCAGCCTCTTGCTTCCCACGCTAGGCTGGCCAAAGGGATGCAGCAGGAGGGTAGGAGGATTTGGAAAGGGAGAGGGGCTTGGGGGTACATGTCTGCAGAGAGGAAGCAGAGAGAAACAGGGCTGTCTTCCTTTGGGTTGCTGCCACAAAATGCCATAGGCTGGGAGACGAAACTACAAATGTTGGCTCCTCACAGTTTTGGAGGCGGGGAAGCCCAAGGTCGAGGCCCAGACAGATCCGGTGTCTGGTGAAGAGCTGCTTCCTTGATTGCAGAAGGCTCTCTTCTTGCTGTGTCTTCACAGAGCAGGGAGCAGAGAAGGAAACAGTTCAACTGTCCAGGCTCCTCAGCTCAGAACTGGGGGTTCGGGCCTAGAATTCCTGTCTATACCTCTGAACAACCACTGCGCCTCCTTTGTCAAGCATCTTGGACTAAATGTCCCCAGCCAGCATGCCTGGTGAATTGATGGGGTAGGGACAGTGAGCCACAAGCACTTTGTCCAGGTACCAGGAAGAAGAATCAATGAAAAACAGGCCTCACGGCCTGGCAGGAAACTTGCCAAGAGGCTCCAGGAGACAAATAGCAGGTGTGCTGGCCACGATGGGCCAGGACAGCGCGAGTCTGCTGTCCCCGGGCGCTGCTAAATCACCACCCTCTCCTGCTGCAGGCCTGCCATCTCTCTGCTCCCACCCCCCTGAATCTCTCCTTCCTGGGGGATGCTCGCTATCGGACGCCCCCGTGTCTCAGTATCCATGACCTCAGGCCTGGCGCAGCTCTGTGCTCTGTGTTCCGTCCTCTCTAACCTGGTCTGGTCCATGCAACAGCCAAGAACTCTCAGGCTTATCCTCCCTGGCAGGCTCCCGGCTCTAATGGCCAGGTGCCTAGAGCATCCGGCAGGACAGGCTCGTCTGAAACCCCTTGAGAAGCCCCAAGACAGCTCTCCATCCAAGCCGGCAAAGACAGTGTGGACCCCAGCATGTGCCAGCCTCATCAGAGTTAATGCCACCTGTGGGGCTTCCCAGGCGATGCTAGTGGTAAAGAACCCGCCTGCCAATGCAGGAGACTCAAGAGACACAGGTTCGGTTCCTGGGTGGGGAAGATCCCCTGGAGGAGAGCATGACCAACCCTTCAGTATTCTTGCCTGGAGAATCCCATGGACAGAGGGGCCTTTCAGGCTATAGTCCACAGGGTCGCACAGAGTCGGACACGACTGAAATGACTTAGCACGCACGTGGGTGCCTGGGCTCCAGGGTGGCAGGGCCTCTGAACTGCTCTGAGATGGCGCTTGTCTCTGCTGCTAGCTACAGCCGGATCCATCTCCGGGCACAGGGGAGACCCAGCTGCCCCTGGTCCTCACATCCGGTTCTTTAAGCCCATCTGGGTTCACTCCTCCACTCCATTGTTTACTGGCTGACCTAAAACCAGTGACACGGCCTCTCTGAGCGTAGATGTCTTCTGTTAAGAGGTGATAACAATGGGACCTCCCAACAGGCTTCCCTGGTGGCTCAGGAAACTTGTAAAGAATCTGCCTGCAATGCGGGAGGCCCAGGTTCGATCCCTAAGTTGGGAAGACCCTCTGGAGAAGGGAACTGCTACCCACTCCAGCATTCTTGCCTGGAGAATGCTATGGACAGAGGAGCCTGGTGGGTTGCGATCCATGGGGTCACAAAGAGTCAGACATGACTGAGCGACCAACACTTTCACTTTCGTTCCCACCTCACCATTTATCATGAAGATCACATCAAACGATGGATGGATGGAAAAGGACCATGTATCTGTTAAGCGCCTCGCACAAGTGGCTACTGTCAATGTCATTACTGTGTGTTAGACGGTGTAAGTGGGATGGCACCAGTCCCTTCTGCCAGGGCACCCACCTCTCTCCCCCACCCCCTTCAGGATTCCATCACTGACCACGTTTCCGGTCATAATGCGCCATTGCCTTTGTTATGAGATGAATGGTGTCCCCCCAACTTTGCATGGTGGAGTTCTAACCCCCAGGACCCCGGAATGTCACTGCATCTGGCGATAGGGCCTTTGAAGAGGTCATGGAATTAAAACAAGACTGTATGGATGGGCCCTAACCCAGGAGGACGACGGTCCTTTTAAGAAGAGGACACAGGGACACACACGCACGGACAGACAGAAGGTGATGCCCACAAGCTGAGGACAGACATCAGAGAAGAGGGCAACACTGCCCTCATCTTGGTCTCAGTTGTCCAGCCTCCAGAATTGTAAGAAAATAAATTTCTGCTGCTCAAGCTGCCCATGCTGGGGGTCTTAGTTATGACAGCCCTAGGAAACTACTGGGTTGGCCAAAAAGTTCATTTGTGTTTTTCTGTAACATCTCATATCTTACAAAAAACCCAAACGAGCTTTTTGGCCAACCCAATAATACGGCTGGGGCTTCCCTGGTGGCTGAGTGGAAGAGAATCTGCCTGCCAATGCAGGAGGTGCCAGTTCAATCCCTGGATTGGGAAGATCCCCTGGAGGACGAAAAGGCAATCCACTCCAGCGTTCTTACCTGGAGAATTCCATGAACAGAGGAGCCTGGTGGGCTACAGTCCACGGGGTCACAAAGAGTCAGACACAGCTTAGCGGCTGAACACCAACAATAATATGGCTACCACCACCATGGGTTCAGGGAACGCTGATTCTGCAGAATGTCCTCTGGGGGTTGTGTCAACACGGGGCTCATTGTCAAACACATTTGGGAACCATGGGGTTGAGTCAAACTACGTGGATTTTTTTTTTTTTAACTGCAAGTCTCCTTACAGCTATGACCACAGTCAGGGCCACTGTGACATTGTTACGCAGGGGCATTTCCCGACTTACGGGACTGTCTTGAACATGAAACTCTCCCCTGCAAAGCAGCCAGGAGATCTGTGTTCTGTAGACCATCCAGACATTCTGGAAACTTCTGTCTCCAAGGCTCATTCTGCATCACGGGCTCTGCTTCCTGCTCCCTCCTCCTGCTCCCCCTCTCCACCTGCTGGGGGTTGGTTGGGAGAAAGTCTCAGAGCCTGGACCAGCAAGGGTGGGGAGGTGGGGTAGGAGACCCTGGCCCCATACCCTCTGCCTGCTGCTGAGAGTCGCTCTCCAGATCAGACGAGTGGCAGGGCCAGCCAGAGCTCCGTGTTTTATGACCCTATCATGTGTGAGATCTTGCCCATTAGGGAGAAGCTGTCAACGCAAAACATAGATTTCAAGACATACTTTCTACTCTGGGATTATGAATAACCCCTCCAATCATTAGAACCGGAACATTTTTTAAAAATCCAATTTGTTTCCCGCCTTGAAAACCATTTACTTTGCTCCCTGCTTTCTGTGTTCAGAAGGGAGGCTGGAGCCTGGAGCTTCCCAGAATCCTGGCTCTGAAAACCTTGTACCCCTAGAAAGAGCGCAAGGCCCTCATCTGAAACCTGCATCTCCCCGGGAATTATCTGCCATCCATTTCCCTCAGTGCAGCTGCGTGCTTCCGAGGGAAGCCGTCCTCTCTATAATCAGACAGAGCTGGCAAGAGCCCTGTGTGCGGATGGGGCCAGCATCCTCAAGGAAGGACGGCATGGGACCCAGGGGTGCAAGAGTGGGACCACAGCACTGGGGAGAGGACATTCCCTCCTCCCAACAGGGAGACTGGGGAAGGGGCTGATTTTGATTTGGCAAGTCCCAAAGCAAAGCATAAGTCCAAGATTAGAAGAAAGTGAAAATATTAAGGAGGCAGAAGGGCATGAAAAATCTCCATTTCTTGCCTCTCTCCTCACCAGCCACTCCAGCCGGGGCTTCCAGAAGAAACGATGCCTCCTCCGCCTCCCCCACGTCACGCGGACTCACTGCTCTGCAATAAAATCTGACACAAGAGATTCATCGGAACATGTGCCCCCATCCGCCTCCCATCAGCCCGCCGCAGGGACAGGAGCTGTCCATCTTCCTTCGGGCTCAGCCTGCAGCCTCCAAAGCACTGTGAGGCACCTTGCCCTGCTCCGAGATCAGAGGAGGCGCTGAGGCCCCTGCCCACAGCTGGGCACCCTCCAAAGTCGCGGTTTGTCCACTGTCTCAGGCCAGGCTGGAGTGGCCAGTGTCTTCTCAGCAGGCCAGACAAACCTCCCAGGAATCTGGAAATGGATGGGTCTGGACCATCCCGCTCATCACTCCCCAGAGCTTCTTCCTGCCTGCCTGGCCCTGCAGCATGCTCTGGAAATGGCCATGAGCTGGACACTCGCCCTGCCCCGGAGAGAGTCAGTGTCTTGGGGGGAGAGGGACGCAGAAGCAGCTGTTTACAAGACCACCAGAGTGATCGGAGTGGGGACAGGCACAGCCAGGGGCCTGGAGGAGGTGGGGACTGGGACTGACCACTGGATGCCTCAGGGAAATGTCCCAATAGAGGGCCCTTGAGCTGGGCCCGCAAGGATGGCGAGGAGATCAACCCGCAAGAAAGGACTGGCTTCCCCTGTGGGACTGCCTGCTCACTGAAATGACCTCACTTGTGCCCTCTGACTCATGGGTTGTCCTTCCATCCCCCTGGGTGTGCGTGCACGCTGAGTCTCTCAGCCGTGTCCAGCTCTTTGCGACCCCATGGACTGTGGCTCTTCAGGCTCCTCTGTCCATGGGATCCTTCAGACAAGAACACTGGAGTGGGTTGCCATGCCCTCCTTCAGGCCATCTTCCCGACCCAGGGATCGCACTTGCATCTCTTACAGCTCCTGCATTGGCCGGTGGGTTCTTTACTAAAATACCTGAAAGCTCCATCCTCATAAAGCAAACCCAGTAGAACCAAGGCCTTTGTCTATTTGGTTCCTGTGTGTGTGTGCTCAGCTCAGGGCCTGGTACATAGCAAGTCTTCAACAAATGTATCGAATGCTCTACAATTAAGGCAGAGGGGGACCTAAGGCGCTTGGCGGGGGGCAGGCTGAAGGAGTCTGGTGGGGTGCCAAGTCCCTGCTCTGCACCCCACCCCCCGTCCCTATCGATGCAGGTACCAGGTGGGCGTTGCCAAGAGACCATCTCCCTTCCCGACTCCCAGACACACTGGTGTTGCCACAGGGGCCCCAGGTGAGACCGGCCCTCCCTGCCAGATCAGGGCGGGTGGGAACCCTTGGCTACGCCCGCCCCGCACCCTCTCCATCACCCACGTGGCCCAGCCCGGCATCTCGGGTGCCTCTGAGCTTCCATTTCTGCCTCTATTGAGCCGCGGACCCATTTAGCTCTCATTTGTAAGTGGGCCTCAGCCCAAGCAAAAGATTCAGCAGGAATCCGGCCGGGTTCCCAGACGCTTAATTGGAGCCGGGCTCTTCATTACCTGCACACCTGTTTCCCAGCACCATATGGTCTGAGGTAAATAGACTGTAATTGTTTACCCAGAGTCAGTTCTGCCGTGAGGGAGGGAGGGGGCGTGGGGGCCGCAGCCCCCAGCCCTCCCGCCTCCCCATCCTGCCCGCTGCCACCCCCTCCCTGGGCCACTGAAGGACAGAGCCCCCGACCCGGCACAAGGTGAGACGGTCTGCAGCCTGGGACCAGAGCCACCGTCCACATCCCAGCCCAGCCGGGAGGGGCTTCTCCTCCGACTCCCAGGGAAGGGCCCCGCCCGGCCGTGTCAGCTGCCAGGAGCTTGGCCGCCGTGCCTCTCTGCCCTTGCCACAAGGCTGGGCAGGCGGGCACCTCTCAAGGCCTGGGCTCATTTATCTCTTTTCCCCTCAGAGGCTGAAGGATGTCTGAGACGCCTGGGCCAGATCTCAGCCTGCCAGCCTCTAACTCAGCGGCCTTGTGCAAGCCTGAATATTTCAGAACCCCAGCTACCTTCAGCAGAAATAAAGGCAGTGACTTCTACATCACAGGGGTGCTGATAGCGGAGGGAGCTCACATTTAAGGGGTGTGTCCACATGTCGGGACCACTGCCAGCAGCTTTAGACATAGGACCTCGTTTAATCTTCGGAGCGGGGAATGTTATCAGTCACCCTTTACAGATGAACACGGGCTTCCCAGGGGGCTCAGTGCTGAAGAATCTGCCTGCAGGAGACACAGGTTCGATCCCTGGGTCGGGAAGATCCCCTGGAGAAGGAAATGGCAACGCAGGCCAATATTCTTGCCTGGGAAATCCCATGGATAGAGGAGCCTGGCAGGACTCTGAAAGTCAGACACGACTTAGTGACTAAACAATAACAGCAGGTGAACACATTGAGGCCTAGGTGTGTTAAACCACCAACCCAGGGCCACCCAGGCAGAAACCAGGGAGCTAGGATCCTAGCCCAGCTCTGTGACTCACCAACTCAAGCACCTGAGCACCATGCTAGAGTCACATGAGGAGATGACGCGTGAAAGGGGCCTGGCCTGGAGGCGGGAGCACAGAGGGGCATCCACAAACGCCCACTCCCTCCTCTCTGCCCTTCCTTTCCTGAGCAGAGCGCTCCCCCAGCCCCGCTCCGCCTGCTCAGCGCAGCGCCCAGCTTCAGGCTGCTCATGTGCCCTCCAAAGAACAGTGTACATAGGGCATCCCTGCCTCCTCCTCCCCAGCCAG
The DNA here is from genome assembly GCF_023699985.2 of Odocoileus virginianus. NCBI lineage: Eukaryota > Metazoa > Chordata > Mammalia > Artiodactyla > Cervidae > Odocoileus > Odocoileus virginianus. The sequence continues at coordinate 54,559,535 of NC_069690.1, forward strand.
CCCTCCAGGGAGAGGCGTCCTCCCCCAAGCTCCGGCTGAGCCCGGGTTGCTGGTGGTGCGGGAAGGGCAGACAGAGGAGGTAGATGGCTGGCAGGGCCCCAGACGGAGCCCGGCTCCGGACCTTGGAAGGAGCCGGAAGTCGATCTTAAGAGAGAACCAGGGCCGGCCCTTCCCTGGCAGTCCAGCGGCTAGAGAACTCGGCATTCCCAATGCAAAGGGGCCCAGCTTCCATCCCTGGTCGGGGAACCGGATCCCACAGCCACAACGAAGAGTTTGCACGCTGCAGTGAATACCGAAGGTCCCATGTGCCGCAACTAAGGTGAAAGAACCAGGGCCCCTGAGCATCTGAGGGACTCTGGCTGAGAAGACGGCCCCAGGCAGGAAACCAGGTGCTCAGCACCTGGTCAGGGATCAGAGCCACTGAAGAGCCGGATGCCACACCCACCGGGGCCTCATTTCCAGGCACAACCCCACGAGGCTACCTGAGTCCTCTCCCTTCCCTCCCGGAGCTCCGCCGCCTGCCCCCCGCCCAGAGGATCCGGGGGATGGATGGTTTCCCCAAGCCCAAGAGAAAGGATGCTGTGTCCTCTTAATCTGCACTGAATTGCTCTTTAATATGATGAAGGGCTGCCAGCCCTTTCAGCCCTGATGGATCCCTTCTGCTTCAGAGACACCGGCTCCTGCCTGGAGTCTGCCTGGGCCGGGCAGGCAGCCTCATGGTGGGCTCAGATTCGGCTTCACTCTGTTGGTCAGTGGGCAGTAGCAGCCCCTGCACCCAGGCCTTGGATCCATCGGGCCCCGCAGGAGGCTCAGAGGAAGCATGGGGCCCGATTCCAGTCCTCCAAGGCCCTCTCATCTCTCTGGAGCAATAGATGTCAATTTCCCCACTACACACACACACAAACACACTTTGCAGACCTTAAAGGCAACCCCACCCCCTGCCCCCACCAACCCCACAAGTCAAGCATATGGCTGCCAGAAGCCTGAAAAACAGAAAGGCAGAAGAGAAGGCGGAGAAGGGATGCTGGAGGCGGTGAGGTAATTAGGGAAGACTTCCTGCAGGAGGTGCCCCCAGGCAGCGGGAGATGTCTGCTTCCCTGAGGCTCCCTGATTGCTCTGTGGAAGCTAGGGGTTGAGACAGGAGTGAAAATTCTATGAAGGAGAAAAAATATGTAAGAAAAAAAGAAAAAGCTTTTCCCAGCAAGTTTTCCATCTGCCCACAGGGGATGCCCTTTGAAGAAGAACCTCAAGCCTGGAGCAGCAGTGCCTGACTCCCACGTCTGCGGGAAGGGGAAGGAGTTTTAGAAAGATATTTACATGTTTGCATCCACTGCCTCCTCCGGGGATGCTCTGCGGTTCTGCCCTGGCCTGGTGAGTACAGGGATGTTTTCAACCCCAGGCATCAAGCAGGAGGCTGTCTGAGGATCCAGTTAAGGGCACATCCTGCCTTCTGCATGGAAAGCGTGCGAAGTGTCCTGGAGGCGGGGAGTCCTTCACCCACTCCAGCAATGTGAGCCTTGGAAGAAATTCTTGCAACTCAAAATATTCCAAACAGGAAGTGAGGTCCTGGGTGGAGATGGGGGCAGGGGTTCAAAAGGGAGGGAAATTGACATATGCTGGTCTTCCCAGGTGGCACTAGTGGCAAATGAACCCTCCTGCCAATGCAGGAGACATAAGAGACGCGGGTTCGATCCCTGGGTCGGGAAGATCCCCTGGAGGAGGGCATGGCAACCCACTCCAGTATTCTTGCCTGGAGAATCCCATGGACAGAGGAGCCTGGTGGACTATAGTCCATAGGATTAGAGTCAGACACGACTGAAGTGGCTTAGCATGCACGCATGCAACCCTTTGCAGAAGGAAATGGCCACCCACTCCAGTATTCTTGCCTGGGAAATCCCACACATAGAGGAGCCTGGTGGGCTGCAGTCCACGGGGTCACAAAGAGTCAGACAGGACTGAGGCAGCTTAGCACGCGTGGAGCCTTGTAGTGGACATAGGACCGGCGCTCTGTGGACAGTACCTTATTCACCCTCAAAAACAATCATGCAGGGTGGTGGCGCCCCCATGTCACAGGTCAGGACGCTGAGGGTCGCAGACAGTAAGTCACTTGCCAGGGTTCTACGTCCAGAGCCACCAGGACTGGCATTTGAACCTGAACCACTCTCTACCTACTTGTATCTCTGCCACTCCTACCACTTGTGGCAGGATCTGGAAAGGGGCAGAGCAGCTGGGCAGGGGCCCTGGTATTGCCCACACCAGCCACCATGATATTGAGTCAGGATCAATCTATAGACTCACGGCGACTGTCAGGGCTGGCAAGAGAGGAGGAGCGAAGAAGGCCCCTTTACTGGGCTTGTTCTTCAATCAAACACCTTTTTCCAGACCCCACAGCCCATCCATCAGGCCCTGCCAGCGCCCTGCCATCTCCTGGGTACCCTCTGGCCCAGCATCTATGAGTCCCCAGCTGGGGCTTCTCTCAGCACACACAGGGTCCAAGGTCAAATGGCTGGGAGCTAATGCCCTTGGGAGCCCCAGCCAATATCAGCTCGGAATCGGAGGACACAGGTTCTAGCTTCTTCGATCCTTGGGGCGGAATAACTTTGGGGTGCTCCTCGCCATCCCCCGCCTCCCCCTGGAGTTGAACGCCCTTTGTTGATGGCAGTGACCTTCGCGATAACATAGCATCCTGTATCGGCTTCCGGCGCCTCCTGGTCTCAGGGTCACCTCCCGCAGACGCCCCTTGCCCTGAGTGTCCTGTCCCAGCCCAGCTTCTGGGAGGCCCACACTGAGATCCCCCCTGACTGTGTCCTTCCCCCACCCGCGGCCTCCTGTCTGCCCAGCTCCCATTTATCAGGAGAAAGAGGACCGGTTTTCTCCTTGAGGAGACATAACTAATAACCAGATCACAGGGGACCAAAGACACAGGCATCAAATATTACACAGGCCCGAGCGAGATCCTTATCTCTATTCGAAGCCCGGTTCTTTATCGTTCCGGCCACGGCCGCCCGGCCCTCTCATTGATGAAGTGCGTTTTAAGTGCTAAGTAATAATAATACCGTAAAATGCCTGAGTGCTCGCCATGGGCTCTGGGCTACAGATAAAATACCAGACAGATAGATTAGCAGGCGGAGGAAATGCTCTGGGAGCCGTCTCCCCACAGCTCCCCGGGCCTAATAGATGGGTCCAATCAGACCACTTCAATTACCACTTGGGGACTAATAGCCGAGAGTCTGATTGCATCCCCTGTCCGGGTGCAGTGTGACTGCGTCTGCACTGTGCGGAGCTGGCTACGGCAGGCGGCGGGGGGTTGTGGGGAGCTCTGAGCCCCCGGAGGCTGGGAGGCATGCTACCCCAGGGCCGGGGGCGGAGCGGGAGCGTCCTCTGGTTTTATCCGGGAGCTCCCCCGCCCCGCCCGGATCCCGCAGCCCCCCATCCGGGCCTTTCTGAGGACCCAAGGCCGGCGCACCGCCAGCATCCTCTGCTGACCTCCTGGTCTCCTCTCCTCGGGACTCCGGGGGTGGGGGAACCAGGAAACCCTTTCAACCTCTTCCAAACTTTCCATCAAGGGGGATCGGAGTGTCTGTCACCTCTAATGAAGAGAAAACGAAGGGGCCTGCCCAGGGTCAGGGAGAGCCAGAAGGACAGGCGATTTGCTTCCCTGGGGAGGACGGTTTAGGAGAAGGAGGTGGCTTTGTCTCCGTGGAGAGCCGCTGGAGCCACATCCAGGTGGAGGGGCACCCAGGGAGTGGGCTCGGAGCTGAGTCAGGAAGAGGGGGTGTGCGCCAGCAAGGTCGGAGGTCAGAGATGGGCCCAGTGGGGTGCGGACTCCTGGGGCCAGGACCTGGGCCGGGGGCTATGAACGGGTGGGAGGGGCTCTGACTCGCGGGGACAGAGGGACAAGTGGTGATGCCCTAGGGAGTCCAGGGGGCCAGGGCCTGGGCCTGAGCTCCTCCACCACCCTCTTCCTCTGTCCTGCCCCCTTCCCTGCAGGAAACATCAGAATGACCGCGACAGCACCTGTTTGAGAAACAGATGGGAACCTATAGTCTGTTTTATTGAACTGGAGACTCTTTTTTCCATATGAGGTCACTGACCTTCAGAAAAATAGTTGACCCAAGATACACATCAGAAAAGAGAGGGAGCAGGAGGAGGAGAGGAAGGAAGATGGGGAGGTTCGGGGAGAGAAAGGAGGGGGAGAAGGAGGAGGAGGAAGCAGCGAAAACAATTGACACAAAATTTATGTTGAGAGAGAAATAAGAAAACATTTGATTCCTTCCCATCCTGCAGAGAACAGAGCGGGGAATGTTGCTGAACACGTAATTTTTTTTTTTTTTTAATAAATGAGAAACAGAGAATCGAAAATCTCATCCAGTCCACATAAGGACTCATACTGAAGCACTCCCAACTGGGTTGTTGATCCTAAGAGACAGGCCAGGAGGAGACGCCAGTAGGAGGAGACGGGAAGGGCGCCCCGTAGACCCCATTAGGAGCACCAGGCCCCACGCGCAACCGAGCCGGAAGAACACGCCCTGTGTCCCCACTTGCAGGAGGAACATGGGCACATTCCCCTGGAAGGAGACTGAACCCCTACATTCGAGGTACTTGTGAGTCAGAGATGAACCGATGGGAGACAGACTCACTAAGGGACCAGGGGATGTGACGCATCAGGGATGTGGATGGTGTGGATGGTGTGGACGAGCTGGACAGGGTGGACATGGTGGGGGGACAGGCTCAAGCTGGAGGAGGACGCTGAGGGCAGGAGGAACCAGAGCTGGGTTGGCAAAGGCCAGGGGTACAGACGGAGAGCGGGCATCTGGAGGAGGTGCCATCTAGGAAAGAGACCGGCAGAGCCAGACAGCTAGTTCCTCAAGATGGACACGGAAGAAACGGGAAGGAAAGGCTTTGCTCCCTCCTGCTTCTGGAGGATCCGAGAGAGGGGAGGGGAGGTGGTGTGGGCTGGGCTGAGCAGACTCTGCCTGGCAGGGTGAACCTAGGCAGCGTGCGGACTCTGGCATCACACAGTGGTTTTCCAGCTCCTGCGGTTCCTGCCCAAGTCCTGATTCCCCCCTCTTCCAGTTTTCATTCCGACCCCAGGAGAAGCCAGACTTCCATCTTGCTAGGAGGATGGGCCGTCCCCCCACCCGGCCTGCCCTGATCTTCTCTCTCCACCCACCTGTTGCAGCCCACGAGCCTAGCCGGCTGGTCAGAGGCTGGGGTTGATGACGGGCTGTCCTAACATAGCACCACAGGCTGGGCTACATAAGCAACAGAAATGCATTTTCTCACAATTCTGGAGGCTGGACATCTAAGATCAAGGCGTCGGCGGGGCTGGTTTTCTCGAGGCCTCTGTCCTTGGCTTGTAGATGGCTGTCTTCTTCCTGTGTTTTCACATGGCCTTCCCTATCCCGCCAGGCTTCTCTGTCCATGGAACTGCCCAGGCAAGAATGCTGGAGTGGGCTGCCGTTCCCTTTTCCAGCGGATCTTCCTGTCCACTCAGGGATCGAACCCGCGTCTCTTGCACTGGCAGGTGGGTTCTTTCCCACTGAGCCACCGGGGGAGCCCCCGGGAGCCAGGACTGAGTGCAAACCCAGGTCACTGAGCCCTGACCTGGGGATCCACTGCCCTTGGAAGCGATGCCCTGTGGGATGACCGGGAGCGAGGTTCTTAACAGGAACCAGGAAGTGAGTGGGGCCTGCCAGGGTCTCCTGCCTCCTCCTCTGGAAGGGCTCCCGGGGCGCTGCTGGCTGGGGGAGCGCTCGCAGGGGCTCATCTGCATCCAGGGTAGTGGTCACGACGGGAGGACCCGGGCCAGGTGGTCTGGGTTCACTGTGTGACCTCCACCACGGGACTCAACTTGCCCTGTGCCTTGGCTTCCTCCTCTGCAAAGTGGGGCAAGGAGAGCGCCGTGTCACCGAGAGGATCAAATGGGCCCCTACGTGAAAAACCCGCACAAAGGCACCTGGCTGGTGGCAGGACAGCTGCCTGCGTGTTAACTATGAGATTGTACGGCAAGAGGGGTGCTATCTCATTCTCTAAGCAGCTGTCGGAAGATCCCTCTTAGAGACCTGCCTCTGTCAGGCTGCTCGAGATAGAAGCTGGGTCCTGGGAGCCTGGTAAGGGAACAGCCACCTCTGTAGAGACAGAGGCGGAGTCAGTCAACTACAAGGATGGAGAAGAAAGGCAGAGCCAGGATCAGCGGGGTGGCGTGACCCAGGGAGCCTGGAAGCTTGAGAGGTGCCACCCACACCCCCCAAGTCTTATTAAACTCACAAGGTGCCTGAAGCCAGTGGATTGGGTTTTATATCCATTTCTGCGCAGATGATGTCCCCAGGGATGGCTGCAGGCACAGCACTGAGGGTTTGAGCCAACTTTTCAAAATCTCCGAGGGGTTGGGGGTGATGTATTCACTGCGGGGCATCGAAGGGTCTGGATGAGTCAGCCGGAGGCCAAGAAGTAGCCAGGAACCCAAACTGTCCCCCAAGGGATGGCTAACATCTCAATTACACGGAAGAGACTCCAGCCCTGAGGGCCCGGCCTCTTGGGCTTCAGCGAGGCCCACCGTAATTCTCCTCGGATTGCAAATGGAAAAGACAATTGGGTGTCAGAGATGGTTTGAGTCTCTGCTCAGCCCCAGACAGTGACTTTCACAGAATTCTGGTGTGAGAGCCCCCAGGTTTGGGGACCGTTTCCCCAGAGGCAGTGTGCTCCTGCCTACACGCCCCTCGCCTCCCCAGCCTGCCGGGCGATTGAATCCAGCCTGTGTCTCCGGGGCCGGAATGGAATTTTATCAGGGATCCCTGGAACTGGAGAGCTTATTTGCAGCCTCCCGCCGGCGGCTCCAGATAAAGAATGCAGCCTCTGTGCTGCGGTGTCGAAAACCATGCCTGGTCCCCATCCATCATGCTGTCACGGCATCACCCTGGACAGCCCTGCTTCAAGCAGAATCAGGTGGAGGACTTTCTGCCCAAGAATAACAAACAGCAGCAAAGTCAGGTGAGGCAGTCTTTGCTCCCACCATCCCTGCACTACAGGGGAAAGAATGTATGGTTTCCCGTGTCATCCCCCCAGCACCCACCTCCCTCCACATCCCCAGAGCCTGAGTGGCAGGAGTCATCAACCCTCATCTGGTTCTCGAAGCCTCTAAATATCACCGTGGGTTTCTATCTTAGCAGGTAGGAGACAGAGATTGGAACGATGGAAATGCTTTGCATGCAGAGAGCTTTTGTAAAATTCGTCCACGTGCCTTCTCCCATTGATCTTTTATGGCCACCCTTAATGGGGAGGTATATATATATTTTTAATCCTTTCTCTTTTTGGTGGCATAGCATGAGGAATCTTCCCCAGCCAGGGATCGAACCCACGCCTCCTACAGTGGAAGCACGGAGCCCTAACCATGGGACCACCAGGGAAGTCCTTTAGGGAGGCATTGTGATTTGCCAATTGACAGATGAGGCGAATGAGGTTCAGAGAAGAAAGGTGACTTCTCCAAGGTCACACAGAGAGTCCGGGGGAGGGGGGCAGAGGTGGGGCTTGAATCCCACTCTTCTGACTTCAGATCACACGCTCTTTACACTCTTTATGCTCCAACTGTCCTTTCCTCGACCCCAGTCTCTCTCCCGCTGCCCTTGTTGCTGTCTGTCCTGCAGACCTAGTCCCCAGGCGTGGAGCGAGTCTCGCCCTCCTGGGTAGACGGACACTCACCTGCAGCCCACTGCCCTCCCTGCCCTGAGGCACGCCGGCTGGAACCGGGGAGCAGGGGCCACGGAGCCGGCGGGGAACAGGTCCAGTAACTCTTTGATCGGATGGATCCAGGAGGCCAAGCCAGCACAGTTCCCTTCTTGATGAACATGCAGGGAGACTGGACATTGGGACCTGGCTCCCGGCCCCCTCCCTGCAGGGGGGATGTCATCACCACCAACCAGGAGACTCGACTCCTGAGGAAACTGTGACTCATCCATTTGAAGTGGTACCAACTGCCCCACTGGGAATCCTTTTGGTGGAGCAATGGGATGGACCCAGTTCCACGCTTCATTCCCATGACAAGGAGCATCGTTTCTAAACCCAGATGGTGCCACGGACCCCAACATGAGGGAGAAGAAGAAGAAAGAGGGAAATAGGAGCACCCTGGCACCCATCCATCATCACTGAGCAAGAGAGGGTACCAGACACATCACCCCCACCCACAGACCTTTGACTGAGAAGCACCCATCTCATAACATCTGTAGGGGCCAACAGGGCAATGGCAGGCAGCTGGACCAGGGAAGTGGAGGGAAGGATGGCGGAGAGGGCGGCCTGGAGCCTCTGGAGGAGAGTTAAAACAGAGAGAGGCCACCTAGGAGTAAGAATAAGGAGCCTACACAGAGGCACCTGCCTGGAAGAGAAGAGTTCATCTGTCGAGGAGATGAGCAGGTAGAAGCTGAGCAGTTCAGTGGGCACTTGGTAACAGCCTGCGACGGTGGAGTCTGAGCTGGTTGGGCAATGGAAACACAGCGCAGAGAAACCATTCATTCATTCACTCACTCATGTATTCATGCATCCAGTGGAACACTCACAGAGTCTGACTCTGAAAGACATGGGGCTGAACTCTGGCGATGTGCAGCTTAAGGGGTTCCATAGGGAGCTAGGCCGGGGAGCAATGAGGGGCGGATCCTGATGCCATCAGCCTGCACGCAGGAGCAGAGAAAGAGGATGTGGCTGAGGCTACCCAGGGGCAGGTGTCACTCAGTTACTCAGTCCTGTCCGCCTCTCTGCGGCATGGACTGCAGGACGCCGGGCTTCCACGTCCCTCAGTATCTCCCAGAGTTTGCTCTGACTCATGTCCATGGAGTCGGTGATGCCACCCAACCATCTCTCTGTTGTCCTGCCTTCAATCTTCTCCCCCTGCCAATCTTTCAATCTTTCCCAGCATCAGGATCTTTTCCAGTCAATCAGCTCTTCACACCAGGTGGCCAACGTATTGGCGCTTCAGCATCAGTCCTTCCAATAAATATTCAGGGTTGATTTCCTTTAGGATTGACTGGTTTGATCTCCTTGCATTCCAAGGGACTCTCAAGAGTCTTCTGTAGCATCACAGTTCAAAAGCACCAAATCTTCAGGGCTCAGGTGGACTATGAGAAAAATAGAGGGCTCAGGCAGAATCCCAAGGAAATGCCACTTAAGGGCAAGCTTGAAAAGATGCCTTCCAAAAGGCGACGTCAGTGAATGAATGAGTGAATGGAGACACTAGGGCTGGACCATGTCCCGGGACTTATGGAAGGAGAAAATAAAATCCAACAAAAACCCCTCTTACCGCAGACTGGCCCTGTGAGGGGCTGGGCTCCTGGGGGAGCCCAAGGGTCATAATCATGCTATCCGCCCCCAAGGAGACCATAAGAGGCAGGAAGTCACGGGGTAAGCAAGCAAGATTTAAGTGACCCCCAAAGAGTTAGGGGCTTCCCTGGTTGCTTGGACGGTAAGGAATCCACCTGCAACATGGGAGACCTGGGTTCGATCCCTGGGTTGGGAAGATTCCCCTGGAGGAGGGCATGGCAATCCACTCTAGTATTCTTGCCTGGAGAATCCCCCTGGACAGAGGGGCCTGGCGGTTGCAGTTCATGGGGTCGCAAAAAGTCAGATATAACTGAGTGACTAAGCCCAGCACACACAGCAAAGAGTTGACTCTCAGTGCAAGGCTGGAATAGAAAAAAAAAATAATGTCTCAAGGCTGCACAGTGCATGATTAATTAACAAATGACCTGCCCAGGCTAAAACTGCATCAAAGTTCAGAGGACAGAGAACGCGCTTAGGGCTTCAACTGTCAAGGATGGATTTACTGAGAGGTAAGATTTGACCTGGGTTTTGAAGGAGGGGTGGAATTTGGGCAGGAAAGGATGTCGGCTGGGGGCTGGTGAGGATCTGCCAGGCCGCACGGGAGTGTGGGAGAAGACCAGAGCTCTAGGTGAGCTTGAGGGGGTCGTGGGGTGAGCAGTGGGTGCTTAGGGGTGTGGGCCTCAAAGGCTGTGATTGAAAGGGCTACTTGAGGGCCTGGGGTCTGGCCAACACTCCTGGACTTGGGGTTCCTACCAGTGGTTTTGGACAAATGGGAAATTTTTAAACAAGAAGTGATCTAGGGAGGCAAGATCCATCATAAATCCACTGAGGTCACTGGATGGGGAGGTGATGCGCTGTATGCAAATGGGGTGCTGGCAGCAGGAATGCAAAAGAAGGGGGTGGATGGAAAGAAGTTTCTGGGGGAAACGTGGATGCAGAGAAAGACTTGCAGTGCCCGCTGGATTCCCCCCCGAATCCAGTCTGGGACTAAGACTGTCACAGAGAGCGCCCCAAACGCTTCCCACACCTGTGGGCACTCTGTTTGCTTTTAGTTTATTTCGTTTTACCGTATGTTTGATTTTTGGGCTTCCCTGGTGGCTCAGTGATAAAGAATCTGCTTGCCAATGTAGGAGACATCGGTTCAATCACTGGGTCGGAAGATCCCCTGGAGAAGGAAATGGCAAGCCACTCCAGTATTCTTGCCTGGAGAATCCCATGCACAGAGGAGCCTGGCGGGCTACAGTCCATGGAGCCACAAAATGTCAAACATGACTTAGTGACTAAACAAGAAAAACAAATCTTTGATTTCCTCCGTGGTGTGGACCATCAGCACTGGTTCAGACCTCTGCTCAGTGGCAGGGATCCGGGATGCTCTGGGAAGGGGCTCCAATCCTCAGGGGCCTCGTGAAGAAGGCTGGCACCCAGGGTCAGATAACGCCTGTCCCCAACCTCTCCAGGCGACCCCCACGGAACCACCTCTGCTCAAAGCCCGCAGGGCACACGCCTCCCGCTCCTTATCACTGCAGCACCTTTTGCAATAACCATATCGGAGCAGGGACGGAAAGAAATTTCATTCTCGTTTTCTCTCCCTGCTCAGAGCCGTATCTTGCCCACAGCCCGATTTCCCAATCTCTCCTCTGGTGCCTTTTAATATTTATAGCTATGTGGACAGAATGTGGAGTGAGAGCCCGCCAGCCCTGGGAGCAGAGACTTAGGAGAGCCATCCCCCGCCTGAGGACCCAGAAATCCCCAGAGGCTGCCCCCAGGGCCACTCCTAGGGGCCCACGGGAGAGGGTGCCTGGCAGGACCCAATCATTCACCCAAGGTCCCCCTCCATTCTCTCCACTTCTGCAACTCCAACAAACTTCTCACTGCACCACTTGATTGCCAGGACCAATTTGCCTGCCTTCATTAATCTTTTCCCCTGTGGACAAACTGTTCAGCTGCTAAGTCAGGTCTGACTCTCTGCAGCCCCATGGACTGCAGCATGCCAGGCCTCCCTGTCGTCTACCATCTCCTAGAATTTGCTCAAATTCGTATCCATTGAGTCAGTGATGCCATCCAACCTTCTCATCCTCTGTCGTCCCCTTTTCCTCCTGCCCTCAATCTTTCCCAGAATCAGGGTCTTTTCCAATGAGTCAGCTCTTTGCATCAGGTAGCCAAAGCATTGGATTTTCATCTTCAGCATCAGTCCTTCCAATGAATATTTAGGACTGACTTCCTTCAGGATTGACTGGTTTGATCTCCTTGCAGTCCAAGGGACTCTCAAGAGTCTTCTCTAACACCACAGCTGGAGAAGACTTCAACTGCGGCTCTTGAGTCTTCATGGACTATAAAGATGGACATATTCATTATCTGTTGATGCATTTTACAAATGCCCCCAAACTAAATGTTTAAACCAGGGCATTTCTCTGGGTTAGGGTATGGATTAACTGGATCGTCTGTCTCTGGATCTCACAAGGCTGTGGTCAAAGTGTCAATCAGGGCTGGGGTCTTGTGTGAAGGCTTGGCTGGAGCAGGATCCACCTCCAAGTCCACTGTGTGGCTTTCGGCAGCAATCAGCGGGTTTGAGTTCTCGGGTTCTGAGAAGGGGCGCCTTGCACGGCCACCCAGCCCCCAGACCCACATGTACCTTCCTCCCAGTGAAGACCCCACTGGCTACTCCATCACACTCTCTGACTGTCTCACTAGCAAACGAATGGATCACTGGGCTTGGGGTGCAAAACCCAACTGTAGGTCTGGCTGCTGCCCTTCAACCCAGCTTCCAGGTCTTACTCTAGTAGACGGGGGTGAGGAAGCTCGGTGTGGGGTGGGGTTTGAGCTAAATGACTTCTAAACACCCCCCGTGTTTCTCACCGTAACTGACGCCAGCTTTGACTTTGCACCAGATGTTCTTCTGCAGCTGCTTCCTGAGGCCTCCGCGCCCCTCCCCCACGCTCTCACCCCTCCCCCCCCCCCCACCCCCGAGTTCCCAGGCATCTGTCACTTGCTCGCTGGCCATACACGCCACCCTCCCTGCCACCCAGAGAGGGAGGCTGCCGGTCAGCGAGAGCCGGGCTGGGTGGGGCACCCATCACCCGTGGCCACCCAGTGACCACCGCGTCCACGGTGCCCTTAGAATGTTCCATGACGGTGGAACCGTTCACTCTGCAATCTCCACTGGCCACCTGTGGCTGCTGACCACTGAGACATGCTTGTCACCGAGTCACTAAAACGCTTCACTGTATTTTGTTTCCACTAGTTCGTGTTGCTGCTGTCCGGTGGCTTGGTCGTGTCCGAGTCTGCGACCTCGTGGACTGCAGCATGCCAGGCTTCCCTGTCCCTCACCACCTGGTTTGTATTTAACTTTGAAAAACTTTTCTCTTTCTGTACTTTTTGGTCGCACTGGTCTCATCGCTGGGCGTGGTCTTTCTCTGGTTGTGGCGAGAGGGGCTCCTCTACAGTTGGCCTGTGCGGGCTTCCCATTGTGGCTTCTCTTGTTGCGGAGCCCAGGTTCTAGGGGCACAGGCTTCAGTAGCTGTGGCTCACGGGCTTAGCTGCTCCGCAGCGTGTGGGATCTTCCCAGACCAGGAACCCGCATCCCCTGCGCGGGCAGGCAGATTCTTAACCTCTAGAGCTCCAGGGAAGTCTGGCCTTTAATATTAATAGCCCCGGGCAGCTAGTGGCTGCTGCCTGCATAGGACAACGCAGCCCTCGGAGGTGGGGGCTAGAGCTTAGCCATCTGACCTGCACCTGAGATTCTCTCTCTTGAATTCTGAAACCTCCGTGGAAACTCTACATGGCCAGAGGAAACTAGAACCTCCCTTGCCGAAGAGGACCAGACCAAAGCAGCTTCTCAAACTTGAATGTGGAAACGACCCTTTAAAGCAGATTCCGATGCGTAGTCTGGGGCAGGCCTGGGGTCTGCGTTCCTAACGAGGTTTCCCGCCTTGGACAGCCAAGCTTGAAGATCTCCCCCTGTACGGCAGGCAAACAATCCCCCTTCAATCAGTCCACCTGCCCAAACCACCGACTTCTGCCTTTCCCCATGTCTCCCTTTCAAAGAAGAGAAGCCCAAACCCTCAGCACTCCACCCCTGGGGGCCTTGACCCAGGCAGAAACAGCTGGAGAAAGACCTCAAGGTCACGCATCCCTGGCTTGGCTTAGATTGGCAGCGTCAGCTGGCCTGTTTAATAACAGCGCCGCGTGACCTCACCAGCTCAGCATCAGTCAGGTGGTCCCGCAGGATCTCTGTCTTGCTTGCAGTCCTGGCTGTGGGAAGGAGTGTTCACAGGAGAGCGCTAGAGACTTCCATGGAAAGGTTTATCCAAATCTTCCCAGCACAGGGCCGTGGGCTCTGGAAACCACTGGCCCGGCTGCTGGATTGAATCCAACAGTCCCAGAGGCCAACCCCAGATCTTCCTGCAACACGCCAAGTGACACCTCTCACATGTCACCAACGTATCTCAGCCTCACCACACCCTGAGCTTTGGGTACCGCTATCAGCGCCTCTTACAAACACAGAAGCCAAGGCACAGAGAGGTTGAGCATCTGCTCTGAAGTCACACAGCAGAGCCCAGCATTCATCCCACACAGCTTGGCCCTAGAGGAGGCCAGTGTACCTGCTCTGTGGTACCTCACCTGTTGAAAGGAGATCCCCAGAGTAACAGCCTGACCTGCTGCCCAGGACGATGGGGAAGATCCAAAGACATGAGACACGGAAAGCCTTGCGGTGTCGAAGAGCTAGGGAAGTCCCGGTACTGCTAGGCAGGCCCTGTTATGCTCTGCAGGTTAGATGCTCCCAGGGAACAAGGGGACCCCTTCCCCTCACCCACCCACTGACTCCTGTGTGATGCCCTCTTGAGGCGGCACCACTGTGCTCTCTCTCTGAACAAATCCTCCAGCGTCTGCCTATCCACACCTGTGTATTCCCCTCCCTCCCTCGGCCCCAGGGACACAGGCTTCCAGGCACACCTCCGTCTAAGAGCCGCCCCGCGCTCTCCCATCCAGGTTAACCCTGTCCCAGTTGACATGCACGGATGGTTCCTGGGGCAGCACACTCCCAGTCTCGGGTCTCGGGCACCATCACCCTTCCCCCATCCTGTCTCATGTAGGACTGATCCCACCCCCAGCTTCAGGAAGTGGCAATCATTGGACACAGGCTTTCTTTCTGGGTCACCATGTGACTCAATTCAGGCCAAGACAATCAGGCTTGGCTTTTCTTGATGGAGGAGAAAAAACTCTTTTTTCCCAAGGTGGGGAGCTGGTAGCCACCATCTTGCCTCATTCCCTGAGCCAACACAGAAAGAAACAGAGCTAAGAAATGGGGACCCACCAACATGATTTCATCCTGGTGACAGCATCCACGTTCAGGCCTGGCCTGGATGTTTTAGTGAAAGGAATTAGGAAGAGACATCCCATTCCTTCTCTTTAGGTTTCTCTTAAGTCTGAGGTTGGATCATAAGGAAGGCTGAGTGCCCAAGAATGGATGCTTTCGAATTGTGGTGCTGGAGAAGACTCTTGAGAGTTCCTTGGACTACAAGGAGATCAAACCAGTCCATACTAAAGGAAACCAACCCTGAATATTCATTGGAAGGACTGATGCTGAAGCTGAAGCTCCAATACTTTGGTCACCTGATGTGAAGAGCTGACTCACTGGAAAAGAGCCTGATGCTGGGAAAGATTGAGGGCAGGAGAAGATGATGGCAGGGGATGAGATAGCTGGATGGCATCACCGACTCAATGGACCTGAGTCTGAGCAAACTCTGGGAGATAGCGAAGGACAGGGAGGGCTGGTGTGCTGCAGTCCACAGGGTCGCAAAGAGCTGGACAGGACTTAGCGAGTGAACAAGTCCCAGGTAGCGCAGTGGTAAAGAACCCACCTACCAATGCAGGAGATGCGGGAGACAGGGGTTCGATCCCTGTGTAGGAAATGGCTCCCCACTCCAGCATTCTTGCCTGGGAAACTCCATGGACGGAGGAGCCTGGCGGGCTACAGTTCATGGAGTTGCAAAGAGTCAGACACGCCCGAGCAACACAGAACAACAAGCCATTCCTAGGAGGGTTCCCTGTCACGTCTGATCAAGCTGTCTGATGGAACCTCTTTCTCCGTCTGCCGGCTCTTCTGCCAGCTCCCCCTCCCAGCCCCATGCCCAGCCTCCCGCCCACATCTGCTAACTGCGGCTGCGTGGAGGGAGGCCTGAGCCGGCAGGGTTTGCCATAGTTCAACGGGCGCTGAAAATGTGGGGCCCCGGGAGCTGCCCGCTGCCCTCCTGCTGTTCACTTGCCCTAGCCAGGTTCAGCCAGTCACCACCAGAAAGCTGATTTTGCACTTCTCTGCAGAAAAAAAAGCATGACGCCTGCCCTCTGCACAGATGCATGCTGCCTACCTGGCCAGCTCCCTTGAACCCAATGCCCTGGCCTGGGGCATCCGGTCAGAGAGCAGTGACCCCAGAGGCCCCGGGCACCAAGCAGGTTAGTTCTTTCCCCTTGCTGGGGTCTTAATGAAGGCAGAGCTGCTATACCGATTCAGCGACTGGATGGCTACCAAAAAACCCTCGGGCTGGGAGGCAGGAGCCTGCAGTGTTCTGTGCCCACGCGGTCAGAAACACAGATGTGCCATGCTGCCGTCTGTCCCAAGGCCCACCCTGCCTCCTCTCGACCTGGAAAATGAAGAACAGCCCCCAGGTAAGGAAGACCACCCTCGCAGCAGCTTTCTTAGCTTCTTCAGGGCTGAAAACCCACCCATCTGGAAGTTTGTCTCTCCTTACTCTGCCCAAGGGTGACAGGTCCGGAGAGCCCCGAAGGCAGACAGTGGCCTTCAGTCCTCATGTGTTACTTACCCGCTGAGGGACCTTCTGAATTAACCTCTCTGTCCTCAGTGTTCGCATCTATAGAATGGGGCCACAGTAGCAGCTGCTCCGTAGGAGTGAGTGCAAGACAGACCAAGGGGAAGAAAGGCAGCGCTGGGCCTCCTGCGTGGGCCGGGGGAAGATGAGGGCTGTAATCTTTACGGTTATCAGGCATCGTTGTCTTCACGGTTGTCACTGGGCTGGACCTCCGTTTCACCTGCCTCCCACCCGAGCGCACGCGTCTGTGAAGCCAGGCGAGGTTGGGAGGGAAAATCTGTTGAAAACTCGAAACCTAATGCGTTCCAGATTATTGGCCGTCTGGGCAGAACAGCACGGCCGCCTCCCGGCGCGGGTCAGGGCAGGCTGGGGGCACGGGTATTCCGTGTTGGATGCTGGCTGCCCGTGGATCTGTTGCAGAATCAGCACCCAGCGTCTCAGTCGAGAGGCAGCTTTAAGGGCACTCTTATCAGACGCTCCTCCGGGAGCAGCCCGACCCTCCCAGTGCATGAGCCCTGCCCCCTGATCAATGTCCATGCAGTGACCCCCCAACATTCCATGGGCTACACTCACTCGGGTCTGAGGGTCTTGGCTTTTCAACACGGCTTTAAGCTCAGCCAGCACTGGTTATGCCCACCCCTCTCTCTTGTGCCTGGCCCTCTGTCCTGCTGCTAGCGGCAGCAGCATCTGGGTCTCTGGATGGAGCTGACCAGAGGGCTGCCTTTCTACCTCCCCTCCCAGGAAACCTTCTCCCTTGGGATCTTCAGTTGAGCTCAAAGCTCTCCAAAGTCCCTTCCATTTGCAACTGTTTGAATTTCATCAGCGCAGTAGATCCGAAAGTGGGCATATCCGGGAAGAAGCTGCTGAAGGGGAGCGTCCCTAGGGACTGCTCAGAATCGGGGACTTTGCCTGCTGAATGGACCAGCGTTAGCAACTTGCCAGCCCTCCTCTCCTAATGCTGAGCAGAATCTTGACTTTGAGAGAAGGAATAGAGCTACTCACTCAAGTGGCAATTGAAAGGCCCTTACAAAGGCCCGAGGTTGTGCTTAGAGCCAGGTAAGGCTCAGTTAATTGCTCCAGCCCCGGGGAGCCTTGTCAGTTCAGCCAGGGTCTCCATCCATCTGTACGTCTCACACCTGAGAGCTGGCAAGTGGAGCCAGAGGGACACAGGGCAGCTGCAGGAGGCTGGGCTTTCTCTTATTGCCCCAAGGCACACCCATCTATCTGGAGTAGGAAATGGCAACCCACTCCAGTATTCTTGCCTGGAAAATTCCAGGGACAGAGGAGCCTGGTAGGCTGCAAAGAGTCAGACATGACTGAGCGCTCATGCACATCCATGCATCACACACACACACACACACACACACACACACACAAATATACATTTCCATACAATAGTATAGGGCCTAAGGGCATGGCCATCCTGTTTGCTTGGGACACCTTGCCTTTATATCTTTCATTCATTGATGTCTATGTGTCTTGGTGTGTGGTTCTGGTGTAATTATTAATAGTGGTCCCTCCCAGTTTAGATTCCCTGGTGGTTCAGGTGATAAAAAGTCTGCCTGCAGTGCAGGAGACCTGAGTTCGATCCCTAGGTCAGGAAGATCCCCTGGAGAAGGAAACCGCAACCCACTCCAGTATCCTTGCCTGGGGAATCCCATGGACAGAGAAGCCTGGTGGGCTACAGTCCTGGTGGACTACACATGACTGAGCGATGACAGTTCAGATGACAACTTATAGGGTCACCCTCCTAAGTGGAGCTCAGGAGAGAAAGAGAAGTAGGAGGAGCAGGTTGGAGAGACACTACAGAGAACCAAGACATGGGTCCCATCTGCTTTGTTCTCTTTCCAGGACTTGTAAACTGGATGGGGAGCCCAGGGCCCCTTGGGGAGGGGCTGGCGAAGTTTGCCTCTAGACCCTCCCCGCTCACACAAGGATGGGGACGTCCCTGCCGGCCCAGTGGTTAAAGAATCCGCCTGCCAGTGTAGGGGACATGGGTCCAATCTCTTGTCTGGGAAGATTCCCCATGCCAGGCTGCAGGGCAGCTGAGCCCGTGTGCCACAACTACTGAAGTTCGTGCCCTAGAGCCCAGGGTCCGCAGGAAGAGAAGGCACCGCAGTGAGAAGCCGCTCACTGCCAAGAAGAGTAGCCCCCGCTCGCCACAGCGAGAGAAGGCCCGCCTGCAGCCACCAGACCCAGCGCAGCCAAAACAAAGAAGAAAGGCCCTCGCGTCACATTTGAGGTGCATCACATGATACTCTGATCCGAAGCCTCGTGGTATGGTGCAAGCCCTTACCTTTTAAGCAAGGTGAGCGATAAATTCTGTTTTTATAATCATTTAAGCATTTCTTATCAAAGTATCTGTTATAAGTTCGTCTGAGTCAGTGAATGGGTTTTTGGTTTTTTTTAAGGGTAAGGATTTATTTCTTTATTTTTGTTTCTTTACAGCTGCACGGTTTATTCTGCCGAATGAGTTCTAAACTGACATGGAAAATGAGTTTCATCTTCAGTGCCTGCTCTGGGCCTTGGTGTTCGTCCCAGCCCGGGTCGTTGTGTTAAGAAGCATTCTGAGGTTATGTCCCAGGTGAAGGTCAGAATACCACAAGCTACACCAGCACAGGAGATGGAGTGGCAACATCCCATCTGCTATCAGTCGCTCCTGTCTTAGAGAGTGTCAGATGCTGAATGATACTGGAGATCCTTTGAAAGGCCTGGAGGCAGGCCTTCCTACCCTGTTCTCTCTCTGCAACCTCAGTAAAGCCTTATTCCAAACCGACCACAATGTCAGCTGCCTCTCCTGGGGAAGAAAACAGGCAAGTCAGGGACCAAGAGACCACTGTGTTAGGCAAGACGCTTTCTCAGATCAGCGTCAGGCATTGGCGAAACTCCCTCTCCGAGCCCAGCGCCAAGCGTGGAGGCAACGCATCCTGGGCCTGGCTTTGCCATCTTGCTCATCCCTGTCTCCTCTGGGTCCCTCAGACCTCAGCCCACCGCCCCAAGGCTGGTCCCCAGGGAGCCCGGCAGGCTCTTTACAGGCGGCCCACTCCTTAAAGGCGGCGCACCCTCAGACAGAGAGGCAGCCATGCCAGTGCTTCCTCGGCTCTGCACGCGGGGGCGGCTGCTCTTGCGACAGGTGTTCTTGGAGGTCTGTTCGGTCCCTTGTGTCACAGCCACCCACCCAGGACAGGATGTTGTGTGTTTAGGGGGGAATCTAAGGAAGTATATTTGCCAACAGGCCCATCTGCTCAAACGAGAACCAGGCTCCCCTCCATGCCTCTCAAGGCCGGAGGCTCAGGGATCAAAAGCTGATTCTAAGTGGTTTCTTATGTGTCCTTTCAACCAGCTGCGCCCGAGTCTCAGATGGGTTTGCTCCATTGTCAGCCCTCTTTTGGATCCTGGGGGTCCTGTCACTTGGCCTGGAAGGGGTGGCCCTCCCTGTTGGTGTGAGACAGTATTTCCTGCTGTGTCGGTGAACAAGCATGTCACAGCCCTCAGGGATTCCAGCCCTCCAGGAAGAGCAATGCCTGCTTCCCGGCCACCATCGAGCCCCTGCCATCCCCCTGGTGAGGAAGGAACTAAGGATGTGAAAAAT
This sequence comes from Odocoileus virginianus, assembly GCF_023699985.2. NCBI lineage: Eukaryota > Metazoa > Chordata > Mammalia > Artiodactyla > Cervidae > Odocoileus > Odocoileus virginianus. The sequence goes on from NC_069690.1 coordinate 54,579,263, forward strand.
CAAATCTCAGGACGCTGACCCCAGAGAGCTGAGATGCATGTGAAAGGAGTGGCTTCAGTGAGCCCAGACTCTTGTGTTTTCCCATAGAAAAGCACTGAATTTCTTGAGATATCTGGTCTCCGTTAATTAGCAATAATCTTCTGATGTTCAGACTCCCTGCGCCTTGTTGCAAGCTTCTGTATAACCCGGCTCCTCCCCCCGCACAGCCTCCTCTAAACAGTTCGCTCAGGGCCACTTGAGATGCTGTCTTCCAGGCTTGAAGTCCTAAAAATTTGCATCAAATAAAACATAACCCTCAACTTCTAGGTTGTGAGTACTTTTTGAAAGTCAACATTGGCCATCCCTGATAAACTCCATAAAGGATGTGGAGATGGGCTATGAGGATGGCAGTAAATTATAAATACTTGCAAAACTCATTATAAAGGAAGATGAGAACAGGGTGGGCCTTGAGGGTATAGGAGAGGGTCACTGAGGCTCAGTTCTCCTGTTTGTAAAATGAAAAGATTGATTCTGGAATCACACCATGGTCAATGTCAACATTACCCAGGATGCAACCCCATCAGCTGAATTATGAGGCTACAGGGTGCTGGGGGCTTCCTGGTAGCTCAGTCAGTAAAGAACCCGCCTGCCAGTGCAGGAGACCAGGGTTTGATCCCTGGGTCGGGAAGATCCCCTGGAGAAGGAAATGGCAACCCACTCCAGCATGCTTGCCTAGAAAAATCCCATGGAGAGAGGGGCCTGGTGGGCTACAGTCCATGGGGTCGCAAAGAGTCAGGCATGACTGAGCGACTCACATGTTCACTTTCTTTCATGAGGTTCTGGACATCAGAAGTCCCACTTCACTGAAGGCAGCAGCCAAAGAATGACCCCTTTCCATCTGGCTGATATGAAACCCGTCACTTTCTCTTAATACCATGTTGTGCGTGCTAAGTCACTTCCACTGTGTCTGACTCTTTATGACCCCATGAACTGTAGCCCGCCAGGCTCCTTCTGTCCGTGGGATTCTCCAGACAAGAATCCTGGAGTGGGTTGCCATGCCCTCCTCCAGGGGATCTTCCCGACCCAGGGATCGAACCACGTCTGTTCTGTCTCCAGCACTGGCAGGTGAGTTCTGTACCACTGGCGCCACCTGGGAAGCCCAATGCAATGCTGCTGCTGCTGCTAAGTCGCTTCAGTTGTGTCTGACTCTGTGCGACCCCATAGACGGCAGCCCACCAGGCTCCCCCGTCCCTGGGATTCTCCAGGCAAGAACACTGGAGTGGGTTGCCATTTCCTTCTCCAGCGCATGAAAGTGAAAAGTGAAAGTGAAGTCGCTCAGTCGTGTCCGACTCTTAGCGACCCCATGGACTGTGGCCTACCAGGCTCCTCCATCCATCGGATTTGCCAGGCAAGAGTACTAGCCAGTTAAATCCAGCCCAAATGTCTGACTCAGGGAACAGACGTCTACATGGCTTGGAGTCTCAACAGGGAGGCATGATCGTGCTTTTGTGGGAGATGGAGAAGACAGAGGAACTCTCCCCTGGGATGGTGGAGTCGCACCATATAAAGGGCTGGTTTTTTGAGCCTGTGCTGGGTTTCGGTCACATCACAGATGGGCCGGAGCAGACCTGTTCACTGAGGACATCCTGCTTAGAGTGTGCTCACCCCAGCCCCAGGGCGTCTCCCCTCTGCTGAGGCCCCAGAACACCCACAGACACTTGGTGCCTCTTCGAACTGTCCCAAAACAACCTGTAGGGCTTCCCTGACGGCTCAGTGGTAAAGAGCCCGCCTGCCAGTGAAGAAGAAGCAGCTTCCATCCCTGGGTTGGGAAGATCCCACAGCCTCAGGACAACTCAGCCCGTCGCTGCAACTATTGAGCCTGTGCTTTAGAGCCCATGCTCCGCAACAAGAGACGCCACCGCAGTTCAAAGCCCGCACGCCGCAGATACAGAGGAGACCCCGATCACAGCAAGCACAGGAAAGCCCGCACAGCAACGAAGACCCAGCCAGCCAAAAACAAATAAACAAACACTAAGGCCCCCTCCCCTAGCCCTTGGCACGCGTCAGTCTACTTCAAAAAACAGAAGACAAAGACCTGTAAGGCCACAGATGCTGACACTTGCCATCACTGGGCTCAGTTTGGGTTCACCCAAGAGCCACTCCTGAGAGGCAGATCTGGTGTACCTTTAGATGGAGCAGGGGCGAGGGAGGTGATGCAGGGGAGGGGGGAGGGGAGGAGGGAGGTGATGGAGGAGAGTGGGGAGGGGAGGAGGGAGGTGATGCAGGGGAGGGGGGAGGGGAGGAGGGAGGTGATTCAGGGGAGTGGGGAGGGGAGGAGGGAGGTGATTCAGGGGAGGGGAGGGGAGGGGTTGGGAGCCCACCAGAGGAGCAGGTCATCACACTTGCTCCGCCCGGGGGCAACTGGAACTTCCTCCCAGGCGGATCTCCAGGAGACCTGTAGGGTGGACACCTCCGAGTCACCCCCACACAGAGGCAAGGCGACTGGGCACTTCTACACTCCCTCCCCTTGGCCGCTGTCAAGGGATAATTGGGAGGTGGGAGTTCATTCCCCCACTTCTGGCAAAGCAAGCTTTCAGGGTGTCAGGAAACGCCCGTGAGCAAAGAGATGGCCCTCCTGGTGGGTAGACGGCAGCAGGAGACCCAGGAAGCAGTGAGGCTGAGGGGTCTTCTAGGCACCTGCCACGTCACCTCGCCTTCTCCCGTGGGTGTCTGTCCCTTTCCGAGGGACACCAGGGACAGAAGGTTTGCTTCAGTCCTCTTGTTCATCCGGAGCCTCTGCGCCCCCTTCATCCTGCCGCCACCTGGACCACAGAGCCCATAATACGCCGCTAGAAACCTGAATGTCCTTAAACCCAGGGCCCAGAGGCGAGAGCCCCTGGGGCTGGAGACAGTCAGGAGTGATTACAAAAGGGCTGCTGTCTCCGCTTTCTGGAGGCAGATGTTTCGGTCACGCGGTCTGATGAGTCCAGATGTGTTTGCTGAGGAAGCAGAGCCAGGGCCCCCAGGGATGGGGGATGAAAGAGCAGAGACCCAGCAGCTGGTCCGCACCAGAGGCTGGTGCAGCTGTGCGGGGGCCCCGGGGGGTTCTGTGGAGGAGGCGCCCGAGCTGCAGGGCGAGGCAGTGAGGCAGTGGTGCCCACAGGTGCCCGGGCCCTGCGGTGGGGCTGGGCGGCGGGGCCGGAAGGTCGCCTCGGGCTCTGGGCTGGAGCCCACTGCCCTGGGGGTCACAGCAGATGGAGGGGTTGGGAGGCGGGGAGCATGCACTAGAGCAGCGTCTGCGATCCAGCGTGCGTGTGTGCTCACGCGGTCGTGTCCGACTCCGTGCGGCCCTGTGGACTGGAACCTGCCAGGCTCCCCTGCCCATGGCCTTCTCCAGAGCATTCTGCAAATGATGCCTCAACAAGGGAAGGCAGGCAGATGCAGGGGGTTGACCAAAAAGACAAAGTGACGCATCAGAGCCCTGGGTCAGGGGACTGGCACACGGGGAGCCCCTGGGACAGAGCTGCGGATTAGAAGTGACATTTCCCCAAAGGTTTTCCTCCAGCTTCCTCCGCCTCAGTAAACAGCAGCTGTGCCCCACCCCGCCCTCAGTACTTAAGAAAGAAATAGAATCAGCCTGCACACCTCTCGTTTTCCCCACCCCTCATCCTGAATGCCCTGCTTTCAAGGTGCCTCCGTGACAACGTCCTCTCTTGTCATCATGGTCTGAGCTGCCATCAACATCGCCCCTGCTCAGCATCACCAAATGATGAATGAGTGAGTGAGTGAGTGAAGAAGATCAAAAGCAGGTGGTGGCTCCCAGACCAGCCTCCTAGAACCAGCTGGGCACCCGCTACCCCCCAAAGCTGGGTAGGATGGGATGATTCAGGAGAAAGACACACCCCTGCCCAGATAACAGGAGAGGCAGGCGCCCACATCAAGGGTGTAGGTGGGTAATTCAAAGAGCCTCATCAGAACACAGACATGACCAAGGGCAGCTTCACAGAACCAAGAGCATCTCGGGACCCCGCAGGTGACAGGCACGCCAGAGCCATCCAGAAGGGCTTCCTGAGCCCTGGCAGCTCCAATGCAAGCAGAGCCCTAACTCTGCTCAATTGCGATCTGTGTTTATGAGCCTATAATCAAATGGAAACTGAAAGTTTCTCATGAGAATCATCTGTCAAAATTGTGCAGTGTCCAGACCCCGAGCCGGGAGACTGGGTTATAAATACTGAGCTTTCTCCAGCTCTGCTCTCTCTCCCGGGACTCGTGGGTCATTTTTCAACCCAGCATTAATCTGAGGAACTCGATCTTCCATCAAACACTGTGTCTAACAGGCTGGGTATTTGGGATACTGATTGTCCCCTGTGGATCAGAGGTAAGAGCGATCACAGGCGATGAATCCAAAGGCCAGGCTCACCTCTCCCCAGCACACCAGCTCGCACGGCCACCCGCATCCTGAACCCAACCGGGTGGCTGCCTTGCTCTGAAGCATGCATCCTCAGGCAGCCACCAAAAGCACCTCTCCCAGAACCATCTTTTTAAAAATGGTCTTCCTTATGACAATGCAGTAAACATGGAAAGCCTAAAATCATGAGGAAAAGAAAAATTGCCCGCAAATCCATCACCTGGAGGGAAATGTTTTTGGTTCACAGGTTTTCCGGACTTTGTTCTCTCTCCCCATCCTCAACATTTTTCTTTATTGTGACACATTGTACATATTGCTTTCCAGCATGTTCTCCCTGCCCCGCCCACTAACAGTCATAATAGTGACCTTCGGCCCCATCGTTATCCTTCCTCCAGCACAGCTGTTAATCACCACATTAATTTTTCCGGTCAGTCTCTTTTATTGAACACTAGTTTGCTTCCAATCTGCCAACAGTATAAAAGACGCTGTGAAGAACATATTGTACATAGATCTTTGAGCACATCACATTATTTTCTTAAGATAAATTTGTAGGAGTACAATTTTGCTGAGTCAAACAAGTACATTTTTTTTTAAAGGCTTTTGATACATTCTCTCTTGGGCTTCCTGGATGGCTCGGGGTAAAGAATCCACCTGCCAATGCAGGAGACACAGGTTCTATCCTTGGGTCAGGAAGACCCCCTGGACAAGGAAATGGCAACCCACTCCAGTACTCTTGCCTGAGGAATCCCACGGACAGAGGAGCCTGGCAGGTTACAGTCCAGGGGGGCCTCAAAGAGTCGGACACGCCTGAACCACTAAACAACAACATTGGCTCTGATTGTGCTGTGTCCTCAGGACTCACCAAAAAATTTTGGACCAGTATCCACTCTGGGATAACAACGGAGCAGGGGAAGTGAGTTACTGTCCGTCACAGACGTGGGGGAATGATTCATCTCTCTGCTTACACCGGCTGCTTCCTGAATCATCGTTTATCTCCTTGGGCTACAGCAGAGCTGAGACACGGTGATAGAGGAGAGAGTGATTCCTCTTAGAAAATTAACTGAGCCTCCAAACTCCTTCTGACTTGTTGGAGCTATAGAATTTATTTGAAAGGTAACATCAGACCCGCCCTTTTGCTCTCTAAAACTGTGACCTGAGCAGGATTCCTTAATTGGATGATCTAGGGAGGGCTGGTCTGGGCAAGTGTGAAGGGGAGGACGAACTGGCTTTGTTAGGGGAAGACCTCATAGAAGGGTTAAGAGGAACGATTAGATGGGCAAGGGCCTAGAATTCCCTGGGGACCATGGAAGCCTCTTTTGTGTTGCTGAGCTATGTGTAAACTTGTGTACGCATGCTGGTGACTGGAAGCTTAGTTCCTGCACAGGCGGCCCATTTAAATGCACCCAACAAGTCAAGGCTGGGAGCAGGCAAAGCAAGACTGGTGACCTCACATGCCCTTTACTATTTCATATCCATCCACCCATTCCTTGTCAAGAACTTTTCTTGGAGAGTTACACCTCTGGGCAGCGAGGAATAGGAACAACCTTCCAGAAAACCGTTAATAGGAACATTGTCTTTGGGATTCTCCCACCTCCCTTCATTATCGTTCAGTGGCTCCATCGTGTCCGACTCCTTGAGACCCCATGGACTGCAGCACACCAGGCCTCCCTGTCCATCACCATCTCCCGGAGTCTACCCAAACTCATGTCTATTGAGTCAGTGATGCCATCCAACCATCTGTCACCCCCTTCTCCTCCTGCCCTCAATCTTTCCCAGCATCAAGGTCTTTTCCAGTGAGTCAGCTCTTCGCATCAGGTGGCCGAAGGATTGGAGCTTCAGTTTCAACATCAGTCCTCCCATGAACATTCAGGGTTGAGTGACTGGTTTGGTCCAAGAGACTCGCGTCTTCTCCAGCGGGTCTTCTTCCCACCTTGGCTCCAGCCTCCAGCCAAGTCACCAGCTGCTGCCTCCCATGGGCAGCTGGCAAAGCAAGAAGAAACAGACTCTCAAGCCAGAGAGACCCGCGCCTCCAATCCCAGCTTCACTGTGCAGTCTCAGGCCAGTTACTAAACCTTCCTGATCCTGTTTCTTCATCGCCACAAGGTGGGGGAAGGAAATGCTCCCCTCAATTCTTAAGGCTGTCTCAGGGTGAAACAAAACACCTAATAAGTGTGGAAATGTCTGCTGCACTGCCTGGCACATAACACATGTTCATGGAACATTATATAACATTTTTTAAAAATCTCCAAATCCGGGGCTGCGGTTCCCAGGAGGGCTCTCAACCCTGTACTGTGGTTCCAGCTCCGGCCTGTCTACTTGAATCGCCTTAGAAAGGGTCAGATCTGCTAAAAGATGCTAAAGGCTGATGATCCTTCTAGGAATCCATCTTAAGTAAATAATCACAGATTTGCTACAAAATTGTTCTTGACAACATTGTTTGTAATACTTGAAAACCAGACACAATATAAATATTAAGATGTGGCAGACCAAATAAAATATAAAACATCCATGTCATAAAATATGATTCAATATAAATTTTGTTCAGTCTTCGAAGGTAAGAATGGTAATCCCATTTTGGGTATCGATTTGTATTTCCTTAATTGTTTAATGAGTTGCTGGGCATTTTTTTCCTTTTTCTCTTGGTTCATTGTATTTCTTTTCAGAGGTGCTGCTTGCCTATGTCCTATATACCTCTTTATATTTGTTATCATAATTTTTTTCTTATGGATTGCCCCAGCTCTCTATACATAAATAAATTGGTTTCTTGTCCTTTGACTTGTACTGTAAATGTTTTTTTCCCTGTTTTTCCCTTGTGTTTTGACCTCAATATGTTCCTTGTTTTCTTTTCCTCACCCTAAAGTTTAGTTTTTCTGTGCTAGATTCATCCATATGTCCTCAATGACTTCGGAGCTCGTGTCTTGTTATGAAAACTGGTTTCTAACACTAAAGTTATAAATCTATTTACACAAATTTTATCCATAACTTTCATTGTTTCGTTTTTTTCTGTAACATTGAAATCTTTGCTCCATCTGGAATATATTTCAGTGTAAAGAGTTAGGTGAGAATCCAGCTTTATTTTTTCCCCCAAAGGTTAGCTTGTTATCCCAATACCATTTATAGGATAATCCTCCTTCCAGACAAATACTTTAAATAAATCCTCTTTCGAGGGGGTCACAGAAGCTTTTGAGAATCTGACAAGTACTATGGACCTTCTCCCTAGGAAAAGAAAATGTACATAAATATGCACTAAATTTCACAAGCAATTTCTACAGAACCCATGGACCTTTCAAAGCATTCACTGACTCCCCAGGCATCTGTAATCACTTAAAATCCCTTACTTCAGACAAAAGAAGCAGTGCTTACATAGTGAAGGCCTCTCAGCTGATCCTTAGGGCTGGGGGACAGCCCAGGATGCCACCAGTCCCTGTCCTTGGAATTCAGAATGTTTCACACTCTCTTCTTCCAGCTTAGAGCAGCCATCAGATGCCATAAACATCTCCCTCCTGAACCCAAGACTGCAAGGACATCAAACCAGTCCATCCTAAAGGAAATCAACCCTGAATATCCATTGGAAGGACTGTTGCTGAAGCTGAAGCTCCAATACTTGGGCCTCCTGATGCAAAGAACTGACTCACGGGAAAAGACCCTGATGCTGGGAAAGATTGAGGGCAGAAGGAGAAGGGGGCAGCAGAGGATGAGGTGGCTGGATGGCATCACCGACTCGATGGACATGAATCTGAGCAACTTCCAGGAGATAGTGGAGGACAGAGGAGCCTGGCGTGCTGCGGTCCATGAGGTCAGACGCGACTTAGCGACTGAACAACAAGCTGAGCCCAAGAGACTCAGTTTCCCTCGGTTTGACTTTAAAGTCGCAACCCATTTCAGACTCTTTTTTTTACCCCATATCCATCTTCCCCTCCCAGAGCCTGCTCTGCGGGGTCCCATTTTGTCTTTGCTCACAGACTCACCCTAAATTCTCACCCACGCTCACTAGAAAGCCCATGCCATTCCTCTGCTGGCCAGAAGGGGTCGCTGCTTCTGCATCCCCAGCCATCCTGGGCAGCTGGACTTCCATCCATGTCCATCCCACCTCCATCCAGGCAGCAGGGCACCCGCCCTTCCACACCCCACAAGCTGCTGTGTCACCTCCAGAGAGGCTCAGCTCTGAACTTCCTCCAGCAAGGATGCCGAGCGGCTCCCTGCCAACACTGTTCTCATCTTCCCAAGTCATTGCCCTCTGCGAGGTCGTGGCCATGGTCTGCAAATGGAGTTTGGCCATCCTCGTGGCTATTAAAAAGCATGTTTAAATAATATTATGTGATCATCTTTTATGCCATCACAATTACCTCTTAAAACAGGCAGGGGAAATGAGGCTAGCTTGTCCTGTCTCCAACACCTTCTTCATTCTAAAGTGTCAGTCACTCAGTCTGACTCTTTGCGACCCCGTGGACTGTAGCCCGCCAGGCTCCTCTGTCCCTGGGATTCTCCAGACAAGAATACTGGAGTGGGTTGCCATTCCCTTCTTCAGGGGATCTTCCTGACCGAGGGATTGATCCCTGGTCTCTTGCATTGCAGGCGGATTCTTTACCATCTGAGCCACCAGTTCTTCATTCTAAGACGTACCCAAACCAAGAAGGGTTGAAACCGCCTTCTTTTCTTCTTCAGGAAGGATGGGCCTGGGTGAGGGTGTGCAGAAAAATGGTAAGCACATCAGCAATCCCAAGGCCTGTGCCTGTAGCAGGCATAAATAATGGAGCCCCTATCCTCCCCCCGACATCTGAGTCCAGATGTAGCACCACATCCATTCCAACAATCACTCCCAAAGTCATGCTAGAATTCATGCTAGAATCTGATATGAAACTAATTTGCTATCTGAGGTCCAGATTAGCCTTTCAGAGTCTGAAAGCAACTGTGCAACAATTTGTGGTTTTCTTTTTATTTTTTTTTTAATTTGTGGTTTTCAAACCACTAAATTGGGCATAAAGCATAGAAGAGCACATAATAATCTATGCAAAAAACACTGTGAACTATTGAGACACTGGATCTAGATATGTAATGTCATGCTAAATCACATCGCATTTAACATCAGATTCTGGTACTGATGACAAGATGATGTGTCAAAGACCAAAAAGAAAACTGAGAAACAGAGTTTGTAATTGAAGAAATTATATGTACAAATATATTCTATCTACAAATTGAGAAAAAATAGTCATTATTCTACCTTACCGATAGAATGAGCCCCTTCGTTCAGCCTGCAGTCCTCGAAATTATTCAGAGCAGAGAATGGGAACCACAGCCATGTGGAGGATATAGCAGAGAATTATGAGTCAATGGGTAGGATTCTGGTCCAAGTCCTGCCAAGAATACTATCTGAACTTGGGCAAGATGCTTTAGTTTCCTCATCTGTGAAATGGAGACCATAGTGTCTACCTTGCTTGGTCATTGTGAATGTTAAGAGCAACAGTGTACACAGAAGTGCTGTCTGAGTCCTGAATCACTGCTTCCTGGATCTGGCTGAGGTGGCACCTGACCCCGAGCTGAAGCAGGGAAGACCAGTCAGCTCCTAGTGCAAAGAGGAGAGTCTGGTGGGTATGTGTCAGGCTGATTGGAGCGCCCCGTGTCCTCACTTTGTCAGTGGAAGTGGGAGCATAGCCCTGCACACCCCCCAGGAACAGGGTGTCTGCTCAGAAAGGGTCCCCTTCATCTTCTTAACCTTAACATCTTTGCAAGTCTTCTCTTTCATCTCCTTTCTTTATATCAACACAGCAAGCAGGCTTGGGAGCCATTAGCAGGTGAGGACCCAAGAGTATCACAGATGCCTCAAAAATAGAGAAGCATTTCTTGAGGAGCCTGTGGACCACCATTCACATGCATCTCACGTGACTCACATTCCAGCCTTCCACATGGAGAGCTTGAGTACACTCCCCACCACCAGTAGCCAGTGGGACCTGAAGGGAAACTTTAGGGTCTTCTGGAAAAGGTTTCACTCCCTAGTCCAATGACATGTGGGACTAGAAACTGCTGTTGGATATTGCTGAGTGTGGGGTCAAGAGGTTGGGAGCTTTGGCAGCCACTTTGCAACCATGAGGGAACAGGGCAGAGCACAAAGCTGGAAAAAACCTGGGCCTCTGATCCCATCACTGGATCATGCTACAACTCTGGAACCACTTTGCCTGCAGACTTCATGTTAAGTGAGAAAATAGCTGGCATGTAGGTCACGGCCAGCTGAGTCTTCTGAGATGGAGTTGCCAGCACCCTGCGCTGATGAGTTAACACAGTAGGGCTGGCCGCAGCGGCGGTGGTTCACCATTGTATCCCCAGCACCCTGCAGAACGCCTGACAGGTAGGAAGTGTGTGAGTCAGTCCGGTGGCTCAGACGTTGAAGAATCCGCCTGCAGTGTGGGAGACCCGGGTTTCAATCCTTGGGTTGGGAAGATCCCCTGGAGGAGGGCATGGCAACCCACTCCAGTGTTCCGGCCTGGAGAATCCCTTGGACAGAGGAGCCTGGCGGGCTACAGTCCAGGGGGTCTCGAAGAGTCAGACATGTAGCAGGTGTTTGCTAAGTGCTTGTTGATGGAATCAGTAAAGATCAGAGGGACCTATGCCGCGAGAGTGAATGCCCGCGTCACCCCACCCTTCTCCCTTCGCTTCTCCTGGCGGCTCTGAGAACCTGCCTCTCCCTGTGGGGGGACCAGGTCGGGAACTGCCAGAGCTGTCTTTGGGGGCGGTGAACACATACAGATGACTCATAAAGACGGCTTTTTACCCCCTTCAAATGGTGATGTTCCTGTAATAAAGAATTTAATAACCCGCTGTGCCTGTGCAGGGAGAAAACTCATTTGTTTAATAGGCAGCAGTTTGGCTTTGTCATGTTCATTTAGTTTTTAATGACACACAGTTGTGCCAATATTGATTTTAGCTTATAGGGACTCAAAAATTTACTGTCTAGATGGATTCAGGACGCAACCGTTTTGGTTTTTGTTTTTTTTTTTTTTCAGTCTTTGCCTGCTCTGAAGACACATGGCCCCCCTCCCACCCCGACCTGTGAGGGGCCTGGCAGGCTAGGGATGAGGATGCTGGTCCAGAATTGATACCATCCTTGTCTCATCCAGATGCCCTGTCTTTCCCACGTTCTGCCTGCTCACCCCTCACCCCCATCAGACGGGAGGGAGTCGGCGGCTGGGGGAGGTGATGTGTTTTTCATCTTGGAAGGCAGAGCAGGACTGTGTCAAGGAAACAGGAGTTAGCTTTTCAGGCGTGCACACACACGCGTGCGCGCACACACACACACACACACACACACACACAGCCATGAGGTATGTGTGTGTGCACCCACTCACACTCAAGCCCCAAGCATGCATTCCCAGCAAGGGCTGGGACCCTGCCGATTATTCCACGAGTAGCTCCACATGTCACTTGGAGCCACCCGGCTGGGGCACCTCTCTTTAAACATTACTTACGGCTGTGTCTCTGCTTTTATCTTTCACCAGGGACAGCATCAAAATAGCGAGAGGGATCATGGCCAGGAGCCGAACCTACTTTGTGTTTCCTGAACAGTCAATTACCCATCAAGACAGCAGACCTTCAGTATTCGTGGGCCCGACACTTGTCATCTCAGTTGTGTTGTAACTCCAGTTACCCGAGAAAAGATTCGAAGGAAGAGGGCTGGGAAAACACGGTCAACGTTTATGCAGCACAGACCGTGCGCAGGGCGCCTAGCTGACCACTGTTGACAGGAATTATCTTGTCTCATCTCCATGTCGCCCCTTTAAGGTTGAGAGCTGGGCATTTTTATCCCCATTGTAGAGGAAATTGTTGCTTGCAGAGGTCAAGTGGGGGGACCAAGGTCACAGAGAGGAAATGATGCCAAACACAGGGGCCCGGCCACTCCCTGCATTTTCAACGATACTGAGTTGGAGGCTTAGCCCAGTGCTGTTGACGACACTGTAAACCCGTCTCTGCCTGGCAGGTGAGCCTACCAGACCAGGGAGTGGCTGCACCTTTGGGGGAGTGAGCGGGCAGGCGGGCCCGCGGCCAGCCCACGGCCACGCACACGGCGTTAATTTTCCTGCGATAGTTTCTCACAACCAGACTCTCCCTGGGGAACCCTGGCACATTTGCTCGGTGACTGCCTTCCCGACCCCTTGCGTTGCCGTGAAAACAAGGCAGGCAGTAGGGAGAAAAGAGAGAGCTCCATATATAGCACGTGCTGATAATGAATCATATTAAATGTAATTTCATGTCATTGGCCTATTTAATCTATTTATGTAGGTTTTAGCGAGGGCTTTCTTCATGATGGGAAGCTCATCTCAGAATTGATTCTTAGATTCACGGAATTTGAAAGTACCTATAAATCAACTATGCAAGGCCGGTCCCCAGAGAGGTGAAGTGACCCACCCAAGATCGTGCGATTAAATTTGGAGTGGCGTCCTTTTCCAGAAGAGGTGGGCTTTAGGGCCCTCAGCAGGAAAGCGACCTCCTCGGGCACCTGGGTTCTGCTGGATGGTGGGGATTTGCACGCGTCATTTCAATGGACGGCGCTCACCATGGTACAGCCAGGCATGACTGTGGCCGAATTCCCATCATGCCAAGACTCTGCTCAGGTTCCTCTCTGACGTCCCCTGTCCCCCATCCTGTAGCACCCATGGCCTTCTTGCAGCATCTCCTTGCTGCCCCAGGGACTTTGCTTGGGCCAGAATACTCCTCCTCCTGCCCCCATGAAGGCCCTCCTTCTTTTAGTTCCCAGTCAACGCTTCCCCAGGGCATCTTCCCCGTCCTCCCTGTACCCTCGGAGTTTTTCGAGGTAGCGACTGATCTCAAGCATAATTTCATGCTAATTTGGAGGAGACTTTAACATCTGGACTGTAACATCTTTCTCCTACTGGACTGTAAGTTCCACGAGAGCACATCCCAGTCAGTGACTGCTGTGTAACAAATGGCCCTCCGGTCCAGTGGCTGAAAGCAACCACTGCATTCCATCATGATTTGTGGGTCAGAAATCTGGAGAACGCTCAGCCAGGTAGCTCTCACTTGGATCTCTTAGGCGGCGGCAATCCCATGTCGGCCAGGGAGCATGGTCATGTGAAAGCTTAACTAGGCTGGACATCCAAGGTTCGGGTGCGTTCACATGCCTCCCACTTGATTGCTGCTGGAAGCTCAGATGGGTTGTTGACCAGATCATCTTCACGTGACCTCCCTGACACGGTAGTCTAAGAGCACCTGAACCCCATACGGCCCACAGAGACTGCTGCGTGACTTTTTCTTGTCCAGTCTTGGAAGCCACTCGGTGTCATTTGACTCCAGCTGCATCCTACCACTTACAAGTGAGTCACTGAGACCAGATTCAAGGGGAGGGGCGTGGACCCTGCCTCTTGACGTGGGGATGGCAGGATGACACAGAGAAGAGCTTATGGGATGGGAGAGATTTTTGCAGCCACTTTTGATAAATGCAACCTGACACACGGCCAGAACAATGCCATTTCCCCTCTTCCGTTGATGCCTAGTACTTAGCACAAGCATTCAAAAATGATTTGATAAAAAGTGAATAGACAGATGGATGTATAAATACATATAGTGCTATGGTCTGAAAGTTCGTGTCCCTCCAGAAATCATATATTGAAAATCTAATGCCCAAGGGGTGTTGGAAGGTGGGGCCTTTGGGAGGTGATTAGGGTCATGAAGGCAGAACCCTCATGAATGAGATGAGTGCCCTGGTAAAAAGAGGCTCAGGAGGGATCCCCAGGCCTTCCCACCAGGTGAAAACGTATAGAGTCTGCAGCCTGGAAGACGGCCCTCACCTGCCACGCTGGCATCTTGATCTTGGACTGCTAGTCTCCAGAAGCGCAAGGAATAAAGTTTCGCTTAAGTCACCGGGTGTGTAGGATTTTGTTATAGTGGCTCCAAAGGACTGAGACATATGTATACATGAAATCAGGAGGAAAAGGAGGGAAGCAAGGAAGGGAGGAGGGCGGGGAGGAGGGCGGGAGGAGGGAGGAAGGAAAGGATACTCCAAAAGTGCAGATAAGGAAGGAGGTGTACTTAAGCACGAGAGCCGGAGACGCCTGGGCCTGAAGGCGCACTGACTGTCTGGAACGGACTTCCCATCTTCTTATTCAAGAGGAGGCCCCTCTCTGCCCCACCCACACACCCAGGGACAGCTCCTTGTCAACTGCAGGTTTGAACCCAGAAAGGGAAACTCATTTCAACACCATCGGAGCAAAGTGAAGTGAGTACAACAGATCTGCTGTGACACAAAGCCCCCAAAACAGGAGACACCCCAAGAAGCTGCTAGTGCCTTTCAGGGCCCAGGAGAAATGTAATTTGATTGTCTAAGCGTCCTGAGTCTGCACCTATCACCGCTGAGAGGCGGCCGTGTTTGCTGCTGAGTCACGCAGCCGGATGCTTGGAGTAGAGACAGCACCTGTGTTCCTGAGGCCAGCAGTTCAATAACGTGGGCTTGTTTGATTTACTCGCCTTGGTGGGTGGCAAGTTAATAAAACCTCAGTCAGCTTGGTAAATGGCCCGTCCCAGTTCTCAGGACCCGGGGAGTTCACGCAGACATCTCAGAGGGCAGTCAGGGGCCGGCCGTGTCTCCCCTACAAGCTCCCGGACCTGCCTCATCCACCCGGCGACCTCGCGGCTCCCAGGGACTATTACTCCTCTGTCATCCCCAGCAGGCTCCGACCAGAGCACTGCTCAGCCGAAGACCCAGCCTGGCCTCCCCGGTCATCAGACGAGAAAACCCCTCTGAGCCCCAGCTCCACGGATGGTGCTCAAGCGGACCCGGCCTCCACTAAGTTCCCCTTGGAGACCCCCAAGTCCACTCTGCCTCCCATAGCACAAAGTGGCAATTGACAGAAAATTATATTGGCAGGCCCTTATTGAATATAATTACCCACCAGGAATTTTCCTGAATCCATCAACCAGAGTGGAACTCAGCTGTGAATCTGCAGGACTCCTAACGCTCAGAAAGATGCCCTGTCGACCGTCGAAAGTTGTTCTTTAAAAAGGCCCCCAGCCTGTAAAAGGGAGCATCAGAATCACACATTTCCCGTCTCGTATAGTTTTACCTACTTTTAACAGAGCCTTTAAGAACAAATTCTTACCTGCTGACTATTACTGTTATTATTATTAGGTACTAATGTTTCATTTCTATTTCAACTCTATTTTCAATCCTAAAAGAAATCAGTCCTGAATATTCATTGGAAGGACTGATACTGAGGCTGAAGCTCCAATGCTTTGGCCACCTGATGTGAAGAGCTGGGAAAGATTAAAGGCAGGAGGAGAAGGGGATGACAGAGGAGGAGATGGTTGGATGGCATCACCGACTCAGTGGACGTGAGTTTGAGCAAGATCCAGGCATTGGTGATGGACAGGGAGGCCTGGCGTGCTGTCGTCCATGGGGTGGCAAAGAGTTGGACATGATTGAGCAACTGGACCGAACTGATTTCGTCTCTACTATAATCTTATGAGGGGCTGAGTACATCTTTCATGGATAAATGAGGATACCGAGGGTCAGAGAGGTTAAATGAGAAACCGCAGGTGCCACAGCTGGTGAATGGTGGGAATGGGGCTGAAGCCGAGCTCTGTGATTCAGAAGCTGGGTCTCCCCACTCTTTGCACAGTGTCCTCCTGCTGAGAGGGCTTGCCCCTGCTCCTCGGGTCAGATGTGTCCCCCAGGGTACCGAGGTCGGCCAGACAATTCCCGGGTGTCAATGGACCAGGTTCAGGGGTCCACGTTCACGCCGAGCCCAAGACCCATACTGGGGCCATTGTTGCTATTCAGTCGCCCAGTCAACTGCAGCACGCCAGGCCTCCCTGTCCCTCACCATCTCCTGGAGTTTGCCCAAGTTCATGTCCATTGCATCGGTGAGGCCGGCCCACCATCCTCATCCTGGGGGGCTCAGGGCCTCCAAATTCTGTTTCTCAGGACTGAGAGGGAAGTAGTCCTCGACCTTCCCAGAGTCCACCCAGGTCAGGACTGATCTGGGGACGAAGAGCCCGGTGTCTGCTGATGAGGTGGGGGCTGGGGGCTGCCTGGGGCCAGGGATCATCCATTCCAGGCACTTTATGAGCATCCATGCCCTGCATACTCATGACCACCCCGTGAGGTAGGTATTGACACCAACCAGGGTTCTCAACCTTCCGAAATCTATAGCAATGGACTAGAGGCCAGACAAGAAATTTGGGCAGGGCTCTTTAGGGGCTCCAGGGGCTAATTTGTTAAAAAAAAAATGTGGACCCAGCCCCTCCCAGGAAAGTCAGCAGAGGGTTATAAGCCCTCCTGTCAGGGCAGGATGCTGCCAAGGGGGAAAACCAAACCGAGAAACAGACAAACCAGGCTGTGCATCTTCAAGAGTCACACGGAACGCTGACTCTGGAGCCAACTTCTTCCTGGGCCTCCAGGACGCTGGGGAGCCGCTGGCTGCCCCTTCCCCGTGATTCCAGCCGCCGCCTCACTCGCCACCCTATGAGGGTCAGTGAAACAGGTGCTGTGTCTTTGCATGAGCAAAGATTGGATTGGAAGCACAGGGCGTGTGGAAACCGAGAAATCCGTTTCCAGCCTTGAGAACTTCCTCGGAGAACTTCTCCCTAGAAGTGTCAGTGCTGCGAAGAGAGGAGGGGTGGCGTCCTCGGCGGGACCTTGGCCCTGAGCTGAGGCTGGTGGGCTTGGTGATGAGCCGAACGTAAACTCCCCTTACCTTCAAATACCCCAGAGTCCCAGGGTCCACGGGGAGCGGAGACCAAGGTCCCCCAAACCCAGGACATGCGGTGTGCGTGTATGTACACGTGTTTGTGGTTGTGCATGCATGATGTATGTGTGACTTGGGTTTGTGTCTGTGTGTGTGTGTTGTGACTGTATATGTATATATGATTGTGTGTGTGCATGTGTGGCTGTGTGTGTGATTCTGTGTACATGCAAGTGTGGCTGTGTGTGTGTGTACATATACACGATGTGTGTGCATGCATATGTGAGTGTGTGGATACATGTGTGAGTGTGTGAGCATGTATATGATTGTATGTGCTCATATCGATACATGGTGTACATGCATACATGTATGACTGTGTGCACTGCATGTGATTGTGTGTTCATGTGTGTGTGTGAGTGGCTGTGGGTCGTGGTGGGTGGCCGGGGCAGATGGGGGTCAGCCTGGTGAATCCTGAGATTCTCAGCTCCCTGGAGCACGTGGGCAGGGCTCCAAGCCTGTCTGCCCACCCTGACCATGGGGACCTACGTGAGCGGGCTAGGAGCCTTGGTAGGGGCAACAGGTGTTGGGGCAAAGACAGTCAGGGGAGGTGGGGTCCTAGCCTCAGCTGCCCTCACGGGATGCTCTGACATGTGAACTGAGCCACAGACAGGGGCTCTGGGCTGCCCTGAAGGGGGTCGGGGGGAGAACAAGGCTCCAGAGAGCCTCAGGGGAGAGAGAGCCCTTCACGTCAAGCTCCTGGGGGCACCTGCGTCTGATGAGGAGACCCAGTTCCGACACCCACAGCTTCAACGAGACATGCTCGTGGGTGCGTCCCAGCCGTGGGAGGAGGTCCACATGTCCCTCGGGCCATGAGAGGGGCCCTGCCAGGTGAGCCTGAACTGGGGGCAGCAAGGAGCACCTGGAGAATGTCTCCTGGGGTTCAGCTCCTCCAGTGACCAGCCTCCTCCTCCTAGAAGGGGGCTCTCCCCCAGCCCAGACCTGCTCTGGGAGCTGCACAAAATCACAGACTTAGATTACATGACTTCAGACTTCCCCGTCCCTCCCTGGGGCCGTGCTCAGACGCTGGCTGGGGGTCCTGCAGACAACGGGAAACTGGAGGGAGAGGTGGGGGGCCACACTGTGGACACAGCTTTGGAACCTCTCTGTGCACACAGACAGAGCAGCTGCCGCAGGTGGGGGCTTCGTGTCTGCCCACCTCCCGGAGCCAGAGAGCCCCGTCGGCAGACCCCAGGGACCAGGCGCGTCCAGCCTCCACGCAGAGGGTGCCCTCCTGCATCTCCACCTCCAGAAACAGAGGAGGAGGTGCCCAGGCTGGCTCTGCCTGCCGCACACCCGTGGGCATCACCGGGGGTTACTGCCATCTGCCCAGCGCTGGCACCATACAAGACGTGCAGAAGACACAGGCCCACCCCGCGGGGTTCACCGCCCAGCCAGACGCACCAGCGGCTCCCACAGCAAACACTTGTGAGACTTGTGCGGAATCTGCCGGGTGGGCCCCTCCCTGTTCTTTCCACAAACTCTGAGAAGGTTGAAGAGAAACCCCACCCTGACACCCAGTTCTGTCTCTGCACCATCTTGAACCAGAGCAATTTAGCGAGGGGGCAAACGACCCCCCAAGGACAGGTGGGGAAGCGGGGTCTCAGGAGGAGAAAGAAGGTAATAACCAGCCATGGCCCCCGGAAAGACAGCGTGACCCTCCACCACGGGCAGGACAGGACCAGGAACCTAAGGGAGCGGGGACTCAGGTCAGGCCCAGCAGAGGGCTTCCAGGGGGCTTGGAACCACACAGAAAAAACTGCCAGTCCTGCCACCCGCGGCTCACCAGCCAGGCAAGCATTGCGTCTCCATCTTCATTTTCCACGGTGGGATGAGGGTAGATGCTAGAGACAATGAACAGACCACAGATGGATTATCGAGATCATGATGAGTGACGTGATGGAATACTAGTCTATGTTTCCACATTTCAGCTCTATGACCACCCCTTCCCCTCCCCGCTCCCCAGCTTGTCAGAGGAGGGAAATCAGACAGTGACTTGAACAGGATGCCTCCCAAGGGTCAGATGCTGTCCTGATGACTTTCTTTGGGTGAACTCATTTGGTCCTCACAGGAAGCGCAGGAGGCACGGGTTATTTTGTCCTCAGGGATGGATGAGGAGAATCGAAGCATCAAGATGCTGAGTCATTCAACCTGGATGACACGGCTGGTAAGTAGAGACAGCGGAGGTTTCAGGATGTAACCTACCGGTCCTTGGGTAAGGACTGAATGAGATCAGCTCTATAAAGGGCGTAACCAGTGTCCCCCACACTGTGACCTGCCGCTGTGGGTTGTCATGGAGCCCCGGGACAGAGGGATGGGCTTGGGGTTTTGTGATCCAGGGAGATCCTGGCCCACCTAAAGTCACTGGGGGCCGTCTCCGGTACAGCTGATCGAACAGCAGGACAGCGGTGCTTCTCAGCCAACTTTCCATCCTCTGTGTGTGTAGTTTTGAATGAATCATTTTTTCCCACAATGGAGGGTGAGATAAGACTTGAACCGACCCGAGTGTATGTGATGGTCCCCCGGCTAATGCTCCCCAACTGCTGCTGAGGTGCAATCGGGCCCCAGCCAAGGCGGGGAGACAGACGCATCACCACAGGACCCAGACGCGGCGTTGGACTCCTGGCCCTTCGTATCCCCTGGTTTCACAAAGTACAAAAATAGGCAAGCTCGAGACGGCTCAGATGCCTGGCTCAGACAGTCGCTGCCAAGACAGAGAAGGGGAGGGAGGAGAGGCGGAACACGAGGAAAAGGAGAAAGAAAGGAAAATCCACCACTTGAGGTCAAAGCAGTGAGAATAACACGAAAGAGCTGCCAGCGGAGCGGAAGCAAGATGCCTTCCAGGTTGGAAATGTGACAACAGTGCTGTTATTGCCTCTGAGATGGTGTCACGGCCATGGTTGCCCTGAAGACTCGGATACAGGCTAGAGGGCTTGGTGGGGGAGGTTTGCTGGGCTGGGGGGCTGGGACGGATGATTCCAGGGTCCTCCCAAGGAGGTGTGGGCTACTGGCTATGGCAGCCTCAGGACCACAAAGGATGCTGGCACTCTGGGGCCCTTCCACTCTTGAAGGCTGAAGGCTTTGAGCTCTGATGGATGGCGTTGATGGGATGCATGCAAATATATGCAAATGAGGCCTCCGAGGGTGGTGCTTTTCTTTATTTGTTTATTTAGTTGAGACGGAAGGAATATCTGCTCATTGTAAATGAATCAGAGAAGACGGAGATGCACAAAGAAGGAAATCAAAAACCCTTGTTAGCCCACCACTCAGGGGAAAAAAAGAAACCCGTTGCTAACATGTTAGTGTATATTCTCCCAGACAATCTTCTTCCCATACAAATATAGTTGAAGGGTTTTTTTTTTTCTTTCCATCTAAAATAGTTCTTACTTTACATACTGTTTTGAAACCTGCTTTTTGGCATTGAAAATACATTATAAATGTGCTCATGGCACTGTAATTTAACAAACTACCTATTGTTGGAAATATAGATTGTGTTAGGCCCTGTGACTTGAGGCCTGAGGCAGGCTGAACATTCAGAGATGTAGGGGAACCCTGACCTTTAGGGAACTGCGTGTGTGGCAGGGGACTAGGGTGGACAGAAGCAGCTCAGACCGTAGCGTTGGGGAAACAGAATTAGTTTTTTTTTTTTCTCTTAGGGGCTCAGGGGAAAATATGCCACCCCCAAATCAGGCCTGAAGACCAGAAGCAAGTAACCCAGAACCCTTTTGCCGTCCTTGCAAACAACTGTGTTGGGGCACCAGCCAGGTGGAGGTCAGGCAACTTCCCAGGGACGAGGAGAAAGGGGACCCATCCCGATGACCGGCCCAGCTCCCCTCCGAGCATCAAGAATTTGGCAGCCCCGGTATGTAGGTCCGAACGTCAGCTCTTGTAAGGAAGGACGACAGAAGCAGGGGCCACC
This sequence comes from Odocoileus virginianus, assembly GCF_023699985.2. Taxonomy (NCBI): domain Eukaryota; kingdom Metazoa; phylum Chordata; class Mammalia; order Artiodactyla; family Cervidae; genus Odocoileus; species Odocoileus virginianus. The sequence continues at coordinate 54,600,315 of NC_069690.1, forward strand.
CCCATTCGGATGGGAAGACCCACTGAAGGGCCAGAGAGCATACCCATGGCAACCTGAGGACTAGAAGCTTCCATGTCAACTGTGTCCAGGCTGAAAGGGGCAGATAGGAGGGTTGTGCCATTGACATTTGTTGAGCACCCGCCGTGTCCCAGACCCCTCTGCATATCAGTTCAGTTCAGTCGCTCAGTCGTGTCCGACTCTTTGCGACCCCATGGACTGCAGCACGCCAGGCCTCCCTGCCCTTCACCAAGTCCTCATTTAATCCCCGGAGCAGGGTGTGAGGAAGCTGCCCCGTGGATGGGGACCTGAGGGCCAGCCAGGGGGACCGACTGGCCCAGAGTCACACCGCTCACTGCGGGGCAGAGCTCAAGGGCGAAATCCACTCCTCCGGGATCCGTGCGGGGTCCCCAGGAAGGAACATGCAAACTACAAAGGGAAGGAGGCAGAAGGAAAGGCTGCTGGGAAGCGGCGACTTGGGAGACCGGCTTCTCATAAAGGAAGAGGCATAGAATGTGAGAGAAACAGGCGGGTGTGAGTGAGGCAAGAGGCGGACGGGCAACGCACCCACCGCCCCCCCCCGACCCCACCCCCCAGGGTAAAGCAATTGGAGAATCATCCCCTATTGATCGGAAATCCAAGAGAAGAACAACAGGACAATTAAGGGAGGAGGCTGGGCCCTGCTCAGACCACATGTTTCTCGTTCCTGGAGTCAGGAGACCTCCCCGACCACACAGGCACAGAAAAGGCTCTTTGGAGGCCAAAGGGGAGTCATGTCAAGGGATGTTCTACCCAGATACCTTTGCAGCAGGAGCCGTCTTGGCTAAGAGATGCATGGGTACACTTAGGAGGAGCCTGAGATGCACCAAACATGGACTGTGAACCAGGCAAATCAGAATGATTGGCCAAAGGAAATCTAGAAGAAATGCCCCACAAAAGTAACGCAGACTGCCACAAGATTGACTCAGCAACCCAGGGACTTGCCCTCTGAGTCTGCCCATGTGTCTACCCAGCCGTACTGAACTCTTTCTCCACCTAATGACCGCTTTATTTGCTTCACTGCTTTCCATCTTTGTGGAAATTCTTTTCCGCAAAGCCGAAGGGCCAGGGCCCTTGTCTCTGGCCACCGATCTAGTGGCTAGGATCTGGCGCCCTCAGCGCTGTGACCCAGCCCACCCGAGATCCTGAGAAGAGAAAGGGGAGCAGGGGTGTGAAGGCAGCAAACCACCTGGGCGGGTGGGAAGGCGGTGGTGGGTCGGGTTGACACTGGAGGAAGGTCTGAGGATGGAGTGAGAGCGTGCATCAAGAGCTTGGAAGCAGCAGAGATGAGGCTGTCCCAGGATCCCCAGCGGGCAGGGCAGGGTGAGATGGGAAGTAAGGGAGACGGTGGTGCCCGCCCTCCCTGGGTGCGGGGGCCCAGGGATCAGCGCTCAGAGCAAAGGCAAAGAGTGAGCCGCCTTCCAGAGTAGGCTCCCCAGAGCCCCACCCCACCCCTGGTCACAGCTCACGGCCCCAAGTGAAAGCTACTTTGGGCAAGATTTATTAGCCCTTCTCCCCTGGCTTCATTTGTTTTGTTCCGTATTTGCTGGTGGCTCCAGCCCGGCATTAATGGCCTGTTTGGGGTCCGCGGGCCTCCCGTGTCCTCTCTGTGGCCAGAGGGGGCATCCAGGCTTTCCATGTGCCCACGTGGCTGGCTTTTTAATTACACTGCGTGGGCAGAGCCGGGGCCCTGGGCAGAGCACAGAGCCGCAGCCAATATTTATCATCAGAGTGAGTATTTTCACTATGCATAACCCTGGCAAATGAGAAATTGGATCCAGAGGATTGGGGTTGTTAATTGAAACATAACACTGAGCAAAGATATGATGTGGGTAGAGCCGCAAAGGGGGAGAGGAGTGCCAGCTGGCCTCCTCCTTCGGCGGGGACGGGATGCGCCCTGGGAAGCCAGAGGACAGCGTGATGCTTTCTGAACTCTGGAGATGGGGAGTGGGTTTGGGCAGACGCATGGGCTGCAGGGGGCTTCCCAGGTGGCCCAGTGGTAAACACTCCACCAGCATCAATGCAGGAGACGCAGGTTCAGCCCCTGGGTTGGGAAGATCCCCTGGAGAAGGAAATGGCAACCCACTCCAGTATGCCTGGGAAAATAAGAGTCAGACACGACTCAGCCACTGAACCCCAGCAACACCTTGTCAGAGTTCAGCAACATCCACGATCATCATGGCAGGCAGCACCAGTGGGGTCACTGGTGGTCTTCACGAACCTCTCCGGACTTCAGGCTTCCTGTTCTCCAAGCTGTGCTTCCTTCCGAGTTCCCAGCGCTCAGCCCGGCTCCTGAGCCAGCACCAGTCATTCCCGGGGCTGTCTGCCTCCCCACGCCCAAGAAAGGGCAAGGATGAGGCCCTGTCTCACTCCTCTTTGGACCCCCAGGCTCAGCTGAAGGTGTGGCACCCAGTGGGGGTGGTTTAGTCGCTCAGTCGTGTCCGACTCTTTGCGACCCCAGGCAGCCCGCCAGGCTCCTCTGTCCATGGGATTCTCCAGGCAAGAATACTGGAGTGGGCTGCCATTTCCTCCTCCAGGGGATCCTCCCTGCCCAGGGACTGAACCCACATCTCCTACCCAGCAGGCAGATTCTTTACCACCAAGCCACTTGGAAATGCATGCTTGTTACATAAATGAAGGCCTGCAGATCCAGCTTCACCAATCAGGCCGTGAGAGCCAGGCTCACCCGTCAGTGAGATCGTCCTGAGAAAAGCTACGAGGGGTTTGCAGCTGGGATGCTAAATCAACTAAGTGTCCCTAATGATCTTAATGGGTCTTTTTATTTGTAATTAACTAATTAATCTGATCTGAATGCCCTCTACCAGTGTAGACACCTCCTCATCATTTCATAGCTCTGATGAGTCAAGTCTCATGAAATCACCGCAGTAACCCTGCCCAGCTGGTGTGTGACTGTCATTGACGATTTGCATGCAAATGTCCAGGTTCCATTACAGACACCTAGGAGTTTTTAAAACATTTTTTATCGAAGTATAGTTGATTTACAATGTTCTGTTAGTTTCAGGTGTACGGCACAATGGTTCAGGTTATAGATATGTTCTTTTTCAGACTCTTTTCCATCTGCTGCTGCTGCTAAGTCACTTCAGTCGTGCCCGACTCTGTGCAACCCCACAGACGGCAGCCCACCAGGCTCCCCCACCCCTGGGATTCTGCAGGCCAGAACACTGGAGTGGGTTGCCATTTCCTTCTCTGATGCATGAAAGTGAAAAGTGAAAGTGAAGTCGCTCAGTTGTCTCTGACTCCTAGCAACCCCATGGACTGCAGCCCACCAGGTGCCTCCATTCATGGGATTTTACAGGCAAGAGTACTGGAGTGGGTTGCCATTGCCTTCTCCCTCTTTTCCATCTAGGTTACTACAGAACGTTGAGTATAGTTCCCTGCACCACACGGTAGGTCCTTGCTGGTTAACTCTTGTGTATGTAGTGGTGTGTACGCACGGGTGTATATCCTAGTTTATCCCTCTCTCGTCTTTCCCCTTTGGTAGCCTTAAGTGTGTTCTCTGTGTCCATGAGTCTATTTCTGTTTTGTAAATAAGTTCCTTTGTATCGTTTTTCTAGATTTCTCACGTCAGTGACATCGTGTGACGTCTGTCCTTGTCTGGCTTACTTCACTTAGTCTGATCATCTCTACGTCCCTCCAACTTGCTGCAAATGGTGCTGCTTCGTTCTTTTCATGGCTGAGTAATATTCCATTATGTGTAGGTACCACATCTTAAAAATTCATCCATCAATGGACATTTAGGTTGCTTCCATGTCGTGGTTATGTAAATAATGCTACAGTGAACATCTGGGTGCATGGATCTTTTCAAATTACGGTTTTCTTTGGATGTATGCCCAAGAGTGGGATTGCAGGATCATATGGTAGCTCTATTTTCAGTTCTTTTTTTTTTTAAGGAAACTCCATACTGTTCTCCACAGTACCGATGCCTAGAATTGGCACTGATACCTGCTAATAGCCACTGGACTACCCTAAATGAAGGTAGATGTTCAAATTCCAATGTCTGGAACTTCATTGAAAAGCCACTCTCCTTGGGGTAAAGTGACAATGCAGGTATGTATTTGGGGGATCCTGAGATATACCAGGTAAGTTCTCTCTGGGGTCTCTCGCCCATCTGCTTTATTCTCCACTCTCTCTGCTCAGGGTGAGGGCGAGCCCCCTCACCAATGCCGGGGCTGCTGGCATCCTTGCCAGGGGCCTCCCTGCTCCCAGCCCTCCTCCTAGAAAACATCAAACACGAGACTTGGAAGTCCAGCTTTGCTCACCCTCTTCCTTTTCTCCCCTGCCACTCACTCCTCCAACCATGCACCCTGGCTCAGCCAAAGTGCTCCCAAGAAAATTTCCACTAAGTAAGTTCAAGAGTGATGGCTCTGTGTTCCATCCCACAGGGATTTCTCAGTCCTTGATGCACTTCTCTTTCCAGCAGTACTTTAGTCTGTTGACCGTGAAACCCTCTGCAACCGCCCACCTCACGCCTCTCTCAGTGAACTCCAGGGCATCCCTCAGGTCTCTATTCAAGCGTCACTTCCTCGGAGAAGCCCTCCTTGACTACCTTTTGTAGGTCAAGTTCCACTGTACAGGCTCCCATGCGTTCAAGCATGTAAACGTCTGTGAAATGAATAGAATGGATGGAGGGATCTGTGTGCACTCTCTCAGAGCCTTTCATTCACACCTTCATTAACACGTGTCTCCCCCGCTTGACTGTGGGTGCCCGGAGAGCAGGACCCACAGCTGGTTTTCCGTCTGCTGTATCTCCAGTGTGCACCCCAGAGCTTGATGCTTGGAGGAACCCCGCCAATATGTGTTGCATGGATGAAGACCTGGGGTCCACACCCAGGTTGCCGGTTCCAACGCCCGTGCACTCAGCAAGCCGATTGACTAATGGTAGGTGACCCTAGCAGCCTATATTAAATGAGCCTTCAGAAATTTTAACGTGCACAAGAGTCACCTAGAGCTCTTGTTCAAACATAGGCTCTGATCAGTAGGTCTGGAGTGAGGCCTGAGAGTCTGTATTTCTAGTCGGTTCCCAGAAGATGCCTGAGATGCGGGTCCATGGGTCCTGATCTGAGGGGCTGGTGCAGAATGCTAACCTATAGGCAGGGAATTTGGGGTCTTCTCAGAATTGCGGGCAAGGAGCTGGGGGGCAGGGAAGCTGACTATGAATCCACAAGGTGCCAAACACTGCCTGAATCAGAATCAATTACTTGCCTCTTAGATATATGTATCAGTATTCCTCATGTTGGCGAGGATGAATAAAATACATTAAAAGCATTACTGAATTCATAGTAAGTTTTCATTGTTATGCATTTTCTCAGCTGATAGATGCTAAACGTATGGGGGATGTGGGAAGAAGATCTAAGAGACCTTTGAACATAAAAAAGCGGCGGGGTTGGGGGGGGCCGGATCTTCTTAAGACCTGCCTGGAAGACTTGGTGGCCTTTTGTCCTGCTCTCTTGGGAGCTGGTTGGCAGGAAACAGGTGTTAAACCTAGAAAAGCATCCCGCGGGAGGGGAGGAAGGAGAGAGGGAGGGAGGCGAGGAGGAGGAGGCATGGGCACAGGCTTAGGGCCTGGAGTGAGAGGCTGGAGGAGCAGCTTCTCCTGGAGCAGGGCAAAGGATGCTGTCACTTCAAGATGCTCTCCAGGTTGGCATGGCAACAGTTATCGTTGATGTAAATAGCTGACCCACATTTAATTAACAAAAAGAAAACAAAGGGATGGGAAGGGGATGCAGATAGACTGGGCTGGCCCCTTGCCTGGCACAGAAAGGAATGACGGGTCTGGGTCTGGACAGTGGATGCTGGTGAAAAACAAGACACTTGACGTACGAGAGCTCCAATCAGGGGGCCCGTTCTCTCTGGGGGGAGGAGAGCTTCCTTCCGCAGAGTAAGGCCAGGCGGGGCAACAGGCAGGGCGGGGGCTCGGTCGTGGAAACACCAGCAACGCGATGGTGACGACGAACACATGACATGCTGTTCAGTCCCAGCCAGAACACCGAGCTGCGTGCTAGCATTAGCCCCAATTTAAAGATGAGAACACTGAGGCTGGGAGAAATTAAATGACTCGTCCAGGGTCACGGGCTTGTATGCAGCTGCGGTCGTCTTTACATCAGACTTCCATCCTGGGATGGAGATAGGAGTGAGGAGACAGCTAGTTAGCAGGGAGCCCCAGAAGCTGTATGCGGTGCCCCGAGTTAATAGCAAGCGCCATGAATTAAGCCCTGAAACTGAAGCAGGAAGCTGGAGAGTGGTGTTGCGTGAGATGACCAGGGGGAACCTCGCTGATGTAGAAACATTGGAGCAGACATCTGAAGTTGAAAAAGGCGGTGGAGTGGTGCCTAGGGCAGAGGTTGGCATGACAGATGCGGAGTGAGAAGGTTTGTATGGAAGGGGCGGGGTGGGGAGGACCTAGGCAGAGAGATGTGAAGTGCGGGGGTGGATATTACTTCGGGCCGTGTTTCTTAAACCTTTTCTCCACCATCTACTGGGAAAAACATACCTGCCTGTGCACGCACATACACACACACAAGCACATACTCAAATAGAAAGTTTCATGAAGCAACACTTGTCTTTCTTACGTGTCTAGTATTTTTTCTTCTTTACTCTTCTGTTGCATTGTGTTCTCTTTCGTATAATAAAAATGCTGATTGTGATCCACTAGATTGACCTCCTGACCCGTTAATAGATTTCTTTGTACGTGGAGAAGTTTTCAGATTCCACTCTGAGATGAAAAGCTGCTAGGGGGTTTTTCAACAGAAGAGGGGCATGACCTAAGCTCTGCTTAGTTTTCTCACTTACATTTTATTTCTTAAACATTTTTATGGAAAACTGCAAACAGACACAAAAGTAGGGAGAATAATGTAACCCACGTACACGTTTTGCTCAGGTTCAACAGTTGTCAACATTTTGCCGTCTTGCTTTCAGCTGTCCCTGCCCCCCCCCCATTTTTTTTTTTGGTTGGAGCATTTTCAAGCAACTCTCAGACACACATCATTTTGTCCTTATATCCATCCATAGGTATTTCTAGCAAATAACAATAACAGACATTATCTAGTACTTTCTATTACCTAGTTCATGATCAGTTTTTCTTGATTGTCTCAAAAATGGGTTTTTACAGTTGGTTGGTTTGAATCAGGTTCCAAACAAGGTCCAAATATTGCATCTGTTTTTCTTAAGTTTCTGTCCAGGGACTTCCGTGGCGGTCCAGTGGCTGAGACTTCGCCTCCCACTGCAGGTGCTCTGGGTTCGATCCCTGGTTGGGGAGCTGGGATCCCACATGCCTCAGGACCAAGATATAAAATGGAAGCAATGTTGTAGCAAATTTAGTAAAGACTTAAAAAACAGTTTCTCAAAAAAAAAAACCCAATAAAACCCAGTTTCTCTACTTCTTCCCCTCTACTCCTCTCCTTCCCCTTTCTCTGATACTGGGGTTCAAGCTACTACGTCAAATGAAATGAACACCTTGATGGGGTTTGACAGTTGTACATACCCATGACTGTATCATCACCTTACACAAAATCAGCTCAGGAATGAAGGTCTCATACCAGTCAATCCATCCTATCCTCACCCAAAAGCAACTGCTCCTCTGATTTCTATCACCCTATGTTTGCTTTCCTTGTTCTTGAAGGTCTTAACACATGTGGAATCATAGTGTGTTATATCTGGTCTTGTCGGTTCAAATAAAGTCTCGGCGAGTCATCCCTGATGCTGTGTGTCTCAGGAGTTCATTTCTTCTTACGAATGAGTTGTATCCCATTGTGACCTTGTATGTGTAGGTCACTCAGTTGTGCCCAAGTCTTTGTGATTCCATGGACTGTAGCCCTCCATGCCCCTCAGTCCATGGACTTCTCTAGGCAAGAATGCTAGAGCAGGTAGCATTCCCTTCTTCAGGGGATCTTCCTGACCCAGGGACTGAGCCCAGGCTACCTGACCTGCAGGCAGATTCTTTACCATCTGAGCCACAGAGAAGCCCACACCATTGTATGCATATACTATAATTTGATTTTCGAGAAGTAACCAAGAAAACTCTCTGGAACTGTTTCCTTGTGAAAGGGTTTATTTTTTTATTTCAACGTCTATCATTGATATAAGGTTATTTGGGTTTTCTAAGTTCTCTCAGATTGTGTTCTTCAAATCATTTGTCAATTTCACCCAAGTTGTCAAATGTATTGGCATACAACTTTTATATTACCTTGTCATCTTTCTTGTGTCCATGGGATTTGTATGATGATGCCTCTTTAATTCCTAACGTTGGAAATTCGTCTTTTCTCCCTTTTTCTTTCTTTTCTAAGTCTTGCTGGGCTTCATCAATTTGATTAATCATTTCAAAGGATTGATTTTTTGCTTGATTTTTATCTATTGTTATTCTTATTGATCATCTATTATTTTTAATTTTCTGTATTATAGATTTCTCCTTTTAACTTTACTATTTCCATCCTTGTAGTTTGGGTTTTAATGTTTTTTCCCCCCTGCCTTCTTAAAGTGAACTCCAACCTTTCTTTTTTCTATAATGAGCATTTAAGGCTACAAATTTCCCTTAGAGACTGCATCACCTTCATTTCCTAACTTTTGATATATTATGCTTTACATGTAATTTAAAATATTTTCCGATTACTTTGAGGACTTTTTTCTTTGACCAATGGATTACTTAGAAATACATTGTTTAATTTCCAAGTATTTGCAGATTTTCTAGACGCTTCTTGCTATTCATTTCTAATTTAACTAGGCAAAGCTTAAAGAACATACTCTGCGACATTTAAACTTTTTAATCTTTGAAACCTGTTTTTGATCCAGCACATGGTCCGTCTTAATGAATGTTCATGTCCATTTGGAAAGCGTGTGTTCCCTGCAGGTACTGATTGTAACCGCGATCTGCTAACGTCAGTTATCCCTTGATGGGAAGTACTGCTCAACTATAATTTGTTTGTCAGTATTTTTCCAAACCTCTATGTCTGTTACTGATGCTTTTGCCTGTTTGTTATGTCAACGAATGACAAAAGGGCATGAACGTATTCAACAATTATTGTGTATTTGTCTAACCCCTCTTTAGTTCTCTTGATTGTTCACATATTATTATTATTACACAGGACAAGTGTAAGGCTGTTAGTTCTTCTTGACAAATCCATCCTTTTATCTATATGAAATGTCATGTGATGGAATGCTTTTTATGCTCCTCATTTTGAATTCTACTCTGTCTGATCACCTCTAGACACATTGACTTTCTTATGATTGGTATTTGCACTGATATAGCTTTTACTACTTTCAACTTGTCCCTGATTTTGCATTAAATTGTGTTTCTTATAAACAGCATATAGTCAGATCTTGCATTTGTCCATTCTGATAATCTCTGTCTTTACATTTCAGAGTTCAGTCCGTTTACAGTTTTAAAAATCACTGATAGAGTTGAATTTATCTACTTTCGATATTCCTGTTTGTCCTGTTGTTTTCCTGTTATGCACTCCTTGCTCCCTTTTTTGATTAATTACTTTGCAATGATTCATTTAATCTCCTCCAAAGTAATACCTTTTTGTGTTAAATTTTTAGTAGTTACTCTGGATTACAATACCCATCTTCAGCCTAACATCATTTACCTTTAAGTCATTTTGCATTGCTTTCCTAACAATGTAAAAATCTTGCTACTGCATAATGTGCTCTTACTGTTACATATTTTACTTCTAATAAGGTGTAAACCCACACTGTTATAACTTTTGCTTTAGTCGATAGTCTTTTACAGAGATTTTTAAATATTTTTCTCATCAGATGTAAAGATAATCGGCCATTACCCTCAGGTTTCCACTTTTTGGAGCTTCATTTCTTCCTGCAGATGTAGGCTTCAATCTGGTACTGTGTCCTTTCAGTTTGCTGTTTTTCTAACTGTCTCATAATGGTTTGCGTGCCTGTCTTCTCTGCTGAACTTTGAGTTCCTTGTGGGCAATGAAAGAAAGTGAAGTCGCCCAGTCGTGTCCAACGCTTTGCAACCCCATGGACTGTAGCCCACCAGGCTTCTCCATCCATGGAATTTTCCAGGCAAGAGTACTGGAATGGGTTGCCATTTCCTTCTCCAGGGGATCTTCCCGACCCAGGGATTGAACCCGGGTCTCCTGTATTGCAGGCAGACACTTTACCATCTGAACCACCAGGGAATCTAACCCTGTTAATAAATTACTTACACACACACACACACACACAGACATATACTAATTACTATATCAAGATGGGGCTTCCCAGGTGGCTCAGTGGTAAATAATGCACCTGCTAATGCAGGAAATGTGGGTTCACTCCCTGGGTGGGGAAGATCCCCTGGAGCAGGAAATGGCAACCCATTCCAGGAATCTTGCCCGGGAAATCCCATGGACAGAGGAGCCTGATGGGCCGCATTCCAAGCGGGTCTCAAAGAGTCGGCCACGCCTTAAGCACTAGGCCGCAACGAGGCCTCTATATGTGCTTACTGTACCGACTGACACCTGAATCCTCACCTTTCGGGGCCAGACTCCTGTTCCTACTGCCCTGTCTGACACAGGGTAGGCACATAACTCATATTTGTGGAGTTGATAAGTCAATGAATGAAAAACTCCCTGCTCTCTGCTCTGAAGCCCCATCCACAGAAGACGTTGGTTCCCACCTGCTAACGTGTGACCTACATCCTGCCTGGTTGCGAAGGGGTCTGTGTGTGAGGACAAGTGTCGGTTTGCATATGCAAATTCGTGATTCCGCCTGAGCACTCTGAGCTTGGGGTGTCTGCTTTAAAGATGAGACTCCTGGCAGCATGAAGCCGGAGACGGCAATAGGCGAAGGGCTTTGGAATCTGCCCAAAGCCGGCCTGTGGTTAGTGAAATCTACTCTGAAAGGGAAACTGGGCTTCCAGGGCTGAGGTCTGTGCCAGGAATGGCCTGAGGCAAAGCTGGCACTGCTTACTTCTATTCTTAGACTTTCAGATCCAGGGGAGGATAAGGGTATCTCTTTTGACTTTCTAACCAAATCAGATGCTTAACTGTCTGTTTCTCCTCCGTCCCCAGAATCCTTCAAACACAACAGCTTAGTTATACACGGGATTCAGAATCAGGCAGTGTGCATGCGTGCACGTGTGCTAAGTCACTTCCATCGTGTCCGATTCTTTATGACCCTATGGACCATCGTCCACCAGGTTCTCTGTCTAGGGGATTCTCCGGGCAAGAACACTGGAGTGGGCTGCCATGCCCTCCTCCGGGGGATCTTCTCAACAAAGGAATCGAACCCATGTCTCTTATGTCTTCTGCACTGGTAGGTGGGTTCTTAACCCCTAGCACCACCTGGGAAGCCCCTGGAATCAGGCAGACCTGAGTTCAAACCGCAGCTCTTAGATTCTCTAAGCCTCTGTTTCCTCATTTGTAAAATGGGGATATTGAGGCCTGTCACTCAAGACTGTTTCAAGCACCCCGTGAAGTCCTGTTTGTAAAATGCCTGCCCTGGGTTTCTTCTCTTTCCCGGCATCTTCCACCTGCCTCAGTCTAAGCTCTTTCCATTATCACCAGAGCAACACCACCCACTGGACGGGGGAGAACCAGTGCTGCCCAGTGGAACACTGCTCCCTTCCCCGATCCCTGGTCCAGAGAATTCGCTCCAGGCTCAGCTTTGCCTTCATGGAGCCTCCAAGCCAGGACAACTCACCAAGGCGGACCATTAAGTGAACCTATAGCTGAAAGCATGGCCCGTAAACTCAGATAAACACACGATCGGATAGTAAGGGAGTATTTAATCTCAGCCACATATTCATTCTTCTTCTTTTTTTTTTTGTAATCCTCCTTTGAATGTGACATAGGAGTAGGTGAAGAGTGGAGACTACCAGAGAGTTGAGACTCCAGATGGAGAGCGCTGTCCCCTACCAGCCCCACTTAGCGAGCAGAGTCAAAACCAAACAAGAAGTTGGATTTATGAATTGCCTATTAAGTACCAGGCATCTACTGGCATTAAACAGATGAGAAAACTGTAGCTTGTCAGTAATAAAGCCTGGATTTACTGCTAGGAGGGTCAGATGCCAAAGTGTAAGCTCTGTACCAGCCTGCCTACTCCTCAATCGGGTCAGACCGGGTGAGTGATTGGGTTTGTAAGTGCTGAATGCAATGGGCTCCTAGTAGCTTTTAGGCACCAGATTTCTCTTTCCAAAGTGTTTTGGATCTCCTTATGAGAGTGAGTGTGACAGTGTGTGTGTGTGTGTGTGTGTGTGTGTGTGTGTGTGTGTGTAACAGAGACAGAGAAGATAGAACGCACATGGGTGTTTCTCTCCTTTCATAATAATGGATAGTAATTCTGAGAAGGTTCCCTTTATAGGATTCAGGCTATGTTGGGGAGTTTGTTTTTCTACTCCCTGCAGAAAAGTTAATCAATTTCAGAACAGCCCCCTTCTGTGTGAGATGACAACCGGGAGAAAAGGGATTGGTTTCTTAGCTGCTGGGTTGGCTGGACAGCCCCCCTCCCACTTCCATGGGGCCACTTATTGACATTGAAATATCTGAACAATAAGCAGCTATTGATGGCCCCCGAGGTCAATACCGAAATTCATTGACCCAGGCTGCAAATATGGAAGGCAGTGTGTCCAAGGTCACTATTTACCTGAAGGGCTGAAGAATAAATCTTGATACGAACCAAAAATAGAAATCAATGTGCATACCGTGGTATGCATTGCATTCCTTCTTTCCAGAAAGAGGCTATTTTAGGAGGTTGCAGGGCTTCTCTGCCATCAGAAACTGAAATCAGGGGCTGAAGAGGAAGTCGACATAGAAAATGATCTTTCACTCGTTGCCCTGGCCAAGGAGAATGGGCAACCTACACCACCAGTGGGGATCAGCCCCGTCTCCGCAGAGAATCTCAGCTTCTGTGACTACAACCATTCCGGCCACATCCTTTAGAAAGAGAGCAGAGTGGAATTTCCAAACCACAAGAGCCGTGATAGGCATGAAAAGGTGGTCATCTCCCCAAAACATATTTCACTGAGTGGTGCTAGGAGAGGCACCCATCAGAGTGATAATGATGACCTTCACCTTTTGGGAAAACTTCTGCATCTCACCTGGCAGGGAAGGGGAAGCCAAGTTCTACCGGCTGGGCCCAGTAAAGCAGGTTGGAGGTGGCTACCTGGTGAGGATGCAGCTCTCTTTTGGAATAAACATTCCAAAGCTTTCCATTGTTCAGCCGTGACATTTTCTCTCCTTTCAAAGCTATTTTTATTATAATTATTTGTTGAAGCTTAATTAACTTTTTTCCCCCCAATTACAAAAGAAATTCGTATTCTTTGTAGGAAATGTCAAGCCTGTTTATAATGATCCTTTTGAACTCATTCAGAATATTCAGGCTCTCCTGATGCCATGAGAAAAATCTGGATTTTGAATTCAGAGAGACCTGAGTTCAAGTACCATTTCTGCAATTGAGTAAGTATGCACTCTCGGGCATAGAAAGGAGTGATTTTCTGCTGCCATCTCTTGATATAGAAACCTTTTTTTGTGAAGTCGGTAGGAAGATTAAATCAGGATTTATGTAACGTCCCCATCAAAATGCTAATATAAAATAGACAAACGTCTGACAAGTTTGATCACAAAATATACAGACTTGCAAGTAAACAACTTTAGAAACAGAAGTGGAAGCATAACTACTGAAATTGAGACAATTTTTTAAAGCATAAGAGTGTATACAACTTTACTCAGCAAATTTTTAAAAATCTACATGAAATAAAAGACTCCCTCCCAAAAAGTAAATAATCAAAACTGATTAAGGAAGTATCAAATCAATATCTGTATGAGTCAGGAATCATCAGAATACAGATGTCATGCTACTTGTTTCAAACCAAGGGGGTTTAACATAGGGAATTGGTTACATAGGTAACAGAAGAGTCCAGGAACATCCCAGAGTTGCCTAGCAACAGTGGGAGGTGGGCAGGACCAGGGAGGAGGTACCATCAACAGAGGCCAATCTGATCTTTGAGGGAGGGGCTGAGAACGGAGACTGAAACTACACCACCAAGGGGATGGAGCTGCTGTCAGAGATGCTACCCAAACCACAGGAGAAGGGGAGAAGGGATGCCCTTGCTTATCCCGACTTCTCTTCTTTCATTTTTCCACCCAGCGCTCCCACTGGCCAAAATACCCGGAAGCAGACGACAAGTGAGCCTGGAAAAATTCCCCCCTGAGACACAGACCAAAGCAGGAAGGACAGGCAATGAGTCTGATGACAAAGAGGGCGTGCCTGGCTCAAGGTCTGGTCCCAAGGAGCTGACGGGAAAATTCTACTAAACCTTCAAACTACAGTTGATTCCTACGATATATAAACTATTCAGGAACACAGAAACAAATGAAAATGTTTCAGATTAATTCTATGAAATATCAGGACCCAGATACCAAACCCAAAGTAGCACCAAAGGCAAGGAAACACCTAAAAGCTAATTTCATTATTAAAATTCAGAGACAGAAAAAAATTATGACTAAGTCAAATTCATCAGTGTATTAAAAAATAATACATGATACCAAAGTTTAATTTGCTTTAGGAATGAAAGGATGGTTTGATATTAGCAAACATATTATTGTCATTTTTCACATTAACAAATTACAGGGGAAAATGTTCTGATCAATTCACTGGATACTAAAGAGAGATTTGATAAAAATCCAACACCTTTTCTCATTAAAAATGAAAAGTGTTGGCAGGTATGACAAGGTTTTATTTTGCAGAATTCAAGGCTGTGGTGGGGAGTAATTTTTTCCCTTCATTCTCAAGAGGAAAAATAAATCAGCTTTGCATCCAGCTTCATCTGGTGCTCAGATGGCCCCAGGAAGGGTAGTTTTCGGTTTATCTTCAAGTTTATCGGGCTAAGCTCTCCTGTTTTCACCAAGTCTCTTACTGATTTTGAATGATCTCAATAATGAAACATTGATGGACTAAACATTTCTCAACCTGGTAAGGTTTCCTTTACAGTATAGCAAACCAACCACTAATACTGTACTAAATAGTTACATATTACAATCTTCCCCACTAAAAACAGTTTAAGTTTAAACGCTATCACAGGTACCACTTACCACTGTAGTGGATGCACAGACCAGCGCATTGAGGAAATAAAACAAAATAAGGTATTTGCTGTTGTTTAGTAGTTCAGTCGTGTCTGACTTTTTTGCGACCGCATGGACTGCAGACCATCAGGCTTCTCTGTCCATGGGATTCTCCAGGCAAGAATCCTGGAGTGGGTAGCCGTTTCCTCCTCCAGGGGATCTTCCCAACCCAGGGATCAAATGTGGGTCTCCTGCATTGGCAGGCAGATTCTTTACCACTGAGTCACCAAAATAAGCTATAAATACAGGCAAAGAAGAGATTGAACTGTCACTACTTTCATACAATGGGATTATCAACTGAAAGTATCCAGGAGAATCAACTGACAAGCTATTAGAACAAACAAAATTAAGTTGAATTTTAAGATGCCATTCACAATGACAACAGAAACTATAAAATACTCAGATAAACCTAATAAATATGTATGTGAAAAAAAATGATAAAACTTCACAAGACACAAAAGAGGTCTTAGAGAGAGTATTCCTCTATGGAAAGACTCAACCTTGAAAATACATTAGTTCTCTTTATGTTAATATATACATATAATGCTATCTCAGTTAAAATCCAGACATGAGATTTTTAAGTTGATGAGTCAGTCCTAATGTTGAAAAATGTTAGAAAACTTGGAAAAAGCAATGTCCAAAAATAGCTGAGAAATTTTTGGAGAAAGCACAATATATAGGGCCTTAAACATTTAATAGGAAAACATAATATGCAGGTATTTGTTAAGATATCTTAGTAACAATACAAGAACAGAAAAGCAGATTAAATGAGCACAATGGAGGCCCAAAACAGATACCTTTATATAAAGTGATTTAGTTTAAGATTTAGGTGATAGTGATCAGGGAGGCCTGGCGTGCTGCAGTCCATGGTGTTGCAAAGAGTCGGACTTAGCGACTGAACAACAATAAAACCAGGATAAAGGGTAGCAGAGTCAGTAATTACGTCTGCTCCCTTCTGGGCAGGGGAGTTAGGCCTGCATCACATCTTAGGCAAAGATATACTCAAAATAAAGGTCCAAACACAAACAAAATCTAACCTTTAAAAACAGTGTTAGATTAATACCATTATTTGGGGGAAAAAAGAGCATTCTTACGGTGGAGCAAGCTTTTCTAAGAGAAAGCCTACTAGTCATAGAGGGAAAAATGTAATCCAACAAATACCTTTTTTAAACAAAAAACAAAAAAACCCAACCAGAACCAAAGTGACAGTCTGGGAGAAAATATTTACAACAGAATTACCCACAAAAGAACAATTCGTAAAAGAGACAGAAAGCGTCTTTCCACAGCTCTCTAAGAAAAGCTAAAATGTTCAATTGAAGAACAGAAGATACAAGTAATTCACCATTTTAAACGACACAAAAATGGCTAATATCTATTTTTCAAACAACTTATTAACTGCTAATCAGAAATATGCAAATAAGAGTGGGAAGGTTTTTGTTTTTGTTTTTTTCACTGATTCAGTTTCATTCGATGAAAACTGTAACTCGCGGGGTGACTGTGACTCGCGGGGTGACTGTGACTCGCGGGGTAACTAACTGTGACTCGTGGGGTAACTGTGACTTGCTGGGTGACTGTGGCTCGTGGGGTGACTGTGACTCACGGGGTGACTGTGGCTCGTGGGGTGACTGTGACTCGCGGGGTGACTGTGGCTCACAGGGTGACTGTGACTTGCGGGGTAACTAACTGTGGCTCGTGGGGTGACTGCGACTCGCGGGGTGACTGTGGCTCATGGAGTAACTAACTGTGGCTCGCAGGGTGACTGTGACTTGCTGGGTGACTGTGGCTCGTGGGGTGACTGTGGCTCGCAGGGTGACTGTGACTCACGGGGTGACTGTGACTTGCGGGGTAAGTAACTGTGGCTCGTGGGGTGACTGTGACTCGTGGGGTGACTGTGACTCGCGGGGTGACTGTGACTCGCGGGGTAACTAACTGTGACTCGTGGGGTAACTGTGACTTGCTGGGTGACTGTGGCTCGTGGGGTGACTGTGACTCACGGGGTGACTGTGGCTCGTGGGGTGACTGTGACTCGCGGGGTGACTGTGGCTCACAGGGTGACTGTGACTTGCGGGGTAACTAACTGTGGCTCGTGGGGTGACTGCGACTCGCGGGGTGACTGTGGCTCATGGAGTAACTAACTGTGGCTCGCAGGGTGACTGTGACTTGCTGGGTGACTGTGGCTCGTGGGGTGACTGTGGCTCGCAGGGTGACTGTGACTCACGGGGTGACTGTGACTTGCGGGGTAAGTAACTGTGGCTCGTGGGGTGACTGTGACTCGTGGGGTGACTGTGACTCGTGGGGTGACTGTGGCTCCCGGGGTGACTGTGACTCACGGGGTGACTGTGACTTGCGGGGTAAGTAACTGTGACTCGAGGGGTGACTGTGGCTCGCGGGGTGACTGTGACTCGCGGGGTGACTGTGGCTCGCAGGGTGACTGTGACTCACGGGGTGACTGTGACTTGCGGGGTAAGTAACTGTGACTCGAGGGGTGACTGTGGCTCGCGGGGTGACTGTGACTCGCGGGGTGACTGTGGCTCGTGGGGTAACTAACTGTGCTCGCAGGGTGACTGTGGCTCGCGGGGTGACTGTGGCTCGCGGGGTCCACCCGCTCACCTTCTGCGCGTCTTGTGTTGATTGTTCAGTCGCTCAGCTGTGTCGGATGACTCTTTTGCGACCTCGTGGACTGTAGCCCGTCAGGCTCCTCTGTCCACGGGATTTTCCCAACAAGAGTGCTGGAGTGGGTTGCCACTTCCTTCTCCAGGGGATCTTCCCGACCCAGGGATCGAACTGTGTCCACTGGCATCTCCTGCATTACAGGCAGATTCCTTATCACTGAGCCACCAGGGAAGTCCTCTGCAAGCCTTAGGCTAGGGTCACCCCACTTGTTCCCACGGGTGTCCCCAGTTGCAGGAGTGACTGCTCTTTCCTACAGTTATGTGACCTGAGCTCCAGATGTGCACTAATGCCCGAGCTGCCTCAGTGTCCCTTTCTGCTCTTTTGAGCCTCCCAACAAGTGTGAAAACAATTCCCTCTATTGGCTTCCTTCCACTTTAAATCTTTCATGAAATCTTTTATTTTCCCACAGGGAACTCATCCAATAAATTGTGATACAATGCATCTGTATACTCAATACTATAGAGCCATTTCAAAAAAAAAAAAAAGGTATTGTCATGGAAAGGTTTCTGAGACATTTTGTCACATGAAACAAGTCACAGAAAAAATATGTATAAAATTATCCAATTTACTTTTAAGTATACACGCAACGCACACAGATAGAATTGCACAGCAAAGTGACAAAATTGGGACATCATCAGAGTGCTGTCAGTGAGGATCGTCAAGAAGGGCAGACGGAGTGACAGTTAGGGTTGGGGGAGTTTCTCTGTTTTCTGTATATTTTCCTGCTGGTTGAGCCTCAAGAAATATACTTTAAGAGAGAGAAGCATCTTTTATTGTATTTCCTAGAAGCAGAGCCCAAGGAAAACATTCTTGTGCAAGTGGTTTCTGGGGGGGAGACCTTCTGCAAGATGAGCCTGGAAGGAAACGGGGAACACGAAATAAGGAAGGGAGGAACTTGAAGCAGCGATGTGGCTTTCACTGAAGCCCAGGCTCCGCTTGATCCTGTGAGGTTCTCTGGAGCACGAACGGTAACACGAACTGGCCCTCCTCAAGGCAACGGGGTTAGGCTTTCGAACTCCAGTATTGGCGCCGTTGGCCGCAGTGTGAAGTGAGACCAGTGTACCACGTGTGTGACATCCAGGCCCCTCTGAGCCGGAGCAGGAGAACTCACAGCGCTCTGGGCCAAGACTGTGGTTGGTCCCCTGGGAATGCACACTGCTTCCGATCCTCCTTCTCGAGGGGTGTTGAAAAGAATGCATCCGCCCGATCAGTAGCTACACATCATAGACCAGAAGCTGTGTGATTTCTTGTATTAAAGATGCCGCATTTTTGTTTGTTTGTTTTTCTAAGATACTGCATGAAGCAGAGCAGGCACAGTTGGAGCTGTTACTGCCCCAGTTGGTAGAAGTCCACGGTCACCTGCCACGATCTGTGAGGTTTTCCAGGGGTCAGACGACACGAATAGGATGAAGACCACCACCCTGCACCTGGGAAGTCTCTGGGCCCTGCTCTCCGCCCTTACTCCCCATAAACAATATCATTTTCGATTTACGACATTGGTCTAGTGGGGGTGGGTCGGTCAGTATCAAGGACTTCCACTCGGTCTTTTACACCAATCATTCTTTCCTACTAAATGAAATAGCACATATTCCGTCGACCAAGGAATGAAGGTGAGGATACTCCAGCTTCTGAGTATATTCATCGTGATCACACATTCATGAACCTGAAAAGTGACCACCTGTTGGGTCTATGGACCTAGTAAGGCTGCTGTGAGATGACCCCGGCCCAGAACTCCATGTACTGTCTGACCCCTAGATATGCCTCTAACAGGGGAGCCGTGGTAACACTGGGTACCACTGCCAACTCAGAATTTGTTTCTGACCATTGAAAGACCTGGATGTTCCCTTTCCATGAGGGCATAGTTGCCCAAGTTGATGGACTATCTTCTAACAAGGCGGGACTGGACCCCTTCTGAAGAGGCCCGAGGGTTCAAGGGCCTCTTCTAGGACTCCAAATCCCCACCACGTGGACATTCCATTCCTCAATCTCAGGTCCTTCCCCATCCCACGAGGGCCCTGACTTAGGCACATCAGACCCTCTGAGGCTGAGAATTCAAACTTCTCTGAGGATCTGCATCTCTTACTAGTAGACACTGAACTTGGCTTTCAGCCTGATCAGTCTTTCTGCTCCAGGAGATTAGGCCCTTCCTACCAAAGCGTTCCTATGACTGCCATACTCTGCTCTGAATTGCAGATGAAATCACCGGGGCCTCTCAGCTTCTTTCTTTGATACAGCAATGGCTCTCGGACACAACCTCTTGATTCCACAGCCTTTAGCATTACGATCTCTGCTCTATGACTCCAGAGCCAGAAATACTGCAAAAGCCAGTGTGTGCCCTCCCAGCTATTAGCTATCACAGAAATTGTGTTTCCCGCAAGCCAGAAACTAACAATTCTCCTTCAGCCACTGGGGTTGGGGTCCTCCTTGCCAGCATGTCACCTGACTCCAAACCCCCATCCCTGGGGTCTGTTTCTTTTGGCATCAGTTGTCTCAGGTCAGGCCCCTGGAATGGCATGGCATGCTCAGTCATGCCTGATTCTTTGTAACCCCATGGACTGTGGCCCTCCAGGTTCCTCTGTCCGTGGGATTCTCTGGGCAAGAATACTGGAGTGGGTCGCCATTCCCTTCTCCAGGGGATCTTCCCGACTTAGGGATCGAACCTGGGTCTTATGCATTGCAGGCAGATTCTTTACCATCTGAGCCACAAGGAAAGCCCAGCCACATCAGAAATGCAAAATCTTGGGGGAATGTCCCTGGTGGTCCAATGGTTAAGACTCTACACTTCCACTGCAAAGGGCATGGGTTCAGTTCCTGGTCAGGGAAATAAGATCCCACACGTTGCATGGTGCTGCCAAAAGCTTAATAAGAAAACAGACCTACAGAGTGAGCTGGGACAGAACATGAGTCGTTCTGAGCCTTGAGCTCCTCTGTCTAAAATAAGAGGGACAAGGGACCTGGAGATTGTCATACTGGGTGAAGTCAGACAAAGAGGGAGAAATATCTTTGACATCCCTTATATGCAGGATCTAAAAGGGAGTGGCACAAATGAACTTACTTACAGAAACAGACCTACAGGCTTCAAGAACAAGCTTATGGTTGCCTGTACACACTGCTGTATTTAAAATGGATAGCCAACAAGGATCTGCCGTACAGCCCAGGAAAGCCTGCTCAATGTTACCTGGCAGCCTGGACGGGAGGGCAGTTTGGGGGAGAATGGACACATGCATATGTATGGCTGAGTCCCTTCACTGTTCACCGGAAACTGCCATAACACGGTTAATATTGGGGCTATACCCTGATACAAAATAAAAAGCTTAAAGTTTGGAAATGGGACTTCCCTGGCAGTCCAGTGGTTGAGACTCCATGCTCCCGATGCAGGGGGCGTGGGTTCGATCCCTGGTCGGGGAACTAAAATCCCACATGCCACACAGCACAACCAAAATAACAAAAATAATAATTTAAAAGTATGAAGTTTGGAGAAAAGAGAGAGAAATATAAATTCTGGGACCCTCCCCGAGATCCACAGAAAGAGAACCTTGGAGGGTGAGCCATCTGCGCTTTAACAAAGGCCTGAAGGTGATGCCGATGCTGCTAAATGTTGAGAACTCCTTGCCCTGGAAGCAGAGCCCGGGATAAGATTTTGTACAAGTGATCTCTCCAAGATACGCTGTCAGGGGGAGGTGTAAGGAGTGAGGAGGCAGAATAAGGCAGAGAAGAAACAAGGCTGAGATGTGGGTTCAGCTGAGACGGTCTGCCTCCGTCTGCTCCGGGGGAGCTCTGGAGCATAAACGCCAGCTGGGCACCCCTGTGTCGTGGACCATTGGCTGAGGGACCCCCACCGAGGGCGGTGGAGGGAACTTTCCAGGCGTCTTCAAGTACGTCCGCTCCAGATGGCTGTGGGCAATTCTCTAAAGGAGGGGAAGCTGTGAGCTGTTAGCCACCGACGCTTCCAGTCCCCAGGGCGTGAGTCCAAGGCCTGGTGGAAGGCGTCTGGCTGGGGGACCAACAGCATCTCCGACAAGGGACCTGGAGCTTGTTCATTTTCTTCGTGGCATGAAAACACGGTGAGGCAGTGCAGGGCGGTGGCAAATGCCCTGGGCAGGGACTTCTCTGGTGGTCGGGGGGTTGACAGTCTACCTGCCAATGCAGGGAGCATGGGTTCAATCCCCGGTCCAGGAAGGTTGACATGTCTTGGTGCAGCTAAGCCCGTGCCCCACAAACACGGACGCCCACACGCTCTAGAGCCTGGGCTCCACAACGAGAGAAGTCGCTGCAATGAGAAGCCCGCGCTCCGCGACTGGAGAGCAGCCCCTGCTTGCTGCAGCCAGAGAAAGCCGCCTGCAGCAACGAAGATCCAGCGCAGCCAAAACATAAATAAACACATTATTAAAAAAAAAAAAAAATATATATATATATAATATATATGTGTAAAGAAAATACACTGGCCAAAAAAGTGAAACCATTGGATTTAAGCCTTGGCACCAAGCTATTACATTTAGCCCCGTTTGTAACAGGGGCTAT
Source organism: Odocoileus virginianus (assembly GCF_023699985.2). Classification (NCBI taxonomy): domain Eukaryota; kingdom Metazoa; phylum Chordata; class Mammalia; order Artiodactyla; family Cervidae; genus Odocoileus; species Odocoileus virginianus. The sequence goes on from NC_069690.1 coordinate 54,622,622, forward strand.
ATACCACTGCTTAGGGCTTCCCAGGTGGCGCAGTGCTAAGGAATCTGCCTGCTAAGGCAGGAGACTTGGGTTCAATCCCTGGTCCAGGAAGATCCCCTGGAGGGGGAAATGGCAACCCACTCCAGTATTCTTGTTTGGGAAAGTCCATGGACAGAGGAGCCTGCAGGGTCACAAAAGAGTTGGACACTTGGCAATCAAACAACAAAAAGAAACCCATGCCTCCACAGCTGGGAGTATCAAATTAGGTTAACATGTGTGCAAATGCACTGTCAACCCTGAGGCATAGAGGATTATTACATATAGAATGCTTTCTGTTGAGTAGAAGAGAATTCCATCATTTAGCTTTGATGATAAGGCTTTATTATAAAAGGAGAATCGCTGGGCCACAAGGTTGAGTGTTTTTATCCTAACCAGGTATCACCAACTGGCTCTCTAAAACGATTGTATCAATCTCTGCTCACTCCAGCAGCAGCACAAGAGAATGCCCATCTCATCACATGGCCAGCCCTCCCTCTTTTATTTTGGCCAGTCTAATGGCAAGGAGGGGGGTGCCTCTGCCTAGCGAGATGCAAGTTCAAGTACATTTTCCCCAGAATTCTTGTCAGAGATGAAAGTTGGAGATGAGCCAGATGTACCTCGTTAAGGGAATGAATAAATAAATTGCAATGTATTCATACAGTGGATGGCTGTCTAGATGTTAAAATGGATGAACTGATACATAATATATATGCATACACACATATATATGACAACACTGAGTGAAAAACATAAGCAGTACAACATGATGTAGCAAATTATGTCATCTACATGCACTTTTAAAAACACATAAAACAATACCAGGGATTGTTTATGGATGCACACATTTGTAATAAAAATATAAAAAATATGCACTGACTCCACACCAAAATCATGATAGCAGTTACTTAGGGGAAGAAAGAGAGGGGCCAGTGGGAGAGGGTGGGGGAACACAGGGGGCTTTAATCTCATCTCCCAGTTTATATTCTTCAATAAAAGAGAAAATGACAAAAAAGAAAACCACACTTATCACTTTGTTTATCTGGCCTAGCAGATACCTGAATCCTTGCATCCCGGCTACTGTATTTTCATTATAATTATCATTTTCATGGCTGAGGGTGAACTTCTTTGGAAGGGGACTGAGGGCGTGGTGACCACCTCAACTCATTTTGCAACGCTGCGCTGGTGGACACTCACGTGAAAAAACAAAAGTCATGAACTTGTCCCTCAGAGAGTTCATGGCTTAGTGGGGAAAACAGACTTAAACTGCGGTAAGCACAAAGATGGGAAATTATAGGGTGCAGAGATAAAGTAAACCAGGGAAGTTAAATTTAAATTGGGGATTGGAAAGGGCATTTCTGAAAGACTGGTTTTAAACAGAGGTCTGCTGGGGGAGGGGGGTTAGCAGCAAGTAGCTGGTGGGGGTTGTGGGAGACGGGCTGGATGAGGGGGTCTTGGGAATGACTGGAGAAGCTTCCAGGCCCATCAAAGAGGACTTCGTTGGAAGGAAAGGAGGAGATCACTGGGGAAGGGTTGCAGGGCAGAGCCTCACAGAGGAGGTTCATGGCAAGAGATAAAGCCAAAAGCTTCAACAGGGCCCAGGCAGGCTGGAATGTGCAGGCCATGGGGAGGATGTTTTCCGGTTTTGTTTAAATTTTATGAATAATGGAGTATCTTCACAAGCGGGGTTTTTGGGGTTTTTTTTTTTTTTTTTTTTTTGGCCTTATGAGTAACAAAATAGCGTTGCAATTTGTTTTTATAACTTCATTGTAAAAATGTTCAAACACACAAAAGTAAAAGATCACAACGAAACCCTGGGTGCCCAGCTTCAGTACAATCAATCTCACTTCTCTGACCCACGGAGTAGCATTTTGGAGAGAATCCAGCACATCTCACCACATCACTTAGGAATATCACAGAACGTACCTCTAAAAGAGGAGGACTTTCTTTTGGGAAAGAGAACCAAACTGCAAGGCCTTGCCTAAAAAACTGAATAATAATTTCTGAATGATACCGAATCTCTGAAGAGCTGTAAGCAGGAGAATAACATCACATCACTCCTAAGAAAACATCGTGGGCGCCCTGTGCTGGAGCAGAGTTGGGGCTGGAGAAAGGGAGGCAGAGCATCAGGAGGCCACGGTGGAGGCCGAGGCGGGACCTGGTGGCGGCTGGACCAGGGCGGTGAGGGGGACGCGGGGAGAGTGCGGACGTCGGCGACTTGGGAGGTGGACGCACAGACTTGGGGATGGAGAGAGTGAGGATGTGACGGGGAGGTGCCCAGTTCTGACCCAGAGGCTCCCTCGCAAGCACCCAGGAGAGTGGAGGGGCTGCCACTGTGTTGAGGACACTGGGCCGACGGTGGTGAGTGTGGGCAGGAGAAGGGGTGATGAGTTCAGCTTTAAGGATCTCTGTCCACGCCGAGGAGTTTGCTCAGAGGGGTGATGAAAGAGGTGCTTGTCTCACCTCTTTACTTTTTTACTCCCAGACCCCCACTTCTCTGCCGCCTCCTCCTCCCCTCTCCAAGGTGTCACAAAAGTCAACAGAAAGGCCACAGCCATCAGCCATGGCCAAGAAGACCTTTCAGAAAAGTTTTTAAAGGCAGTGAGTCGAAAGCCAGATTTCAAGGGGTTAAGGAAGGGAGATGTAGAAAGACACAGCAGAACTTGCTTGGCATGAATTCAAGAAATTTGGCAGGAAAAGGCAGTTGAGAAATGGGATGGTAACTGGAAGAGGCAGAAGGGTCAAGGGAAGCTTTTTCACTTTGGGAATACCTGCTTCTATTTAAAGATGTTATGAAAAGACTCCATGAAAGGAAAGAATAAAAAAAAAACCCCGAGCATATCAGAGAGGGAAAAGTGCATAAAGGAGGAGGATCCCTTGGGAGCTGGGAAATGTCTGACCTCAGAGAAGAGGGACACCTGATTTCTAAGCCTGGAAAGATGAGAGCATGGGGCCAGGGAGAGAGGCGGCGATGAGTGATGCACTTCGGTTGTGCAGGCGCCTTGGTTCCCATCAAACATAAACTGAGAGTGAACTAAAGCAGCACGTCCCAACACGTGATGCACATACACATCACCTAGGGATCTTTCAAAAATACAAATTCTGATTTAGCATGTCTGGGGTGAGGCCTGAGAATCCGCATTTCCAAGTGGAGCCCTTGTTACTGATCTGTGCGTGTGTGTGTGTGTGTGTGTGTGTGCGTGCTAGGTGTATCTGACTCTTCCCAACCCTTTGGACTGTAGCTCACCAGGCTCTGCTGTCCATGGGATTTCCCAGGCAAGGACACTGCAGTGGGTTGCCATTTCCTCCTCCAGAGACTCCTCCCCTGGAGCCATCAAGCCCTCATCTCCTGCGTTGCAGGCTGATTCTTCATCACTGAGGCATCAGGGAAGATGCTTGGCCTCTGTGTACAATATCCAGCCACTAAGAGTCTTAGGATGGGGGACCAGAGAACCACGTGGAACAGAGGAAATGATCAAAAACATAACGGAAGGAAACGTCCCTGAGCTGAAGGAAGGTCTCCAAAGGAAAGGGCTCACCAAACAGGATGAACGAAACAAGACAATCCAGAGTGAAACAGGACACGCTGGTGAAATTTCAGCATGAGGACCACAAGAAATTCTCTGCAGAGATAACCAACAGGCTGTCTGCAAAGCTAGGAGAATAAAACTAGTATCATTGTTTTATCAGAAATGCAGGGGCTCTGATACAGACAGTGTTCTAAGGGAGATTATTCTGAACTTGCCTTTTAATACACCCAGCCCAACTATCACTCCAAGAGGCTACTCAGATCAAAAGCACAACTTACTCAACAAGGATCTATAGAATTGGTTTCTCAGCGCTGTTTCTCATTTCATCTTTCTGTGACTCTACCAGCAAATGGCAACCTGAAACTCAGTAAAAACAAGGCAATGAAAGTAACGAAGTTCAGATACACTGATCTGATTTCCTTTTTAAAAGAATTATTTATTTTTGTCTGTGCTGAGTCTTGCTGTGTGTCGGCGTTCTCTAGTCGTGATGAGCTGGGACTGTTCCTCATTGGGGTGCATGGGCTTCTCATTGCGCTGGCTTCTCTTGTTTCGGAGCACCGGCTCTTGAGCACAGGTTCAGCAGCTGTGGCCTGGAGCACGGGCTTAGTTGCTCCTTGATGTGGGGGATCTTCCTGGAGCAGGGATCGAACCCAGGTCCCCTGCACTGGCAGGTGGGTTCCCAACCACTGGACAACCAGGGAAGTCTTCCTGATCTCATTTCCTGAATTCACCTAGAGGAAGTCAAGAGCTGAATGAGAGAGAGTGAAAAACGAGGGACAGCTATTTAGGGATGAGGGAGAGGTCATGTCAGCAGGAGAGGCGAGGAGAGGATGATGGCAGAAACGAGCCAAAGAGATCCGTCCACTCCTCTGTCGATGGCCGTTCAGGTTGCGTCCATGTCTTGGCTAAGGTAAACAGTGCTGCAATGAATATTGGGGGGTGCGTGTATCTTTTCGAGTTTTCTCCAGATATATGCCCAGGGGTGGGATGCCAGGAAACCATATAGTAACTCTATTTTTAGTTTTTAAAGAAAGCTCCATACTGTTTTCCATGGTGGCTGTATCGCTGTATCAATTTACATTCCCACCAACAGCATAGGAAGCTTCCTTCCCTTCCACACCCTCTCCAGCATTTATTAATGTTATTCATAGACTTCTTTTGATGGCGGTCATTCTGACCAGGCTGAGGCGATTCCTTGTTGGAGTTCTGATTTGCATTTCACTAACAATGAGTGATGTTTTGTCTGGCCCACTCTTTATGTTGTATCAATTCCTACCAGGTGCCATTTTCAGCCAGACAGAAGACAGAGGTAGGGCAGCCACCAGCATGCCACTTCCCTCAACTGCTGCCCTCAGATAGCTTCAGACGGGGCCAGGGAGGCAGGCTGAGACCCGGGCCTGCAAGAAGACGCTAAGAGCCGAGATGGACGCTCTCAGAATCCCCAAATCTAGGACACGTACGGAACTACGCATCATGTTCTTTTCAAGTGAACGTTGGCACGTTTTTTCTGTAAAGGGCTAGTTAGCGAATATAGCGGCTTCCCAGGTGGCACAGCGGTAAACAATCAGCCTGCAATGCAGGCAACGTGGGTTTGATCCCTGGGTCGGGAAGATCCCCTGGAGCAGGAAATGGCAACCCACTCCAGTATCCTTGCCTGAAGAATCCCATGGACAGAGGAGCCTGGCGGGCTATAGTCCATGAGGTCGCAGAGAGTTGGACAGGACTGAGCTACTGAGTATGCACGCACGCAACTAATATTGAAAATTTGCAAGCCACAAAGTCTCTGTCCCAACTATTCAACTCTGCTATTAAACAGTAACTGCAAGGAACCACAGACAATAGGGAAGTGAATGGGCGTGATGGTGCCAATAAAACTTTATTTACAAAAATTGCTGGCAGGTGGGATCTGGCCTGAAAGCTGTAGTTTACCAGCCTGCCCTGGAGCAAAGTCTAGTTCTACTATCTGAAGAAGTAACTGCAGGAGTGTTCCAAAACTCTAAGCAATCTGTGGAGTGATTTTCATTATGGATTGCATAGTAATGAGAAGCAACCTCATGCCTAAAATCCACGCAGCTTTTCAGCATAACTAGTTCTGTAAAACCTTATTTCTTAGAAATTAAATGAATGAACACAATTGTACAGGCTTTCCTGGTGGCTGTCAGTAAAGAATCCGCCTGCAATGTAGGAGACCCAGGTTCTATCCCTAAGTGGGGACGATCCCTTGGAGAAGGGAAAAGCAACCCACTCCTGTATTCTTGCCCGGAAAATCCCATGGACAGAGGAGCCTGGCGGATTGCAGTCCATAGAGTCACAAAGAGTCAGAAATGGCTTAGCTACTAAACCACCATCACCACATGTGATTGTATAAGTTACAGGCATTAGTTGGAAATTGGGTTAATTTTCAGGCAGTAGTAATGTTTGCTGTAAATACAAATATGGGAAAATACACACTTGAGGTGTAAATAGCCTAATTTGCAAGGTCAGCGGAAGGAAAGACACAGTGATGAAATTGAAAGGCTGTTCACACTTGATATACATTTTCCCATGGTTTTGAATTCCTTGAATATATATTATCACTGGGTCTGACTGTGGTTATTTGACATACCCAGAGCAAAACTGGTGAAAATCCCTGCCTTTAAGATGCTTATATTCCAGTGGGGAAAGAATAGGGCAATAAAGATACTAACAAGTATTGAAAATCTAAGGTATATCAGAAGGTCATTGTTATTGTTCCACTAAGCCATGTTAAACTCTTTTGCAACCCCAGGGACTGTAGCCCTCCAGGCTTCTCTGTCCTTGGGATTTCCCAGGCAAGAATACCGGAATGGGTTGCCATTTCCTTCTCCAAGAGCTCTTCCTGACCCCAGTGAAGGAACCCAAGTCTCCTGATTGGCAGGCGGATTCTTTACCACTAAGACACCTGGGAAGCCCATATCAAATGGTCACATGGTGACAGAAGTGTTAAATGAAAGAAAGTCGGAGGAAGCATAGGGCGTGTGTGTGTGTGCGTGCATGTGCACACGTGTGTATACATGCATATGTGTGCAGGGCACATGTGCAGGTCATGTCACCCTGCCAGCAACTGTGCTGACCAGGGAATATCTCCCCCTTACCAGTAGTGACTGTTTGTGAGCATCGCCCTCCAGGTGGGTTCCTTTTCCAAAGTGGTTGACTGGCCGGGTACCATTTAAACAGAGACACAGTGAAGGTCGAGGGGTGAGCCCTGCAGACACTGGGGGGAAGAGCGTTTCAGGCTCAGGGATGGGCAGGCCCCAGCCTAAGGCAGCCATGCCATGTGTAGTGTGGCTTCGAAACAGTCAAGAGGTGAGTGTTCCTGAGGCAACGGTGCCCAATCAAAGGCACTCACCTTTTAAGTTGGGAGAGCTCGCCTTTGATGGCTCTGAAAGGCAGAGTCACAGTTTCCTCTCGTACTAAGCAGATGAAATAAACCCTGCTCAAGTTCGAGTTCATTGCTCTGTGATTTTGAATGGCCTTAAACGATTCTAAATCCTTGTCTAATTTAAAGATCAATGTCCCGGCCATCCAGAGGCGGGCTTCTCTGTGGTGCTCTACCCTGTATTGTAGACACGTTAAGGACACTCTTGAGGAAAACATATGCTGGTCTTGTTCCTGAAACGACCACAAAGTGCACACTTGACCCCAACCCACTTCCTCCTTCCTGGGCCTGCCAGCAGCATGTCTTTACAGCGCCCTCTCCTGTCCAGTGTGAGCACTGCTTCTCCACCAGACGTGACTGCATCTCCCCAACACGCTGAGCTGGGGGCTCAGAATGACTGAAAATGGCCTGGATACAGCAGATGCCTGTGTTTCCTCATGCGTTCACTTCCTTCCCCAGCCTAGCCTACATTTAGCAGTTTTATTGTTTAAAAATGCTGTCTCCTGTGGTCTGTTAACCTCCATTCTCTATGGCTTGCATCTGGCTCCAGACCAGCAGGCCATGTGCATTTCATTTCTGCACCAGTATTGGTGGGTTTCTCCTCCATCTCTCTGTGTCTCTTTTCCTCCTCTTGGAGGGCGTGGAAGATGAAAGCCCGGACCATTTAGGTATATTCGCAGCCAATCAGATCCTGGGTTTGGGAGACGGGTAGCTACACCCATGGTGGTTCTGGCCTTAGCACAGGAAAGCCAGAGAAGCAGGCTGCCCCCAGCCCAGCCGTGAACATGTGCAATTTTCTTAGGCCCTTTCTCCTAAGAGAGTGACAGTAAGTTATAGCACGTAATTGAGGATGGGGTGGATCTTGGGTTAGGGGACTATAGCGGTGTAAACTGTATTCTACCCCAATTTTCAACCTTCACAAATGTGACCATATTTGGAAATGGAGTCTCTTGGAGACATTAATAATTAGGTATAGATGGGTACATAAGGATGGGACAGCAAAGGCGGGATTGGTGTCCTTATAAGAAGAGGAAGTGGGGGACTTCCCTGACAGCCCAGTGGTAAAGAATCTGTCTTCCAATGCAGAGGATTCAGGTTCGATCCCATGTTGGGGAACTAGGATCCCACATGTCTCAGAGCAACTAAGCCCGTGTGCTGCAAATACTGAGCCTGCATTCCTCAACTAAGGCCCAACACAGCGAAAAATAAATCAACAAAGAAAGAGGAAGTGATCCCAGAGCTCCTTCCCTTCCTCCAGCCACCCCACCCCACCCCCAGCCAACCCTGTCCCCTCTCTCTCTCACATGAGGACACAGCAAGAAAGCGGCTGTCTACAAGCCAGGAGGTGCACCTTCCCCAAGAGTTGATTATACCAACCCCTTGACCTTGGACTTCCCAGCCCGCAGCCTGTGGCACTGGGTTAGGGAAGCCCCAACTGCCTGGGACAGGACCCCAGAGCATCCCTCCTTTCTGATGGAGACTAATAAACCTCTCCTATCAACTTGACTCCATCCCTTTCTCCGTCCTCAAAACAGAACAAACAAAAAAAAGAATGCCATTAATTATTTACCAGGAGCCGTGTTTCAAGGCAATTAGTTGTCTGAGTTCCCTTCAGGTGGAGCAGAGATGGTTCTGCTGAGGGTCCCTGCTCTGTGGGGCTTCTCCCAGCTGTGCCCATGGCAACCCCAAGAACAGCAGGGAGTGAGGTGCTGTGGGGGCGGGGGGGGGGGGGAGTGGGGAGGAACTGGGGGGAGAGGGAAGGATGGGTTTGGGAAGTATCTCTGCCCTGAAACCTGTAATTAAGGACCACTTCAGGGACTTCCCTGATGGTCCAGTGGTTGAGAATCTGCGTTGCAGCCACAGGCGGCGAGGGTTCAATCCCGGGTTAGGGAAGTAAGATCTCACATGCCACAAGGTGCTGCCAAAAATAAATAAAAACCATTTCAACCCTAACCCTCTTCTGGTCTCTCTTTCTTCTTCCTTATAGATGGCCTGTGTTCTAAGTTGCTTAGTGGTGTCGGACTCTTTGCAACCCCATGGCGGTAGGCCACCAGGCTCCTCTGTCCATGGGATTTTCCAGGCAAGAATACTGGAGTGGGTTGCCATGCTCTCCTCCAGGGGATCTTCCCAAAGCAGGGATCGAACCCACATCTTTCACGTCTTGCACTGGCAGGCAGGCTCTTTACCACGAGCGCCCCGGGGAAAGTCCTCCTTCTAGATGGAGTCTGGCCTAGGCCTTTTCCCCTCCTCCTGAGGCTCACTCTTCTACCTCTCCTCCTCAGCAATCTCACCCCTGGAGAGGGCTTCCCTGCTGCGGGCGGCCCCTGGAGCACCTTGGGAAGCAGGGATGAGGGAGTGGGGACCGGGAGGGGACCAGAAGCACACGTGTCTACCTCTGCAGGATCACTGTTGCCCGCCTGGGCCCTGTGGGTGGAGGATTCGCCTGGCCCTGCAAAACAACACTCTGTTCTCGTTGTTACATTTGAGATAATAGAAAATAGGAAAAAAAAAAAAGAACTATAATAATCTTATTGAGGAGCTGACCCAGCCTACCCTTCAGTTTCCGCGTGTTCGATGGGGCGGGAGATGGGCTGGAGGCTGAGGGATGGTGGGGAGGATCTTAGCCTTCTGCGAGATTGAGCAGCTCCATCTGACCGTCCTGGGCTTGGGCTCCCCGCTCTTGGCTGGCACACGGTGTGATTCACCTCCCACACCGAAGGCTCCTTGGCCAAGTTCTGCAGTAATGCTCTTGCACGGGCTGGGATGTGTGGGATGGGAGGCTAAGAAAGCACGGTCCTGTTTGGGGCCCTTGCAAAGGTTTTTCTACAAGAAGGATGACGTTTTAAACGCACAGCATCCATCTGGAATGGGAGAGAGGGCGGGGCCGCGGGGTGACCCCGGCGTTTCCTTCTCCTTTGAAATGAATTGTGCTCATCTCGGTGGCTGTGCCCACCCGCCATCTCGAATTTACAGACTGGAATGGACGGGGAGCACATCACCAAGAAAGAGACTTCTGCGGGCCTGCCTGCTCTGGGGATGTAGGAAGGTGGGGTACAAATGAGGGGAAAGCCCCAGATCCTTTCCCGCCGAGTTTTCCAGGAGAGCTGTACCCACAGCTTGCAAATTAAAAGGGGCCAGGGAGGCAGAGGAGAGCCTGGGACAGACACGCGGCCCCTCCGGATGGGGTCCCCACTGTAACTGCGCTGCTTGCAACCTCTAATTACATCGCTGCTGGCAAGAATGAGGTCATGGTGTCTGCAAGTGACTTTCTCCGTAACTAGCCCCTCTCACCACGGCAGGCTCCCTACTCAGTCTCCTCCTGGGCCAGGGAAACTCTCAGAAGCAAAATCAGTTCCCTTCCTGTCTGTGTGTGTACAGGCGGAGGCGGCAGACAGCCTCAGATGGACGGAGACAAAGGTTTGCTGGATGGGTACCGTCCTCTTCGCTCTCTAATGAGCAGGCACGCCTGGAGGCTTCCAACACAGAAGGAAACCTCCTCCACCACCAGCTGCCACCAGTTGGTGCCCGGCCCTGGCCTGTGGGGATTAAATTCCCAGAAGAAGGTGCATGGGGCTACGCACAGTTGTGCAACCGTGTCTCTTTTGACAAAGAAATAAACGCTGTTCAGGGCTCCTAGGAGCATCCGGTTCAGACTCCTGGCAGCCGAAGTCTAGGACTGGACACGAGGAAGGTGGCCGTTCGGGTGGATGGGAGCGCCCACTCTCAGAGAACGGAGACGCAGCCTTTCTGCAGGTCCTTTGCTGGCTGAGAAGCAGAGGTTCCTGCAAATCCGGCTCTCAGGCCCCCTCTGTGAGCGGAGAGTGTAACAGCATCCTGTGGACAGCTGTTCTCCCGAGGCCTGGGAAGGGCCTGAGCCCTGGGACAGGGTGGTGGCACAGGCAGGCATGTGGGAGGCCCCAGCTGGTCATCCCCAAGCAGCCAGCAATGACGTGGCCAGGAAGACGAAGGAGGGCTGGCCACACCTAGGCCACCTGCCCCTCGAAGCTTCCCCCCCTTCACTCATCAGCCAGTCAGGACTTCAGCCTGGGATGAAGCACAGGTTTTCATGGCGGTGGTGGGGGGAAGAGTCACGAAACATTGTTTGATTAGGCGATGGAAGCACATAGGTAAAGCAGGCTGGCTTCTCATTTGCTTTCAGAGGAGGCCCAGGGTTCTTTTTCCCAGGCAGGTGAGACGGGAGTATAAAAGTGATAAAAGCTTGGCAGGGCTGTGTCTGCTCCACAGCAATCAGAAAGGATGCCCTCTGGGGCGGAAAGGGCCGCCAGGGAGAGAGAGTACAAAAGCGCGGTGCCCGCAGGTGGAATCTCGGCGGCTCTTTGCTCTCAGCGGAAATACCAAGGGGACAGGGAGACGCCACGCGGCTCCGCCAGTGCAGCACCAGGAGCACGACAGGGAAATGTTTTCCTTTCTTTTGAAATCAGGAGAAATCGATGAACTTTCAGGTTGAAGAAAATGGTTTCAATATGTAATATTAATATCTTCGTCTCTGTGCCAACACAGTCATAACTATTATTTTCAATGTACACAAAGGGGTATTTTCATGGAGGAAGGGGTCCCTGGAAGCAAGGCTGTCTAGTACCCAGGACTGGGTAACTGAGTCCTGGAATCCGGCGCTGGGCGTCTGCCTCAGGAATGCTGGGCTCAGTTCCTGAGTTCAGCTGACTTCTCTGGTCGACCTAGAAGGAAACCTACAAGCTCCCTTTTTTATAGCTTCTTTCCTAATTTACCGTTCTTCTACTCTTTGCAAGAAGAGCTCAAAAGGAAAAAAAATTTTTTTTTCTTTAAAGAAGAAGACAAAGGATGCATATACCTTGGCACCAACCTCACTTTCTGGGCCGTCTGTAAGTCCCCTGCCTCGCTCTCCGTTTTGCTCTCCGCCCTGAGCGGTTCCAGACTTTTGAAAGCCTGACCTGGGAAGGGCAAACTGAAATCAACCAGTTGACCGAACCCCTGTTCCCGGCTCCCTCTCCACCCGTGTTACTCAACGTCTGGGAAGGGTGTCGGGGTTCCCGGCTGGGGAGAGAGGTCGAATGAGGCCTCTGAGATGGGGGTACCGGTTCGAGGCTGGAAGGGAAGGCTGGGCAAGAGACCCCAGGGGCTCTGGGCGCATCCCGCCCGGCTAAGGTTCCAGGTTGCCACTGCTGCCCTCCGGCGGGTCCCGGAGACGCTGGGCGCCCGCGGCCGCGCAAACGGCTCGCGTTTCCGCGGGGCTCGCTCCCGGGCCTGGCTCGGGGCCGCCGCCGCCGCCCCCTCTCCCCGCGCGCAGGCTGCTCTCCAGTCGCGGCCACGGGGTAGCGCTCGGCCCCCCTCGCCGCGTCTCCGCCTCCGCCTCCGCCGCGCTCGTCCCCGGCTCGCGCTGCCCCCGCAGCTCCTGCTCGGCGCAGGCAGGAGCGGCTCTCCGGACGCCGAGCCCGGGAAGCCGAGGGCGGCGGGTTCGGCCAGCAAGCGGCCGACGCGGGCGGCGGCGGCGGCGGCGCGGCCGAGGTGCTGGGGCGGGCGCAGTGGCGGCCGCTGCTTCTCCGGCCCGGGCGGTCGGCGCGCGCCGGGCGTCCGAGTAGGCGCCGCGCCCCCGGAGCCGGGGCCGCCCTCCGGGCTCTCCGCACGTCTCGCCGAGAGCTCCGGCCGGGGCGCGGCGGAGGGCAGAGCCGCCGAGCTCCAGCCTCGGGCCGGCAGGAGCCTCCGCGCCTGGGCGCCGGCCACCAGGCGGGATCGCCGAGCCTAGCAGCCGTCCCCGCCGCCCCGCAGCCGGCGCGGACATGGGCGCGCGGGGTGGCGCGCCGGGCCGCGGGACCCGCAAAGTTTGCTAGCCCGCTGGGCGCGGAGCCGAGGGCGCGCCCGGGCCAGGCGTCCCCAGAGGGACCGAGAGTCCCCGGACTGGACGCCGGGGCGGTGGAGCCAAGAGGGTTGACTCGGCCTCGCCAGATGCCGGCTGCAAAGTTAGAGAGAAGAAAACTTCAGCTCCAGGGAGGTTCGGACCGCTACGCTCACCGCGCCCCCCGAACCCCGCGCCCCTGAAAGAAGCCCCGCAGCCGCCTCCACCGCCGCGCTCGCCTCCCGCCTGGCCCCGGGGGCCCGGCGCCCGGATCGGCGGTGACTGCGTCCGCGCCGAGCACCCAACCAGGGGGCGGGGAGGGGGCGGGGGGCGGGCAACGTGGCCACCGGAGGAAGTTTCCCGAAGTTGTCGGTTTATTCCGGAGACCGGCCGGCGACCCGGCCGGATCGCCAAGGCGGCCCTGCGCGGGAGGAGAAGTCGGAGTTGGGGTGCTCAGGGGGGAGGCGCCCCAAGACCGAGAGCGGCCTCTCCTCCGTCTCCTTGCTCGCCCCTCGCCTTCCCGGCGCGCCACCGGGGATCGGACTTGGACTGAAGAGGAGGAGGAACGGTCGGGGTCGCCAGCGCTGCCTCTCCCGGGTGGATACCTCTCCGGGTCGGAGCCGCGGGGGACCGAACCCCACCAGGATTATAAAACAGTACGGAAGAGATCCCCTCCGAAAACAAGCCTGGCCACCATGTGGGAACTGCTTCTCTGGACGCTGGTGGCCCTGCACCGGATCCGCGCGACTGGAGCCCAAGGTATGGGGGGTCACCCCCACGTGGGGTGGGGGAGAGGGGGCGGGGGGCGGGAGCCCGCTGGGCTCACGACGGCCTCCGGGACCCCGGTCTTGGCCGGGGCACAGCCCTCTCCCGGGAGTTTCAGGATCTGTTCCCCGAGTTTGGGGGCTCCTTTTCGGGGATGGGGTGGTCTTGTTGAGACTTGTGGCTTCCGAATGAGGGAAGGTGGAGGTCCGTGCTGGGAGGCGTCGCTCGTGGAGGCTGAGAAGAGCTTTAGAGCAGTGGGGGGGGGGGGGGGGGGGGGGAACGCTACCCACCCCGCCCGCTGCGAGCGCCCTCGGGCTGGCGTGGGAGGGGCGGCCCTTCCTTGGGGGGCTCAGCGCCCGGCGGCACCCAGCGGCTCAGGCGGCTCCTGGGTTCCCGCTCGTAGTCCGCGGGGACGGGCAAGGCCCCGCCCGGCGCGCTGGCTACCCCAGGCGGCAGGGCGGCTGAAAAGAGCCGGAGCAGAGTGCGGGGTGCAGGCTTGGGCGCCGCGGGAGGGCAGTTGCGGGGCCTGCACGTCCCGGAGCCCGCGCCCGGCTGCCTGGCCGGCCGCCGGGGCCGGGGGTGCTTCGGGGTGCGCGCCGGAGCCGAGGTCGCGAGAGCAGCCCGGGACCCACCGGGGGGCGGTGCCCTGGGCGGTCTGAGGCCGTCTCCCCTCCCGCCCTCCCCAGACACACACTCAGCATCCTGCCTCTGCCGCCCGGTTGTGTCTGCAGCCGCCGCTCTGACCTGTAGCTGCCGGGAGCGGCCTCCGGGTGGAGAAGGGCCGGCGGCTTTGGGGGTGGGGCTGTCAGGGCCGGGGAGGAGGCGTGATCCGCCCTGCCCCCCTCCGGAGGGCGGGTACCCGGGCACCCCGAGCCCGCCCGCAGGTCCCCGCGGGGGAGGGCGGCTGCGCCCGTGCTTCTTGCCTTTGGTGTTGGCGGATCCAGACCGCGGTGCCCGCGGTGTCCGAGCGGCGCCTGCTGGGGGCGGAGAGAGACGAAGCCTGGACTGAGCTCAGGACTCCCTTCCCGGGTTTGGCCTTGCCTCTTCCAGGCTCCGGGGGAGATCTGGACCCGCCGCTGGGGGTACGGGGCGGGGTGGGCGGGGGCCTCCGGTCTGCGAAGTCTCCAGCCTCGAAAGGGCCTCACCCCATCTCTGGGGTCCCAGAACCAAAGGGAAGAAGGGACCCCCAGGCCCCCAGCGTCAGGCGCTCCAGAGAGCTGAGATCAAAGAGATTAAAAATAATCAGCCCCCACTCACAGGGTTGAGGGGAGGATTTTACAGCGTAATTTATGTTAAAGCACTTAGAAATTTTGTAATGGGGCCCTGCAAATGTAGGGTAATAAAAGTTATTATTATTTTTACGATCATCGTAAAATCTCCCAGCAGGGAGGGACTTCAGAGGCCGTCTTGTTCTAGTGGCCATTTAACAGATGGGAAGACTGAGTTCTGGGACCTTAGGTGACTCGCCCAAGCTACTGGGGGCAGGAGTCAGAACCCAGACCAGGTGAGTTCTACGCCCCTCTCCCCCTTCAACGAGGACCCTCTGCAGCAGAGCTGGCCCCTAGGACAGGGTCCTCCTTCTGAGGGCCAGGGGAGGATGGTGAGGCGGACAGAACAGGAACGGGTCAGTGTGCCCTAGGACTCGTCCCAGCTCTGCTCTGAGATGCCAGTGGGGTTACTAGCTGAAAGCCAGGACACGGGGAGGACTCGTCTGGATGCTTCCAACTTAATTACTGCACAGACTCCAACAACCCCACGGTGTCCCTGGGCAGCTGGCTCTCTAGATCTTGTCCCACCCAGGACCAGGCTTGTCAGGAGTCCCCAGGGCACCTGAAGCCTCTGCCTGCATGTCGCTGAGTCGTTTCCACATCCCACCTCCACAGCTGGCCCAGCCCCACCTGAGGCCAAGCCCCTCGCGTCTGCCCTGCTGAAGGCCAGGCCGCCTTCTGTCCCCGCGCTTCCGATGGGAGGGGCTCGCCCGTCAGAGGCAGTGAAGGTCTCTGATTGACTCACTCCCTCTCCTGGGTCTCCTGTTTGCCTCCCGCCTGAGTGTGGCTGCCCAGGTCCCCTGCTGCGCCGTTTGTGCTCTCTGGCCCCGGGAGAGTGTTTCCAGCCTCCACTGGGTCCTCGGCTCCCGTTTGCCTCCTGGGCGGCGGGCCGTGCAGAGCATTGTGGGGAAACCTGCTCTCAGCCCCAGTTTGGGGGCTCTGTTGCCTCGGGTGTTGGGTTGGGAGGGTCAGGCATGCAGCTCCAGCTTCTTCTCTGCTCTGGGTTCAGAATGGAGTTTCTCCTTTGCCTCTCTTCTCCGTGCCGTTAACCCTTTGGGGGGAGTTGCCTGGAGAATCCCCATGGAGAGAGGAGCCTGGCGGGCTGCAGCCCATGGAGTCGCAGGCTCGGACGCGACTGAGCGACTAAGTACATCAGAAGCCACTGGCCCTGCCTGTCACTTTTGAGCCCGTGAACCCCGTTCTTCAGTCATGATACAGAGAGGGGAGCCGAACAGTCTTCCTCTCTGGGGACAAACCTCACATTGGCCGTTGCCAGACTTTATCTCCACTGAGCCTCGTTGTTTTTTTCAGGTCCTGGCAAAGTTACCTGTTTATACCGAAAGCTACCATTTGACCATTTCCCCTGAAACTCTGTCACAAGGGTCCCATGTATTTCCCAAACTAAGTGCTGTGATGTGTAAAGAGAGCTGAGTCCAGAAGAGGGAAGCAGGTATCCAGGGGGCGCCCAGCAAGAGCCTGGTACACAGAAGGTGCTCGGTGTTGCTGCTGCTGTTTAGTCTGACTCTTTCGCGGCCCCGCGGACTGCGTCCGGCCAGGTTCCTCTGTCCCCGGGATTCTCCAGGCAAGAATACTGGAGTAAGTTGCCATTTCTTCCTCCAGGAGATCTTCCTGACCCGGGGATTGAACCCACATCTCCTGCGTTAAAGATGGGTTCTTTACCACTGAGTCACCTGGAAAGCCCTAGAAGGTGCTTAGTAAAGGGTGATTGTCACCGTTGTTATGATTGATTTCACTCTAAGCCGAGGGATCACGAGGAGTGGGTTCTGGCCACCCACCGCAAAGGCCCTGCACGCCGTTCCCTCACCCAGGACCCTTCCCTGACTTCGCTCGGTGACTCCCGGCGGCCCTCTGGCAGTGCTGGTCCGGACTCCCAGGCTCTCGCATTGGAGGGTAGGCGCTTAAGATAAGCGCCTGGCAAGGTGTCTCACGTGCCTCGAAGACTTGACCACTGCTGCTGGAACATCCCGGGGAGGCCCGGAGGCTGGAAGCTGCGGCTCAGCCAGCTGGCCCAGAAGGTTCACGGAGGGGCGTCTGAGCTGAGGGAACCAGGCAGTGGGAGGACGGGGAGGGCCAGCAGCCCTGGAGGTTCCTGGAGGCTCCGGAGGGAGAAAGTTTAGTGCTGGGAGGTAATCACAATGAAAGCCCAACAGCACTCAAGGGAACGGGATGAAAGTTTAATTACATGGTGTGGCTAAGCTGTAATTATTAATTACTGACAGCAAAAAATAACTTATTGATCAGGGCTCCTTACTAATTACCACGAGGCCGAGTGGCGTGCTTGCCTGGGGCTCAGCTGACATGTGTCAGGAGGCCCACGTGACGGTGGGCCCGGTGTGGGGCGGGGGGTGTTCCCCTCCTTCCCTCCTCCCAGGGCCAGAAAGGTGGCTCTCCGCCCCGCACACCCCTCGCCCTCTGCACCCCCAGGCTTCGGCGGGGCAGTCTGGAGCATTTCTGGCTGTGGTTCGATGAGCGACACAGTTTGGTGCTTTGTCTTGGCCAGAGAAGCCACGCCTCCGCCTGGGATGGACAGACTCAGGACCCCCACCCAGAAAACCGAGTCGTGCTGGCAGCCTGATACCTGCCTCCGAAGCGCTCCCTTTCATGCATTTGTGCAGCAAATATTTATCGACCGCCTCTCCTTTATGTTCTCTGCTGAAGGCCAAAGTAGGGGCCGGCAACCTTGTTCCATCAAGAAATGGAGGCTGGGAAAGAGGCCAAGTCCTTTACAGCCGTTCTCTGTTTAAACAGTGCCTGAAGGGCCGACTTTAAAATAATGTGTTAAACTGCATATTGGTATGCATTCGATCTTGTACCACGGAACACAGTTGGGCTGTAAGCTAAACAGTAATAGAGAGTGAACTTGTTCTTCGTCCTTGGGACTTTTTCGTGGATTAGTTCATTTGACTTGAAACACGAGAAATCTTCCAGTGCTGTCCCCACCGTGCCCCCAAGCCTGGGACAGGTGGCCATGTGATCTCTACTTGCATACTCCTGGCGACGGGGGACTCACTATGTTACAAAACAAGCCGGTTGTTAGACAGCTGTGCTTTCTGTTGGTGATCCTTCCTGGGGCTGGTTTTCCTTGCCCTCGAAGGAATCCTCTGATTGATTGGAGCCTCCCGCTTTCCTTCCCCTCCTCCCCACCCCCTCTGACTCTGGGCCCCTTAGGGAGTTGGAAACCTGAGTTGGAATTGACGCTGGGTGTTAGGGTGCTGCCTGTGGGGTCTCCACCCTGGCCCCGCCTGGAGCGTGTTGCCGCAGACGGCCCTGAGGCTGGGGGAATGAGTCATCATAAATTTGGGGCCTCGGGATGCCAATAGCAACAAGTGGGCCAGCGGCGGCCCCACGGCCTGTAATGGAAAGGAAAACGAGCCTGGTTGCTGAGACATCCTGGCCTTTCCTCAGCCTCCCACCCGCTCCTGTCCGCTGGGGGCGGAAGGCGGGGCCAGTGAGCCAGGCTGGTGTGCTGGGCTGAGCAAGAGACCCCCCGGGGCTGCTCAGGGTCCCGGGCCAAAGCGAGGCAGGGGCTGCCCAGCTTGTCTCATCCGGTTCCCTGAGCCAGGAGTACAGTTTCAGGTGCAGCACAGTGGTTCAGTTACACATATACATGTATCTATTCTTTTTCAAACTCCTTTCCCGTTTAGGTTGTTACCTAATATTGAGCAGAGTTCCCTGTGCTATACAGTAGGTCCTTGTTGGTTATCATTTTTTTTTAAGTCTTTCTTGAATTTGTTACAGTATTGAGTCTGGGTTTTTCTTTTTTTTTAAAGTTCTGGTTTTTTGGCCGTGAAGCATGTGGGATCTTAGCTCTCTGACTGGGAATCAAACCTGCATCCCCTGCCTAAGAAGGTGAATTCTTAACCCCTGGACCAGTAGGGAGATCCCGGTTATCTGTTTTAAATATAGCAGTGTGTACATGTCCATCGGAAACAGTGTTTTTCTTGAGCCAGGAGCCTGTGCTCAGACTTCCTCACCCCTCTTCCCAGCTTTTCCCACCTCTGGCCCTGCAGGTAAAGCGGCCTCTAGCATCCTGTCCTCGGGGTTGGTTCCTGGCTGAATCCCTGTCATCCAAACTCCATCTTTCTGTGGGGAGGAAATTGGCAGGACTGGTAGGAGGCTTGGGTAATGCCCATCCAGGCGTGGAGGCACCTTTTGAAATACATGAGAGGGGAAGACTTGCATCTGCAATTAAATGCTCTAGTGGGGCTCACTTCCCCTCGCAGCCCATTGGCCAGAGCTGGTCACATGATCCCCACAGTGGCCCTTTCCAGGCGAGGGAGCTGGGAGTGCAGGCTTCCCTGTGCTGGAAGTAGAGTGTCTCAGCGCACAATGAGGCGCCACGCCTTCCTCAGAACCGCAGGGGCGACGCTGGTCTCCAGAAGGGCGTTTCATACCGAGCAGTCACTTAACCCGAGACAGGGCCATCCCTCAGGCGCCCGCCTGAGCCGCCCCAGCCAGTGCTGTTTCTTCCCTGCCTTTGAGTTTTGTTTGTTCTTCCTTATGCTGTTGAGAGGTGGCATGTAGAGTGGCCAGTGGCTTGGAACTGGGCCAGCCTGGGTTCCAGCTCTGTCACGTCGGGTTAGTCTCTGCCACTTTGCGTTCCGTCACTTAGATGCTCAAGCCCCCTTGGCTTGTTTGTAATACAAGGAGAAGTAAATGAGGCAACACGAGCGGAGCACTCAGCGTGGAGCCTGACATATCACAGACACTTAATAAGCTAATTTAAGTGTGTCTGCACTTCTGTGTTTGCCCTGCCGAAGGGTCTTCAGACTGGAACTCAGGTTGCATCTTGTTTCCAGGTTTCCCCCCCGTGGTATCTTTTCTCCGTATTTCTCCCCTGTCTTCCTCTTGCTTCACTTTCGCTTGCTTCTTCACCAGAGTAGAGCGATTTGGCTGCTCCTTCCTATCCTAGGTGAGGCGTGGCGCAGCGGTAAAGAATCCTCCCGCCAATGCAGGAGTCGTGGATTCAGTCCCTGGGTGGGGAAGATCCCCTGGGGTAGAAAGTGGTGCCCCACTCCAGTATTCTTGCCTGGGAAATCCCATGGACAGAGGAGCCTGGCAGGTTACAGTCCATGGGGTTGCAAAGAGATGAACACACCTGAGACCCTGAGCTCACCCCATCCTGGGGATGTCCAGAGGGGAAGCCAGCTCACATGTGGCGTCCATTTCTCCACGTCAGGTGCATTCCAATCCTTGCCTGCCTCCGCCCTGCTTCACCTCCATTGTGTGGGTAAACTGAGTCTCCCAGCGATTACCTGCCCAAGGCCCCACAGCTGGGAATTCAGGATTTGAACCTAGGGCTCTACGGGGCGTCTTTCCACTCCCCGGGCTGGCCTGTGCGTCCACAGTCTCCTTCACTGACGTCTTCCCGATGAGAGGTGCCAGGCCTGTGGTGCTGTTGGCAGGCAGGGTCTGGTCCCGGGGCGGGCGTGGAGTTTGGAAATCGCCCTGGGCATTCCTCCTCCTGCTCCCGAGCCCCTTCCTGGCTCTCACCTCTGCCCTGGTTCCGTCAGCTGGCAGAACGTGAGCCCTCAGGAGGGCAGCCCCTGCCTCCCTCTCCTCCCCTCCTGCTTTTCCCTGGCCTCCCTCCTGGGGGGGGCGGGGTGGGAGGACCTGCAGATGTTGGGGGAGTCTCCTGAGGGGTCCTTGGGCAGTGTTCATGACTGGTTGCCCCGTGGCTGAGCTTTACAGAGTCTTCTAAGCTGAATGGGGGTGGAGGAGAGAAGCAATTAAAGTTTGATCCATTTAGGAAGCTATTAGTGACCCAGAGGGGTGATGAAATTTTGATGATGTGATAATCCGAAGAGGAGGAAATATTACTGGCCGCAGTGCAACCCATTCGGGGAGTTCAGCTTCTGGGGTGGACATGGAGACTCAGGGGCCTGCTGGAGCCACGACCCCGGGTCCCCCACACCCAGACTCCCCTGTGGGAAGGGGCCGTGTTGCCCAGAGTCTGAGCCGTGGCACCTGCCTGCCTGGGCTTGTCCCCGGGTAAGGTAAGCAGGTTCTGAGTCTGGTCCAGGTGCCCTGTTCCCTGCTTCGAACCACAAGGGCCGGCTCAGAATGTGCCTACAGAGGGTCCAGATGGGATAGGGCGGACCCGTAAGGGACCTGAGACATAGAAGACTCCCTGAATTCATCTACTGCTTGGGTGACCCTGCATAAGGTACACAGCCTCCCTGGGCCTCGGTTTTTCCATCTGTCAAATGGAGATGCAGCTGCCCTAAACTCACTGCGTTGTAACAGGGTTTAATGAGATACGCTAAGCGCTCAGGACAGAGCTCCATGTGGTAAACACTGAGTAAGTTGTACATCGGTGTCATTATTGGCATCTTGGTGTCAAGGAAACAAAGTCAGCTTCGGGGCTACAATTTATCATGTGCCCTGTCACCAAACACCTCTGCTCGCTTCATCTTTCACAGACCTGCCAGTTAGCATCTCAGCTTCCACTATTAGGGATCTATTTCTTTGGCTGAGACATTCCCCGCCTCCAGCATAAAATGCAGATACACCACAGGGAACCCAGATATGGAGCTGTTATGGGCTGTTCAGGTCTTGAGCTGGATGTCTTTACGGGATCCTTTCCTAGAAACTCAGTAGTCTGCGGGCGACATTCATAGGCATATCATTTTCCTCTTTATCCCAACCTATGAAGGATGTGGGCCAGAAAGTATTTGGTTACTCACCTGGTTAGCAAGTTCAGAAACTTGAAGTCACTTGCCAAGGTCCCTTGACTCGTCCAAAAGAGACAGCGAGGGCAGGTCAGCTTTTGATCCTGTCGAGATGTCCACGTTCGGGACTCACTCGCCACGCCGCTCTGCTTGGGGACTAGAGAGCCGTCTCGTGTGACCCCAGGCTCTGCCCAGCTTGGGTGGGTGCTTGGCCAGGGCACCAGGTGCAGGTTGGCATGGCCTCGCCTCTCTCTGAGAAACTCAGACCTCTTTCTGGAGGCCCCATCTGCTCTCCCATGGGGGTTTTTTGTTTGTTTGTTTGTTTTGTGAGATTTTTCTATGTGGACCATTTTTAAAGTCTTCATTGAATGTGTTACAATATCGCTCATATTTTTTATGTTTTACTTTGGCTTGTTTGACCACGAGGCATGTGGGATCTTAGTTCCCAGACTGGAGATCGAACCCACACCCCCTGCACCAGAAGGCAAAGTCTTAACCCCTGGACCGCTAGGGAAGCGCCATCCCATGGGGGTCTTAACAGTAGGATCGGAAGGCTGGGACCTCTTGCGTCTCTCCTCCCCCACACCCTACTGATAGACCTTTGCCCTCGTGGCTTCCTGCGCTGGGTACCACCGCCCAGCCCGCCCCCGTCTGCCCTATGCACAGTCTCGCCTCTCCCCTCTCCCCGACCCTGCCCCCCCGGCCATCAGCACTCTTCCCTCCTTCCTGCCCTGGCTGGAATACGTCTTCCCAAAGGCCCCTGAGTCACTGGGATGCCGATGGCCTGGATGTCTCATCTGACACTTGGTCCTGTTGGTTCTGAATTATCTCTTGGTGTGTGTGTGTGACTGATTCCTTTAATTATAAACTCCTTGAGTTTAGATAATAACCCTTCATCAACAAGGAGCGAGGTGTTAGACATAAATTATTGTTCACCATTAAGGAAGTTAACCCCTGGAAGCAGGGTGCTGCAGGGGTAACAGTGACGACAGAGACGGAAGAAGGCTTGTGACACCGCGTGGCCTCGGAGGCCAGGGCTCATTCTCGCTGGGTCCCTCCTGGCTCCCCGGGTCCTCCATGGGGAAGCATGCGGGCATAGGACCAGCATTCCCAAGCTGTCCGGTGAAGGGCTCTGCGGGTGGAGGAGGGCGGGTGCGGGCGGAGGAGGGCGGGTGCGGGCGGAGGAGAGTGGGTGTGTGCCTTGGGGCCGGCCACACCGCCTTTCCCCCCCTTTCCTTTTTTAATACCCGAGATTTTGCATTCCATTCTGCAGTCTCTCTGAATCCTATTTTAACACACAAAGGGTATTTTAAAACCCATTGATGTTGCTGGAAGATGTGGTTCCTTCTGCCCCCTGGCTTCCTGGGACCCCTGGGGATAGATGTCAAAACTTGGCTTTGAAAAACGTGAATGAGATGATCTCTCGGGTCAAATCGCCTGTAAGAGCCCAAGATGCCTTACACATACATATTGCAGCCATTTGTGTGGAAGTGTTGCCGTAAGGTTGTATCTATCCATACATACCCATCTCCTAAGATAGTTGTATCCCGGACATAATCGGCCCTGGGCCACCATAACCGTCCGCCTTGACTGGTCTGGTGCCTTCTGGGTCCCTAGAGGACTCAGCTGTCTGGGTGCTGGTGTTTGCTGGGTCCTCCCTTCGCTTCCCTACCATCAGGGGGCCTGTTTCCCGGCCTCTCCCTGGGCCCTCCCGCACCTCCCCTTTTAATTTTCAGAGGACGAGCCACTGAATGCGTCAGGCATCAGCTCCACCATGAAACTGTGACTGAAAAACAGCTGGGGGCCGGGTGTTCAGTGAAGGCCCGAAGACTCTCGCAGTGAGAGGCGCTGGGCCGTAGTAACCGTGCCCCCCGCCCAGGGGTCTATCTTACTCACACGCATATACCTTCTAGGAGAGCCAAGGTGACCAGGAACCGCCCTCTGGCAAAGCAGGGCCTTAGCGGGCTTCCCTGATGGCCCAGTGGTTAAGAATCTGCCTGTCAACGCAGCGAACACGGCTTCAATCCCCGGTCCGGGACGATCTCACACACCACGGGGCAGCCCAGCCTGCGTGCCTCGGCGACTGAGCCTGCGCTCTGGAGTCCGCGAGCTGCAGCTGCTGAGCCCATGAGCACAGGACGGAAGCCTGCAAACCCAGAGGCCGCACGCCCCAACAGAAGGCCCCGCAGTGAAGACCCCGCTCGCCGCAACCAGAGAAGGCCCGAGCCGAGAGCAGTCAAGACCCAGTGTGGGCACACACAAATAAAGAAAATTATGTTCTAAATGCAGGGCCTTAGTGCAGTCTGCATCTTGACGGCATCACCGATGCAGCGGACGTGAACTTGGGCAAACTTCAGGAGATGGTGAGGGACAGGGAGGCCTGGCGTGCTGCAGTCCATGGGGCCGCAAAGAGTCGGACACGACCGGGCGACTGAGCAGCAACTGTGTGACCTGCATCCCAGCAGCACTCCATGCCCGGGCCCTGCAGCCCTAAGTGTTCGTCACTCCCCTCCTGAGTTCCTGGTGATGTCCTCGGGCTTCTGGGTGCAGAGCCCAGAGCATCCATGCACTCCCAGGCTCCCCTGGGGCAGCCAGCCTTCCCCATCACGGCTCTTTGGCCCTCCCTACCCTGGACTGAAGGACTCCTGCCCTGAGACCAGGCTGGGCACTCACGCCTTCCTGCTCCGTCAACCTTGAAGTCTCCCCTCCTGGCGGATGCTTGCTGACTTGGCCGGCTCCTGGCCGGCTCAGCGCAGTGGGCCTGGGCCTCCCGGTTTGGAAGCCCGTCTCCCTGCCCTGGTGGAGCGGCTGTAGGCAGGGGGCGTGGGCCGGCAGGCAGGCCGGCCCGGGGCCAGAGCTGCCCAGGAGGGTCGGGGGGAGCGCCTCTCATTAGCTCTGCCCCAGGCTCATTACCAGGCTGAGCATCACCGGGTGACAAATGGCTGTCGTCGGGGCAGCAGTAAATACGCTGCTGTCAGAGCTGATGTGATTGCACTAATGAAGAGAGATCTGCCCTGGCGAGACAAGGCGCTTCTGGCTGTGGCTCCGGCAGCCTGGCGGGGAGCTCCATCCGCGGCCCGTGCTCCCCGCCCCAGGAGGACAGAGGCTGGACGTCGGGGAGGAGAGAGGTGTTGGCACTGAATCCCTTTCTCCTAAGGCCTCAGCGGATGAAGAGTTTAGAAGAGGCCGGAAGCCTTCAGGAGAAAGGAGCATTGTTCGGCCCCGAGGAGGGAGGGAGGGTGTGATAAGGGGGTCCCCGACCTCGGCCTGGGTGCTGGGCAGCGCCACTGGGGACCCGTTGGATGCACCACTGTGCTTTTGACGGTTCAGCCGCCCTCGCAGCGCCCGGGCTGAGAGCGGCTGCAGGAAGGCGTGGGGGAGAAACACAGGCCCATTGTCCGCGCCCCCGTGCCGGCCACCTCGTGCGCCATGTGAGGACCCATTGTCTGTCCAGGAACCCGGAATGTCCAGCCGCGGGGTGCCGGGAGCAGGCCTCTGGCTCCACGTCTCCTGTGCCTCCGCTGTGGGAGGGCTCTGAGCCCAGCCTGAGGGTCCCAGCTGAAGCAAAGACGCGCCCCTGAGATTCTGACACACAGATGGGGGTCACAGGATTGGCCCTTCCGCAGTGCCAGGCCCTGGGACACCTGGGGATGGAAGAAAAGCTGATCAAAGTCTTGGGGGGGTGCCTTGCACATGGACCCTCGGGAGCGCATCCTGGGCCCCAGGGGTCCCCTGCGTCACTGTTGGAAGTGAGAGTGGCCTGCAGTGGTGGGCTCTCCCCTGAGCCTGATGGCGTCCCATGGGGGGCTTGCTCGGAGGCCTATCTCTTGGCTCCGTCCCCAAGAGCGTCTGGTCTGGGGGGGTGCCCAGGCACATGAGGTTCTCGCAGGTTCCCAGGTGATATGCTCGCTGCTGCTCTGGGGACCACACCTTAGAAGGACTAAACTGGAGGTGTGAGGGACCCACGTGCCACACCATGGCCTCGCAGAGCCGGCTTTGCTCTGACGGGCTCTGCCTGCTTCCCCCGCAGAGGCAGGTGGTGAAGCTCCCTTAGCAGGGCCCGCGAAGTTCGTGTGGCACGTGGGAGGCGGGAACCTCCTCTCCTTCCTTCCTTCTTTTCTCACTAGCAGAAGCTCTTGCTCCCAACGTCCTTCCTTTAAAAAAAGAAAAAGAAAAAAAAAAAAGACACAAACCCAGCCCAGAGGCCTCCTTCCAGGGAGAGGAAGGACAGGGGTGACGTCATCACTGGCACCAACATAACCCTCGTGTGTCGTGGACCACAAAGCCTCTCCTGGCCCTTTGAGCGTTTTCTCAGCCCCTGCTGTGAGCCAAGCATAGGGCCTGGGGTCCAACACAGGTGAAGTCAGGTCCTGGCTCTCAAGTTGCTCCTGGTCACGTGTGGGCATCAGGCCTGCGGTCACCAGTTGAGACCAGTGTGAAGGACACTAGTGCAGGTGGGAAGTAGGTGGTCGGGGTGTGTAGAGGGGTGACGCTGAGCATCCTGCCCCAGCGGAGGCTTCCTGGAGGAGGTGACCTTGAAGCTGAGGACTTGTAGGATGGGAGGGAACTTTGGGTGTTTGTTTTTGTTTTGGCAAAATAAACTGTGCCTATTTAAAGGGTATGACTTGATCGTTCTTGACACATGTAGAAAGCCTCAAAGCATCACCGAGTCACCACCAAGTTTCCTTGGGCCCTTGGTCACCCCCTCTGCCCGCTGTATAGATCTTTGTCTTTTCCTTTTTTTCAAATGGATATCCAATTGTTCTAGCCTTGTTTTTCGAAAACTTTCCTTTTGCCACTGAATTATCTCTGTGCCTTTGAAAGTCGTTTGTCCCTGTAGGTGTGGGTCTATTTCTGGACACCGTTCTGCTTCATTTCTCCATTTGTCTGTCTTTATTCCAGGAGCACATGGTCTTGGTTACTGTTGCTTTGTAATAAGTCCTGAAACCAGGTAGTGTCAGCTCTCTGACTTTGTTCTTTTGCAGGGTTGTTTTGGCTCTTCTAGGTCCTTTCCATCACCATGTGCATTTTATATTTTGCTTAATGCTACCTATGAATTTTGGAATCAGATTTTTAAAAATCCTGCTGGGACTTCCAATTGGAATTGCATCAGTCATAGAGACCAAGTTCACAGGTGTCAATAATATCTGACCGCATTGAGTTTTCCAGCCCACGAGCATGGGCTGCCCCTCCATCGTTTAGTTCTTTGGTTTCTTCTCAGCAACATGTTGTGGGGCTCACAGTACAGGTTTTGTACACCATCTGTCAGATGTATCCCTAAGAATTTCATGTTTTTTATGCCATTGTCAGAGCTTTTTAAAATTTTGACTTCCAGTGGTTTGTCTGGAGGATATAGGCACACAGTGGATTTTGACTCAGGTCTGAGACGTGCCCAGACTGAGTGATCGATTCTAGTAGCTTTTCTGTGGATTCCATCAGGTTTTCTACACAGACGATCAGGTTGTCTTCAAATGCACAGTTTCACTGTTTTTCCAGCCTGGATCCCCTCTCTTGACCTGTTGCTCTGATGAGACACCCCCCCACAGAGCTCTGTTTTCATCTCTCTCATTGCCAGGCAGCACTTAATGGGGAGCAAATGCACACGTTCGAGGTGGCTTAACCCCTGAGGTCAGGCTGTGCTTGGCCACATTCTCGAGGGGCTTCCTGCCGCCCCACCCTCCGGGTGCTCACCCTCAGCTGTCTCTCCGGCAGCCTTGGATGCTCCGCCAGCTTCAGGAGGGGAGCAGGAAATGCAGGCAGTGCCTGTCCTGTCTGTCCACCCTGGTGACGAGCACATGCGTTTGGGAGAGTGTCTTCCTCCCTGATCCCTCCTCTGGTCCAAAGTCCTGGAGCCTCCCTAAAAGGCAGCAGATGAACGACAATTCTAGGGCCGCTCAGAGAGCCTCTCAGGTCAGATTACCAAGGGCTAACCAGTTCCGCAGAGGAGGACGTGAGGCCAAGGGACTCAGTGGGGTGTGCTCAACCACGGGGCTTGGGCAGTTGGGATTTTAGGTGCCTTTTGCAGGCTTCACTCCATGGCCGGTGTTAGCACTTTGGCCACCTTAACTGAGAAGCCAGCCTCTGGCAGGACCCGTGATTCCTCTGGACCCTCTTTCTCAGCTCCACCTGAGCTGCAGGGACACTCACGTTGGCTGGATTGGGGCTTGGGAGGGAGAAAGGGCGGGCTGCACAATGGCTGGGTTCGGGGATCTGGGTGCAGACAGTGCCGCCATGGCCAGGGCCTCTGCCAGGGGAACGGGGAGGTCAAGAGTCAGCCCCTGGGGTGCGCATTTGGAAGGGGCATCACCTCTCACATTGGCTCCCTAAGCCGCAGGGTCTCCTGGAGTGCGATGGGTCTGAATAGCGCTTTACAGGGTTGAACATCAGCTCTTAGAGCCCCTTCCCCGGACATTCAGCCCAGGCACTCCTCTGCCACCCCAGCTTTCAGCCTCAGACACACAGCCGGCTCATCTCCCAGACAGTTTGCTTTAGGAACTGTCTTTTATCTCCCAGACAGTGCGTGATAACAGGAGGTCCCATGGACTGAGCCTTTGCCGTGACCCAGATATGGATGGACTGGTCCTCTCAACAAGCCCGAGAGGAAGCATCCTTTCCCCACTGAATGGATTAGGGAACCGGGGCCCCATCCAGGGCCCAACCACCCTACCCTTGACCCGCCTGCCATGGAGACTCTGCCAGCCTGTCACAGCCTCTGCCCTGGACTTTTGTGTTCACCCCCAAGACCAGCCTCCCCTGGGGGCCCCAAGCTCCTGCTTTCTCCAGCCACCTAGGGTCTCCCTGCCCGTTTCCATATGGAAGAGGGCACTTGAGCACCCCAGACCTCAGCTCTCATGGAAGGAGGTGAGGCTGAAAAAAATGCAGTCAGGATGTCGGTCACCATGGTCATCACTGTCACCGTCTCATATTTGGTCGAACCTGGAGCATCACTTGTAAGACACATCAGTGTTTTACACGCCACTAAGAAAGAGAAGATGCGGCCATTCCATCTGCAGTAAGATGCATCCTGACTGCAGAGATGTGAAAGTGCATTTGGAATCCCTGAAACTGGGTGAGAGCCGTGATGGATAGAATGCCATTCCCACCAGTTTCTGTTCTGAGGGTCCCACGTGTATTAATATGTTTAACCCTCACAGCACCCCCTCAATCACCCTCTTGACCGCAAAACAGATCGGTAGAGTCAATTCCGAAAATTTAAGAAGCTCTTCCTGGCAGTGTTCATGGACTGGCCAGCTTTGTGAAGATTCCCCTGGGGCCCTGGTTCCCAGCCAGCACTTGACCCTGTCAGTTGGGCCCCAGGAGGCCCAAACGGAGCAGGGCTGCAGGGTCAAGAGGCCACCCCAGTGGACTGAACGCTGCCTTTTTCCAGACTCATTGGAAAACCCTGGAGACCCACGCCCTAGGGCCCAGACCCCTGTTCTGGGGCTCTAGAACACTCTCCCCTCCCCCCCACCATCATCCTGACATGTGCTGGGCCTGATGTGCTGGGCCCGATGAAGTCTCTCCCGGCCCAGCCTGCCCCGGGCTTTACATTCCTCCCGAAGCTCCACCCGATGCCAGCATCTGTCTCCTCGGGGACACCTGTCTCCTCGGGGACAGTGGCCCCAGAGGAATGGATGTCTGGCTGCGTCCCTCCCCAGGCCTCCCCTCTGAGCTGGGGCTTCCGGGCCAGGCTTCTGAAGCAGCTCCACTTGGCTCTCTCCTCTCCTGTGGCCGTTCCCAAAAAAAGCCGAGTGAAGAGCTTGGCTTTCATTGCTCGGGACCCCAGGACCGGCTGGCACAGCTGAGCGCCCTGCATCCGCCCAGCCCTCGGATGTTAGGTGGTGTTGCTGATGGTTACCTTGGAGAGACCGAGGCCCCGAAGACAGCTGGCCTCTCTCCCCGCCTCGCCAGCCAAGCCGTTAGGCCCCCCGAGGCACCATTCTGGGGTGTCACCTCCCTGACCCTCAAAAGGTCCCTCCTCACGCCCTGACTCTCCACAGACTCCCATTTATGGAGATGCAGGGGACTGGCCTGCCCATCGCATGCGTTCTGTCTCGCTCAGCGCTGCTCAGTAATCACGCCAGGGGGACAAGCTCTGAAAGAGGGTCTGGCTCCAGCAAGACCTCTCTCCCACCCGCAGGGCCCAGAGTGAGATGAAAATGCAGGCCTCTTGGTGATCAATTGTTAAGAACTCCAAGATGGTGACAGCAAAGCATTGACCTAAGCTCAGGGCCCCTAAGCTTGGGTCACTGGCCCATGAGGCCAGCCCTGCCCCCTAGTCAGACCTGTAAGGGATTCCCCTTCCCTCTCTTGGCCTCCGTTTCCTGGTCTATAAACGCAGAGAGCTTGGCCGTTCGGGATCCTGTTTTCCTCCTGCCAGCTTCTCTGGGCGCCCACTACCTCTCCTTGGGCTGAGAAGGTAGGGAGTTCTCTTGTCTCTGGCTCTGGGGGTAAGACAAGAGGAGGCAGGATGGTGAGCAAGCCTGGAAACTTGTCCATGAAGTTCACCGGTTTTGTCTGGTGAATCGTCTGGATCACTGTGGGCAGGAGAATGGAGGGGAAAGGTCTGGGATTCAGCCCTGTGTCACGGGGACTGGCTTGTCTGATCCTGTCTGGAATGCATTGCCTGTCTGCTTCTATGAGAAGCCGCGTACAAAATGCCTTTGTCTTCAAGGCCAGAGCACACCTCAGCTGGAATCCTGGCCCTGCTGCTTGCTAGGATCTCAGTGAGATACTCTCCCAGCCTCAGTTATCCCATCTGTAAAATGGGGCAGCAATGTATATCGCTTAGAAAATGTTGATCCTCCAGTATCCAGTTTCCTCCTTCCTTGTGACTGGCAGACTTTTTGAGGGAAGTCAGGAAGATCCTTCTGCAACTATGGATAGATTCCTCTTCTACAGTCAGGGGTGACATGGCATATAGTGCATGCTCAGGAAATACTGTGACTGTTCACAGCAGTACCACGACCACTGTTGCTATGGTTATGCCTTCCCCAGGTTCAGCCAGGTTAATCCGGGGCCTTGGGATGCACCAGTGCTTGGAGTGGCTGAGACCGATGCTTGGAACATCAGCAACAATCGGAGTTTGCTAGAAGTGCAGACTCTCAGGCCTGGCTCCACAGGTGATGAATCAGAATCTGCATTCTAAGAACATTGTTGAGATCCTCCCAGCTGGCCCCAGTCCCATCTGTGGAGGAGCATGAGACCTGAGCTGTGTCCCCACCCCATAATCCTCCTCCTGGAAAACCAGCCCAGAGGGTCTGCTTTGTTAATGGTCTGTCTGCAGTGCCATCTTTGATTCAGGAACATGAAAGGGAATCACCCTTTAAATAAACAAAATGGAAAATTCTCCAGGGACAAGCTCAGGAGCAGGCTGTGAGAATTCATCACTTATTTAAGTGCGATTCCCCAAACGCTGTGGATCCGTTAAATATCAGGGAAGAGCGCAGAGCAGCCCAGCCAGAACCACAGGCAGGAGGGCGCCACGTGTGTCGGGCCTGAGAAGGCGTGGGGTGCAGGGGAGTTGACCCGATGGCCTCCGGTCCCCTCGGTGGCCCCGGGCCGGATCTGCGACTTCTTCCTGTCCAGCCCACTTTTGCAGGGCAGAGAGGGAACTGAACTGGATCGGGGTGCAGTCTCAGTTACCCAGTC
Organism: Odocoileus virginianus; assembly: GCF_023699985.2. Lineage (NCBI taxonomy): Eukaryota > Metazoa > Chordata > Mammalia > Artiodactyla > Cervidae > Odocoileus > Odocoileus virginianus. The sequence continues at coordinate 54,653,773 of NC_069690.1, forward strand.
TCTCCTCCCAGTCAAGCTCTGGGGGCCTGGAGGAGGGTGAGAGGACCTCCTCCCTCTTTCCCGTCCTCCCCGTCAGGCCCATGCAGGAATTCCTTTTTCTGTGACTCAGCCAGCTAAGGCGGTGGATCAGAGTGAGCACCCTGGGGCCAGACTGCGTCTGTGGCTGTGGACAGGCAACCTGGACTCACCGAGTCTCAATTTCCCCATCTGTACATTGGGAAGGGTCATACTTGCATCTCCAGGTTGTTGTCAGGATTAAACATCACTATGTTTTAGAAGAGCTTCTGCCATAGAGTTGACCCTACATGAGTATTTGTTAAGTTGAAATAGGAAGCAATAATCCAGTGGGGGTCAGTGGTAAAGAATCCACCTGCCAATGCCCGAGATGGGGGTTTGATCCCTGGGTTGGAAAGATCCCCTGGAGCATGGAGGAAGTGGCTACCCACTCCAGTATTCTTGCCTGAGGGATGCCGTGAACAGGGGACCCTGGCAAGCTACAGTCCAGGGAGGTCACACAGAGTCAGACGTGCTTGTGAGTGTGTGTGTGTGTGCACGCCCACACACACACACAGACACACACGGCCCAGTGGGGAAAAGGTGTCTTCCCCTGAGGAATCAGGAAGGGCTTTGTCTTTCACCAGAAATTTGGGGAAATGTCAGCCACTATTTCTTCAAATATTTTTCTGCCCCGTTCTCTCCTCTCCTCTGGAATGTCACTAACGCCTGTATTAGATGCACTGCTATTGCCCCACATGTCCTCAGGCTCTGCTAACGTTTTGAAATCTTTTTTCTTTCTGTACTTCAGATTAAATGGTTTCTATAGGTACATTTTAAAGTTCACCATTTCCTCTATTTTTTCCATTCTGCTGTTAAGCCCAGCTATGGAATTTTAAAATTTAACGTACTTTAGTTTTCAGTTCTAAAATTTCCACATGGCTTGATAGATTATATGTATCTTTTCCAGCTCACTAAAGAGATACTGTCTTTTCTTTCATTAAGAACATCTTGTCATTTATCTCACTGAGTCTGTTTCTAAGAACTACTTCAAATCAGTGTCAGCTAATTGCAACATCTTCATTTCAGGGTCATTCTCCATTGGTTGTCTTTAATCTTGAGAGTAGTTCATATTTTCCTGGTTCTTTGTATGTGGAGTAGTTTTGAAATGTATCCTGGGCTTTGTGATTGGTGTGTTAGGGAAACATATGTATATGTACACACTGTGAGATATTACTGAGCCATTAAAAAGGATGATGTAATGCTATTTTCAGCAACATGAGATTACCATACTCAGTCAGAAAGACAAATATCAAATGATATCACGTATATATGGAATCAAATATGATGCACATGAACATATCTATGAAACAGTAACAGACTGACAGAGAATAGACTTGTGGTCGGCAACGGTGAGGAGGGGGAGGTGTGTAAGATAACAGATGCAGGTGATTATAGAGAGAGAATGGATAAATAACACGGTCCTACTGTATAGCATGGGCTTCCCTTATAGCTCAGTTGGTAAAGAATTTGCCTGCAATGCAGGAGACCCTGGTTCGATTCCTGGGTCTGGAAGATCCACCGGAGAAGGGATAGGCTACCCACTCCAGTATTCTTGGGCTCCCCTGGTGGCTCAGCTGGTAAAGAATCTACCTGCAATGTAAGATACCTGAATTTGATACCTGGGTTGGGAAGATCCACTGGAGAAGGAAAGGCTACCCACTCCAGTATCCTGGCCTGGAGAATTCCATCAACCGTATAGTCCATGGGGTCGCAGAGAGTCGGAGACGACTGAGCGACTTGCATAGGGAACTATATTCAATATCCTGAACATCAGAATCTCCTCCTGACTCTCGCCTTCCTCCTGCTGCAGCTTTCCTGGGCTTTCACCGAGAAGGTTCTTAGTGAAGATGGTAGAAGTGGGAGGATGGGACATTACCTGCCCAGGCACTTTTCCTGCAGAAGACTTCTTGCTTGGCCCATGTTCCTGTGAACCATGGGTGCGAGGGTGGCGTTCTTTCCCTCCTGGGCTCTAAGTGGATGTGTTGGGATTTTAGCCAACCCAGTAGATTCCAGAGACAAATGCTCTCCGTGTTCATAGGATGGGGATGAGGAACTTTTACTCCTTGCGTCCCGTTTCTCAGCACTGCTGGGCACACCGGGGGTGTGTGTTCAGTCCCCAAGTTGTATCCGACTCTTTGTGACCCCATGGACTGCAGCTCACCAGGCTCCTCTGTCCATGGGATTTCCCAGGCAGGGATACTGGAGTGCATTGCCATTTCCTCCTCCAGGGGATCTTCCTGACCCAGGGATCGAACCTACGTCTCCTGCATTGGCAGACAGATTCTTTACTACTGAGACATCTGGGAAGCCCAGGGCACACAGTAGGCTTTCAGTAGCTCCTCATTGAAAACGTCAGTGGTTGTGAATGGCTGAGATGAAGGAGTGATCGTTCCTTCTGCTTCTGCTGCCCTCCAGACTTGACCTACTGCACCCTACCCCTGCCCCACCCCACCCCACTCCACCCACCCCTGGCCACGAGGATCCTCTTTGGGCAAACTATACAAGAATCAACACGCGTATGAACCTCCCTTTCCAGAGGGAGAGGCAAGTGAGTGTGAATGGCCATTCATACCCCGAGCCAGAAGCAAGATTTGAAATGTGGCTGGGCCAAGTTAGGGGGGCCCATTAAGAGGGACATTCCTAAGTATCAGAACCGTGTCATTTGCAGACTAATGAATGGGTCTGACTTAGAAAATTACCATTTTCCCTACTTGCAGGTGAGGAAACCTGCTTATTGGATCAAGGTCTCTCCGGTTTTGCCTGGGATTAAATTAATCACCACTCTGTTCCTCAACGGACTTTCCTCGCTGACCCGCTGCATTCCACAGGGCCTCCTGGCAGGCCCGCTCTGTCTGGTGGTGGATTCATCCGAGAGCAGCCCGCCCTGGTTAGGACTTGTTTTACTCTGTCCTGTTTTGTCCTGGGTAGTTCCATCTTGCTGTCTTCTTCAAAAGAGGGTTGTGTGTGTGTTCTGCCTCTTCCTTGGTATGATCCTGCCCAGAGGCAGTGGGGCTGGAGGAGATGACTTCCTGAGGCTGACTTTTCAACCTCCTCCTCTTGATTTGCCCTTTTCTCCTGGAGATGGCCTCGAGAATTCTTTAGTTAATGGGCTGTAAAGTGCTTTGAAAACACAGACTGTTAAGTGGCATCGGGCCGGACTCACTAATTATTTATGATTTCAGAAGAGCCAGTTAATTCACCGGGAGAGGAGGTTATATTGGCTAGGACGGTAAATCGTTCAGGAGAACCACGCAAATAGCGGGGGAACCTCCCCCCCCCCCCCCCCCGCCTCCCCCTGAAGCTGTGTCCCCTGGAGATGCTGCTGGGAAAACTGGGCGGGGAGAGCCCGCTCCAGCCAGGTGGACGAGGCCTCCGGGCGGGCACAGTCGGTCACCGCCGCCGGCCACCTCCCGTCCCACATGGCCGGGAGTTCAAAACCAGAGCCGGGGACCAGAAAGGGGAGGTTGGTCTCTGGGCTCATCTGCTTGCCTTAGAGTAAGACTGCATTCAAACCTAAAGAGATAGGGTGACTTTTCCCCGGAAAGTTCTCCGGAGAGGAAGTATGGCCAGAGGAGTCTCTAAGGAAGGCCCCTGCAAGGTCCAGAATCAGAAAGGGCGATGTGGGTTTTTCCTGCTGCTGCTAAGAGGCACCCCCAGGCCCCTCCCTCCCCGGTGCAGCCCTCTGCCTCCGTCATGGGCGGAGGTCAGCTCTCTTACCCACCGCCGCCCACCCACAAGCGGGTTCACTGCTATAGCCATTCCATCCCTCCTTCAGTAACTCGTCCAGCACCTCCTGGGTGCCGCGTGGGCCTGTGAGACCCTCACCCTCCACTCAGCATTCTTTCTTTCCTCTCTCCTCTCGTCCTGCCCCGCCCGCCCCGTCTGCCCCAATCGCCCCATCCACGCTCCGCTGTCCCCACTTGAGAAGGCCCCCCAGCCTGCTGCCTGGAGGCCTGGAATCCGACCCCTTCCCCAGGCGTCCTACTCAGCAGAGACCGGGAAGGAAGCCTTGCCTGGCCGGCCTGCAGCCCTGCTAATTAGACCACCACCACCCCCGACCCCCCACTGCGCCCCCATTTCTCAGGCACCTCTTCATGGACTGGACTGAGGTCTTCCTTGAGACAACCTAATTTTCTGCCCAAAGTAGCTGTGCTCCCAGACCAGCCCATTGCTCATCTTCCTTCTTTTATAACCATCCTGGAACGTGCCCTTTGCCCAGCCCCAAACACCCAGGGCTAAGTCTCCATCACTTCAGAAGAAAAATCTGCTGCCATGTGGCAATTCAGCCCCGAGAACAAAACAAAACAGAGACAGATACACACGCAGGGCTAAACATCTCGGGCAGTGGCCCTAAAGGCAGTTGATCAGCCTGCCTAGGTGAAGTGAAATCGAGGTGGCCGGCCTGGTGTCTGCAGTGATGCTCGGAGCTGGAGCCAGACGGGGCTGTGGGGTGGGGGCTAGAGGGGTCTGCCCCACTCAGGACAGGAGGAGCTGCCTGGGGAGGGGAGGGGGCCCGGGAGGGCTGGGGCAGCCGGGTGCTGCCTTTGCTGTGTCCTAAGGCCAGTCTGCAAAGGAAGAGCCTTTCTGGCCCCTGCAGGGCGCCCTGGGGGGGAGGTGGTAGTTTCCACACGTTGGACTGGGTCCCTGCTCCGTGCAGCCTGGCACGCTGGGATGCATGGGAGGGGAGAGTGTGTGTGCGTGTGTGTGCACTGTCTGGGTGTGTATCTGTGTGCATGTGTGTTTGTAGGGATATGGGCCCATGCATTTGTGTGCATGTGCATACGTGAGTGTGAGTGTCTGTGTGCTTTTGCTGCTTCTGAGGCCTCAGATTCACGTGACTGTGGCCCAGAAACAGCCTCTGAACGGCTGCTGACCACCCTGCCCTCTACCCTGCCTGCCCACACCCCCAGGCGGGGCATCACCCCCTTGGGATCCTTACTCTAGACTAGTCCCCGCAGTGACCTATCAGGCCCTGGGGTCACATGTAGTGGTAAGAAGGCGCCTGTGGGTGGAGACAGGACAGGAGCCGGGGAGACCTGTGTGGTTTCTCTTCCTTTGGGGAGGAGCGCCCACAGTGGGTCTGTCCCAGCCCCTAAGCCAGCGTCTTTCAAGCGTTATGCTGAGAACTGAGTTCTGGAGAAACCCCAGTGGAGACTTAACTGTGCCTGCAGGAGCATAGATCCCGGCCTGAGCTCTGACCTGCAGCGGGGAGGGCCTTGGGCAGCGGGCACACCTCAGCGGGATGCTGGGGGAGCTGGTTCCAGGCTCAGCTCAGCCAGAGACCAACTGGGGGGGGGGTGCCTCAAACAAGTCACTTTACTTCTGGGGCCTCAGATTCATCAGCTGCGACTGAGAGTGTTCAGTGCTTTTTCAGGTTGTCTCCTTGCTGTATCTTTTGTAAGACCCTTAACAGAATCTCAGACGATCGAGATTCTGTTTTTGCATTTATCAAGTACGCACTCATTGTGTGCCAGGCACGGAACTGGGAGCTGGGAAATAAAAATGACAATGGCAAGAATAACGACAGCCGTAGAGGCAGCTGATGCTTGCAGGGCACCTGCTCCATGCCAGGCAGACTCGTACAACCAGCAGGACCTCTGTCAGCTCTCTTTGCACGATGCCCACTCTCATGTGTTTTCTGGTTCCTGACCTCACGTGTAGCCTCGACTCACAGTCTAGTCCAGGGGGAGACAAGATACACCCAGACAACCCCATAGAATATTTAAATCGAGTGCTAAGAAAGAGGGTTCCCAAGTAGCACTAGTGGTAAGAGAATCCAGCTGCCAGTACAGGAGACATAAGAGATGTGGGTTCCATCCCTGGGGCGGGAAGATTCCCCTGGAGGAGGGCATGGCAACCCCCTCCAGTACTGCTAAGAAAGATGCACCATAAGGTCCCTCGGGGGAACAGAGACAGACCCGGGGTCCATCCTGGGGTTTCGAAGAGCCTTCGAGGGGGGGGGGGGCATCCCTACCTGTGCTGAGTTATCAAGTGGAGTGGGAACCAGGCTGGCAGAGGAGAGTGGGAGGGCATTCCAGGCTGAGGAAGGCCTCCAGGCTGGAAATGCCTTGAGAGCTTGGGAGACTAAAGCCGTGGAGTTTAAAGTACAGGGAAGAGGGGAGGGAAGGGGAGGGGAGGGGAGGGCAGAGGTCAGCTTGGGGGCCACCCGGGGCGCTGGATTTTTTTCCTCTGTGTCTTGTGTGCCTCGAGGCAGGAGCCCTGGGTGTTTCTCTGGTTTTTCGGTTGTTGGTCTCTCAGCTGCGCTAGGAGAAATTCGGTTAAGAAGTTCAGGTCCCTTTACTTCTCAGAGACCCTCGTCTAACCTCACTTGCAGAAAATCCCCAGACCTAGCTGATTGCTTCCCAGTGGAATCCAGGAGGCTCCCCGCTGCATGTGGTACCCTCCCCCCTTCTCTTTGCAGGGGACTTGGCCCACCCCTGTCCTAATGTGAGCCCAAAATAGCAGGGAAGGTGGGCAGCTGGCAGGGGGGTGAGGCCCGAGATGCCGTTGGATGGGGGTTGGCCGGCCAACAAAGAGGTCAGGACAGAGTGATTGAGCGCAGACCAGCGGGGGCGGGGCCGGCCGTGGGGGTGGGGCCGCGCAGAGGCTCCGATTTCACAGACCTGCCTCCCAAATGCCTCCAAACAGCTGACAGCCACGGAAAGCGGATGAAATGGGATTAGAGCATCCTTTTCCAAAGCGGGCACGGACCGCAGAGCGTGACAATACGGTCCCGGTCCCGCTGGCTTCGGGGCTCATTCCGCCGGCCTGGAACCATCTCTCCCCAGGGGCCTGGGGCCAGGGGAAGGGGGAGGGAGGGCCTGCGACTCACAGGCGTCTCCAGGGAGACAGGCTCGGAGCCAGAGAGGGCCTGGGCTGGCGGGGAGTGGGTTCCTCCAAAGGTCAGCTTGTCCATCTTCCGGCCCCCTGCCCAGCCGCAGGATTATGGGGATCTTTTTCAGGGAAAACTAGCCTTGCTGTTTTTTAACCCAGCCTTCACTTAACTCCGCAGGAGAACGTCTCCTGAGTAAACACTCCCAGGCCACTAGGAAGCCACATTGGGGGCCCAGTGGGGCTGGGGGTGGGGGGTTCACAGAGGTGGAGCCTGAGAGCCAGGATGGCTGGCTCACCCTGGCTTGCAAGACCTTGAGCAGAGGAAAAGTTGCTCTGTGCCTAGGTGTTTTCATCTATAAAATGGGATCATATTTCCTCCCCCTGGGGTTAGTAAGAACGCGTAGCACAGCGCCTGGTATATAAGAAGCACTGCCGCTATTATTGCTGTTATTAATTATTATTATTATTTGGCTGGCTAGTCCTCTGAACTCCCAGCACTCCAGGAGTCCAGCTGGAGTGAGGACCCTGACCTGGGACAGACTTCAGACCCCCCCCCCAACTCCGGTCTTGTCATCACCAACAGAACCCCTCCCCTCGGCTTCTCCTCTGTCCCCACCCCAGCACCGGTCACAGGGTCCCAGAGAGGGACGGTGGGACCCCGCCTGGGCGCACTTGGAGCCACACTTACTGCTGGGTCTCGGCCGTCCTAGCCTTGTGTGCATCTTCCCCGCTGGAAGAGGCTGCAGCCGGGTGAGAGGAATTGATGTTTATTTTGATAACGAGTTCTCAATGCGTTTGCAAACTAATAAAATCAACTCATTAGGCGGCATGTTTAATTCACAACTGTACTGTGGGGAGACTCCCCTGGTGGCTGACGGGTAATACGAGCTCCCTCCTGAGATGGGGTGGGCGGTGGTCTGCGGTATTTAAAGTCTCCGTGACCAGCATGTGGCGGGGTCCTGCCCCTCCCCTTCCCCACGCAGCGTCCAGAATCCTAAGGGCAGCAGTGGGCACCTTGTCCTGCAGGGCCTGGCCCCAGAGACGCCTCCGTCCGCCCTGGGGACCGTGGGGCATTTTCCTCCAAGTGGGCTTTGGGAAGTGGACACTGGGGAGAGGCAGGCCTGTCCCCCTGCGGAGTTGGCAGGGACATGGTCCCAGTGGGGTGAGTGGTGAATGGTGGACCCCAAGGCTGAAGTGGGCACAAGGGCCCCCTGTCTGAGCCTTGACTTTGCTGGGGTCTTTGCGGCCGTTCCCTCGTGGGTAGAGTAGGCCAGCCCAGGGAGTGATGGCGTCAGGACCACCAGTTTGCAGATGGGGGGACTGAGGCCGGGGAGACTCGACAGTTGACACAAGCTGCTGCCCATCTGTGACACACACGACCCCTGCCTCCATCCACTGACCACACTCGCTGCGGCCACGGGGGCCCTGGCCCTGGGTCTCCAGGGTGCTGGGGTCCCCAGGGAGGGGTGCCGACCCAGCCCTTTCTGGCAGCAGCGGGCCCCAGAGGCCCTGGGGAAGCGCAGGCCTGACCAGGCCGGCGAGAGGACGCTGGGCCCAGTGCGGTCCCCAGGAGAGTGCTGGGCACCAGGGTGGGTGGGTAGGCCAAGGGGCCAGTCAAGTCCAGAGAAAGGTTTCCGGAGAAGCTGGGGTCATGGCCTGGCCTCTGTCACAGAGCCAGGAAAAGGGAGGGGCAGAGCCCAGAAGCCTGAACGTGGGAGAGGGCCTTGCTATTCCATGGCGTCGGGGGGCAGAGAGATGATCCAGAGCCCCCTCCTTGGGCCCCAACTCCAAGGGAACGGGCTGGAGGAGAACCAGGGGCTCACCCCCATGCCACACATCAGCCTTGATCTTGACCTTGACCTTGACCACATCGGCGCTGCTCTGAGCGGACTTGTGCATAAAGCACAGTGGGACCACGGCGTTGGTCCGGCGCGGTTTCTAGTAAAATGCAGTTTCAGTCTGTGCCAAAGATAGAGAATTCACACCCGCAGTGGATCTCCTGTTCTTTAGAGAATTTTATCATGTTTCTGTCAGACCCTTGTTTATCCTGAGAAGGTGGGGCCCACATTCCGCCCTGCAGGCCCTGTCCACCTCCCATCCCCCATCTGACACACACACCCGTGCACACATGCCCTCCCAGACCTTCCTGGACACACACTGTGTACCCATACGCCCTAACACAGATCACGTATACATGCACTGCACACCAGCTGCACACTTCACACACATTTGTGCATGAACCTGTCGCCACGCCACCCGCTTCAGTCCAGCCCCTCTGGGGAAACCGACAGCGCCATCGGCTCTCCCGGCCATCAGCGTCCCAACAGCAGCTCCGCATCCTGTGAGTCAGAGACCCGGAGGGTGACCCAGATACGGAGAATCACACCGCCCCTGGGATTTGCAGTCGCTTAGGACGTGCGACGGGACGAAATTCAGGCCGGTAGCAGAAGAGCTAATTGATTATCTTCTGCCTTTCGGCATTGTCTAGGATGGGGCAAGCAACTTCGGGGCTTGGAGCAGGGGGGACAAGGTGCATTTCAGGGCACCTTGAGTTTCTGTCCAGAGGACAAGGACTGTTTTTGAAGAGGTGATGAAATTTACGAGTTCCTTTCCAGACCCAGAAAAACCCTTGGGTGTGCCCAGGCAGGCAGCACTGGTGGGTATAATTTCAGGGGGCTTTAGAGCCGTGTCTGGGGGTCCCTGCAGGGCAGTGACCCCAGAGCATTCTGAGAGTTCAGGGCGGCTTCTTGGTGCTTACACTCCGTGGTCAGCACTTGCCCTCCGAGCAGCACATCCCGCACTGGCCCCTCCCTCTGGCCCAGCCTCTGACGTCAGCGCGTCCTGGGGCTCGTCTCGGCCCGTGTGTCCTCGTCACCTTGCTGATCTCATCCGTCTCTGCGCCCGCGATGCGCTCCTGTATCCCTCCAGCCCAGACCTGTCTCTCCAGCTCCGGACTCCTCTCTCTGACTCTGCCTCAGCCCCCAGCTAGCACACCCGAGACCAGATTCCCCATCTCTCCACCACCCAGTGTCCTCCGGCAGCTCCGTGGAGGGCAGTGCCCAGGTGTGGTTGTCTACAGCCGAAACCCTGGAGCCATCCTTGACCTCACTCTGCCTTACGCCCATGCCTCATCCAATAGGATAATCTGATTAAATTAGTAGCTTTCATTGACATGTAAGGAATCCGGCTGCTTCTCACCACCTTCTCTGCTGCTCCGCGGTCCCGGCCACAGTCATCCTGCTCCCAGGCTGCTGAAGTAACCTCTGCAGACCAGACAGTAGCTACAGCAGCTCTTTCCGAATAGAACTGACCCATTTCTTCTGGGCTGTGCTAACTGCTATTGCTTCTGAAGAGTAAGATCTGGAAAGAGGAATTGAAAAAAGTGACTTTATGGTGGGGGCTTCCCAGGTGGTTCTCGTAAGACTCTGCCTGCAATACAGGAGACACCAGAGATGTGGGTTCAATCCCTGGATCAGGAAGATCCCCTGGAGAAGGGAATAGCAACCCACTCCAGTATTTTTGCCTGGAAGATCCCATAGGCAGAGGAACCTGGCGGGCTGCAGTCCATGGGGTTGCAAAGAGTTGGACACAACTGAGTACGCACACACTAACCCGACACAGCCCCCCTCAGCCAGGTGCTCGGAGATAACGTCCCCTCGAGGGAATGTGTGTGCCCCTGATGCTGTGTGACCTGGTGAGCCCGGCTCTCCACCTTGGGGGCCGCCCTCCCCAAAACCCATAACCACAGCCTGATCCGGGGAAAAGACATCGGACAAAACCACGGGGAGGGACTTTTCCACAAAACACCTGACCGGGATACCTCCAGACGGCCCAGGCCCTCAGAAACAAAGGACATCTGAAACCGTCACAGCCCAGAGGAGCCCCACGAGGTGTGGCGGCTAAATCCTGAATGGGATCCTGGAACCAGTGGGGCCAGGAGGGAAAGCCAGCGAAATCTGCACACGCGGTTAGTTCCCTGCGATGTGCCGGCCTGGCTCCTTAGTTGTGACAGATGTCCCGTAGGATGTGACACGGTGACCAGAGGAGGGGATTGGGGTAGATCAGAGCTCTCTGGTCTGTGTTTGCAACTTTTCTGTCTTCTGAAAGCAAGAGAGTTCCACAAAGATATCTACTTCTGCTTTACTGACTACGCGAAAGGCTTTGACCGTGTGGATCACAACAAACTGTGGAAAATTCTTAAGGAGATGGGAATACCAGGCCACCTGACCTGCCTCCTGAGAAATCTGTATGCAGATCAGGAAGCAACAGTTAGAACTGGACATGGAACTACAGACTGGTTCCAAATCAGGAAACGAGTACATCAAGGCTGTATATTGTCACCCTGCTTATTTAACTTATATGCAGAGTACATCATGAGAAACCCTGGGCTGGAGGAAGCACAAGCTGGAATCAAGATTGCCAGGAGAAATCAATAACCTCAGATATGCAGATGACACCACCCTTATGGCAGAAATCGAAGAAGAACTAAAAAGCCTCTTGATGAAAGTGAAAGAGGAGAGTGAAAAAGTTGGCTTAAAGCTCAACATTCAGAAAACTAAGATCATGGCATCTGGTCCCATCACTTCATGGCAAACAGATGGGGAAACAATGGAAACAATGACAGACTTTGTTTTGGGGGGCTCCAAAAACACTGCAGATGGTGACTGCAGCCTTGAAATTAAAAGACGCTTACTCCTTGGAAGAAAGAGTATGAGCAACCTAGACAACGTATTAAAAAGCAGAGACCTTACTTTGCCAACAAAGGTCTGTCTAGTCAAAGCTATGGTTTTTCCAGTAGTCATGTATGGATGTGAGAGTTGGACTTTAAAGAAAGCTGAGCGCCAAAGAATTGATGCTTTTGAACTGTGGTGTTAGAGAAGACTCTTGAGAGTCCTTTGGACAGCAAGGAGATCCAACCAGTCCATCCTAAAGGAAATCAGTCCTGAATATTCATTGGAAGTACTGATGCTGAAGCTGAAACTCCAGTACTTTGGCCACCTGATGTGAAGAACTGAGTCATTTGAAAAGACCCTGATGCTGGGAAGGATTGATGCTGGTGGGAGGAGAAGGGGAGATGGTTGGATGGCATCACTGACTCGATGGACATGAGTTTGAGTAAACTCTGGGAGCTGGTAATGGATAGGGAGACCTGGCATGCTGCAGTCCATGGGGGTCACAGAGTTGGACACGACTGAGCGACTGAACTGAACTGAGACTGTCCTAGGGACTTCCCTGGTGGTTCAGTAACTAAGACTCGATCCCTGGTCAGAGAGCTAGGTCCCATATGCTGCAACTAAAGATCCCGAGTGCCACAGCTTAAAAAAAAAACAAAAAAGCACACACACAAAAAACCCTGAACAACAACAACAAAAAACTGTTCTGTTATAAAATATCATTTAAAAAAAGAAGAAAAAGATAGGCATCAGAGCCTCTACGTCTGCTCAGAAGCCAGCAGTGTCCTAACGTGGCTTCTGAGACCCTGCAGCGGGCCATCTCCTTCTTTTTTGACCCCCCCGCACCCCAGGTTCTCTTCCCCAGCTGCAGCCAGATGACTGCCGTTCTCCTGACATGCGCCGTGCAGCCCCCTGGAGAACCTTTGAATCAGTGGGTCTGGCTGCCCTGAGCATTCCTCCCCCAGGAGAGCTGTTTGGTCCTTATCCTTAGGGTCTGCTCAGGCCTCACCTCCTCAGTGGGGTCTAGCCAACGGTGACCTACCCCCGGCATCTGCTGTCCACACCCCAGACCTCCCCTCCCTGCCTGACACCCTTCTCTCTTCACGTCGTGTGTCGCCTTCTGACACATCGAATCACTTAGCTGTTTCTTGTGTATATTGTTCACTGTCACCCCTGTCGTCAGAGTCACCTCCCCAAGGGCAGGGACCTGGGTCTTAACGCACGTGGGTGAATCTAATGCCCAGAACAGTGCCTCGTCTGCGGTAGGCACTGGACGCATACGTGTCTTTGAATGAATGGATGAGTGAGGACCTGGGCAGGTGACAGTTAAGGTAGCCGACAGTGGACCAGCTGCTTAGAGCCGGAGCCTCCGGTACCCTCCCGCCCAGCACTGCCTCCTGGCTTGGGCTTGTCCACGGCAAGACCGTCCTGGCGGGGAGAACTCCTCTCCTCCGTCTTCGAGATCTAGAGCCTTCCACAAAGCACTCGCGATCACTCCTTGTCCACACCTCTCATCTGGCACTTGAGTCAGTAGTTTCCTCTCAGGGACACATCTCATCTCCCAGAGGACGTGGGATGAGAGGCCACTCCTGGGAAGGGTGTTCAATGAGTCAGGGGTGAAGGGATGGTCCCCTGTCACTGTCTAGCCTCAGGCTCTGGTCAGAGCCTTGAATATTGGAGACCCTCACGGATGCCAGCTATTGGGCCGTTGCAATGCTTCCGGTCCTGGCAACGTGGAAAGTTGTCTTTCACTGTCCATCTGGGACCCCACAGGGGCTTCCCAGGTGGCACAGTGGTGAAGAATCCACCTGCCGTGCAGGAGGTGTGGGTTCGATCCCCGGGTTGGGACGATCCCTTGGAGCAGGAAATGGCAACCCATTCCCGTATCCTTGCCTGGAGAATCCCATGGACAGAGGAGCCTGGCGGGCCATAGTCCACGGAGTCGCAGAAGAGTTGAACGCGACTGAATGACTAAACAGCTGGGACCCCCTCTGTTGGACTTGGCCTTGGGAAGCTTCTCCGTGTCCTGGTCTTCGCCCAGCTCCTTCCTAGGCCCTCGGCCTGAGTGCCTCCAGAATGAAAAGTACCAGTTTCCACAAGTAAGAGAATCAATTGCCCTGTCTTTGATTTTTTCCTTTCCCCTCCCTGTCCTCCAGACTGAAAATCTGGATTCCCCCCTGGATTTAGAGGGTGGCGTTCCAAAAGGAAATGAACTCTGGCGTGAGCCAAACTGGGGCTGGGAACCTAATGTGACCGTTTACCAGCCACGTCACGTCGCTCAATTTACAAAACCTCACTGAGCCTCGTCCGCAAAATGGAAACAGCCCGCCCCGCCTGCAGAGGCTGGCGTAAGGGCTTAGAGATGATACATGGAAAAGAGCGGAGGACCTGGAGCGCGGCAGGCCCCGAAGAGCTGGAAGCCACCCTCGCCCCCCTGCCACGCCCCACGAGCTGCTGCCTCTGCTGGCTTCCCAGACCCCTCCCACTGCCTCTGAGTGCACAGTCCTTCGTCCCGAGTCCATCCGTGGGGAGTCAAGGCGTGAAGCAAAGCAGGAATAAGAAACAAGCATGACGCCCCCTGCCCTGAGTGCCCCACAAATGAAGAGGATGTTTGCAAAGGACAACCAACACAGCCCCGTCGCGCTAGTTAGATCTCATCGGCACTCCGACAAGACCCCCGCGTTTTCTTTGGTGCGAGTGGGTGGGTTTTTTCTCTTCTTTATCCTTAAACATCAGGAAGGAACACAGCAGACTCCGCACTTCTGTGTGGCCTCCCTGGGTTGGTGGGGAAGCAGGGTGGGTGTCAGCTTTCTCAGACGTGGCTGATCCCGGGAGACTGAGTCTGTACATGCGGAGATCTGTAAGTCACTCAACAAACACGTGGCGCATCTGTCGTGTGACCAGCCCGCCCGGAGGGACGGGTGATGTGCCCGTGGATGCCACCTGTAAGCACAGGCTCAGACTGGGGGGCAGCGAGGGATGTGGGCAAATGCAGATGGTATCAGCAAGAAGGCTTGGCAAGAAGGGGCAGGAGCAGGCAAGAGAAACTAAGATGCAAGCGATTCGGCAGGTGTGTGCTCAGGGGAGGGACCCAGCAGACAGAGAGGAAAAAGGATGCAGGTGCAGATGCTGGGGGCACCTGAGCAGGCGAGGAGGGCGGGCTCCAGGAGCAGGTGGAGGGCCTGGCCTTGACCCCAGGAAACACAGGAGCGGGAGGAGGAGGGCTAGCAGTCAAGGGAGTCTTGCCCCCCACCCCTACCCCTCCTTAAACCTTCCCAGTCACGGTTGCCTCTGACCTCATGTTGCCAAACCCAGCAGACCCTTCAGTGACTTTGGCCTCTAGCCCATCGTTGCAATGGCCACCTCTCCCTTCTTCTTGGCTTCCTGGAGTCTGGCTGCCTCTCTGACTTTCCTTCCCAGGCCCATTTTGGGCCTCCTCCTCCTGCCATGGCCCCTTAGATGTCCCCTGAATGGGGGTGTTGGCCAGTGTTCCATGCCCCCACCCCACCCCCATGGTTCATTTGCCAGCACTGTGCCAACTGCATCATTCCTCACAGATTCTCCCAAGATGTCTGTGATGAGCCCCAGACAGCCTGGACGTATCTGTTTGAGTGTCTCTCGCCCTTAGCAGCACCCCCCAAACGGAGCCCCCAAGGTTCTACACCCACGTGCCTGCTGTCCCCAAGAGAGACCCACCTGTCACCCAGCAGCTTAGACCTGGCACAGTCCCTGCTCTCTTGATTCCCCTGGCCACTCCCTTTGAATAGCTCAGCGAGGCCTGCCTAGCCTGGAATTTTGCAAAGACCTCCCGGCTGTCCCCAGCCCGCAGCCCCGGGTCTCCATGGGGTAGGAAGAGAGGTGTCCGTGGGAATCCCACAGCAGCCTCTTGGTCCTTCCAGCCCACCGCCCACTGGGCTCTCGGGGGGCTGGGTGCTGTGGGGATGCTGTGTGTCGGGGGTCAGTGACTCCCCCGGGCAGTCCCCTTTCCCAGGCCCTGTGTGAGCTCTGTCCCCCTGGGAGTGGTGCCGAAGGATGTGGCGAAGGTGGAGCGCCGGCTCCGACAGGGCGTCCGTCTCTGAGTTGACTTTTCCGCCCTCCCGGGAACACGGGCTGCCCGCCATGCCGGCAGGCCCCCTGCACGGGCTGAATGGGGCTCTGTTCCCGAGCGGCCGTCAAGGGCAGCCTGAGACGGAGCGTGTGTGAGCATGTTCTTTCCGAGGACCCCCACCTGGAAACCACTCCCAGCCCCGCCCTGGAAATAAACACTGCCGTGGCCAGGAGCTGGCCGGGCCGGGCGCTCCCTCTGTGTGGCATCGCGGGGGACCCGCTGCCCACCAGGCCCTGGGCTCTGAGACAGCCCCTGTCCTCCTGCCAATGACGCCACCCGTGTGTTGCTGGGCCTCCCATCTGGACCCCACCCTCCTCTTTGACGCCTCTCTCCTGGGGCGCCTGTGAAAAGGAGTCACAGTGTGATTGCTGGCTCTGTTTTCCCAGGAAGTGGCCCAAGTGGGGAGTGTCGTCAGAGGATCCAGATATGCCAGGGCCTGTGTGAGTAGGAACCAGACAGACCTGGGTTGGAATCCCCACAGCTTACAAGCTGTGTGACCTCTGGCAACTTCCTTAACCTCTCTGGGCCTTGGTTTCCTCTTCTTTAAAGTACGGCTGATACTTCTCTAATAGGGAAATTTCAAGGAGCAGAGATAGTGACCTCATGTCTGAAGAGTCCCTAGCACAGAACTATGAAACACCAGTGGCTGCTGCTCTGATTACAGATTCTGGGTAAGCACGGGAGTGGGGTGGGGGGGCCCCGAGGACCCAACCTCCCAGGCACTCTGGGAAGGCAGTCCAGCCTGGGGTGGCATCACGGGGACCCAGGGCATTGGCCGTCTTCGGCCCCAGAGGTGGCTGTGTTTCAGAGAAGAAGAGTCATTTTCCGTCTCATCAGTGCAGTAGGAGTTCGGAGTATTTTAGAGTCTTCTAGGGGACGATTGGCTTGCCACGTGGCTCAGATGGTAAAGAATCCAAGTGCCAACGCAGGAGACGCAGGTTTGATCCCTGGGTCGGGAAGATCCCCTGGAGAAGGGAACGGCAACCCACTCCGGTATTCTTGCCTGGGGAATCCCATGAACAGAGGAGCCTGGTCAGACATGACTTAGCGACTAAACAACAAGGGGCAGAGGGACCCACACTCCAGGACAGAGTCCTCCAGCACAAGGGGCCCAGCCTCTGCCTGGACACTCCCTCCGACAGGAAGCTTCTCCCTCACCAGGCAAGGCCCCTAGATGCCTGGCAGAATGGTCCCCCCTCTCCTGGGATGCAGAACCCTAATTCCATCAACTGCTACTCCCCCAAAAGGGGAGCCCTCCACGGGCAGGGCCTGGGCTCTCTTTGTCTCTGCGCCCACCCTGGCCAGCACACGGCGGTCTCAGGGAGGGTGACTTACCCCAAGGACATGTGGCAATGTCTCCCGACAACTTTGGGTGTCCCGACTTGGGAGGGTGTGGATCCTCCTGGCTCCTAGTGGGTAGAGGCCAAGGAAGCAGAGAACAGACCCCCGTGATGAAGAAAGACCTGGCCCACACCGTCCGTTGTGCTGAGGGTGAGAAACTCTGCCTTAAACCAACATCCGTCTTTGAGAGCCATGCCCAGACCTGAACACAGACCGACTTGTGTGGGTTTCCTGGGATTTAAAAGACTGAAAATGGGAAAAAAGTCATCCAGCTTCATTTCCAGCTGGCATCCAAAAGGAGAATTTTGCAAAGGAACTCCATAAAAAGTGCTTAGAGTTTGTTGTTGTTTTCCCTTCTTCCTCTGTATTCAGTTATTAGCCTCTACTGGGCATGAGCTGGAAAGTCACAGATGCCGGGTGAGAGACCAGGTCTCCTGCGGAGGCTGTGTTTCAGGGCTGTTCGTGGAGCTGGGGATGCTGTGGAAGAAGCTGGTCCCTGCCCTTCCGATGCTCAGGCCGCCCAGCCCCGGGTGTCTCTTCACGGCGTGGCTGCAGTCTGGGGCTGTGTTCCTTCTCTGGGACTCACAGAGGGATTCTTGGGGGCGGAGGGCTGGAAACTCCAGGCTCAGCGTGGTCCCCGCTCCGTACCTGTGACCTTAGCGTGAACCACTCCAACTTCCGGTTCTGTTTCCCAAACCTGCCTGTATCAGTCAGGATTCTCCAAAGAAATGGAAGCAAGAGACCATATGAAGATATTTATGATCAAACCAGTCAATCCTAAAGGAAATCAACCCTGAATACTCATTGGAAGGACTGATGCTGAAGCTCTAGTACTTTGGCCACCTGATAAAAAGAGCTGACTCATTGGAAAAGACCCTGATGCTAAGAAAGAAGGAAGGCAAAAGGAGAAGGGGGCAGCAGAACATGAGATGGTTGGATGGCATCACTGACTCAGTGGACGTGAATTTGAGAAAAATCGGGGACTTAGCAGAGGGCAGAGGAGCCTGGCAGGCTACAGCCCATGGGGTTGCAAAGAGTCAGACTCGGCTTAGCAACTGAACAAATGTAGAGATATTTAGAAAGAGGTTTATGTGACGATTTGTCTCATTGTTATTATGGAAGCTGAGAAATCCTGCAAGCTGCCATCCACAGCCTGCAGACCTGGGAATGCCCGTGGGGGTATTCTAGTCCAGGGGAACCTGGGGCTCAGTCGGGTATGTCAAGGTCAAGTCCAGAGGCCTGAGAACCGTGAGTCTGAGAAAGGAACAGGAGAAAATGGACGATCCAGCTCAACCACGGGCTCTACCCTTCCCCCATCTTTTTGGCTCTTAGGGTCCTCCATAGAGCAGTCCCTGCCCACCCATATGGGCTAGGGCCCTATGCTTCGCCAATTCAAAGACTAATCTCTTCCAGAAGCAGCCTCACAGGCACACCAGCAATGACCTTCCACTGTCCATCTGGGCACCTCTTAGCCCAGCCAAGTGGCCACAACACTGCCCATCACACTGCCCAGCCCACCGCCCATCGGGTGAGGTCCCTGTGTCCGCCACCACTGTGGTGGTGTTCAGCTGCTAAGCTGAGTCTGACTCCTTGCGATCCCGTGGACTACAGGGCTCCAAGCTCTTCTGTCCTCCACCGTCTCCCAGAGCTTGCTCAAGCTCGTGTCCATTGAGTGGGTGATGCCATCCAACGTCTCATCCTCTGCCATCCCCTTCTCCTCTTGCCTTCGGTCTTCCCCACCACCAGGGTCTTTTCCAGTGAGTCAGCTCTTCACATCAGGTGGCCGAAGGACTCAGCTTCAGCTTCAGCCTCCGTGCTTCCAGTGAATATTCAGGGTTGATTTCCTTTAGGATTGAGAGCACCACAGACTGGCCAACTGAAACCAGCTCAGGAGGCCAGAATCAAGCTGTTGGCAAGGCTGATTCCTTCTGGAAGCCCTGGGGAGAAGCCTTTCCTTGCGTCCCCAGCAGTCCTGGGCTGGTAGCCGCATCGCTCCGGCCTCTGCCTCCATGGCCACATGGCCGTCTTCCCTGAATCTGTGCCTCTACCACCTTCCCTCTGGGTGTGTCTCCATGTCCAGATTTCCTTCTTTTTAGAAGGGCACCACGATTGGACTGGTTTGCGCCTTGATCCAGGGAGAAAGTGAAAGTCGCTCAGTCGTGTCCGACTCTTTGCGACCCCATGAACTGTGGGGACCCCATGGGATTCTTCAGGCTAGAATATCAGAGTGGGTAGCCTTTCCCTCCTCCAGGGGATCTTCCCAACCCAGGGATCGAACCCAGGTCTCCGCATTGCAGGCAGAGTCTTTCCCAGCTGAGCCGCAATGATCCAGGGTGTCTTCATCCTAACTTGATTACGGAGGCAGCAACGCTGCTTCCAAATAAGGCCGCATTCTGAGCTTCTGATGAGCAAGGCTTTGGGGGACCCTGTCTAGCACCGTACCCCCCCTCAAGAGGTCGATGCGGTTAAACCCAGCTCATTGCTAAGGGTGCGGGGACTGGATGGGTCCTGTGGGCACCTGCCCCCAGGCCCTGGCCCCTGTTCCCTGGTGGACCAGTCCTGCTTGGGCGGAGGTTGGAGCGCACGGTAGCGAGCACCCCCAGGCTACTGGATCTGAGCTTCTCCAAGGACAGGGGAAGAGCACGCGGGCAGGGGGTGGGGTGGGACTGGCGGCCACGGGCGGAGAGGGCCTGCGTGTTTTCACAACAGCAAATGCCTCTTGATGGACCGCGGTTTGCGCGGGGACTTGATGCCAGATGCAGTTGGGTGCATCGATTAGACGGCCACAAAGCCCTGTCACGGAGCAGGAGGGGGGCTGGCTGGGGCTGCCTGATGACCGGTCCCCAAGCTGTCCCAGGCATGCCCGGGGTCACTCGGGGAGTCAGAGGCCGAGTGACCAGAGCCAGGCGGGAGGGGGAGAGGGGTGGCTCTGACCCTGGGCCTCCCCAGGCCCTCCCTCCCCTGGACCGGCAGCGCCTGGGAGGCCTGTGGGGAAAGCGGCCCATTTTTAATGAGCAAATTACTGTCCTTGTTAACAGCACGAACAGGCCTTTGAGGGATCAAGGGAACCAGGGCTTGGGAAACAGCCACTAATTTCATGAAGCGGATGCGTTCCAGATGCGGCCTCTGGCCCAGCAGGCAGCCGCCTTGGCCTCCTAGAGGGGAACCCAGAGCTCCCGGCCTGGAGGGAAGGCGAGAGGTAGGGGGCTGCGACAGTGAGGGGGGGTCGGGCTGCCCAAGGCTCAGGCCGAGTGGCACTGGCCTCCTTCCCCTCCCAGTGTAGGGGCCCTCTCGGAGAAGCTCGGGGGTCTCCACATGCTGCTGGGTGTCCGTGTAGCAGTCTCTGCGGAAACACGTGACGGAGGGTGGCTGTGAATGCAGTGTCGCTTTTCAGTGGGTATTTACCTTATTAATCACAGCAGCAGCTTCTCGCTCTTGACAGACGGCCACAGGTGTGTGAGATGCATTGATGGCATTGGTGAGCAGGGCGTGGGGTGTGCTGTCCGGAACCCCATGTTGGGGACCACTGGCTTGGCTCTCTGGGTCCCAGAAGCAGGCTGGGCTTGCTCAAGGGCCGTGGGGAGGCCTCTGATTTTATCCTGAGTCCTGGGAAGGCAAGGATGGTTCAGGATGGGAGAGCGCATCTGAGCTCTGTGAGAGGGAAAAAAGTGGATCATGCATTTGCCCCTCTCCTCCGCCTCTTTCCTTTCTCCCTCTGTCTCTCATCTCCACCCCGCCTTCCATACACGCGTGTTAAATGTTACTGGGGATTCATAGAGGGGCAGGCCCCCTCTCAGCCTTCCAGAAGCTCCTGACTTCAACTGGAGAAGCCGAAAGCAGGGGAGGTGGGACTTCCTGGTGGTCCAGTGGTTAAGATTCCTCTCCTTCCAATGCAGGGGACGCGGGTTCGGTCCCTGGTCAGGGCACTGAGGTCCCATATGCTGCCGGGCAGCTCAGCCTGTGCACCACAGCAAGCGAAGTCCACACACCCCAGCAAAGACCCGGTGCAGCCAAAATTTAACAAGCGGGGGAGTGGGTGCCTTCAGGGTGGGGGTTCCATTTCCCACTTGCCCCTTAACCTGCAAGGTCTATTTTCAGTGGTCTTATCTACTGGGGATCTATTTAAAATTTCACTTGAGAGTTCACCACGTTTGAAAAAAGAGGCTGACGCCTGTGATGCTGAATCCACGCATTGTTGTGAAAGTGTTAAGGGGAGGCCCTAGAGGTGCTTATGGGCTTCCCAGAGGACTCTGCCTGCCAACGCAGGAGACGCAGTCTCGCAGTTTCGATCCCTGGGTTGGGAAGATCCCCTGGAGGAGGAAATGGCAACCCACTCCAGTATTCTTGCCTGGGAAACCCCATGGACAAAGGAGCCTGGTGGGCTACAGTCCATGGGGTTGCAAAGAGTCCGACAGGACTGAGCGCGCGTGCATGCACGCACACGCACACTCCCCCGGGGGCTCAGAGTTGGTGGCAGGCCCAGGCCGGCACCCACGCCCACTCCTCTCCTCGTGACGTGTCCAGGCCCCTCCCCTCTTCCTGCGTGGGTGGCACAGACCGGAGGCTTGGGGGCTGGCCTGGGAGGGGGCCTCTGCTCCCGGGAGGAGGGTCGAGTCCCTGGCAAAGGCAGAGGCCATCGATCCACGTTCAGCTGAGAGCTTCACACTTAACTTGCAGCTTCTTTGCTGGGAGGGTCATTTACTGACAATTACGGCTTTAAAGTGGGTCCAGTTTAGCAAGTGGTTTCTATAAAGAGCAGAGCCGGGTCCCCAGGGAGCGAGAGCCGGGCAGAGGCAGGGAGCCGAGGAGGACAGGCGCTCTCTGTGTTATGGATTTTATCGAGTCGTAAACAAGGCTGGACAGAAACAATTAAAACCAGCTCGCGCACGGGGCTGCCTGGGCCCTCCGGCTGTCAGGGAGGCCTCGCCCACCAGCACGATGTCCCTGGCCGAGTGGCCTGACCCAGGAGGGCAGGGGGTGGGTGCTGGGGCTGGCCCCTGACCCCGTCCCCCAGCCTCAGCAGCTGCCGCTGAGCCCTCATTGACCCTTACACACATATGTGCTCAGTCGGTTCCCAAATAGTGATGGGCAGACGGCTTGCAAGTTGGTGGTGACTGGCATTGGGGAAGGGGGACTCCCCGGCACCTCCCCCTGGGGAGACGTGTTGAGTAAAGGCCTGGACTCGGGGCACCTGTGAGCACCTCTTCATTTCGGCCACCAGCTGACCCCGTGACCTCAGCACAGTGACCCAAGCCCACTGAGCCTCTATTTTCTCATGTGTTGAAACTGAGAAGGAGATTTACCCCACAGGGGTAGCCCAGAATCAAAACAATACGCACAAATTACAAGGGGAACACTCCAGTGAATATGTAGAGATTCCCAGCACAATCGGCACAGATACATAGAGAGAAGGTAGACCTGTATATGGGCTTCACAGATGGCACCAGTGGTAAAGAATCCATCTGCCAATGCAGGAGACGCAAGAGATGTGGGTTCGACCCTGGGTTGGGAAGACCCCCTGGAGGAGGAAATGGCTACCCACTCAAGTATTTCTTGCCTGGAGAATCCCATGTACAGAGGAACCTGGTAGGCTATAGCCCATGGGGTTGCAAAGAGTCAGACATGACTGAGCAACTCAGCCCACACACACAGACCTTTACATAACGTACATTTATTGTCACCAGTACACGGCTATCATTGGATGGGGCTTGAGAGCCAGGATGAATGGCGTGGCCTGTGATGTCCATGGTTCCAGGGATTCTGTGCCTTCTCCATGCCAGCCAGTTCCATACATCATCCCAAAAAGTCCCGTAAGCAAATATTACGTGCCCCTGTTTTACAGAACTGAGATCTCAGACGTGAAATACCTTGCCCACAAAAGTTGTAAATAGCTAGGCTGAGACTGGCCAGTGGGCCTCCTGAATCCCAACCCAGAAATCTTGCAGCATCAGGCTCCCCTCTTCCGCCCGGTCCGTTCCTCCTGAGTCAGCAGTGGGCGTGGCCAGAGGCCCGTGCCAGGCAGGGAGGTCCAGGGTGGCCAGAGTCGGGGGAGTCTTCCCCCTGCAGCCCTGGGCAGGCAGGCAAGAGCAGAAGGCATTCAAAAGTCAGGAGTGTTCAAGGTAGAGGAAGCTCAGGTGAGCGGAGGGGCAGCCTGGCTACTGGCAGGCGTGGGCACAGGAGAGCTGAGTCCAGCTGTGCTGGGCCAGGTGTGGACCAAGTACCTAACAGAGGCAGGAGACGGTCCCTGGGCTTCCAGCTGCCCACCAGGGCCCCGGAGGAAGTGGTCAGGGCCCCCGCTGCGTTCCTGGGCTGGGGATGGAGGGAGGCAGACGGCGGCCTCTGATGCCAAGGTCGCCTCTCTCACTCCACCCCGCTCATCTCCCTCTTCTGCTGAGCCGCTGCCAGGCGATGACGGGGAGCCGTCCCCGGGGGCCTGCCACGGGGAGGATGTGGAGGCCGAGGGCCAATCAGAGTAGCGGCAGGAAGGTCAGTGGAGGCTGGCACCCGCCCCTGCCCTTGTCCCCCACCCCTGTCCTTGCTCATCGCCTATGGGGGCAAAGCCATCAGAGTCGGGGTGGCCTCACTTGAGTGTTGAGAGCTGCTGGGAGGGGAGGTGGCCGCGGGCTCCGGACCCTGCACTGCATGAACCAGACCCTCCATCAGCCAGCCGGCACCCACAGAGAGATGGAATAGACAAATGTGCACAGATACAAGCAGCTCATCTGGATAGGGAGATAACCTCACTTCCTGTTCCTGTCCACCCATTTTGCAGATAAGGAAACTGAGGCTTACAAGGTTGAGGGAAGTGACCTGTCCCAGGTCTCTAGGCCGGGTGTGGAATGCCATTGAACTTCCAAAACACACCCTGCAACCTCTCCAGGTCACCCAGCTAGGAGTCAGAGTAAGGATGGGACCCAGACACTCCCAACCCCATGCTGATCCCAGATCACGCTGTCAGGCTGCCCAGGCCTCCACGTCACCCCCCGCCCCCCCCCACCCCCCCGTCATGGGCCCTGGCTCTGGCCCCCTTGGTGCTCCAGATTGCTCTGTGGGTCCATTCCAGAGCCTCCCAGGACCCCTATCTTGCAAACCTCCCACTGCCTCCAGCCAGGCCGCCCAACATTGCATATGTGCCCAGAACAGGCCAAGCATGTCAGGACAGGCAGTGGGTGGGGGGGAGGCATGCCTGGGACGTGAAGCTGGGAGGCCCTCCGGGTCATGGGCTCCTTCCCCCCCGCCCTGCCCCCAAAGGTCGGCATCTCTGATTTCTGCAATATTGTGTCTCAAGGGTTTCCTGGTCAGCACGCCCGGACCGTGTTCGTGACGCCCTCAGGCTGCTTGGCAGCAGGACTGGGACAGGATGGGGCCTGCTCCTCCCCCGACAGCCCGCTCGGCTCCCTAGCCCATTGCTGCCCTCCTGGCCGCCCCCCTGCATTCCGGGAGGACAGGCCCTGGCCGGGGCCTGGGAAGGGGCAGGGAGGGTGGTGGGCCAGGTCAGGCCTGCACGGACACTGCCCCCACCCAGACCCTCCCCAGAATGCCTCTGATCCCCCACCAGTGGCAGCTCCCGCTTCTAGCCCATCCCTGGGGCTGTGGGGAGCAGCTGGGGCCATCTGGGGCTGGCCCGGGCCCCAGGCCGCGTTCCCAGGACCCCGCACCTCATCAGGAAGCAGCTTGCGGTGCCGGCCACCCCGCTGAGCCTCTCGAGGCTGCCCGGGCCGTGTCCTTGTGTGGCCCGTCACACACGGGGCTGAGGGCCACACGTGCAGCCGCTGACACAGGGCGGCCGTTTCTGGGCCCTGTTCCCCGCTCCCAGGAGCCTCGGGGGGGCTCTGATGCCATGCCCGAGGGTCCTCTGGGCTCACCCTCCATCTGGAGCCAGAGGGCAGGAGAATCACAGGGCACAGGGCGTGGTACACTGCCGCCCATCGGGCCCGCGGCGCCTGCCTCCTGTCCCACACACACCTTCTGCTGTCTGCTTTTCGTGTCTGACAGTCACACGGCCGGGGCGTCTCGTTCAGGCTGCAGCCACGACCACCCTCAGCCCCCTGACACTCGCACATTCCTTCCTGTGCCCAAGGCCGCTTCCCGCACACTCAGCGCACCGCCTTCTAGCCCCCTTGGCACAAGCGCAGGTGCGTCCTCCCCGCTCTTCTGCATCGCCGCTCCTCTCAGGCCCCATCCTCCTCCCACAGCTTCATTCATTCAGCAAACACTCACTGAACACCCACCAGATCCTAGGCTCTATTCCGGGAGCTGAGGATCCCGTTGGTCGTAGAAAAAAAAAAAGTAACAGGCAAACCTCTTTGCTCTTGTGGCATTTACCTTCTGATCGGGAGATAACCAACAGGATAGATAATTTTTTTATTTTTTTTTTTAGTTAAAACAGCAGAATTTTATTATCTTATAATTCTGGTGGTTAGAAAGATGACACAGTTCTTGCTGAGTAAAATCGAGGTGTCGGGGGACTGTGTTCCTTTTAGAGCCTGTGGGGAGAATTCTGTTTTCTTGCCCTTTTTCAGCTTCTAGAGGCTTCTTGCATCTCTGTTGTACACCTGAAACTAATACGATATAAATCAACTCTAATCAAATGAGAGAAAGTGCATTGAGACAACATTTTCAGTATAACAGCAAAGAAATTAGAATTCTAAAGTGGTCAGTATTTTAAGTAATAAGAAGTTCTTATATTTTTGAGACAATCTTACATGTACAGTGGTAGGATGCTGAAATATATTGATGTGGCCCACCTATACCCCTGACACCCCTCCTCCTGGGACCTCAGATGGAAGACAAAGTAACATAAGTTGAAACATAGGAGGATAAGTAAAGTTTGTAGGTATTAGATGTAGGTTTGTAGGTATAGATGATGAGTTCCTGTGGTGGGGGAGGAGGGGGATAAAGCAGAAGGGAAGAGTGGACCTTTAAGGTGTGGGGGGGCACCCTCAAGGCGTCTGATCTAGGGCAGCGTAACGACATGCGGCTCAGGCCCTCTGGTGCCGGCCAGCAAGGCCACACTCCAGCCAGAGGTGCTTGGGCATCGGGCAGTGGTCCAGTGTCTGACCTCCTTCTGGAGCCCACAGATCCACACCAGTTCTGCCTGCTCCCTGGCCAGCGTTCAGCCTCAGAGGCTGGCGAGGCTGGACAATCCACGGCTGGTACCCAGAAGTTGGGTTAGGGTTGGGGGAAAGGGAGGTGATTAGGTTTAGGGAGATGGTTTTTGAGATGGCAATAAAAGCAGGGAGGCCTGGATTGGGATCTGAAACTCATCACTGATTAACCTTGAGTTACAGGGTCATTTCCTTACCCTCTAAGCCTCTGCTTCTCCTTCTGTTCAATGGGTGCGCTGCTACCTACCTCATAAATTCCCCGTGGAGGTTAAAGGAAATTAAAGCAAGTCTACACTGTGCTCCAAGATGGAAGGACATTGAGACGGGCCCCGGGTGGGTAAGGGAGGTGACAGGGACGCATTAAGAAGAGGTCTGGGACTTCTCTGGTGGTCCAGCGGTAAAGAATCTGCCTGCCAACGCAGGGGACACGGGTTCGGTCCTTGGTCTGGGAACTAAGATTCCACATGCTGCGGGGCAACTGAGCGTGTGCACCCCAATAAGAGAAGCCACTGCAGTGAGAAGCCCACACCCCGAAATTAGAGAGTGGCCCCCTCTCAACTGCAACTAGAGAAAGTCCGTGTGCGGCACTGAAGTCCCAGCGCAGCCAAAAATAAATAAATACATTAATTAATTAAAAGAAGAGGGCTGAGGAGCCAGGGCCGGCTCCAAGCCCCCTCTGCGTGCCGCTTCGCCCTGTCCAGCCCGGGAAGAGGGGCAAGGAGAGGGGAGGTCAGGATTGGAAACCAGCTCTCGTCACGAGCCCAGGCCCCCAAGTTGTGTGATAGCCACTTCCCGCCTGTGTCTCTTGGAAGCCTTCTGCCTAATCCAGTTAACACCTCCTGTGATCCGATTACTGCGTGTAAGAAACCCCAGATCTGATCAGAGGCATCACGTGGGTGGCATAGGTTGACTGGGGGGGCACTGCAGAGAAGAGGTCCAACTGCGGCTGCCATCTGCCCCTCCCCGGTCTTCGGTCCTGCCAAGCTGGGCATCCCGACTCTGGCAGGCCTGGGAGGTGCTGGGGAGCAGGGGTCCCGGAGCAACCACCATCCTCCCCGGGTGCCTGAAAAGCAGATGCCGTCCAGCCCCCTGTAACCCCTTGGCACTGGAGGGGAAGTCTTCTCCTCCCCCTGACCCACCAGCCTCGGCCCCTTGGGTGGAGCTTGCCTGCTTCCTGAGGAGGAAAGTTGCAATTGGCCACAAGCATGGCCGGGGGCTGGGGCACTTTGGAGAGGGAGATGTTTGGGGCCCTGCCCTCGTGGGTGCTCCTGCAGGCTGCACAGGGCCCCGCAGAGCCCCACCTGCGTCCCAGGTGACACGCGCCTGGCCGAGGACAGGCTGGGGCCTCCCACCTGCTGACCTGCAGGAGGCGCCCATTCTGTGCCCTGGGGAGGGGGAGGCCAGGAGAGGGCCCGGTCGTGCAGGACGCCGGGATCCTGAGAGCCCAGGGAAGCCCACCTGAAGGGCCTCTCACCGTCCACCCTAGAATGAGCAGGCTGCGCAGCGGGGCTCCAAGCCCCCTTCCCACTTCGGCTTTGCAGGGCCGAATCACCGTTCAGTGGACACTGCCGCCCCCACCCTGCCCGTGTGCTGCAAACACTGTTCCTGCGAGCAGAGCTTTCTAACACCTGGAAATACGGGGGAAAGGCCTTGCAGACAGGCCGCGAGTCTGTGACCCTTCATTCTGCTCCTTCCCCCAGGCGCGTGGTGTCATGCGGGGCACACGGCAGGCCCTCTTTCTGGAGGGGGACAAGCCGGAAGCCAGCAGGGCGTGCCTGCCCGTCTGGTCAGCCTTTCTTCCTTACTTGTGCATCCCCGGTGAGCCGCCCTCACCCTCGGTCCGGCCGCCCCGCCCTGCCCGCTACACCCTTCTTCCCTCCGGAGCTCCGCTCCAGGCGTGCCCTGGTTAGACTCCAGACAGCCGCAGTTCTGCAGGCGGGCTAACCAGGCAGGATGCTGGCAGAGACAGATGGCTGGAGGTGTTAATAGGGGTCTGGAGACAGCGGGAGGGCACCGTCGCATCTCCACGAGCTGGCCTGCCTGAAACATAAAAAAGCCACCGTCTCTCTCCCTCCACTGCCCCCTCTTCAGATGGGGTCTGACCCCATTTTGATCATCTTTATTTTTATTATCCCGATAAAACCTGCTCTTACACATTCCAACTGTGCAGGTATAATCCTGCCGGCACGGCCTCCCAGGTGGTTCAGTGGTAAAGACTCTGCCTGCCAGCGCAGGAGACACGGGTTCCATCCCTGGGTTGGGAAGATCCCTGGAGAAGGAAATGGCCACCCACTCCAGTATTCTTGCCTGGGAAATCTCGTTGTCAGAGGAGCCTGGCGGGCTACAGTCCAGGGGGTCACAGAGAGTCGGACGTGACTTGGCCACTGAACAGTGGCAGCAATGTTCTTGGCGGCAGGTACCAGTGAACAGCGTGTAGCCCCAGCCTCTGGTTCCGCCGTGAAGGGGACAGCACGGCCTTGATGGTTCTGAGCCGTACGTGGTGCTAAGGTCACGGAGGCGTGTCTGTGGGCTGCAGGACACAGTCCTTTTTTCTGGCTGTGGATTACTTTTCCCTTTTATGCTAAGGAGCTCTTGATGGGACATGCCACAGTTCCCTGAATGCATCCTTACTGACAGATCAGGCCCCTAGAATCATTAGGTTTTTAGTTAGAATGTGGCCATGGGAATCAACTTCCTCCTTTCCCAGGCAAGAAACCGAGACTGGCCGGTGAGTGGCGCCCGCCCTGTGTCCACAGAGGGGCCGAGTGTGCTGCTGGAGGCCTCCGATCTCCAGCTGGACAGCAACTGCTGTGGTCCCGGCCCCGCTTCGCTTTTTAGCACTTGGTACTTTTCACCCACAGGTTTTCCTGACGGCCGTGTGATTGCTGTCCTGCGGTCTGTCCCCGTGTCGCAGATGAGCAGTCCCAGCCGTGGTGGGGGGGCGGGGGGCCCAGGGGTGCAGTGCGCTCGTCCCCTGCCTAGGTCCTGCCCCCCTGGTATCTCCAGGTACAGAGGGTCCCAGCTGTGATACAGCATGCCCAGGTGAATGTAAATTTCAGACAAACAAGCACCCATCTCTTAGTGTAAGTTTGTCCCAAGTATCAGTCACACATGCTACATTTTCTGCAAGTTTCTTTTTATTTTTTCTTTTGGCCGTACCATGCTGCATGTGGGATCTTAGTTCCCCGACCAGGGATCGAACTCGTGCTCCCTGCAGTGGAAGCCCAGAATCCTAACCACTGGACCACCAGGGAAGTCCTCCTGTAGGTTTGGACTGTTGAAAACCCCAGCTCTAACAGTCCATGGGCTGGCATTTCACTGGGTGTCCTGTTAGAGACAGGGCTGGGTGCCCAGAAGAGGCGGCTCTGTCTCCTGAGGCACAATGCCCCAACCATCCCTAGTCCCCTGTGGACTCTCCTGACCTCAGAGGACCCCTGCCTTGCCCTCTGGATGTGACCCCCAGATCAGGAGCAGAAAGAACCAGCTGCTAGCAGGCAAGGAAACACCTAGCAAGGAGGGCAGGCGCGGGAAGGGTAGATTTGGCCAGGCCTCTGGCTCCTGGGAATTTTAGATCCTTCTTTTCTGAAGTTTTGGACTGTTGAGAATTCCAGGTCAAATGGCCCAGAGTCTGAAGGGGCAGAGTGAGCCATTCTCTACCACAGACAGGGGATGTTGAATCCTTGGCATGTGTCTTGTGGGACCCACAGGCCTTGGGGCATCTTCTCCGACCCAGGAAGTGGATGCTGGGACGGGGGTATCACTTGCCAGGGCTATCCGTTCTCACACATCCCTGGCAGCCTCCCACGGCTGCTCACGCCTGGATTCCACTAAGAGCCTCCAAGCTGACCGTTCTGATCTGGCCTTTCCTCTCCATCCATCGCACGGACAGCTGTCTCAGCCATCTTGCTAAATGTCCTCTTTCATCAAACGCCCTCCCTTTCTCAAAGGACCCCGCCGGTTCCCTGTTTCCTGTGGAGCCAAGATGCTGGCTCCAACTTTCAAGAGTCTGTAATTGGCAGCATCCTATCTGTGCACTTGGCTCCCCCCAGGCCCCTGGACGTTTGGAAGAGGCCACATTCCAGAGAGGAGCGAACGTGTTTGCAGACATTTGCTGCCAATAGCTGGCTGCTTTCTCTTTAAGGCTGTCCCCTTTCCAGCCCCTATTGAGTTCACCTGATTACAAGTGCAAGGACACAGACATAATTAGGTGCCAATGGCATTTAGCACCTCTGTGACACCTGCCGTGGCAATGGCTCTGCAGGGCTGCCCAGAGTGAACTGGCTGCTCTGCCCTGCTGGCTGGGGACGGTTCCGTTACAGCCCAGACACCTCAGGCCAGTGAGGTTCCAGTCTCCAGTGACCAGACAGAATTCAACCCTGTGTCAGGGCTGCCGGTGGGCTACAGTGCATGGGGTCACACAGGCTTGGACATGACTGAGCGACTCACACTTTCAGGGCTGATACAGGAACAGCACCACGAACAGAGCTGTTCCATGACTCCCTGTTTCATCCCCATCCTTTGCTGTGGGGCAGGTGGCAATGCCCCCACTTCCCAGATTAGGAAACTGAGGCTTGAGGAATAAGGGACTTGCCCACACCACTGGTGAAGTGGTGAGGGTAACCTCTGTCTGTTTCAAGGCCCCATTCATTGCCCCGTGCTCCTCCTGTTTCACTGGCCTCCCTTCCCCAATTCCACAAATCTGAGCCTCACCTCCAGGCTCAGCTCTCGCTCAGGGCCTCCTCACTTCCATTCTGTCTTCAAATGCACCGAGCACCTACAACTCTGCCCCTCAAAAGAGATGCTGCCTTATGCTCTCTGCCCCTCAAAAGAGATGCTGCCTTATGCTCTCTGCCCCTCAAAAGAGATGCTGCCTTATGCTCTCTGCCCCTCAAAAGAGATGCTGCCTTATCCTCTCTGCCCCTCAAAAGAGATGCTGCCTTAGCCTCTAGGAGTGTGTGCACGTGTGCATCCGAGTGTGCTAATCTTAATCTCTCCCGGCTGGAGTGTGCGTTCCTGGTGGCCTGGAAATACAGAGTCCCACCGTAAAGCCGCTAGCCACTAGACAAGCATGTCGTCGGCACTAAATAACTGCTCCTAGACAGACTGAGTGAGTGGTTGCAGAGTGCCTGCAGGTTTTTTTTCTTACTTAAATAGATCGTTGAGTAACAAATGAGCATCTCCACTTAAGGAGCTGTGGGTGCCTTGGCGGCGAGGATGCCGACTCTGGCTTTAGCTGCTCTGGTGTCCCTCCGCACCGTGACCGAGCTGTGAGCCCTTGGGCCTCTGTGGGCAGCAGGTTCCCTGGCTGTAAGATGGGTCACTGGGAGGGGTCCCCTCTCCCAGGGCTGCCATGGGAGTGAAGTGGCTTCGTGTGCACCTACAGTGCAGAAGGGGGTCTCTGTGTTTAGGAGTCCGCCCCAGGGTTGTGCCATCCTGGCCCTTGGGAGTCCGCAGGGCACTGTGACATCTTCTCCCTCTTCTGGCGGGGTCATCCTGGCCTGAATGGGCTAGGAGCAAGATTTCTCAGCCTCAGCACCTCGGCATGTGGGATGGGCTCATTCTGTGTCGTGAGGGAGCGGAGCTGTCTTGTATGGTATAGGAGGAAGTTCAGCAGCATCCTTGGACTGCACGCGCTAGATGCCTGCTGTAACAAGCAAAAACGTCTCCAGACCTCTGCCCTGCTGTGGCGGGAGTGGGGAGTTGTATCACCCCCTCCTCCCCCGGTGAGAACTGCTGCCCTAGGACATTCTCTAACTTGAGAATGCATTGGACTGTCCTGGAGGGCTGGCTCAGAGACAGACTGCATGGTGTCACTTCCAGGGGTGCTGATCCTGGGGTCTGGGGAGGTCCCCAGAAGCTGCCCTTCTAACAGGTTCCCAGGTGCTGCCACTTCGGCTGTGCCGGGGAGCCCCACTTTGGGAACTACCGCGTAAGTGTAATCTAAGACGGTCGGGTTTTAGAGATGCTTGGGTTAGTGAGCGTGGGACTGAGAAGAGAGGGGACTGGAGAGGAGTTTCTTGCAGAGGTGCTGCCCTGTGGGTGTCAAGAATCTGGAACAAATGTGTAGATTCTAGCAAAACTCAAGCAACTATAACAAGCTCAAAGGCAGTGAGAAGACTTTTAAAGGAGAAGGGCTGCCCGCTTTAGGCCAGGAGCAGCTCATTCAGGGAAATTCCGCAAACCAACTCCGGGGAAGCCTGGGGTGGGCTGTTTGCCCAGGAGCGGAGGGTGGGGCCTCTCGGCCCAGACAGAAAGACTCATTTCCTGAAGGGCCAGGGGAGCCTGGAGAGACGGCGACACTTGGCTCCGAATGAGCAAGCAGCTCAGCAGTGGCGGTGGAGCCCCGTCTGGGTCGGTGAAGGAACCCGAGCCAGGATGACGTGAGCCCCTGGAGGGTGACAGAGATAATGCAGAGACGGCCACCAGGCTTCCCACGGCCCGAGGGCCATCGCTGGAGACGCGCAGTGGCTCAGCGGAGCGGTGATGCCAGGAGTGGGGGGGGCCGCCCCCGGTGGGGGCTGCTCAGAGCCTCTCAGCAGCAGCTGCAGGGCTGGCAGGGGCGCCTTCCATCCAGGCTCTGTCTTGGTGCATCCGTGGTCATGTCCGGGCAGCTCCTGGCTCCGTCTCTGGCCTGTGGCTGCTGGACTCAGATGGGGTTGGGGGGAGCGTCCGGCTGGCTGGGAGGAGGAAGCAGGCTGAGTGGAATTTGCTTAGGGACCCAGCCCGGTGACCCCAGACTCCAGAGTGGCAAAATGGGATTCCAAGGGTGTAGGATTCGAGTCAGGGTCTACGCTTTTGTTTGTGGCTAGATGTTTGATCTTGGGACGGGGTCAGTTAGTAGAAGATGCTTCTGGGACTTCCCTGGTGGTCCAGTGGTTAAGACTCCATGCTTCCACTGCAGGAAACGGGGGTTCAATCCCTGGTCAGGGATCCCGCATGCTGTGCAGTGCTGCCAGAAAAAAAAAGAGAAGATCTTTACCCTGTGTGGCCCCTACCAGGAGCTGTACCAGACCATTTACATGTGACATTTTATCCCATTTTCACATTAAAGCCAGAGGACAAATCCCCCTGAGGCGATGAAGCACCGGAGGGTCAGAGTGGTGGCCAAACCTCGGCAGAGCACGCGTTCCATCCAGATCCAACTCTGGAAAACATGTTCGACTTCATTTTTTGTCTCTGAAATGAGGTTCATACTCCCAGCCCATTCCCTCCTAGAGCTGTCATGGGAATCAGATGGGATAAAAATGTATGAAAATATAAGCTATATGAATGCCAGGGATTATAATCACAACGATTAAACTTCTGCACCATCAGGTTTTAAGAGCCAGGCGCGCTCCGCCTCTCAACATCCGCGGAGGCGGTTCAGTATACCCAGTCGGTCAGCCCGGGGCCTGCTGCCAGGACTCAAGGTGGAGCTGCCCCCCCCCCCCCCAGATAGGTACCCACCCACCCCACGATGTCTGCTGAAGCATCAGAAATTAAATTTCACAGCTGGGTGCCCAGAGATACCAACTCCAGCTCTGTGTGTTTATGGCTTGAGGAGGAGATAAGATTTGATTAAGAAGGCCGCTATTAATTTACGGCAAGTACACTCACTCCAAGGAAGAGGCTGCTTTTAATTAATAGCCAGAAGGAATTTACGCTGCTGGTCTCAGTGAGGGGGAGCAGGGTGGATGGAGCGGGGCAGCGTAGCAGAGTGAGTGACGTGGATGGATTGGTCCCAGCACACCCGCCTGCCTTCTGAAGGGAATATAAATAAATAAAAGGGCAGCAGGAGGAAGAGAAGCACTAGGTTCAGGAGACCAGCAGGTGGGCCGGGAGAGCCAGGCGGCTGGAGAGGGAGAAGGCGGAGGAAGGGCCCCGAGGAAGCGCTGGCAGCGTGCCGAGCACTTACCATACAACGGGCGTCACACTCAAGCCGTGTGTGATCACCGAACCACAGCCCCGGTGAGCCGGGAGATGCTCGTTTTCAGAAGAATACCACGAGCGTGCAGGAAGAAATGCAAGCACTCCGCAAAGGTGTTTCGGGACCACTGTCTTCTCTCTCTGCCGTAGACCCGTCTTCCTGCTAAAGATGCAGCCGCCCGTTTCTCTTACCTTTCCAGGAGCGTCCTGTATACACCTATCTATACCTGTGAGGCTGTATGGGTCCAACCTGCGTGTGCCTTGACCATGGATGGCGTTATCCTATATGTTGTTTCAGGCTTCTTGTTTTAGAGACCGGGAAATTGAGACTCAGAAAGGCCTAGTAACTTTCCCAGGGTCACACAGCTCCCAAGGGTTGGAGCCACGTTTCCAGACCCCAGCACACAGGCGGCTTGGGAGCCCCTTCTCATCGCCGCTGCCCGCTGTCGGCTGACACTGAGCCCTGTGTCCCGGTGTGGCAGATGGGGTGGGGGGCTCCCCATGGGCTGGAGGTGGGTGGGTTCTGAGAAGAGCGGGTGGCCAGGCCTGGTGGAGGGTGGGAGCTGTTAGGGGAGGAACTCCACAGGATGTAGGCCAGCACACCCTCTGCAGGGTTGGTGGGAATTAGGAGGTTTTGTCTGGAGCAAGCCCTGATCACGACTTCCCTGTGGCTCAAACGGTAAAGAATCTGCCTGCGAGGCAGGAGACCAGGGTCCAATCCCTGGGTTGGGAAGTTCCTCTGGAGAAGGGAAAGGCAACCCACTCCAGTATTCTTGCCTGGAGAGTTCCATGGACAGAGAAGCCTGGCGGGCTACAGTCCGTGGGGTCGCAAAGAGTCGGACACGACTGAGTGACTGACACAGTCCACAGTCCAGTCCGCACAAGCCCTGATCACTGTCTGGGATTCCTCTTTGCCCTCCCTCACCCCCAGGCTTCTAACAGTCATGCATTTTGAGATCGGAAAGGAACCCACAAGTGAATACCTGCTCAGAGCATGGTCCACAGACCACCATCATCAGCATCATCCAGTCTTGACCAAGAATCAGAATATTTGGAGGTGGAGCCAGGAACCTGTATTTTGATCGTCACCGCCCTCCCCCCCCAGTGATCCCTAGTCACATTAGTTGAGAAGTGCTGTATCATTCACTTTACAGAGAGTAAAACTGAGGCCCCAGAAGAGATCACAAGTTCTCCAAGGTCACACAGCTTATTGATGGCGGTTGTTGCGGTAGAAGGCTGGCTTGAATGAGTTCCTGATTCCCGTGCCCTTTTCACAGAATCGCCCTGGAAACCACGGCAGGAAGTGCATGGCCTGGGAGACAGAGGATTCATTCTAAATCTACGTCCCAGTCCTGGCTCTGTCTATAGCTGTGTGGCCTTGGGCAAGTTACTCGACCTCTCTGAGCTTCCATTCTTCACCTATCCAACAGGAGCAGCACCACCTTCCTTGCCCAGTGACTCTGCAGACTTGGTGGATTGGTGCCAGGCAGTGTGACGGGGAGAAGCCAGCACTGGGTCACAGCTCCCTGCCTCCCCCTTGATGGAGAGCAGGACCACCTGAGTGGAGTGTGGACTTCCTGGCCGTGCGCCGAGCTCTCTGGCCATGCTGGATCCTCCTCTGCCCCCTTCCCTCCCACCCCCTTTAATCCTCCACCAGAGATGCTTTCTAATCAGCCACAAGGACAGAGGAGCAGCAGCCAGCATCCATCACCTGTAACAGATCAACAGGCTCTGCGACCTTTGGCCCTTCTTCTTATAAATCACCCTCTCCTCTTCTGTTCTGGAGACTGCTGGGCTGGGCTGGGCTGGGCTGGCAGGAGGACCAGGGACGCCCCTTGGATGGAGGGAGTCAGAGGGGAAGAAGCACGCCTGGAGGGTCAGTGTTGGGAGACCCTGTCGGCAGAGGAGGATGCCCCTAAAATTGTTTTTTTAACTTTTTATTTTGTATTGGGCTATAGCTGATTAGGGCTTCCCTGCTGGCTCAGATGGTAGAAAATCTGCCTTCAATACAGGGGACCTGGTTCAATCCCTGGGATGGAAAGATTCCCTGGAGAAGGGAATGGCTACCCACTCCAGTATTCTTGCCTGGAGAATCCCATGGACAGAGGAGCCTGGTGGCCTGTAGTCCATGGGGTCACGAAGAGTCAGACACGACTGAAGAGACTTAGCCAGCACACACGCGTAGCTGACTACTGTTGTGATACTTTCAGGTGGAGAGCAGAGGGACTCTGCCATTCATATGCATGTGTCCATTCTCCCCCAGACTCCTCTCCCATCCAGACTGTCACAGAACATGGGGCAGAGCTCCCGGAGCGGTACAGTAGTGCCTGTTCGTTACCCATTTTAAATACAGCAGGGTGGACAGGCAACCGTAAGTTTGTTCTTGAAGTCCGCGAGTCTCGTTCTGTTTTGCAGGTTCATTTGTATCTTTCCTTTTTAGATTCCACACGTGAGGATGTCATATGACATTTCTCCTTCCTTGTCTGACGTCACTCAGTGTGACGTCTCCAGGCCCATCGCCCCTCTTATTTTAGACGGAGGAGCTCAAGGCTCAGAAGGACACACTCTGTGCCCCAGCTCTCTCTGCAGGTCAGCGGCAGGAGGAGGGAGGCAGGGCAGGACAGGTGGCCCGGTGCGTCCTGGGCATCAGCCGTCATGCTCTTTGTAGGGGGAAGGTGGGCAGGTCCATAGCTGGATATTCGGGTCTGCAGAGTTCTTCCCTTTTCTCTTGAGGATACATGACTCTTTGGCAAAGATGATACTGAATAAAGCTACTGGTCAGCCCCCGCCCCCCGCCGCCGCCTGCCGCCATCCACACCCTCACCAGGGCCCCCGGCTACCCCTTCCCCTGTCCCGGAGCCGGGAGAACCTGGGTGAGGCTGCGTCCTGGTGCCCGGCTCTGCAGGCTGGCCGGCGTGTGGGACACAGAGGGGCGGTAGGGGTTGGTGTGCTTGGGGAGCCGCTGGGCGGGGAACCCTCTTCCCTAGACGGCTCCTCCTCCACCCCAAGCTGCCTCTGCTGATCCAGCCGTTCCTGGGAGACTGGGTCCCCAGCATCTTGTTGTTCGAAGTCAGAATCTGCATTTAGGAGACAGGCCCCCCCGGTGGCTGGCAGGCTGGCACAGCGGCTGTGGGCGAGCCTGGCACTCATCCCCCCCACCCCCCGGCCCCCGCATGCCTATTCATCCGCCTGGACTCCGAGCTGAGGACAGAGTCCTGGATGGAGCTGTGGATGGGCAGGGGTGCTCTTATCCCCTACCCCCAGGAGCTTGTTTGTGGGCAGGTGTGAGGGCTGGGGGCTGTTAGTCCATCCAGGGCATCTCACCCCGGGTGTCACTTCTGACTTTCCCTCCAGCCTTTGAGGTCCAGGGGACAGCGACTTCTGGGGGGTCTTGTTATTCAGAGCCCTCCCTGCTCAACTTTGGGGAGCTGTGTCTTACGATGGGGATGGGGTGCCTTACAGAGGTGCAGGTGCCTTCCAGAAGAAGGGGTACCTAACCCCCGTATCAGAGCCCCCAGCACTCACTGGCAGCCCAAAGTGCTGTCTCGAGCTGGAGGGAAGCCAGCAGCACCAGTGATTTGCCTGTTGCAAAGTCTGCATGAATCAGGGCTGGTCCTTGGGCAGTCATTCATTAAGTGACTCTTGTATGCTGAGAACACAGTGGGTGTAAAAACCACTGTTTGCCCTCACATAGTCTAGAGGATAAGACAATGTTAGATGAAATTATTTTATTACATAGTGATTGATCAAGTTACAAGAGTCTGTAAAAATACTCAAAGAGGGATATATGATCTCGAAGAGGTATCCAGGAGGGCTTCCTGGAGGAGGGGACATTTAAGCTGATCCCTGAAAGATGTGTAGGAGCTACTAGGAAAAGAGGTGGGGGATGGATTTGCTGGAGGAGGAGATGGCCTGGGTAGAACTCCTGGGGCAAATGGGCATGAGCTTGCCATGCCTGAGGGACCAGTGGGAAGAGGTCTCAGCCTTTAGGTGCTCACAGAGCAGGTGGGGACGTGGGCAGGCTGGTGGGACAGAGCCTCCCTCACACTCACTTCTACACGCAGAGGTGAGAGTGCAATGCTGTGGGGGGTGGGGGTGGAACCTTCTGGAAGACTTCCTGGGTGGGTAGCTCTGAAGCCTGTATCAGAAGGGCCGGGGGATACCCAGGTGGGAGAGAGCCCCCTTCTGGTTGGGAGAGGCCGGCTGAGCAGAAGTGGGGGATGTCGTCAGGGGTGAGCGGGCAGGGCGGCGGGGGATGTCAGGGGTGAGCGGGCAGGGCGGCGGGACCCTTGCCAGGAGCCTGGTCCCGCTCTCATGTTGCTCTCTTTCTTTGAAAGGGAGGCTGGCGGAGCTTCTGCATTATTAATAGTGACACATAGTAAGCATTTTGGTAATTGTCACAGCCAGAGGCGCTGAGAGGCAGCGCCAGCTGTCACCAGCATGAAAAGGAAGGCAAGACGCCCCTGCCAGCCCAGCGCACATCCCCAGACGCTCGTGCCTGGGCGCCCCACTTTCTGCTTCGTTTCTGCCCTCTCCCGAGAGATCAGCCAGAAGTGAGAGGCTGGGTGGTATAGAGGAGGGGCTGTCCCCACCCTGCCCATCGGATCAGGGTCAGGGTTCAGAGTGTGAGCCATGCAGTCCCCCAAATTTCCCCAATAACATGATCCCCTCACCTCAGCTTCCAGCCTCAGCCCAGCCCCAGAGGTCCTGAGTCAGGCTGGAGCCAGGCTGGGAAGGCGGTTTTCCTGTGAGAGACAAGGAGGGGTGTCTGACCAGGCCGACACTCTGGGGGTGCCCCCCTTCAAGAGGGCAGGTGGCGGAAACAGACTCACAGGCTGAGAAAATGGACTTATGGCGGCCGGGAGGAGGATGGGAGGAAGGGACGGTTAGGGAATTCGGGATGGACATGTGCGCATGGCTATTTTTAAAATACATAACCAACAAGGACCTCCTGTCCAGCACAGGAAACTCTGCTCAGTGTTATGTGCCAGCCTGGATGGGAGGGGAGTTTTGGGGCAGAGTGGATATAGGTATGTGCATGGCTGAGTCCCTTCACTGTTCACCGGAAACTGTGACAACATTGTTAACTGGCTATACTCCAACACAAAATAATACAAAGAAGAGGGTGGGCGGCAGCTTATCCTGGGATGGATGTCTGTCTGGACGGAGGGCAGTCTTAGCATGGTAGCGAAGGGGACGTCCTTGACTCTGCAGGGTCACCACGTCCATCAGTGACTGAGTGGCATGTGGAAAGCGGCTGTCAGAGCTGAGCTTGGCAGGCGGCGTTCGAATCACAGACCAGGGTCAGCTCAGGTAGTCGCAGGTGTAGGAACGCATGCAGGTCCCCTCGGGAAGGTGAGCAATCCTTAAGAGCACAGTCTCCCCTTATGATCATGTCAAGGGAAATACCCTGGGGGCTGAGGAGTTTTTCCTAAATCGGCTGTGGGACTAGCTGTATAGTTTGCAAGACCCAGGGCGGAATGAAAAAGTGGCCCTTGTTTGAAAAGTAGATTAAAGAGTGCTGTTACAGCTACTGAAGCATCCAGCTTTTTCCTGTCTTCTGCATGTCTCTCTTCTGCTCACCTGCACAGGCTATTTTTCCAACGCAGAGGGTCTCCGACTTACAATGGTTCAGCTTAGCGTTTCGACTTTGGTCGATGGCACGAAAATGATGCACAGTCAGTAGAAAATGTACTACAGAGTTTGAACGTTGATCTTTTCCCGGCTGGTGATATATGGTCCCATCCTCTCTGGTGATGTTGGGTGGTGGCTGTGATCGCAGCTCCCAGGCAGCCCCGCTATCACGCGAGTCAAAAATGAATGCACTTACAACCATTCTATACCCAGACAGCCTCACTACTCTGTGCTTCACTTCCAACAATCAGTCGATGACATGAGATATTGGACACATTATTATAAAATAGGCTTTGAGTTAAGTGATCTTGTGCAACTGTAGGCTAATGTGAAGTGTTCAGAGCACAGTCAAGGTTGGTGAGGCTCGGCTGTGATGTTCATTAGGTGTAGTAAATGCATTTTCAACTCATGGTGGTGACTTTATTGGGATGTGACCTCCGTTGTAAATCAAGAAAGATCCATACTTCACTTACAAAACACAAGTTCAAAGACACAGTTATTGAGAATTTTAAGACGGCGATGACACAGCATGGCCTCTTCTGAGCACAGGACTCAGAGGCCGCCTGGGCCTCACGCGGGCAAAGCTGGCCCTGGTTTGGTGCGAGCCACTGTATCACAGAGAAGCGGATGCAGCTGGGGGCAAGAAGACTGTCCCCACCGGGGAGGGGACAGCCCACGGTTCCCTGCTCCGGGTACGGGACAGGGTGCTGGAGCCGCACCCAAAAGGGGCGCTGACACCTGGGAGTGGGTGTAACGGATTTCAGCACAGAGGGCAAACCACGTCATAGGCCGAGCAGTGGGAGAAATGGACTCTGTGGTCCAGCAGAGAGGAATGTCTGATGGTGGTAAGTCTGTGCACCCAAGAAGGAGAGCACGGGATGAGATGGAGGGTTAGAGACGGGAGAACCCACCCCCGACGGTCAGGGACAGCTGCTCGGGCAGCAGTAACAAAGAGCCACCCAATAGGCGGCTTGACAACAGACAGTTACCGTCTCGGGCTCTGGAGGCTGGATGTCCAAGATCAAGGTGTCGGCAGGGTTGCTTTCTTCCAAGGCCTCTGTCCAAGCTTTGCAGTCCACCGACTTCTCCCTGGGTCTGCACATGGTCCTCGCTCTGTGCGGGTCTGTGCCCTACTCTCTTCTTGTAAGGCAGCAGTTGTGCTGGACTAGAGCCCACCCACATGATCTCATTGTACCTTCATTACCTCTGTAAAAGTGCGCGCGTGCGAGCTCAGTCGTGTCTCACTCTTGCGACCCCATGGACTGCAATCTGCCAGGCTCCTCTGTCCATGGGATTTCCCAGGCAAGAGATACTGGGATGGGTTGCCATTTCCTACTTCAGGAGATCTTCGCGACTCAGGGATCAAACCTGAGTCTCCTGCGTCTCCTGCAGGCGTGCTCTTTACCGCTGAGCCTCCAGAAAAGCCCCCAGGCTGGGTCACAGGTTATTAAATCGTGTCCCGAGGACCCCAGAATTCAGAGGTGCTTCAGCCATCGTGGCAGGTGGCAGGTGGGTCCAGGTGGGGAGTGGGGGGGGACAGCAACACAGGCTTGGACCACCCGTCTCCCCCGCTTGGATGAGGGCATCTGCCCGTTGCTATTTTATCTTTTGGGACCCTTACATGATTTGATTAGGATCGAGGCTGAGATGGTTTGAAAGCTCTTATTTGAGGGGAGACAGTATCTGGTCCAAGCACCTGGGGTCTCACTTGCCTGAAGTTTAGATCCCAGAAGTGTCCATCCTTTCTAACGCCAGGTGGGACGTCCCCACCATAGACAGGAGGGCGTGTGTGTGGGCACCGGCCCAGCCAGCGCTTCCGGGGCCCGGGGGATCTGGCAGGCTGGCTGGCTTTCAGGTTGAATGTCAGGCCAGCCCTGGGGCGTGGAAAGCCTGATTCTTGCTGCCCCGGGGATGAGAGAGTCGCTGACATGGGGGACCCTGGTCGCAGAGGGCAGGGCTGCTGGCCGGGACCCAGCCGGGCTCACCTTTCCTGGAAGCCGGGCCGGGCGGGAAGCAGCGTTTCCAGTAAGAAGGAGGCTCAGCCCCGGCTCTCTTGGCACACACCCCCTCGCGCTGCAAGGGGGGGCTCTTGCTGCCTCTCCATGGCCCTAATGAGTGCCGGGGAGAGCTGTTTACAGCTAAGTGGGCTGTAATGGCTTTCTGTGGTCATTAGACACAGGCCATTGGGAGCGCCCGTCAGGCCATGGGGCTGGGCTCCTGCCTGCTCCCCCCCAGGCCCAGATCAATAAGCCAGGGGCGGACCTGGGTGGGCCGCCAGCTCCCCAAGTGTGGACGGGCCCTGGGGAGCACGCCGGGTCTCATGGTAGCCACCTTGACCCCAGGCTGTGAGCAAGCTCAGGGCGCGGAGCTCCCCAGAGTGGGAACCCCGAAGTGGACACAGGGCACTGGGGTTGGCCACACTGCTGGAGGCCTAGGCCTGGTCAGGGGGGCCTTCGGGGATTAAACTTGATTCTGTTCAGTGAGGGTTGAGGGGAACATGAGAATGGGAGAGTAGGGCCACCCCTAAGGGCTCCCGCGTTAGAGACAGACCTGCCTTTGGTCTCAGTTGGGCCATAGGCACACGGTGTTCAGTTTCTGAGCCTCAGTCTTCCCGTCTGTAAGATGGAGCTGAAGCGGTCCCCTTGGCAGGGTGGCTCTGAGGATGCAGTGGGGAGGTGACAGGATGGAGCTGGCCCTCAGTGGAGGGTGGCGCCGACATCGCCACCATCATCACCATCAGCATCGCCTCAGGATCACCACCAGCATCACCATCATCACCACCATTATAAGAGGGATGGGCAGGGGGTCTTCCGGTCTTGTTTCCGTGGCCTGTTTTGGCTAACCTCGTGCAGATGGCAGACTGAGCCAGTCGGCAGCGGGGGCCAGCCTCACTCACCTTCACATGCTCACAGAAACGATCTGTGGGGTCTCTGCGCTGTGCTGGGCTTTGGGGAAGCAGAGCAAGGAGCCCGCCAGTGATAGGTCCCATGGACGCTGGGCCAAGTGCGGCGGTGGTGGGAGCAGGGTCCTGAGGCCAGGCTGGGTTTAGGAGGCAGGGGTGTGACAGACCACAGGGACCGGAGGGGCACATGGCAGAGCTCCACCTGGGGTGGGGGGCGTTTGTCCTGCGTCCGCCTTGCTCAGCGCAGGCTCGCTGTCTCCCCAGGACCACGGGGCAGCTCTCAGGGCTCCAGGAGAGTGATGCGGGCTGTCTGACTCTCTGCCTTCCCCCAGCAAAGCCTGGGAGAGTTAGGGCTCTGAGGTCTCACTGCTCATTCCTCACCCAGAGTAAGTGTCCTGCGTCCACCGCTGCAGCCTCCTGTAACTCAGGCCCTGCTGCGGAGAGGCTCCTCTGACACTTTTATCACCCCCATATCTTCTGGAGCTGAGAGCGGGGGACAGCTCTGCACCTCCTAGAAGTCCAGGAGAAAGATGAGAGGTGGAGGGTTATAAACTCACGAGGCTGGGGCTCGGGCCTTTGTCCCGAGGGCCTTGACTGAGGGTTTTCACTGCCCACCTGTGTGAGCCGGCTTGACCCAGTCCTCTTCCTCTGCCTGGAATTTTCCAGACTGCAGCATAACAGCCACAGTGCTTCTCAACCCAAGCCACACCTGAAAAATCACCTGGAGGGGTGATTTCAAAATTTCCAGTGTCTGGACCGAACACCTGCTGTTTCTGATCGATTCATCTGCGGCGGAGATTGTTTCTGAAAGCTCCCTGCATGTGTGAATCCAGTGTGCAGCCAGGGTTAGTACACACGAATATAA
This sequence comes from Odocoileus virginianus, assembly GCF_023699985.2. Taxonomy (NCBI): domain Eukaryota; kingdom Metazoa; phylum Chordata; class Mammalia; order Artiodactyla; family Cervidae; genus Odocoileus; species Odocoileus virginianus. The sequence goes on from NC_069690.1 coordinate 54,697,199, forward strand.
AGCTACCCAGTCCAGCATTCTTCCCTGGGAAATCCCATGGACAGAGGAGCCTGGCGGGCTATAGTCCATAGGGTCGCAAAAAGTCGGACACGACTGAACAGCTAACACTTTTCATCACTGATGTTGTTCAGTCGCTCAGTCGTGTCTGACTCTTTGCGACCCATGGACGGCAGCACGCCAGGCTTCCCTGTCCTTCACCAACTCCCAGAGTTTGCACAAATCATGCCCAGTGAGTCAATAATGCCATCCCACCATCCCACTTTTCATAGAGGAAAGAAAATGGGCTTTGGAGCTGGGCGTCCAGCCCTGGCTCCGCCACTTACCGTGTGATCGTAGGTGAGTGGGTCAACATCTCTGAACCTTAGTGCTGATTTCCGGTTTTTTAATTAATAGGAAAATCATAATGGAGACAAGAGCTCCTGGCTCTTCAGGAGACAATTGTTGAATGTCAATTAGGAAAGCGTGTTTAAAAGTGCTGAGCTTTTGTAGACTCAGCCCTCATTTTTGCACTGTTTAGGGAGGACAGGGTATCGTCATATTGTCTCTCACGGTGTACATGAAGACCGCAGAGAGATAGACCCCGCTGCCCAGTGGTTTTAAGGTAAATCAGGGGTGATGGTCACTTCTTTTGTGGGTCATTGGGTTAATGGCCACTACCCTTTGTATCTGTCCTTGGGAGTCACTGACTACCTTGAATCTGCAATTTGTCCTTCCCCATATTGGGAGATGCTCAGCCTTTATTTGGTCAAACACTTTTTCTGCCCGGATTTTCTCTCCTCTTTCTCGGGCTCCGTATAGATGTCAGGTGCCTAGACCCAGTCCCCGAGGCCCTAGCATTGGTGTTTTGTTCTTTCGGTTTTAGGGTTTTTTTTTTGGTCTGTTCTTCAGGTTGGATATTTTCTGTTGATCTATCTTCATATTCATCGACTCTTTCTTCTGTTCTCGTTAATGAAGTGTTAAAGCCTATTCAATCAACTTTTAATTTCAGATCTTGTATTTTTCAATTCAAGAATTTTTATTTTATTCTCTTTAATAGTTTTTATTTCTCCACTGAGATTCCCCATTTGGACATTCATTACAGGTATATTTTCCTTTGTGTCCTTAAGGACAGTTAGAATAGCTGTTTTAGAACAGTCTGTATTGATTTCTATTATGTAGGGATCACATTTTTCTGGGTTTGTGTGTATGTATGTGTGCCTGGAAGTTTGGGGCTATATGCTGGACATTGTGAATGACATGTTGTAAAGACTTTGGATTTTGTTATGTTACCCTCAAGTGCATTGATTAAAAGCAAACAAGAATGGTTCATTTGACTGGACTCAAACTCCAAACTTTGTCTCCCATGTGGTGGCCAGTAGCAAAAATCTCTTCTCAGTTCTTCTAACCTTTGTGAGCTGCTTAGAGTGGGCTGTGCTTGGATATTTCACAGGTTGGCCAATGCTTTGGGAAGAGTTTATGTACAGAATTTGAGTCTGTTTCCACCGACTCTCCTTTCTGGGATTCCCACCCTCACATTCCAACTATTGCAGTCTCTCCAAACTCGTTCTCTGGCTCTTTAAGTCAGTAAGATTTCAGGTTTTCTGTCTGGCATCTCTGGTGTCTCTGACGGTAAAGAATCCGCCTGCCAATGCAGGAGGCCCAGGTTCAACCCCTGGGTTGGGAGGATCTCCTGGAGAAGGGAACGGCTACCCACTCCAGTATCCTTGCCTGGAGAATCCCATGGACAGAGGAGCCTGGCGGGCCACATTCCCTGGGGGCACAGAGAGTCGGACACGACTGGCCGCCCGACACTCACTTCATCTGGATTTCCGTTGCCCCCTTGGTAGAGGCTGGGGTCCGCCATCGACAGGGCCCCACGGACAAGTCACTGAGGGACCACCCCTGTCTTCTAGGTTTCGCCTCCCCTCCTTGTCGCCCGCCTTTGGCTGCTCTCCTTCACACCCTTGTTGACACTTGTCTGCTGGAGGGAGGCGGTCTGCCATCTTTGCCGGGAGCCCCAGACCCAGCCTGGTCTCGCGAGGCCGCACGGGAGGACAGCAGGCGTTGATCCGGGTCACACCTGCACCCACCCAGCGACATTAGTCACAGCAGCTGTTCATCACACAGCTGAACATCCCAGAGGCTCAGCTCAAGGACAGAACGCACGAGAGCCTCACTTTAAGAGAAGGGGGACTCTGGACTCCCCGGGTGGTCCAGTGCTTAAGATGCCACGCTTCCTCTGCAGGAGGCACAGGTTCGGTCCCTGGTCGGGGTACTGGGATCCCACATGCCGCGTGGAGCGGCCCAAAAACACAGGGAGAGAAGATGGACTTCAGGCTGCAAGCTAGCCCTGGAGCGGCCCAAAAACACAGGGAGAGAAGATGGACTTCAGGCTGCAAGCTAGCCCTGTCCAGTCAAGCTTTCGATGGTGATAGGAATGTGCTATATTCTGCACAGCCCAACGTGGCAGCCGCCAGCCACATGTGGCCAGTGTGACTGAGAAACTTAAATTTTAAATTTTATTTCATTTTAATGAACAACCCGGTCCTACCATGTAGCACAGGGAACTGTATAGTCTGTATTCTATAATAAACCATAGCGGAAAAGAAGATTTTTAAAAAGGATGCATCTGTATGTATAACTGAATCACTTGGCTGTACACAAGAAATTAGCGCGTTATAAATCAACTGTGCATCAATTAAAAACGTGATGTCATTTCAATGACAAGTTAAAATTTCCATAGCTTCGGGAGGCTAGTGGCTGCTATGTTACTGCAGGTCTAAGCAAATTCAAGAAATCGGTCTGGAATTGACAGGAAAATAGAAAACAGGGTAGCTGTAAAGAAGAGTTACAAAAAGATTTACTGGAAGAAAATAAAGTCACCTAGGGCATGTGAAAGAGGATTTTATTTATTCCCTTCCCCCCAAGACGGTACGTACACCTGAAGAGCCCCTTTTGGAGTCCCGTTGCCCTGCAGAGTTGCTCATGGCATTTCAAACTGAGAGTTATATTAGGCAGCAATTATAAAGGAACACAGACGGGTTTTTTTAAGTTATGAATTCCCCTAAGGTATTCGAGATAGGACATGATTTATAAAAATTAGATTTGCCTGTGACTTCTGGGAGAGCGCATCTCTGATTCGAAGCGAAGTTATCCGTCGCTGGTCCTGTCTCAGTCCAGCCTTGCCCGGAAGCCACGCATCTCCTGGGTGTGGTGGGTGCCTGGCCAAGGTTCCCTGCCGGCAGTGGTCTGAGGACCTGGGCAGGGCCGTCATCCCCCCTCCTCCGGGAAATAGTGAGAGCACTGAGGTTCCAGCCAGACTGCCTGAGGTGGGATTCCAGCTTCAGCGTGGTGCTGTGGGCTCCAGAGCATCTGTGTGCCTCAACTTGCACATCTGTAAAATGGGGACAATAAGTCAGCCCACCTCCTCAGGATGTTTAGGATGGAGGCATGAGCGTGGGTTAAAGTGTATAGCACGGGGACACATCAGCCCTTGGCACGTGGTAAAATGTTCAGTACGTCTTGGTGATAGTTCTCTTTCTTACTTAGCCCCTCCTCCACGCCCAGGTTCTGTCTCCCTCTCCCTGCCCTTTCTGACTGTCCTCAGACCCCATGACTCACCCCTTGCCTCCCCAGCCTTCATGCATCACTCTGGACAGACACTGGGACAACCTCCAGCCTCTCCTGTCCTACCTGCCTGCCTCCCGCCCCTCAGGTTCTTCTTTCTCCTTTGAGAAGCAGCTGACCTCATGCCCCATTCAGATTCCGCGTGGCTCTCCTTCGTATTTCCACCTGCCCTAATTCCTACCGGGGAAGTACAGGGAAGAGACGCGCTAATTGGATACGAAAAGTGAACAGAGGAAGTCCGGAACAAGGATCAAATGAGTGAGGCTCTGGCCTCAAGGACAAAATTTAATGGGTGCCCAAGACGTTCAGTCATCGAGATAAATAACGTTTTAATGCAGTATTTTTTAAAAATCCAAATTAATGCGAAAGTCACATGATGAATAAAATATCAGAATGTTCCCAGAAGACCGAATCTGCCCCTGCCCTTGTGTGGTTCACCGCACACCCCCTCCCCCAGCGCCAACGCCGTCAGAGCCTGACTTTATTTAACATCTTGCTGTTTTGTTCATCGTGGAATGTCTTACGTTAATTTGTATTCTTTGAAACATTACATTAAAATATTTATCTTGATGACTCAGATTTTCGCCACCCTTCCTTTAAATTTTGCCCCAGTGCCTCGCTCTCCTCGCCTTGATTCTGGCCCTGGAACAGAGTCCTTGCGAGCAGAGGCGCATTCTAGGGGAAGCCAGCTGTCGGGGGGTGGAGGGGGTGGGGGCAGCAGGGTCTCCACAGTCCCCAGGGAGCCCTCTGGGGCCACTTGCTCCTCCTCCAGCCTTTTGGCCATTGGAGGCTGGGGCAGGGGCCAGCCCTGAGCCACATACGGGAAGAGACTCCCCCGACACGGTGACCACGCACACCCCCCGTGACCCCTGTCCCGTGTACCTCGGGGGTCCATGGTGACAGCCACAGAGTGCATCCTGAAGAAGGACGCCGGCTGCTTCAGAGCAGACGCAGGAAACGGCGTCCTCCTGGCTGCTCTTCTGCGGCCACCTCACCGTGGGGGGCCTCCCAGACCCTGGGCGGACGGCTCCTCTTCCCATCCAAGCGCCTTTCTCGGCCTCTCCTCCTCCCCCTCCCTGATCTGGGAGAGGCCGTCCCGTGGGCTGACCACGCGCAGGGGTGGGTGGGGTGGGTGGACAGAGGCCAGAGGAGGGGGCCCGGCCCTGCCAGCCCTGTCATTGCCTCCTCGCACGCCCACCACAGCTCTCTTTCCAGACCCAAAATAGCTCCCCCAGCCCCACCCTTGGCGCAGCTAGAAATGCCCAAGCTGTGAGTATTGGGGCGGGGTGCTTGCCAGATCCCCCAAAGCCTGGGCAGGGTGAGTAGGAACAGGGCGGGGCGTCTCCCCTCCTCCTGTATCTGAGGGGGAGCGGGGGCCCTGGTGTCCAGCAGGCAGCCTGCCAGGCCTGTTGGCATCATCCCACACTCCCTGCTTCCTGACCCCCAAGGGTGTCCCAGCTCCTTTCTTGCTGGCAGGAGGGAGCTCTGGCCCGTCTCCTGGTAGGGGAACCTGTGCTCCTGAGTCAGACCCAGGAGAAGGGCAGGGAGCCGGCATTTCTGGAGCAGCCGATCTGCACCAGGCAGGGTATGAACATCCGAAATCTCAGCCAGCTTTCCCGTCACCCTGTAGGCGGGGCCCAGATCCCCCATCATCATGTGAGATTTTAAATATTGAGGAAATAGTGCTGTCCTGACATCTCTGGAACATTCCGTGTTCCAGCCGCTGGAAGGTGGACGCCAGGCTCGGCCTCAGCGGCCAGTACACCCAGCCCTGCTCCATCCCCACAGCCCAGATGTCATCCCAGCCAAGCGGAACCTTGTATTCCTGGTTATTAAACATTTTAATGACTCCTGTCTGCAGTTTCTTCTCCTGGTTTAAGGCAGTGGTACTAGAAAGAATGGGCTTCCCAGGTGGCTCAGTGGTAAAGAATCCACCTGCCAACGCCAAGAGACGCGGGTTCCATCCCTGGGTCGGGAAGATCCCCTGGAGAAGGAAATGGCAACCCACTCGGTATTGTTGCCTAGGAAATTCCATGGACAGAGGAGCCTGGCAGGCCACAGTCCATGGGGTCACAGAGAGTCGGACATGACTGAGGAACTAAACAGCAACAGCAAGAAGAGCCTGCATCTCACAGGCGAGGATGCCGAGGCTCTCAGGGCCGAGCTGTTCGATCACGCCTGGGTTTGAACTTGGCTCCCTGTGTGTCTGGAGCCCGAGCACTGTTTCCCAGATTGCATTCGTTCCAGACAAGGCTGGGGCAGGACTTGGGGGCACAGACCCACCTCCCTGCTGCGTGACAGCTTAGAGGACCCCCAACCCTGTGTGCTGACCCAAGGTCAAGACCAGATGCTGTCAAGTGGCCATGGTGACCAGTGACGCCCGCGCTTTGGGGACTAAAGGCTTTGGGCTGTCTCGCCCTCTCTTGAGTCTTGTCTGGGCGAGGTCTCTGTGGTTCCATGACCCTGGAGTGCAGACATTTAGGGCCCTGCGTCTATTAGGACAGGAAGGTAGGAACGGAAAGACGGGGGAGGGGCTCACCTTACCTGCCCATCCTGCTGGGTCTGCCCACCTGGCCGTGGGGAGGCCCTCCGCAGGCTGGAGGGCAGACACCCTGAGGTGTCGTTTATCTAGAACAGGAGAGGGGGGAGGGATACTGTCAGATGTGAGGGTCCTGCCCCCACACGGTCCCAAGTCCCGGCTGGGAGCTGAGCGCCCTCACCCGCGTATGCTTCCCAACCCTTTCTCCTTCTGTGTCAGAGGAAAGTTCTCAACCTCAACAACTCTCAATAAGAATACCCTTTCTAATGTAATGTATATTATGTTATATTATAATATTATTACTATACTTTATTGCATTCCATTTATCCACCCCTTGCTCTGTGCCAGACGCCCTGCCAACTCTTTGACCAGCTTTATACCCCCTCTGTGGTATCTGTATTACTGTCCGCTCTACCTTACTAGTGAGAAACCCCGAGGCTCGGGGAGGTTGAGTACTTTTTCTGAGTTGCACTGTCAGCATGTGAACTCGTGTGGCATGCTGTCCCATCAGGGGCCCTCTGTCTGTGCGTCTGTCTGGTGGGACAGGCCCTCCTCTCCCAGCCACTGTGCCCCCGAGTGCCCGTTGGACTCAGACATAATTTCGGGTCCTGGCCCCTGCGCAGAGGGGGCCCTGGTGAAGGTGGGCGGTTCCAACTGAGCAGAGAACAGAAGTACTATTTAGTTTTCTTTCTTCTGCTAGAGAAGGTGGTCCCTTTCCTTCTCATGTGTGTTCTCCTCTCTCACTTTGTTTCTTGGCTGATTTTTCATCCTTGGAAATGAGACCCCCATCCTGGGATCCAGGCCACTGGCTGGAAGAAGCTGGAAGCAGGCAGGCCTGGGGCTGCAGGGGGCTGGGAGGTGGGCATCCCTCCCATGTGGGGTGACTCACAACCCCAGGATTCAGGGCCGGGAACCCCACAGGGGATGGTCAGGCCCCCAGCCGGCAGCCTTCCCTCGGGGGTCCTGGTGGAAGCCCTGTTAGCTCGACCCCTGATTCAGCATGTGCCTGTGGAAGACCTTGTGGACCTTGGTATCCTCATCTGTCTAATGGGCTAATGCCCAAGCTGTGACGTCACTGGCTGGATAACAAAAGGACACACAGTCCGTGTAAAAGTGCCTGAACGTGTTAAAGTGCCAGGTCCAGTGGTTAAGACTGTGCTTCCACTGCAGGGGGCACAGGTTCGGTTCCTGGTCGGGGAACCAGATCCTGCATGCCACACAGAGTGGCCAAAAAAAATTTTTTTAATGCCACGCAGATATTAGACATAGCTTGATTCTTGTTCCATTCTTTCCTTCCTTTTTTTTTTTCTCCCATCCCTCCCTCCCTTTCTTTCTTCCAAGTGAAGTCAGCTTCAGAACAAAGCATCCCTGGCTGCCTGGGTAGGGTCATTGTCTTTAATGGAGGAATTCTGGGAGACTGCAGAGGAAACCCAGAAGGACCACATACAGAGCCAACCACAGGCGCGTCCTCGGGTTCTCCGGCTCCTCCGGCAGACCTGTGGCCTGACAGTCTGTGTTCTGTGCCAGGTCACAGGCAGATCGTGAGGCCCTCCTCTCCTTTCTCTGACCTGAACCCTCCCCGCTTCATCAGAAGGCAGCAGACGGCAGAGTTCAGATGTGAACCCAGGCGGCCGTGTGTCCCACTGTACTTCTTCTCAGACAGGCTAGGTTGTCCCTCCGGCTGTATTTCTGTTAAAACCAGAACAGGTTTACAAAGGGGACAGAGACGGAACAACCGAAGAACAACTGCATGAGAATTAAGAAACAGTTTTCACAAAATGTGTGCTAAAAAAAAAAGTCCCACATTGATTAAACGTGAGTGCCCCAACCGAAGGTGACTCAGGGTTTGTAAACAAACAGCCACAAATGGCCTCTGTCCAGCCAGCACCCAAGCAAATGCCACCTGTTAATAAGGGCCGTGCCCATATGCTGGGAAAGATTGAAGGCAAAAGGAGAAGAGGGCGGCAGAGGATGAGATGGCTGGATGGCATCACCAACTCAACGGACATGAGTTCAAGCAAAATCCGGGAGACAGTGAAAGACAGAAGAGCCTGGCGTGCTGCAGTCCATGGGGTCGCAAAGAGTCAGATACGACTGAATGACAACAGGCCGTGCCCAGCCACTTCGGGGCTCACATGAGGCTGAGGGAGAAAGCTCTTCTTCTCTGTCCTGGCTGGATGTGGTGAGCTCCGTTTAAGGAAGTCATCTTCCTTTATTTAAAAAAAAAGAAAAATGCTCATAAGATAAAAGCTCACTGGGCTCTCGGAATTATTCATATTTAACAAAAGCTGTTTGCTGTTTTGCTCTATTGATCTGCTTGTTTGGAGTGAGCCTGCTGCTTCCCATTGCTGGCTGTGTCTCCGCCCCCAGTTCGTGGTGTCAGGAGGAAGAAAAGGAATGGTCCCCGAGTGTCTCCCTTCCTGGCAGCGACTTCCAACAAGTGACATGGCTTTTCCCAACTGTCCATCCCCGGCCCAAGCCATCCCCGCCCCCCAGGCAATGCCCTCCAAAGTCCTGGGTGTTTCCCGGGAGCCTCAGAAACCCAGAGCCTGAGGAAACCCCAAAGCTCCCCTTCCAGGGGGGACTGGCACTCTTTGGCCAGCAGGGCGGCCAGCGCCCTGTCCCTCCCATCCTTGCGTCTCCTTCCCCAGACCCCTTTCCCCAGATTCACAGCTTCAAGCCTCCAGCCCTCCCCAGGTGTTTGGAGTCTGCGGCATTTCAATTCCATGTTTGCTTTTTATGAAAGGGAAGCGATCCGTCTGCAGAATATTAAGTGGCTCCGGCAGCTTTGGAGGCAGAGCCGCTAATCCGCCGACATCTGCTGCTTATGTGATCTTGGTGCCTGGCAGCCCCGCTCCGGTCCCCACCCCCCACCTCGGCCCCTCCTCAACCCCCCACTCCATCTGAGCTCCAGGCTTTGAGGTGCAAAAGGGAGAGGATGAGAGATTCAGGCCAGCCCCAGTGCTCGCCCACTGGCAGGGGCGGGGCTTGGACTTGACCTCTGAGTTCCCCCGGTGGCCCAGGGCAGGGAGCTGGCCAAGACAACCATCCATGGGAGGGCTCCTCCTCTCCCGCGCTTGGCTCAGTGGACAGAGGAGGCAACTGGCCGCGCGAGTCCAGGGTCTAATGGCGAGCTCCCAACATGCACCCCCTCCAGGCTGTGGGCTCCATCCACCTGCCGCGCCTTCGCAAGAGCTGTTGTCCCCGCCTGGGACATGCTTCTCCCTGCCCTCGACCAATGCAAGCCTCCCAGCCTTCGAGGCTTGCTCTGGTTGTGGTGTGTGTTGTGCCTTGCTGGCTTCTCTAGTTGCAGCACATGGGCTCAGCTCCCTGGCGGCATGTGGGACCTCAGTTCTCCCGCCAGGGATCGAACCTGTGTACCCTGCACTCGGTGGCAGACTCTTAACCACCAGGGAAGTCCTGTGAACGCCATGATCCTGGACAAAACTTGTTTGACACCTTAGGCCATCAGTTTCTCTGTTAGCCAGGGAAATACTAATACCCAGTTTCCAAGGTAGCCACGGGGACTAAATAGGTAATGTGTGTTTAAGGGCCTTGACACTGACATTGGTTCATCAATGTTTCCCTCTGGAGGCAGTCGAGGGTTCCCACTGCTGGTTCCTTGTGTCCTGTCTCCCCACTCTTGGCCCTGATGGGGTTCAGAATGAACAGACAACCAAGCTTGTTTCCATGCTCAGCATCACCTCCATGCCCAGAATGGGGCACCCCAGAGCTCCCCCGACCCTTCTCTCCCAGCCCCCGCAGCGGCCTCCACACTGACCTGCATCCATCCATCCCTCCCCAGAAGCAGCGTGAGGCTGGGACCGTCTGCCCTGGCCTGGGAGCTGGCGCTATCTCTGAGTGCCAGCCAGAAGATCAGGGTGAGGGCTCTCGAGCTGAGAGCTTGCCCAGGAGAGAGCTTAGAGTGCAGTGTAAACGAAGCCAGAGAGAGACGTGCAAACGAGTTGATTCAAAGATGAAGTCGCAGCGGGCACTCTGAGAAGCAACCTACCTCGTGGCCAGCTGGCCAGCTGCCGTCGTACAGAGCATCCTCTGTAAGCTCTGCGGTCAGCCTGGCCGGGTTCAGATCCTGTCCCCACATCCTCCCGGGGAGATCTGGGACAAGTAGCTTCCTCCCTTTGAGCCTCAGTTTCTCGTATCTAGTGTGGGTGGAACAATAACTCCTGCTTTGTTGTGTGCTGGGAAGTTAATCTGGGTAGGACAGGCTCAGCACCCAGTAAGTGATGGTCATTGCCATCTTCTGATCAGATGCTGGGAGGGCAGAACAGAGGCTTGGGGGCTCCTCGAGGGCAGCCGGCTCTCAATTTCCCAGCAACAGGCTGTCTTTTTAAACTTATTATCTTTGCTCACTTCCCTCCTCGCCTCCAAGTGGCCCCAGGCTCTGGCTGTCTCACAGTTTAGCAGTGTGATTTTTTGGATCCTTCCTGTAAGGAAGGAGCTGAATTTCTAGTTTCTCCTTCCCAGTGGCCACAGGGAGCTCAGTTAATTGCAAGTGGAGGATGTGGCTCGAGAGGTCAGGGTCTGGTGAAGCGAACTTCAGGGCGTTCTGGAAGGTTCTCAGTGGAGGGGAGGGGCGGGGGCGGAGGTTGATGCCCTGGCCAAGCACACTCAACCATCACCTGGACCGCGTGGACGCCCACCTCTCGGGGTGCCCCCTGCCCCCTCCGATTTTCACTCATGACACAGATGTCACGGGTCCCCTCCCAGCTGCCTTCACACGAGGGAATCCTATCTCAAATATGTTGCACAAATGAATAATAAAAACAAAGGAAAATGACCCTCTTTATTGAAGCTCATTTTATGAATAAAACAATTATTCTGGTAATTGAAAAAATGTGTCGTTAAATTAAATGCAGTGGTTCCTATTAAAATTTTAGTGCGTCTTTTGCTGCTGCTGGCTAGAGGCTGGTAATTATAGTCGAGAGTTTCGCTTTCTCTTTATTGTTTTTTAATCTCTCCGTGCCGCGGCTCTCCGACGATATTTTATGTCACAGAGATTTAGGGCTGCGCTCCAGACGGGAGGGCGAAGCCGGCCGAGGGCTGGGGGCGGGCAGCCGGGACCCGCCGTGGCATCCGCCGCCAATGCCGGGCTGACTGTCGCGCTGGCCACCGACCCATCTGGATTGGTCTCTTCCGCTGTCTGTCAGCGTGGTGGCAACCAATCACAGCCCTCTGAGTCCAACGCCTCCCCACCCACCCCCTTCTCCGACCTCCTCCTTCCAGGAAAGGGGTTGAAAAAGAAGGCCTGAGCTGGGTCTGTGGGTGGCCTGGGTCTCAGCTCCCTCTGCAAGCAGCAGGGTGGGGTGGGTGGGGCAGACCTAAGGTTGTTTCTGCCTTTGTGGGGGCAGTTGAGGAAGGTTCTAGAAACCCTGTGTACAAGCGCCGTGAAGGCAGGGACCACCTCGCCTCTCTTGCTCACTGTTGAGTCCGTGGCTCCCCGCAGAACCAGTGATGCCTCCGAGGCTTTCGGTTCTTGCCGAGGAAGGAAGGGCGGGAGGGAGAAAGAAAAGGCTTGGGCCAGGCTAGGTTGAGCAGAGAGGGACAAGACAGGAGAGCGGCGAGAGGCCTGAAAAAAAGCTCTGAGTTTCTTTCCAGGCCTCCCTCCATCCCCTCCAGAGGCGGTGGGAGGAGGGAAGACCAAAGAAGGCTCCCTCTCCGCTCCTGCCAGGAGCGGCGGGGCTGTGGCTCAGACGGTTGGTAACTGCCCTTAGTGTGTGATATGTGTCCGTGACTCGGACTGGCGGGGCTGTGGCTCAGACGTTGGTAACTGCCCTTAGTGTGTGATGCGTCTCCGCGGCACGGACTGCATGTCTGCTCTTTGTCTGAGGGGTTAAACTCCTGATGGGCACGGTGTCTGGCCCTGCACCTCCCACTGGGGGCTGATGGGTCAGACTGGGCGTGGGAGCTCCCTGGCATTTACCAGCAAGGCACAGGGAGCTGGTAGGGGCCAAATGCCGCTCTCCAGCCCTGTGGGCTGAGCCCTTGGTGCGGGGTGGGAAGGAGGGCAGGCCGAGGGGCTCCGGGCCCCCCACCCGCCTGCTCTGTGGCTTCAGCCTACCTTCCGGACCCCCTGCCATTCCCGGGCTGTTCCCGCTCAGATCCTTTCCTCCGCCTGCCACTGCTCTGTCCTGGATCGCACGTGGCTGTCTTCCTGGTTTCTCAGGCTCCGAGACAGCTGGACTCCGGCTGAGCGTGGCTGATGGGGAAGAGAGGGAAGCTGGGGTGTGCCAGCTTCTGAGTCTCCCCTGGCACCCCTTGCAGCCTCTGTGCCTTGTTCGGGACTCCAGGTCCTGGCAGACAGGTGGCCCTGTCCTAGCTGCCCCCGGCGACCCGCCCAGGGTTCTGATAACCCTGCTTCCTCCGGGACCCTTCCCTCCTAGGACTGGTGGGGATTTCTGTCTTGCTCACCTCTGCGTCATTCCTTTTCCCCGTTTGCCTTCTCCGCTCCCCTGGAACCAGTTTCCTATATCAGATTCCTGTGTGTTAATACATCGAGTCATTTCTGTTTCCTGGTTGGACTCCAGCTAAACACCTGCCCTGTGAACATCACTGGGAGAGAAATGGGGCAGAGGGGCTGCCATGGCCGAGGTAAGAGTGGGAGAGGCTCCCCGCAGCCCCTCCCAGCCCTCCCACTGCCCAGGGGAGGCTGCCGTGTCCACGCAGGTGGCTGCTCCTGTCCAGCCCTCTCTACTGATCGTTTTATGCTGATCCGTTCACATGGGACAGCGTCTCATTTCACAGTAATTGAGCTATTTTCCCAGTTGGGCACAGGGTTAGGAGGTTAGGGCCCTTTCCTGGGATGGTAGTATCCTGAAGAATAAATTACAGAGCCATTCACCCTCTGTTCATGGAGCAGAGCGGCTGGGAGGCCAGGGGGAGTCATGGCCCCTGCCCCTTCTGCCCGCCTCTTCCCCTTGCCCCCTGCCGCACCAAGTCCAGCTCGAGTCCTCTTAGTCAGAGCTCCATCTGGCATGTTTCTGAGCAGTTCACCTTGGTCTGGAAATAACCAGGGCACTAGACCAGAAAAGAACACAGGGGGAGCCACAGAGGGAGGCAGGGAGCAGGCAAGGAGACAGGCGGGTGATGCAGCTGGACGCCGGGTGACCTGGAGCCTGGAAGACACGGGGCATGGTGCACAGCAGAGCAGTGGGGTTGAGCACCTACTATGTGCCAGGTACGCTCACCTTTGTCACCTTCGTCATCTCATTGAATTCTCAGTTCTGTGAAGCAGGAATCATTGTTCTTATTTTATAGATAGAGGAATCTGAGGTTCAGAGATATTTAGTGGCTGGTCCAAGGTCACACAGACAGGACCACTTCCTGTCCACTCTCGTCCTTCCTGGGTGCCTCAGATGGTGAAGAATCTGCCCACAATGCGGGAGACCCGGGTTCAATCCCTGGGTCGGGAAGATCCCCTGGAGAAGGGAATGGCAACCGACTCCAGTGTTCTTGCCTGGAGAATCCTATGGGCAGAGAAACCCAGCAGACTACAGCCCATGGGATCACAGAGTCAGACGAAGCTGAGCGACTAACACTTGTCCTGCCTTGCTTCGCTAATTCTCTTCCTTATCACCTCCTACAAGACTTACTAAGTCCCTAAGCTGAACCCTGAGACGCTGGCAGCGTGTAATCTAAAGCAGACAGCCCACCAAGAGAGGGGCACAGGTGCACACATGGACGTGCCATTCATTTCTCTATATTCATTCGTTCGTTCATAAGTCCATTCATTCGTACATTCACCAGATATCCACTCTTTGCCCAGCACTGTCCAGGCTTCAGGGCTAGAGCTGTGAATTCGTCAGATTTTTTTTTTTTTCATCCTCACTGAGCTTACAGTCGAGCAGGGAAAATTCCCTCTAGGAAGTACTGATGCTAAAGCGTGGTGAGTGTCACGAGGAATGATGCTCAGAGCGGACCATTTCCAGCAGTCTGCTGGTTGTTTCCTTGTGAAGGCTGGGGTCCTCAGAGCTCAACCCTCAGACTCCCCTCTGCCCTTCCCTCTCCACCCTGCCCCGCCCTGGGTGGCTCGGCATTTGCTGTCACTACACCGGTCATCTCTAAACCCAGGTCTACCCCCGGTCACTCTCCTGAGCACAGAGCGTCTTCTGACATCCTGCTGATAACTTCCTCTGCTGGAATGTACGTGAGCGTGGGGGGGAGCAGTGCTGTGCTGGGGAGTGATGACAACCGGCTCTGGGCTTGTAGCGTCTGCCAGTTTCCATGGTGTAAGTGCTCCCACCAGGACTGATTTCCAAGCCACACTGACTCATTTGAAAAGACCCTGATGCTGGGAAAGATTGAAGGCGGGAGGAGAAGGGGACAACAGAGGATGAGATGGTTGGATGGCATCACCGACTCGATGGACATGAGTTTGAGTAAACTCCGGGAGTTGGTGATGGACAGGGAGGCCTGGCGTCTGCAGTCCATGGGATTGCCAAGAGTTGGACACGACTGAGTGACTGAACTCAACTGAAATGAACCTGAAATGACTGAACAGAGAACTGGGGAGAGATATGCACATGTGCTTTCATGAGGCGGCGCAAGGTGGCTCTAGCCACACCCCCAAGGCCATGGGAACCTGCCATCTCCCCATCAAGCCGGCACTTTTTCCAGGGTTCCCAGCCTCAGTCTAGGGCACCAACAGCCACTATCCATGCCAGAAGCCTCCAACCACTGCCAGCCAGTCAAATGCGGTCAAATGGGACCTGCCATGTTCCCTCCCTCTTGCTGCTGGGTCGTGCACACGTGTCCCCTCCCTCTAGAGCATGCTCCCATCTCTGCTTGGCTGACTCCATCTGCCCTTCAAGTCTTGACTTAGACACCCCCTCCTCCAAGAAGCCTTCCCTGATGCTTCCAGCCTGGATTGCCCCACTTCTGGCCCCCCACAGCACTTCATGCTGTCTTATCCAAGACCTTGGCCTGCAAACAGTCCGAGGGCAGGGGTTGAACCCTTGTTGACCATGCCCCAGACTTGCCAGGCTTTCAGACAATGGTTTCTGGGTAAATGAATGAAGGATCAAATTACTTAATAAAAATTAATCAAGTACAAGCAAAAAGGTAAAAGATTACCTCCAGAACCCTGAGTGATGAAGTAGTGGGAAGCTTTCTTCAATAGTGAGCAATCCCAGCTGGCTGGCCATATGTTCCACAGCAATCCAGGAAGGCTGCCTGGAAGAGAAAGCCACCTCCTCTCTTCTCACCCCTCTCTCCTCTGCCCCCTGCCCGCTCCCCACTCTCTCTCCTCTGGTCAGACTAAGAGCTTCCTCACAAGCAAAGACTTGCTGGGTTTTTTTCCTTTGGCAGAGAAAGCAATTTTTTTTTCTTTTTTTTATCAGCCAGCAACGGGGCCCGGGCAGGGACTGCTGGCGCCCAGTGTCTCTGCAAGCAGTGAGAAGGCCGATGGCGTCATGGTGACAGGAGTCCTTGATGTGTCTCTTTAGAAGGCAGCTGGGGTCATCACTGACACTCAGCGCTGAGAAGGAGAAGGCTGTCAGCGGGAGCTGCAGGCACGGCTGACACTTCTCGGGGGTCTGAGCCGGTGGCTGGGGCCAGGGGCCACCCCAGCCCTGGGGCAGCAGCAGGAATGAGTGTACCTGAGTCACACGGTTGCTGAGAGGCAGACCTGACTTCCCCCCACGCTGGCTGCCCTGGGCGGGGCAGTGCCCACGCCGCGTCTTCAGGAGAAGCCGGCCCTCTCTGGAGCAGGTCCTGCTGCTCAGTGGGCATGAAGAGTTGCGGAGGGAGGCAGGAAGGGAGGTCGCTCGGCAGAGAACTCAGCACAGCTGGATTCTGTGCCACATGGACTGTGAACATCAGTTTCAGCTTCTGCAAAACAGGATCGGGACTGTCTGCCCGCCCCAGGAGGAGGCATTGCCCTGTGCCCTGGGAGCTGTCGGGAGGGACTGGAAGAGGAACAAGGAAGCCAGGTTTGTGGCTGCCCTGGCTGGACATTCTGCTGGGCAGGGGGATGATGGGATGGGGGTCGTCAGCAGGGTCGTCTCCCTCCTGGTAGAGGTATGCCTGGAATCTGCCAAGCTATGGGGGAACAGAAAGGCCCCGTGCTGGAATTCCACCCCTGTCACCCCCTAACTCTGAGACGTTGGGCATATGACTTAACCACTCTCAACCTCAGTTTGCTCAGTCTGTAAAATGGGCCAATAAAACTCAGCGGATCTAAGTGAGACGAAAAATGTGATCAGCAGACAGCACCTTCCCCAGTATCCTGAACTCTCGAAACATGTTTCTTTTTCCCTGTCTGCCTTCTGAGCAGGAGCCTGATGGAGGCCAGTGGGAGCCTTTAGGGACGTCTTCATGGGTGGGACAGCCTCTCTGGGGTGGGACCGGCGGACCCTGCCAGGAGGGAAGGGGGTGCAGTGACTGGCTCCACCCGCCTGCTGCAGACCTGCCCTCAGTTCCTAAGATGGACAGAAGGACCAGCACAGCTGATGCTCCGGGAAACACACACAGGGGACCAGGCTGTGACTACCTGGAGCCTGGGTCCAGCTTCCTCGCTCCCGGGGGGACGGCAGAGGGAAGCCACTCGAGGTGCCGGATCTCATCCACCTCTGCTGCTGCTGGGCTCTGTGACCAGACACACGCCCGCACCTCTCAGAGCAGCCCTGTTCTCTGGGCTCACACCAGAGTGGCTGGGTGTTTGGAAACCATCCACAGACTCTGAGATGTAAGCTCCCCTCCAGATCACAAGTCCTGCAAGGTCAGAACTGAAAGGGCTTTAAGGGCACTTGGCCTGGCCCCTTCATGGACCCACAGGGACCCTGAGGCCCGTCTCCCTGCCGACCCAGTCCTGCCCTCCTCTTGTTACCCAGGGCTGGAGGAGGAGCTGTCTGAGCCGCGATCTCTCCCAGCCCAAGGACATCCCCCTCGTCCTCCGCTTCAGGGCGCCAGCCTGCCAGCAGCTCCCCGCATCTCGAGGCGAGTCTCCTACCCTGGAAAGAGCAGCTGGCCCAGGTGTCATCTCAGAGCGAAAGTGCCCATTAAACCACCATTGGCTGCCAGGCCCGTCGAGTCCCGGGAGCGATGTTCACAGACATGTCAGCCTAATGAATTAATTGAATTAATTGATCCTTCCCTCCTCTGCCTGCCAGCCGAGGTTGAATTCGGGCGCCTCAGCCTGTCCCCGCCCCGGGCTGGGGAGGGAGTGGTTGGCGGGGGCGTCACGGCTAATCGCTGTCTCCTCCCTCACCCCCCTCCCTGGGATCTTCCCCAGCCTCACCCAAAATGCCTTTGGGGCATATATATATATATATACATGTATATATATATATGTATATATATATTAAAGTTTGAAAGATAAAATTAAGACTTTACATCTTTAGAGTAATCTTAGGTTCACTGTCACATTGTGCAGAAAGTACGGAGATTTCCCAGAGACCCCCCCGCCTCCCCACCTGCACAGCACTGCACCAGCCCCACCATCCATGTTCCCCACCAGCTCGGTCCATTTGTTTCGATCCATGGCCCAATGTCCACATGGCATTACCATCCAGAGTGCAGAGTCCACACGGCGGTGCACTCCTGGTGTTGTACAATCTGTGGGTTTGGACAGATGTACAGTGACATGCATCCACAGTCACAGCATCGCACACAGTCGTTTCTCTGCCCCTAGAATCCGCTGTGCTCTGCTCGTCATCCCCCCCCCACCCCCTCCCCACTGGCAGACACTGATCTTTTTACTGCCTACATTGTTCTGCCTTTTCCAGAATGTCATGCAGTTGGAATCATACAGTATGTCGTTTTTTCAAATTGGCTTCTTTTATTAAGTCAATGCATAGTAATTCACTCTGCATTTAAGGTTCCTCCATGTCTTTTCGTGGCTTGGTAGCTCATTTCTCTCTAGTGTTGAATGATATTCCGTTGTCTGGAAGGACCACAGTTTATGTATCCATTTGCTGCAGATCCCATGGACAGAGGAGCCTGGTGGGCTACAGCCCATGGGGGTCACAAAGAGTTGGACACAACTGAGTGACTGAGCATGTATGTACACACTGAGGGAATCTTAATTGCTTCCGAGTTTTGGCAATTTTTCATAAAGCTTCTATAAATATTCCCTGCAGGTTTTTATGTAATCTCAAGTTTTTCAGCTCCTTTGAGTAAAATACCACGATTGCTGGATCACATGGTAAGAGAGTATGTTTAGTTTTGTGGGTAACTGCTCAACTGTCTTCCAAAGTGGCTGCACCATTTTGCAGCACCATTTTTGCCGTGCTGTTTGCACAAATGAGAGTTCCTGTTGCTTCACACCCTTGCCAGCGTTTGATATTGTCAGTGTTTTAGATGTTGGCCTTCCCCGTAGGCGTGAGGGGGTAGCTTGTTATTTTAATTTGCATTTCTCTGATGACACAGGATGTAGTGCATCCTTTCATATGCTTATTTGCCATCTGTCTTTCTTCTTTGGTAAGGCCTGTTGAGTCTTTGTCCCATTTTTTAATTGTGCTGTTTGTTTTCTCATTTGTATCATTTTGAATAAGCATCCTTTATCAGATGTGTTTTTGCAAACCCTTTCCCCAGCCTGCGGTTTGTCTGTCCCTTCCTTGACAGTCATCTTCTGAGGTATGGTCTGAGTGTATGGCGGGGCTTGGCCTCATCTAGGTTCTGGGGTCCGTAAGCCTTCCCCCATCACAGCCTGCCTCTTCCAGAGCCACGGTCTCCAAACCACGGTCTCCTAGCTTGTCTGACCAGCCCAATCCTGAGAGGCAGAGAAGCGTGACTCCCCCGGGCCTGCTCGGAGCCCCTTTCCCAGCCCCAAGGCTTTTCCTGCACCTTTTCTTTTCACCACATGGGATCCCTTCGGCCCTTCTGGCTGTGGTTTTAGGAAGGCCCCAGCTCTGGGGGGATGGGGGCAGCCTGGGGGCCGTGGGTCCGGGCTCCGATCCCCGGGGGCCGTGGGTCCGGGCTCCGTCCCCGGGGGCCGTGGGTCCGGGCTCCGTCCCCGGGGGCCGTGGGTCCGGGCTCCGACCCCGGGGGCCGTGGGTCCGGGCTCCGTCCCCGGGGGCCGTGGGTCCGGGCTCTGTCCCCGGGGGCCGTGGGTCCGGGCTCTGTCCCCGGGGGCCGTGGGTCCGGGCTCTGTCCCTGGGGGCTGTGGGTCTGGTCTCTGACCGTGGGGGCCGCAGGCTGGGGCTCAAACCATGTGGGCCTGACTTGGGCTTTGACCGTGGCTGTGCCCCTGCTGTCCTCAGTGGTCTCATAGGAGTCGTTTCCCCTTTGAGAGTCTCTGTTTCCTACCTGGGAAGTGAAGGGGTTGGGTGTGATGGTATCTGAGGTGGTTCTTAGCATGATTCTTGGTGTGATATGGCAGGATCCTGGGACTGCGAGGCTTTTGTGGCCACTCATCCTCCCATCTGTCCATCCACCCATCCTCCCACCTATGCATTCATTTATCCATCCATCTCTCCATTCATCCATAAACTCATTCCGTTCATCTGACCATTCACCTTTTCATCTATCCATTTGTCTACTCACACACCTGTCCATCCATACATCCATCCATCCACCCACCCATCCACCCATCCATCCACCCACCCATCCACCCACCCATCCACCCATCCACCCATCCACCCATCCACCCACCCACCCATCCATCCACCCATCCATCCATCCACCCACCCATCCACCCATCCACCCATCCACCCACCCATCCATCCATCCATCCATCCATCCATCCATCCACCCACCCATCCATCCATCCACCCATCCACCCATCCACCCATCCACCCACCCATCCACCCATCCACCCATCCATCCATCCATCCATCCATCCATCCATCCATCCATCCACCCATCCATCCATCCATCCACCCACCCATCCATCCACCCATCCATCCACCCATCCACCCATCCACCCACCCATCCATCCACCCATCCATCCATCCACCCATCCATCCATCCATCCATCCATCCACCCACCCATCCACCCACCCATCCACCCATCCACCCATCCATCCATCCATCCATCAACCCATCCACCCATCCATCCATCCATCCTTCCAATAGATGAAGCCCCTGCTACATGCCAGATCCTGCTGCAGACTCTGCTGATGGCTCAGTGATCTGTGAAGAGGGGAAGACACAGGACAGGGCCCGGCCCACCCCCCAGGGAGTGCCAAACAAGGCTTCCCAAAGCGGGTCCCCCAAGCTGCCGCCTGCAGGCTGAGGGTGCCAGGCCAGCTCCAAGTTCACCCACGGCAAAGGTAACCATCCTCACGGAATAACCTTCAGCGTTTCCTCATCTCCTGGTACCCTGACCTCCGGCCCCGTAAAAACCACTTCCTGTTGCCCAAGCACACCACACTGCTTCCTGTCCTTTTGCTGGCCTTTCTCTTCTTTAATATCACACTGGGTAACTTCCTCCATGGGGCGCTCCTTGCGTCCCCCAGACACTCTCCCCACCTGCAGTTTGAGGTGATCGTGTGTGATCAGAGCCCTTGCCTCCACGCCCAACCTTCGCCATGGCGGGTATCAGCCACAGGATTTCAGGGGTGGCCTCACCCAGCAGGTGCCTGGTTCATGCTGGCTGAGGGTACCACCCAGGGCATAGAGGCTGCCTGGCCTCCCCTCCTCCGGGGGCTTCTGGGGGACACACCTGGCCCTTGTCCCCACCCCCCCCACCCTCCTATCCCCGCTGGAGCTGACTGAGCCAGACTCTGAGGGGCAGGAGGCTGGTGGACCCCGCCCCAGCCCCTGCCCTGTGCTCCGACCCGCGTCAGCAGCTCTGCGAGAAGATGGGCCTCCCCAGCCTGCTTCATCTTCTGTAATGACAGCTCCTGCATCCTGTCGGGGGAAGGTTTGGGGAACCTGATATTTACCTCTGCAGAGTGATTCTCTGCTCAGTGGGAGAAGGGAACGTGCCTGGCGCGCTTGAATAGATTCTAGGTCTCCTCTGTTGGGGGCTGGGGCAGGGGGACATCTGTCCTCAGAGTTGAATCCTTTCTCAGGCAAGGTGGGGGTCTCTGATCCCTGGAGGACCACGCACCGCACCTGAGCAGGAAGGTGAGCGTTGCTCACGCCAGTCCCTGTCCATCCCCCTCCTGCCATCTGGCTCCACCTCCATCTCCTCCCTCCTCAGCCCTTCTGGACACCCAGGCAGGAGGGTGGGGAAGAACTGGGGCTGCCCCTTCCTGGGTGTCCCAGGGCCCATTGCATCTGCAGGCCGTGCACCCTGGGGCATGCTCAGGGGTGTGTTTCCCAGTGAGGGTCACGACTTCTCAGCATCTGCGGGACTCAGGTCACCTCTGGGCACCTTTTGGGGCCAAAGGCAATTTCTCATGAAGCTAATGAACTTAAGCCTCGGGACCCCTCTGAGACGACACCTAATTTCATATCTGATGGCTTGTGTTCTCTGTTTTAGGTTTTATTTTTCTATTTTTGACTGTGCTGGGTCTTCGTAGCTTCTTGGCTTTTCTCTAGCTGCGGCGGGCAGGGGCTCCTCTCCGGTTGCAGGGCGTGCGCCTCTCATTGCAGTGTCTTCTCGTTTCAGAGCACATCCTCTGGGGCACGCAGGCTTCAGTGGTGGCGGGCCTGGTTGCTCCGAGGCATGTGGAATCTTCCCAGATCAGGGGTGGAACCCGTGTCTCCTGCATCAGTAGGTGGACGCTTAACCACTGGGCCACCAGGGAAGTGCGATAGTTTGTATTCTTAAAACCACCAAGCTGCCTGAGCTTCAGGCCCCTTGTGGGCGGAGGGTGGTGGCCAAGTGCCCGGCCCAGCACCGCCAGAGGAGCCCAGGGCCCCCTGCTGCAGCCCCTCCACTGGGGCTCAGTCTCCCCTTGCTGCCTTGTCAGCCCACCTTGCCCCGACCTGTTCCTGGGGAGATGGAGGCCCTTCCCGGCCCGCGTGACCCCGGCTGAGAGATCCCTCCTGCCCTAGCGACCTGTTTCACCAGCAGCTGTTCTGACAGGGCTGCTCCCAGGGCACCCGGGCAGGAGCACCCCCAGCCTGTCTTGTCCCTCCCTTTTCCCCTCCCACAGAGGGGGGTGGGTGCCAACGCCAGCCTTGTTCCCCCAGCTGAGCCCCATCGCTGGAACTGCCAGGGCTGGGCAGGCTGGAGGATGGGCCTGCCAGATACAGAGAGGCCGCCGGGGTCTGGGAACCTGCTCCCTTCCTCTGCCAGGATGCAGATGGTGGGTCCTGGGCACTTCGGAGGCCCTGGGAGCTGAGACTGCAGAAATACAACCTCCGGTCGACAGCCCTTGGCAGTTTACAACAGGGGCTCCCCAGACTCAGAGGGACCC
Organism: Odocoileus virginianus; assembly: GCF_023699985.2. Taxonomy (NCBI): domain Eukaryota; kingdom Metazoa; phylum Chordata; class Mammalia; order Artiodactyla; family Cervidae; genus Odocoileus; species Odocoileus virginianus. The sequence goes on from NC_069690.1 coordinate 54,719,612, forward strand.
CATCCAACAGGTGCAGTGATCCCTGTTTATCAGCAGAAGCAACCGAGGCTCAGAGAGGGTTAGGGGCTTGTCCTCGGGACACACGGTCAAGAATAGGCCAGGGCTGGCACCCAGGCCTCAGATCTCAGACGCCACACGATCTTCACCAAACAGCCCCAGGGACGAGGCTCTCACGCTGCCGTCTGAATCCATCCCGGGCTCTCTGGGGGTGGACTCCCACTCCCACTCCGCGGGTGACAGGCTGCTTTGAATTCCACTCCTTCCTGCCGTTCAGTCAGGTCCACCCCGAGCCCTCTTCCTCTCTGCTGCTGTGCATCCCAGGCAAACTCATTTTCAAATCAAACCAAACAAAAGCTGGCTAAATCGGGAAGGTAAACACGCCAGGAGGAATGCAGAGGCATCAGAGAGAAGCCAGCAGCGGGGGGTGAGCTCCGACCTTGGAGCCGGCTCTGGACCTCTCCAGGGGCAGGCACCCCGGCCTCTCGGCTGGCTGCAGACTCCCCACCTGTGAAGTGGGGATACACGGGGTGAGGCTGCTGAAAGATGATGTGGGTGAAGCGTTCAAGAGGGAGCCGCGCCTGCTAAGCTTGCTCGCCCTGGTCCTTCCGGTGGGTCGTCCACGCCTCCGCATCTGCTCGGCCAGCGTGGAGAGCTGAGCCTGGCACTGGTCCCTGCTTCAGGAGGCCGTGGAGCCCTCAGCCGTCGGCCCTCTGCACCCGCAGCAGCCCACCCCCTCCACACCCCCGGGACTCCCTCCTTCACGGGTACCCCGGCCCCCTGGAGCGCAGCGGCCAATCCGCAGCCGTGAGGGCGCCCCTCCCACACTGGCGGGGGGCACGGGGAGGGGGCATCCCACAGCAGCTGGCAGAGGCCAGTGCACTGGGCTCCTAGCGCCTGGCAACTTGCTCGGCCACAACTACACGCAAAGCCTTGTATCGGGGCTGTGGGTGCAGCACCTGGGGCATAAGCTGAAGCCACAGCTTGGCACCTCCTTCTCTGGCTGGGGTCGGGGCTCTGGGGCGTGGCTCTTGCCCCTGCTCTAGTGGCGATGCTGGACCGCTGATCCACTTCCTTGTGCCTTTGCCTGCCTCCCAGACGGGGCTTAACTCGGGGAGTAGGTAGGCTGAAGCCCCACGGAGCAGAGAGGCAGAGAGGGGGCTCTGGCCTGGGGACCCAAGTCAGGGATACTACGACCAATTTTTGGGTTCCCTCAAGCTTGAGCTTCCCAGATAGCCTCCATGTCCTCTTCATAAAATAGATGTTTTAATAAATGGCATACCTGGTATCATATTCTGTTAGGAACATCAGAAATGTGATAAAAGATAAACCCCATTGGAGCTCTAATAGCATCATTGTCACAGCAGGAAGAATTGGAGTTAGATGCAAAGTGTGTTTATTCAGTGTGTGTGTGTGTGTGTCTATGTATGTATGTAGCATCCTTTCCCCCTGGTCTTTAAGCAGTAAAACAAACCAAGCAACCTTAATGGGGAGACCTTCTATAAAATACTCAAGACCATCAGAACTATAAGATCATCAAAAACAAGGAAGTCTGAGAAACTGTCCCTGTTTCCGGGAGCCTAGGGACTTCGAGGAGCCCCCAACCTGTGGCTCAGATGGTAGAGATCCTGCCTGCAGTGCAGGAGACCTGGGTTTGGTCCCTGGGTCGGGAAGATCCCCTGGAGAAGGGAATGGCAACCCACTCCAGTATTCTCACCTGGGAAAATCCCATGGACAGAGGAGCCTGGAGGCCTATGGTCCATTGGGTCACAAAAGAGTCTGACACGACTGAGTGACTAACACTAGGGAGACAACTAAACCTTGAATGAGATTCAGGAGAGGATCCTTGAATAGAAAAGGGCCACAAGGGGAAAACTAACAAGAATCTGAGTGGATGCTACTGTTTACTTAGAAGGAATCAGCCTTGGTTCGTTAGTTATGACAAATGCACGTGATAATATGCAATATAGGGAACGCTGTTGGGTGTGTGGGAACTTCTCTGAACTGTCTTTGTAACTCTTCTGTACATTTCGATCTATCCTAAAACAAGAAGTTCATTAACAACGACCACCACCTAATACTCCCTTCCATCAAGACCAAGGGAGAGGTTCCTCTTTCTAGTTCCTGTCTCTGTCTTGTATCTAACATCAACCTTGACCTGCAGACTCAATACCATCTCTCCAAGCCTGGCTTCCGTGTGTCTCATCCTCCACTCTAGCTGGTTCCCTGACTGCATGGCGACTTGTCCGGAGGGGAAGAGGCAGGGCTACCTCGTGGTCAGGAGCAGGGGACCCTGGTGACACAGAACAAGGCTGACTCTTGATTCTGCAGCTGCTTATGGGGTCTTGCTGAACCAGCAGCCTGACCTCTCTGAGCCTCAGTTGCATCTGAGCCTCAGTTTTGTGTGGGGACACAACGGGGAACTAGTATAAAACCTCCATCCAGCCTATTGCAGGCTTGCAGTGCCTGGAGGATCTCCCTTCCTTTGTGTTCACTTGTGTGCCCAGGGCCATGTCCATGCAATCCCCGAGGCCTGCCTGCAAGAGGGGGTTCCAAAAAGCTTAGTCGGTGTCTCCCACGGCTACAGGCAGCCTAGCCTCAATTCCAGAGAAACAGCGTAGAAACTCCTGAAGGCTCTTCCCTGGCCGCACTGACACAGCCTGGGGTGTGACTGGGTGCCTCCCTGCTATCCTGGGCCACCTGCCTTTGATGGAATGATTCACCCGTCCAGCCACTCACCAGTTCACCCCTTTGCGCTCTGGGCACCTCCTCTGTCTAGACTCTGAGAGGCAGCTATGAGCACACAGCTGAGTCCCGGTCCTCACATCCAGACCAGAAGAGACGTAAGCCAGGAAAGCTTGTGCTCAAATTCAGGTCGTCATGGCTGCTAAGAGCCACGTGAAGGAGCGTGCCCAGGGCACGGAGGGGCCATCTCAGGCCGGAGGTCCGGGGAGGTGCCGGGGGCGAGCTGACAGTGGAACTGAGCCCCGGGGCGGCCCGAGCGAAGGGCTGACCGCACGGGGAGGGGAGGTCAGTATGGTTTGTCGGGAGGCTGAGCGAGGCCTCGCGGAGCAGAGGAGTCCCAGGCCCCCAAACCCGGGGGCCGCACAGACCATGGAAGGAGGCTCTGGTTTTACTCCAAGGTCACTGGGAGGCTGTGGAAATGTGGGTTTTTTAATTAAAACTGCTTTATTATGGTAAAAAAAAAAAAGTAATAACATAAACTGTGGCATTTTTAAGTGTACAGTTCCGTGGTGTTCAGTTCATTCCCTTTGTTGTATAACCATCACCTCCATCCATCTCCAGGACTTTTTCATCTTCCCAATGGAAACTCCGTCCCCAGTAAACCCCAGTTCCCGTCCCCCCTCCCCGGCCCCTGGCACCCAGCCTTCTACCTTCTGTGTTTATGAATCCAACCCCTCGAGCTATGTCATCAAAGGGAACCATACACCATCTTTTTGTGTCTGACTTATTTCACAGAGAGTTGGACACGACTGAGTGACTCACACTTTCCCTTTCCCTTTATTTCACCTAGCGTAATCTTTGACCGCAAAATTTATTCGTGTTGTAGCCTGTGTCGGAATGTCCTTGCTTTTTAAGGCTGGACCCTATTCCATTATGTGGATAGACCACGCTTTGTTTAGCCATCCGTCCATCAATGGACACTGTGGTTGCTTCCACCTCCTGGCTCTGTGAAGACTGTGGCAATGAGCGTGGGTGTACAGAGATGTCTTTTTAAACTTTTTTTAGAAATGATTTTCTCTTGTTCCGGTTGCGCTGGGTCTTCGTTGCAGTGCACAGACTTCTCTGGTCACAGGGCGCAGGCTTAGTTGCCCCCAGGCGTGTGGGGTCTCAATTCCCCGACCAAGGGTCAAATTCACGCACCCTGCTTTGGAAGGCGGATTCTTAGCCACTGGATCACCAGTGTTAGTTGCTCAGTCTTGTCTGACTCTGCGACCCCATGGACTATAGTCCGCCAGGCTCCTCTGTCCTTGGGATCCTCCAGGCAAGAACACTGGAGTGGGTTGCCATGACCTCCTCCAGGGGATCTTCCCGACCAACCCAGGGATCGAACCCGAGTCTCCTGCATTGCAGGCAGACCCTTTACCCTCTGAGCCACCAGGGAAGCCCCCAAATGTCTCTGAAAGACTCTACCTTTAGCTCTTTTGGATGCACACCCAGGCGTAGAATCGTGGGCTCCCATGGCAGATGCGGCAGCGCCAAACACGGGAGCAGGCTGGACTGGACTTGCTTCGGAAAATGCCCCCGGAGGCTGTGGGTAGTGGGGGCTGAGTGTGGGGGTGGGGGTCGCAAACGGGAGGCCACGGTGGCACCACCAGGGAAGTCGTGATTAACAGTGGGGCCGGAGAGGTGGCTGGACTCTGGAACGTGTCTTAGAGGCAGTGACCACAGAACTTAGTAACTGACCGGATGTGGGGCTGAAGCAGACAGAGGATCAAGGCTGAATCCTAGGTTGCGGCCCCAGCAGCCAGGTCGATGTGGCACCTCCTGCTTAGATGAAAGGCTCTGGAAGGTATCAGTTGGGAGTTTATTGGAGCAGTCAAGTCAGGGACACAGAACACTCTTGGGGCCTGTGTGAGTTTCTTAAGACAGCTGTAACCCAGCACCACGAGCTGGTTTGTTGTCTCCCAGAGGCAAGAGATGTTTATCGTCTCCCAGTTCTGAAGGTCAGAAATCTAAATTCAAAGTGTCTGCAGGGCCAGGCTCCCTCAGATCAGGGTAGCATCTTTTCTCCTCTCTCTGGGCTTCTGGTCAACCTTGTTTGCAGCAGTATCCCTCCAGTCTCTGCCTCTGCCATCACATGGTCCCCTCCCTGGGGGTCTGTGTCCAGATTCTCCCCCTCTTAGAAGGAGAGGAGTCCTGTTGGAGTCAGGCCCACATTAAGGACCTCATTCTAGTTTGGATATGCATGCAAAGACCCTGTTTCCGCAGCAGGTCACGTTCGCAGGTACCAGGGGTGAGGCCTTCGACTGTCTTCGGGTGGGATGATGAAATTCAAGCCCGAAGGACTCTTGTTCCCACTCAAGCAAGTGGCTTTGTGACTCTGATGCTGGGTCACCTTTTCTCACCAAAGCACTGCTGGAGGACCTGAGACCCCCATGTCTTTTCCCTCCACAGCCCCCGGTCCCAAACTTCTACTCTCTCCTCCTCCCAGCCCCGTCCCGTGCCCGGCTGTGTGCAGCGGAGCGGGGTTGATGCACCCCTGGCTGTTTAACCCTCTCCCTTCCAGTTGACCCAGCCCAGGCCCCGCTGGGCTGCCTCCCTCCCAGACTTCACCTCCCCTCGATGACAAACGAGTGATTTCTCACTCTTCCCATTTATGGCTGTTTTTCCTCTTTAAGGGGCCCGCTCAGCCTGTCCGGTGAGTGATGGCCAAACAAATTTCAAGCGACAAGGAAATGTCCCCAGCGCTTCTCCTTATTCTTTGAAAGATTAGGGGTTGGTGGGGGGGGGGGGGGGAGGCGTGGTGCACACGTGGCTTCCTCGCCTCTTTGGGGCTGGAGGCTGCGGAGAACCCGGGCGGGAGGCCTGGGCACTGCTGAGAACAGGGCCACCCCGCCTGTCCTCTCTCTGCCCTTCTCTTGGGGTCACTGGCCCCCTTCTTCTTGGAGCGGGGTCACTTTACCCCAGGTAACACTCCTGGGTGTGCGGAGAGGACCAGAATGGAATTGAGGAGTGGGGAACTACGTCCCTTGAAGGCTAAGTGGGGGAGGCTGAGCCCTGGGGATCCCAGGGCTGAAGTCTTCTCGATGCTCTGTGTGAGAAGAGACAGCCGTGGTATGCAGTGGGCGCCCAATAGATGTCACTCCCTGCCCTCCTCCACCTCCTCTCCTGCATCCACACGGCAGCGTTTGGTGCTTTCAGAGGACTCATCGTATTTCTCAGGAGCAGCCCTACTGAGCACGCAGTGTGGGCCGGCACGGCCCTGCCTGATGGCGAACGTGACCTTGACCTTGTTTGATTCTCTTCATTAGGAGGCCGAACGGCGGTTCACTCAGCCAGTGCTCTTTGCTAATGTCACCCACTCATGTTTACTTATTTATGTCTTTATGGAAAAGTGGTCCCTGCGTATTTTAAACCTGGAACCCTGGTGCAAGGCCCCAGCTTCTCAGAGTGACTTCCTGGCAGAAGTGCCTCAGTGGCCCCTTTAAAAGGGGCCGAGAGATCCAGTGGGGGGGCCCAGCAGGGGAGAGGGGCAGGGAGCCTGGCACAGGGGCTAGCAGCTCGGGAGACAGACACTAAGGTCTGAGGATCGTCAGCTATGTTCCTCTGGGAAAGTACTTCTCTGTGCCTCAGTCTCCCCTTCTATCAAATGGGCACAATCATGGCAACTACTTGAGACCAATCTGTCTGCTTCTGAGTCCATATTCTAACCCACTGGCCCTTCCTACCAAGGGGTGAGAACCACCATCCCGGGGGGTCGTGGAGCTTCATCTCCCAGGTACCGGCTGTCCGCCCCCAGGGCACGTTGCCCGTCCACTCTCCTGTCAAGTGTACCATGGGAAGAGGGCCACACATCCTGCAGGCTTAGACGGGCCCACCTCCTCCAGGCAGTGGGTGCCATGCGCCGGCCGGGGTCAGCCTCCCAGAAAGACCAAGCCCATCCTCCCCCTCTTCCTCCTCTTCCTCCAGCCACTGGAGGGTTGGGAGCGGGACGTTGTGAATGGAGATGCCGTCCCCAGGCTGGGCACATGCCCACTGGCCTAGGCCTCAGTCTGCTGCAGGAAAGCGCCCCCTAGCCCCACCCCCCACCCTGACAAAACCCCACCCTTTCTCCCCAGACCCCTCCCTCCATCCAGGCTGCAGGGACAACCTCTCTGCTCCTTCCCACCCCCTCTGCCTGCTTCTCCATCATCAGATCTGGAGCCCGTAAAAGGAGCCCTTATGAGCCAGCCAGGTCAATAGATCCACTTTGGGAGATGAAAGCGTGGGGGCTGGGGAGCTGAGTGGGGAGCGGAAGGCAGAGGCGGCAGGCAGCTGGGGGCTGGGGGGGCGGGCTGCGTGGAGATCTGAAGGCCCCCACGTGGAGTCGGCAGATTGAAAAGCTGCTCTGATGGCCTTTCCGTTTATCTCGTCGTGAGCGGGCGCGTCCATGTGGCAGGGGCGCGGGGAGCAGGGCGGGAGGCTGGCCGCGTTTCAGGTTTGATTTCCCGGGGCTTGTGATCCATCATCTCTGCATAAAAAGGGATTAATATCTGTGGCTGAGTATTAAGCGAGCACCCAGACACACACATGCACGCACACACACACATGCACACGTGTGTCCACACATCGTTGCCCCAAGCTGCTGAGTCAAGGGCCCTCCCCAGGGTCCCCGAAGCCTTGGGGTGGGCCATGCTCCGGCACCCCAGGTGCCGCGCCTGCCTGCACCCCGCAGCCCCCAAGCTTGTGAGAGGACGGAGTCCCCGAGCCCCTTATATAAATAAAGCGAAGGGCCGGAGACCTCATCCCATTTGGGGGGATTAGTTTACTCAGGAGGCTGGGGGATTAGGGTGTCAGCAGGAAGGGCGAGAGGGTGACCGTGGAGAGGAAGGGGGCTAGTGTCTGCACCCTGATCGCAGCCCCCGACTTGGAAGACGCCCCAGCGGCCTCCGGCCACTTGCCCCCATTGTGGGCAGGGCTGGAAGGTGTGCTGCTAATGGTGGCTCCGCCCATCTGCCCAACCCCCCCTCCCTGGAGGCCTTGGTGGGCAGAGGAGGGGAAAGTGATGACGGTTCTCTGACCCCTCGTTTGCTGGGGGATGGAGGCTCCTGCTGTCTCTCTCTGACCTATTTGGCACGTTCTCCCTTTGCTTAAAAAGCCATCACTCATCTCACCCTGCTACAGAGGGAAGGTAGGAGGTGCCCAGGTGGCATAGCCTGGAGCTTGGAGAGCAGAGAGAGGTGGGAGGGGGAGCCTTCCTCCTCCAGAGGCTGATGATTGTCTCTTAATTAGACTGGGGAGGGCTTGGGGCTGGGAGGCAAACGAGGAATCAAGTCAAGCCTTTCCTGGGGTGGAAAAGAGCCTCTGAACCCCGTCACCCCTGAGCCCTCCCCAACCCAGCATCGCTTACCTCCCCGGGGCGGGGGGCAATCACCTGCTTCCAGGGGTTCTCCAAGCGTGGCCCCAGGGCCAGGGACAGCGGCAGCACCTGGGAACTTGTCAGAAGTGCAGATTCTACTGGATGCATTCGACACCCTGTGGGGGGCAGGCCCAATGCATCTTCAGTCCTCCCAGGGATTCAGATGCAGGCTCAAGGGCGAGACCCACTGGTGTGGTCCATGATGTCTAAGGGGCAGTACCTGAAACACGGCAAGTATTTAAAGGATGTGCTCAGTCGTGTCCGACTCTTTGCAACCCCGTGGACTGTAGCCCACCAGGCTCCTCTGTTCATGGAATTCTCCAGGCAAGAGTACTGGAGTGGGCTGCCATCTCGTCCTCCAGGGGATCTTCCCGACCCAGGGATTGAACCCACGCCTCTTGTGTCTCCTGCATTGGCAGCTGGATTCTTTACCACTGAGCCACCTGGAAAGTGTCTAAAAGATGGGAGCAAAGGAAGGTGTCAGGATAGGTGAGGAGGAGCAGTTAGGAAGAACGGTGTGCCCCGTTCACCCCCGGCTGCCCCGCCCTCCTCCCATGCCCACGAAAGGCCAAGTCCTCTCGTAGACTCAGCTCCACCCGCGCCCCGAGAAGCTTTGGCTTCAGGGGCCCGGTTGGCCTGATCCAGTTCCCCTACAGCTCCCACCAGTCACAGCCTCCAGTAGAGATTTCTGCTCCGTGGTCCTGCTTTAGTGACAGGTGGGTGGTGGCTATGCCTGCTGTCCCAGCAGCCCGCACCCAGCGATGCCCACTGAGAACTTGCAATGGGTCAGGCTGGAAGTATTTACACCACAGACATTGGCAAGCACTGCAGACCGAGGCTTCTTTCTTTCCTGTGGAGGTTTAGTCGCTAAGTCATGTCAGACTCTTTGCGACCCCATGGACTGTAGCCCCCCAGGCTCCTCTGTCCATGGGGTTCTCCAGGCAAGAATACTGCAGTGGGTGGCCATTCCCTTCTCCAGGGGATCTTCCCAACCCAGGGATTGAACCTGGGTCTCCTGCACTACAGACAGATTCTTTACTGACTGAGCTACGAGGGATGCCCTGGAAAGAGCTTACTCAATGCTCAGCAGCTCACTGCTGCAGGTGAGGACAGAAGGCAAGAAGGAAGTGGCCCGTGTTCTCGGCAGGGCAGCCAGCCTGCATTCTGCCAGGCCCACCACCGCTCACAGCTCCTTACAGATACCAGACGCTGGGCTAAATAGGGGAAACGGGTCTCGCTTTTTCTACCAGCCTCCCCACGGGGGAGATGTCGACATCCCCATTTTACAGATGGGTAAACCAGCTCAGAGGAGTCAGGCAGTGTACCCTAAGGCACACAGCAAGAAAGGGGCCAGGAGGCAGTTAGATCCAGGCTGGCTGTCCTGTCCCCAGTAACCCAGCCCTCAGGGAAGGCCCAGGTGAGACACCCAAACAACCTGCAGGCTAGAACCTGATTCCGACCTGCAGACGGGGGTTTGGAGTTGAGGTGACCTTGGTTCCCTGGCCAGGCCTACAGGGGCCGATGGTGTCTCTGGGGATGTCCCCATGAGAGTCTCCCTAGATTCCAGCTATTGGGCTTCCTTGTTGTAGCTCCAGCTCACGCTTGAAGCAAGGCTTGCCTCTCGAGGCCCAGGCCGGTGCCCACCCGCTGCGGCCCCGGGCTCCTGAGACCCTGGGCAGCAAGCCGCTGAGCTCCTGGCGTGTCGCAGGGAGGCCTGGAAGATTCGGAGGAGTCAGGGCTGCCCCTCCCAGCCCCCCCTGCCCACGCACCCCCGCTGCAGAGAGGGAGCTTTGGGGAACAGCAGCCTTGCGCTCTGAGATGAGAGAGGAAGAGAGGTCAGCGCTCGGGCCCTCTCTGCTCCCAGCGGTCGTGCAAACGGATGGTTTCAATCAAGGCTGCCCCAGAGGCCATGGAGATGCAATCAGTCGTCCTCGCCCCAAGCCAGGGCCTCCATTCCTCACTGCAGCCTCCCCTCAGACCCCGCTGCCCACGGCTCCGTTCCTTCTCTCTGGGCTTCTGTCTGTCCTCTGTCCTGCCTTTTGCGACTTAATCTTCTTTCCATCTTTCCATCTGTCCATCTTTCCTCCATCTACCACCCTCTGTCCCTGCGCCCACATCCAGGGCCCCCAGAGGCCTTCCAGAGGCCGGGTCCCCAGCCCGGAGCATCTCTCCCACGCTGGCCTCCCCTCAAGGACGCTCTTCCCCAGGTCCACGCCCCATCCAGCGTCACCGTCCACAGAGTCACGGCAGCTTCTTGCCTGGCTGCTCATGGGGGAGGGGTTCTACTCCCCTGTTCTCCAGCCACAGCTGCTCTTCGGCCCCCATTCATTCATTCATTCATGCCCACCCACTCCGTCAGAGAGGAGTGCTGGGGTCTTTGTCAGGAGCCCTGCACTGCACTGTGCTGGGGGCATTAAATACAGGAGCAGGTATCCCCAGCTCCTTGGGGGGGCTTATTGGAAGGATGGGGGAGGGAGGGGGAGAAAGAGGAAGGTGAGGAAGAGGAGGGGAAGGGAGGGGAAGAGAAGAAGGAGGCGGAGGGGGGAGGAGGTGGGAGGAGGGGCCGGAGGAGCGGAGCGGGGGGAGCAGGACCGCCTTGGCTCCAAGCAGAGGTGCAGATGTTGCCTGCATCTCTGTGCTCTTCCTAACGCCGTGTTGTGTTTGGAAAGTGATGAATTTCAGCACCAGCTAATTAGTCTCTAATTAGCAAGTGGAGTGTAAACAGTCACAACAGATGGGGGAGAAAAGGCATTAGCAGTAATGACCCTTCTTCTGGGGCAGAGTCTCAAAAAGAGGCACTTCCTTGGAGGAGCTGGAGTGGAGGGCAGGCTGGAGGAGGCGAGGTGGCCGGCGGTGCCTGCCCTGGTAGGGTCTGCAGAGAGGGTGCCTGTTGGTGCCTGGGGGGCAGGTCTGTGTCCCCGACGCTCTGTAGCCGGGGGAGTCCATGTGGCAGCACGGAGCACCTTGGGAAGGGAGTTTTGTAAGTGAAGGGGAACCGCCACGGACATGACCGCGGGGACCACAGTGGATCTGAAGCTAGGACACATCCTAACGGGGAACCACAGGACCATGGTGGATCTGAAGCTAGGACGCCTTCTAAGGGCCTTGGGGCCTGTGTCCAGGGACTTGGGATTTACCAGGCCGTTTACACTCTCACTGGGGACACACACACCTGTGTCGCTGGCCACTGACTGATGACCAGACAGGCTGCTGGCATCTGTGTTTCCAGGGCTGCAGGACCAGAGATGCTGAGGAAGTGGGTTGGGATGCGGTGGCTGGCACGTCCCTGTCAACACCCCCAACTCAAGGGGATGCAGAAAGGAGGACTTTTGTGTGTCTAGGGTGGCTGAGCGCTCCTTTGCCTGCATCTGGCTGGGGGGAGGGCAGGAGGGAGGGGCCCCAAGAGAGATAGGAGCCAGAGACGAGCATCCAGGGAAATGGAGAGAGAGGACCAGGGCGGACCCTGAAAGGGGAGAGGAGGCCTGCTCACGTTCATGCCCTTCTTTACTGCATGCCAGCACGCCTAGCCACTCAGTCGTGTCCTACACTTTGTGACCCCATGTACTGTAGCCCGCCAGGCTCCGCTGTCCATGGGATTCTCCAGGCAAAGAATACTGGAGTGGGTTGCCATTTCCTCGTCCAGATCTTCCTAACCCAGGGATTGAACCGGGTCTTCTGCATTGGCAGGCGGATTCTTTACCATCTGAGCCACCAGGGAAGCCCCAGCCCCTCTTTATTAAATGTCTTAAGTGCTCAGTTGGGCCAACTGCTGGGCTTGAGGCCATGGAGAGCTCCCTGGGCTGGGGCGGCCTGGGGCGGGGAGCAGGCCTCTGACACCCCAGGCTGCCGCTCCGGTGCCAGGCAGGCATCTTCCTTCTCTGGAAAACAGCAAAGCTCAGCCTCGGGCTCCAGCTGCAACAGAGATAGAGGGAGCCCCAGCCTCGTCTTCCCTCAGAGAAACCGTCCCCTGGGGCTGCCACTGCAGCCCAATTAACAGACCTGTTGTCTCGCCAGCCTGGCACTCGTGCGGGTAAGAAGGGCGGTCCCACCGTCTGGCAGCGTTACCCCAGCCCTGGCACCTTCTTAGGCTGGCGGCATCCACTCGGGCTCCTGGAGGTCGCCGCTTCTCCTGGAAGGCAGGGCCCCCGGGGGCCCCCTCCCTCCCCCGCACCTGATTCTGGGGCAGGGAGACGGCCAGCAGCCTTCCTCCAGGGCCCAGGCCTCCTGTCGGGAGAAGCGGTTGGCTCCCGCTATGGGGCTGGGGCGGAGCGCGGGGCTGTTCACTCCACCAGCGTGCGGGTGGAGCACCTACGAAGCAGCGGGCACCCGGCGGGCCCCCCTGAGCACGGGAACACGTGGACGTGGACCCAGCCCAAGTCTGGACCGGGACCCCTCGCCGTTGGCCTTTGGAGCCGGACCATTCCTCGTCGTGGGGCAGTCCTGCATATTATACGGGGCATCACAGCATCTTTGGGTCTCCCCACTAGATTCTAATACCGCTCCACAACCACTGCACTTGTGACAACCAGAACATCTCCAGACAGCATCACGTGTCCCCTGGGGAGGTGCTCCCCACCCCCGGTTGAGAACACTTGTCCAGACAGAAAAATGCATAAAAGATCACTCGAAGGTGACGCGATGGAGGTGACAACGCAGAGACGGAGGCGTGTATCCCCCTGCCCCTGGGACTTGGGGCGCAGTGCCCAGAGGAGGTGGGTGGGGAAGCCACGTGGTGAGTCAACAGGAGCAGACCCTGGGGATCAGGCTGTGCGTTGGGGGGCGGGGGGGCTGGGGGCAGGAAACCATAGCTGCTGGCTTCTTCCATCTCACCAGTATTTCCAGAACACTCATCATGTTTCTGGTCCAGTGACAGAAGGGTTCTGTATTCCTCGTTAAGGGCTTCCCTGGTGTCTCAGTGGTAAAGAGTCTGCCTGCAATGCAGGAGACATGGGTTTAAGCCTTGGGTCAGGAAGATCCCCTGGAGGAGGAAATGACAACCCACTCCACTATTCTTGTCTGGGAAATCTTATGGATAGAGGAGCCTAGCAGGCTACAGTCAGTGGGGTCGCGAAAGAACCAGACACGACGTAGCGACTAAACAACAGCAATCCTCATTAAGGAGTATTTTATCTACTAGCGACGGGGTGCCATGGAAGGAATTATAGCAGGAAGCACGTAATTGGAAATCCCTTTAATTAAGGAGCTCAAGCTAATGACTGGAGGCCAGGAGGCCAGCCAGGGATGGGCAGACAAAGCCTGGAGCAGAGATGAAGGGAGAAGGGTCTGAGCGTCTTGTGGATTTGAGGGATAGTTAGATGGTAATGGGCTGCGAGGGCCACGGACAGGCACCACTGTCTGTGGCTCATTTGGGGGACAAACGCTACTAATTGTGCTGGAGAGTTAGAATTCTACGCGCTTGCAGAGACTTGAGTTCAGCTTTGGGTCTTTTGACTTTTACAAGCCTGTAGGTGTGTGCTAAGTCACTTCAATCGTGTCCGACTCTTTGCGACCCTGTGAACTATAGCCCTCTAGGTTCCTCTGTCCATGGGATTCTCCAAGCAAGAATACTGGAGTCGGTTGCCATTTCCTTCTCTAGGAGATCTTCCCAACCAGAGATGAAACCCATGTCTCTCCCATCCCCTGCACTGGCAGTCGGGTTCTTTACCACTAGCGCCACCTGGTAACACCTTACAGCCTGGCAGTCGTCAAAATCAGGTCAATTCATTCAGGCAAGAGATGAGGGTAAAAGATCGGGGTGGCGTCAGCTATCTAAGCAATAGCTGACAGCACAAAAAAAAAAAAAAAAAAGTGGATCTTCTTACCAAAGGAAAGGGTGGGCGTGAGAAGGCTGAGAGCAGGAACCAGGAAACGCCCGCCTTTCAGAGCCTGGGCGTAAGAAGAGCAAACCCGGGAGGCAGAGAGGCGAGAGAAGGACCTGAAGAAGGCGGCGGTCAGCCCAGGTTAGAGGGTTTCAGGGACGGGGTGGTCAGCTGGCCAGACACCCCATAAGCCTTCTTGGAATTGATGATTAGGAGAAATTGGAGCCTCTTGCAAGGGAAGACAGAAGGGGCTACTTTTCCCCGTGGGCTTTTAGCTGGAAGCTTTGTCGGCATCACAAGGGGTATGGCGTTCCCACCAGCCCTCGCCCAAATCGGTTTCCTCCTAAAAGGTCATATGGTGTAGTGACATTTGTTAAGACTCCCAGCGGACACAAGGTTAGAGGCAGGTAAGTGAAACACGGAGACAGAATTTAACATGAGCCCAAGGTGATGCTGTTCTTGCATGATTGCTTCCATCCAACCGGCAGTCTAGACCCCACCAGTGACCAGATCCAATCCAAGCTTATCCCTACACCTGTTTATGGGGTCATTGGTCTTCCATGGATCCTGAACAGAAGAATGAGGACCCTGGAAATGAATTAAGAAGTTGGAGCAAAGTGTGAAGAAATGTGCCTCCCTTTGCCTTTAAGTATTGGTCCAACCTAGACCACGTGGTGGTGGATGGAAGGGTCTGCCCCTCTCCCTCCACTGAGCTTCACTAACCCCACAGGCAGACGGGAACAGCCCAGCATTCCGGAGGCTTCTCTCCTATGTTCCCCACGGTTCAGATGGTATGAATCTGCCTGCAATGCAGGAGCCCTGGTTTGACCCCTGGGTCGGGAAGATCCCCTGGAGAAGGAAATGACAGTCCACTCCATTACTCTTGCCTGGAAAATTCCATGGACGGAGGAGCCTGGCGGGCTACAGTCCATGGGGTCACAAAGAGTCGGACACGACTGAAGCGACTTAGCGTGCACAAATTGCTCCAGTATGACCTCATCTTACCTAATTCCATCTGCAAAGACCCTATTTCCAAGTGAAGGTCGTGTTCTGAGGCTCCCAGTGACCATGAATTTGGGTGCAAAGGGGACCCTGTTCAATCAAGTACACCAGCCTGCCTGGCTCCCTTATATTAAAAGCCTTGTCTAAGTCAGCTCCCTAACCTATCCTATTTAATGATCGCACCACCCTTCATCTGGACGTTGCTCCCTCCAGTTTCTGACTAGAAAATCGAGGCCTGAGGAGCTGGAGTGGATTTTCCAAAGCCTCCAGCTCCCAGCGGTGGCAACGGGCCAAAGGCAATCCCTCCTCATCCAGCGTGGTCTGCCCTCTGCTAAACCTCAGCGCCTCCATCCTGGTCAGTCATTAACAGGGCGCCCTGCTGCCAGCTCGTAAGTGCTTTTCAGGACAAGCTAATCCAGCCCTCCTCTCCCCAGAATCATCTTTCTTCTGGACTGAGAAATGTTTTCTCCCTACGACTAAAAAGAGAGCCAAGGGGCTTCTCTGGCAGCCCAGTCTGGCTTTCACTGCCACTGATTTGATCCCTGGTCGGGGAACTAAGATCCCACAAGCTGTGTGGGACAACAGCAGCAACAGAAAAAAATTTAAAAGAGAGTCATGTCTCCCCAAAGGAGATACTTACAGAGGCTTCAGTGGTCAAAAGTATATAAGAAGACTCAAGAAAGAACAGAGAAAATGGGTCCATGAGAGTGAGAGGGCTTCCAAGTGGGCCCAGACAGTAAAGCATCTGCCTGCAACGCAAGAGACGTGGGTTCAATCCATGGGTCAGGAAAATCCCCTGGAGAAGGAAATGGAAACCCACTCCAGTATTCCTGCCTGGAGAATCCCATGGACAGAGGAGCCTGCGGGCTGCAGTCCATGCGGTCTCAAAGAATCAGACCCACTAACACACACGTGAGCGGGAGCCACCCAAGGGGGCTGGGGAGAGTTCAGGGGCCCCAGAGGAGGCAGAGATGCAAGGGTGAGGCAGAGATGCAAGCGTGAGGCAGAGATGCAAGGGTGAGGTGAGCAAGGGTGAGCTTCCCCCTCCTGCATCTGTGCCTCGGCGCAAAGCAGCTGGATGTACTGCTCGGTCCATACGCTATCTGGGACGGGGCATGGCCGGAGGGACTCCTCTCTTAGCCCTCTTCTCACCCGGAAATAAACGCTTTGACCTTGAGGGGATAAATGATGTGTTTTGAGTGGATGAGCCACGGAGAGATTGACCTGCCGTTGCGGATGGTGGCTCTGCAGTGTCCAGGAGTCAGCAGACGCGGGGGAGGGAAGGGGGACGGGCGGCACAGCCAGAGGGAGACGGAGCAGGACGGCGGGGGGAGCGACAGAGGGGCCCCTGCATCCCCACTGGGGCCCTCCCCCTGGACTCTTCTGGAAGAGGAGGGCTGATGGCGTACGTGCCCGGCAGCTGGGAGGTCCTGGGGCCGTGAGCCCCTAAGCTCTGCCCTTCTGGGAGGGCTGGTGCTCAGCTGGTGTTTAGTCGCTCAGTCGTGCCTGACTCCTTGCGACCCCGTGGACTGCAGCCCACCAGGCTCCTCTGTCCCTGGGATTTCCCAGGCAAGAATCCTGGAGTGGGTTGCCATGCCCTCCTCCAGGGGATCTTCCCGACCCAGGGATCGAACCCGGGTCTCTTTCACTGGCAGGTGGATTCTATACCACTGGCCACCAGAGGTGCTCAGTCACACCTCCTGATTCTAAAACCCTCCTGGGAGAACACAGTGCAGGCAGCCCCTGTTCACAGCACTTGAGGAAGCGGGAGGCTGCCTTGGGACCCGGTCTGGGTGTTGGACTCGGCCAGACGTGGGTGTGAGTCCTGCCTCTGCTGCTCATGCCCACATGACCTCGGTCGGACCCTCAGCCTCACTGCACGGCTGCTTCCTCATCTGCTGGAAGGGCGGCGATGACCTTGAAGGCCGCTGCACGGACATGGTGAGACAGGCCTCGGAGGTCCCTGCGACAGCCTCGCAAGAGGCGGTCACTTTACGCGAGTCAGAGCTCTCTTGGCGAGTGCCCAGACCGTCAAGGGGGCCGTGGGACCCAGAGCGTGCGGAGAGCCCCCCTGAGGCTTTGGAGCTGTGCTCGGCAGTGGTCAGAACCCCTGCCTCGTGGCGCTCCCATTTCTGTCTGATGCATCCTCGACAACCCCTTCTCCAGCCCCAGATCCCAGACTTGGACACCTGCTGGACACCCACATACCCCTAGAACTAGACTCAGCATTTTCTCCCAAACCAGCTCCTCCTCCAGGGTTTCGGTCTCAGGAACCATCACTGCTGACCTTCTCCCTCGGACAAGCCCCACCTCCAATCTGACACAGAACCTTCTCCATCTGCCTCCAGGATAGCTCCCAAGTCCCCATACTTTTCTGCGCCCCAACAGCAACTGATGCTGAAAGCCTGACCTCTGTGCACTGGTGCCGAATCCAGTCTCGGAGGCAGTCTGGGGCGAAGCAGAAAAGCATAGCTTTATTGCTTTCCCAGACAGGGGGACACAGCAGACTCAAAAACTGTATCCCAACCTGGGGGAATCTGGTGGGGGGTTTCATAGCGGTGGCCCAAGGCTGGGGTTGCTGGGAAGATTGGGGTGTGTGCAGTCTGCGCTCCTTTCATCTGGCCTCACGGGGCCTTCCCTGCTTCCCTGGTTGCTCAGCAGTAAAGAATCCTGCTAGTGCAGGAGACGCGGGTTTAGTCCTGGGGTTGGGAAGATCCCCTGGAGGAGGAAATGGCAATCCAATGCAGGATTCTTGCCTGGGAAATCCCATGGACAGAGGAGCCTGGCGGGCTACAGGTTGCAGAGAGTAGGACTCGACTCAGCAGCTGAACATGAGTACCAGTCTTCCCTGGAATGAAGATCGCTGACATCTTCCACTTGTTCAGTTCTGTAAAGAGCTCTAAGATACTGTTGTGTGTGTCCCTTGAGACAGACCAGACATGGCCCAAAGCTGCACTGGTGTTTCCTGGCTGCTCTTCCCTTGTCTCTGCATCCGCACCCTTCCCTGATCACCCACTGTTGGAATCTTCTCTGTGGGACTCAGGGAAGCTTGTGGAGTGTGGAGTCCATTCCCTACCAACAAGGACATGGAAAGGCTTCCATGCTTCCATGGAACCCCACTGCGTCCTGCTCCACCACCACCAGGGTCCAAGCTAAAGCACCTCCTCTCTTCTCAGCATCCTCTCTCTCTCTGGGCAGGGAAGTACTTTTCCCCCAGAAATGAAAGACAGTGAAGTCTCCAGAAGGAGGTATTGCTCCCTGGAGATCGTCTCTCCCTGGAATCCCCAGAAGCAGCCCTTGATGGACTTTTTAAAAATATTTATTTGGTTGTGCTGAGTCTTAGTCATGGCACGTCCGATCTTCAGTTGTAGCATGCGAACTCTTAGTCGTGGCATCTGGGATTTAATTCCCTGAACAGGGGTTGAATCTGGGCCCCATGCATTGGGAGCGCAGAGTCTTAGCCACTGGACCACCAGGGACGTTTTCCCGATGGACTCTTGGCATCTGCTTTTATCTCCTTCCGTTCCTGTCCTGCAGGAGGGGCAGAGAAAACGGCAGCTGTCGCTTCATGGGCTCGGAGACTGCGTGGTCTTGGTCCCCACTCTGTCCCAGGGTGTCACGAGGTGACCGGTGCAGAGATGACAGTCCAGAGCCGCTGGACTCACCCATGAGAGAATGACTCACAAGGATCCCTGGCTGCCCCAGTAATCCCCAGCGCCCCCCTCTGCCCCCAGAACCCACGGGACCTGGTCCCCACGCCCGCGGCTTGCGGTACTCCGAGACGCCTCACCCATCTGAATGCTATCTCTCCAGCCAGCCTGCAGGGCCTCCCGTTGGGGCCGCGTGTCCGCCTTTGTGTTCCGGGCCCTTTCCTGTAATTGGCGTTCGCGGAGCGGAAGGGTTGGTGAGATGAGTCATGACCTTGAGACGGTCTGTGCTGAGGAGGTGTGTGTCCTTTACCCCATCCTTTTTAAGGGTTGTTCCACACCGTCCCCAGCGTCTTCATCTTCTCAAACGGTGTTGGACTCTCCTCTGGGATCCAGGGAACAAAACTGGACTAGACTTGGGAGAGGCTAGAGATGGAGCTTGGGCAGGTCCTACCGCCCGAACAAGCCCCCGGGATGCACGCACGTGTGTGCACATACACACACACAACACGCACACTCAGAAACTGACATCCAAACTCCTGAGCACAATCCATAAGCCCCTTTATTCTCTGAGACCCTGACCCTCCCAAATCATGTATTCAGAAACCCAGCTAGGAGAGGCCTCTGCATTTTCTCGTGTTTTCCTTACCCTGATTCTGCGAGGCAGGAGCTATGATCTTCACCTCGTTCTCCTCCAATGAAGAAATCAGCTCAGAAGGTTTAAGTGACTTGTCCAGGGTTGTGCAGCTCCTAATTGAGAAGCCAGGGCTCGAAGCCAAGGTTAGCCTGCAGATCACTCCTGTGGCCACTGGTTCAGCCACGCTTCCCTTCTCATGCCCATCCTGCACCCTCCGTCCCTGTCGTTCAGAAGCACCTGAAGTCCCCAGAAGCCACTGCTGCCTCACGCTTCCTGGCTTCTGCACACCCCACCCTCTGCCCAAGACAGCCTTCGTCGGCCTGATGCAGGTCCCACCTTTCCTGACGGTCCCTTCAGGCCCGGCCATGTGTCACGGACTTCCCTCCATCACCATCTCCCCGTGAGCCTGTGAGCAGCTGGAGGGCAGAGGTATTCTGGCTCATTGTGCCCCTCCCGCACACAGTAGGTCTCCATAAACCTTGCTGAATTAGCAAGTTGAGTGAAATGCATACCCTGGATTACAACTGAGAGCACCTGTGTGAGACAGGCGTCCTGGGCCCGAAACCTCTCGTGGGGAGTGGGGGCCTTTGTGGGCAGTGGGGTGGAAGGGCCCGTGAAAGCCGGGAGGAGCAGGTTCTGGGGCAGGACAGGGTGTTTGGAGAGGATGCTGGGGGCCTGATGCTGTGTGCTGAGTTGAGGGAAGTGAAGGGGATGGAGAGAGTCAGGAGGGGAGACGGGAAGGTCAGGGGGCCCTGTGCCTCCTCGGCCTCCGTGGGCCTCTTCCCAGATCCTTCCCCGTCTCGCCGTCTCATTCATCCTTGTGACAGGCTCCCATGGGGCTTTTTTGGACCACATGTTTTATCCCTTGTCACCAGCCAAACAGCCCTATTCTATTAATTTATGGTCCTTTCCAGTAGCTAGTAGCCTTCCTGTAAACCCAGCCCCTTTCCCACGCTGGGTTTACCCCCCGCCAAGACACAGCTCCTGGGTGGCCCTCTGCTCCCCACGCCGAGGCGTGGCCGAGGTCTCCTGGGACCCTCCCGGCCTCAGCCCTTGGAGGGCCGCTTCTAGAGCCCACCCTCTCCTATGTCAGCTCGCCATGAGCACCTCTCCTGGGTCTCACCCTGCTGGGGACAAGACCCTCGCCCATCCCGAATTCTTCTCTCAAGGGTCAGCCCTCAGTGACAGCTCAGCTCCCCAGGGAACGATGGGCAGAGATAACCCTGGCCATGACCCAAAGGGTGACTGAGGTCTGAACATCTAGCGTGGGCTGCATGAGGTCACGCAGGTCCTGGGGAAGTGGGTCTCTTGATCGCCCCGACCACGTGCCACGTGTGACGGTTTTGCAGTCCAGACCCCGTCCATGGGAGCTGAGTGCTCATGGCGGGAGCTGAGTGCTCATGGCAGGGCTGTGACTCTCACCCCTGCCTCCCTGGGACTCGTGGGTGGCCACCAACAGACTGCCCGGACTCGGCTCCCCTACCTCCGCGCCTGCTTCAGGCGTCACGGTAGAAGGAGCGTGCACTCTGCGGACAGGCTGCCTTGGGTTCCTCTCCCGGTGCCTGCACTGACCGTCTGTGTGGCCTGGGCTAAGACACTTCAGGACTTGGAGCGTCAGCTTTCCTCTCTGTGCAGTGGGATTGCTGTGTCTGCGTGGGCTCAGGGATCACACACGGAGACCCCTGGTCCCCCTAGCCCTGGACGGAGGCTGGCTCCGGGGACGTGGGAGCCTGGCTGGGTCGGGGTGGAGAGTCCAGCCAGAGGGGAGAGGACAGTAAGGGTCTCCAGCTGGGGGCTTCCCTGCAGGAAAGGGGGCTTCCCTGGTTGCTCAGTGGTAAAGAATCCGCCTGCCAATGCAGGGAGACACAAGTTCGATCCCTGGGTCGGGAAGATCCCCTGGGGAAAGGACTGGCTCCCCACTCCAGTATTGTGACCTGGAGTGTTTGACAGACAGTAGATCCTCGTGGGTTACAGTCCATGGGGTTGCAGAATCGGACACAACTGAAGCGACTAAACACTGCAGGAAAATGGGGAATTCAAGGAACATCATATCCGCTTCCTGAGCCCGGGAGAGCTAAACGTCCTGCCCATGGCTGCCTCGGTCACCGGGGGGAGGCTGGGGCTGTGGTCCCAGGAAGGACGAAGGAAGGGGGGCACCGCGTGCGTGGGCGGCTGGGGTGGGGGCCGCCCTGCTCTCCTTCCCAGAAAGGCTGGGTTTCCGGGGAATGAGTTGGAAAGGCCGACTGGGGCTGTCTGTCACTCCACTGCGTCTGGCCAACACGCCCGTCCCGCCGCCCCGGGCTTCCTGGCACGCGGGCTGCTGTCAGTCACCATCGCTGGAGCCGAGGCCCCGCCGCAGGGCAGCCGGCACGAGGCTGGGGTCAGGAGGGCACGTGGAGGGGTGACGCCAAGGACGGGGCGTGATGCGTCGAGGCAGGGTGGTCAGAGATTACAGCAGAAGCCTCTGGAAACTGGAGGCCTGCTTTCTCTCTTCCTCCATTCTGTTCTGTGCCAGCTGCCAGGGAAGGGACAGAAACGGCTGAGACGTGTGCCCTCACGGCAGAGGACGGGAGGCCCCAGGGGCTTCCCGGGGAGGCTCAGTGAGCACAAACGAGGGGCTTGCTTCGCTGGGGGAGCAGCTGTGAAGACTCCATGGAGTCGGGGGCTCTGCTCCATGCTGGCTGTTTTATTTATTTTTTGTAATTTTTGATTGGGCCACGCACATTGGGATCTTAGTTCCGCAAGTGAGAGAAAGTGAAAGGGTCGTGTCCAACTCTTTGCCACCACATGGACTGAATTCTCCAGGTCAGAATAATGGAGTGGGTAGCCAGTCCCTTCTCCAGGGTATCTTCCCAACCCAGGGATCAAACCCAGGTCTCCCACACTGCAGGCAGATTCTTTACCAACTGAGCCACAGGGAAGCCCAACCAGGAATCAAACCCACACCCCTCGCACTGCAGGGCAGAGTCTTAACCACTGGACCCCAGGGAAAGTGAAACTGTGAAGTTGCTCAGTCTGTCTGACTCTTTGTGACCCTGTGGACTATAGCCCACCAGGCTCCTCCATCCGTGGGATTCTCCAGGCAAGAATACTAGAGTGGGCTGCCATTTCCTTCTCCAGGGGATCTTCCCAACCGAGGGATCGAACCTGGGTCTCGGGCATTGCAGGCAGACGCTTTACCCTCCGAGCCACCAGGGAAGCCCTTATTATTTGTTTATTTACTTGTTTAAAGGATAATTGCTTTGCAGTATTGTGTTGGTTTCTACCAACTGTCAAAATGAATCAGCCATATTTACCCATGTCCCCTCCCACCTGAATATCCCACCCCCCCGCCCCCTTCCCATCCCACCCCTCCAGGTCCTGAGAGCTTAGTTCCTTAGGGCTGTCATAACCGAGCCAGCAACTAGGTGGCTTAAAGCAACAGCAGCGTCTGCTCCCTCAGTTCTGAAGGCCGTGCTCTCTCTGAAGGCCGTCGGGGCCAGCCCTTCCTCCTCTCCTTCCCTCTTCCAGGGCCTCTTGTTGTCAGCTTATCGAGGCTTATCAAGGCTTCCCTCCTGTCTCTGCATTGGAGTCACACCCTTCTTTCCCCCCACCCCGTGTCACTCACCCTGGGTGTCGGTCATATTGGATGAGGGCCTACTCTGATCAGCTCATCATCACTTAATCCCGTCTGCCAAGGCTGAATTCCCCTCCTCCCCCACCAAAAAAAGACTGTATTTCCCACTAAGGTTACATTCACAGGTACCACACTTAGGACGTCAGTGTATCTCTGGGGGGACGTAGTTCAAGCCACAATCAGAAATGGAAGATCCCCTGGAAGAGGGCATGGCAGCCCACTCCAGTATTCTTGGTCTTCCCTGGTAGCTCAGACAGTTAAGAATCACCTGCAATGCGGGAGACCGGGGTTCCATCCCTGGGTTGGGAAGATCCCTTGGAGGAGGGCATGGCAACCCATTCCAGTATTCTCGACTGGAGAGTCTCATGGACAGAGGAGCCTGGCGGCTATAGTCCGTGGGGTCACAAAGAGTCAGACCCGACTGAAGGGACTAAACACAGCATCAGGGTTAGGACTTCAGCATCTCTCTGAGAAGACATCATTCAAGCCATAACAGGGAGTGTCTCAGAAACACATGACGAGCTTTCCAAAGCACCCAGACCTTGCTCCATCTAGGAGTTCAACTTGGAAAGAGGGCAGTGGACATCTGTGAAGCCCTTGTGCCCATTTTATAGATGGAAGAAATGAGGCCAAGAGCTATCAAGCGAGGCAGAATGACTTGGTATCAGAAAAGCTGGACCTCAACTGAAACCCCTCAGCCTCAGTTTCGCCATCTGCCAACAAAAGGGGTTGGACCGGGCGAGTTCGAGAGATGCTGCTTCCGGTTCGGGGTGCGTGGACCCTGTGAAAGGCTGCGGGCAGAGCGGGGCCGGGCTGGCTGCGGCTTTCAGGGCTCTGTCAGGTCCAGCCCCGGCAGCCGCCTGCACGCCTCGCCCCTCACACAGGAGGGCTGGGGGCCAGTGCTCGGAACAGAAACCCCATCCTGACACGGACCACGGCTCCTGTGAGGTGCTCTCCGTAAACCTGGCCTGACTTTCCTGCATCCCTGTCTCTCGCTTGCCGCTGGCATCAGCTGCCAAGGCCCAGGCTCCTCCAGAGAGGGCTGTGGAGCCCGATGAGATCTGGGGACATGGTGTCGGGAACGAGAGCAGGAGGGGGGGCTGCTGAGGGGAGAGGCCGCCCCCTGACCTCCCCGGGCGGGTGACCACCGGGATCAACAGTGGTGGGCAGACGCCCTCACCCCCGCCTGCCTCCAGCTCAGCCACCTCTAACACGACAGATGGGCGCTGGGCTTTCAAAGAGACAGAATGGAGAGGCGGGGCGGGGAGTCCTGGCTGGCTCCTGGGCCAGGGTAATGAATGCAACCCCCCGGAACGGGGTGGGGGGCCGCCGCCTATCTCTGCCCCTCCCCTCTGCTCCCCTCCTTTCAGCTGGCTCCGTCCCTCGGCTTCTCCGAGCCGGCCAGCCCGGCTGCGTCTGGAAAAGCCACCTGCTACCAGCGCACGTGAGCAGGCGCAGGCCAGCCAGAGCCAGGTGGGCTGTGGGGGCAGCTTCAGCCTGGGGGGTGGGGGTCCAGACGGCCCCCAGCTGTCATCCCCCACCTGCGCTGGGGGTCAGCCCCCACCTCCTCCACTTCTCATCCTCGTTCACACTCTGGGTTGTTGGCTTTTGGCGACCCTGGGTTTTGTGGCAGCGTCGAGAAAACTCACTCGTGGTGTTTACCTGTAACGCCACCCCGGCGCTTCCCAGGCACCGGATGTGGGAAGGACACTACCCGGGAGGGACCCTACCCTGACAGATGCTGGCCCATCGTGGACCCAGGATGGTGAATGGACCACGGGAGGCCTTCGGAGTGCAAGGCTCGCCCCAGGCCCTAGGCAGTGAATGCTCAGCCAGGCCTCTGAGCCTGCTTTCTTTAAGTTCTATCCCAGCGAAGCCTCCTGAGACCCAGCAGGCGGGGTGAGGCAGGACTCCCCTCCCGCACCGAGGAAGCGACTGCTCAGAAAGCTCAGGTGCTGACTCCGTTCAGAAGCGTGGAGCGGGGAGCCCATGTCCACCTGCAAAGCAGAGGCTTTCTGCCCTCATGCACTCAGCCCTTAAGTTGGGCAGCAGCTGGGGAGTAGTTCGTCTGAGGCCAGGGTGGGCATTTGGCCCGGTTCCCATGAGACCTCCTGGAGTCCCGGAGAGCAGGCCCCGTAGGCCCCTGAACTGGGAGGGCCCTGAGCATCCCATCAGGGCAGGAGGTGAAGGCAGCAGCCAGCACCCCCCTTAGGGTGTGAAAGAGCACTTCGAAGCCCTGCGCAGCCTCCCCCCAGGAACACAGTGGGCTGGGGGCGGAGAGGGTGCAGTGGGGGGCTGGGAGGGGTGCCGAGTGAGGGAGACGGACAGAGAACACGCTGGAACCAGGCTGACTTGCCTTCTCTCAACTGAGATAAGACTCATAAGGCGAAACCAGCGCTTTCGAGTGAACCGCTCCGTGGCACCGAGTACGTTTGCGATGTGGGACACTGACCGTCTCTACTTGATTCCGAAACATTTCATCCCCCAGCAAGGACACCCCCCCCAACCGTACGCATTAAGCAATCATGCCCCACCTGCTTTCTCCTGACCACCTGGCAGCTACCAACTTCTGTGCAGTCTCTGCGTTCCTCTTCTGGGGTGTTTCATACCCATGGAACCACACAGCGTGTGGAATTGGCTCTGCTCTCTGATGGGAAGAGGGAGAAAGGGGGCTGGAGCTCCCGGCTTCCATCGTGTCCAACTCTTTGCAGCCCCGTGGACTGTAGCCCACCAGGCTCCTCTGTCCATGGGATTCTCCAGGCAAGAATACTGCAGTGGGTTGCCCTGCCCGCCTCCAGGGGATTTTCCTGACCCAGGGATCGAACCACGTCTCTTACGTCTCCTGCATTGGCAGGTGGTTTCTTTACCACTAGCACCACCTGGGATTCAGAGTCTCGTTCTGAAACAGGAGCAAAGAGACAGACGGATGGCACCTGCTCTTGGCCCAGCAGGGGCAGCGAGGACTCGGTCTCTGCCAGGCCAGTGGTGGAGGAAGGGAGCTTCCTGCCGATGACCCGGGCCTTAGAAGGAGGCCGGGGCAGTGCTCAGGGACACACCAGCGTCCATGTCCCTCCGACTGGGCACGACGCCCAGGCGGTGGTAGCAGGCAGGACGCTGGCACGTGTGCCTGTGCAGGTGACTGGGGAGGGGCCACGTGCGCCGCGGGCAGGCGCGTGCCGGCCCCCGTGTATCATCCAGCTTGTAAATTGCTCGGGGCCTGTAACTGCTGAAAGGGCCATCGAGCCGCGTGGTGTTATTATTTATGATGAAGCGCGGAGGTGCCTGCCAGGGGCTGGAATGGGCTGCGCGCTGCACGGGACCGACGGCAAATTGAACTCCAATTTTCTGCTCCGCGGTCTTTGTTACACGCCACAAAGCGCTGGTGCGCCGGGGTCAGCAGCCTGATGAATGTCGCGCTTCCCGGCGGCGGCTCCATCTCGCAGCCTCCGCGCGGAGGCAGGCTCGACTCCCCCTCCTGGGCCCCGCCGCAGACTCCTTTCCTGGGATCTGGCGCGGTGCTGGGTGCTGACCTCGGAGGCTGGAGGCTTCACAGGAGGGCAGGCGGCTGTGGGTTTGAAACCCGGCTCTGACGCTTGGGTCACCTGTCTCCTCTGATGAGAGTCATTAAAGGGGCAGGAAGCATAAGGGCCCGCCACCCCCACCCCGAGGTGGCTGTGAGGATTAAATGAGAAGAGACAGGGAGCTTTGTGTTAGGTTTGCCACAAACACATCCTTCTCTCTTCCCTTTTCCCAAGGCTGAGCTGCCTCCAGCCCCGGCCTGATCCCAGGGAAGGGGCGGCGGGGAGAAAGCACGGATGGAAGCTCCCGTCTGGGAGCAGGGAGGCCAGCTGCCCGGCCCAGCCCTCCCCACTGCATGTTAGGAAGTCGGTGCTGATGCTAAGTCAGATTTTCCACCAGCTTCCCCCACTGCCTGTCTCCCCTTCCTCAGGCCCGGTGCTCTGTCTTCCTTGAGGTCATGGCCTCTCTCAAGGGCGGGAAATGGACAGAAAGGGGGATCACCCTTGGGAAGTGTGCCACGCGAAGCTTAGGGCCGCTGTCCACTGCTCCCAGCACAGCCCTTCTGCGCCCTGTGTCTGGTGGAGTCGTCGCTAGCCGCGGTAGACGGGGCTTCCACTGGCTGTGGGCTCCTGGAAGCATCTCCAAGCCGCCCAGTCCTTGTTCTTGGCCTCCCCAGGCCTGTGGGAGGTGGGCGTTTCTCCATCACGAGCTTAGGGGAGCTGGTGAGAGTGGTACCCATGTGATGGAGAGAGCTCACCTGCGAGGGGATCTTAAAGAGAAGCAGCTGGAGGACTGACAGATGCCAGGTGGGACAAGTGTCTGTTAGGCCTGGCCAGTCAGCTGACCCCTAAACCTGAGTTTTGGCAAGCCCCTCATCCCCCTACCAGCGGGGGGCGGGGGGTTGTCTTAAGTTCCTGCTGTGAAGCAGGAGAATTGCTGCAAGCTGATGTCACCTCGGGGTCACCAAGGGGAAGACAAGCGTCCTCCACATGGCATCATGGAGCTTCTTGGGAGGGATTCCAAGAGTTAGGGAGAGTTTTGTTCTCACCGTTTTTATAGCTCTAATGAATCTGAATACACTGAAATGATAATAGCACCGTTAGATAAAAGCGTTCTAATCAATGGTATAAGTTTAATCTTTGAACCCTGCAGCGGAAACGTATGGCAGGGCTCCCTTCCCCTCTGTTAATTGCGGAATAAACGCATCGGAAATGCGAACCATCTTTTTTCCATGCAAGGCTGGTTACGCGCTGGTGTTGTTTACCTGTGTGGTTCCACAGGCGGCCCCCTGACTGTGAGATGGGTTTGCAGAGGTTACACCAAGTAATAATAAGCATGATAGGAGCTCCCCTTGTGTGGGCTCTCCGTGCAGGTGTGGGCCGAACCGCTTACCCCTCTGCATAGGCTATGGGGTAGGCACTGCTATTATCCCCTTTTTCCGTTGTAGGCTCTGAAATGCGGAGGGGTTACAGAGAGATGTCCAGGGTCCCGGAGCTGGAGAGTAGTCAAGCCAGGGGTCTTCCCAAGTGGTTCAGCGGTAAAGGATCTGCCTGCCAATGCAGGAGACGCATGTTGGATCCCTGGGTCGGGACGATCCCCTGGAGGAGGAAATGGCAACCCGCTCCAATAGTCTTGCCTGGAGAATCCCATGGACAGAGGAGACTAGTGGGCTTCAGTCCATGGGGTCACAGAGAGTCCGACACGACTGAGTGAACAATGACAAGCCCAACCAGGACTCAGATCCGAGTAACCCCACGCCAGGGCCCCGGCTTGTAACCCACTCGACTGTCCAGACCTTGCAACGGCAGAGTGGGGAGAACACGGAGGAGTATCAGCTCTCGAGAGGGAGGTGGCCTGGCCAAGTTCAGCCGCAAGTTCACTTCTCTGGTTTTTTTTTTCTTTCATGGCTCTGACCTCCTGTAGGTCAGACTCACCGCCATGCTCAGGGGCCAGGGAGGCGAAGGGGCCCGTCCACAATCTTCCCGTGGATGACACACAAGCCTGGGTGTCGGAGCCCGGCCCCTTGAGCCCTGAAGAGGGAGCAGGCAGGAGGGAGGCTCTCTGGCTGATGAACAATGGGCCAGCCGGCCGGGGAGATGGAGGCGGGGTGCTTGGGACACACAACCCCCATCCCCCCGCTTTCCCCAGGCTGGGCCCCTCCGCCCCACCCGCCACTCCCCAGGGCCGTGTCGGGGCTCGGTTGCCCTGGCTGCCCTGGTGGCCGGGCCGCCCCTTAATCAGATTAGATGTGTATTCAAACAAATTGATGATCCGTTCCATTAGATGCTTTTTGAACACGCTTTTCTGAGCGAGAAATCCATTCGGCTGCAGCTGTGGAGACCGAGGCGTAATTGACTGCCGCGCCCTCCCAGGCCCCGGACGTCAGGAGGTGCCCGGTTTCCTGAAGGTCACCAGCGAGGATTAGATTAAGGAGAGCGAGGGCCTTCTTTCCTGGCTAATGAAACACTTGGCATGCAGGCGGCACCGGGCCGAGCTGGGCCAGGCATCTGCTAGGAGACAGGAAAGGGGCATAAATTAGCATCTCATTTGTGGGTGAAGCAGTGAGGGGAAGGGGAGCCGGAGCGGAGGGACTAGGGGGCTGTGGGGGCAGGAGCGGGCAGGCGTGTCAGGCGCGGGGTGCGAGGGGGAGAAGAACAGCTGGGGAGCCTGGCGTCCCCTGTCTGCCTGCTAGCATCTGCCTGCTGTGTGTGCACCCCGAACATTTCTTAGGGGGGCAGGGTTCAAACAGGCTTCTGCGTGGCGCTAGGGGCCCACAGCTCCCTACTCCTGAGCCCCGCCCAGGCAGCTCCCAGGCTCAGCAGACCCCTGACCTGGGTTTCAGGGGAAAAGGCATCACTGGCATGGTGCAGAAGCCCCAGCAGCTCCAGCTGCTCCTACCCCAATCCCAAACCTTTGCTCAGGGCCTCACAAGCCATCCCAAAGCCAGACCTGGCTCTTGAGCCAGCTTGAAGTGGCCTCGAATTCTGAAAGCTCAGACTTGGGACATTCAGGAGACAATGGGCTCCATAAGGGGGTGCGACCAAGTCAGGGGAAAATAGGTGGGATGGTGATATTACCTCTGGACCCCATTTTTCCATCTCCTCCTCCTGTGATCACCTCCCAGACTGAAGAGCAAGAAATAGCATCCGTAGGGGTCAAGCGCTGTGCTCTGAACTTGACATACGTTGGCTCACTTAGTCCTCCCAGGAGTCTCTGGGGCAGAGGTTGGAATCTCTTCTGCAAACAGACCAGTAAGCCTGGGAAAACTACTCTGTTCAAGGTCACACTTTACTTGGCATAGCAACGGGCATTTAAACCCAGTTTCTTGTCTCCCACTGGGACCTTCAAGCCAGCCGCTTGGGAAAGGGTGCACCTGGGGGCTTGGGTGGTGAGCAGAGCTGTGAGATGGGGACCCCAGGCCTGACTTTCCTTCCGAAGAAGCCCCCGGGACTCCAGCCCCTGCCTCATTTTACTTGACCCCTCCCACCCACATCTGTTCATCTTCTGGACCCTTTGAAGTCTTATCCCCAGGCTTCCCTGCCTGCATCACATTAGCCAAGCCCTCCATAACCCTCACCCCTAGGTGGACCACTCTTCCCTGGGTGATCGTGCCCTATTATCCTTCCAGCATTCTCTGGACCCATGCCTGGACAGCCTGCCTGGTTCACCCTCACCCCCAACCTAGTCCTGAGCCATGACATCGAAAGCTGGGGTAGTAACGCCTCTGCCACATAGCTGGTATAGCTTCCAATCCCTGAGAGAGGCCACCATCCCTCACTTAGCCCCTGTGAGGCCAACAGGTCGGGGTGTGAAGAGTGGGACAGCTCATAGGGAAGCCCCCTGTCGCCTACAGAAAGGATCTCAAACTCTGGAGTGTGCCAGATCTGGGGTTACGTCTATGTGGCAAGATCGTATGACCAAATGTTCCCAAGTTTCATCTGTAAGATGGAGACAAAGAGAGCACTGGCCTTGAAAAGTCCCTGGGACTCTTAACGGAAACGATGGACATAAAGCACTTCATGTGTGGGGAGTTTGAGAGAGCATGTGAAATCAAGGCAGCAGGAATAGAAGTGTGGGGAGAGGAGGGTTTTGTGGAGAGGGGCCTGCTGGGAGCCTCTGCCTCCTCTGACCTGGGGTCCAGCTGGATCTGGAGAAGGGACCAGTTAGGAGACCACGGAGGTCAATCCAGGATGAAGGTCAACCCAGGACCATGGAGGTTAATCTAGCCTAGTCCAGAGGCTAGGGGGTGGTGAGGCAAGAAGTTGTAGGAATCCCAGCCTCCACCCCATCCCCAAGCTTCCAGAGAAGAGATGGCTGAGTTGCTGCTCAAAGGGAGAGGCTGTGGGGTCCTTCAGAGCTGGGGAGGGTGTGGTCCAGGCTTGGTGCCCCATGAAGCGGGCTCTAGAGGGCACACAGGCATCTTTTGGCCCGTTAGCAGCATTAGTTGGGGGTGGAGGTCTTCACCCTGGATGGCACTCCCAGCTGGCGGGAGTCTGGCTCCAGGCGAGGTGGGCTTCCCAGGGCTGAGCTGGCTGGGAGGTCAGATCCCAGGAGATATGGGGTAGGCTCTGGAGAAGTATGGCATTATTGTGCTAGGGGCTGAAGGGAGGGGGGAGGTTAAAGTTGCGCTAGCATCTGTGTGGGACCATTTCACCTGGAGCTTGCAGTGGAAGAATGACGGTGAGGCTGTTTAGTGGGAGTTTGGAGGAACAGGCAGCCAGGGGCCCTGCAGCTGTTCTGCGGAACCGGACGGACGCCCAGGACCGAGGCCGCTTGTTCGCCTCTGTCGGTGGCTCTTCCTTGAGACGCTTGGGCTCTGGTGATCAGGGGCGCCCCTGCCCCGAGCCGCTCCACACCCCTGAGTCCCATGCACACACAAGACCTGTCCTCTCCTGCATGGCCGGCAGAGCTGCCCGTGACTGCGCATCCTGTCCACTCACAAACGTGTCTGCATCTGTGTGCTTACATCTGACTGTAAATGAATGAAAAGGGAATGTCGCTCAGTCGTGTCCGACTCTTTGCGAACCCATGGACTGTACAGTCCGTAGAATTCTCCAGGCCAGAATACTGGAGTGGGTAGCCCTTCCCTTCTCCAGGGGATCTTCCCAACCCAGGGATCGAGCCAGGTCTCCCGCATTGCAGGCGGATTCTTTACCAGCTGATTATAAATAAATAATCCATACCTACAGGGCACAGTGGGGCTTCCCTGGTAGCTCCGCGGTAAAGAACCTGCCTGCTGGGAGAGAGAGACTCGGGGATGTGAGGGCGATCAGGTTGCGATATCCGTCACCCCACTGATCACCAGGGTGACTTGGCTGACCTGGCTGGCCAGGCCTGTGTCCCCTTCCCCCCTCACCGCCCCACGTGCATCCCTCCCGAAGCTGCACACTCGGTCAAAGAGGACAGCCAGCCCCGACAGAGGAGGACCCGTCTTTGGTCAAGGTATACGAGTAGCTGCACTCCTCTGCTAGAATCTCCAAGAATGCTCTCAAGAAAGAGACTCAGGTTCGATCCCTGGGTCAGGAAGTTTCCCTGGAGAAGGAAATAACCCATTCCAGTATTCTTGCCTGGGAAATACCATGGACAGAGGAGCCTGGTGGGCCACAGTCCTGGAGTCGCAAAGAGTCAGACACGACTTAGCGACTAAACAGCAACAGCAATAAAACACTTTCTACAAGTTACGAAAAGACAGAGAATAAAAAAGTGTGGGCCCCTCCCTCCCAGCCCCAGTCCCCCAGTTCTCCTCCCTAAAGCATCACTGAGCCCAGTTTCCTGTGTGACCCTCTAGAAAAGCCTGTGTCTGTACAAGCAAATCTATTTTTATCCTTGAAGAAAAAAGTGTGCCCAAGTGATGGCTGATTACACACCCCATTCTACACCTGGCTCTTTTCACTTAACAGGAGGTCTCAGGATTTGTTCCAGAGCCTTTCAGTGCAGAGAATTCTACTGTTCGGAGGTGCACTCATTTCTTTAGCCAGCGCCCTCTTGACAGGCATTCAGGTCATTTCCAGGCTTTTGCTGATACAAAACATAGTGTTGCCTTGCAATGCTATCACTTTATCCATGCACAAGTATGTGGGGTGTGGGTGTGTGTGTGTGTGTGTGTGTATGAAGGAGAAATTCCTTAAAGAGTTGGTGGATGGAGGGGTGCATTTTTAGTTTTGATGGAATTGCCAAGCTTTGTGTGTGAGGCCTGGATCTCCGCAGGCTGGCCAGCCCCGGGGTTTTATCGCGTTTTCAAATCTTGGCCAAAGTGATAGGATAAAAAAAGTATCTTATTGAGTTTGCCTTGCCTTTCTCTTATCACAAAGTTCAGCATCTTTGTCTGTGTTTCCAAGTTATCTGTAATTCTCCTCTGTGAACAGTTCATATCCTCTGCCCATTTTTCTGTTGGTTTGTTCATCTTTTTTCTTATTGATTTATGAGAATATTTTTTATATCAGGAAAATGAGCTCTTTGTCCATGATAGAAGTTGCAAATATTTTCCCCCAGTTTGTCATTTGTTGCTTTTTGTTTATGGGTATTTTTTTTTCATGCAAGATTTTTATATAGTTGAAGGTATCAATCTGTTTTTATGACTTTCTGGAGTTTGTGTAGCACTTAGAAAGTACTTGGCAAATTCTTTGCTTTGCTGAGACTGTGTATTTTTAAGCCCCTGTGATTTTTTCTAGTTCTTTTAGAATTTCATTTTTCTTGTTTAAAACATTGACCATCTAGCATTTATTTTGCGGTAAAGTGTGGGGAATAGATTCAGCTTGATTTTTCCCCTCAAATGGCATCCTGGTTGCTCCAAGGCATTTGTTGAATAATTGATCTACTCCCCACTGACCTGAAATTCTACTTTAATCCTCTCTTAAATATCTCATATATACTGGGGTCTGTTTCTAGACTCTCTGGTTCATTGCTTCATCAGTCCGTTTGAAAAAGAACACACTGCTTTAATGATTGCAGCTTTATGATATAGTTTGATATGTGTGCTAATCTCTTCTGCTTGCCATTCTTTTTCAGAATTTTCTTGTCTATTCTTTTGTGGTTTTCTTAAGTGTGAATTTTTGAGTCACTTTGTCTAGCTTAAGGAATTATCTATGTGTATGTTTTCAAAGTGAGGAAAAGACGAGAATGACATCTGTGGAACATTGATTCTGTCAACCCTTCTCCATTCTCCGTTATCCCTTCCCCACTGAGAATGTGGCTAACAGGGCTGTCATGTGCAGTAGTCCGAGTTGTGTACTGCACAATCCCAGAGCTAAGGTTGAGAGGCTATTGGCCCCTGCCCAGAGTGGATGGGTTCCTCCCCCCAGGGGATCTGCCCCCTGCCTGTATGATCAAGAGCAGTAATGACTGCCTCTCCCATAGCACACACCAGGCACTCTCCTTTCCTAAGCACTTTATGTTTTTTATTTAAAGCCTCACAACAAACATATCCCCAGTTTACAGCTAAGGACACTGAAGTGCAGAGAGTCAAGGTCACTTGCTCAAGGCCAATGATCTGTGTTACCCACCTGTGCAGTCATGATGCAGAAATCTGTTCCTGCATATAAGCACGTGCACACACACACACACACACACACACACCACACACTCAGACACACAGATACACATGCAATCAGAGAGTCATCCAGACACACACATGAACACACAGACACATACACGTGGATACATACATACATACTTACATACGTACAGAGATGCACACAGATGCGCGCTCAAAGACATACAGAGACACACACACACAGGCTGTTCCCACCAGCATCCTTCTCCCATCAGTCTTTCCTGCTACAGCTCACACACACCCAGCCCCCCTGCCTTGGGGCAGGGCCGGCCCATCTAGGAAAACTGGCTGGCAGGACTCACTACCCCGCCTGCTCTCAGTTCTGCATGGGCCTCCCTCCCAAATCCCTGTATCCCGACATGAGTCCCGACGTGAGGGGCCTTTCACCTTCGGGAAGGGAGGTGTGGCCGCATCTCAGGGTCTTGGGGCAGGGAGCCTTGGCCTCAGCCAGGTGCCTTGTTAGGATTGCTTGGAATGAGGGAAGCTGCTCTGATCTGGGTACCCAGCAGTTTCTCAGGAAAGGCTAACGCCCCACCTCCCCCCTTCCCTCAAGTCATTATCTCCAGCAGCCTCTGGAATCAGCCCATCCAAGCAGAAGCCATTTGGCTCCAGACTGGCGCCCCTAGGAGAGCCTGAGGAATGAATTGGCGACTGCAGACGTGGCGGGCACGTGACCCGTGAACTGGGTGGCGGAGGCCGGGGTGTGGGCGCTGGGCACGTGTGCCCGTGTGCGTGGGCAAACACACCTGCCGCCCACACCCACACCCCACGCCTCTGGCTCCGAGCCAGCCCACCTCCGAGGGATTTGATCGTTGGGGGCTGGGAGCATTATTGTTTTAAAACAAACGAGGGATGACAGGAGCTAACAGAGGGTTTTTAAGAACGCGATTCAAAGGGCTCTTGAAAGCTGCTGGAGAATATGAATGCGCCTTTGAAGTACGAATGTGCCCATTTGTTAAACTGAGAGGAGCCAGCTGCCTCCGAGGGTGGGGAACCGTTTTTCTTGGCAAATGAGTGCCTTCCTGCCTCTCCGCCCTTCGCCAGCTCCAGAAATGCGGGAGGATCCCAGAAACGGGGGACCGGGTTGGGGGGGGTCAGCCATCCCCTCAGGACACACTCTGGGAGAGGCACCGCTTCAGCCGTCTTTAAGGCAGTGGGCTCACGTGACAGAGTGATGGGCAGACGTGCGAGTGAGCAGCGTCAGCTCCGAGACGGGAACATCCGCGTCCCGCGGGGAGATGCGAGGGGCAGAGTGGTCCACCTGCTCTCCGGCCCCTGTCGGTCCACCCCTGGCCTGCCCTCCAGTGGCCCCCACGGCAAGGGTCTGTAGCAGGATTGGGGGTCCAGGAAGACTCTCACAGTCTCCAGTGAAGATGGAGAGACCCTAGGGTTGGGGTGGGAATCTCTGCAGCCAGCTGGTGGGCCTGGGCCCCAAGCCGACATATGGCTTGTCCTGAGTTGTCGGTCTGTGCAGAAGCTCAGAGTGAGTCTTTGTCACAAATGCGGAACCTTATCTGAAACCCAAGGATGCCCAACCCTGGTTAAATCTGAGGATGAGAGGATAGAGCAGGGATCCAGGCCTCCAAGCCCCACTGATACTCCAAAGATTCCACCTGCGATGCAGGAGGGGGCCCTGCTCCCCCCAGCCCCTGCGCACCACCCCCCCCAGCCTGCCAGGCCGCAGCTGGGTTCACTCCCTTCCACCCTTGAGTCACTGCCTCCCCGACCCCAGACAACTGCCCCTTTCTCTGGCTTGTCCCATACCTGAGGCCTGGAGAATCGTGTCTTATGTTTTTCACTGTCTGGGCTCCTAGTGGGTTGTTAACTCTCAGACCAAGGTCTGTCTGGGGTGTCAGCCAGCACCGAGGGTGATGGAACCCCCTTCCCTGGCAGGGACACCGATTCTCTGATGTCGGAAAAGAAATGAACATTTGCAGAACATTTACTCCGGGCCGGGCACAGACCTAGCATTTTCACAATTGTTATCTCATTTAACAATGGGCTTCCCTGGCGGCTCAGGTGGCACAGAATCTGCCTGCAATGCAATGCTCAATCCCTGGGTCGGGGAGATCCCCTGGAGGAGGGCATGGCAACCCACTCCAGTACTCTTGCCTGGAGAATCCCACGGACAGAGGAGCCTGGTGGGCTACAGTCCATGGGGTCGCAAGGAGTGGGACACACTGAGTGACTATCCAATTTAACTCATAAGATATCACAGTGGCTGTTTCTTCCTGTGCTCCTGATGGAGAAACTAAGACTCAGCGAGATGAATACGTGTCCACACCCAGGCAGCTGAGCACAGACCCACAAGGCTTGGAGGGCTGATTCCCAGTGCCTGATTTGCCAGCAGCTTTCTGGCTTTGAGCACCGCCCACCCCTCGGGCAGGGTGATGGGTGGAAAGTGCTTGGATTTGGGTCTGGTAAGCTCAGACAGTAAAGCCTCTGCCTACAGTGCAGGAGACCAGGGTTCAATCCCTGGGTCGGGAAGAAGAGAGAGAAGGGTTCAATCCCTGGAGAAGGGAGTGGCTACCCACTCCAGTACTCTTGCCTGGAAAATCGCACGGACGGAGGAGACTGGTGGGCTACAGTCCACGGGGTCGCAAAGGGTCGGACACGACTGAGCGACTTTTCTTTCACTCTTCACTTTCAGGCCTGGACCTGACTCGCCCTTGTTGCCGCTCAGGGCTGCGGGGTCCCCAGGCCGTACCCCTGAGAGCGAAGGGAGCGCTGCTCTGAGGAGCAGGTGATCAGAGCCCCCGCACAGAGAGTGCTCTCTGGATGAGCTGGTGAACAGTGCTCCCTGGAGCTCGCCTCCTCGGTCTATCAGACGCAAAGGCATTGAGTGCGTGTGGGTGCCTTAAACCCATCTTCCTCTTCATCCACGTTTCACCTTCATGGTCAAGTGCAGGGTTAAGTGCTCAGCTTGCAGGGCTGGCTGCTTGCCTTCCAGCTGTGTGACCTGGGGCGAGCTTCTAACCCCTCTCTGAAAGGTGGATTTTGATCCTATCTGGTTGTGGGCTTGCAGGTAGATCCGATGAGTGAAGCCACTCGGTCGTGTCCGACTCTTTGCGACCCCTTGGACTCTAGCCCACCACACCCCTCCGTCCATGGTGACCCGGAACCTGGTAGTACTTCAGTCCCTGTGTTGTTTCCAGTGCAGACCCCTCCCCGAAACACAGGTCTGCTCAACGATGGGCGTGGAGGCCCTCTCCCCCTTGCTGCGTCTCCCATTTCGTTTGTCCAACCCCTCATCGATTTCACTTCTGCCCCTTTTCCGACTTGCCGGCAGACAGAAAGCCTCTATCTCCACCCAAAGCTTTTGGTCTCAGTGCTCCCCTGAAGTCTGGGGTCCTGCGTGCATTGTCTGTGTCTAGGGGAGCTGGGGGGCGGGGGGCTCATGCTTGGTTGGACTGAGTCGGGTCAAAGGGTTAGAGAAGAGCAGAGCAAGGACTGTACCCCATGCCGGCAGCCCAGCCAGTGGCATTTCTTCTGACCCCACAGCCAACCTGGTGTGTGAGTGAAGAGGTCTAGGCAGGCTGGCCCAGAACCTCGGGTGGAAGACCAACAAGCCTGGCGGTGGAGGGAGGCCCCCGAGAGGGACCCCGCCCTTGGCGCCTGGAAGGGTTTCCTGCAGCCTTAGGAAGCAGGACTCTGGTCACCCCCATCACATGCCACTCCTGCCAACCCAGGTGTCCTACCCCTGTTTCCCTTGAGTTTTTTTTTTTTTAATTAATTTGTATTGGAGCACAGGTGATTTACAATGTTGTGTTGGCTCCTGCTTCACAGCAAAGTGGATCAGTTATACGTGTACGCATCCACTCTTCTCGAGACTCTGTTCCCATGGAAGTCGTTACAGAGGGCTGAGCAGGAGGTCCTTATAAGTAGTGTGTGTGTCAGCTCCTGTCTCCCGCTTTACCCATGCCCCCTTGCCCCCCTTTCCCACGTGGCACTTATTTTCCCTTTGGCTAAAGTGCAGAAGTGCTCCCCCCACCCTTCCTTCTTCTCTGGAAGGAGAAACCAGAAGCAAAGGGTGTCGGATGGATGGGGATCCTGAGGCGGGAGAGACCGAAAGTCCTGGAGCGTCGGGGTGGCAGCCAAGGGGGTGGGCCCAGGGCCTTCTGGTAGGAGGCCGGCAGGGAGAGGTCGCTCTGCATACATGCCCTGAAGTCGCACTGACCTGAGTTCCAGCCCTTCCCGGGCACAGGACCTTCGCCCGTGACCCGCTGCGCCTGCCCCATCTGCCTCCCAGAGGCCGGGCTCCAGGTGCGCGACTGCAGGCAGGAGAGAAGTGGTAACCGGCGCTTCGGTGTCTCTGTTCCCTGCAGATGACGTGGCCCCCTATTTCAAGACGGAGCCGGTGCGGACGCAGGTGCACCTGGAGGGGAACCGCCTGGTGCTCACGTGCATGGCCGAGGGCAGCTGGCCGCTGGAGTTCAAGTGGCTGCACAACGACCGAGAGCTGACCAAGTTCTCCCTGGAGTACAGGCAAGCACGCCGCCCCTTCCCTCCCTCCGGGCCGCCAGGGTCCCACCGTGTCCTGGAGGGGCACCTGAACGGGGAGCGGGCTGGGCTGGCAGCTCGGGGCAGCTCTGGTCCAGGGCTGCAGGGAGGCTGGGATGTCGGAAGTTGCAGGGGGTTGGGTGGGGCGGGGGGATCAAGGCAGCCTTGACCTGGGGTGAGAAGACCCTGCGGGCTAAGCCAGCAGAGGATGACTAGAGGGTGGGCTGGGGGAGCCACCCCATAGGGTGGTCCAGGCAGCCTGGGACAGGGCAGAGGTGACATTTAGGGCAGAGGAGCTCAGTGCCAGCGTGAGCTGTGACCAGATCCCTCCCTCCTGAGAAAATGCTGCTGTCTCAGGGGAGCTGTTGGAGGGGCCTGGGTCCAACAGAGGGCCGTGGCATGTGGCTTCCCGGGATCCGTAAGCGATGGATAGATTCTATTTGGGAGGGAAATTCAGGGGGAACACGAAAGTGGGACCCCCTCGGCATTTGGACTTATCTCTGCTTCCTGTTATGCCCCCGCACGGTGCTCTGGGTCGGCCTGGCCTGCTTCCCCAGCACACTGCCAAGTGGGGAGAAAGGGGAACACAGAGAGAGAGAGAGAGCTGGGTCTCAGCAAGGGCCAGTGAAAGAGTGCCTGCGAGGCAGCTACCGCCGAAGCCGGGCGGCCCCCAGCCTCTCTCCGGGCTCTTCCCGCATCCTGTTTTATTGGCCCCGACCCTGTGCCTGGTAATTAATCCCTAGGCCTGATGTGCATAATAGGTTTTGTTGGGGAAACAAGATTGCCTTGCCCTGGGGATGTTGATACAGATCGGGGACAGGAATGCAAATGAGAGGAGGGGGATTTAACTGCTTGAGGTTCTGTCCTTCCCAGGAAACCATCCGTTTCCCCATGAAGCCAGGAAGCCAGAGTTTGGGGTGACCCTGGTGCCCAGGTTCCCTCTACCCCAACACTGGTCTGGATGGGCTTGGTGTTGATGCCGAAAACTCGGCCTCTGTACACAGGTGCCGGTTTGAATCTCAGAGACAGAGTTTTGAGTGAAGTAGAAAAGAATAATTTTATGCTTTGCCAGGCAAACGGGGACACAGCAGGCTCGTGCCGTCAAAAATGTGTGTCCAAAAAAAAAAAAGGTGTGTCCCAACCCAGGAGGATTTGGGGAGTTCTATAGCAGTGGTTCAAGGGTGGGGTTACTGATCAGATTAGGGTGTGCACTCCTTTAATCTGGCTTTAGGTGGTCTCCTGATGAATTTCTGTGGTTCTTGAGGTTATCAAACTGTGACCTTCTCTCTGAAATGAAGAATGCCTCACAAATACTTCATTTTCCATTTATTGGGGCTTTTCCTTTTGTAAGTGGACTTTCCAATAGCTCAGTGGTAAAGAACCTACCTGCAATGCAGGAGACCCGGGTTTGATCCCTGGGTTGGGAAGATCCCCTGGAGAAGGGAATGGTGACCCACTCCAGTGTTCTTGCCTGGACTTTGTGTGTTTGTCATTCAGTCGTGTCCGGCTCTTTGCGACCCCGTGGACTGCAGCCCACCAGGCTCCTCTGTCCATGGAATTCTCCAGGCAAGAATACTGGAGTGGGTTTCCATTCCCTTTTCTAGGGGATCTTCCTGACGCAGGGATCAAACCCGGGCCTCCTGCATTGCAGGCAGATTCTTTACCATCTGAGCCACAAGGGAGGCCAGCACTGCCACTTTAGTTCTGTAAGGAGTTCAAAGATACTGTTCTGTGCCTCCCTTGAGGTAGAACCGGGACCCTGCCCCAAGCGTCTGCTATTGGTTCTTGGCCGCTCCTCCCTTGTCTCCGCATCCCCTCCCTTCCCTGATTAGCGACTCTGGACCTCGGGGAAGGTCATGGAGGCAGAAGGCTGTTTCCTGCATGGAAGAAACAGTCACATAAGAAGATTTTGGTGCCCAGGAGCCCCACGAGCTCCTGCTGGGTTTCAGTGGGACTGGCCACTGGCAAACGAGAGAACAGGTGGGGCCAGGGCGGGAGGACCACCCTCCCGTCTGTGGATGGTGAGAGACCTGGACCCGGATGAAGGAGGCCCTCCAGGGCTGGCCACTCTGGGCTTTGGTTCTCCAGGGAGCCATGAGGAGACCAGAGGGGCCTCCCTGAGCAGCCCCTGTGATGGTTTTCTGTCGGGGTCCCAGAACCATTCCTAAAAGCTCTGTGGCACCCTGAGCAGTTTTAACAGTTTCCATGAAGAGCCCCTGGAGCCTCTTGGATGGTGGACATGCTTGAGTGGGCACCCCCAGAGCATGCTGATGGCATACCACACTCTCAGCGGTGTCCTTGCCCTGGATTTCTGCTGGCAGGGAGCTGCAGGCAGGACCAAGGAGGAGGAGAGCTGATTCCTTATCGGGTTCACAGCTGTTCTTCTGGTGCCTGAAACTGCGAGGACGTGGGGGTGGGTTACACAGAAGCACACGCTGGCTCTTCAGGTTCAGATTCGCCCAACGATGGAATGAGCTTTCTTTGGACCCGGTCAGCCCCCTAACCCTGGAAGCATCCAGATCGTTCTCAGGGTACAGGTGTGGTTGATGATGGTAATGATGATAATAATCATTGGCAACCAAAAAAGAATTTATTTCATGGCTGATGTTATGATAGGCTCTCTGGGAGCATCTCCTTTAATCCTGTCAGCAATCTTATGAGTAGGTTCCGTTGTTTCTCTCCCATTCTACAGATGAGCAAACTGAAGCTTAGATTAAACAGTCCACGCAAGGTCAAGTTGCTGAATTGGGCTTCAGATGTAAGTCAGATGACCACAGGGCTTGAATTCTTTCCCACCACCCACACTGCCTCTTATTGGAGAAAGATTGTTGCCATCGCCCCCTCCATGTACATGTGTCCTAAGCATCTTTCTGCTAAATGTACCCTGCACGTTCTCAGAAGAAAGATGCATTTCAGAGGTCGGCCGGATGGAAGTTACTCAGGGGGACATGGTTGAGCATCCATTCGGTGAGCTCAGTCTCTTGCCTCCTCACCCCCAGGAAGGCTTTTTATGCCCAGGACAGCCTTCTTTTCTGCCTTTGTCCAAACTGTCCTGTCCCCTCCGCTCGGAATATTGTCCCTTTCAGAACCTTCTTTCTGTTTCCTGCAGGGTCCCAGCTCTTTGGGAAAGCCTTTCCGGGTGGAACACTGGTGTGCTCTCAGTAAATCTCTCACACACACACACACACACACACACACACACACACGCGTTCATTTCTGCCTCTCTCTGCCCTTTGTTTCTGTCCCTAATACATCTCCTTATACTTTGCCTTCTAATTAATTAAATAAGGGCATGAAAGTAAACCGCAGAATGAAGGAAGAGCTTCAGGTGTCTTGGCAGTTCCAGGAGTCTCAGGACTTACTAATAGAACCAAGAACTAGATACTGTCAGGGCCTCAGGGATCTGCGCTGCTCAGCTGTGCCCGCCTCTGGACTCAGACTTTATTCTCACGCAGTGAGAGACGTTGAGCAGTCCAAGAATCATAGGCTTCGAGCCACCTGATCTCAGAGTAGAAAGAAACTTCCCTGTAGAAGGAGGTTCATGTAGAAAGACCCAGGGAAGGATTCCGATTGGTCCAGCCTGGATCTGCCCCGACCAATCCCTGTGGGGCAGCAGCATGGAGAGCTGTGATTGGCCGGGCTATGTCACATGTCTGCTCCCAGCCATAGGCCCTTTTGCAGCAGCTCCACCCACTAGAGCCCAGTGATGGGAGTGAAAATGGGAACTCTTATCAGAAGAAAGGAAAAGGGTGTTGGGGCAGACAGAACCTCCCCACCCGTCATTTCACCGCCCCTGTCCCCGGGGAGGGCCTGGCTCACAGCAGGTGCTTTTTCCTTCCTTCCTTCTTTTCTTTTTAATTTTGCAAATTTCCAAATCTTGGAAAAACTATGATGGTACCAAAAACACTTGTATGCCTTTTTTCCATTCACTAATGTTTTGTATCATTTGCACTCTCTCTTGCTCTTTCTGTGTACGCATGTATGCATTCATTAATTATTTAAGAATTAGTTGGGGTTCCCTGTTGGCTCAGACGGTAAAGCGTTTGCCTACAATGCGGGAGACGGGGGTTCGATCCCTGGGTCGGGAAGATCCCCTGGAGAAGGAAATGGCAACCCACGCCAGTATTCTTGCCTGGAAAACCCCGTGGACTGAAGAGCCTGGCGGGCTACAGTCCACGGGGTCGCAAAGAGTCGGACATGATTGCGCGACTTCACTTGACTTCACTCCCTGGCCGTCTAGTGCCTAAGGCTCTGTGGTCCCAATGCAGGGGCCCCGTTCAGTCTCCGGTCAGGGAACTAGATCCCACATGCACAACTAAGACCCGGCCCAGCCAAATAAATGAAAATAAATAATTTTTTAAAAAAGAAATTAGTTGCCGATATTATGTCAGTTCACCCCTAAGTAAAATTTCGTAAGAAGAAGGTGTTTTCCTACAGAACTGCCACACAATTTTCACACTCAGGAAATTGCACATTAATGGTAATATAATATTACCATCTAACACACAGTCCATATTCAAATTTCTACATGTATCCCAATTATACCTTTGTGGACATTTTTATTATTGTCATTTAATACAGGATTTTTAATCAAGGACCACACATTGGGTTTAGTTGTCATGACTCTTTAGACTCTAGAACTATTCCTCATTTTTCTTTCCTGTCTTTCACAGAATTGACATTTTTGAGAGTTCAGCCAGTTT
Source organism: Odocoileus virginianus (assembly GCF_023699985.2). Taxonomy (NCBI): domain Eukaryota; kingdom Metazoa; phylum Chordata; class Mammalia; order Artiodactyla; family Cervidae; genus Odocoileus; species Odocoileus virginianus. The sequence goes on from NC_069690.1 coordinate 54,762,687, forward strand.
TGCAAAATGTCCTCCAGTGTGGATTTGTCCAGTTATATTCTCATAATTACGTTCATCTTTTTGGCAGGAATATTCTGTAGATGTACATCCTTTTCAGCACTTCACACTTACATGTACCTGATGTCAGTTTGTCCCATTACCGGTCACGGTAGGTTTTTTCAACTGGTCAAGATGACATTCACAGATTTCTCCCTTGTCAGGGTATCAGTGTAATTTCTCCCTTTTGGATGATAATTTGAGACTGTGTGAATATTCTCCCCAGGAATCTCTCAGCCAGCAGTTGAACATCCACTGATGAGTCTCATCTGAATCAATTATTACCAAGATGGTTGTGATTAGCACCTTTTCCATCATTTCTTGTATTAGTTGGCATTATCTCATGAAAGAGATCTTTCCTTTCTCACCCCCTTTAAAATAGTGTAAAACCTATATGAACTTATGGATAATTTTTCCTCTGTGTTTTAATCCATTCCCATCATTATTCGTTTGGACATTCATAGTAACCCAGAGTTGGCCAGTGGAGCTTCTTCATCCCGGCTCTTGAGTCCTTTTGACCTGTCCCCATTGGATTTCTAGCACTTTCTTGCTTTTTGGCTCAACTGAAGGTTCTGGTTTCCCCTTGGGAATAAATGCATACTAAAAACCCCCTCATATAAGAGATCAGTCAGCTTCATCACAATTCTCTGACCACTGCTTTCTGCTGAGGTCTTCCTGTCCCTTGCAAACCCTAGGTTTTGAGTTGGGTGATAATATCCAATTTTCAGGCAGAAAGATGGCTGAATTTACTCAGCAAGTTGGGAGAAAATAAAACTGGGAGTGACGTTGTAAATTTAACCGTTTCCCATTCCATGTTCAAAGGAAGGAGTTAGCATGCACATCCAGTCTCCAGGAATCTTTATTCTCAGTGGGATCTGCACCAGATTGAGCCAGGGATATGTGGAGTGTGTGTGTGACAGAGAGAGAGAGAGAGAGAGACATCCACACGGTGGAAAACCTCGGCCTCTCTCAGTGTCAGGGACTCTGCAAGGCTTGTGGGTATGAATCCATCCTTGGGGGCGGAATGGAAATGACCTGGACTTTGGGGTTAGGCCCACCTGAATACATTCATGCTTCTCCCACTGACTAGCTCTGTGACTTTGGGCAGGAATACTTAGCCACCTGAGTTTGTTTTCTCGCTTTGGAACTGGGCACAGTCATCCTACTTCAGAGGATTATAGTGGGCACTCAGAGTCTATGGGGCAGATGCAGTCAAGGTGCAACAGACATGCAATAAATGGTAGCTGTTAGGTTACACTGGCTGTCGTCTTAATAGAATAAGGAGACAAATAGCAAACCTACCAGAAATCTCATGTGCAGGTGAGGATGTCTCCAAGGGAAATGGCAACCCACTCCAGTGCCCTTGCCTAGAAAATCCTATGGACAGAAGAGCCTGGCGGGCTACAGTCCATGGGGTCGCAAAAGAGTCGGATGTGACTTAACAACTAAACAACAACCACAAAGAGGTCGTGGTGCTCTGCGTCCATGTGATTCCTTAGGTCTCATACATGCGTTTAATGGTCACTGCTGCTGCTAAGCCACTTCAGGCGTGTCTGACTCTGTGCGACCCCATAGACCGCAGCCCACTGGGCTCCCCCGTCGCTGGGATTCTCTAGGCAAGAACACCAGAGTGGGTTGCCATCTCCTTCTCCAATGCCTGAAAGTGAAAAATGAAAGTGAAGTCGCTCAGTCGTGTCCGACTCTTAGTGAGCCCGTGGACTGTAGTCCACCGGCTCCTCCGTCCATGGGATTTTCCAGGCAAGAGTACTGGAGTGGGGCGCCATGGCCTTCTCCGGTTTAGTGGTTATGAGTTATGAGCACGCAAAGCATAGATGTGTTTGTGTAACGTCCTGGCTCTGCGGGGCGGTAACTCACATAAAGGTCAGGCCCTCTGCGTCGCCCTGGAGCCTGCTGCGCCCGTTTGCTCTCGCATACCTCGCACCCTTCCCTCCCGTGGGGCGTCGGGGGGCATCTCTCCAGGTTGAATCAGGTCAGGCCCCGTTGGTGTCCATGCCACCAGCCAGGGCTGTGTGGATGGAGCCTCTCCCACCAGCTCGAGAAGCGGCAGGTGAGGCAGTGGCCGTGGGGAGGGTGGAGGATAGACCTTAGCCTCCCGTCCTTGTGACCACGTCCTGGCAGAACCATCAACCGCGTTCTTTTGTCCCACCCAGCAGCGCCTCCTCCCGTAACTATTCTCACACCAAAGTAGGCAGGACTCTCCTGATGGTCCAGCGGTTACGAATCTTCCTGCCAATGCAGGGGACACCAGTTCAGTCCCCGGTCTGGGGCGGGCCCAGATGCTGTGGGGCGGTGACGCCCGTGCACTGCAACCGAGCCCGAGCACCCTAGAGCCCGTCCTCCGCGACGAGAGAAGCCGCAGTGAGCCTCCAGCCTCCGCTCCGCGCAGCCAGAGGAAGCCTGCACACAGCCGTGAAGACCCAAGGCAGCCAAAAAAATAAAGTAGAAATACAATTTTTAAATCACATAGGAAAAACAAGTCAACGAGGCAGACCACACACACACACACACACACACACAGATTCCCATGCGTAGTCAGGCACACGAATCCAAAGAAGAACTACTGTTTATTCAGGCTCATTCGGTTTCAAGAACTTAATATACATCATTTCACAGCAACACTGGGAGGTGTTCTTACCCTCCTTCTGCGGAAGCTCGCAGAAGTTCCGGAATGTGGCTGGGCTTGTCCAGGGAGCAAGTGGCCGATCCAGGAGGCCTGTCACCTGGGTGTTTTGTCCTTTCTGCGCCAATGCACACGGGTCCCTGATGGGGCTCCTTCGGCCCCACTCATCACTGTTCTTCTGGCCCCAGGAGCGAGAGGCCGGGGGCCCCTCAGACCCTCTGGGGTGCAAGGCTGAAGGCGTGAGACTAGTTGAGGCTGGGCCCTGCTGGGTGTGGGTGTTGGGGGGAGGCTCAGGTGAGCCAGGCCTGGCTGGGTCCTCAGCCCCGCCGCCAGCCCGACATCCTTTGTGGTGGTGGGGGGCGGGGAGCCACCCAGCTCGGGGGTGGGGAGAAGGCAGGGACCCCCGCGGTGACGGCCCTGCTGTAGTCACAGCAGGGGACTCCTGCAGAGTGGCCGCAGCTTTTGAAACCTTTCAGAGGAGAGGATAAAAGGGAGCCTCCAGGGCCAGCTGCGATGACCCCGTCCCCTCCACTGGCCTCCCCGTAGACGCGAGGGCAGGTGGCAGAGGCCAGGGAGGCAGAGGCTGGCAGGTTTCCCCGAGGGCACATGCCATGCGGCGGCCAGGAACTGAGCCAGGCTCTTCCCGGCAGCAGTTCTGGGAGGCCGGTGCCGTTATTATTATCTCTGCCCCGAAGCTAGGAATCACCGTTCGGAGAGGCCCAGCGACTTGCCCAGGATCACTCAGCCAGACCTGGAGAGCCGGCTTTCACCCAGATCTCTGGGACCCTGAGCCGGTGTCCCCCCCGACCCCCACTTCAAGCTCTCTCACCCTGCCTGCCCTCCCCCAGGGCAGGGGTACTGCCGGCGCACAGCCCCAGCTGGCCTAAATCACCACGGAGGAACCAGTCATGGCTCATACGTGGGCCATAGCGTGGACCCAGCCCTGCTCTAAGTGCTTCACACACATTAACTCTTTTTTAAATTGTTTTTTTTTGGCTGCACCAAGTCTTAGTTGCGGCATGCAGGATCGACAGTCTTCATTGCAGCAGGCGGAATCTTCTAGCTGCAGCGTGCCTGCGTGCTGAGATACTTCAGTCATGTCCAACTCTTTGCGACCCAGTGGACCATAGCCTGCCAGGCTCCTCTGTCCACGGGATTCTCTAGGAAAGAATAGTGGAGTGGGTTGCCGTGTCCTCCTCCAGGGGATCTTTCCAACCCAGAGATGGAACTCATGTCTCTGAGGTTTCCTGCACTGACAGACGAGTTCACCAGTGCCACTAGGGGCGCCCGGGTGCAGCCTGTGGGATCTTTCAGTTGAGACATGTGACCTCGTAGTTATGAATGTGGGTTCTAGTTCCCCCACCAGGGATCAAACCTGGGCCGCCTACCTTGGGAGCACAGAATCTTCGCCTCTGGACCACCAGGGACATTCCTAACGCTTGATGACCAACACTCCAGATGGCCGTCCACCTCCTGCTTTGTCCCTCGCTGGCCATGCCCACCTCAGTTCCCGTTCTCAGTCCTTGTACGTCGCCAGCTCCTAAGGGACGCCGTCTCCACACGCGAGGGACGCGTCTTCCTGGTTCAGCTCCCCACCCAAGGCTCAAAGTCACAGGACTAAAGCGAGCCAGGTCTCTTCCCTCCAAGCCTGATGAAGGAACATCAGGAGATGCTCATTGGTTCACCGGGTGGAAAATTAGGACCTTCTTTCTGCCGGGCCCAGAGCTCAGCAAAGAGGATCAGCCCAAAGGCAATGCCAGCCCCCCGCCAACCCCACCTCCCACTCCCGTCCTGCTGATCTTTGGAAATGTTGATTCCAGCCCAGGGGCCAGTGGGAACTCGGTGCCTGGACTGAGGGGTGGCAGCCGGTCGCCCACTTCTCTCCCCACCTTACCCTTTCTGCCCCAGCCTCGTCCCCACCCTCCTGGGAAGTCTGAACCCCTCTTCCTCAACAAAACCAGACCCTGCCTGTGTCTTAGCAGCCTCTGTGGAGATTTACTCCAGTTCGACCGTGAGTTTGGACATCTTGTCTGAACATTGAAGGCTGCTGGTGAGAAAGCTGAAGTGCAAGAATTAGTTATGATGGGCATAAATTGAATTTTAATAGAGATGTACGTGGCATGGAGCCAGTGTACTCAGGCAGAGGGAAGGTAGTAATTAAAAGTTAACGAGTTTAGAAATGTCGGAATCCTCTGGGAGGGATGGGGGAGGCGGGCCAGGAGAAGGACGAGACCCCCCAGCCAAGCGTGCTCTCTGGCCCCTGAGCCCTGGCCCCTGGCCTCTGACCCCCAGGCCCCTCTTCCCACCCCTGAGGGCCCTGATAGGGAGGGAGGCTGCTGGGAGGTACCCAGCTCACCCCACCTGTGCATCCAGGGGGGCCCCTAGCAACGGGGTGGGAGCCGAGTGTGAGGGACCCTCCGCGGATGGCAGTAAGGAGAGTAGGGTTTCTCGACCTGGGCGTTCTTAATGTTTGGGACGGGGGTCATTCTTTGTTGTGAGGGGCTGCCCTGTGTGTTATAGGGTTTGGACCCACTTCGTGCTGGGAGTCGCCTCCCCTGAATGTGACAACCAAGAACTTCTCCAGATCTTGCCAGAGGTACCCTGGTGGGGGCTACCTCCCCACCCGCCTTTGAGAACCAGTGAGGCAGAGCTAGGCACCACTGCACCCAGACTATCCCCGCTGGGCCTGGCATGGGAGGGGGAGGGCGGAGATGGCTGGCCACTCCCCCCGCCCGGCCCATCTTGGGGGCCTCTCAAGCCCCCAGCTGTCTGTACGTCCTGTGGCACAGAGTTGCTGTCATCAACGCCACCTTTGGTCCTCGGAGTGAGATGAACAGGCAGGTGTGGCATCCACTGCCCAGACCCAGGCGGAGCCTCTGAGACTCTGAGAGCCTGGCCCAAGCTCACCCGCCCTGTGACCGGGAGGTGCCGGCTCCACAAGCCTCAGTACCGTCTGTGCCCTGGTCTCTGCCGGGCAGTCTCGCTTTTTAAAGCTGTGGAGGAGGTTGAGGCCATAGGTGGGAGATGTCTCTGTTATCCGCAGCAGCCCTGACCTGGTCCCCACAGGGGCCAGAACGCCTCCTGACACCGTCCTGAGGCCCGAAAGCCTGGCCCATCCTGCACCCTGGGGTGGAGTCCTCCCCAAGCTTGAGGGCAGGGCCTTCCTGGAGCCCAGGGGACTGGTCACGGCCTCGGGCTCGGGGTCTGCTGGTGAGTGACAGCAGAAGCCGGGAGAAGGGCAGGCAGGAGGCAGAGAGACCCCGCAGGGCCAGGGCCAGGGTGGGCAGCAAGGGGCACGGCTGGCTCCCCGGCCTCAGGGTGCCGTTGCAATAATTATGCCAATTAAGACGAGTAAGTTCAAAATGTGAGGGGAAAGGCGGGGGGGGGGGGTGCGTGGGGAAGAAGCGAGAGTCTCTAAAACACTGGCTGTCTCGGTTTCCATAGCAACCAGTTTCCTCACTCTCTCACTAATGGGTCCTGGCTTGGAGAGGGGGGTGGGCCCCCCACTGCCAAGGAAGCGGGGGATGGATGGTAGGTGTTGCCTTGCTGGACTCGAGCTCGGGGCGGAGGGGGCCCAGGGACATGCGCCTGGGGCCTGGGGAGAGCCACAACCGCAGGATGGCTCCCTGGCTGCGGGGCCAAGCCTGCCACCTTAGCCCTGGGCCACCGTGACCTGAGAGGCAGGCAACTTGCCCTGGAGATGTCAGGGTTAGAATTGACGCCCAGCCCTCCGAGTCTCCATGCAGCTCTGCTCGGCTTTCACCGGGGTGTAAGTATGGGAGAAGGTGGACTCCCCGATCCAGTCAGACTGGGGGCTTTTCTTCGTCAGGTTGAGCATCTCAGGATACAGGGAAGACAGCTTGTGCTGGGGGTGAGGGTCGTGGCCAGGCCCCGGGTCACTGGCTCCGCCCACTCCTTTCTCTCCCCTTGGGTACCCACTGAGTCCTCGCGTGTCCCCGTGGTGCAGCGTGTGGCTCCGAGGCTCCCAGCCCCGAGAGCCCTTGGGGGCGGGCAGGGAGACCACCTCCCTGAAGCCGTGGTTCCCCCGAGGGGGCAGGCGGGGAGGGGCCGCTCCGGTGTCCTCACCCCACTGACACCGCTGGTGCAGCTCTGGGGGGTCCATCCACGGACCACGCGTGGGCACCCAGTGTGACCCGACACCCAGGTGCATACATGAGCCTCCGGCTGCGTTTAATTCTCACTGGGGGTCGGAGGAGGACGTTATCAGGCTTCCCATTTTACAGATGGAGAAACTGACACCCCGGAGTAAAGGGGGGCATCTAGGGTCTCGCTGCAAATCGGGGGCGGAGCAAAGGACGTGGACCCACCGGCGGCCCCCCCGCCCAGCACAGTCTAGAACACACGGGTGTGCACACAGGAGCCACACCCTCCCTACAGGCCCGCTCCTCTCCTACTTTCCGATCCGGGCAACCCTGGGGGCAGGTGACCACGTCCACCCAGACTCTCCAGAGTGCAGACTGATCACACAGAGGAAGCATCTGCTGCTTGATGAAAGGCTCCCGGGAAAAGCTCCTGTCGGTCGAACCAAGGCTGTTTATTTCTACCACTAGGAAACTTAACATGCAAATTAGGGTGGGTTTGATCATCCATCACCTGAAATTGACATATTTGGATTTGGCCCGAGTCCCTGGTAACCAGTGCAGGAGACGGGCATCGGGCAGCGGTCACGTGGTGCCCGAGGTCTTCGGGGAGGGGTGGGAAGGGAGGTCCCAGCAGAGGCACATATGTTTTTCATCAGTGCTGTTTCAATGCATGGAAATGAGATGTTCATTCCTCCTCCCCACACAGCTGGGCTGGAGACCCCAGGCTGCCCTGAGAGCGCCTCCTTCTGACTCCCCCTCCCCAGATCTTCCCCGGGGCATCCCCTCCCACCTTGGCTCTCAGCCAGGACACAGAAACTAATTAGATCTTGCCTCAGTTCTGTGCTCAGGCAGGCAAATGGGCTAGACAGATGCCTGGGGAGTTGGTAATGACCCCTGCTTCCTGGGGGCTGCCTTGGTGCCTGACTCCCCCTCTCCCCACCCATACCCCTCAGAGACCCATCAGACCTGTCATGGGATTTCTCAGTGCGGGAAGATTCAGGTGGTCCCTCCCCTGGGTCTTCATCCCCGCAAAAGGAGTCGCTGCTGCAACCCACTTTCAGCTTTCTGACTGAGGCGGTGCTGGGGGATTTTGTGATTTTGAACTTCCCGTCCTGGCCAAGGAAGAGACCAGCTCCCAGCTGGCTCCCCAAGTGCGCTGGGACTTCCCTGGTGGTCCGCTGGTGAAGAATCTGCCTTGCGATTCAGGAGACGTGGGTTCCATCCCTGGCTGGGGAACTAAGGTCGCACATGTCCCAGAGCCACGGAACCCATGCACTCTGGAGCCCCTGCCCCACAACTGGAGAGTCGTGTGCCTCACCCAAGACCCTGCACGCTGCAACGAAGACCCAACACAGCCGAATGAATAAAGAAATATATTTTTTTAAAGCCCACCTCCTGGGGGTGGGCTTGGAGGAGGGGTGGGGTTGAAAGCAGGGTTTACAGCTCCAACCAGCAGCCCCTAGGGGCTAGAAAATGCCAGAGAGTTCCCCAGTTCAGTGTGAGCAGGTGGGAGCTTCCTGCCTGCAGAATATGAAGTAGTGACCAAGAAAGACAGCCTCCCCAAAAGAGATCAGGCGCAGGCCCTGGAGGTCAACCCCCAGTTGGCCTCATCCAGAAGCTCAGCCGCTGCAGCTGCTCCTTGACCTTCGACCCCTGGGGAACAGAGCGATGGCCCCACCCACAGGTGCACACCCGGCCCGGCCAAGGCCACAGCTCCTGGTCAGCTGCCTCCGAACCTTGGCCGTGGTTTGCTGTTTCTGGGCTGGTCCCTCCTACGTGCTCCCGTGACGCTGCGTTTAGCGGGCGGTCAGCGGGGCTGGCAGGTCACGACGGGGACAGCTGGGCTGCTGCTCTCTCCTTGTGAGTTACCAGCCTCCGTGCCATGGTGGTCTGGGGCAGTGGTCCGGGAGGGCGAGCGTGGAAGCTGCAAGGCTCTTGAGCCCTGGCTTTGGAATGTTCCACCAGGTTCTGTGGGTGAAGTCCTGAGGCCAGGCCGGATTTAGGGAGCAGGGGCGGGGGGTAGCTGCCACATCCCGCCTGGAGTGGCTGCAAAGCTTTGAAGCGGCTGCCCATCCAAAGAGGAGGAGTAGAGGGTGGAGGCGAGTCCTGCTGGACCTAGGCCAGAGAGAATCAGGGCTGGTGGGATGCTTTCTGGGGCCTGCTGCCCAGGATCTGAGCAGATATTGGGAAGGGCAGAGAGTTGGGGGCTCGGCTCTGGGCCATGGGGCTCAGGGCAGCCGCCGTCCTAGCTCCGACGCTGGATGTCATGGCCGCTGAAGCTCAGACGCTGCTCCTGGGGCTGGCAAGCGGGACAGGAGCGTTGTGCCAGGTGGTCGGGGACTGTTAGAGGGGCTGGGGGCAGAGCTCTGTTCTCCCAGGACACAGTGAATGAGTGACAGTAACATAAGTCATCCCAGGGGCAGCTAACTCAGCATGTGCTTGCCACATGCCTCATGCCAGGTCCTGTCCTACTAAGCATGGTGGGTATTATGTCATGTCATCCTCATGCCGTGCCTTCAGGTAGGGACCGTGGTGTCGTGGTGAAGAGCACAGAATCTAAGGCCTCCTGGCTGTGTAACCTTGGGCAAGTTGCTCAACCTCTCTGTGCCTTGGTTTCCTCATCTTTTTCACCTGCCGAATTTGGATAAAATGAATTCTGATCTTGTAGGATAGTTAAAGGGGAGTAAATGCATTATTCTGTATGTAAAGTGCTTAGAACTGCCTGGCTTGCTTATGATAATTATTATTATTACCCTTGTTTTATAGCTGAGGAAATGGAGGCACAGAGCGATTTGGCAACCTGCCCAAGGACAATTAGCAAGTAATACACACAGACAGTCCAAAACCCTCCTCCTTCACCTGTGCCCACCACCCCCGAGAGCTTTTGCCCCCCAAGCCCCAAACCCAGCTCTGGACACTAGTAGTCGTTGGAGCCTGTTTTCTGACTTCCGTGGCAGTGTGGCCAAGACTCTCCCAAAAGGATATCACCCAGAGAGCCGGGAGTTTGGGGAGGGCTCGGGGAGTGGACACCTGCCCCGCTTGGATGCTTGAGCCTCGGGACTCAGAGAAGAGAGACACAGGGCCATCTGAAGCCTCACCCAGGGAGACAGGAAGAGCATCCGTCCTGAGCCTAAGCCTGGTCTGGGCGGGAAGGGAGCGGGCAGCTCACCAGGCACCCCCGCCCTGCCCGAGCTGCCAACCGCAGGCACGGCGCGACGTCCAGGGACGCCTCTGCCCAGCACCCCCTACCTGACCTGGCCCAGCAAGCTGGAGGCACCCCAGGAGGACAGTGGTTCATCCTCCAGCCTCATCAGCATTCATTAATACCCCCCAAAATCTGTCCTGGGGAAATCAGGAGCCTGGTGGAGACCAGGGAGCAGGACACAGCCATGCAGGAAGCGCGGGCTGGTCAGGCAGAGCATCCCCCACACTCTGTGCCCACAGGAGGCTCCCGCTTCGAATGATCTTTCTACCTTGCACATTGGCCCCGCCCTCCTTAGTGTTAATTACCCATCATCCCTTGTGCCAATTAAAGGGGCCAGGACAAAGTCACTTCTGCTCTAAGAGGAGCAAGTCCTTGTTTCGCCTCTCCCCTGAGATCCTGAGATGTCCAGGGGGTGGCAGTGGCAGAAGGAATGAAGGGACTGGTCATGGGGCTGGGGAACAGGGCTTGCTAAGTAGGGTGTGGCAGCAGGAGCAACATTTCACCTAAGCGTAAGGAGCTGGGGGGACCCCAACACTGGGAAGACTATGGTTCTGCTGTTATTGCTGGCGTCGTTATCACTGCTGACTCCCAGAGCCTCACACAGTGCCCGGAACTTTGTGGACTCTCCAGTCTGGGTCAAATGATCAGTGGCGGTGGCAGACTCATAAAGACGCATTTCCCCAGTGCTTACCGAATGTCAGACACCGAGTTTAGAGCTTTGCAGCCAGTTCTGCTAACATGAGATAGAAACGATGGCAGAAGTCACCACGCTGCAAAATCATGCAGTTAAAAACCACAGGGCTTGTGGGGGAACTGGGGAGAGGGAGCCACACTCAAAACTTCATTGTTCTGCTAAGTCGTGTCCGACTCTTTTGTGACCCCACGGACTGTAGCTCACCAGGCTGGGATTTCCCAGGCAAGAATACTGGAGTGGGTTGCCATTTTCTTCTCCAGGGAATCTTCCCGACCCAAGGATCAAACCCTTGTCTCCTGCTTGGCACGTGGATTCTTTACCCCTGAGACACCTGGGAAGTCCACCCAAAACTTCATTAGGGACACATGGGGAAAAAAGAGGAATGTGATGAGGGTGATTACTCATATCCCTGAACATTCACTGGGTAAGAAATGCACAAAGGCCACAATAAATGAGGTACTTGGCCTTCGAAAGGGCCTGAAATCCGCTCGTGGAACTGGGCGTCGGTGGGTTGCAGCTGTTATCATGAAGGGTGCAAGGAGGGTTGTCTGCAGTGGAAAGAGGATTGTAAGACCAGATGTGGGCGGGTGAGCTTGTAACACACCTGTGAGCTGAGACCCCCAAGATGTGCATGCCACAGGAACTGTGTGGCTCCATTCAGCTGCGGGCAGGTTTCTGGATTTACAGAGTGTTTCTTGCAGACAAAACACACACAACAAATGCAAAGCTCAGTTCTGTTCCGATCGTCCCCTAATGTATCTGTGGCATCGCAACAAATGCATGGTTTCAAAACAAGCCAGAGAACGGAACTGCCTTCACTCATATTTCCTTTTATTTTTTTAACATTTATTTCTTTCTGTGCCTGCACTGGGTCTTAGCTGCGGCACTCGGGATCTTTGATCTTCACTGCGGCATTTGGGATCTAGTTCTCTAACCAGGGATCGAACCTGGTCCCCCTGCATTGGGGGCATGGAGTCTTAGCCACTGGACCACCAGGGAAGTCCTGCTCACATTTTTTATAAAGCAGCTGCCCTTATGTTGCCAGTTACATGGGTGGAGTGCCCCTGGCTTAAGAAGGTTCAGCCTCTTATCTAAGGTCCCTTGCTTAACAAGTGATGCAGTTAGGATTATAGTGAAAATCTGAGGCCAAAGCGGGATTCATCCAGTCTATCATTTTTGGGACTGCCATCAGACTCATTATCCGACTCTGATTAGAGTCGGAGTCATCTCACAGATGAGGAAACAGAACTAATGAGGCCACACCCTGCCTTTTGTCCTCCCGGGATAGTCATTTGTGAAATCTCACATTCAGACCTTCTGCGCTGTGGCCACCCGCCCTCACCTCCCTCCCTTCGCCCCCCAACACGGGACGTGACTGTCTTTGGGGGCACGATTTGGCCTCACGCGCTGGCCGTTTCATTCACTCACGCGGGGAGTGTTCACTGAACATGTGCTGTTCCAAGCATGACGCTTGGGGAGCACAGCTGCTTCAGGGACTCACATACAAGTCACGTCTCGTTAAGCTAAATGGTGATACATGCAGGTCCAGCAGGCAGAACCCTGTGGCAGCCCAGAGGAGATTCAGGAAGGCTTCCTGGAGGCAACTTCCTAGCTGAAGGCAGAGGGGTTCCCCATGAGCTGGAGAGCAGCGTGTGGAGAGGTGATAAATGGCTTGTTTTCATTAGACACTGCTGGGAGTTTGGTAGAACTGGGCAAGGGGAAGCTCTGTGCTCTGGGGGCGGGCCTCTATGAGCCCGATGCCCGCTGTTCCCGGACGCTGCGGGTGCCGCAGACGCCTGTGCATGCAAGCGAGCCCTGGGCCCCCTGCCCCTCCGCTCACCTGAGCCGTGGCCACCCCGTCCACCTGTGCGGGGTCGAGTTGAGGCCGGAAAAGAGGGATGCAGAGACCGGCATCTTGGACCTGGCATCCCTTTATCCCCCATGTTCTGTGGTCAGAGACAGGGGCTCCTCCCCCTTCCATCCACTGCGGCCCCACCTGCATCCGCCCTGCAGGTGGGTCCCACCCAAAACCCAGGGACTGAACCTGGGTCCTCTGCATTGCAGGCAGGTTCTCTACCATCTGGATGGACATGAGTGCATTTATGTGATGCACATGCACGTGTGTATATGGATGAGTGTGGGTTGTACACGTGTGTATGTGTATATACAACGTGTACATGTGTGCATGAATGTGACTGCATGTGGGTATGTGTGACAGTGTGTGTGTGCACACGTACCCTCCCCCCACCGTGAGCACCACGCGTGCCTCTCCGGCGTCTGATTTATTAACGAGGACAACACAAGGAGAGCGGGCCTATTATTTCTGGTGTCCGCATCAGCTCCTGACAGCTTTGTGGAATCGAAATATCTTATTTAATGTGAGTAAGAATCATTTTAAATATCAACTGTGACACTCAAGGACTTGAACCAAAAAGGGCATCGTGTATTTCCCCGTGTGCTGGAGAAGACACCGTGTATTTTAGACAGTTATTTTCTCCACTGTCCGTCCTGTGTCTCTAAAAATCCAGTTGTCCATCCCGGCTCCTCTCTGGGTTGTGGCCCTGTGCCCTCCACCCCGAGCCCAGCCTTTCATCTTGGAGGAGAGAGCTTCGTGACCGGGGTCCCTTGGGTTAAATCAGGACCCTCCGCGACGGGGCATAGCAGACCGGGTGGGTTCTGTGTGTCTCTCTTTCATTCCACCCCTGCCCCCAAGGCGCTCTCTGCACCGCCTGCTCCTTTTAACTGGGAGGAAACCAACCTTCTCCCATCCAGGAGATTCCTCACCTTATGAGAAATTTACTTGCATTTGCCTGATAATTCTGAAAAGATGCTCAAGAAACTAACAGTGGTTTCCTGTGTGTGTGTGTGTTTGGAGCTGAGAATAACCTTGCAGCTGGGGACAGGGATGGGAGAGAGGTATCCTGTGTCTTTTTCTTTTACTCTTTGAATTTTAAACCCCAGGAATATGTTTCCTATCATTAATTAATAAATAAGTGGTCCTTTGCAGGGGACCTAGAGACAGGTAAATCCAGGCGTCCCCACGCCCCTGCAGCTGTTGCCCATTGGATGGAGAGCGAGGTGACAGATGAGTCAGGAGGAGGGTACAAATAGGTGACCACGGGGCTGGGAGGTCGGGCTGCTGAAGAAAGTTTCCTGGGGCCCAGGGGCTGGGGGGGCAGCCTTTGGAAAGGGAGGGGTCATCCCTTTGCTGTCCCCAGTGTCCTTGAAGAAGGGGGGCAAGGGGACAGGGTCCGCCAGAAGCTGAGGACCGAGACAAAGCCCTTCTACCATAGGAGGATGAGAAGGGATTTCCCTGCTGGTCCAGTGGCTGAGACTGTGAGCTCCCAATGCAGGGGCCCAGGGTTCAATTCCTGGTCGGGGAACTAGATCCCTCATGATGCAACTAACTCCCAAGACCCAACACAGCCACATAAATAAATAATAAAAATTTTAAAAAAAATTTTTTTAAGAGTGAGGAGCCAACGGGCATGGCAGACCCTCTGTGGGTGGCTGAGACAGTTGGGGTTCCCGTCCACGGGGAAGCCAACAAATCTTCCAGGGAGCCCGTGCTCCCCTGAGGCTTGGCATGGCTCTCTCACTGTGCCCTCACTCAGGCAGGGAGCAGGGTCCTTCCGCACTCTGTTCATCCTCCCCTCTGACCCTCTCCACCTCACCCCAGTGCTTTCCCCCCCCCCCCCCCCCCCGCCAGTGATGCATCCTTTTGCATCCTCGTGTGACAGGCATAGGGGCGGCCCCTGCCATGTGCCAGGCACGTGAGTCCGGGGCTTACGTTAGAGACAGCCATTATCAAAACCACCGAAGTGTCCATCAACAGGTGAGTGGATAAAGAAGATGCGGTATACACCTGCAATGGAATACTACTCGGCCATGAAAAAGAGGGAAAGTTTTACCATTGGCAGCAACGCGGATGGACATGGAGGGCATTATGCTGAGTGAAATAAGTCAGAGAAAGACACATACTATGTGATATTACTTATATATTAAATCTAAAAAATAGTGAATATAATAAGAAAAGAAATAGGCTCACAGTTCTAGAGACCAGTTACCAGTGGGAGAGGAAGGTGGAGAGGGGCTGCATAGGGGTAGAAGGTTAAAAGGCACAAACTACTAGGTAAGAAATAAACTACAAAGTGGGGCTCCCCTGGCGGTCCAGTGGTTAAGACTTCACCTTCCAATGCACGGGGATGCAGGTTCAACCCCTGGTCAGACTGCTAAGATCCCACATGCCTCACAGCCAAAAAAAACAAAACAGAAATAAGAAGCAGTATTGTAACACATTCAATAAAGACTTTAAAATGGTTCACATCAAAAAAATAAATCTTTAAAACAAGCTATAAGGATATACTGTATAACACAGGGGATACAGCCAATATTTTATAATAACTATAAATGGAGTATAACCTATATTTTTTTTAACTTTTTATTTTGTATTGGGATATAGTCGATTAACAATGTTGTGATAGCTTCAGGGGAACAGTGAAGGGACTCAGTCGTACAGACACATGTACCCATTCTCCCCCAAACCTTTAGAAACTGAATCACTATATTGTGCACCTGTAACTTCTATAATATTGTACAGCAGCTATATTTCAATTTTTTTAAAAGATGGCCATTTTCTAAGATTTTTATTTTGTATTGAGGTATAGCCAATTAACAGTGTTGTGATAGTTTCAAATGAACTGCGAAGGACTCAGCCATACATATACATGTATGCGATAACCATTATTGTGCCCATTTTACAGATGGGAAAACTGAGGTTTGTACATTTCCATCACTTGCCCAGGTCAAACCCCTAAAAAGTGCAGAAGTGGATGTCAGGCCTAGTTTTCTCAACATCAGAAGCCCTAGCGCCCCCTCCAGCAACAGGCTCCATCATGGGCAATTATGTGTGCACCCTCCTGCACAAAGCATTTCAGCCATCCCCCTGCCCCTGGAAGGGACCTGGATAGGACTGGGTTCCTCCAGTTCCCTGCCAGGCCGGCAGCCGCAGGTGGGTGGGGCAGATAGAGCTGTGGGTGTCCTGGGGCCCAGGAGGGAGCCCTGTGGGGGATGAGGAGCTGTCAGGGTCATTATCTTAGATGCTCCAATGCTGTGATGCTGCCAGCCATTCTGGATTTGCAAATCAAGATGCTGGCCAGCTGCCTCTTCCACCCACCGAGGAGGCAGTCTGGGTGGAGCGAAGCGGGTTTCCCTGGTAGGAAAGGCAGTGGGCGGCACTGTTACTTTAAATAGTGTTGCCTACAAGCCAGAAATAGTTCTCCCAGGCAGGGAGGGGAGCGCCAGAGACAGCTCAGGGAGAGGGGCTATACCATGCACCAAGGCCGACCTCAGATGCCGGAATGAGGGTGCCCGCCCTCCCCACAGGCAGGACCCAGAGCCAGCTCCCCTCTGCTGGTCTCAGGGGAGGGGCAGACCCACACCCACTGCTCTTCCTTGGGGCCCCAGGTGGGGCCTAGGGCTTCCTGGCTGAAGCAAAGGAACTCGTGCTTTATGCCGAAATCAACTTTTATTAAAGTTTAAATTTCACTACGCTTCACTGATATCAGCAAACAAACCCCGGATCCAATGAGTCCCTGGTGTCTTTTTTATAATATATACTGACATTATATGCTCAAAGTGCATTTTTTAATTTTATTTTTAAAATAAAAGCAATATATGCATACCATAAAGAACATTCTGATCGTGTAGAAAGACATAAAACCCAGAGGTAGAAGTTTACCTTCCTCTGAGTCCTCAATACTTCTCCCAAAAGGCTAGGGTATGCATCTTGAAAATTTTTATGTCCATGCCAGAATGGGTATGTGGTTATTGTTGCTGTTTAATCGCTAAGTTGTGTCTGACTCTTTGCAACCCCATGGACTGTAGCCCACCAGGCTCCTCCATCCATGGAATTTTCCAGGCAAGAATACTAGAGTGTGTTGCCATTTCCTTCTCCAGGGGATCTTCCCGACCCAGGGACTGAACCTGCGTCTCCTGCATTGGCAGGCAGATTCTTTACTGCTGAGCCACCAGGGAAGCCCATATATGCGATTGTGTGCCTGCAAATAAATACAAATACATACTATTCCAGTTTACCTACACATTTTACCATTTACAGTGTTCTTTGACTTTTTTTTTTTTTTGGCTCACAAACTCAAAATTCTTTTTATGATCCTAAACATTAGACTAAGGGTTTGGCAGCCTGTATCAATAAATAACAACTTATCAAAAGATAAGAATACATTCTCTCATGTCCCTAACACTCAGCTGTGATATTATTTCGCTTTTTACTTTCTCATGTTTTTATTTCCATAAATATCCCCCATCTCCCGCTTCGACTTCCTTTTCATGCTTTGTATGTCTTGGAGACTGTTCTGTCTCATCCCATATAGGGGTTCTTCGTTCATTCTCTGGCTCGGGCATCATTAATCGATTCAATTCCATTTTTGATGGCTGTTTACGCTGCTCTGGTTTCATTTGTCTCTGCTGTTACAAGCAAACTGCAGTGAACATCTCATACCTGGTTATTGCCACATTTTTGTAAGTACAGATAAAAGGCCAGCTCACTGGAGTCTAGCCTCAGGGTCAGAAGACTTGAATATTCTGATTTGGATCGATTCTGCCCCAAAGGCTGGACCAACTTACTCTTTCATCGGCCGATCTGTAGTCAACCTCCCCTCCGCCTCACTCTGACCGTGGGTGTAATTGTACAAGAAAATTTGGTGCCATCTGAATACTGTCTTGTTTTGATTGGACTTTCTTTCATTGTGACGGTGGCCGAGCATCTTTTTTGTGAGTTTGGTCATTTCTGTTCATTTTTCTCTCCCTGGTGCTTTTTAGTAGTATCTGATTCCATTTTTAAGATAGAGAGCTTTTCCAGTCAATCTCTCCTATCTTCCCTCCCAGGTCACCTCATCGCTTTTAAAACCCAAACGGTTTATCTAAAGCAGTCTTTCCCCCTCCCCCAGGAAGCCATGGGCCTGTGACAGGCCTAAGGGTGGGGGAGGGGGAGAACAGGAGATTTGCCAGAGCCTGGGTACCCGCTATCTTCCCAACATCATGCTGAGCACAGGAGTGAGGGACAGATAAGAGCTGTCACCAGGGGCAGAGATAAGAGACTCGGACAGCCCGGAGGTTCTGGGTGACACTGCTGCAGGGCCAGAGCAGGCTTAGCACACACCCACCTGTGAGTCTGGGGCTCCTGCCCTCCCGGGACCGAACGCGGGGTCCTGTGGGGTCAGGTGTCCATGCTGCAGGCTTCCCCGGTGGCTCAGCCATGAAGAACCCTCCTGCAACGCAGGAGACCCAGAAAATGTGGGCTCTATCCCGGGGTCGGGAAGATCCCCTGGAGGAAGGAATGGCAGCCCGCTCCAGTGTTCCTGCCTGAAGAAGCCCACGGACAGAGGAGCCTGGCGGCTACAGTCCACGAGGTCACAAAGAGTCAGACACGATTGAGCAACTAAGCATGCATGCATGCGCGTCAGTGTTGAGCTGGTCAGCAGCTGGGCTTGAAGTCGGAAAGGTTCTATAGGACCCTGGCCCTGCCTCTTCAGTCAGTTCAGTTCAGTCGCTCAGTCGTGTCCGACTCTTTGCGACCCCATGAATCGCAGCACGCCAGGCCTCCCTGTCCATCACAAACTCCCGGAGTTTACTCAAATTCATGCCCATCGAGTTGGTGATGCCATCCAGCCATCTGATCCTCTGTCGTCCCCTTCTCCTCCTGCCCCCAATCCCTCCCAGCATCAGGGTCTTTTCCAATGAGTCAACTCTTCGCATGAGATGGCCAAAGTATTTGAGTTTCAACTTCAGCATCAGTCCTTCCAATGAACACCCAGGATTGATCTCCTTTAGGATGGACTGGTGGATCTCCTTGCAGTCCAAGGGACTCTCAAGAGTCTTCTCCAACACCACAGTTCAAAAGCATCAATTTTTCGGCCCTCAGCTTTCTTCACATTCCAACTCTCACATCCATACATGACCACTGGAAAAACCATAGCCTTGACCAGACGGACCTTTGTTGGCAAAGTAATGTCTCTGCTTTTTAATATGCTGTCTAGGTTGGTCATAACTTTCTTTCCAAGGAGTAAGCGTTTTTTAATTTCATGGCTGCAGTCACCATCCGCAGTGATTTTGAAGCCCAAAAAAATAGTCTGACACTGTTTTTACTGTCTCCCCATATATTTGCCATGAGGTGATGGGACCAGATGCCATGATCTTAGTTTTCTGAATGTTGAGCTTTAAGCCAACTTTTTCACTCTCCTCTTTCACTTTGATCAAGAGCCTTTTCACTTCCTCTTCACTCTCTGCCATAAGGGTGGTGTCATTTGCATATCTGAGGTTATTGATATTTCTCCCGGCAATGTTGATTCCAGCTTGTGCTTCCTCCAGCCCAGCGTTTCTCATGATGTACTCTGCATATAAGTTAAATAAGTAGGGTGACAATATACAGCCTTGACGTACTCGTGTGATTCAGAACCAGTCTGTTGTTCCATGTCCAGTTCTAACTGTTGCTTCCTGACCTGCATACAGGTTTCTCAAGAGGCAGGTCAGGTGGTCTGGTATTCCCATCTCTTTCAGAATTTTCCACAGTGTATTGTGATCCACACAGTCGAAGGCTTTGGCATAGTCAAAAAGCAGAAATAGATGTTTTTCTGGAATCCTCTTGCTTTTTCAATGATCCAGTGGATATTGGCAATTTGATCTCTGGTTCCTCTGCCTTTTCTAAAACCAGCTTGAACATCTGGAAGTTCTCGGTTCACGTATTGCTAAAGCCTGGCTTGGAGAATTTTGAGCGTTACTTTACTAGCGTGTGAGACGAGTGCAATTGTGCGGTAGTTTGAGCATTCTTTGGGATTACCTTTCTTAAGGATTAGAATGAAAACTGACCTTTTCCAGTCCTGTGACCACTGCTGAGTTTTCCAAATTTGCTGGCATATTGAGTGCAGCACTTTAACAGCATCATCTTTCAGTATTTGAAATAGCTCAACTGAAATTCCATCACATCCACTAGCTTTGTTCACAGTGATGCCTTCTAAGGCCCACTTGACTTCACATTCCAGGATGTCTGGCTCTAGGTGAGTGATCACACCATTGTGATTATATGGCTCGTGAAGATCTTTTTTGTACAGTTCTTCTGTATATTCTTGCCACCTCTTAATATCTTCTGCTTCTGTTAGGTCCATGCCATTTCTGTCCTTTATCGAACCCATCTTTGCCTGAAATGTTCCCTTGATATCTCTAATTTTCTTGAAGAGGCCTCTAGTCTTTCCCATTCTGTTGTTTTCCTTTGTTTCTTTGCATTGATCTCTGAGGAAGGCTTTCTTATCTCTCCTGGCTGTTCTTTGGAACTCTGCATTCAAATGGGAATATCTTTCCTTTTCTCCTTTGCTTTTCACTTCTCTTCTTTTACCACAGGTCAATGATGGGTATTTCTGAACCTCAATTTCCTCACCTCTAAAATGGGGGTGCTAGCAGAAGTATCCCCTCCATAGGGTTAGTAGCACGATTAGGTAAAAAGACTCTCAAATTCAGACCTATGACCCTCTGCCCCTGTCCACATAAAATGAAGAAAGTGAAGCTAGAGTAGTGGGCATGGCACAAAATTTCAGATTGTTAAAATGGCTTAAGTTACTGGTCCATGATGTCCAGGGGTCTGGGAACTGCTGTGTGAGGTAAAGAAATGAGTGGAGAGAACTCCCTGGGAATCCAGGGGTTAAGACTCCATGCTTTCATTGCCAAGGGTTCAGGTTTGACACCTGGTTGAGGAACTGAGATCCCACAAGCTGCACAGCAAAAATAGAGAGAGAAATGAATGAAAAGCACTTGATACAGCAGCTGAAGCTTAGGTGGTGCTCAGAGAGCGGCAGCTGCTTCATCATCGTCAGATGCTGGTGGTGATGCTGGTGACGATGGTGGTGATGCTGGTGATGATGGTGACAATGGTGGTGATGCTGATGGTGATGCTGGTGGTGATGCTGATGATGGTGAGGATGGTGGTGATGGTGATGATGGTGGTGGGCTCATTTGAGAACTCATGCAAAAGCAAACTTGATGACACCTACAAATAAGGCTCCAGGGTTGGCATAGCCTGGGGGCAGGCTGCAGTGAGCTTGTTCCCCGAGTCGGTTGGGTAAGCCCGAGTACACCCAAGGGTAGGGGAGGCATCCTAGGCACCAGCCCCTGGACCCTCAGAGCTCCCTGCTTCGCTAGTCACTGCCCAGATCAGCAGGGTGATCGCGAGGTGGGGGCCAGGGGAACTAGCCCCTCCATACCCAAGAGCACCCACCACCTGCCACGTCTCACTGCCCGAAGCTCCTCGCAGACAGAGCCTGGCCTCCTCCCTGCCCCCAGCCGGGTGAGCGCACCGCACAGCTGCTCTGCAGCTGCCCTCCCCCCGGGACCAGACTCTGCCGCTCTGGGGCCAGTGAGGCGCTCCCCGAGAGCATCCCCTGGGGCCCCCTTGGGGTCATGCACTCTGGCCGCGGGGCCACACGTGCAGAAAGCCACGCAGCCTGCCCAGATGGCTTTGCCCGGATGGCATCTGGAGTGCAGCCTCGCTCCCGGGCACCTGAGCCAGAGCCATTGGAAGGGATCTTCTTATAGGACCTTTCTCTGACCCCACGGTACAGCCGAGGGCTCCCTGGCACCCTTCATCATGGAAGAGGGTGATGTGGTGACCTCTGACCCCCAGTTTGACCCCTGCGTCCCCGAGGCTGCCTGACTTGCTCACCGGCTGTCTCATCTGCCCCCAGGTACATGATCACCAGCCTGGACCGCACCCACGCCGGCTTCTACCGCTGCATCGTGCGTAACCGGATGGGCGCTCTCCTGCAGCGACAGACGGAGGTCCAGGTGGCCTGTGAGTACTGCGCGGGGCCGGGGAGAGGGGGCCTGCGAAGCAGAGAGGGTCTGCAGGGTCTTCGCCCGGCCATAGGTCCGGGTGGCCTGTGAGTACTGCGCGGGCCGGGGAGAGGGGGCCTGTGGAGCAGAGAGGGTCTGCAGGGTCTTCGCCCTCCCGCACCGGTCTTCACCCGGCCACAGGTCCGGGTGGCCTGTGAGTACTGCGCAGGGCCGGGGAGAGGGGGCCTGTGGAGCAGAGAGGGTCTGCAGGGTCTTCGCCCTCCCGCACCAGTCTTCGCCCGGCCACAGGTCCGGGTGGCCTGTGAGTACTGCGCGGGGCCGGGGAGAGGGGGCCTGTGGAGCAGAGAGGGTCTGCAGGGTCTTCGCCCTCCCGCACCGGTCTTCGCCCGGCCACAGGTCCGGGTGGCCTGTGAGTACTGCGCGGGGCCGGGGAGAGGGGGCCTGTGGAGCCGAGAGGGTCTGCAGGGTCTTTGCCCTCCCGCACCGGTCTTCGCCCGGCCACAGGTCCGGGTGGCCTGTGAGTACTGCGTGGGGCCGGGGAGAGGGGGCCTGTGGAGCAGAGAGGGTCTGCAGGGTCTTTGCCCACCCGCACCGGTCTTCGCCCGGCCACATGCTGGGTAGAGCCAAAGCCCAGCTGTGGCTTTCCGTGCTCATGGCGGCCCTTCCCACCATCCGGGCTGGTGCCGTCCACTTACAGCCGACGGGACCGAGGCCCGGGCTCTCAAAGACACGCTGCTGACGTGTGACACGCCTCTGCTGGCTGTGACTTCAGCACTCCTTTTTTTTCAATAGCTGCGCCTAGTGTGGGATCCTAGTACCCCACCCAGGGATCAGACCTGTGTCCCCTGCATTGGAAGTGCAGAGTCTTAACCACTGGATGGCCAGGGAAGTCCCCAGCACTCTTTAGATGGGACTAGTTGCTTCCTTTCTGAAAAGGAGGCCTGTCACCTGCTTTGAGGGTCTCCTCTGGGTTTGGCCTCCAACTTGGGGGATCTTCATAATGGCAGACTTCCCCAGGGTCTTCTTGGCAGATTTCCCCGGGTCCCCCCTCCCCACCACCATGACCTTCCCGGGTGGTGCTGGTGGTGAAGAAGCCGTCTGCCAATGCAGGAGACAGACGAGATGCAGGTTCGACCCCTGGGTCGGGAAGATCCCCTGGAGAAGGGCATGGCAACGCACTCCAGTGTTCTTATCTGGAGAACCCCATGAACAGAGGAGCCTGGTGGGCTGCGGTCCATAGGGTCCCAAAGAGTCAGACAGGACTGAGGAGATCTAGCCTGCACACACCCCCACATCCATGACTTTTCCATCCTCCCGCTTGCCCAGCCCTGGAGCAGTAAGAGCTTGGAGGTCCCCGCAGTCTCTGGGAGCGCTGGGAGATGCCTCGTGGTGGGTCTCAGCTCTAAGAGGAAGAGGGGAGGTGAGCGGTTGGAGTTCCTGGAAGAACCAGGTGAGCTGAGGGCAAAGGAATAGACCCTCGCTGCCTTTCAGGTGACAGCCTCCCCGCATTGCCACCAGGACCCAGAAAAGTGTCCTCAGATGAGGCATGAGAGAGAAGCCTCGGGAGAACCCAGTGCACCAATCAGCTCCGTTCACCCCACCACGGGACTTAGGACCCCTTCTCAGGCTCCCCATTCTAACGCAGCCGCCGTGTGCTAGAAAGAAGCCTCAGCATGGGCCGTTTCATTATGGGGTTTTAGGGGAAGACATCTAAGGTTGCCCAGTGGGCCGTGGGAGTGTGGAAAACCTTAATGAGCCATGATTTTTTTTTTTTACAAAGAGGATCCCCTTGAGACTTCCCTGGCGATCCAGTGGTTAGGCGTCCAGGCTTCCAATGCAGTCGGGGGGCGGGCGCAGGTTCAATCCCTGGTTGGGGAACCAAGATCCCACATGGCGTGGGGCATGGCCAGAAATAAAATTTTAAAATAATAAAAATTTACAAAGAAAGTAGCTTGCCTTCCAAAAATGAAAAATAAACTAAAGACATCCTCTCATGCCGGGCCCACTAGGGCTTGACTTGGATTTAACGCAGAAAGAGAGCTTGTTACTTTGGAGAGAAGCAGGGGAGAGAAGTCGAGAAGAAAGACTCAGGTGAGGCGAAGCGTGTTTACAACAATTATGGAGGGCAGCCGTAATCAGAAGCGAAGGACCGACTGTCCCATAAATCAGCACTCGGGACAACTCGGCTGCTCAGAGAAACAGAAAAGCCCTGAGTTAAAATAACGGGTCAGGGCCGCGGCCACCGGCTGGAGGGCTCCCACGGAGCTCCATTTAGCGGGTTCCCAGGGCCCAGCGGTGCAGGCGTGGTCGTGAGTCGGGCCACAGAGAGCCCAGGAGTGTGTCTGTGTGTGCTCGAGGGTGGCCGTGGGTTCATGCATGTGAGTGTGCAAATGTGCTTCTGGATTGGCCTGCCTCTTTGTCACCTGTGTGCAGCTGAGGGCTCTGCCCGGTCTTCGTTGCAGCATGCGGGATCTTTAGCTGCAGCATATGAGGCTTTAGTTCCCGAACCAGGGATCGAACCCCGGTCCCCTGCCTTGGGACCAGCAGACAAAAAGTGCTGACAGCAGGCTACAGGGTTCTTCATGTGCCAGGTCGTGACCCTTGTGGGGATGGGGAGAGAAACCATGGATTCCAGTCCTGATCTAGTCACTGACTATCTTAGGGCTCTGGGCACCTGGGAAGTGGATGGGTTGCAGGTGGAGAAGGGAGCCCTGCCTCCGTCCCCCCAAGACCCTGAATAACAGTCAGAGCCACAGGTCCAAGCGGGACACCGCATCCCTAAGGAGATGCTAAGGAAACACAGAGGGGCCTCCCAAACCCCCCGCCCTCCAGTGTAATTGTGCAAATGTCTTCCCTCCCTGGGTCCCCGGGGGCAGGTCTCTGAGGTAGGAAGGTGTGTCCCGGGAGCTTCATCTTGAGATGGGGAAACCGAGCCTCCCGAGGACTGGGCTCCCCTGGTGGTCCAGTGGTTAAGACTCTGCCTTCCAAGGCAGGGGACGTGGGGTCAATCTCTGTTTGGGGAACTAAGAGCCCAAGTGCTGCCCACATCACAGGTAGGGCATATACGCACTACGACAAAAGATCCCACCCAATTAAGGGAGGTCCCATGTGCCGCAACTGAGAGCTGATGTGGCCGAATAAATTAAAAAAAAAAAAAAGTGGTCTGGTGACAACCCAAGGTCCCACAGCTGGTATTTCTACCATCCCCCTCCTCCTTCCTCCCCCCATCAACCAAAGACAGGAGCTGTGAACCCAGCCATGGGCCCGGCCGTGAACAAACGTTGAGCTCAAATTCCCCTTGCCTATCCCTTGGCTTACCTGGTGGCTCAGCGGTAAAGAATCCACCGGCCAATGCAGGAGACCCCGGTTCTGTCTCTGGGTCGGGAAGATCCCCTGGAGAGGGGCATGGCAACCCACTCCAGTATTCTTGGCTAGAGAATCCCATGGACAGAGGAGCCTGCAGGCTGTAGCCCACAGGGTTGCAAAGAGTCGGACCCAGCAGAAGCGACTGAGCAAGCAAGCATGCACTTATCCCTAGCTGTGTGACCTTGGGCAGATTACTTAACTTCTCTGTGCCTTCATTTCCTCATTGTAAAAAAGGGATGCTAATGTTAGAGCCTACCTAGCCGGGCTGTCACAATCAGCGCATACGAGGGGCTTCCCTGGCAGTCCAGTGGTTAAGACCCCTTCCAATGCAGAGGGTGTGAGTTTGATCCTTGGTTGGGAGCTAAGATCCCACATTCCTAGAGGCCAAAAGACTAAAACATAAAACAGAAGCAATGTTGTAACAAAATTTTGCTCACAAAGCATCATGAAAGGCCCCCAGCCCAGAGAAACCTCAGGGTGGACACTCGGGGTGAACGAGTACACTTTCTTCTCTGCCAGGCCAACCAGGGAAGGCTTCCTGGAAAAGGCATCCACAACCCTTCTCATTCTGTCTGATGGTAACTTGGGAGGTACCATCCTCTGCTCTCCAGGGCTGGGGCTAGGGTGAGGCAAGGAGAATGGAAAATTTAAGGAGGCGCTCCCTCTCAGGGAATCACCGTCTGCTTGCAGGACCCGGACAGTGAGTACTGCCTTAAATCGTTCCCCTCCCCCACCCATCGCAGTCCTGGGACTCTCCAATGCTTTTGCCCGGCACACCGCCTGCATCTGTCTGTCCCTCTGTGGGTTTACACTGTCACACGGTGGTGCTTGCCATTCTGAGGATGAGTAGCCTACGGATGCTTCTCCAGACCCCACATCTTCCCTTCTTGCCAGCTTCTGCCCCCCGGGGTAGGAGGGTTTTGTCCTGGGGGTTCAGCAGGGGGGTTGGGTCAGATCAGGCCCAGCAGTCCCCACCCCTGGCTCCAATCGCCCACTTCCCAAAGAAGGGCTGTGAATCGGGTTCTAATGGGAAATTAATAAGGCAGCTGTGCTAACCACTAATGATGATGGCAAAGTCGTTACAAAAAGCTTCTTTACATGTTTTTAATTACAGCAATTAAAGAGAAGCCGATAAAACATCACCCCCCTCCAGCTCCCTTCTTGGCCCCACCCTGAGTCTCTTTGTTTTTGTGAAGCCACCATAAATTTCTGGCATGCAGCAAGTGGATTGAATGGCTGAGAGGCTTGGGAGAACCTTCTGGAGTCAGCATCCAGCTTCTGTGGGCACCTCTTAGTCCTGCTCACCTGAGCAATGTCCCCGATGCATATCCCAGCCTCACCGGGTGGGTGGATGGCTCAGACTTGGAATCCCCAGCCCCGGCAACGAGCCCCGCTCACCCATCACGGAGCCAAGGGCTCCTGCACCCTGTTCTCCAGGGCAGCTTGGCAGTCCCCTGTGCAAAATGAGAGCTGAGGGCATCAGCCCCACTGTCCCATGGGCTGGGGTTGATGTCCAGAATGCCAGCGGTGGGCCCGTTCTTCTTAATGCTCAACCTGAGTGGAGCATTAAATGTGGAAGAAGGGAGAAGGAGATATGGCTGAGGAGGTGGGGATTGGGGACAGACGGTGACATTCTCAGATGCAGCGGGATATTTTGATGTCACTTAGAATGCAGTGGAAGGCATGGATGGTTGGAGGCAGAGCCACGACTGGATGGAGAAATAGCATCCTCATAAGAAACAATCACAACCACAATTAAGTACCATCCCATGCCCACCAGACTGGCAAAAACCAAAGCGTCTAGCAAGACCAGGTGTTCATAGAAACTCCCACCACTGCTGACGGGACTGTGAATTGGCAAATTGATGCAAATCAAGGAAACACCTTGGCGTTATCTCATAAGATCAACGTGTGCACAGCCTGCAACCCTAGCGATTCCACCTTTAGGCACATCCTCTTGAGATTCTCTCAGCGACGAGTGCTGGCAGACCCACAGGAGACTGTTCTTAGCAGGACAGCAAAACCCCGATAACAGAGCCGGCCTGCAGCAGCACTGCGCTATCTGGATACATGGACGTCCAGGCAGCACTGAAGATGACCAAACCCAGTACCAGGGCAGAGGTGGGCGCCCAACAAGCATGTTGCACAAAAAAAGCAAATTGGGGCGGATGACATACAAGATAATCCAGAGGGCTTAGAAGCAGGCTAAACTAACCATAAACTCTGCAAGGATGCATCTACATGCGGGGAAACTTGAAAGAAAGAAAAAAAAAGCAGTGGTATGATGGACCCAACATCCAAGAGGGCAATTAGACCTCTGGGGGGGCGGGGCAGTGATGAGAAGGAGGCTGTCGGGGAGGGAGGTGAGGCTGGTTCATGTTCTGTTCCTTAAACTGGGTGGTGGGTTGTTGTTACTGTTCAGTCGCTAAGTCGTGTCTGGCACTTTGCGACCCCATGGACTGCAGCACGGCAGGCTTCCATGTCCTTCACCGTCTCCTGGAGTTGACTCATGTCCATTGAGCCATCCAAGCATCTCATCCTCTGTTGCCCTCTTCTCCTGCCCTCAGCCTTTCCCAGTATTGGGTATGTGAGCGTTTATTCTTCTTCTTTGAACTATTCATAAGATTATGTTCACTCTTTTTTTATGCATGACATATTTCATGATAAAAACGTTTTAAAAGTGGGACCTCCCTGGTGGTCCAGTGGTTAGGGCTTCACGCCTCCCCTGTAGGGGACACAGGTTCGATCCCTGGTTGAGGAACTTAAGATCCCACATGCTGCATGGCATGGCCAAGAGAAGAAAGAAAGCGTTTTAAAAATAACTAAAAGCGGTAAATATACTCTGAAGTGGAATGCATGCTTTACAAGACCTTTTAAGGTAAAACAAAGACATTAGGAATAATTTTTAGGCCCTGTCTAGCTGTGCCCCAGGCCTATACATCTTTGCTCTCAGGGGACTGCCTAGGGAGTTATATCAGTGCTGCAAGGGCTGATGCACCAGCATGCATCACCGAGAGAAGTGCAGTAAATAAATCCTTGTGTTTCCACCTCAGTGGGAGTGAGTTTCCCTAGGAGGTCCTGGACCCCCAGCCCAGACAGTGTGCACTTCTCTCTAGCCTTTCTCAGGCAGTGGCTGGCTAAGCAGCCCCCTTGCAGCTGGTGTTAGGGACGCCTGTGCCCTGGGTCCCATGGGCAGAAACAAGGGGCTCCCTGGGCAGACCTAGGAAGCCCACTGGGCAAAGTGAGTGGAGGGAACCAGGAGGGTTCTGGGGGTCTCAGAGCCAGTAGTGAGGGGAGATGACTGTGAGAGGGAAAGGTGGATGGGGGCAGCAGCGGCAAGACTTGGAGCGAGGTCAGCTCTGCCCTTCCTTCACCTGTCCATCCTGCCACATGTACATACCGTCACCATCCCTCCACCCCTCACTTCCTCCCTCCATCCATCCACTCATGCATCTATTCAACCATGCATCCACGGCACAAACCCACCAGCCTACCCCATCGGCATTTTTCAATTCTAACTGCCCTTCTCTCCTACCTCCTAGTCTTCACACTCTCTGTTCCTCCTGGGCTTTTACTACTGCCAACCACACAGACACACACATGTGTGGCTAACACCTACCCTTTATGTATCTCTGCTTTAAGAAGCCTCACCCCAGGCTGCCTCGGTGGCTCAGTAGTAAAGGATACGCCTGCCCAGTGCAGGGGACGAAGGTTCAGTCCCTGGCCCAGGAGGGTCCCTCGTGCCTCAGAGCAACTAAGACGGGGAGCCACAACTCGCCCTAGAGCCCCTGCTCCTCAACAAGAGAAGCCACCGCCGCGAGAAGCTCTCGCGCCGCAGCTGGAGGGGAGCTCCCGCTCCCTGCAGCTAGAGGAAAGCCTACCCGGCAACGAAGACCCAGCACAGCCTAAAGCCATAAATAAATCATTTTTTTAAAAAGCCTCGCCCCACCTCCCAGTCTGAAGTAGATAAAGCAGATTTTCTCTGATGCACCCCTCTCATAGATTTCTCTGTCCTAACTGTTGTCACAATATGTCACTGCGTGGTTCTCGGTTGATTTTCTTGTATCTGTTCCCCTAACCCTACACAAGTTCCGCAGGGGCAGAGACCAGGGCTTTCTTCAGCACCTGTCACAGAGCCTGCCTGACCCATGGAGGGGACTCAGTAAAGAATCGTTGCATGACAGTACTGGCTGACTTGTTTTTAATTTTTTTTTATTTGGGTGACTTTTTAAATACGCATTTATTTGACTGCACTGGGTCTTAGTTACAGCATATGGGACCTTTAGTTGCAGCATGTGGGATCTAGTTCCATGACCAGGGATTGAACCGGGGCCCCCTGCTTTTGGAGCCAGGAGTCTTAGCTACGGGACCACCAGGGAAGTCCCGGTATTTGATGAGTTTAGAGAGAAACTACTGTGTGCAGAGTATGGGGCCAGGTGTCTTAGAGGGATTTCCTCATGAATGTAATTAAATAGAGCTGCCCCAGGAAGATTTCAGTGTAGCAGAAGGAGATAAAGAAGGTGTATGAAAAAATTGAATGCAGGGGCTAAGTCGTGGAGGAGGCGAGGGCATGCAAAGACAGGGACGAGTCTGGACGCTGCAAAGACAGGAACGAATCTGGACGCTGCAAAGACAGGGGCGAGTCTGGATGCTACAAAGACAGGGGCGAGTCTGGATGCTGCAAAGACAGGGGCGAGTCTGGACGCTGCAAAGACAGGGACAAATCTGGACGCTCGCTGGACGCTGGCCGGCCCCGCCCTAACTGCTCAAGCTGGATAAGCCACTCTATCTCCATGAGCTTTAATTTCCTCACTGACGAAATGGAGCTAATAAAACCTGAGAGAGAAGAAAGAAACAGTATTACCATGAAATTGCTTTAAATTGTTCAAATATATCTTCAGAGTTCTGTGAAAAGTTTTTTAAATAGATAAAATTATTGTGAGGACTGAAATCAATGTGATTTATTGATGCAATTTTTTTATAGACAGAGCCAAGTAATAGAAATTAGTAAACAACTAAAAGATGCACGTTTAGGAAAACTGAGCTCTGTGGTATTATTACGCAGATGAAATGAAACAATCCATGTGAAGTCCAACTAGAAAGAAACCTGATGTAGGGTCAGCAACTATTTGGGTGGCAGGGGGTAATCTTTGTTGGAGAGGTTGATGTTAAAACTGTGAAAAATGCACAGGATTCCAATATTTTGATACAGTGACTATTAGATGCAGTTTTAGAAACACTTTAATATACTCTTCCTGTCTCTATGGCTACATAAGAGATTAACCCCAGACATCATGCTCTGCTCAGTCATGTCCAACTCTTTGCCACCCCATGGACTGCAGTCTGCCAGGCTCCTCTGTCCATGGGATTGTCCAGGCAAGAATACTGGAGGGGTTTGCAATTTCCCCCTCCAGGGGGTGGGCCGAAATCATTTGTCTTGCTCACAGATTCTGTGAGTCTGGACAGAACCTGCTGGGAACAACTTCTCTCTGCTCTTTAATGACTGAGGTCTCCACTAGAAGACCCAAAGGCTGGGGGCTGAAATTATCTGAGGGCTCACGTGTTCAGTCACATGTCCAGTGTTGATGCTGACTGTCGTTTGGGACCTTGGATCCTCTGCACAAAAGCTGTTCCTGTATCCGTGTGGGCTAGGTTGAGTTCCCTTACAACATGTCAGCAGGATTTCAAGCAGGAGTGTCCAGAGAGCCAGGTGGAAGGTATATCCTTCTGATGACCTCGCCTTGAAAGTCACATAGCATTCCTTCTGGCATATTCTACCGGTGTACTCACAAATCCCTCAGATTCAAGGGGAGGGGACATAGCCCCCATCTCTCAGTGGGAGAAGTGTCCGTCACAATGTAAGAGGAACATGTTGATGGGAAGTAAATATTGATGCAACCATCGTTTTTTTAGATTGAAATATAATTGATGTACAATGTTGTATTAGTTTCAGGTGTACAACAAAGTGATTCCGTTTATATACATATATATATGTATATATATATGGGCTTCCCTGGTAGCTCAGCTGGTAAAGACTCTGCCTGCAATGCAGGAGACCCTGGTTCAATTCCTGGGTTGGGAAGATCCCCTGGAGAAGAGTGTGGCAACTCACTCCAGTGTTCTTGCCTGGAGAATCCTGTGGACAGAGGAGCCTGGTGGGCTACAGTCCATGGAGTCGAGAAGAGTTGGACACGACTGAGCAATTAAGCACAGCACAGCTATATGTGTGTACATATATATATATAAGGGTTCCCATGTGGCTCAGTGGTAAAGAATCCACCTGCAATATAGGAGATGCAGTGCAGGTTCAGTCCTAGGTCAGGAAGGTCCCGAGGAGAAGGAAATGGCAACCCACTCCAGTACTCTTGCCTGGGAAACCCCATGGACAGAGGAGCCTGGCGGGCTACAGTCCTTGGGGTTGCAAAGAGTGGGACACGATTCATGACTGAGCACAGCGTAAACACACATCATCTTTCTGAAATAAAAAGCCTCTGCTCTTAGAGTCGGAGCCCACCCTGACCCCAGCAGGCCGGTGAGCAACCAAAGCTTTCCCGCCTCATCTCCGCTGCTCTCCTCCGGGCTGATGCACCATCAGAGCTGGGACCCATGGTCCCCGCTCTGTCTGCCGATGGGGTAGACACGCTTCTAAAGGAGCAGCATGGTGTTGTGTCGACGCGTCTGTGCAGGCTCACACGCGGCACCCAAGGGTCCGGGAAGCTGGCCCTCAGAAGTGCCTTTCACCCCACGCCTAAGTACAGGGCAGGGGACCAGGGACAGACTCCGGGGTCTGAGTTCAAATCCTGCCCTGCCCCACCCCAGCCACGGACGTGCTTTTGGACACGTCAACCAGCCTGTTTCAGGTTGTTTTTTTTTTCCACTGTAAACTGTTTGAAACAATGACTGACGTCTCATGGTTGTTGAATGAATCCACTGGTTCGTGGACATACAGATGTGAATGGATACAAAGCCCCAAAGCACAAAGCAGAGCGGCCGTCATGAGGGAGGGGGTGATGGGGCCACGGGAGGTGGTCCAAACGTGGCGGCCGTTCCCGCGATTGCCTTGCTCTCCCGCCGCTCCCCACCCAGGAGCCGGGCAGTCTAGGTTGCTGACCTCCGGTCGCTGATCCCTACATGTGCTCTTCCCTCCCACAGACATGGGCAGCTTCGAGGAAGGCGAGAAACACCAGAGCGTCTCCCACGGAGAGGCCGCCGTCATCCGCGCCCCGCGCATCTCCAGCTTTCCGCGGCCACAGGTGACCTGGTTTCGGGACGGCCGCAAGATCCCGCCCAGCAGCCGCATGTGAGCGTCCTCCTCCCGGACCCCCAGGGGCGGGTGTGAGAAGCCAGCCCCGCCCGGGAGAGGAGACCCGGGGCCGCACGGGGCACCCAGACGCGGGGGACGCAGGGTCCTTTCCACTCTGGGGTGGAGCCAGGCGGGGGACGTCCCCACGGAGGGCAGCCGGGTTCCCAGGGGCCTTCCTGGGAACCCCCGGGCTGAGCCCTGGAACTAGGACCGGTCTCGGCCTTCCTGGGGAATCCCAGGGTGTTGGCCTCTCTCTCTCAGCTGGAGAATAATTCTGCCTCTCAGAGCACTCCAAAAGCTCAAGTTGGCACAGACAGAGGCTCCATCCCCGTGGCTCCAGGCCAGGGTTCAGGGCACATGGGCAGGTGCTGGCATCTCCCGGGCAGGGCGGACGGCGCTGGGCATTTCTGCCCGGCGGGAGGGTGTGTCAGGGAGTCCATCGGGCGTGGCTGTGTGTTCCGAGTGCGGGGAGGAGGGGAGGCCCGGGCAGGCCTGGCAGGGAGAGGAACACACGGTCCTTTCAGCGCTAACAAGTGCCCTTCTGTGTAGCCCAGGTCAGGGGTGGTGGCCACCGGGCTCGTGGGCAGAGGGATGGAGCCGACACCTCCCCGGAGGGCGGGTGAGGGGTCAAGGGTGGGACACAGCGGCCCTCCTGACCCCCCGGGAGACAGCCAGCGGAGGCGTTCCTCTTTAGGACTCCCACGCTCCCCTGCTCTCAGCAGAGGAGGAAAGCCACCCTTGCCCTGGACCACGTGGGCCGCAGGTCCGCTGTGGGCAGAGCCTGTCCAGTCTCTGTAGGAAGTGCCAGCGGAGATGGCCAGTTCTTGCCTTCGGGGAGCATGAGGTTCCATACGGGATATTATAATCCTGTAACATAGTAATATCCCGGCAACAACGTGGCCGTACGGAGCACCTGCCGTGTCCCCCAGCCTCCAATACGCACAGCCCGCATCACCCTCTGCTCCAGGACAGACACACACCTCCCGGGGAGAGGTGCTCTGCCTCGGTGCCTTTTCGATCCCCAGAAAGCACATTCGGGAAATATTTGTTGAATGAATGACCCGCATGAGAACCTTATGAGGCTGCTGATTTTATCCCCATTTTACAGACGGTAAAGTGAAGGCCCCCAGAGCTTAACTGCTCTGCCAAATCTCACGCAACTGGTTCCAGGCTTGCCGACTCCAGAGTCAGGGTCTTTTTTGTATAATGGTTTCAGTGTCTTTTTTAACATATCTATGTGAAGTGAAAGTCGCTTAGTCATGTCTGACTGTTTGTGACCCCATGGAATATACAGTCCATGGAGTTCTCCAGGCTAGAATACTGGAGTGGGTTGCCTTTCCCTTCTCCAGGGGATCTTCCCAACCCAGGGACTGAACCCAGGTCTCCCACATTGCGGGTGGATTCTTTACCAGCTGAGCCACAAGGGAAGCCCCAGAACAGTGGAGTGGGCAGCCTACCCTCCTCCAGTGGATCTTCCTGACCCAGGAATCGAACTGGGGTCTCCTTCCTTGCAGGCAGATTCTTTGCCAGCTGAGCTGTGAGGGAAGTCCAGATATGCATGTATGTGTGCATTTTTGGCTGTGCTGGGTCTTCATCGCTACACGCAGGTTTTCTCTGGTTGCGGGGAATGGGGGCTACTCTCTGGTTGCAGTGAGAGGGCTTCCCATTGCGATGGCTTCTCTTGTTGCCGAGCATGGGCTCTGAAGTCACCGTCTTCAGTCGTTGCAGCTCGCGGGCTCAGAGGCTACAGCACACGGGCTTAGTTGGTCCGTGGCATGGGGGATCCTCCCAGACCAGGGACTGAGCCCGTTTCTCCAGCATTGCCAGGCACACTCTTAACCAGTGGACCACCAGAATCAAGATCTTTAATTCTCTTTTGTGTGGAAATTATTTGAGAGCAGGGACAAAGACATGGGGGCTAAACAGGATAAAGTGATTGCACTTGTGGAAAATTGACCTGATGATTCTCAACCTGGCTACCCTCTGAGATCATTTGGCACCATTTAAAATACATTGATCTTTCGATTCTGCCCCTCACATGCTCTGATTGCATTGAAACAGTGTGTATGTACCTAGACGTCAGGATTTTTAAAAGCTCCCCAGTGATTCCAGCATGCGGCCACAGTTGAGAACCACTGTCCTGGAATGTGTCTGTTACCTCCAGGTACAAGAGTGCTGCATGACAAGTGATCCCAATGGCCTGATGCGATGCATGTATCATTCACATCAGCAGATTGGTGAGCTTGGCCTGGCTCTCTCACTTGATCGGGGCTGGCTGATGAGAATGTCTGGGTGAGTCCACTCTGCCCTGCTTGTCCCAGCCTCCAGCCAGCCGGCCCTAACATCTCCTCCTGGCAGTCGCAGGAGAAGCAAAGTCAGGGTTCTGCTAACATCCCATTGGTCAATGCAGGTTACGTGGTAGAACTCAGCCCAAGACGCAGGGAAATTAACTCTGCGCTTGAGAGGACGAGAGAGTCACCCAGTGGAGCTGCTGCTACAGAGCTGGTGATGACTGGCGGGGGGGACCCCATGTTCACAGGTGGACTCGTGCTGTGTGTGAGGACCAGGCTCCCGTAGGCCTAATGAAAGTTCAATAAAAGCAGCGAGTGAGGACCGTTAACACAGAAACCAAGGTTGAGTCGCAGGAGGGGGATCGCCCTGCCACATGGGTGCTGAGACAGGCAGCAAGTCCCAGCCCCTTCCCGACTCCCTTTTCTGAGCCGATCTCCCGGGCCCTCGCTGTATCGATGACAGTGTCCTGCAAGCCAGCCAGCTGGGAGTGGCTGCAGGAATACTGTGCTGAGGAGGACCCCCAGGGCTCAGACTCGGGGATTACGCCTTCATGGATGAGCCACGTGCCCCATGGCCGCCGGAGGGGCCGCGTGGACATCTGTCTCCGGGGTTTGCCGCATTAGATGCAGCTCTTTCTGCAACCTCACTCCCATCACCCCTTTCCTGACAGCTTCCCACCTCCTCTGGCCGTTCCTGTCTTCTGCCATCACTGCCCCCCCTTTACTTTCCCAACAGTCACTGTCACCAGAACAGAATGCCCTCAGGCTGTGCGCGCGCGCGCACACACACACACACACACGCACACGCACACGCACACACACGCGCGCGCACACACACACACGAGCGCACACACATGCACGCACGCACACACACACGACACGCACGCGCACACACGCACAGACACACACACGCACACACCCTCCTGGTCACGCCCACCCCCTCCAGCCCTCCTACCAAACACACATGAGGACACAGGGCATTTTTATCTCAGCAATTACAGCAGATTAATATTCATAGCCCAGAGGAAAAGCCCCTGGAAACAAATCCTCTGGCGTCTGTTTGTTGGAGATACGCATGTGATGAGCGCTATCAGCCGTCGGGGCGCAGGGGCTGCGCTATCTACAGAGGACCGCTCTCCCTCCCGGGGCGGAAGCAGAGATTAGCAGCCACCCCCCACCACCCCTTCCTTGATACTCATTGTTGAAAAGGAGACAAGATTCCTAACAAAGATGCATGCTGAGGGTTTGGGGCAGGTTCTGGGGTGATTTATTTTACTCTTAATTAAATTATCAATTGCCCTCCACCCCCCGGAGCTGGGATAAAAAGGCTGGCTTCATGAGAGGGAGTGGAAGGTGGGAAGGACTTGGGCCAATCAGAGAAGCGGGATCGACCTAAGAAATTGAACCAGAGGATTGTGACTGAAGAACCTAACCCAGCCTCTGCTGAGAGGGGAGCCCTGCAAGAGTCCTGGCGGCCTCCTTCAGCATGGGCGCCCCTGGGTGAGCCGACTGGAAGCTCTCCTGAGTGCTGCAGGGAGCTGGTGCGCTTCGGAAGTGAGCGCAGGGTCGTGCGGGAACCATCCATCGAGGGGATGGTCATCCCGCTGAAGGCTGTGAGCCCAGGGACCTTTCTTATTAGCCTCCTGCTGAGGACAGACGGAGGGCGAGTCAACAGGCCGCTGGCCCCTCACTGCCCTCTGCTCACCCTGCTCACCGGGAACGCGAACCCAGGCCCCAGGGTTCCCGGACACAGTGCTCTCCCCTAGAGGCAGGCAGAGCCCCTCTGACTCACAGACAGACAGACAGACAGACCCCCGGACCCAGGGACTTAGCGCCATGGAAGTGGTTTCCTGCCAGCTTAAAGAGCTTTAGGGCTTCCCTAGAGGCTCAGATGGTGAAGAATCTGCTTGTGATGCAGGAGACTCAGGCCCGTTCCCGGGGTTGGGAAGATCCCCTGGAGAAGGGAATGGCTACCCACTCCAGTATTCTTGCCTGGGTAATCCTATGGACAGAGAAGTCTGGTGGGCTACAGTCCATGGGGACGCAAAGAGTCGGACACGACTGAGCAACGAACACTTTCACTTCCTTT
Source organism: Odocoileus virginianus (assembly GCF_023699985.2). Lineage (NCBI taxonomy): Eukaryota > Metazoa > Chordata > Mammalia > Artiodactyla > Cervidae > Odocoileus > Odocoileus virginianus. The sequence goes on from NC_069690.1 coordinate 54,799,275, forward strand.
TTTCACCCTAAGAGGGGGCTGAGGGAGACAGGTGAACTCCAGAAGGCTGTGTCACAGGCAAGCTGTGGCTTTTGAATCACCCTAAACAGATTCAGGATTAGGCAGCCTCCCTCCCCCACAGCCTTCACCCACCTCCACAAGCTGCATTAAAGGACCAGGGTCCCTGCAGGAGATTCCCACGTGAGGACATGGTCACCATCCCTGTCCCACTGTGTTGACCTTAAAATATTTTAGCCCGGCTCTGTCCTCACGCCCATCACCTCATTTCTTGTTCAGCGGCTCAGTCATGTCTGACTCTTTGTGACCCCATGGACTGCAGCACGCCAGGCTTCCCTGTCCTTCACTATCTCCCAGAGCTTGCTGAAACTCACATCCATTGAGTGGATGATGCCATCCCACCATCTCATCCTCTGTCGCCCCCTTCTCCTTTTGCCTTCAGTCTTTCCCAGCATCAGGGTCTTTTCCAGTAAGCTGACTCTTCACATCACGTGGTCAAAGTATTGGAGCTTCAGCTTCAGCATCGGTCCTTTGGTGCTTCAGCTTCAGCATCAGTCCTTCCAATGACTATTCAGGGTTGACTTCCTTTAGGATTGCTGCTGCTGCTGCTAAGTTGCTTCAGTTGTGTCCAACTCTATGCGACCCCATAGACAGCAGCTCACCAGGCTCCCCCATCCCTGGGATTCTCCAGGCAAGAACACTGGAGTGGGTTGCCATTTCCTTCTCCAATGCATGAAAGTGAAAAGTGAAAGTGAAGTCGCTCAGTCGTGTCTGAATCTTAGTGACCTCATTGACTGCAGCCTACCAGGCTCCTCTGTCCATGGGGTTTTCCAGGCAAGAGCACTGGAGTGGGGTGCCATTGCCTTCTCTGTCCTTTAGGATTAGCTGGAGGCAAAAAGACCTCTTCAGGGGAAAAAAAAATAAAGGACATCATTAGGGTTCCTAGGCATTGGAGAGGAAGGCTTTGTCTTCCTACTTCCTGGAGCTCAGCAGGCAAAATAATACCCAGCACTGGAACCCCAAAAGCCAGGATAAGGGGGGGCCCCGGCCCAGCCTGGCTGGGAGGACCAAGCTGGAGAGGCGTTCACAGGGATGTTTATTTGAGAGCCCATTTAAAAGTCTGTCACATTCACCTAATGGGAGAATCTGAAAAGAATTCAACTGGATCTGTCCTTGTTAAACTAACATTAAGGATGTTTAACAGCTGTCTCGGGCATATCACATTAAAATCCAGAGATAGACTCGACAAACTAATGGCGTTGCTCGTCATCAGGAGGATGGGTGAGAGGAGGTGCTGGGCAGAGCCGGCCGGGCAGGGGTCCTGCCCCCACACCCTGAGGGTGCCCAGCTTCCGCCTGGACAAGCCCTTCGCCCGACCTGTGGACGTGGGGACTGAGGGGCTATGTGACAGGATCCCGGCAGCAGGAACCAGACTGGCAGCAAACCGCCTACGTCTGCACCCCGCTGCCCAGCCCGTTTCCCTTTTCCCTCTCAACCAGCCCTGATGGCCCCTTATTGGCTGGATTCAGGGAAAGGAAATGGAGGTGCTTCCCTGTGGCTCAGATGGTGAAGAATCTGCCTGCGATGCAGGAGACCCGGGTTTGATCCCTGGGTCAGGAAGACCTCCTGGAGAAAGGAATGGCTACCCACTCCCGTACTCTTGCCTGGAAAATCCCATGGAAAGAGGAGCGTGATGGGCTACAGTCCACGGGGTCTCGAAAAGTCAAACACGACTGAGCGACTAACACTTTCACTTCCTTTTTTCACCCTAAGAGGGGGCTGGGAGGGACATGTGAACCCCAGAAGGCTGTGTTACAGGCAGGCTGTGGCTTTTGAATCAACCTAAGCAGATTCGGGATTAGGCTAAGGCAGTGATTCTGGAATGAATCTGCTCATTTCTAAGTGTATTATCATCTCTCATGATTCATTCATTCTGGGGAATGAATTTCTTCAATTCTGGACCCTCCTGGTGCAGCAGTGACCCGAAAGGGTAGAATTCTGGGGGAGCTCCGGCCCCTAGCCAGGCCTGGGCTGGACGCAGAGAAGCATCGTCTGCACAGCCTCAGACCCCTGGACATGCTCTGTATCTGGTCCCCAGCGCTGGTGAAGAAGTGGGGTTCTCTGCAAACTAATTCTGGCTGGAGTTCAGGCAGCCAGTGTTTCCGGGGGTGGGCTGGAGGAGGGGCTCTTGGGCGCCTGGCTTCCTGTCCCGGCTGGCATCGCATCCCTGGAGGCCCGCCCGTCAGAGGAACCCTTTTCTGCTTCCCAGAGCCATCACCCTGGAGAACACCCTTGTCATCCTGTCGACTGTGGCACCCGACGCAGGTCGCTACTACGTGCAGGCTGTTAACGACAAGAACGGGGACAACAAGACCAGCCAGCCCATCACTCTCGCTGTGGAGAGTAAGTCAGCGGCGGGGCCCGGACCGACGGCGAGGCGCATCATTAAATCTTGGGAATGGGGCTCCCGGGGCTCGTGGGGAAGATGGAATGGCGTGGACTGGGGAGGCTGGGAAAGGGACGGGGAGGAGCCATCACAAGGAGGAGGAGTCCCAGCTGCAGTGGGAGCGGGAGCCGGCGAACCAGGAGGGGACTGACCTCTGGACTCCATCCCCATGAGTCTGAGATCGTATCAGGAGCGGGGACACTTAGCTTGGCTGTTAGCGGGGCCCCCTGGACACCCGGGGAAGGCATGAAATGTTGGGAAAAGTGTGTGCTTGAGAGGATTACAGCCACCCCTGGGCTCAGGTGCCAGTGGCGAGAGCTGACCAGGACCTGGAAAGCTCATTTTTAAAGAAGTGTGCTGACTGCCTGCACTCAGCTGGCATGTAAAAGGCACCACTTACAGCTGGAGCCAAGCCATCCTCGCCGATGGGAACACAGGCTTTCTGCCCAGGCTCCCGCCTCAAAGTGCCGCTGTCCATCGGCAGAGACTGCCCCCCACCCTGGAGGAGAGAAGCAAGCCTCTCCTCAGTGGCAGAGTGCAGAGGGGAGCAAATGGAAAGGGTGACTCCTTGAGTCTCCTTGACGGAGAAGCGTTTGTCCAGCTGAGACTGAAGGCAAGTTTCTGGGCCTTGATGGAGATGCCGTGGTGGGGCGGGGGGGGGGGGGGGGCGACGTTCTCCCCAGCCCTGCTCCCCGCCCCCCAACGCACCATCCTCGAGAGGCAGAGGAGGTGGGGAGTCACCGAGTCCGTGGGATGGGGCCAGAGCTTCCTGCAGCGACCGAGCGCCATGCCGCCTGGGGAGCCAGATGTTCACGTCCTTCACATCTGCACAACTGCTGCTCCACAAGCCAGCTCATTTATCATCCACGGTCCCGCGGGGACGTCCCCGCCAGCAGCATGAGAAGGGTGCCAGCCAGCACAGGACCTTCCCGTGTCCTTCCTCTGATCCCAGCCTCTGTCTTCCAGGGCCCAGAAAGCCCAGTTGTCGTCGATGAGTCACTAAGACGCGTCTTTTGCGACCTCAAGGACTGTAGCCCTCCAGGCTCCTCTGTCCGTGGGATGCTCCAGGCAAGGATACTGGAGTGGGTTGCCATTTCCTCTTCCAGGGGATCCTCTTGACCCAGGGAGAGAACCCGAGTCTCCTGCATTGGCAGGTGGATTCTTTACCACCCAGCCACTTGGGAAGCTGCAGAAAGCCCAAAACATTCCCCAGTCCTGTCCTGCCCGCGCCTGGGCCTTCTGGCACCTGCAGAACCCCTTCCCATATATGCAGTGACCCCCTCCCCCAGACCAGGCTCCTGTCTGCCGAGAAAGAGACCTGGATGCAAGGAGCAGCGTTCCAGTCTGCATGCTGACCTATGAGGGTCACAGGTGTGACATCTGACATTGACTTGAGCCAGGGTCTCACTCATCTTGGCATCCTGGGGGCCCAGCCCACAGTCTGGGGCTGCTGTTTCTATGGGAAAAGGAACCATCAGAGGGGGTGTTTTTCCCATGTATTTTCCAGCACTTTGAATACCTGGAGTCTTAACAGAATCGAGTCAAGGTCAGGCTTCTTCCTGGGTGGCTCAGTTGACTCTGGGATGACGGAGGTTGGAGCCTCCCTCCCCCGACTCTGCTCTGCCTTCCTCCCTCAGCACCCAGCCTCCTCCCGGCCAACCCAGGATGGTGGTGCTCCCTCCCCGCCCTCCAGCGCCCGCTTGTCTGCCCGAGCCTCCCCCACACCATTGTCTGTTTCTCCCACCCGGTCGCCCCTCACCCCCTGCTCTCAGGATTTGTACCAGATTGAGTGCAGAATCAGCTGATTTTCAGCTAATTTCTCCTCCCACGAGTGACTGCACTTCAAATCCTGGTGCTTGTCGCTGACACAAATCCCCCAGCCGCCGGCCTGCCAGCCAATTTCCTGGGAGCAATTGTGACTTCACCCACCGCCAGCAGTGTTTCCCTCATCTGTCTCGCCCTCCGCTCCCCACCCCTGCCCCCTCACCCCGTCTCTGCTCAGGGCAGGCAGCCTCTTCACATCCCTCATCCCTCGGGAAACGTCATGCTCTTTGGAGATGGAGACTGAGAGGGCAAAGGCCAGTGACCCCCAGAGTTGCCCCCTGCCCAGGTGTCAGCCAGCAGGTGACCTCACTCAGACCAGCACAGCTCTTGACAAGTTCTCACCTGGCTGGTGGTCCCACTGGTTGGTGATCAGAGCTGCACCATGCAATGGAATTATAACATGAGCCACATATGCAATTTAAAATTTGCCAGTAGCTCACTATTTCAGAAGGAAAAAGGAATTCGTGAAATTAATTACACTTTATTTAATCCAACATATCCAAAATATTATCAGCTGAACGTACAATCAAGATAGAAAATATTAATGAGATACTTTACACTGTTTTTTTTTTTAAGTCTTTGAAAATCCATGTGTATTTTACACTTAAAGCACATCTCCTCAAATTTGGATGCTGGATTTTCATCTGGAATACGTGATCTGTGTTTTGATTTCATAAAATGTACAGCTGGAAAGGTGGGATCGGAAGCCCAAGTTGTTCTAGACATACTTAGAAGTGTTCTAATAACTGACTCGGAGATCTGCTTTTAATCAAGTGTAAATTAGATAAAATTCAGTCCCACTACATAGGGACATCAGTCACTCAAGAGCTCGTGGCCACCTGTGGTTCTCCCCCCGCCCCCCACCCTGAGGGGGCAGGTCGGCCCTGGGCTCGTGGGCAGCTGGAAGCCAGCCCTGGGGAGAGGGCAGCTTGTCTCCCTGCCCTCCACCCGTGTGACCTGTGGTCCAGCCACGTGGTCCCCGAGCCACAGTTTCCTCACCTGTAATGGGACGCCTGTGGCAAAGTACAGGCCTCTCCGATGGCTCACTGGGTAAAAAAACCCGTCTGCAATGCAGGAGACGGAAGAGACGGGGGTTCGATCCCTGGGTTGGGAGGATCCCCTGGAGGAGGAAATAGCAGCCTGCTATATTATTCTTGCCTGGAAAATCCCATGGACAGAGGAGCCCAGTGGGCTACAGTCCACGGGGTCGCAAAGAGTCGGACACGGCTGAGCGACTAAGCACGCACGCACTACAACACCCACTCAATGCTCCCACTGCACCTGTTATCAAAACTGTCCTGGGGCAGCTGGCTGAGACCCAGCTTCACCCCTGAGTGGGGATCCCCAAGCTTCCTCCTGTCCTGGGGCCCCACCCACACACAAGCTCACCTGGAAGATGCCGGCGCTTGCTCCGCTTTGCCTGCAACTTTTCCAAGTGATCCTTGGGGCCCCATTCACGCCACTGTCCAGAGCTGACACCCTACATCCTGTGCCTGAGCACGGCTAGACTGCCCCCCACCCCTGGCCGGCCTCCCCGAGACCCAGAGTCGGCCCAGCCCCCCACCCCCGGCAGAGAGCCCCTGACAGTCAGGTGTGTCCTCCCAGGGCAGGTCCCCCCGGGCGGTCCCTCCGCTTTCCCATCACATGAAGAGCCTCCCTTTCCACCACTCCTGTGGGCCGGGCACCCCACCCCCGCCCCAAGCATAGCAGGCAGCTCCCCAGGGAGGGCCTGTCACCTGCTGAGCACCTACTATGTGCCAGGCACTCTGCACTAGCCCCTGACCAACTCAGCCACACCCCCAGGACCCTCCTCCCAGGCACCTGTGGCGGGCACCTTTAATCTCATGAACATCTGAACACCGATCTGACTTCTCCCCAGACTGTGCGCGCTGGGGGTCAGAGCCCTGCCCATCTCCCCTGGGGAGGGGATCCCCCTGCCTGGCACCCAGCCTGGCGCGTACTGAGCCCTCGGCCAGAGAAGGTTTGTCTAGCCAGGGGCTGAACCGGCACAACCCTGAGAGGCAGCGACTTCTAACCCGTTTTGCAGCTGAGAAAACAGACTTGGGGGCTGAGGAGAGCAGCCAGAGTCCTGACCAGATGCCTGGGATTAGGGGGTGAGGGGTGCAAAACGAGCTTCTGAACCAGGTCTTCCTGAGCCCCAGGCCCTCCTTTGCTGAATCCAGAGCGGGGGGTGCGGGGGGCCTTCCCTCGAGTCTTGCCAGCTGCCGCCTGGGCCTGGGCAAGACTCCAGGGCCCTTGAGAGGGTGTCAGTCTCCTCTTTAACCTCCTGAAGCCGACAAGGCAGCCCAAGGTCCGGCGGGGCAGGAGGGGGCACCCTCATATTTCTAAACGCCGAGGGCTCTGTTTACCCATCAGGGCCGCGGGGCTCTGACTGTCTGTCTCCTCCACGAGCCCCATTAATCCGGGCCTCGGCACCTGTGCGGCCCGGCGTGTCATAAACAACGTGGAGCACACTTTTATGGATTCGGCTATATCAGCAGCTTTCAATCCGATCGCTCTTTATGGCACCTACATGAGGCTTTTATATTGTTGCAATTATTTTGGTTTATATGCTTCCTTTCTTTCCCCCTTCATTTTACTTTACTTTTTACATTTTATTCCCATTCTGTCTGGGCCTTTCCCAGCAAGGCCTGGGAGGCCCGGTAGGAAAACCTTTTCCCGGGGGGCTGACCGGGCGGCCTGTCTTCCCCATAAAGGATGTCCATTTGCCATCGCCCCGGGGCCGTGGGAGTCATTATGGCCTGCCACCTCCGGAGCCTCCTGGATAGGGGCCAAGTGGATGGATTTGTCGTGAGAGAACAAGTCCTCTGGGTTTGTATTTTCAGGAGCCAGGGAGCAGGGTCACAGAAGGTAGTGCAGCTTCTATCAGTACGGGGCTTGGGCTGACCACAGAGAGAAGAGCCTGGCCCCTTCTCAAAAGACTCAAGGAATAAAGCAGGAAAGTCTCCTGTCTTTACTGGACTTCCTGATGGCTCAGCGGGTAAAGAATCCGCCTGCCAATGCAGGAGGCAGAGGAGATGCGGGTGTGATCCCTGGATCAGGAAGATCCCCTGGAGGAGACAGTGATAACCCACTCCAGTCTTCTTGCTTACAGCACCCCATGGACAGAGGAGCCTGGCGGGCTACAGTCCATGGGGTCACAAAGAGATGGACATGACTGAGCAACTGATGCTTTTGTTTCTTGTTATTTTTAATTGATTTTTCTTGGAGTCTGTAGTTGCTTTCCAGTCTTATGTTAGTTTCTTCTGTACGGCAAGGTGGATCTGCCCTCCGTATACATATCTCCCCCTTCTTTGGGCTTCCTTCCTGTTTGGGTGACCTCACAGCGCTGTGTAGAGGGCCCTGTGTGCAGAGCAGGTCCTCAGCAGTCATCGCTCTCATCATGCTGGACTTCGGGCGCACCCTGACGCAGCAGGACCTCCGCCTAACTTGACTGCACTTGCAAAGCCCCTCTCTGAAATAAGGGGGCATTCACAGCTGGACATGAACTTGAGGAACAGCATTCAGCCCAGTGTGCGGAGTTTGCATTCTGGTGGAAGAGGTGGCCAATGAAGAAGCGAGCTGACGAGATGTTGTCAGCTTACTGACAACGTATTATCCTTCTCATGGCATTTATGCAGGTGGAGGGAAGGATTCTGAAGGCCAAAAAAAAAAAAAAGACTAGGACAGGGGATGAAGAAGAGGGCATGGCTGCATTATAGGGGGTGGGTTACATCCTGAGGTCTCCCGTGGGCTCTCCCTGGACGCTGTGCAGAGACCCACCACCACAGGAGGATGGAAGGGGGGAAGGTCCCCCGGGTCAGTGTCTGGAGGTTCAGCTCTGGGGCTTCGGGGCATCTGCCCACACCCCCCACAAGGACAAAGATCTCCCACGATGTCCCTCTAGTGGGGGTGGGGCTCTGATGGGATTCTCAGCATCTGTTCCTCTCCCCAGATGTCGGCGGCCCTGCCGACCCCATCGCTCCAGCCATCATCATTCCTCCCAAGAACACCAGCGTGGTGGCCGGGACCTCGGAGGTGACCATGGAGTGTGTGGCCAATGCCAGGTGGGTCCTGCCTCCACACCCCCCCACATTAACCCCAGCGGGTGCTCCTGACCTGCGGGCTCCGAGGAGGCCACGTGGAATTCACAAAGGTCCAGAACTGTCCCATGAGACCCCACAAAAGAAGACGGGGTATTTAGCCTGGAGGAGGGGTGATGGGTTGGTGGTCAGAGAGCTGTCGGACGCAAGCAGGGCCCGCCCGGGAGGAGAACCCAGGTCTCGAGGGGAAGTTATCCAGCAGATCTCAGCCCAGGACATCTGGGGTTGGTGGGAGATCCACGCGCTTCCGACATCCAGAGCAGCCTGGGGAGCGGCCGCTCACCTCTGCCGGCCGTGGCCTCCTTGAATGAGGGCAAGAGGAAGGCGGGACTTCCCTGCTGGTCCAGTGGTTAAGACTCTGTGCTCCCAAAGCAGGGAGCCCAGGTTCGATCCCTGGTCAGGGAACTAGATCCCACATGCTGCAACTAAAGATTCCTGCATGCTGCAACTGAGACCCCAGACGTGCATTTCAGGACTTCCACACTTTCCCACCCACTGACTTACAGTGGACGGGGCAGGGGGCAGAGCGGAGGCAGAGAGACGTGGGGAAGGGCCACTTGCCTGCTTGCGAGAGCCCTCGAGCATGAGCTGTCTCGGGGCCAGGTCTGCCCTCGCCACAACCCCCGGGGAGCAGGGCACAATTGTTCCCATTGTACAGATGTGGAAACTGAGGCCTAGAGCTCTGAAGGACTAGCCCACACAACGGTCTGCACCTAGCAAGTGTCAGGGGCAGGGCAAACTCAGGCGCCCGGCCCCCCGCACCTGCATGCCTCACCACGCCCTGCCCTGCCTCCCGAGCCCCTGGGAGGCTCTGTGGCTGACCGCCTCATCCCTTGCCCCGTGCAGGCCTCTGATCAAGCTTCACATCATTTGGAAGAAGGACGGGGCGCTCCTGTCCAGCGGCATCAGCGACTACAACCGCCGGCTCACCATCCCCAACCCCACGGCCAGCGACGCCGGCTACTACGAGTGTGAGGCCGTCCTGCGCAGCAGCAGCGTCCCCTCCGTCGTCCGCGGTGCCTACCTCTCTGTGCTGGGTGAGACGGGGTGGGGCTGCTGGGGTCCCCCCGACAGGAAGGGGCAGCACGGGCGACCCGATCAGCGGCCGTATCAACAGGAGCCTGGCTCTGATCCCCTCCCCTGGTCTTTCCTCCTGCAGAGCCACCTCAGTTTGTCAAGGAGCCGGAGAGACACATCACAGCGGAGATGGAGAAGGTGGTGGACATCCCCTGTCGGGCCAAAGGTAACCTGGTGGCATGGTTGGAGGGGGACGAGGTCCCTCCAGACCTTCAACCTCTCCCCTCCCTGAAACGGACTGTTCTGAAGTCCGCCACCCTCTCACCACTGAGCAGAGAGTCAGCCTGGCTGTAAGCAGACACCCCAGGAAGCAAACAGGCCCAACTACGGTAATCTCAGAGCTGGAAGTCAGCCCCGTGTTACCATAACGTGAAGGTTACAAATGAATCCAAATTACCGTAATTTCAGGATAGGTGACAGACTCAAGTTGCCCATAATGTGAGAGTTGCCAGCAATGCCACATTGTCGTAATGTCAGAACTGCCAGAACGCGGGTGTGTCTCTGCCTGGCTTCTGGACCATTCTGCTTCGTCTCCCCTCACCGTTCCTACTTAACCCCCAGCCTCTCTCAGAGTTCTTGCATACTTACCGCTTTTCCCATCCTTCTCCTTTGAGTTCAGCTGAGCTAAAAGACACCCCAAACCAGGGTGCAGTCTGGGACGAGGGGATGACAGGATGAGCAGAGCGGAGACTGTAACCCTGGCGGGAGGGAGGGACGGAGGGTCCCAAGGAGGAGGGGGGCACACTGACCCCCGTCCTGAGATCACACGAGGGGAAGACAGTGACTTATTGGACAAACACTTGGTGGGGGGTGGGCTTACCACAATCCCGGGTCAGGAAGATCCCCTGGACAAGGGAATGGCAACCCGCTCCAGTATTCTTGCCTGGAGAATCCCATGGACAGAGGAGCCTGGCGGGCTATAGTCCATGGGGGTCCCAAAGAGTCAGACACGACTTGAGTATCTGACACTTTGAGCAACGTGTGCTGAGATTGTTCTCGGGGCTGGAGAGGCACAGAATGAACCCAAGAGCCAGATCCCTGCTATTACAGAACTGTGCGTTCTCGTGAGGGAGGCAGACAAACCAATAAACAAATAAAGATACCTTATTTCATTTCATCTAAAATGTCATGGGTTGTAAGATGCCCCATTATTTTATGCGCCACTAAGAAAGAAAAAAGGCTGCCAATTAAATTATGACATGCTGTCGGTTGTAAGACACGTCCTCATCTCAGAGACATTACGATTCGAACAAAGGCGTAGCTCGGAATGGGTGAAATACGGTGTCGGCGGCTGGCTGTCGGGGTTGAAAAGTGCGGGGGAAGGAGAAGCAGGCAGGCTGAGGGGCTCACACCGGGGGCGGTCATTCGAACGAAGCCTGGGGAGCTTTTCTGTGGAAGTCACGTTTGAGCAGAGAGCTGGAGCGGGGGGCAGGGGGTGTGGGGAAAGGGTGCCAGGCTGGGGACACAGCTCGGGCAAGGCTGAGGGGTTAGGAGGAGCCCCCACACTCCTCTCTGTGAGGACGGGCCAGGACGGGGCTTCTGAAGAAACCCCCATCCCACCTGTGAGCCCCTAGACACGGGGCTGCGCGCTCACCTGGGTTTGGAAAGGCTGGCTGGAGGTTCCCAGAGCATACTAAAGACTCCGCTACATATGCCAGAATAAAATACAGTATGTCCAGCCTTTCCAAGCTGAACTAACCCCAGGAACTTTTAAATTTTCTTGGAATGCCTACTCTATGAGAATTTGGGAATCTAAGAACAACTCTCCCTGCTTCCTAGACCAATAGTGGCACCGCTGAGAAAGTTCAGGCTTCCCCAGTGGTTCAGCAGGTGAAGAATCCGCCCACAGGCCTGGGGCCACAGGAGACGCGGGTTCGATCCCTGGGTTGGGAAGCTCCCCTGGAGGAGGGCATGGCAACCCACTCCAGTGTTCTTGCCTGGAGAATCCCATGGACAGAGGAGCCTGGCGGGCTACAGTCCGTGGAGGTCGCAAAGAGTCGGACACGACTGAAGCGACTTAGCACGCAAGCACGCACTAAGGTTCTAGAAACCAGAACACACCAGGGATCCCCCCCCCACCTGCAGCCCCAGCCTCCGAGGCCGGAGCATCCCTCGGAGGCGGCTGACAGTGGGCGCTCGACCCCCTAGGCGTGCCACCGCCCTCCGTCACCTGGTACAAGGATGCGGCCGTGGTGGAGGCGGCGAGGCTGGGCCGCTTCCGGCAGCGAGGTGACGGGAGCCTGCAGATCAGCGGGCTGGTGCCCGACGACACCGGGATGTTCCAGTGCTTTGCCCGCAACGCGGCCGGCGAGGCGCAGACCTCCACCTACCTGGCCGTCACCAGTGAGTCTCCTTCCCTGTCCTGCCCGAGTCCCTCCCCTCTCCCCCCCAACCCAGGACACAGCCCTCCTCCAAGCCAGGGGCCTCCTGAGAACAGGCCGCTGTAGATGCAGAAATAGGATCCCAGAAAGCTCTCGCCCTGGAGCGGGGTGACTCTGGCCCGTCACGCCCTCTGCTTCTGCGACCAGCACTGGTTTTTTTCTTTCACAAACCAGAGCCTCAATTTCACCTTTAATGAAAGGTGAATCCCATTAACCTTGTCATGGAGGGTGTCGGTCACCCTTGGGAGTCCTCAGTTTCTGCCAGATGGAGGCTTGAGAATAGAGGCAGGGCAGGGACTGGCGTCACCAAGGTGCTTCCACGGGGCAGGTGGTGAGGAGGCCCTCGTGGGTTCTCTGGTTCTTTCCGACACCGGGGTCCTACCGAGACACCTGCATCCTTCCCTGAAGAGGGACCCACACCAAGGAGAGTGGCAAGGCAGGAGAAGGACCCGGATGTGGCTAAGATGCCCCACTGTCTCCCTTTGCAGGCATCGCCCCCAACATCACCAGGGGCCCCCTGGACAGCACGGTGATCGATGGCATGTCAGTGGTGCTGGCCTGTGAGACTTCGGGAGCACCCCGCCCGGCCATCACTTGGCAAAAAGGTACTTAAGGCTGACTGACTTTAGAGGGCGACCAAAAGTCTAGGGCAGTCCTGGGGCTCAGTTCCAGAGCCAGCCAGCTGGGGTTTCCATGTACAGTTGGGAAGGTTGTGCACTGCACAACCCCAGAGGGCTTCTTTTACACCACGGGACGTACCGTGTGCCGCCCTATCTGGCTCCAGGCTCAGCTCTGCCTCTGGTGAGACCCGTGACTTTGGGTGAGTTATTTACTCACTCGGAGCTTTAAGGTTCCCACCTATAAACTGGGGATGGTAGGATTCGTACCTGGGAGCAGCATGAAAACTAGATGAGAGGGTGCATGTGGAGGGCCTGCACCGTGTCTGGGAAGTAGTAGACCAGCCCGTGCCGGCGGTTGTAATACCGTGGAGCAGGTTGTTAGTACAGGGATGGGGCCGTACCCCCTCCCCAGGCAAAGCCAGCGAAGCCCAAGCTGCCCCCTCGTCCACCCACCCCGTGCCTCCTCCGCGCCTCGGCATTGTACACGCACTTTCACAGCCCTCCCCAGAGACACACACACACGTACACACTCTCACTCACTCCCACCCCCAGCCTCTGCCCCCATGAACCTCCTCTCATCCCGAGCCTCCCTGCTCTGTCTCCCCACCTTCTAACACACAAGGTCATCGGCATGTTCAGTCTACTGATTACCTCGCCTCCCACAATCCGAAGCTTTCAGTTTTGTCCCCTGGCGTCTCCCCGGGGCTTAGAACACAGTGACCCACAGAGGATGCTTCGTCAGTATCAGTGGGGTGTGCGCCCAGATGCAGAAATAAACACACCCACCTGATACAGTCACCGGTGCAGGATGCCCACACGCGTGTGCGGAGGGACCCTCTCACCCACTGGTTTGCATGTGGACAGTCCCCTCTGTACAGGCGGGTGGGATTTTCTTTAAAAAACAGGTGTGGTCACCAACACCGACCGCACTCTCAGACACACTCTGACACAGGGGTCACCCTCCCTGTCTCCCTCCCTCTCTCCTTCCAGCCACCAGGGTCCCCGGGTCCCTACTGGGAGGTCTGTCCCCATCAGGGCTGCCCCTGCCGCACCCCACGCTGGCTGCTCCCGCCCACCGCTCCCCTGCGCTCCCCTGAAGGTGACTCCAGAAGCATCCTCCTGCAGGCGGCCCGTCACCACCCTGTCGCAGCTGTCTGTCCCCTCCCCGCAGCCCAGGTGCCAGCTGCCTCCGAGGGCTGTGCCCGCCGGCGGGAGGCAGGCTGGTCTTCCTGCTGAAGGGCGGATAGCATGGTGGGAGGAGAGACAGCAGGAGAGGCTCCATCCGCGCCCCCTGCTCTGGGACTGTGTGTCCTTGTGTCTGTCCCCAGGTCAGGAAGCGGGCTGGCCGCAGCCCTGCCATCCCCCCCAGGCCCCCTCCAGAGGCGCCTGCAGCCTTCCTAAAGCTGGGAGCCCACTCTGGGGCAGGGGACGGGGGAGGGTGGGGTGTGGTCCAGGCCCCTGGTGATGGCCGAGTGCCAGGGGGCAGCGGGCAGCCTGAGCCCACCCATCCCATGTCCCCCAGGGGAGCGCATTCTGGCCAGCGGCTCAGTCCAGCTGCCGCGCTTCACGCTCCTGGAGTCGGGCAGCCTGCTCGTCAGCCCCACGCACATCTCCGATGCCGGCACCTACACCTGTCTGGCCACCAACTCGCGGGGGGCAGACGAAGCCTCGGCCGACCTGGTGGTGTGGGGTGAGTGCCCGGGCCGGGCAGGGGTCCTTTCCACGCCTGTGTGTGAGCATGCGTGAGTGTGCATGAGCATGCGCGAGCATGTGCTGAGCGGCCCCATGTCCACTGTCTGCCCAGCCCACCCATCCTGAGACCTGGACAGAGGAGCTCGAGGATGGGGCAGGAAGGTCACGGCCCCCGGGGCAGTGCTGGGTGGGCGGGGCTCTCGCCACAGAGCGGGTAGGCCTTAGGGCCGAAATCCGCACACTTCTGCTGGAAAGGGCCGGAGAGGAAGTATTTCAGGCTTCTTGGGCCAGACAGTCTCTGTCACAGCTCCACAAACCCTTCCCGTTTCAGCAAGAAAGCAGCCACAGGTTGTGCTAAGCGCAGCAGGAGTGGCTGGGCGCCAACACGGACGGGATTCACCCAGATGGGCCCCCGGTCGGACTTGACCCCCGGCTTGTGGTTTGCTGACCCCTGCTCTGGGGGAACCTCCCAAGCCCCTTCCCGCCCCTTGGGGTCTGGCACCACACGGAGGGGTGGGCCGCCCTCCTAGCCTGAGTGCCAGGGGCCTGGTGGGGGATGCCTTAGACCCAGAGGCAGACAGTCCTATTTTTACCCTGGCTGGACCCCTGGGAACACGGCTGTGATCATCTCCAGGTTTCTATTTCTTTGTCCATCCCATGGGCACAAAATTAAAAGAGCCCCAGCTATGAGCGTCACTTCCCAGAATTCACGTACCTTGGAAACACATGGCTCTTAGTGTTCTGGGACATTCGCCATGGGGGACCAGTCCACCGCACACCTCAGCCGCACGGCCCAGCTCACCGGAAGGACCCCCCACACACACACCTGCATCTCACCTGTCCGTCTGGGGCCCCTTCCCACCCGGCCACCTCTCTGCTGTCTTTCAGCCCGGACCCGCATCACCAGGCCCCCGCAGGACCAGAGCGTCATCAAGGGCACCCAGGCCTCCATGGTGTGCGGAGTGACCCACGACCCCCGCGTGACCATCAGGTACTCCTGCGGCCAAGGCCCTTGGAGGCAAGAGGGGGGGACAGCTTTCGGGGGTCGCTGGTTTGCTGGCTGAGTGTCCGTGACAGGGAGGTAAGTGTGGCCCATGGGGGTCAGGGAACAGCCACGTACAGACTTACTGCAGGACTGAGACTTGAGAACCCCACGGACCACAAGAGACCCTAATGCTGGGAAAGATTGAAGGCAAAAGGCGAAGGGGGCAGCAGAGATGAGACGGTTGAATAGCATGTCCATCCGATTCCGTGGACCTGAATCTGAGCAAACTCCAGGAGACAGTGAAGGACAGGGAAACCTGGCGTGCTGCGGTCCCTGGGGTCGCAGAGAGTCGGACACGGCTGAGCAACGAAGTGTGTGTCTGGGGACTGAGCCAGCCTGAGTTGAATGGGACAGCCTGGGGTGGGCGGGGGTGAAAGGCGGAGAAACGTAGGAAGGGGGGTGGGCGCCTTAGGGAGGGGGAGAGAAAGAAGCCTCCGTCCGGAAGAGGTGGAAGCTCTGCGATGCTCAGGACCCCCCTGCTAGCAGTTGCCCGCAGGCCTCAGACCCTCTGCCCACCCGTGGACAGCAGACGGGTCTGGTGAAGAGGCGTGGCAGTCCTGACATGCCTGGGGCCGTGGAGGGCCCTGGGGTGACCCCCAGTGAGACCCAGACGGGGGCCGTCCCTGCCGTCCTCCACGGGACCTGGAGGGAGCCAGGGCCAACCGGGAAAGGCCTGGGGAGGCCTGGGAGCGCGGGGAGCAGCCGAGACAGGCCTGCAAGCTGGGAACCCGCCAAGCGGGCACAGGGACACTTCCTGGGCCATCTCTGGGCCCGAGCCGGGAGAAGATAGCCCCTTCAGGCTCTCTTGAGCTTTGGATGCTGAGTTTAAAAAAAAAACCTGTTTCCTTAGAGATAAATACTCCCTCCGTGCTGCATCAGTTCTATGGGCAACGTCACCGCTGGAGCCCCTCGCAGGGAGCTGGCCGGCGGGCAGCGAGGGCCGCCCGGGAGTCACGGCCCCGCCGCCTGGGACCCAAGTGCGTCCTGGGGCGCCACCTGGTGGCCACTGGGCATATGGCCGTAGGGCCGCGCCAGGTGGGACCCCAGGAAGCCAAGGGTACTGGGCTTTATTTCTTGATATTTATATTTGCTTTCTTCTCCTTTATTTTATTTTTACTGAAGTACAGTTGATTCACAGTGTTGCGTTAACTTCTGGCACACAGCAGTGATTCAGTTCTACGCATATATACTCATTCTTTTCTAAAAAAATATTCTTTTCCATTATGGTTTATTACAGGATTTTGAATATAGTTCTCTGTGCTACGCGATGGGCTTGTTGCTTATCCATTCTGTGTATAAAAGCTTGCGTCTGATCTGCTAATCCCAGCCTCCCACTCTGTCCCTCCCCCAGCCACCCCCCTCCTGGGCTACCAGCCTAACCCTCTCTGCCGGAGTCTGTGTCTGTTTCACAGATAGGTTCGTTCGTGTCATGATTTAGATTCCACATTTAAGTGACATACATGTGATATTTGTCTTTGTCTTTCTGACTTACTTCACTTAGTTTGATCACCTCTAATTGCATCCACGTTGCTGTAAATGGCACCGTTTCGTTCTTTCTTGTGGCTGAGCGGTGTTCCCTTGGATACACGTACCACATCCTCTTTATCCATTCCCGCTGATGGACATCTAGGTTGCTCCTGTGTCTTGGCTGTTGTGAACAATGCTGCTATGAACATTGGGGTGCGTGCATCGTTTTGAAGTCGAGTTTTGTCTGGATATGCGCCCAGGAGTGGAATTGCTGGTGCATGTGCTAGCTCTATGTTTAGTTTCCTAGGGAACCTCCCTACTGCTTTCCAAGGTGGCTGCACCGTACATTCAAGGATACTAGACTTTTAGACCCACACCCCTTTTCAGAGGCTCTGTCTCAGGCCCCACTTAAAGAAACACCTCATTAAACAGTGAACGTCGGCCCTTTGGACAGCCAGCGTGTGGTACCACACAAACGCAGACATGAGCCCTGAAATCACATAGTTAGAACGTGGCCATCAAATAATCCAGAATATGCTTATCCCAGGGTTTATCAGAGTGTTGTTAAACATTAATATACCAACTGTAACAATGTCTTCCAAGAGAACCCACACATTACCTCCATAGAACACAGCTGTGGGTCTCAGACACATACAGAAATAGTTGCTATCATGTTAGCCTCCGTTACTTGAAATTTTATATCATAACAAAAATCTCTGTTAATTAAGTAACACTTTTTAAAAATTGGTATTTTATTTATTAAAATGTTATCTACAAATACTTGGGAAACACGTGCACATTTTATTCATACTCTGGACAATTCCTGTGAATAAAGAAATTCAGGGACCCCTTGCAATATATCTGTAGGCCCACATTCCAGGACCCCCAGTGAACTATGTCAGAGAAGTCATGCTTCCAGCTTACTGGAGGGGACCTCGCCTTAGAATGGGCTTACCCATCTAGGACAATCTTTTTTAGATGGGGGAGAGAACAGAGTCGGTCCCTCATCCCCCTAAATTGGCAAAAATTTGTGACCAAGTCCATTTCCGCATCTCCCGCCCTTGTCTGTCTTCCATCGCCTTGGGGAGGGGAGGGGAGTCTTACGGGTGGGACTGCCGGACCCCAGACTTAAGTATTTTTAGAAGTCCCCGAGGTGTCTCGGACATGCAGCCAGATTTAGACCCTATTCTGGCTGCAGGAAACATACCAGGGGTCCCCTGAGCAGACAGACTGGAAAGGATTTGAATGACCGGATCAGACTAGAGTGATAGCCGCTTAATCCTGGTTACGTGTCCTCAATAAATAACAGGTCCAGGGGAAGCAGGCTGGGCAGGTGTAGGTACCAGCATGAAAAGCCTCCAGAATTGCTTCCAGTTGGTATCTGAACCCAGATCTAGACTGAATCTGGACAGGCACTGTTTTTGTTTTATATTGGAATGTAGCCAACTGACAGTGTTGTGATAGTTTCAGATGGACAGCCACACACACACATGTATCCGTCCTCCCCCAACTCCCCTCCTGTCCAGGCTGCCCCATAGCATTGAGCAAGAGGTCCCTTGCTGTCCAGGAGGGCCTTGGTTACGCCTTTTAAATACAGCAGTGTGTACACGTCCATCCCAAACTCCCGAACCATCCCTCCTACCCTTCCCCCGGCAACTGTGAGTTCGTTCATTAAGTCTGTGCGTCTGTTTGTGTTTTGGACATAAGATGAGCAGTCTGTTCTTAATATTAATCATTATTGTTACTATATTTTATTATGCAGCTAACAGATATCCATTTTGGGGGGGGGAATATAAAAAATGCAGATAAGCCAAAGAAAATGGGGAGGGATTGAGAGAGAAGATGTAGGAAAGTAGATGGACCTGTGTCTCCTTCCATTGGGCTTCTCTGGTGGTTCAGACCCGAGTTCAGTCCCTGGGTCCAGATCCCCTGGAGAAGGGAAAGGCAACCCACTCCAGTATCCTTGCCTGGAGAATCCCATGGACAGAGGAACCTGGAGGGCTGCAGTCCCTGGGGTCACAAAGAGTCAGACGCGACTGAAACCTCACTTTCCTTCCAGGAGCGATAGTAATATTTGAGCCATTGGAAGAAACTAAAAACACTGTGTTCTACTCTGCTTTTTCCCTTAAGAACCTGTTACGAATCTCTTGTTCTGTCAATAAATATTTTTGACTAAACTCAATTATATGACTATTCCGTCCTCCACTGTGTGGACGCCCCATAATTTATCTTACCAATTCCCTAACGCTGGGTAATTTGATTATTTCTGAATTGTTGCTAATATTAAGAAATATCATTCTGAATGCCCTTATAACTAAATATTTTTGCACATCTTCTGTTTCCTGAGGACTATCTAATATTATTTAAAGCTAAAAGCCACTCATCAAAATTGCTTAATAGCCAGCTATATCTTTATGGATTATTTGGGGGGAAATGTCCCCTGAGTTAAAAGGACTGATGGGTTCTTTTTTTAACATTCTCTTATGAAAGTTTTAAAACATGCCCCAAAGAAGAGAGAATTGCATCCTCAGTCCTTCTGTACCACCTCTCAGCGTCAACGATCATCCGTATTTGCCCATCTTGTTTTGTGAATCTTCCCCACACTTTTTTTTAACTGTAGATCTTTTTTAAAAGCAAATCTCAAAAATGCAGTGTCACCGTTAGATATGTCTGTGTGCCTTTCTTATTCAAAAGGACTTTTCTTTAAACATAACAGCCATGTCCGCTCTCACACCTAAGACAATTCCTGGGTTTCTTCTGACACCAGCCCGTGTTTCAGTCACCATGAGTGTCTCAAAGTGTCTTTGTGCACAGAGTTAGCTTAACTCAGGGTTTATGCAGGGTCTCCCCGTTGCGTTTAGTTGCTGTGTCTCCTTTGCTTTACATGGTACCCTGTCCCTTTCTTTTTATTTTTGTCTTTATTTTGGTTTTCATTTTTGTCTTGTTTTCATGCACTTAATAAGTTGGAGAAACCAGGCTCTACAGGAAAGATATCCTCAAATTTTTTTCTGTAAAGAGCCAGAGAGCAAATATTTTAGGCTTTGAGGGCCATATAGTCTTTGTCACAGCTTCTCACGTCTGTGTCTGCAGTTCAAAAGCAGTCATAAGCAATTTGTAAACAAATGAGTGTGTATCTGTGTGTATGTTCCAATAAAACTTTATTTACACAGACAGGCAGTGGGCCATAATTTGCAGAATATCCCTGCTGTAGAATAGCCCACATCTGGATTTGGCTAGCTGCTTTTTCATGCTGTGGTTCACCTCTTCTTCTATCCCTTGTATTTCTGATTCGATTTAAGTAATTGATCATCGGGGCTTCTCTGGTGGCTCAGCAGTAAAGAATCTGCCTGCAAGGCAGGAGATGTGTTTCAATCCCTGGGCTGGGAAGATTCCCTGGAGTTAAGAAATGACAACCCACTCCAGTGTTCTCGCCTGAAAACTCCCCTGGACAGAGGACTACATGGCAGAGGACTACCCATGGCAGACTATAGTCCATGGGGTCGCAAAGAGTCGGACACGACTTATCAACTAAACAACAAGCTGATCTTTAGATTCCAGTTCAGTTGTTTTGGCACAAACACTGCAGGTAGGGATAGATGCTTCCTAACGCATGGTGTCCTGGACAGGGTGTGTCTGCCTGTCACAGGTTGTTCCGTAAGCAGGCACTACCCTCTGCAGCTAGATTAGCTTTTAAGGAAAATCTACCTATCCCATCAGTGCCCGTGAGGATGATCCTTCTCTCGACAAAGAGATGGATGGACGGTGATCACTTTTGGTGATTTGCAAAATATGTATAAAAAGCCTTAGCATTTAACTCAGTAATTTACTGCTGAAAATTTATACCCAAGGAAGTGATTTAGAATGTGGCAAATATTTTGCCACAGAGGTGTTCATCACAGCATTAGCCATAAAATCAGAAAACAAGGAGCTAGGGACTTCTCTGCCTGTCCTGTGGCTGAGACTCCCTGCCTCCAGTGCCAAGGATGCAGGTTCAATACCTGGCTGGGAAACTAAGGTCCCACGTGCCGTGTGATGTGGCCAAAAAGAATTTTTTTAAAATAAGAAAACAAGGAGGTAAATTGGATGCCCATCATTACAAGATCAATTACAGAGGAATGATTATTTGAAGTACTATGCAGCCAAGTGAACCATGGTGAAGAAATATCACATTAAATGGAATTTATGACATCGTCTTGGGTAGAAACGGCAGCTTTAAAATCGGGATGGATGAATAGCTAGGTATTGTGTTTTTTTTTTTATTGGAGTATAATTGCTTTACAATGTTGTGTTGGCTTCTGCTATACAACAAAGTGAATCAGCCCTATGTCTACATATCCCCTCCCTCCTGGAATGCCTGCTCAACCCCCATCCCACCCCCTAGGTCACCAGGGCCCCGGGCTGGGCTCCTTGTGCTATCCAGCAGCAGCTGGGTATTATTTATACTCAAGATATACTGTGTCAGTAAACATGTATCGTAGCTTCTATCAATCACCATGCTTCCAGCGCTACTCCAATATTTTATACTAACTCACACAGTCCTTACGGCAACCCTATGGGGTGGATGGTATTTCTTCCGTCACGTGACAAATGAGAAAAGTGAGGCATACCGTATCCGATAAACATCCCCAGGACCACAACACCAGTTAGTGGCCAGGGAACATTCAAGCCCAGAACACAGTGGCACTGTGGTAACTGCCCAGGGGCCAGGAGAGAAGCATCTGGAAGGTTTACCCTCAAATGCTAACCCTGGATGTCCATCAGAAGGACTGATGATGAAGCTGAAGCTACAATACTTTGACCACCTGATGTGAAGGGCCGACTCATTGGAAAAGACCCTGATGTTGGGAAAGATTGAGGGCAGGAGAAGGGGACGACAGAGGATGAGATGGTTGGATGGCATCACCAACTCAATGGACATGATTTTGAGTAAGCTCTGGGAGATGATGAAGGACAGAGAAGCATGGCGTGCCGCAGTCCATGGAGCCACAAAGAGTCAGACACGACTGAGCGACTGAACAATAGGGGAAAACTGTTGAACTTTCTGTTTTTCCTACTCTTTTCTCATCTGTACTTGCTACTTTTCTGAAATTTTTTTTAAACTTTAAGTTAAAAATAGTACAGGCTCATTCTCTCCAGCCATCTCACCCTTCCTAAACCCAGAGAGTTCTAGGGCTGTATAGACAGTCCCTGTCCCCACACTAAGCGATTGATGGCTTATTTGCAAAGCGCCCCAGCCCAGCCCCCACCCTGGTCGCCCTGACCCACCTTCCCTAGGGGGCAGCCGCCCAGCATCCTCCCAGGAGCCGGCGCCCTGTGTGTGTTGATGACAATTATTGTGTCTCCTCCATAACAAATCCAGAGCAGGCGTTTCTCATTGTCAGGCGCAGGGGTGTGTGTAATTTCTCAAGTCCCCCTTTGTACTGGCCAAAGCTAAAGTGATTTTTTTTTTTTTTTTGGACACTGAGGTCAATTTGTCACAGTGATGCATTGATGTGATGGTTCTCTTCATAAAACTAATCCCCAAATGTAGTCTAGGCGGAAGCGTTCATTCTTTTTCCAGCCTTAATCTTTTAACCTCTTTGGGAGAATAGCTTGTGCCCACTCTGGGCGGCTTGGCGGTGGCTTTGGGTCAGAAGCAACCAGGCTGGGACCTGGACCTGAACTGAAGGTGTGAAAGCTGGATGTGCTTCCGCTCCCGGCCTCACCCCCACCCCCGCCGCAGGTGTGATGGTGGGTGACCCCGCCCTGGCCTGGGGCTCGCCGCACCCCCACCCCACCCCTGCCGCAGGTGTGATGGTGGGTGCCCCCGCCCGGCTCTGGAGCCCCCGGCTGCAGACCAGCCCTGGGCTGGGCCCCCTCGCCCCCGCAGCCCCAGCCCCCCTTGCCTGCGTCTCGGCCCTGATCAGCTCTCCCCTCTCAGGTACGTCTGGGAGAAAGACGGCGTCACGCTGACCGCGGAGGGCAACCCTCGCCTCCGCCTGGATAGGAACGGCTCCCTGCACATCTCGCAGACCTGGTCCGGGGACATCGGCACCTACACCTGCCGGGTGCTCTCGGCCGGCGGCAACGACTCCCGCAGCGCCCACCTGCGAGTGAGGTGAGGGCGGCCTGCCCGCCTTGGGGGCGCGGAGGCGCAGGCAGCGAGGCGCCGGCTCCGTCTGGCGGTCCACCGGGCCGGGGGCGATCTGAGCCCGCTCGCCGCACCCCAGCACCCCTCGGGCTTTTCCCAGCTCAGGAAGACCCCCGTCCGGGGCGGGCTGCAAAGCCGGCACGCAGAGTCTAGGTAGACGGCCGAAGGCTTGGCTGGGGGCTGCGCGCCAGACATCAGGGGGTTCAGACCGAGTCCTGGCATCCCCTGACTTGAGACCTCCCGGGGGGGCCCACCGCGTCTCTCTCCTCCAGGCAGCTGCCTCACGCCCCCGAGCACCCCGTGGCGACCCTCAGTACCTCGGAGAGGAGGGCCATCAACCTGACGTGGGGCAAGCCCTTCGACGGCAACAGCCCGCTGATCCGCTACGTCCTGGAGATGTCGGAGAACAGTAAGGCTCCGCGCCCGCCCCCCGCACCCACCGCAGGCAGGGCGGCCCGGTCCCCAGTGCGGAGCCGCGGCGGCCACCTCCCCGCGTCCTGTGACGAGGGAGCGGGGTGAGGCAGTTGCTGGACCCGGAGCCCGGCACCCAGCAGCCTCCCAGACGCTGGGCATTCGTTTTTTTCCTTTTTCTTCTTATCCTCCACCCCCAAGCTGTGAGCTCCCAAATTAGCAGGCATCACTTGAAGGGTGTTTTAAATACAGTTTGCTCGTCAATTTGAGCGGGGAATAAAGGATAGAAAAGACAAATACATCTCAGTTCCAGTGAGCCCAGCTCCGTCCCCAGTGGGTACCGTCCAGCCCTGGGACACGTGGGCTAAGAGGACCCAGAAATGTGACATGGCCAGCCTCTACTGGACCAAGCTGGGAGGGAGGTATTAAGTATGAGGCTGGAGCGCTGCAGGGAGTAGGAGCAGGAGGAAGCATGCCCCCCAAAGGTGCCCACCGCTGCCTCGACCCTCTGTCCATGCAGATGCCCCCTGGACGGTGCTCCTGGCCAGCGTGGACCCTGAAGCTACTTCCGTGATGGTCAAGGGCTTGGTCCCCGCACGGTCCTACCAGTTCCGTCTTTGCGCTGTCAACGATGTGGGGAAGGGACAGTTCAGCAAGGACACGGAGAGGTGAGGGGCGCAGGGTGGGCGTCGGGGGCTCCAGTGGAGGGCGGGGGGCCGGGCGGGGCCACCTGCTGCCAAAACCACTGTGGCGGAGGGAGGCGGGTCCGCGTCCTGGTGGCTCCTCTCGGACCCCTTGAGGCCTCAGTCGGTGCATCCGCAGGATGGGGGTAACTGTACTGACACCGGTCTCACAGGGAGGCAGGAAAATCCAGGCGGACGAGTGAAGGGCAGTGAGCAGCCCTCTCCGTGAGCCATGCAAGTTGCAGCACTTGCCCCATTCTGCTCCACATCCCCGTTGCTAAGTGTGCGTGAAGTTCCAGAGTCACCGAGGACCTCCTTGGGCCTCTGTGTGCGTGCCTTGCATGGCTCAGACCCCAGGAAGCCTTCATCAGTCCTTATTTTTAAATGACGACAATTGAACAGCAACATAGTTCATCCCCTCTAATACCCGCTTTTGTAGGAGGTGCATTCTACCCACCTAGACCCCCATAGGGCAAGCAGCGTCCTCCAGTGAGAACGGAAGCATCTGATCAGGATGACAGTGACTCCCAGTCCCAGGCCCCAGAGCTGTGTGCTTTGCTCTTGGTTTTGGAGTTTTTTTTTTTTTTTTTTTCAGTTTATATTTTCCCAGATGGATTGAGAGATCATGGACAGGAAACACGGTATAAGTTTGAGACCTGCAGTGTGGTTTGACACACTCCTGTGTGACAAAATGGTTCCCCCCGTGGTGTTAGCTGACACCCCCATCCTGTCACATAATTACCGTTTCTTTTTTGTGGTGAGAACATTTAAAATCCCCTCTCTTAGCAACCTCCAAGGGCATAATACAGTGTCATTAGCTGTAATCACCAGGCCTGCATCCTCTCCCCAGAACTGGTTACTCTCACCTCTGCAAGTTTACACCTTCTCAACAGCGTCTCCCCATCCCCTCAACCCCCAGCCCCTATTAGTCACCACTCTCCTGTTCTCTGAGCTCGGCTCGTTCAGCTTGCACATAGCAGTGAGGTCACGAAGTGTTTGTCTTTCTCTGCCGACTGCCTTCATTGAGCACAGTGCCCCCTGGCCCATCTGGATTGTTGCAGATGGCAGAGTTTCTTTCTCATGGCTGGAAAATACTTCATTGTGTAGAGTGTTACATCTTCCTTAACCATTCATTCCTTGATGGGCATTTAAGTTGTTCCCATCTCGGCTGTTGTGAACAGTGCTGCAGTGAATATGGGGTTGCAGACACGTTGTTGAGATCCTATGGATGGCTGAATTGTATGGAGGTACTGCTTCTAATTTTGGGCGGGAGGAACCTCTATGCTGTTTTCCATAGTCTCTAGACCTATTTATATTCCCACCAGCAGTGATTAAAGGGTTCCCTTTAGCCACATCCTTGCCAACATTTGTTATCTCTTGTCTTTTAGATATAGCCACTCTGTCGGGTATAAGGTGATACCTCACTGTAGTTTTGATTTGCATTTCCCTGTTGATTTGTGATGTTGAGCATCTTTTCATGGACCTGTTGGTCCTTAATTTGTCTTCTTTGGAAAAAATGTGCAGCCCATTTGTTCAGTTTTTTTTATCAGATGTTTAGTTTTTGGCTACTGAGTTGTATGAGTTCTTTATATATTCTGGATATTAACTCCTTATCAGATACATGGTTTGCAAATATGTTCTCCCGATCTGTAGGTTGCCTTTTCATCTTGTTTCTTTTGCTATGCAGATGCTTTTTACTTTGCTATAGTCCTGCTTATTTATTTTCCTTTTGTGACTTGTGCTTTTGATATCATATCCAGGACATTACTGCCAAGACCAGTGCCAAGGAGCTTTCCCCTATGTTTTAGTCTAGCAGTTTTATAGTTTCAGGTCGTAAGTTTGTCTTTAATCCATTTCGAGTTAAAAAATCTTTGTGAGTTTTGTAAGATAGGGGTCCAGTTACCTTCTTCTGCATGTGGTTTTCCAGTTTTCCCAACATCATTTATTGAAGAGACTGTCCTTTCCCCGTTGAGAATAGTTCATGTTGTTAAAATGTCCATATCACCCTAAGCCATCTATTGAGTCAGTGCCATCCCTATCACAATTCAATGGCATTTTTCACAGAAACAGAAAATCCTGAAATTTGTATAGAGCCACAAAAAAACCCAAGTACCCAAAACAATCCTGAGAACAAAGCAGAGAGCCGGAGGCATCAAACTTCTTGATTCCAAACTGTCCTACAAAGCTACGGTCACCAAAGCAGCTTGCTGCTCCTCCGAAACAGACACCCTGAGGGGTGAGGACTCAGCACTTTTGCTGCCATGGCCTGGGTTCAATCCCTGTTCAGGGAACTAAAATCCTACAAGCCGGGTGACACAGCCAAAAAAAAAAGTAGACACACAGATCAATGGAGCAGAATTGAAAGCGCAGAAATGAGCGGTCATATTTGCTAAGGGAGCCAGAATGCACTTTGCTCTTAGATGTGTACCCAGACCCCTCCCCACACGCAGGTTAAATCAATCCTTGTGGTTTCCCTACAGTTCCCGTGAGCTTGAGTCCTTCCGGCTTTTAAGAGCAAGATGCCATTGAGGCGTGACACTCTAGCAGGAGGAAGAAGCGGCAGATAACGGCCTGGCATGGAGCATTTAGCCAGTCACCGTTTTGTTTTGTTTTTTGGCAATCATGCTCTCTATTTTTTTTTTGCTACAGCAGGCCTGCGCGGTGGCCCCGGGATCTCTCCTGTCCGTCCTCAGGCTTCTCTCTAGTTGTCGCGTGCGGGCTCCAGAGGACACAGGCTCAGGGGTTGTGGCTCGTGGGCCTCGTTGCCCCGAAGCACGTGGGATCTTAGTTCCCTGACCGGGGATCGAACCTGCATCCCCTGCATTGGAAGGTGGATTCATAACCACTGAACCACCAGGGAGGGCCCCCATTCACTGCTTATTGAGCATCTACTCGGGGCCAGGCCGTGTTCGGACCATGAGAGGTGGTGCAGAGGACAAGATAAACAGAGACCCAACCTTTCAGAGCTACGAACTCCCACTAACAAGAAGCCCCGAAGTGTAGGAAACCGTTCTATAACTTCTCCAGCCACTCAGGCTTCCCTTTGTAACACTGATTCATCTTCCTACTGAATCTGCATCCTGACGGTTAGGCCCTGAGTCACACGGAAAAAGCTTAAATTACCCTCATTTCGGGCTGTACAAAGACATGGGAGAGTGCGGTACAGTTTAGAAAAGCTATCCGCCAGGGAACAAAAACATAAACAAAGAGGGAAAGGCATCATCAGAAATAATTAACTTTTGTTGTTCATGGATGCCTGTCAGTTATGTGAAAAATACACAGAGGTGGAACGCTGCGTCGCCTGGCCATGCCAGAGAAAGAAATGCAGCAGCCCCGGGCTTCAGGGTACGGGGTCGGAGGAGGCTCAAACTCTCACCCCACCCGGCCTGCCCCGCCCCGGTCAAGGCTCAGCTGGTTAGTAAAGGAATTCTGTTTCGAGTTCACCCCCAGCTGGTAACGGGGAGGTGAGTGTTTTAAACACTTGTGCTTCTAAAGTTTTCAAGCACTCATGACCTGCACCAGACCCGGCGGCAGCTTCTTTGACAAATGGGAAACCCAGGCCTATGTCCCTCGACCTCACAGAAAATACACTCATCTGGTGCTTCCCAGGGACTTCCCCGGCGGCTCAGCGATAAAGAACCCGCCTGCCAGTGCAGGAGACGCAGGTTCAATCCCTGGGTCGGGAAGGTCCCCTGGAGGAGGAGATGGCAACGCACACCGGTATTCTTGCCTGGAGAAGCCCGTGGAGCCTGGCAGGCTATAGTCCATGGGATGGCAAAGGCTCTGCCGTGACTTAGCGAGTGAACAACTATTTGCCAGCAGAGAGAGTTTTGAAAAGACATTGCATCATTTGCGCTTCAACCACTTTTTTTTTATTTTTTTTCAACCAATTTTATAAAGCAGACAAATGGAGCTTTATTATACTGCTTTTTCAGATAAAGAAACAAGCTCAGAAAGGTTAAGTGACTTACCCAAAGGCACACAGCAATTGCGCAGAGTCTGCAGGGGTGGGGTCTCTTCACATCCCATTAAACTTCCGTGTTTGCCGTCGAGACAAGGAGTGAAAAGACCTGTCCGTCCTTGGTGTTTTCCAGGGTCTCCCTTCCTGAAGAGCCCCCCACAGCCCCTCCACAGAACGTCATCGCCAGTGGCCGGACCAACCAGTCCATCATGATCCAGTGGCAGCCGCCTCCTGAGAGCCATCAGAATGGCATCCTCAAGGGCTACGTCATCAGGTAGGCGTCCACCCCGGGGGCAGCAGGGAAGAGAAGGGGCTGCCCAGACTCAAGGGGACAGAGATGGGGAGGGTCAGGAGTGGGTTGCGAAATAGAGCAGATTCATGGCAGGTCCTTCTCTGTCTAACAAGGACCAGACAAGAAATGCCTGCCCTACAGTAGGAAGGATTGAGCTAGACATCCAGAAGAACTTCCAGAGGTGAGTGCCTCGGAGACCAATAGGAGTGGTGAGAGAGATCAGTGTAGTCTCCTTAAGGCTGTATGGATGGGCAAGTCTGTCGGACATCAGGGCTACAGGGAGACAGGTAACTATCCGAGGCCAGGTTTCCCCAGTGGGCAAACTACTTGGCCAAGAATGGTTACAAAGTGGAAATCTGGGGACTTCCCTGGAGGTCCAGTGGTTAAGACTGTGCTTCTACTGCAGGGGCCACGGGTTTGATCCCTGGTCAGGAAATTCCCACATGCTGCATGGCACAGCCGAAAAAAAAAAAGTGGAATTCCTTTCTTTGATCTTTACTGCAAAATGAAGCCCAGTTTTACAGCCTTTTATTTTTCAGTTTGACTGTGGACACTTTGAAAAACTGAAAGTATCAGTCGTTCAGTCGAGTCCGACTCTTTGCGACTCCATGGACTGTAGCCCACCAGGCTCCCTACTGGTAATCTAAAAGTGTATTAAGTTGTAACTAAAATTCAGTATTCAGAAAAGAAAGTTTTAGCCTGTTATTTGAAACTACTGAGAACTCTCATCAATATTCTGAACTCTGGCTGTTTGCAAAATGCTAGGCAACTTCCCATGTCTCTTTCCTGAACACTCACAGCATTGAAATCCCCTAATTTTGGAAGAAGTTATTATTTGTTTGGCTATTCCAGTATCAGTTATTATTAGTTTGGCTACTCCATAATCAGTTAACTATATTGTGGGTTTTCTGGTGACTCCATAAAGGGCAGAGGTTCTCAGAGTGTGGTCCCTGGACCAGCAGCATCAGCATCACTCGAGAACTAGACAGGAATGAAAATTCTCAGGTCCCACCCCTGAACTATTGAACGGGGAGCTTTGGAGTAAGCCCAGCAAGCTGTGTTTTGACAAGCTTTTCAGGTGTCCTTCAGGCACACAAAGGCTTTGAGAGTCATTGATGTGGGGTTTTGTGATGCAGCAAAATAATTTGGGGCCTCTAATTCCCTAATAATTAGAACCAAAAATATGTGTGCATTGTGGTTCTCCTGTAAGCTATCCATCCTCCAAAATGTGCCGGTTCCGATCCCATTTATTACCCTGTGTTCTTTTTCCCAGTGGAAAGGGGAACTTGGTAGAGCAGGTAGCCTCAGGCCTTTTTGTCTCCACCAAAGTGAGTGGCTGTTAAAAGAGGGAGCCATTCTCCTAGAGCAAGAAGGAAAATGAGTCCAAGGTTTGGAGACCACTCTCCCATCAATGACCCCTCAAAGCTGAGACCAGTGAGATCTTCCCAGGAGCTCTCAGCATCCTGTTAACCATCCCACCGTCCTCCTCCCCCATCAAAAACAATAGTCCAGACACATCTCCTAGACCTGTGTTATCCAGTAAGGTAGCCTCTGGACACTTGCAACTACTTAAATTAATAAAAAGAAATTAAATGACAAACGTTAATTCCTCAGTTGCACTTAAGCATATCTCAGGTGCCCAGCAGCTACTCGATTGGACAGCACGGGTGTGGACCATTTCCACCATCACAGACAGCTTCCTGGACGCGAGGCCGTGCAGGCCGACTCTCATCCCTGGCATCCTGGCTTTCTCCCCTCAGGTACTGCCTGGCCGGGCTGCCTGTCGGGTACCAGTATAAGAACATCACGGATGCCGATGTCAACAACCTGCTGCTCGAGGACCTCATCATCTGGACCAACTATGAGATCGAGGTGGCCGCCTACAACAGCGCCGGGCTGGGCGTCTACAGCAGCAAGGTCACCGAGTGGACGCTGCAAGGAGGTGGGTGGGGACCGTGGCCGCTGCTTCGCCTTCTCCCAGGTCTGTGCCTGTGGGGTCCTGGACTCGCCCAGTCCTGACGTGGGCTCCCCAGGTGGCTCAGACGGTAAAGAACCTGCCTGCGATGCAGGAGATCTGGGTTTGATCCCTGGGTCGGGAAGATCCCCTGGAGGAGGAAATGGCAACCCACTCCAGTATTCTTGCCTGGGAAATCCCATGGACAGAGCGGCCTGGTGGGCCACAGTCCAGGGGGTCAGAAGGAGTCGGACAGGTCTGAGCGACAGCAGCAGCAGCGCCAGTCCTGACCGCCTCAGCCATGCCGCCTGTTCTGTCCAGCCCCAGGCTACTGCGCGCCGGTGCCCAGTTACCCTGTAGGGCGGGGGGGTGGAGGAGGAGATGAAGAGGTTGGGGCGGGTGTGATGAAGGCAGAGGCTTTGGGGGCATAGGGACCTTCTGCGAAGTTTCCCATTAACTGGATCATGAAACAGCTTACATTTAGCGTCATACCTAAAAACCACCCTGAGCATTTTCAGATTCATCACTTGTATTTATGGGCGTGCTGTGAAATGGGCCAGACCAGTTTTATTAAACCCAAACTAATCTACAGAAGCTTCCCGTGTGGCTCAGTGGTAAAGAATCCGCCTGCCAAGCAGGAGACGCCGGTTCAATCCCTAGGTTGGGAAGATCCCTGAAGAAGGGCATGGCAACCCACTGCAGTATTCTTGCCGGGAGAAACCCATGGACAGAGGAGCCTGGCGGGCTACAGTCCGTGGGGTCACCAAGAGTCAGACTCGACTGAGCGACCAAGCACACAGGCGATCTGCAGCCAAGAGAGCATCTCAAGTCTCCATGGGGGAGCGGGCGGGGTGGTGTAAAGCTGTGTCTGCAGATCTCGTGTGCTTTCTCTGCTTCCCTGGGCCAGACAGACAGACGGTGGCCCCTCCACCCACACCCCCACCTCTCTGCTCTCCCCCAGTCCCCACAGTCCCTCCGGGCAACGTGCACGCCGAAGCCACCAACTCCACGACCATCCGCTTCACCTGGAATGCCCCCAGCCCCCAGTTCATCAATGGCATCAACCAGGGCTACAAGGTACGTGAGGGCTCTCCTGGTCCCGGGTGGAAGCCTACAAGGAGGGCGCAGGCTGGAGCGGAGGGAAGAAGGTGAGGGAGGGTGCAGGAGGGCATCCCTGCTGTGTCTCTGAGATCACTGGCTCAGGCCAAGCAGAGGGCATGTTCGTGATCAAGGCAGAGGGCCTCGGGCTGTCCCCAAGTCCACGTCCAGGCCCCGGGGAGCACGGACCTTGACCTGCCTGCGACCAGGTGAAACAGCACAGTCTCAGTGAGGCTGGGTTAGAAACAGAACCAGGTTTGTTTCAGTCTTGGAACCTCCTCAGAGCCGTGGCCCAGCAGGAAAAATCTAAATCGCACTGCTTACCCCTGAGCCATGAGCTAAGGGGAGCGTTCAAGTCCTTGGACTGAACTTGACCCCACCCAGCGTGTTTAAGGGCTGGACCAGGACTCAGAGCCTGGATTAGAGTCCTGGCTGTGTCTCTCACCGACTCTCTGGACAAGTGCGATAGTCCATCTGGGCACCCTTCCTTCAGTAAATATTTACTGAGCCCGACTCTATGCACATCTAGCTGCTGGGGAAGCAAGATACATTCTGTTCCCTCATTTGTGCATGAAAATGATGCTAATTTTTATTCCTTGGGGTTATGTGGGGATTAAATGACGATATTTGTAATTTTTTGAGCAGAATGGCAAACACCTAACAAGCATTAGGGAAACGCTAGAAATAGGAGTGGAAGTGGGCTTGCTGCTCGGACTGTCCTTATGCAGTACCACAGTCTGGGCGGCTTAAACACCGGAAGTGTAGCCCCTGAAAGTTCTGGAAGCCGAAGTTCGAGGTCCGGGTGCCCTCGGGGTTGGTTCTGTCTGAGGCTTCTCTCCTTGGTGTGCAGACGGCCGCCTTCTCTGTGTCCTCACGCAGGCAGGCAGCACGGGGGGTGGCGGGTGGTGACACCAGGAAACCGGCCGTGAAGGGGAGAGAACTTTGGGCTCTGGCTTGGAGCCCAGGGATCTGGCGACCTGGCGGTGACTGCAGACACTTCCAGAAGATTCTCAAAGCACCCGTGTGCAACAACCAAGAGTGTCTCTAGGACCTGCAGTCTCCGCCTTTATTACTTAAGGTCAAGGGGGCTGGACAGGAAGAGACTGAGATTAAATCACCGAGAGAATTTTTCTGCTGGTAAACAGAGGGGGGCTTCCCACGTGGCTCAGTTGTAAAGAAACCCCCTGCCAATGCAGGAGATGTGAGACGCAGGTTCGATCTCTGGGTCGGGAAGAGGGCATGGCAACCCACTCCAGGATTCTTACCTGGAAAATCCCACGGACAGAGGAGCCTGGTGGGCTACAGTCCATGGGGTCGCAGAGTTGGACACGACTGAAGCGACTTGGCACAGAACGGCACAAAGGAGGGAGGGTCTAGGTTGGGACTCACTCCAGCCGTGGCATCTTCCTCCCAGGAAGGCGCATCACCGAGGCCGAGCCGGCCTTCCCGGGCCAAGGCTGCAGCTCTCGCCGGCAGTGCTGGCTGGCTGGAGAAACCTCTTAATTGGGACTCTGGGGGGTGGCAGGGGAGGGAAGGGGGAGGCTCGAATTGTGCAGAGGAGCTGAGCTGGGAACAATTAGCTTCTTGTTGCCGACTCTAAGTTTCCTTCCACCCTGGGGAGCCCTGGGCTGCAAACTTCTAAGGCAAATGGCTCCCAGAGGGCCAAGGAGACCAGCTCAGTGGCCGGGACAATTAGTGCAAAGACCCGTTATGTGCCAGAGCCAGAGGAGGCTATAGCAGCCCACCTGATTCCCAGGTCTGGGTGGTGCCCAGCACCCACTCCCTGCTCCGTGAAAGTCAGCGGGAAGGAACGGTCCAAATAGCTGGAGCATAGAAGCAGGTGAGGAAGACTCGTGCTTAGACAGGGCGCTTTCTACCTGCCCTCTCCCACACTTGTCTCGGGCAAGGTGTACAAGAGCCCTAAGAAGGAAGGCTTGTTACCATCACCCCCATTGTATTTCTTTATTTTCATTATTATTTTCTGGTCATGCAGCATGTGGGATCTTAGTTCCCTGACCAGGGGTCGACCCCACACCCCCTGCATTGGAAGTACGGAGTCTTGACCACTGGGCCACCAGGAAAGTCCCTCGTTTTATTTTCTTTTAAACACTGATTTGTGCTGGGTCTTAGTTGCAGCGTGTGAACTCTTAGTCGCAGCATGTGGGAGCTAGTTCCCTGCCCAGCTCCCTGCATTGGGAGCTCAGAGTCTCAGCCACGGGACCACCAGGGACGTTCCCATCACCCCACGTTGTAGAGGACGAAACTGAGGCATGAGGACAGGTAATTTGTTCAAAGTCAAAGTAACCGCAGAGCTCAGATTCAAACTGCAGAGCCTACCCCTTGCCTTGCATTAAAAATAAAGTGTCATATGATTTCATCGTCAAATAATGACTGTAACTGATTCTTCCCTAAGTACAGACGGATACAAGTGGGAATTTTGCTTCTTGCTCCTTCCACCTTCAGTGTCACAGGGAGAAGAAAAAGCAGTGTTTGTCTCTTCCATCCTTCAGTGAGAAGGGACCTTTTCCCCCTTTGAATTGTGAAAAAATTTCAAGCACCTTCAAAATTAGAGAGGAGACTAAAGTGGCTAGATAAAACCATAATGCACCCTGGCTTCAACAGTTACCAACACATGGCCCAGCGTGTTCCCTCTGATTTCTTCTTATTTATTTACTTGGCTGTGTGAGGTCTTCCTTGCTCTGCAGCATGTGAGATCTTAGTTCCCCGACCAGGGATGGAACCCACGTCCCCTGCATTGGAAGGTGGATTCTTAACCACTGGGCCGCCAGGGAAGTCCTGCTCCCTCTATTTTCCAGCCTCTGTCCTAGAATATTTTTAAGACAATCCTAGGTAGTGTGTCCTTTCATCCATTCATATTCCCGCAGAGAAACGTTATAAAGTCTCTACTTAAAACCTCACCACAGTAACCACATTCTCATTATGGTGCCTTCAAATATCAATGGTCCCCGTAATAGCATCAGATACCCAGTCAGCGTTCAAATCTCCTGGTCTCCAAATCATTTCCTTTACTGGTTGGTTTATTTGCCTCAGGATCCAAAGGAAAGCCACACAGCTGCAGTTGGTTGGAGTTTTTTAGGTTTCAGTTGATCCACGGGTTTTCTGTCCCCCTCTTTCTCCTTTTTAGTTTATTTTGTAGAGAAACTTAGTCATTTATCCTATAGAATTTTCCACAGCCTGGCTGGATCGGCTGATTGCATCCCTGTGGGGTCATTTAATTTATTCCTCTGAATAACTATATTTGCAGTAAATTGGAATTTAGAATGAGAGGTTTGATCAGATTCAGGCTCGAATATTTTTTTTTCAAAATATTACTTCCTAGATGGTGCTGTGCATTTTCATTAAACAGCAAAGCGTCCGACTGTCTCTCTTACTAGGATGTATCGGCCACTGATGGTCCTTGTGTGGTCCGTTGTTTCAGTAGGGGTTGCAAAAGGAGGAGACGTGCATGTTATAATTTTGTCTTGATTTATGAGCTGAAATACTTTCCCCCTGCCCCCCAAAAAAGAGCATTTTTCCCTTAACAGCTTTTTGGTTACCTGAAGCTTTAGTTCATCTAGGAAAAGCATGATAAGTGCTCAAGTCTTTTCCATAACTTAACAGTTTTCAGAGGAACGAACTGGTTCCTCAGCATCTTCTAAAGTGATAGATGAGTTTGGATGGGGGCAGAAGGAGGCATCTGTGTTGTTGTTGTTAGTATTATTATGTCCTTAGGGATTTTTAATACACGGTTATGTTTCAAGCCACTGCTGTTATTACTTTTATTGATGCCAGACTGACCCATCACTTGCCTCTTCGAGTCGGTGAGTCCTTCTGATGTGGGCTCAGGAGCCTTCTTTTTCTCTTTAGCCTGCGCTGGGTCTTCGTTGCTGCGTGCAGGCTTCTCGTTGTGGTGGCCTCTCGTTGTGGGGCACAGGCTTCGGGAGTCATCAGCACGCGGATTCAGTAACTGTGGCAACAGGCTCGGTTGATCCGAGGCATGTGGAATCTTCCGAACCAGGGATCGAACCTGCGTCCCCTGCGTTGGCAGGCAGATTCTTAACCACCAGGGAAGTCCCAGCCCCAGGAATCCTTGATAGCTTCCTTGCTCTCTGCTACGACAGGATGGCCCAAACTATCTTCTCCTGCAGCATGCCTGGGACCAGCCACGTCTTCAGGGGGCCCTTGTTTCTTTTAAATGACAGTTGGATACCAGAAACTGGGCAATGGGGGCACTCCTGGTTCTAGTATGGATTGTTGTTCTGAAGCTCTGTGAATGGACAACTCAAAATACTGTTTGAAAAGATAAAACATATACTCATACTTCCCATTCAATTTCAGGACTTTCAGATTTCTTTTAAAATAATCTCGTGGGTCTTTTCTCTCTTCTCTCCATACTAAACATCGAATTCTTTTCACACCAAAGAATCACTGACCTACTTGATCCCACAAACACCCAGGACAGTTTCAGAACAGCAGCACCAACACTGTGGTTGCTGAAAATAGCTTCAGATGATCTGTAGGTCTTTCTGTTCTTAGAGTGCATCCCAGCAGGATGTACTCCCCCACCCCTTTCTGTGCTGCAAAGTCTTCCAAAGGGTTTCTTTCTGATTTTGCTATAACTCAATACACTGTGAAGTTCATTTGTTTCATTTTGGTTTTGATTTTTAGGGATTGATTTTTTAATTTAATTTTGTTCTGTAATTATGTGGCATATTTACATGGTTCCAGGGTCAAATCGACAAAGAAAAGTTAGCCTGAATTCTGGTTCTCTTCCTTCCCAATAGAATTCATTTCTTTTTGTGTGTTGGTTCGGTTTGATTTTCCCCTTCCATTTATTTAACATAAACAAATGCATGCATACATAAATGTGTCTCCTCACCTTAGATGAATGACAGTGTTCAATACATGCTTTCTCCATCTTGCTGTTATTTTCACTATATCCTGGAGATCACTTTGTAGGCGTATATAGAGATACTTCATGTTCCTTTTAAAAAAATCTGTATTGTATTCCATTATGTGGATCTCACATTGTTTAGTCAACCAGCTCCCTACTGAAGACATTTTGGTTGTTTCCTGTCTTTTCCTGTGACAAACATTTCTACAGTGAATAGTTTTATGCATACATCTTTTCATATTTTCACGTATAACTTTGGAATAGATTCTTAGAAATAAGGTTGCTAAGTCAAAAGGTAAATATATATAATTTTGCTGATATTGCCAAATTGCCCCATTATTTTTTTTCATTTTTTAATTCAATTTTCAACCAGAAATATATTTACACAATTCTAAACCCAACAAACATAAAAAAGCTAAATTTAGAGCAGAGATCTTCCATCCCACCCCCTCCCACCCTAGCCCCTCATCTGCCTGATTCTTTCCCACCCAGCCTCGAAATTCTCCCCACTCCAGGGAATCACTGTTGTTAATTTCTTACATATCCTTCCAGGATGTTTTATACAAATCTTTGCAAATGCAAAGAGATAGAAAAATAGAGGAGGGGAGGGAGAAAAAGAGAATTTCCCCTCCATTCTATTTTTTTAACTGGAGTATCTAGCCAGCCAAAGGTACTATCCTGGTCTCTCAAGCCTGTAATGTACTGCCTCCATCAGAAACAAGACACATCAATTCAGCCCTTTTCTCTGCAACCATCAGGGTAGACCACTGAGTCTCCTGTAGTCCTGAGGCTCACAGAGGTTGACCGATTTTCCCAGTAAATGACAGAGTTGAGCTTTAGCTTCCCCATGGCAGGTGGGAGCTTAGTTAGTTCCCTGACCAGGGATCAAACCCACGCCCCCTGCATTGGAAGACAGAGTCTTAACCCCTGGGCCACCAGGCAGGGCCCTTGGTTTTGGCTTTGTAGCCGCACAGGACAGGGATTCCCATCTGGTCCTCGTTGCGATGGTGACACGGGACTCGTCGGTGACGGACTGACTCGGTGCCAGGCCCAGAGTGTGTGCATGGAGCACAGACTCCTCCCCATGGCGGCCCCGAGCCCGGGTCCTTCCCGGCCCTGAGGGAGAGCCCTCTCAGCCCCTCCTCTTCAGGTGCAGCTGTGGAAGGACAGGTGGTCCACACGCCAGGATAAACGTCCTGAAGCCGCCCCCGCCACCTTGGTCTCTGGCCTGCGTGTGCGCATGCCCCGGGCGTGACTCCACCACGCCGGGCTTCCGTCACCCTGGGCCCGTCTTCCGCGTCGTTTCTGAAGACGGTTCCCTGTGACGTTGTTTCCAGGCCCTCGTCAGGACGTTCCTTCTCCCTTTTTTTTTTTTTTAATGGTAGGGATCATAATTGGTCTAAACCCAGTAAGATTATATTTACCTAGATGTTGCACTTACTGGAGAATACACCGCACAATTAATTCCAATGGCGTAATTAATTTGAATTTACATTAATTAAATTAAATTAAAGCATCAAACTTGTTTCTTCATCTACTCCAAAGAAGTTCAGCAATTTAATTGCTATGAAACAAGATAACCGAAATAAGGAGGGTATTTAACATACTTATTAAATGCCACTTAGTATTTCTGATTAGTATTTTTAGGGTCTAATTAGTGTCTAATTAACTTGCTATCGGCTATCTTTTCACAATACCAATTAAATTTCCAAACATCCTTTATAAACAGGCGGCCATGAAAAGGAGCAGATTAAGCATTGTTATGGGCGTGAGTTAATCAGGAAACATTGGCATGGTATTGTTTTATGTCTATAAATACCCGGGCTTATTAAAACTCATCCCGTGTTGCTTTTCACCATTAATTGCTATTTAATCAACTTCAAATAAAGGAGGAAATCTCTGAGACCAGCTGTCATTGTTAGAGACAGACGAAGGGCCCAGAAAAAAAGGAGTGGGGGCAAGAGACCAAGAGGCAGAACGAGGTGGCCACATGGACGGATCTAGAGATGATCACACTGACTGTGTCAGAAAGAAAAAGGCAAATGCCGTAGGATATCGCTTACATGTGGAATCAAAAACATGACACGAATGAACTTATCTGTGAAACAGAAGCAGATTCACAGACACAGAACACAGACATGTTGCCTCGGAAGGGGAGAGAGGGATGGATTGGGGGTCTGGGATTAGCAGGTGTAAGCTAGTGTACATAGGATGGATAGACAACAGGTCCTACTGCATAGCACAGGGAGCCATATTCGCTATCCTGTGATAAACCGTAATGGAAAAGAATATTTTGAAAAAACGTGTATATATGTATGGGGCTTCCCCGGTGGCGCTAGTGGTAAAAATGCTCCTGCCCCTGCAGTAGACGTAAGAGACGCAGGTTGGATCCCTGGGTTGGGAAGATCCTCTGGAGAAGGAAATGGCAACCCACTCCAGAATTCTCCTGGAGAATTTCCATGGGCAGAGGAGCCTGACAGGCTATGGTCCACAGGGTCGCAAAGAATCGGACATGACTGAAGCGACTTAGCACGCGTGGGCACATATATATGAATCGCTGAATCACTTTGCTCTGCAGCAGAAATTAACCCGACGCTGTAAATCAACTCCTCTTCAGTTTTAAAAAACAGGAAGCAAGAAGAGATGGAAGGGGAGGTGGGGAGTTTATGCAGCTGTGGGTGGGATGTATAGCGTGGAGTTAAATGAAAAGTGATGCTGAATTTCTAGACAGGGTTTTCCTGTTGACACTCCACCTCTAGCAGATGGTTAAGATTAAAATCCCAACTCAGAACAAGTTTAAAAGGATTAGAGTTAGCTACACACTGAAGTTCCAGGGGAGAACTGCCCTAGCCCAGACAGAGAAAGACAAGGGAGCCCAGGTACTGGAAACAGAGACCCTCAGCTGCTAGCCGCTGGTGGTATAGTAAAGTCAGTTAGCCTCTCTGAGCCTATTTCATCATCTGTGAAAAGCAAGTCTGGCTTCATGCTTATGTAGTCACTCAAGGCTCCATACTCGGAAGGACTCCATATTTGGTTCAGCACTTTGCTGCTGTCTCTGGAAATTCTTAACAATTTTTAAACAAGGGGGTCTCCATTTGCCCTTTCTGGATCTGCAAAGTATGTAGCCAGTCTTGGTCAAGTCCCTCCCTCTGGGGTTGCCGTGGGGACGGAGAGAGGACTCGGTGAAAGCACCCTGCCTGCTGCCTTGCTTAGAGTAAGTCACTCAAGGAATGGAAAAGCCCCCCAGAGTGAGCTCCCAGAGGACAGATGCTCCAGGGGCCTGTGGGTCCCAGCACGGCCTCCTTTCCCTGGGAGGAGGGACCCCACGGGGCTGGGCTCCCGGACACTGTCTGCGGCCCAGCCTCCGGGAAAGCGCTGGGGCCTTCGCTGGGCCCGTTCTTGCCCCCCTGCCCTGCTCGAGCGCCTGGCCTCTCTGCAGCTCGTCGCCTGGGAGCCGGAGCAGGAAGAGGAGGTTACCATGGTGACCGCCCGGCCCAACTTTCAGGACAGCATTCACGTGGGCTTCGTGTCCGGCCTGAAGAAGTTCACGGAGTACTTCACCTCGGTGCTGTGCTTCACCACCCCCGGGGACGGGCCCCGCAGCACCCCGCAGCTGGTGCGCACCCATGAGGATGGTAGGCAGCCCCCGGTCCCGGCTCCCTCTGCCCCCGACTCCCTGCGTGCGCCCCCCCCGCCCCAACGGGCCAGGCTGCGCGCTCCAGGCGCAGGGCAACCCTGCTCCTGTCTTCCAGCCTGGGGTGCCCCTGGAGCCCCGCGGGCCCTCCTGCGGAAGGTGGTCTCTGGCTGGCTCTAACTGGCCTTGGGTGGGGTGGGGGGGCCTTCTCGGGGTGCAGTGCCTGGGCCTGTGGGACACCTGAGTTTCAGTGACGTCCTGGACACCTCGCTGAAGGTCAGCTGGCAGGAGCCAGGGGAGAGGAACGGAATCCTCACAGGTAGGCGCCTCAGCGTTGCCGCCCCGGGGGGTGAGCCGGGCTGGGAAGGGTCATCCTGTCCATCCCCCTGCCGCCGACCCGGCGTCCCTCGAGAGCCTCTCAGCAGACCAGTCTTTCTTGGAGAAGACTCAGAGGAGGTTCTCAGCCCCTCTGCTCTCTGACACACCCCAGCTCTTCACCATGGCTGCGGTCCCCACACAACACGGGCGCCCCCACCCACCCATGATGCTTCCACCTCCCCGGAGGCACCTCGCCTCCAGCGCGTGTCCAGCCGCCAGGCTCGTGGGGGCGTGAGCAGCAGAGCCAAAGGCTGAGGCCACCGCAGGTGAGCTCACGCCGCGCCGCGGGCTCTCCCCAGGCTACCGGATCTCCTGGGAGGAGTACAACCGCACCAACACGCGCGTGACCCACTACTTGCCCAACGTGACCCTGGAGTACCGCGTGACCGGGCTCACCGCACTCACCACCTACACCATCGAGGTGG
This sequence comes from Odocoileus virginianus, assembly GCF_023699985.2. Lineage (NCBI taxonomy): Eukaryota > Metazoa > Chordata > Mammalia > Artiodactyla > Cervidae > Odocoileus > Odocoileus virginianus. The sequence goes on from NC_069690.1 coordinate 54,839,787, forward strand.
CTGCCATGACCGCCAAGGGGCAGGGCCAGGTGTCGGCCTCCACCATCTCCTCGGGGGTGCCTCCAGGTGGGTGCCCTCCGTCCTCTCTCCTCCTGGTGGCGGCTGCTTCCGTCCCCCACAGCCGGCCCCTCCTGGGGGTCTCTGGTCCCTGGGTCCCCCCAGGGCCGGCCTCACGCTCGTGATGGCAAGGCTAGGTGGACTCTACCGCTTCCTCGCCTGGCTCTCGGGAGCCCAGACCCCGCGGGCCCCCACCTTCTCTCCTCCACCCCTGCCCGCCCCCAGTCCCCACACCAGGCTCTGCATCATGCACTGGGATCTGTGATTCAGGGAAAGATCTCACTGTCACCTGAAGGGTCCAAACGGGATTCCAACTAGTGGGAATGTGTGCTGGGAGCGGGGTAGAGCAGGGTGCGAATAATCCCACCCCCAGTTTAAAGAGCAAGCTGAGGCCCCTTCTCAGCCCCGCTTCTGCCAGACTCTGCAACCTTGAGCAAGTCAACCTCTGTGCCTCAGTTTCCCCATCTGTATCAATGGGGAGATGCACTGGATACCCACACATTCCTGTCTGGGTCTGTTAGTCTGTGTTTGTGCGATGTGGCCAGGATGCCTGGAGCCGGCCACCCACCGGGATGGTTGAGATAACTGGGCTTCGGCCAACCCCACCTGATAATAAAGGTGACAAGAAGGAGATTGTTTGTGGCCCATTGTGTCCGACTCTTTGTGACCCCACGGACTGTAGCCCACCCGGCTCCTCTTCTGTCCAAGGGATTCTCCAGGCAAGAATACTGGAGTAGGTTGTCATTTCCTTCTACAGGGGATCTTTCCCGACCGAGGGATCGAACCTGTGTCTCCCACATTGCAGGCAGATTCCTTACCGTCCTAGCCACTAGGTAATTATTAAATTACTTGATAATTTAAAGCAGTGCTGACTGTTGATGTAGTGCCCACCCAACCCAGAGCTCCATGCATCAATGCACTGAACCCCCCCCAGTAACCCTGGTGGCTCAGATGGTAAAGATTCTGCGTGCAATGCAGAAGACCTGGGTTCAGTCCCTGAGTCAGGAAGATCCCCTGGAGAAGGGAATGGCAACCCACTCCAGTATTCCTGCCTAGAGAATCCCACGGAGAGAGAAGCCTGGTGGGCTACAATCCATGGGGTCGCAAAGAGTCGGACACAACTGACCTACTAACTCGAACACACAGTATCCCAGAGGTAGGTGATGTTATCATCTCCATTTTACCAAGAAGGATACTGTGGCACAGAGAGGTTAAGTAACTTGCCCAAAGACACACAGCACCAGAAGCAGTCTGACCCTGAAATCTGAGCTCCTTCTGTTCATCCTGAACCTCAGGGCTCCTGGTCAGGATAGAAGGTCTCTTCCTTCCCACCCCTCCTCCAAATCTCCCTCAGCCAGTATTGTTTGGGGAGCACTGTCGTGGGTTATGGGTGGATGGAGAGGAGGATTCTTTCTAGGAAGCCCAGCCCCTGTTGCATGGCCCTGAGGTTGTCTCAGCCCCGAGCCTGCCCCGTCCCTGATCTGAAAAGTGAGCCGTAGATGCAGGACAGAAGCCTGTGTTGGGGGCGGGGGGGTGGTGAGGCCTCGGTCATGCTCGGAGGAGGAGGCTTCTGGGAAATATGTGACACAGCCCCTTCTGTGCCCAGAGAGCCATGTTCGATGTGGAAGGACCTTCTTCTTAATTTCCCTTTCTGCTCTTTCTTTTCTGCAGAACTCCCCGGAGCCCCAACTAACCTGGGCATTTCCAACATCGGCCCGCGCTCCGTGACCTTGCAGTTCAAGCCAGGCTATGATGGGAAGACCTCCATCTCCCGCTGGCTGGTGGAGGCCCAGGTACAGCCTGCAGAGGGGAGAGCAGGCAGCCTGCCCTTTGCTTTGGCCATGCCCCTGCTCTTGAGAGCAAACTGTGTGCGTGTTTACATCCGTGTGAATTCCATATGAAGGTACATAAGGCCAGGTACACCAACAGTGTCCACAGTTCCCCTCCGCTTCACCTGTACACACACACACACACACACACACACACACACACACACACACTCACTCACTCTGATCAGGGTGGCGACCTGCTGGCCCAGAGAAATGACCAGGTGCCTCCGTTACACATGGTTCTCAGCTTGGCTGCACCAGGGGAGTGTTCAGAAATTCCAGTGCCTGGGTCCCACCCCCGGAAACTTTGATCCAGCTCGGGGTTTTGGCTGCGCTGAGCCTTTGTGGCTTTGCGTGGGCTTTCTCCAGTCGCGGTGCACAGGCTTCGCACTGCGGTAGCACATCTCGTTCTGGAGCCCCGGCTCTAGAGCCAGAGCCTCAGTCATTACCGAACGCGGGCTCAGCGGCTGCAGTTCGCGGGCTCCAGGGCCCAGGCTCAGTAGTTGAAGCGCCTGGGCTTTAGTTGCTCCGCAGCACGTGGGATCTTCCCAGGCCAGGGATCAAACCCGTGTCCCCTGCATTGGCAGGCAGATTCTTAGCCACTGGACCCCCAGAGAATCTGCTAACTGGGGTTTTAAAGAAACATGCCGGGTGTTCAGGAGAATCACCTGGGAAGCTTACTTACTAAACACGCAGGCTCCTGAGCACCACCCACAGGGGTTCTGACTGACTTTAACGGGCATGGCCCAGGGGTGGGTTTGTATGGTAACAAGTGTCCCATGAGATTCTGATGTAGGCGGGCTCGGGGTCGCCCTTGAAGTCATCTTTAAGGGCCTGGAAAGAAGGGGGCCCCAGCTGGTGCCCTCCAGGTGAGCCCTGGGGTTTGTATCAAAGCCTTTCACAGGCCAGGCTGCAAATCCCAGAAGCTGGGGCTCGGAGCACCCCCAGCTCAGCCTGATGGGCTGGCCAGCTCTAAGGGGGTCTCATTTTGCAGGTGGGTGTGGTCGGGGAGGGAGAGGAGTGGCAGCTGATCCACCAGCTCCCCAACGAGCCCGACGCCCGCTCCATGGAGGTGCCCGACCTCAACCCCTTCACTTACTACAGGTACGGGGGCGCGAAGGCGAGGGGCTGCCCGGACAGCAGCGGGCTTTGGGCCTGGGGTCACCCTTGTGCTCACCCTCCCCCACCCCCGTCTCAGCTTCCGCATGCGCCAGGTGAACATCGTGGGCACCAGCCCACCCAGCCAGCCTTCTAGAAAGATCCAGACCCTCCAGGCACCCCCTGACATGGCCCCAGCCAACGTGACCCTGCGCACGGCCAGTGAGACCAGCCTGTGGCTCCGCTGGATGGTGAGGCTCCCGTGAGCGCGGGGGGCGGGGTGTGGGACGTCTCCTTCTGCCTCATCATCCTGCAGAAGCGGGCGTCCACTGGATCATCTCCAGCCCCCTTCTCAGTTCTGTTTATCAGTCTTAGCCAAACGAACAAATGTTCTACATGACAAGGAGTTAGCAAACATTTTATTGAGCGTTGCCATGTGCCGAGCATTTTACCTTTTTTCTTCCGTAAAATCCTCCCACTAATCCTGCAAAGGACACATTACTATCCCAACTTACAGCTAAGAAAACTGAGGCTCAGAGAGGCTACGCGTTCACCCAGTCACACAGCTCCCTGGGGTGGTTCTGGGATTCAGACCTAAGTAGTCTTGCCCACCAAATCCGAGAATGAGGGGCTCCTCCTGAGGTTCAGGGGGAGTTGGCAGAGGCATTAAGCTCTGTCCCCATAGACCGGGGCTCCACGTCCATGGTCATTACCCCACGTGACCCTGCATGAGCTAGTAATACACGTGAGGGGTTCCCCTCCTGCCAGGCACTGTTCTGAGTGTTCTGAGTGCTGTCAGTGTTGACATTGAGCCCTCTCCATGGGAGCCTGTGACAGTTATCCTGGCCCCACTTTACAGATGAGGAAACTGAGGCAGAGAGAGGCGGGATAACTTTCCCAAGTAGCCTTCCCTCCATCCTCCCACACCCCCTAGTTAACAGTAGGGCTCAGAATTCCAACCCAGGGAGTCTGGCTCCCGAAACCCACTGCCATAAACCCTGAGCATGCTTTTGTTCCTGGGGAATAAAAGAGAACATTTCTCCCCCTGAACATTCCCCCGGGGCAGCATTTCCGGGATGAAGCCCTGCAGAGCAGCAAGCCAGGAGGAATTCCTGGACGAGGAGATGTGCGGCCAGCCCTGCACAGCCCAGCTTCTTAGAAAACCCAGGAACCCTAGCTTCAGGGGGAGCTTGCCCGACTCAGCTCCACCTAGCCCCTCCAGCCACCAACTCTTTTTTTTAAACATCTGTTTATTGATTGATTGATTTCGCTGCATCAGATCTTAGTTGCCACGTGTGGGATCTTAGTTGTGGCGAACAGACTCTCTAGTTGCAGCACGTGAGCTCAGCAGTAGCGGGGCCGGGGCTGCAGTTGCTCTGTGGCATATGGGATCTTAGTCCCCCGCCCAGGGGTCAAACCCACGTCCCCCGCATTGAAAGGCGAGCTCTTCACCACCGGACCACCAAGGAAGTCCCCACAGAACTCCTTTTGGCCTCCACTAAAGAAAGCTGAGCGCCAAAGAATTGATGCTTTTGAACTGTGGTGTTGGAAAAGACTCTTGAGAGTCCCTTAGACTGCAAGGAGATCCAACCAGTCCATCCTAAAGGTGATCAACCCTGAGTATTCATTGGAAGGACTGACGCTGACACTGAAACTCCAATACTTTGGCCACCTGATGAGAAGAACTGACTCACTGGAAAAGATCATGATGTTGGAAAAGACTGACGGCTGGAGGAGAAGGGGACGACAGAGGATGAGATGATTGGATGGCAACACTGACTGGATGGACATGAGTTTGAGCAAACTCTGGGAGTTGATGATGGACAGGGAGGCCTGGCATACTGCAGTCCATGGGGTCACAAAGGGTTGGAAACGGCTGAGCGACTGAACTGAACTGAAAGATCTCTTTACTTGTTTTCCCAAACTCAACTTAAAAAGCACTGAGCTCTGGTTTATCAGAACCAAAGCTTATCAGGGTTATGGTTTATCAGGTCTTTCTGCCTTTCATTTACGTAGACAGCCTGACGGAGGCGCTGGTGGCTGTCAGCCCTGGATGAGTGCTAATTATGAAGGATGAGCCCTGTCCCCCTCCAAGGCGCGGGCACCGCGCGGAGCTGTCCACCAGCCCAGCTCACCACCCCCCACCCCACTTCCCTCCTCTGCTCCGCTCCCATCCAGGCTGGCTCTCCACTTGCCCCCTGCCCCTCACTCTAAGGTTGCCAAGTACTAAAAGGCTGAGACGTCCAATACCCAGGGTGGGGGCCGGAGGGGCACAGAAGGCAGTTGCTGGGCTGTGCGGGGCCCTGGGCCCCTGGGGCCCCCCTAATGCGCCCCCGTTACCTTTCCTTAGCAGGCGAGGGGGCCTGCGTCCCGGGCCTGTCTCGAGCTGTCAGGCGCATCGATCGCTGCCTTAATGGTCTCTGGTCTGTTTCACTAAGTGTCTGTAGGAGGGGGGCCGGGGAGGGAGTATGGAGGGGGCGAGGCAGAGGCTGAGGACCTGAAGAAAGCGGGTCAAACCTGGGGGCCTGTGGATCAGGAGCTCTTTGGGGAAGCAGAGTGGGGCCCAGTGAGGGCTGAGGGCACCCCAGCTCCAGCCCTGCCACCGTCAGAGCAGGAGTCTTCTAGCATCTGCCCGGGATCACAGGCTGCCCCCGACAGGCCCACCCCTCCACTGTGGATCGGCACCGCGCAAGTTCACCCAGATGACCTTAAGGCAGTGGCCTCAGCCTCACCAGCCTAGTCATAGGCCAGGAGAGGAAGCTGTCTTTTTTTTTTTTTCTCTTCACCGAGACTCCAAGACGAAGAGGGAGGCTGAAAATGCAGCAGGAGAGATGGAGGTGTGCTGGGTGGAAGGACTTCCTGACAGCAGCTCCTGTGCGAGAGATGCTGTCTCCGCACGCTTTTTCTCCAAAGGCAGACATGGGCTGATATTGGGCACGTTGTAGGCAGTTAAATAAGTATCTGTTGGCAGACAGAGGGAGAGAGTTTAGTGGCAGAGATAACGCCAAAGGTGCCACGTGTTAGACAGCCTTTACGCCTCTCCTCTCTGGGCCAACCACATCCCTCCCCCGGCAGGGTCGTAAATTTGTCATATGCATGGTAGAGTGGATTCTGCCTCTCCTCTGAGCCCAGGGCGAGAGTCAGGGGGAAGGTGGGGCCATCAGAAACACAGAGTCACACAAGCAAGCCATGCTCAGCGATGAGCCTGCCTCACACAGGTGCCGACAGGCTGGACGGTGGGCTGGGTAGTCCCGAAGGCTCCCTGGAAGAGGCAGCAGGAGCCTGGCAGGTCTACACAGGCGGGCCTCACAGCAGTCTGCCCACCCCGCCCCCCTGCAGCCTCTCCCGGAGATGGCATACAACGGGAACCCCGAGTCGGTGGGCTACAAGATCAAGTACAGCCGGGCAGACGGCCACGGCAGGACGCTGAGCCACCTGGTCCACGACCGCGTGGAGCGCGAGTACACCATTGAAGACCTGGAGGAGTGGACGGAGTACCGCGTGCAGGTGCAGGCCTTCAACGCCATCGGGAGCGGGCCCTGGAGCCAGGCGGTGATGGGCCGGACCCGGGAGTCAGGTACCGCTCCCCTCCCGCCGCCCGAGAGCCTCCCGGTCCCAAGGGCACTAAGGCCGGCGCTGCTGTGCAGAGATGCCCTGGGCTCATTCACCTGCTGTGCTCGGCGTCTGGCAGAGCATCCTGTGTGTGTCTCTAGTACCCGATCCTTCCCTGCACTGCTTCCAAAGTTAGGGGGACAGGTTCCCGGGAGGAGATTCCTGGCTCTGTGCCCTTTAACCCTGACCCCAGTGATGCCTGCAAGACTCCATGATTGGAGGTGGGGGTGGGGGGGGAAGAGGGTGCGGGTTGGGTTAGCTCTCAGAACATTCCAGAAACCCAAGCAGTGGCTCACAGGAGCCTGGCAAGGGGACACCCTCAGAATATGTGCCCCCAGCCTGCAGGCAGCCCTCATCTGTCCACATGTGGTGGGTACCCTGTGGCTTCTTCCTGACGCCCTTTAGATGATGGCTCCCTTCCCACCGGGCTCCCCCCGCCCGCATGCCCGCGGCTGCACTCGCAGGAAGTGCAGGCTCGTCCTGTCATGAGTCTGAGTGGGGGTCACAGGGGTCTCACCTCGAGCCAGAAGTAGCACGTGTGATGCTCCAGAGCCAAGAGCATCACAGTCGCGGGATAATTTGCTGTTTGGGGACTGCGCCCCCGTTCCTTCCCCGGACCCCCTCCACCCTCCACTGCGGGGTCCACGCTGGGTCCTGAGCACCTCCTCCCCTCTCCCTCACCCCCAGTTCCTTCCTCCGGCCCCACCAACGTGTCTGCGCTGGCCACCACCTCCAGCAGCATGCTGGTGCGCTGGAGCGAGGTCCCCGAGGCTGACCGCAACGGGCTCGTGCTGGGCTACAAGGTGAGGGGCTCCCTGCTTCCCCATCCAGGCACCCCATCCTGGCGAGCCCCTGGCGCCCAGGACTCTGCCTTTCAGAGTGGACACGGGGGATCTGCCTGCCAGCATCCACAGGTCACCACGGCAACCAGAGAGTCCTCCCTTGGGGGTGGGATAGCTTCCCATGAGGGCTGGGGGTCCTGGGGGGGCAGCTCCACCTCCCCCAGGAGGCCACATTGGGCCACTCACTCTCAGCCCCCACGGGCCCAGATTCAGTTTCCGTCATCTTCTAGAATTCCTCCCGAGCCTGCACCTACAGCCCCAGCCTGGAAGTCATGAGACATCCCAGCTCTGCCGCTCCTGGCTGTGTGACCTTGAGCAAGTCAGGCCCCTCTCTGGGCCTGTTTTCCCAGCTGGATGCTCTCCCAGGAACCTCCAGTTTAGTGCCTCTCTGTGTCCCCCTCCCTCCCCAACACTAGCTTGTGTAACCTGGGGACCAAGCCCCTCCAAGGAGCCCTGGGTCCACCCACTCATCCTCACCCCCCCACCCAGCTCCTGGGGAGGAGACAGGACACGTTCTGGCAAGACCAGAGCCCGGCCCGTGGCCCTGACCCCTGCGCTGGGCTCTGACAGGTGCTATACAAGGAGAAGGACTCGGACGCCCCACCCCGGTTCTGGCTGGTGGAGGGGAACTCTTCCCGCAGCGCCCAGCTCACAGGCCTGGGCAAGTACGTGCTCTACGAGATCCAGGTGCTGGCCTTCACGCGCATCGGCGACGGGGGCCCCAGCCACCCTCCCATCCTGGAGCGGACCCTAGACGACGGTGAGGTCACACCCCTGGGGGTCTGGGGGCTGCACTTCCTCCCCACCCCCACTGCCCCTGCCCAGCCCTACCCCTCCTGGGGTCCCCCTCTGCCCCAAGGGGAGCTGTGGCCTCAGGCTTCCCCCAGGGGAGTGGGTCTCTGAGGGCCACCTACCCCTGCAGGGAAGGCTAGCTACAGACCTCACCCCTAAGGGAAAAAAGTGTGCAGGGGCCTTCTGACATCCGATCCAGCCTCTCGGGCAAGAAAAGGGAATCTGCACCCCTCTGGATTCTTGTCCCCCTGGGGCAGGCTCAGGCCGAGCGCAGGTCTGTGCAGGGGAAAGGCCTGGTTTTCCCTTTGCACAAGCCTATGGGTCCTGTTTGCCAACGAGTGACGCCAGCCGAGCTCCAGGCAAAACGCCCCACCAGAGGCCGCCCTGACAGGTCCTTTCCCCCCGCGTCCTGCCCACACGCACCCTCACACGCTGCTCTGCACAAACATTGGTGGGCTCGGGCCAAGAGGGCCAAAGGAAGCCCAAACACCATATGTCTCTGTGCTCGAAAGCGATAAATCAAGCTAATGATCTGTTAAATTAAATATGTTCTGTCCTCCCGCCTTGACAAATGTACCCTCCTAATGACCTGGAAGGCCAAGTTCAAATTTAGAAATCTCAGCTTCCTTGGCGTTCCCGGTGGGATGGAAGCAGCACAGGAAAACCTGTGCCCCCTGGTTCTCTCCCCTCCTCACCCCTTCCCCTCTGGCCCCTACCCGTCAGTCTCCATCCACATGCGTGCCCCGAAACAGCCGCCCGTTGGCCATTCCCAGGTCCAGAAGGGCAAGTCTGAACCCTCGGGAGGGTGGATCCAGGGAACAGACCCAGGAAGCGTGCTTGGGGCTGTTTGGACAGGGCGCCCCAGATCTGAGGATTCCAGAGAGAGGTCTGGAAAGAGGAGTGGTGCGGGCTCGGGATGGGCACTTCCATTTGCCCCCAGGCTGGAGCCTGGGTCCCTTCTACTTCCTGCCAATTAATACGTAAACCTCCCTGGTCACATGTCCGTGCCCCGTGCTCACACGCAGACACACACTCCCCCGCAGCTCACTGAGCTGAGCGGCCCCGTCCCCCTCCTCCCCCCCGAGCTGTCCTGCGGGAGTGGGGTGGGTCGTCCCCCGCCTCCCCCGAGCTGTCCTGTCCTGCGGGAGTGGGGTGGGTCATCCCCCATCTTCCCTGAGCTGTTCTGCAGGAGCCGGCGGGTCTGGGCCCGAGCGGCGGCCGCACCGTCACCTGCTCCTCCCTTGTCCCCCCAGTCCCGGGACCGCCCGTGGGCATCCTGTTCCCAGAGGTGCGGACCACATCCGTGCGGCTGGTCTGGCAGCCCCCCGCTGCCCCCAACGGCATCATTCTTGGTAAGGCTTTCCCCTTCCTGGGCCCTGACTGCAGGAAGCAGGAGGTGTAAGATACAAAGGAGGCAGATTCGGCGCTGGCAGGAGGGAGACTGAGCCTAGGCAGCACTGACATATCCTGCAGAAACGTTCTGACTCCTCCCACCGGAAATCTCAGTCTGGCCGAGGACAGATCTGTGGTGGCCTGGGGGGAGGGGGAGGGGTGGAGGGGGGTTTGGGGTCAGCAGATGCGAACCCTAGAATGCACGGACAGGGAGGTCCTACTGTGTCGCGCAGAGAGCTGTGTTCAGTGTGTTGGGATAAACCACAATGAAGAGAATGCTATAAAAGAATGTGTGTGGACACATATAACTGAATCACTTTGCTCTACTGCAGAAATTATCACAACATTGTGAATCGACTAGACATCAACTTAAAAAAAAAAAGAAATTCCATCTGTAAGATGATCAGCTGGAGGGCACGGTCAGGTTCAGGTCTCTTAAGGACCATTGATTAGCTCTGTACCCCCACAGAGGGGCAGGAAGGACCACTGATTAGCTCTGTGTCTGCACAAGCCTCAGGGCCCCAGCCGACGGGCCATCTGATAAACCTCGGCCACGGTTTCTAAGTGTGGCCAGGTGAGGGTGCCCTGATGGGCTCAGCCCAGGGGCTATCAGAGGTGGGAAACGGGGCTCCCGGCCCCCAGCGGGGATGCTGCAGATGGGAAGCGTCATTTCATATGCAAGGCTGCTCCCCTCACACACACACTCAGGAGGAGATGCAGGGTTGGGATCAGCAGCTGTGTGGACTTGAGCCCATCAGTTCCTCCCACGGCCTCAGCCCTCACCTGTCACGTGGGGGCTGGACCACCTGCGTCCAGTCCAGGGCTCTCGATCCCGGCCCCTCCTGGTGAGAGCCATGCCTCTGAGACAGTGGAGGCAGGGAGGGCACACGACTTGGACTCAGAAAGACCTGGGCTGGCTGGACTTCCAGCTCGGTCACTTCCTGACAGGTGGTCTGGCCTCTCTGAGCCTCAGTGTCCTCCTCGGGGGGCTGGGCTGGGGGGTGGGTCAAAGACAGTGCACGGAGCACCAGTCCAAGACCCCCAGAGTCACACTTCCCGGGGGGCAGCTGAGGATGGGAGAGAGACCCAGAGGGCTTCAGGATGGACCACAGCCACAGCGGTCGTGGGCTCGGGGCCCCAGGGGCAACCTGCTCCACCTCCCAGCACTGTCCCCCCCACCCAACAGCGTACCAGATCACGCACCGGCTCAACGCCACCTCGGCCAACGCTGCTGCCGTGGAGGTGCTCGCGCCCAGCGCCCGCCAGTTCACGGCCACCGGCCTGAAGCCAGAGTCCGTCTACCTGTTCCGCATCACGGCCCAGACCCGCAAGGGCTGGGGAGAGGCCGCCGAGGCCTTGGTGGTGACCACCGAGAAGAGAGGTGACCATCCCCTGGGGCCGGGGAGAGGGCGGGCGCTCACCCCCTTTCCTGGTGCCCCGCTGGGGGGTGGGCCAGTGACAAGCTGTGAGTCTCTTGTCCTGGTCCCGAATGGAGAGTGGGCTCCCATCTCTGTCCCCAAGGCCAGCACGGGCTCTGGTAGACTTCCGGGGAGGTCCCCTTCCCAGGACCCTGCTCTGAGCCGGTACTCGTTTTCCCAAAGGGCAGGTTGGTGAGGCCAGCTTCCCTCCTCGCTCCCCAGCCCCTTGACAGAGGGGTCCAGTTGGGTGCAAAACAGGGCCGCAGCCTGGAGCCCCGGCTGCCTTCGCCCTGTGGCCCTGAGCCGGCTTCTCACTGCGGATCGGGCTCCCCAGAAGCAGGCCTGAACCCCAGACCCCTGTGAACCTGATTTACCAGACAGTGTTCCCAGAAAAAACCCAGAACAGTGGTTCTCAACCAGGGTGACTTGGCCCCCTGGGGGCCACTGGGCAAAGTCTGGAGGTGTTTGGGTTCACACTTGGAGAGGAAAGCGTCCTGGCATCTAGTGGGTGTGGGCACACATCCCTCAACATGCAGGACAGGCCCTGTCAATAGACCCATCCACCCAAAGCCGAAGCACAGAGAACCACAGGAAGCGAGAGGGGACCACGCAGGGGCGGCAGACACGCCGAGTCCCGTCGCGGGAGCCGAGGGTTCAGCCTCACTCCATCAGGGCCAGCCTAGGTCCCATCGCATCCCCGTGCGGACACAGGGCAAAAGAGCCTGCATCCACACCTCTCACTGTCAGCCCTGGGGGGCGGGTGGGGTGGATTCTCAGACACCAAGGCCTCTCCTAGCCCAGGGGGGCTCCCGTGGTGCTGATGGTCTGGGCGTGGAAGTGGGATGGGGTGGGGAGGCAGGCGAGAAAGTGCATCTCTCATCCCCGCCGCGTGCTCACCTGCTCCTCCCCCCTGCTCTGCGCCCCCCACCCCAGACCGCCCGCAGCCCCCCAGCAAGCCAGTGGTTCAGCAGGAGGACGTGAAGGCTCGCAGTGTGCTGCTGTCCTGGGAGCCGGGCAGCGACGGGCTGTCCCCCGTACGGTACTACACGGTCCAGACCCGCGAGCTGCCCAGCGGCCGATGGGCGCTGCACTCGGCCTCTGTGAGCCACAACGCCTCCACCTTCGTCGTGGACCGGTGAGGCCCGGCGGCCGCCAGCATCTCCACCCCCGCCCCGCCCCTGGGGCAGCACCACCCATGGAGGGTCCCCTGGGAGCCTGGAGCCCACCCTGACACGGCTTCCACAGCCCCCATCCCCCAGACCCCTCCCCATCCACGCACATCCCCTACAACTGTGTCCAAACCTCCCTCCCCACCCTCCCTGGAGCCTTGTTAGGGCTGCCTCTTAATTATCTATTTCTGGAGCCTAGAAGCCCCCCCTTTGAGAGAGGCTGGCCACTCTTCATTAGCTGGATCCCGCCAGCCAGCCCACGTCTCCCTCTCCATCTTTAATAGGGGAGTGGAGCTCCGCTCCGAAATCCTGCCTTCAATTTAATTCCTACTGGGATGTATTTTTAATATTCCAGTTGACGTGACCGCGAGTTTTGAGCAATACTCTTCTCCTCCCCACCCCCACACCGCACCCCCAATAAATCAAAAAGGAAGCCATTTGCCTGGAGAGGAAATGAGCCTTATAGAGATGAAGTGCTGGTTAACTCTTGAGACCCTCAGCTCCTTCTGAATTTACTAAGCGCAAAAGCAGGCAGGCAGTTCTTGGGGGGCGGGGTCAGCTCCCAGTGGGGTTACTCTGCCTGCAGGCCCCTCCAAGGTAGGAAATATGTGGATGTTTCCACTTGGGGGCCCCTAGCGTCTAGCTGGGACCAAGGGTGACGCCACGCCCCGAGCCGGCCCAGTCTAGGGGGCCCCAGGGCCTGGCCTAAGCCCCAGGTTGTTGCCTTCATGGCAGACTGTCCTTCTGAGCCTCCCTGCTCCTGTCTGTGTAATGGATCCGCACCCTCCGGGGCTGCCCTGGGGAGACGGCGAGCAGAGATGAGGGACCTAGAAGGCCACCTCCAACGTTCGTGTCCAACCTTCCTCTGCAGGCTCAAGCCGTTCACGTCCTACAAGTTCCGCGTGAAGGCGACCAACGACATCGGAGACAGCGAGTTCAGCGAGGAGTCGGAGCCCCTGACCACCCTGCAGGCCGGTCAGTGCCCGCCGCTCGGGGCCCGCTCTCGGCCCGCTGGGCCGTTGCCGGGCGCTGGGCATTCTCTCTGTGGGGAGGGGGCCTCCAAAGATGGAGGGACCCTAGGCCTGCTGGATCCTTGGTCTGGCTCCCTGGGCAGAGTCCCAAGGAGGTTTGGGTCCGAGGGGCCTTCTCCAGGGCTCAGCACCCACAGCCAGCCTGGCGTCCTCACATCCTCTGTGCTCCGAGCTCACGGCCAACCCCAGGAAGCCGCGTCAGTGTGGGGAGGCCTGTGGCTCTGGGGGCAGAGAGGAGAGGCTCCACCCCCGGGTCTGGGCTGGGGTCAGGGTCCCGGCCCCTCCCCCCATCCACACTGTCTCTTCTTGTGCAGGAGTTGGGGCGGGCGGTGGGGGTGGACTGTGCCTGAAGCGGGACCAGTGTCAGCTGAACCCGGTTCCCACGGCCTCCCAGGGGCCCCCATCCCGCCCCCCAGAGCTCACCTGTCTGCCTTTCCCCCCCAGCCCCCGATGAAGCGCCCACCATTGTGTCGGTGACACCCCACACCACCACCTCAGTGCTGATCCGATGGCAGGTACCGTTGGCAGGCGGGGAGGGGTCCGTGTCCCACGCGGACTCGGTCACACTCTGTGCTCGGACCAGCAATTCACCAGCCCTGGCAGGACTGGAACACAGTACCCACATGCATAGACACGCACGCTCACATGTACACGGACACACCCTTCACTCCTCTCCCCTGGTAATCAGATTCCACCATGTACGCTTGTGTGGATGAGGACCCAGACTTGGGGAGGTGATGAGAAAGTCCCAGGTCACACAGCTACTAGCTGGCACTAGGTTCGGTGCCCTGAGGTCAGCAGAACCCTCGGACAGAGACGCGTGGGGCGTCCACAGTCTCCGTGAACCCAGCCCTGCTCTGAATGAAGGGGTTCCCAACAGAGACCAAACACAGCTGTGCGTGCCTCACCTGTGCCCGGACAGGCTCTGTCCTGTGAGCAGGAACCCACTGTCCAGGTGTAAAGAATCCCCCTTCCATCCCTGCCCACCCCCAGCCACCGCTCATGTGGGCACTGCCTCTCACATGGCCCGAGGAAGACCCAGGACACTTCTCAGAGAGCCGGTGGCCCCTGGGTACCTTCGCAACCCTCCCCAGCCCCCTGAAGTCCAGCCATGGGGCTCAGCAGGTCACCCCCAGAGGCCCCCAAACCAGGAACTAGTGTCTCCTTTTCTCAGGATTAGACAGGCAGGTGCTAACCTTTGCCCACCTGCAGTCCCCCTGAAGGGGAAGCCTTTGAGGAAGAAACAGGAGGGATCCCCCAACTCCCCCCCCTCCAGCCCCAGGCCCCACCTGAGGAGGATGGTCCAGGAACTAGGAGCCCGGGGAAGGCTGGAGCAGGGCGGGGCCGTCGTGATGGAGCGGCAGGGAGGTGCCAGCTGCAGCCAGGGATGCAATTAAGGAGCTCATAAAAGGCTGAACTGTTGCGGCAGGTTTTTTAGAAGAGGTGTCATAAAAGGTAGTTTCCACCTTCTCCAGAAGCCTGTCCTCCAGCTCATCTGAGGATGGGAGCAGAAAGCAAAGCAGAAAACGATAAAGACATAGAGGAGCAGCGCAGGGAGACACCCGCCCCCGGTCTCGCTGAGCAGCCGGCCAAGGGCTCTCCCTAGCTCCCTAATTCCTGGGAAACTCCAAGAGAGCTCGGGCAGGGTGGGTGACCGTGTGAGGCAGTTGCTAGACAAGGAGTGACACTTTAAGACACGCTCTGCATCCAGAGACGTGCTCAGGATCCCCACAATGCTGTGTGACCTTGGGCAAGTTACTTTCCATCTCTGAGCCTCGTTGTTCTGCTCTGTTCAATGGGAATGGCGTAGTGATTCCTGCCGTACCCTGCCTCACAGAGAATGCTCCAGGGATGGAAACGCTCGGAAAATTAAAGATGCTCAGTGCCACTTGGATTCCTTTTCCTGGTCCAGACGCAGTCGCTGCTCTGTGACTGCGGGAGGCGGGGTGGGGAGGAAGGGAAGGAAGGAGGGGCCGAACGGGAGGGGACGTGCCGCCCGGTCCAGCCCAGCCGGCTCCATCCTCCCCCTCCCGCCCTGCAGCCGCCATCGGAGGACAAGATCAACGGAATCCTCCTGGGCTTCCGGATCCGGTACCGGGAGCTGCTCTACGACGGACTGAGGGGCTTCACGCTGCGCGGCATCAACAACCCAGGGGCCAAGTGGGCGGAGCTCACCTGTGAGTGACAGCGGAGGGAGTTGGGGTGGGCGGAGCCTGAACCTCCTCGCTGCCCGGAACTTGGTTAACCCGAAACCCTGCCGCCCGTCCCTGTGTGCCTGTCACCCCGTCCCATTCAGTCATCACCAAGTGCATGTTTGCTTAGCACTTCACATGCCCCCGGAAGCTGGGGGGACACCAGGGAGCAAGACAGACAGGGTCCCTGCGCTCTCAGAGCTGGCAGGCTGGAGAAGGAGCCAGGTGCTGGAGAAGAAAACCCTGGTAGGGGTGTCTAAGACAACTGGCATGGCCGTTGTGCCGGCATATTCCAGGGGAGCCTAAAGCCAGTGTCAGAAAAGACGTCCCAGGGGATGGCCGTGGCGATGACCCTGTTGGATGATTCCAGGTCTTAAAGAAGCCGGGGGGTGGGGGGGGGGGGGTCCTGGCATGTGCAAAGGGCCTGAGGTGGGAAGGACCCAAAGCCAAGCCTGGTCGTGTCCCAAGAGCAGCAGTCTGGCCCCTTCTGTTTCCTCGGGGAAGTTACTCTTCTGCCGTGGGGTCCTAGGAACTCAGCCTGCCTCTGCAACTGGAAGGAACACACGAGCAGCCGAGTAGAAACCCTAGAGAGGCATTCAGGCCAGGGAAGGATGTGCCGTGCTTTCGGTTAGGACACTTACTTTGGGGCCTTGAGGATGATGGCTGGTGATGGGGCAGGGGGCCTGGGTAGAGGCAAATACGGTGACGTAGGTGAGAGCGTGAGGTTGGTCTCGAGGCAACAGGCCTGGGACAGAGTTGAGCCAGTCTGGGGGATGGCGTGCTGTGGTCCACGGCCCCCCACCACTGATTCATGCTGGGGACGCGGAAGGGGGTCGGAGGAATTGGTCCCCAGATGGGCCGTGGGACCAGACCAGAGACGGGCGGGAGCAGAGGAGCAGCTTAAGATCCTCTTGATCCATCTTGACGCTTCCTCCCATCCTTCTCTTAAACCCTCTGCGCCTTGTCTTCCAGAGGGTATTAGCAGACAACAAGATGATTGAACGCGCAGCCAAGGAAAATTAATAGAAAAAAACTCAGAAGGAGCTGATCCAACAGCTTGCATTCTTTTTTTTTTTTTTATCTTTTGGCAGACATGTGCTGGTGGTTGTGATTTTATAGGCCTGTGTATAATACAGTCATATTTCCTAGTAGTAAAATGGCTTCTGGTTCATATGAGGAAATTAACGACACCACTCCATCACGGCAGGAACTCAACCTTTAGACAAGGGCCCAGAGGGTCCCTCAGAACCATCTCCATCTGGGGGTGCTGGGCTCCCAGGGGCTCCTGGTGCCCTATGACCACCGGCGGGTGCACGCCAGGGTGGGGCAGCACTGTCTGCCCCCACCCAGCCTCCCTCCCGCCCCGGCCCCTAACTCAGGAATCTGGAAGCCCCTTCCCTCTGCATGTGTCTTCCCATCCTGCCCCCTCATCGGGGTCTCTGTGGCACGGGGGGGAGGGGTGTGTGTACTAACCTCCTCTGTCTGCTGTCTCCCTCTGGCCCCCTCCGCCCCCCACCCCCGCCCCGACCACCCCCCCAACCCCACCCCATAGCTTTCTACTCCATGCGGAACCTGAGCCGGCCCAGCCTCACGCAGTACGAGCTGGACAGTAAGTCCCCCGCACAGCGGCTCCCCGACAGGCCAGGCCTTCCACGGGGAGGGGAGAGGGGCCTCCACGGACGCCTGCCTGTAGCCCAGGGCTGCGCCCACCTCAGGCTGCTTGAGGAAAGGTGCCTTCCTACACACACGTGACTTCCCTGAAATGCAGAGAAAATCAGGGGATCTCCCAGGAGGGTCTGCCCCAGCCCTCATCCATCAGGACAGAAAAGAAAGGAAAAGGGCTTTGGCCTTACGCTCTGGAGAGCGGGGGATGGTGACAGGGGGTCCCCGGAAGGACCCAGTGGTCCCCCTGGTTGGATGCGCGGGGGGTCCGCGCTGCTGCCGCCCATCTCGTCCATCAGAGGCACTTGTCAGCTCAGCTCTCTTGCCTGCCAAGTTCCACCCTGAAGTGAGCAGAGCTCCTTCTTCCCCCAGGGACCAGGACAGGTCCCTGGCTGATGCCCCGGCCCCCCACCCTCACTCTTCCTAACATCCCGGAGGGTGCTCAGTTCTCCCCAAGACCCGGAGCCAGGGGGCCTCCCGTTAGGGGCCCACGTTGGATTGAGTTATTCATCTCCTTCCTTCCTCATGGGCACAGGGCCGAGGCTGTCAGGGTGGTTGGAACGCCCACCTGGGGAGGGGGAGCAGAGAGGAGCTCCCCCCGCCGCAGGCAGTGATGCCCCCAGGTGTTGGGCCCATTTTCCTGCAACTGCCCTGTCTCTCAGCTTCTAAGTGTCTCCCCCGAAGCACCCCAAAATAAGCAAGAACAGAGGGTTTCTTAGCCCCAGATTCGCACCCAATAAGCCCCTCTCTCTAAGGCTGAGCCCCGCCCCCATGTTGAGAGTTGGTTTAGGGAGACTGGCCCTGGGACGGGGTGGGGGGATGGGGAGGAGCTGGGAACCCGGCACCCCTGTGACCAGGGAGCCTGGGACAGGCAGGGAAGACGCAGCCTGTGACCCGGCGTGTCCAGGAGAGTTTGGATTCGCACCTGTTGTCTCAGCATGCATGTTAGCAGTGCCCCTTTCAGTCCTAAAAGCGTCTGGGATGGTCGCAGTCTGTGCGGGGTCCCAGGGGTGAGCCAGGGCGTCCCTCGCCGTGCTGGCCGCCCCTGCCCCCCAGCTCTTCCCAGTCCTTTCCTGGGCCTGCACTCCGGGGCCCAGGCTTGCCCGGGTGCGGTGTCTCAGCTCCCCGCAGCCTCCGCCCTCTGTGACATGAGCTCTGTCTCTCCCCTCCCCGACTGTCGCCCCCAGACCTGAACAAGCACCGGCGCTATGAGATCCGCATGAGCGTGTACAACGCGGTGGGCGAGGGGCCCTCCAGCCCCCCGCACGAGGTCTTTGTCGGGGAGGCAGGTGAGCCCCGCTGCGCTTCCAGCCCTCCCCACCCTGGCCCTCCCCTGCCCGGAGAAGCCCTGCAGGAGGGGGTCTGGGATCTCAGGGCCCCCACACATTCAGGACCCCTCTCGCCCCCAGTGCCCACGGCAGCGCCCCGCAACGTGGCCGTCCATGGCCCCACGGCCACACAGCTGGACGTGACGTGGGAACCGCCCCCGCTGGAGAGCCAGAATGGGGACATCCAAGGCTACAAGGTAGGGGTGCCCAGCAGGGAAGGGGGCCCAGGGGATCCAGGGCCCGGCGGGGCTTGGGAGGGACCCAGGTGTGGTGAGGGGGAGAGGCCCGGGTCTGCACCCGCTCCCTTGGCTGTTTGCATCCAACCCACTGAAATACACACAGCTGGAGCAAAACGCTACCCATCCTCCCGCCATCCCTGGGGCGGGCGGCACTCAGATGCTAGAAGCTCGGGCCACGCCCCAGCTTGTACCATCCCCGCAGCTTCCACAACCCCTGCCCAGCCCACCAGCTCCCAAAGCCAACGTGAGACCCCTTGAAGTGGTTATTTGGCCAACTCTAGTTACAGTATGGAGGCTAACTGAATGGCCAGTTAGTAAAGGACCACCGACAAGGTCTTGGAAATCTCTGTTTAAAGTTACTTCTAGATTTTAGACATCGACGTGTGTTATGAAAGGGTTCTATTTGTCTCCAGTATTTGCTACACCCTTTAGAACTTCCCTGGTCGCTCAGATGGTAAAGAATCCGCCTGCAAGGCAGGAGACCCGGGTTTGATCCCTGGGTTAGGAAGATCCCCTGGAGAAGGAAATGGCAACCCACTCCAATATTCATGCCTGGAGAATCCCATGGACAGAGGACCCTGGCAGGGTAGAGTCCACGGGGTCACAAAGAGTTGGACACGACTAAACAACTGACGCTTTCAGTTTTCACTTAAGACTCCTGAAAGCCTGCTAGAGTTGGTCGGTTATAATGATTGTACCCATTGCACAGATGAGGAAACTGAGTCCCGTGTTAGTGGCTCAATGAGGTCACCAAAAAAGCTGGCAGCAGAGAGGCAAACTCCAGGTCTGCTCGTCCTTGCCCTGTAGGGGGTGGGGAGGAAGCGCTGGGCACACAACCTCTGGGATGTGCTTAGTCACTCAGTCGTGTCTGACTCTTTGTGACCCCGTGCTATAGCCTGCCAGTCTCCCCTGTCCATGTGGATTCTCCAGGCAAGATACTGGAGTGGGTTGCCATGCCCTCTTCCAGGGGATCTTCCCCACCCAGGTCTCCCTCGTTGCAGGCAGATTCTTTACCGTCTGAACCACCAACCACTGGAGGAGGTGGCCACAGTGATGACAGTAACGATGGGCTGCTTGGCTGGACGCTCAGCCTGTGGCCATGTCTGCAGCCTGGCTCCCACGCCAGCGTCCGGCGCCGCCCTGGTTCCTGCTGGTGGTTTGGTGTTCCAGAGGGCGGTCCAGTGCAGTGGCAAGGTGGCGAGGGTGGGAGCCGCTGGGAGCTTCCTGGCTCTGCCCAGGTCACACAGGCAGAACCTGAGTTTCCGCAAAGGCCTTGCCGGGTCACACGGCTTGTGGAGACCCCATATTTAGGAGTCTGGCTCTGTGTGGGGTGACGAAGGCGGGAGCGAGAAGGAGCGACGTCTCGCCAAGGATGCTCTGAAGATGGATGACGCTCCTGAGCAGCGCCAGCTGGGAGAACTAAATATTGCGCCCCTAGCATATGCCTCCCCAGGGACGACAAAGGAGCCCGGCGGGGCCTGCTCTAGCTTGGCAGACACCAGGCTGGGGAGGTGTGAATGCCTCCAGTTAATGCACGATCCCCGGAAATGTGTGGGTGCCCAGGCACCATCCATCACACCGCCGACGTCCACATGCTCAGGGGAACGTCACAGCCAAGCGTGGACGCTGATGAGGGAAAGAGAATTGCCACCTCCCAGACCTGCATTAGGAGTTCCCTGGTGGTAAAGAATCTGCCTGCCAGTGCAAGAGACATGGGTTCAATTCCTGGACTGGGAAGATCCCCTGGAGACAGAAATGGCAACCCACTCCAGTAAACGTGCCTGGAGAATCCCCTGGATAGAGGAACCTGGTGGGCTGCAGTCCATGGGGTCACAAAGAGTCAGACATGACAGTGACTAAACAATAACAAGACCTGCATTAACATCCACGCTTGTCGACCTTAACGTCAACCGTGTGTTCACACCACCAGCCAGGGGTCGCGTCAGGGTGAGCTCTGACGTGTGGGGGCAGGCAGGTCGAGGCAGACAGCCTTTTCAGGAACACATGTTTATTGACTAGTTATCTTGTGCCGAGCTGTGTTCCCAATACTGAGATTAACTCAGAGACAGTGTGAGCTTAAACTGTAGGAGAGGAAGGCTAGTGACATACAAAGCAAAGAGCAGCTGCAGCTGGTAAGTGAAGAGGGTTAAGGGGCAGGTTTGAGACTTTAAATAGGGTCTTCGGGAGAGGACTTAATGAGGAACTGCCACGTTGAGCAAAGACGAAGGTGAACTGGATGTGAATCGCGTGGATCTGAGAAAGAGTATTCCAGAACAAGGGGGCTGACGAGCAAAAGCCCTGGGGTCGGTGGGTGCTTGACGCGTACAAAGCCCAGCACAGAGACCCGCATGTCCCAGCATGACGGAGAGCATTACCTGGAGCCTTCTGAGCTTTCACTGAACGAGATGACGGCCATGGGGGCCTTGGGGACAGAAGATGGACCTGGGTGACTTGGGTTTTTAAAGCTTGTGCTGGCTGCCGCATTGAGGGGAGTCTGCATCAGGGCAAATGCGAATCCATGAAGAGGTGGCGGCATCATCAGGTGATGGGGGTTTAGACCAAGCAGTAGCTGTGAGAAGCATTTGCTCTAGGTTCCATTTGAAGGGGAGAGCCAGCAAAATTTGCTGATGAGCTGAACATGGAAAGTGAGAGGAGGAAAAGCAACAAGCAGCTGGATTTCCAAGCAGTTGGATAATGGAGCTTCCAGTTACAGAGCGGGGCAAAAGGAGGAAGTGAAGCAGGGGGTAGGGGAGCCGGAGAAGGTTTGAGACATTTGTTGAGTGTCCGTGGGGAAACACTGAAGGGAGCTGGACACACAGGTGCGGAGTCCAAGGGAGAAGTTCCATGCTGGAGGTGTGAATGGTGAAAGCCTTCAGCATACAGATGGTACCAACAGCCTGGAGATTAGGCATGGTTAGATAGAAAACACCAGATGTCTGAAAACTGAGCCCCTGGACCAAAGCAAGTGATCGAATTCTCAAAACCCACATGAAGACTGTGCTTTCAGAAGGAGGGAGGAAGCAGATGTGCCAACTCTCCTGAGAGCTCAAACAAGAAGAAACCTCAGAGGCAGTTATTCAGGGATGGGCAGACCACAGCCCGTGGGCCTAATCTGGCCCCCAACTTGATTTTATAAAGTTTTATTGGCACACAGCCACACCCGTTTGTTTACAGATCACCTTTGGTTCCTTTCAAGTCACAGGCAGAGGTGAAAACTGCAACAGAGACCGTGTGGCCTGCAAAGCCTAAAATGTTTCTTACCTGACGCTTTACAGGAGTTTTCCAGAGCCCTGGATGATTACATTAAACCGGCCAAGTTCACGGGGGCTCTGATAAGAGTTCGGGGCAGGGGATGCCTGCTTGGAGTGGGTTCGAGAGAGAATGAGGAGAGGCAGCCAGTACTGACATCCCTTTTGAGGAGTTTTGCTTTAGGGAAAAGTGACAAAATAGGGTAGAGGCTGGAATAAGACAGTCAACGGAGGTGGTTTTAAGATGGGAGGAATAACTCGTGTGTGTGCTGATAGAAACGGTTCTGGAAAGAGGAAGAATTTCGTGATTCGGGAACGAGAGGAAGCTGTGGTGGGTGATGCCCTGGAGGAGGTGACAGGGGCTGGGATTTAGGGCAGGAAGGTGGGGTCACCTCAGTAGGGAGCCGGCAGTTCCGCCCTGGCCGCAGGAGGGAGGCAGAAGGTAGGGACACAAGGTGGGAGGTGGTCCAGGTGGCGAAGGGAGCGTGTAGAGTCTCCCGTGATGGCTCCGGTGCCCCGTGAAGGGCCTGCAGCTAGGAGCAGGGATGGGGAGGAAATGCGTGGAGCCATGAGGTGGGATACTGCGGTGGGTGGGCCAGACCAGTGTAACACAGTAGCCGGCCGCTCGAGGCCGCTGAGTCACACTGAAGGTGTGACTTTTCTCCAGCGACAGCAGCTATGTGACGTGAGGGCCTGGACCTGACTTCACTGAGGCTGAAGTCCAGCCTGGTGCCTGTGATGAAGCCAGAGGGGCAGGGACCCCGTGCTCTGTGATGACCTCGAGGGTTAGGAAGGGGTCAATGGCAGGGAGCTCCAAGAGGGAAGGGATATATGTTTACATATAGCTGATCCACATGGTTGGACAGCAGAAACTAACAACGGTGTAAAGCAGTTATACTCCAGTTTTAAAAAGCAGGCATGGAATTGAGAATAAGAGATAGAAAGTAGTGATTATCATTCATTCCTGCACCTGTTCCCATCAACAGACAGTGTTTATCCATCAGCAGATAGTTATTGATCACCAACAGGTGTGCCAGGCGTGATTCTAAGTGCTTAAGACACAAGGGAGCCAGAGATGTGGGCCCTCCGAGGAGCTGTTTCCTTGCAGACACCTGGCCACCACCGGCCCGTACGGCAGCTTGGCCGTGTGCCACCTGCTGGGGTGCTTGAGGCTCAGGCCCTTGGGCTGCTTTGCACAAATGTCATTGAACCGTCATCTAACAGAAGTCTGCTGGATTCAGCACACGCGGGTGAGACCCACCTGCGGAGGGTGCCCATTTATGGACATGTGGCGGCTTGGGTCCTGGACCCCCCTCCCTCGTGCCAAGAACGTGATGCCAGCGACTGGACGCCCCTCTCCTGCATCATCGCTTTTCTTGTTGTCAAACATGTTCCATCTTTTGAACGTCTATTCCTGACCTCACGTTTGCTTCAGCCATTTTTCCTGGTTGGCCCCTTTCTAGCA
This sequence comes from Odocoileus virginianus, assembly GCF_023699985.2. NCBI lineage: Eukaryota > Metazoa > Chordata > Mammalia > Artiodactyla > Cervidae > Odocoileus > Odocoileus virginianus. The sequence continues at coordinate 54,863,161 of NC_069690.1, forward strand.
TAAACCCTCCCCCAAAATGTCTGTGCCCCTTGCCTCTTCCCCATCTCTCTTGAATCCACTCCAAGTGGGTTCATTTATTCTTTCCAAACAGCGAACCCATGAACGAGTGATTTAATGAGGGACTATCTCAACTCCCACACGTCTACCCATGTCAGAAGACTGGAAAAAGAAAGAAAAAGGGGTTAGAAAAAAAAAAAACACAAGGATTTTATAGTACTGAGGCATCCTAACTGCCAGTTCACACATGCCAGGTGGGGACAATTTTATTAGCTTTTTCTCACTTTTATCAGCTTTCTCCAGGCAAATTGAGAAATTGAGAAGCCAAGAGCATGCAGAAACGCCTTTGGCCAGCAGGTGGTGCCAAATGTTCTCTAATCCACGCGGCCTGGGGCTCCCCGCGTTCCACGTGCTCCGGACAGAGTTCTGAAGCTAGGGAAGGATGCTCGGCCTCTCTGGCCGCTAGCGAGCCCTAAACCCCGGTTAATAAGAAGTAGAGGCCTTCCTCGGAATCCGCAGACGGCTCTCCATATCCGCGGTTCTGTGTCTGCCGATTCAACCCACCGCAGACCCTGTTGTACTAATCTGTTGAAAGCAATCCATGTAGAAGTGGACGTGGGTTCGATCCCTGGATCGGGAAGACCCCCTGGAGAAGGAAGTGGCAACCCACTCCAGTATTCTTGCCTGGAGAATCCCATGGACAGAGGAGCCTGGCGGGCTACAGTCCATGGGGTCGCAGAGTCAGACACAACTGAGCGACTGTACTATTTCTGGGTGACTCACACCTGCCGTCCAAGCGTGTGGATGGTTCGAGCGGAGATGTGTCTGAGACCCCGGGATCAGCCAGGGGCAGGGGGTCGCTGGGTCATGGTCTCCCTCACTCTGCCTCCTCTGTGCCCACAGATCTATTTCTGGGAGGCCCAGCGACGGAACCTCACGGAGCGGGTGAAGACGCTTTTCCTGGCCGAGAACGGCGTCAAGCTCAAGAACCTGACGGGCTACACCACCTACATGGTCAGCGTGGCAGCCTTCAACGCGGCGGGGGACGGGCCGCGGAGCACCCCCACCCGGGGCCAGACCCAGCAAGCAGGTGGGGGAGGCTGGCGGGGCGGGTGGGGAGGCGAGGGGGGCCCACCTGGCGCCTGGGCTCACGGGCGGGCGGAGGCAGCTGAGCGATCGGGGCTGGGTCTCCAGGCCCCACGGGATGCCCTTTATAGAGCGAGAGCACAGCCCACCCAGAGGGGCCCAGACGTGAGTGCTCAGAAGAGACGCGCTGGAACTGCCCTGGTGGTCCCATGGCCATGACTTCATGCCCCCAATGCAGGGGGCTTGAGTTCGATCCCTGGGCGGGGAACTAGATCCCACGTGCTGCAACTAAAGATTCTGCATGCCCCAACAAAGATCAAAGACCCCGAGTGGCACAGCTAAGACCCAGCATAGCCGAATAAACACATTTTTAAAAAGCAGAATAAGAGAGGCCCTATCTCTAGAAAGCCTTGGCCAGGGCCCACGTCTAGCCCTTCTTCCCCTCATCTTCCCACCAAAGCCCTCCTTGCCGACGGCCAGTCCACAACCAGCCAGCCCCCTTCTGCTCCCTGCCTTCTTCCCACCCGACTTGCTTTTATCTCCCCAGCTCTGACCATGTCACCATGTACTGTTTACTTACGAGCACCTTCTCTGGGCCTGCACTGTGCTAGATGCGGGGAATACAACAGTGAAGGAAACTGATGAGGCTCCCTCCTAGGGGGGCAGTCGACTGGTAAACAAGCATCTAGAGGGATTAACCTCGGGTGGCAGGGGGTGTGAGTGGTCTCAGGACGGAGGCAGGAGGTGGGCAGATGGCTTCGGAGAGGTGGGCCTGCCAAGGCCTGGCTGAGCGGCTGACATCCGGGCTGAGATTTCAGTGGGAGGACAAGGCCGGTCACGGGAAGTCCTGGAGGCGGGGAGTGGGGGTTTCCAGACCCAGGGACCAGCAGGTGCCAAGGCCTGGAGGCTGGAGGGGCCGAGAGACCAGAGAGCGGGCCAGGTGGCTTGAGAGAACGGGAGTGAGAGTCAGGGGGTAGTGGGTCTGGGGGCCTCGGAAGGAAGTCCAGCATTAATTCTAAGCATAATGGGGAGCCGTTGGTGGGGATAAGCAGCTGGGCTACAGGATCTCGCTTATGTTTTTGAAAGATGGCTCTGGCTGCTGAACAGAGGACAGGCTGATGGGGCGGCTGGAGGAGGCAGGGCGGTCCCTGAGGAGGCTGCAGGTCACGCAGGGGAAGAGCGGGTGGGGGTGCGAGGCCTGCAGTCCACACGGGGAGGGCACCCCTCCAGACGGCATCACTGCCACTCGAGCTGCTGTTCCCAGGGGGCACTGGTGGTAAAGAGCCCGCCTGCCAATGCAGCGGCCGTAAGAGACATGGGTTCCATCCCTGGGTCGGGAAGATCCCGTGGAGGAGGGCATGGCAACCCACTCCAGTATTCATGGCTGGAAAATCTCATGGACAGAGGAGCCTGGTGGGCTACAGTCCACGGGGTCACAAAGAGTCGGACACAACTAAAGCGACTTAGCACGAACAGACACTCATGCGCCTTCTCAGGCACTAGTGTGCACTTGATCTTGCCGGAAGCCCCTGGATGGGCCCGTTTCACGATGCGCACAGGCGGCTCGGGAAGTGAGGCTTCTCCCCACAGTCCCCCCGCTGGTCAGTGCGCGGAACAGAGGCTGGAGCCCCGGATATCTGAGCTTGTCCTGGGCTGTCTTCACTGCTCAGTCCCCTCCTTTGCCTGTCATAGAGCTTCCTCCTCGTGGATTTGAATACAAGCCTTTGGTCCTAACCTCGCCTCTTTCTCAAGCTGCTGCTCCCCCTTCTGTCCATCATCTTTCTCTTAAACAGACAGCGAGACCCCATGGAGTCCGTTCCCAAGTATCGTCCTCCTCGGGGACCGGCTCTGGCTCCGGGGGTCTGTCTGCCTGTCCCCACCACACTCTGTCAGTGTCATTGGCCGGATGTGGACCCCCGGGAGCCTGGATGCTTCCATCACTGGAACGGAGTGTTCCGCCTCACGTCCCTCTTGCAGAGTGGAGGCAGGAAGGGCCTGCAGACCTGACCTTCCCCCTTCACAGACGGCTCACTGACGCTGCCTCCCTGGGCCTGAGCGGAAGCCAGCCCGGATCAGCCCCCGCTCGGTGGGGAGGCAGCACTGGACAATAATAGCCTGGCCGTCCCCCTGCCGGAGCCAGATCGGGATGCTGCAAGCCGGACACTTCCCTCGCTTCCTCTCTGTCCTGCCCCTCGGGCCTCTCTCCTCCTATGGCCTCAGGGTCGGGTTCTCAGGCCAAGAAAACATCTTCCAGATAGTTGACAGGTCCTGGCTCCGGCTACTTCAGCCAGCGTGGTCTCTCTTGGCAGTAATCCCTGGGGCCTCATGACAAGAGAGAGGCCCTGTCCATGGCAGGGCTGGTTGTCTAATGCCCACCTGATGCTCAGGCCCAGGCACCTGCCCTGCCCCCCCAGAGAAGCCAGGACATAACCTGGCACCCCCGCCTCCACCGCAGTGACCCCAGGGGTCCTGCTCTCAGGGCCCATTAGCAGGAGGAAGCCTGAGCTCTCCCCCTTTCTGAAAACAAAATCCTCCTTTCTCCCAGTACTTGGACCCTGATGTTGGGGAGAGTGCTAAGGATGTCAGCGGGGGAGGGGAGGGACCCACTGCCCTCCAGTGACCCCTCCCGCCCTCTGTTGCTTCAGACCGCTTTCTTGTTTGTCCAGGGGCCCTCACGCCCCTGCTGGTTCCTCGGAACCAAACCCAGGGCTTAACTTCCAGAAGGGAGAAAACAAAGCCCCTCTGCTCTCTCCCTCCAGCCCCCAGCGCTCCCAGCTCCGTCAGGTTCAGCGAGCTGACCACCACCTCCGTGAACGTGTCCTGGGGGGCCCCGGAGTTCCCCAACGGCGTCCTGGAGGGCTACCGGCTGGTGTACGAGCCCTGCACCCCTGTGGACGGTGAGTGGGGCCCCCTCCAGCGGGGCTCCCCAAACCTGCCTTCCGCATGGCTCCCCTCCTTCGTCACTGCGCAGAGTCCACGCGATGAGCCTCTCCCACGTATAAACCGTATAAACCGGAGAGTCCGGGCAGGGCAGGGGCGGGGCCAGGGTCAAACAGCAGCAAGTTGAGGGCAAACTGGAACAGCAGCCCCAGCCTCCTGAGTGCTAGGAGAGAATTTTTAAGTATGTTCTCCCCCATCAGCGGATAGAAATGGGGAAGAGGGAAGAACACCGCATCCCGAGATGGATCACAGAGATGGACCCGGGGCCTTCCCTAGGGGCCCAGCAGTTAAGACTCCCAGTGCAGGGGCCACGGGTTCAGTCCCCGGTCAGGGAACTAGATCCCACACGCCGAAACTAAGAGGCCACTTGCGGCAACTTAAAGATTCCGCATGCCACAACGAAGAACGTCAGTGCAGACGCCAGGCCTCCCTGTCCATCACCAACTCCCGGAGCTTACTCAAACTTACGTCCATTGAGTCGGTGATGCCATCCAACCCTCTCATCCTCTGTCGTTCCCTTCTTCTCCCGCCTTCAATCTTTCCCAGCATCAGGGTCTTTTCAAATGAATCACAGCCCACAGCCCAATAAATAAATATATTTTTTAAAGGATAAAAATTTTCAAAAAACAGAATAAAAATAAAGATGGACGCTCCCCCGAGGTTCCATCCTGCGTGTGACCCCCGGCCTTAGGGACTCATCTTACCCTGAGTTAGTTCCCTGCCTTTCGTGGAGCCAGGAACCCCTCTGAGACTCTGATCAAGGCCCTGGAGGCTCCCCGGGCAGATGCAGAAGTCTGGGGTCACTGCACCCCGCTGCCCTCTGGGAGCCTAAGCTCCAGCCCCTGGCTCTGCAGGTTGCCCTCTGTTTCCCTGAGCCCTGGTCCTCTGAGTGATGCTCAGAGCTCTCCCCGCAGCCCCTGCCCCAGCCCTCCCTCCAGGCCCTGGACAGGACCCTGCCCACCTCCCGGGCCCCCCAGGGTCTGCCCCACCACTGCTGAAATCACTGCTACTGAGTCAGAAAGGCAGGAAGGAGACTGTGCCCGGGGAGGCCTGTGCCCAGGTCCAGGGCCCAGCGAGGCCTCGGGGGTATGGCCGGCCACCCCTCGCAGACCACAGAGCCTGACCAGAACAAGGCTGAGCCCCGGGAGCTGAGCCCTTCTGGGGCAGCCCAGGGAACACTGGCCTCAGTCTTCCCACCCCACCTGTGTGCCAGCAGCTCCCCGGGACCTGGAGGGCCCCAGGAGGAGGGGTGGTCAGGTGCAGGACCCAGGAAAGGAGCCGTCCCTCCCACGGAAGGAAGGCGAGGACAGAGGTCATGGGGACTAGACCCCTCTCGGAGCTGTGTCTCAGGGGGTCCACACCCAGAGAAGTGTGCTCCCTTCGCCTACTTGTCACTCCGCCCAGCGGCATCTGGATCACATAGCTCCTCCAAGGCCTTCCAGACTCCCATCCACCCTTGACAGCCCAGTAACGGGAACTTCAAGCCTGGGCTGGCAAGACGGTGCCCAGCTGGGCCAGCAGCACGCCTGCGCCCCACTCCCACCTCCGCCCTGGGCTCTGGTCAGCAGCAAACAGGCCTCACTCGGATGCAGGGAACAAGGACACAGCACCCCTGGCTCCCTGTAGGGAAGACCAAGACCCAGGCCAGTGAGGGGTTTGCTCCAGAAAGTCGAGGGGCCTGTACCCAGGGCCGCTCACCCAGGTCTCAGGGCACATCCACCCCGTGACCCCACAGGCCTGTGACCCCTTCGGGAAGCCCCCCTGGAGCACCCACCGATCTGTCCGTCAGGACTGCGTTCCCTGCCCCCAGCCAGGTGCTCGGTTACTTTCTTCCACCTCATAGCACCTGCCTAAGATGCTGCTGATACCCTCTCTCGTTAGCCCAAACTGAAGCCAGGGCAGGAGACGTGCCCGGAGAACCCGGAGCCAGCCCTGCGCTCTGAGCCCAGCCTGCTGGCTGCAAAGTCTGTCTCCCAGGGGTGACCAGCTCCTCCGTGTATGTGGGAGATGAAACCGGGTCCCGGAGAGGCTGGTGGTCAGGGGGACTTTGACGTGGGTTTATGCACAGAGCATGAACTCTCACCTCCTGGAGACCGTCCCAGCCTCCCCTCTAGTAGCTAAGATTTGGGGTGCCTTTGGCGCTAAAGAGTCTGCTGGGTGCAACTGATGGAGGACTGGCGTGAGCCCCCAGCTTTCACTGTCACTGAGGAGGGAGGGAGCTGGGTGGGATCTGAGGTTCTCCTGGGCTGTGGGTGTAGCCACGCATGTGTCCCCTCCAATTCCGGAGGGCGGCGTCTTTACAGAAGCGCTTCCTGAAAGATGGTCCTTGGGATGTGATTTCTACGGGATGGGATGTGGGGGATCAGCGTTTGCGGTACGATGGTTACATGAAACGAGATGTGAGTTGATTTTCCTCTCCAGATGCTAAAGGATGCTGTGGTTTTTCACTGCACAGACAGGCAGGCAGCATGAATGTACATATTCTTGAGGACAGCCTACCGGACTCTGTTCTGAGAACGGTCTTGGAAACACTCCATGTGGTCAAGGGTGCTGGTCCCAGCCTGACTCCAGGGGGTGCGGCCCCTGGCCAGTGCTGACCGTTCCCTCCCTGACGGCCTTCCCCGCCAGGGCCTGTGGCCCTCACACGCCACGTGCTTCCCCCCCGCCAGGGGTCAGTAAGATCGTGACGGTGGACGTGAAGGGCAGCAGCCCCCTGTGGCTAAAGGTGAAGGACCTGGCAGAGGGGATGACCTACAGGTTCCGCATCAGAGCCAAGACCTTCACTTACGGGCCCGAGATTGAAGCCAACGTCACCACGGGTCCTGGAGAAGGTAGGGGAGTCTTGGGTGGGCGTGGGGACCCCCAGGTTGGGAGGGGGCGTCCAGAGCATGCATGGGGATGCAGAATTGAATAAGACGGGGTCTCTGGTGGAGCTCACGGGCCCACGAGGACTTCAAGGCAGCACTGTGGGGTGGGCCTGGGGGGAAGGATCGGGGAGGAGAAGAGGGGCACTTAAAGGGGGGGACATCCCTGATGGTCCAGCAGCTAAGACTCCTCGCTCCCAATGCAGGGGGTTCCATCCCTGGTCAGGGAACTGGATCTCACAGGCCCCACCTGAGGGTTCATATGCCACAGCTAAGATCGAAAATCCTGCCTGCCACAACTAAGATGCAGTGAAGCCATATAAATTATTAAGAATAATTTTTTTAATTTAAAAATGAAATAAACAAAGGCAGCAATTCCAGAAGACCTCATGGGGTCATTTAGATGGATGCGTGGGAAAAGAGACCAGCGTTCCCTAGGATTCTGACGGGGGCTGGGGCAGAGGAGGGGTGGGGTGGCCAGCTGTGAGGGAGGGCCAGCCGGGCAGCGAGGGTCACCCTTGCCATCACAGCGGTTCTCAAGGGGACAGTGATGTCAGAACCCCCGGGCTTCTCGTGATGACGCGGATTCCTGGGGCCCAGGTAGTCAGCATCCCTGGCGTCCCTGGGAATGTGCACTTGAACAAAAGAGCCCAAGTGGCTCTCTGGTACCTGCTGTGAGAACCAGGGCTCTGGGGGTCTTCAGGCGTGGGACCAGGTCCAGGGAGGTGTGCCGGCTGCTGCCCCCTAGACAGAAGGGACAGAGGGGCAGCGTTAGGGGGCGGGGCAAGAAAGGAGCCAGGAGGTGACAGGCCCTGTGCACTGGGCCCGGGGTGATGGGGAGCACTGGGGACCAGGGAGGAAAGACTAGCTTAGTCTGGGCTTCGTGACGCCCCCTGGGGTCGTCCTCAGGCTGGGGGAGCTCTTCAGGGTGCCTTGAGGTTGAGGCTTAGCCCACAGGGCCTCTTTCATGCAGGATGTCCCCTCCTGATGTAGAAGCCGCCTCTCAGGCTCTGTGCATTCCTGCCCCCGCCCCGACCCCTCAGAGACCATACACAGCTCCCCCAGACTCCCCCTGAAACCCCCCTCCCCGTCCTCCTTGCCCACCTCCCCAAGCTGGGAGGCACGCTGACCTGGCCAGGCAGCCTCCGCTGCCCAGCGGGTGCGGGTTTCAGGTGGCCACCCTTCACTGTCTCTTTCTAGGCTCTTTCTCCCCCCTGCCTCTGGTTCTGAAGAAGGGCAGGCTGGCTCCTGGGGCTCCCGGGGTTGGAACACAGCCTGCAGGCCACAGCGGGCGGCTTGCCAGGGAGCTGCCCAACCCCCTGCCCTCCACCTGCCCCCAGCCCCTCCCCGGGCGGTCGGGCGCCTCTCACCTGAGCTGCTTCCCAGGGAAACAAAAGCAGGAAGGGAGCTGGCGGGGGACCAGGGGACAGAGCAGGGGCGGAGGACCTGGAGAGGCCGGCCTGGAGAACACGGTGTTCTAACCTGAGCCTGAAGTGTTGGGGTTTGGGGGGCGGGGAGGAAGTGCGGAGAAGGGGGGGAGGGGCTCTGAGACAGCACAGCGCTGCGCCCGCTGGAGGAGGGGGTCAGTGGACGTGCGGAGGTGCCCTCTTCCCTCCAGGCCAGCCTCGGGGCTGGAAGCTTCTAGTCTGGAGGTGCTGTCCTGGAGGGAATGAGAGCCCGGGGTCCTGGGAGCCCCGCCCCACCGCTCACACCCGCCTCGGGCAGCATCCCACACCCCCTGGCCCTCGCCGCCTTTGCCCCTGGCTGTGGGCAGGATGCTGGTGCGGGAAGGGAGGGAGGGAGGAAGGAAGGCACGCTGTGAGGCCCTCCGAGGTCGTGGGGCTGGGCGCCAGGCTCAGGAGGTGAGCCCCTGGCCTGCTGTCTGGCCGGCCACCTGCCCTGGGGCCTGGAGCCGCTTCAGTCTGAAGCTGGGCGCTCAGCTCCTTCCCCCGAGGCGTCTGCAGGGGCTGTGGGGCCAGCCTGCTGCCCACACCCCACTGTCTGGCTCGCGCCCTTGTCCCGAAGGCATGGGGGAAGCACCTGCTGTGTCCAGGCCCTGGGAGGCGGGGCTCCAGGCGCCTGGGGACCAGCAGGCAGCGGGAGCCAGCACGGCAGGGCCCCCCGGAGAGGAAGGGGCACAGGCCTCTGTGGACAGAGCAGGCTCCTCCCTCCTGCTCCGGGCCCTGGGGCCAGCACCCCTGGCGATCCCTGAGGCACCTGTCACCCCAGGAGAGCCCTTCCCGGAGCAGGGCTGGGTCCTTTCTCCCTCCTCGTGGTGGCAGGGGCCCCAGATCCTCTCTGGCCTTGCCCTTAGAGCGAGTGCAGCTGGGGGCCTTTGAGGCATCACCCCACACACCTCTCCTGGAAGGCAGGGGCTGCGGGTGACCCAGCGGAGAGTAAGTCAGGTCCTGCAGAACTGGCCAGGACACGCTCCTCGGGGGCGTGGTGCGTGGAGGGGTTCCGGAGACCCTGGCCGGGGTTTTGCACTCGGGTCCTCATGCTGGAGCTCAGGGAGACGGGTGGGGGCGCCTGGCACCACTCTGGGGCATCCCCTCGCCCACCGTGTGTGTGTGCAGGTGCCCCCGGCCCACCCGGAGTGCCCATCATCGTGCGGTACAGCTCGGCCATTGCCATTCACTGGTCCAGTGGAGACCCCGGCAAAGGGCCCATCACCCGCTATGTCCTCGAGGCCCGGCCTTCAGGTACGTCCACCCGGGCTGAGCCGGCTGGGGGTCATCGCGTGACACGGCGCTTGTGCTCTGCCAGGGGGCAGCGAGGGGGGGCCCCTGTGGCGAGTGGGACACGGAACTTGCACCCTTAGTTAAGGAACACCCTGGAGAACAGGTGAGGACCAGCTTGGGTCGGGGTGGGGGGTTGTCATCCAAGAAGCCAGAGGAGCAAAGGTCTGGGCTCCCGTTGGCTAAACGCCCACCGCCTCCACGCAACCCCACACCCCAAAGCCCCACGAGGAGGCTGGCCGGCCATCCCCCGGAGAAGCAGCGCCTCTTTGAGGCCATCGCTGCATTCCGGCTCTCACCACAGTTCTTGTCACGTCCCGGGCTCTCCTCTCAAGGCTGAAATCAAATCACGAGAACCTCTGAAGACATCAGGAGACGAGCGGCTGAGAAGTCACTGACGGGTTCCAGTGACACCCGAGGCGGCCTCTCGGGCTCCTCTTCCCCCCAGGAGCTCCCAGCCTCAGCCAGCTCCCTCCGTTGCTAGGTTCCCGATTCATCAGAAGTGCCAGGGTTAGTGCAGACTGGAGGCTTGTTCTCGATGGTCCATGGATGCGTGATTAGGTAACCCAAGTTGAGAAAGAAAGGAAAAAAGAAAAGGCTGTGTTGCTCCAGCTCAAGCAGCAAAGACTAATCGGGAAGCTGGCATCTTAGGAGCTAATACTTCTAACGGGGCCTTTGGCACCTCCCAGTGACATGGTTAGTACCACAGGGTGGCTGAGCGCTAATCATCTCGATAGCACATAATTCACTCCGGCAGTTCCAGGAAGCTGCCACCACCCGGTCATTGCCTTAATCTTGGGCTAATAATCGCAGTTGTAAATATCATGTAAACAGCTATTATGTCCAGCAGCTCAGATCCAACGTGTAGCCGGAACATACAGGCAGCCTTGGCTCCCTCCCCACTCCAGATGGTCCCTCCCTGGCCCTATAGGGCCGGCTGCTGACTTGGCCAGGAGACCACCTCCTGCTTCTCCCATCCAGGGCCTGGAGCCTGTTTTTTCCATCCAAGTTGGCCTGCCGGGGTGCCAGGCTGTGGAATGTTGGCCCAGGACTTCAGCCCTGTGGATTTTCCAGTGTTCCCTGGGAGGCCCAGCGTGGGACCTGGTGTTCTGGGTTTGGGGGCCGTGACTTGGTCCACGTAGTTGCGGTCAAGGGCAGAGCCTAAGAGGAAGGATCAGGCCAGGACCCCCTGAAGGCTGGGGGTGCAGATTCCTCATTCTGAGGATGAAATCGCCCTCGTCCTCGGCTCCCCCTGCACTGCTGTGCTGGATTTGGGCAGAACCGACTAGACCGGAGAAGCCAAGTCCTGCAGAGCAGGGAGGGACCCACCTGACTTTTGGGGCCCATGGGACCCGCCCTGCGCATCAGCTGAGTCCCGGGACTGCAGGCCAGAGCCACAGCGTTTCGTTCCAGAGCTTACGGTCTGGCCACACCACTTGTTCCTACATGGGGGGATCAAGGAGGGGGCAGACCGCGGGCAGGAGCACTATCCTGTGTGGCTTTTGTGGAAAGGAAGCAGAAAAATAGGAGCCTGACTAAGTGAAAGTGAAAGTGTTAGTCGCTCAGTCATGTCCGACTCCACAACCCCCAGAACGGTAGCCCATCCGGCTCCTCTGTCCATGGGATTCTCCGGGCAAGCATACTGGAGTGGGTTGCTGTGCCCTTCTCCAGGGGATCTTCCTGACCCAAGGAACAAACCCAGGCCTCCTGCATTGCCAGCGGATTCTTTACCATCTCAGCCACCTGGCACTCATCATAGAATATTAGGCAGCCTCTTAAAGGCCTGCTGGCCAGCACTTTTTACTGTCGTGGGAAATGAGCCTATAGATTTCTTCTGCATGAAGTGCTGGATGGTGAGGCTCCTTCGCTGGACGGTGGCGTTGGATTGGGTGTTTAAAAGTTTTCTACTTACGATACATTTTTCAGTATTTTACAGAGATTTTAATTGAAAAAAGGGAGAGGGAGTTCCTGGTGATCCAGTAGTTAGGACTCAGCCAGGGTCTGGGATCAACCCCTGGTCAGGGAACTAAGATCTCACAGGCTGCATGGCATCACTTCAGTTCAGTCGCTCAGTCATGTCTGACTCTTTGCGACCCCATGGACTGCAGCATTCCAGGCCTTCCTGTCCATCACCAACTCCCGGAGCTTGCTCAAACTCATGTCCATCAAGTCCGTGATGCCATCCAACCATCTCATCCTCTGTCGTCCCCTTCTCCTCCTGCCTGCAATCTTTCCCAGCATCACGGTCTTTTCCAATGAGTCAGTTCTTCGCATCAGGTGACCAAAGTATTGGAGCTTCAGCTTCAGCATTAGTCCTTCCAGTGAATATTCAAGACTGATTTCCTTTAGGATTGATTGGTTGGATCTCCTTGCAGTCATGGCTGGGATTAATTAGTCAATTAATTAAAGTATAAAAATATTAAAAGAATAAAAGGGTCAGATACTTGGAAAAAGTATCTCCCGAGGACCTACTTGGTGCCAAGCACGGAGGATTCGGTGTTGAGGGGGCAGACCCGACAGGCCTGGGGTGAGGGAGCACCGGTTGGGGTCAGGCAGACCACCCCCTCCTGACAGGTGCCTCCCTGTCTGTGCTCCCACAGATGAGGGGCTCTGGGACATTCTGATCAAAGACATCCCCAAGGAGGTCACGTCCTACACGTTCAGCATGGACATCCTCAAGCCAGGCGTGAGCTATGACTTCCGGGTCATCGCAGTCAATGACTACGGTTTTGGGACCCCCAGCAGCCCCTCCCAGTCTGTGCCAGGTACCGCCCACGGGGTGAGGGGTGGGGGGTCTGGGGTGAGGACGAGGGAGGAGAGGCAGCAGCCCCAGAAGCACTGGGCTGGGGACCCAGAAGCCATCGTCCTCTCAGTTCTCTAAAGCCAAGAGCCCTGGCCTGGGGCCCGGGTCAGCCTTCAACTCCGGAAGGAGCTGGGGGGCAGAGGTCTTAGGGTTCCTTTCCAAGGACTCCAGAAGCCCTGGGCAGGAGGCCCAGTGGGCTTCAGGATGAACTGGCAGGCCCAAGATGGGAGCTTCCGTGGGCTCATCACCCAGGAAATCCGAGGACATCAGGTCATTCACTGTGTTTATCCATGAAACTACCCCCCAACACAGAGCTTGCAGCCTGTGAAGCTCAGGCCTGAGCGAGCAGCTCCTGCGAGGGCAGGACTCTATCCCTCCCCCTTCCTTCCTGCCTTTCCTTCCCATCACCTTTGAGTTCACAGAGGACCAGTATCGAAACCCACGGCCCCACATCTAATCACTTTTCATGGGCACTTCCCCTGAGACAGGAATAGTGTTCAAAGTTTCTACTCACTGGGCCAGTTTCAGAAACCTTGTGCTTTTGCCCTTGGCCTGATTGATAGAACCAAATGACAGGAAGTCAGCACTTCAAGTCTGAAATAGAAGAGCCCGCCCCCTCAGTCAGCAGCATGGATTAGTACCAGCCGGGTGCATTAGTACCAGCCGGGTGCATGGAGCACAGCCCTGGGGGCTTTGAAAGAAAGGGAGTCTCCCTGGAGGAGCCTTTCTGAAGACCTGCTCATGTCCACTCTCCTGGCTACCAGAAAAGATTCTGTCCCTACTGACCCTTGGGAGAGAAACTGTCCCAGGCCCACCACAGGCCAGGCAAGCACCTTTCTAGCAGACATTGATGTCTATCAAGGTAGCCCCTGGGCCATAAGTGGCAAGGAAAAATAGGAAAGAAAAAGTAGTAAGCACACAGCCCTTTCTCATCCTGTATCTTTAGCAAACATCACTAATCAACCCCAGCACTCAGGAGTCGAGAAACTGCCTCAACTCACTCTTCCTCTTGTCTTTGGTAGACATCACTAATCAATCAGTCTAGAGATGGCCTCAGCACTTTCTCAAACCAGCCCTCCAGGCAGCCCCTTTACTGATAAACCAGAGCTGGCCCTTGAGATGAAACCATCCCTACCAACCCGAGATTCTGCCTCATTCAGAGGGCACAGACTCTCCTGCCCGTAAAGTGTGAGAGCAGGTGGTAGGGTCCCAGCTGGAGCCGGAGGCTTGGAGGCAGGCCAGGTCTGAGCACCACGGACCTGACGCCCACTCCGTGTTCTAGCCCAGAAAGCCAACCCCTTCTACGAGGAGTGGTGGTTCTTGGTGGTCATCGCCCTCGTTGGCCTCATCTTCATCCTGCTTCTCGTCTTCGTGCTCATCATCCGAGGCCAGAGCAAGAAGTACGCCAAGAAGACAGACGCAGGTGAGCTGGCTGGACGGACTTTCTCGTGACCGTCTCCCTTTTCGGCAAGGGTGGTGTTGGGGAGGTCTCTCTCCCAGAAAAGCACGTGCTCTGATGAGGGTGGGGGTAGCCTAGGGTTCCTACACACAGTCTCACAATCTCCATCTCCAGTTTTGGTTTCAACCCTAACAAAAGAAACGGGGGCAGCCCAGCCACAGGGGGAAGGGGCCACCTGGTCTAAAAGGGTGGAGTGAGTGATGGATGTCAATCTCTGCCCTCCCCAGGCAGCAGTGCCAAGTCTGGTGCCCTGGGCCATGGGGAGATGATGAGCTTGGATGAGAGCAGTTTTCCTGCTCTGGAACTCAACAACCGACGGCTGTCTGTCAAGAACTCCTTCTGCCGAAAGAACGGCCTGTATACCAGGTAGTGGGCTCCCTGTGTGAGGTACTGGGCGGGTGGGGGTAAGGAGGCCAGCATCGCCTGGGCCACAGAGCAGGCAGGATGCAGCTGGCTTCACCTTGTCCGGAAGCAGCATGCTCAGTTGTGTCCGACTCTTTGTGACCACGTGGACTAGACCGCCAGGCTGCTCTATGTAATTTCCCTGGCAAGGATATGGAGTGGGTTGCCATTTCCTCCTCCAGGGGAATCTTCCTGACCCAGGGATCAAACCTTCTGCATCGGCAGGCAGATTCTTTACTACTGAGGCACCGGGGCAGCCCCCCTGGAAGCTGCATTCACTAGGAATGGTCACTAGGCAGAGAGAGCCAGGCCCAGGCAGCTCCACAGTGGGGTGGGGAGAAAGTCACGAGGAGCTGGGGATAGGGTGTCTGCCCACCACGGCAGGATGCAAATCGCTTGCACAGCTTTGCAAACCACCAACTGCTGTCTGGGGCCAAGTGGTCCGGGTACAGGCCTGAAGCAGTGATAGCTCTCACCTGGCCCCAAAGGTGAGAGCCACCCAACAAAGGTGGGCTGGGCAGACCCACTTAAGAGCTGCCAGGAGTCCCCCATGACTGCTGCTGCCTTAGCCTGACCTTCCTGTTCTGGGAAGAGGGGATGCCTTCTGCCCAGGTACCTACTCACACCCACTGTAGCTGTAGACAGTTTTCTCCCACCCACCGCTCAAGTCTACACACTCCACATTGTCCTCAAAAGGTAACAGCCAACCAGGAAAGGACCAGGCTGCACTCAGCTCCTATACTCGCCCGGCTCCCCTCCAGCCAGGGCCCCTCCGAGCCCCACCCGCTGTGGCCCGCCCGGCTGCCGGTTTCCAAGATCGGGGTCAGTAGCTAGGGCTCACCTGAGCTTCGCCGGATCCACCTGGCAGTTTCAGGCGCTGAGAGCATGAGGGAGAGGCTGGGGCTGCAAGTCAGGGTCTCCAGCCTCGGCCCCATTAACATTCCCAGCTCACCGGAGGTGCCCACGGGCCTGAGGGGACGCCTCTCCCAGGGCCAGCTCACAAAGCTTCCCTCTGTCTGGTCCTGAAAGGAAGAGGCGACGTGTGTGTTCAGCAGGAGGACTTCTAGCGGGAGGGGTGCGCAGGCCAGGCAGGCCGAGCTCTCATCTCCCGCCAAAGCCAGCTTTCCAAAGAAAGAGCCATTTGAGGCCACGGTGGCGGGCCCAGCACGGCCACCGCGGCCCCGCCAGGCTGGCTCCAGGGCCCTGCCACATGGAACAAGAGGGCGTTTCACCCACAGCCTGGCCTTGGCCGCCTCTCACACCCTCTGTGTACACACACCGCGGGCCCTGTGTGTCCCCGCCATCGCTGTGTACACACAGAAATCCCACGTGCCCCAAACCGGCCCCAGGCTCCTGAGGCCGGACCCAGCCACGGCGCGTGTCGCCTGCCCTCCCATCTCCCCTCTCTTGTCGGTGTCCTGTGTCTGCCTGTCTTGTTCAGTGATGCTGCTGCTAGCGCTGCTATTTTTAAGTAGCTTAAAGATGCAGCTTTGTTGATTGGCATAAAATCCACGCAGATACGGTACAAAGGGTTGGAGGTGGCGGGGGTATTGCTTTTGACACGGTCACCAGCCACCAGGTTGTTCTCAGAGCAGCATTTCAGCAGGAAGCCACCTCTGGCTCGGGCGGGGCAGCCGGGGTTCAGGGCCTCTGTGCTAGGAAGGTTTCCTGGAGCCGACTGGGCCGATCATGGGGCATCAGGCCGTGGGCAGGGCCCCCTGGTACCCCTTCCTGGGAAGACATGAAATGAGGCCGAGTCATGGGGGACCCCAGCCGCCTGCCCAGGGCCCCTGGGAGCCGGCGCAGCCCCCAGCCCGGCCCCCCGCCTCTCACGCACCCCACGGCAGGTGGAGCGCCCGAGGCGCCCTGTCCTGGGTGTTTGTGAGATGACAGAGCCAGCGCCCAGCCTTCTCCAGGGCTGGTTTCTCAAAGGTAGGGTGGGCCTTAGCCCGTCTCTGGGCTCTGAGCAGACGTGGAAGGAGGGAGGCCGTGGGCCCCTTTTCTCCCCGACCCTTGGCGTCCACTCTCTAGAGCTCACCTTGTGAGTGGGAGTCCCCTGGGGAGCTTGTCTGCGGGGCAGGTGTCCAGACCTCACCTGAGACTCCAGCGCCGGAGGTCTCAGTGGGGCCCAGACACGCTGTGTGACGTTCACTGCCACGGCTCCCCAGGCCTGGGGTCTTGGGAGCACCGCTGGAGGATCAAGGTGCAGCCTCCCCAGCCCCCCATTCCCTGAGCGGATTTGGGAGGCTGGTCCTGCCTATAAGCCCTGGACAGACACACACACACACACACACACACACACACACACACACACAGACACACACAGACACACACACACACACAGACACATAGATACAGACACACAGACACACACAGACACACACATAGACACACACAGACTTACACACACATAGACACACAGACACACACACACAGACATAGATACACACACACAGACACACATATAGACACACACACACACTGGGAGGTTGGTCCTGGGCCTATGAGCTCTAGACACACACACACAGACACACACACACACACACACACAGGCTGACACACACACACACACATAGACACACACACACTGGGAGGTTGGTCCTGGGCCTGCAAACCCTAGGGACAGACAGACACAAACACACTCGCCATGGGGCCTTCAGGCAGAGGCCCTGCACTCCAAGAGCCCAGACTTGTCAAAGCGCAGACACAGGAAGGAGAGATGGAGGGTCCCGCAGAGGGCCTCCCACGGCCCTGCCCCCCCACCCCACTCTCTCCAGGTCTCCCCTCAGCCCCCCATCCCCCACTCTCTCCGGGTCTCCCCTCAGCCCCCAGTCCCCCACTCTCTCCAGGTCTCCCCTCAGCCCCCCGCCCCCCACTCTCTCCAGGTCTCCCCTCAGCCCCCTGTCCCCCACTCTCTCCAGGTCTCCCCTCAGCCCCCCATCCCCCACTCTCTCCGGGTCTCCCCTCAGCCCCCAGTCCCCCACTCTCTCCAGGTCTCCCCTCAGCCCCCCGCCCCCCACTCTCTCCAGGTCTCCCCTCAGCCCCCCGCCCCCCACTCTCTCCAGGTCTCCCCTCAGCCCCCCGCCCCCCACTCTCTCCAGGTCTCCCCTCAGCCCCCCGCCCCCCACTCTCTCCGGGTCTCCCCTCAGCCCCCCGTCCCCCACTCTCTCCGGGGCTCCCCTCAGCCCCCTGTCCCCCACTCTCTCCAGGTCTCCCCTCAGCCCCCCATCCCCCACTCTCTCCGGGTCTCCCCTCAGCCCCCAGTCCCCCACTCTCTCCAGGTCTCCCCTCAGCCCCCCGTCCCCCACTCTCTCCAGGTCTCCCCTCAGCCCCCTGTCCCCCACTCTATCCAGGTCTCCCCGCAGCCCCCCATCCCCCACTCTCTCCGGGTCTCCCCTCAGCCCCCCGTCCCCCACTCTCTCCGGGTCTCCCCTCAGCCCCCCGTCCCCCACTCTCTCCGGGTCTGGCCCCCCTCCCCCACTCTCTCCAGGTCTCCCCTCAGCCCCCCTTCCCCCACTCTCTCCTGGTCTCCCCTCAGCCCCCTGTCCCCCACTCTCTCCAGGTCTCCCCTCAGCCCCCCTTCCCCCACTCTCTCCGGGTCTCCCCTCAGCCCCCCGTCCCCCACTCTCTCCGGGTCTCCCCTCAGCCCCCCATCCCCCACTCTCTCCAGGTCTCCCCTCAGCCCCCCGTCCCCCACTCTCTCCAGGTCTCCCCTCAGCCCCCCACCCCCCACTCTCTCCAGGTCTCCCCTCAGCCCCCCGCCCCCCACTCTCTCCAGGTCTCCCCTCAGACCCCGCCCCCCACTCTCTCCAGGTCTCCCCTCAGCCCCCCGTCCCCCACTCTCTCCAGGTCTCCCCTCAGCCCCCATCCCCCACTCTCTCCAGGTCTCCCCTCAGCCCCCCGTCCCCCACTCTCTCCAGGTCTCCCCTCAGCCCCCCGCCCCCCACTCTCTCCAGGTCTCCCCTCAGCCCCCTGTCTCCCACTCTCTCCAGGTCTCCCCTCAGCCCCCCGCCCCCCACTCTCTCCAGGTCTCCCCTCAGCTCCCCGCCCCCCACTCTCTCCAGGTCTCCCCTCAGCTCCCCATCCCCCACTCTCTCCAGGTCTCCCCTCAGCCCCCGTCCCCCACTCTCTCCAGGTCTCCCCTCAGCCCCCATCCCCCACTCTCTCCGGGTCTCCCCTCAGCCCCCTGTCCCCCACTCTCTCCAGGTCTCCCCCTCGGCCCAGCCCGGGCAGCCTTCACTACTCCGACGAGGATGTCACCAAGTACAACGACCTCGTCCCGGCCGAGAGCAGCAGCCTGACGGAGAAGCCCTCCGAAATGTCCGACTCTCAGGTGAGGGGCAGGAGGGCCTGGTGCCCACACACGGTTGGGGGGAAGCCCCCACCCCAGAGTATGGACCTGCCCACCGCTTCCTGCTCTCCTTCCCTTAATGGGCTGCAAAGACCGAGGGGCCCCAGGAAATCCCCCGGACGGCACACTCAGGTCAACCACCATGTCCGAGCTGCGCTCAGCCTGCACCTGGGCTGGTGGGGTCCCTGGAACTCCCAAGAGCAAGAGTCTTGTAGGAGCCCCCCAACACGCTCCGTCCGCCAGCCGTCCTGGCCTGTTTCTCCTCGAAGACAAGGAGAGGGATGCAGACACCAGAGCCCTGCTCGGCGGGAGCCGGAAAACAGCTGACCCTAGCTAATCGGGGTCAGGATGAGCTCCAGAAATGGGGGGCTGGGCCCCCACGGTTGGGAAGCAGTGCGGACCATTAAGGCATTAAGCTTTGGAGGTTCAGACCTGAGTTGCATCCTGGCTTTGCTGCCTAGGAATCAAGGGCCTCGTGGGTATACTGAGTAATATCTTGGAGCCTCAGTTTCTCTACCTGTAGAATGGGCTCATGGGATGGTGGGGAGGATTTGCTGAGGTTACGTTCAGTGAATGTCAGCTCTTAATACTGAGAAGGAGACGATGCCTTTAGGAGACACAGGGCTTTAGAGAGGCTGCCATTGGGAGGTCAGGCGGGGTCATGTGTGGACACTCTGCCCCAGGCTTTGGGGAGGGGGGTCCAGTGCATTCCAGCCGAGTGATGTTACAGCCTCTCGCCCCAGCCCTCCCAGCCTCGGCCAGGCCTGCTGGTTGCCAAGGAAGGGGCCACAAAAGGCCACAGTGTCCCATGCCCTGGACCTTCCTGTCCAGTCCTGGGCGAGGGTGAGAGGAAGAGAGGCCGGCGGGGAGTGGGGCTGCCGGCCTGGCAGGAGGTGCTGGCCAGCCTGGGGTCCGGTAGCGGCCCCGTGGACCGAGGGCCTCTCTTGCACTCACTGCTGTTTTGCTCAGCTCCAGGGTTACCATTGGGCTTGGCAGAGCTGGTGAGGCTGGAGCAGACACCCCCGCTCAGAGCGGACACCCCCGCTCAGAGCTGGCAGGGGCCGAGAGGCAGCTTAGCCTGGTTTACATGAGGACCCACGTGATCCAGGTTATGGCATCTTGTGAGCAGTTAACTGTTTGCTGCCACGTCCACCCTGGGGACTTACACGGCCCTGCTTCCTGACGCATTTTTCTTTCTTTCTCCCCAAAGATGGTGATGAGCCTCTGGCTTGTCGGTACCCAAGGTAAAAGTCAAAAAGGTAAAGGGAGACTTCCCCGGTGGTCCAGTGGTTAAGACTCTAGGCTTCCAGTGCAGGGGGCACAGGTTCAATCCCTGGTCAGGGAGCTAGGATCCCACATGCCTACAACGCAGCCAAAAAAACAAAATTAAAGGGATTCCCCGTGCCAGTGGGCTGGTCACCAAGAGTGACCAACAGAAGAGGCTCCCTGTTTACTCTGCCCCCCTGACCTTCTGCAGAGGGCATTGTGGTCCATGCTCATCAGCTGAGCCACGACCTTTCAGAGAGTAACCCCTCTGGGTCCACAAGGGACGGCCCCAGTCCTGGGAGCTCTCTGTGAGCACCCTGCGTGAGTCTGGGGGACACCCACCTGGGATGCAGAGCTGGCCCCTGAGGCCATGCCAGGGCCCCCCAGCCTTGAAGAAGTTTCTGGGAGAATTCCCATCCCAGGAGCACCCCACTTCAGAATTCACCCCAGGATGGACAGAGCACCTGGAATCCTCCATGTAGCTATTGGTCTCATTTATTCAGAACAACTCCATCACTTGAACACTGTTTCCATAGCAACCTGGGACCAGTCACTACCCTGCCCCACCCCCCACCTCCGCCCACCCCAGGAGCACACACCCTAGAGAGGAGGCTTTCCTGGTTCCAGAATGCCAGATCTGAGGACCACATCCCAGGCCTGGAGCTCCGCATGCAGCCTTTGGGATAGTTCAGGGTTTGATTTGGGGCTGGATTCAGTTGACTTTGGTTTATTTACTCTGTCCTTTTCCTTTTTTGGCTACACCGTGCAGAATGTGGGATCTTAGTTCCCCGACCAGAAATCGAACCGGTGCCCGTTGTAGGAGAAGCATAGTGTCCTTAACCACTGGACCACCAGGGAATCCCTGGGTTTGTTTACTCTGAAAGCTAGGTTCCCTGAGGGCAGGAGACCTGGATTCAATCCCTGGGTTGGGAAGATCCCTTGGAGAATGAAATAGCAACCCACTCCAGTATTCTTGCCTGGAGAATCCCGTGGATAGAGGAGCCTGGCGGGCTACAGTCCATGGGGTCAAAAGAGTTGGACAGAACTTAGCGACTAACCCGCCACCATGAGACCCCTGAGGGCAGGGACCAGGTCAGTTTTGCTCATGGTGTATCCCCAGTGTCCCGCACGTCACTGGGAGGTGGTCACTCTGTGTCTGTTGAAACCATGAAAGGGTCATTGGAAATGGTCATCAGGCTGAACAGACTCGAGACCGAGTATGGTTAGCAGGACAGAGAATTTGTGGTTGTGCATTAATTCCTTTTCAACCAGAATCAGATCTCAGACCTTCCAAGAGGCCCTTCAGAGTGGCAGTGATGACAACAGCTGCACCCCCTGGGCCACACTGACTGCCCCGGGCACCTCACCGCAGTGTAGCTTCTCAGCTACACCAGGCCTCGGTGGCGGCAGCTTTGTACAAATGGGGAAACCGGGGTCGGAGAGCTTAAGCGAGTTGACTCAGGTCCGAAAGTGCAAACACAGGCTCCCAGGGGCTTCGTGTGGGCTGGAGTGGGGGACGTACGGGAGACAGAGCAGCTGGCCTCCTCGGACGTCCGCTGAGCGGTGCAAGTGTACCCGTGCCCTGGGGCGGGGGGACACGGGTGACTGGCGACCGAACCTCCCAGGGTCTGCCTGGGCCCTTTCATCTCTGAAGATGCCAGCGCTCTCCATAAATAACTCCCTATGCTGCTTACTCACCCCCGGGAGAAGCAGCTGGACTGCACATCAGTGTCCAGAACAAGCAGCACCCAGCCTCGCGACTTCTAGCTCCGGGCTCACGGGAGAGGCGCTGCTAGTCCTGCCCTGGGAACCTCCCTCTGGGTCAGCAGCCAACCCCCAGCCCCGCGGGCCCGCTGTCTTTGTGAAGTCCCTGCCCCCAGGCCCCCGGAGAGTGAATTCTACCCGTGCCACCTGGTTGGAACTCTAAGTCAGACCACCCAAAAGTCACCCTCCAGAACTGGATTCTTCCGTTTCTAGCTACCCAGCCATTTCCCTGTGATATGGGGATAAACACAAAGTCAAGGTTTCTTATAAACAAACACACACGCTGCCATGTGGGAAAAGTCATACGGGGCTGTGGGTGGAGGCGGGGAGGGCCGGGTGCCCTCCAGAAGGCACAGCGTGGGGCCGGGGGCCATGTCTCCAGGGGTCTAGGAGAAGGGGGTTCCCATCAGGGGGACCCACAAAGGCTGAGGCTTATGTGACAGAACTTATAAAAAACAAAGTATGCCACAGTCCAACTTCATTTCAAAGTCAGAGCCCACATTGGGTGGAAAAATCACATAGCACATAAGTAAATCTCAGTGGGAGAGAAATTCCAAGGCGATGGCAAGCCTCTTCTAATCGGTACTCAATTCTCTGTGATGTCCTGGATCAGCCGTGTAAGCTCATTATCATGAAATTGAGCCTATAAGAAAAAGGAGTTATCAATCAATTCAGTTCACTCAGTTGTGTCCGACTCTTTTCGACCCCATGGACTGCAGCACTCCAGGTCTCCCTGTCCATCAGCAACTCCCAGAGCTTGCTCAAACTCATGTCCATTGAGTCGGTGATGCCATCCAACCATCTCATCCTCTGTCGTCCCCTTCTCCTCCCGCCTTCAATCTTTCCCAGCATCGGGCTTTTCCAGTGAGTCAGTTCTTCACATCAGATGACCAAAGTATTGGAGTTTCAGCTTCAGCATCAGTCCTTCCAATGAATATTCAGGACTGATTTCCTTTAGGATGGACTGGTTAGATCTCCTTGCAGTCCAAGGGACTCTCAGGAGTCTTCTCCAGCACCACAGCTAAAAAGTATCAATTCTTTGGCTCTTAGATTCCTTTATGTTATCAATACATAGGACATGTTAGATTGTATATACTGTTTATTGAGCACCCAATCCGAACAGTTATCCAGGAGTGGCTCTAAGGATTGTTTAAGAATGGCACTTCTTAACCCATGAGCCCTGGGGGAGGCCTGGATGGAGTTAGTGGCAGCGCACAGGTTGGGCCCTCTGTAGCACCTGGGAGGGGTAAGGAGCCCAAGAACCCTGGAGAAAAATGTCCTCCAGGGGGAACCTGGACCATGGGAGGGGGAGGAGCTCCAGCTGCCAGCCTCCAAAGGAGCTGCCCAGGCTGACACCTCACCTGGGGCAACACTTTCCCACCAGGCTTCCTGAGGTTCTACAAGATAAGGGCTCCCCGGTGGCGCAGTTAGTGAAGAACCTGCCTGCCAGTGCAGGAGACACAAGGAGATGAGGGTTCTATCGCTGGGCCAGGAAGATCCCCTGGAGGAGGGCATGGCAACCCACTGCAGTACCCTTGTCTGGAGACTCCCGTGGACAGAGGAGCCTGGCGGGCTACAGTCCATGTGGTCACAAAGAGTCAGAACTGAGCGCACACACACACCCCCAGGTGCTTTCTGCCTGGTCCCCAGCCCTCAGCGCGGGTCCCCAAGCCCAGGACAGCGCTTGCCTCGTCGCCTGCTGATCAGATACCACTGTCCCTGCTTCTAGGAAGAGACAGAAAAGAGAAAGGCCTTCCTTTGCTCCCCCTCTTTTGTCTCGGTCCTTTCTCAGGGTCCTCCCTCCCCCAGCCCCCCACCTCACTCGCTCCACGCCTGGAGTCTGCCCTCTCCCCCTTCCCCAGGCCCCGGTAATTGCTGATGGAGTGGCTTTGAGCTGCTGCTAAGGCCTGGGAGCTGAAGCGGTGGCCTGATTGCCTGGCAGCCAGGGACTGGCCATGAAAGGCCCCCTTTGTGCTGGGCCGGCGACTGGGAAGCTGCATTCAATTACCGAGGGCCGGGCGCTGGTTGAAAGCAGGAGTGGGAGCCCCTGGTCCCCCCCTCGCTTGCTTTCTTCTTTTCTCACCCTACCCCCATCCAGAAAAGAAACAGATGTTCGAAGAGGTGGAGACAGAGGGGACTGCGTGCAGAGACCCCCTCCTTCCGCGTTGGGGAGCTGGGGGGGGGGCGGGCCAGACTCTAGCTGCCCCCCCCACACCCCTCCTCCGCTGGCTTTGCTTTTCCAGGCTGGTGGCACACAGTAGGTGCTTAACAGAGGGCAGGAGATGATTTGGATGAGTGGGCTTTGGTTTGGGCCCCCAGGAGGGCCAGAGAGGCCCCTTCCCCACCCTGCTGGTCGCGGCTTCATCCTGGGGGTGGCGGTGGGGTTCTGGGTAGGCAGGAACCAAGCATTCTCCTTTCTGGGCTGTTTGAGCACTTCCGGGTCAGCGTGCCCTTGGGACTTCCCTGGCGGTCTAGTGGTAAGTCTGCGGTGTGAGTTTAGTCCCTGGTCAGAGAACTAAGATCCAGCAAGCTGCACAATGCGGCAAAAAAGAAATTTAATTAAAAATGTGAGTCAGTCTCCCCTATCCCGTGCCCCTGTGATCCTTCCCAGAGGGGCTTCAGGCGCCATGTCACAGAGACCCCTTTCACTTTCTCCCTAATGATAGCTTTACACTGTTCTCGCATATGTTAGCTCAGTTCATCCTGTGAGCATCAGGATCCACCCATTGTACTGACCGGGATACTGAGGCCGCGCGAGGGTAAGTGGTAGGTCCACACTTACCCAGCTGAGAAGGGACAGAATCAGGTGGTGCCTCTGTCTCCCCACCCCCGCCCCCAGCCTGGAGACTCACTCACTCCAGACCCACAGTGATTTGGGGATGCCTGTCCAAGGCTGAGGCCTGGGGCTGGCTAAAGTTCTAGAACATCTAGCAGTCACTCCAGCGGTGAATAGGTGCCCTCCAAGAGAGAGCTAATCTGTAGGGAAATCCGTGGGGTGCCCCTCTCTTGATCCCCACACTCACAGACCCTCACTGCGCCCGGACCCCAGGGACACCCCCCCCCCGCCCCCCGCAGCCTCCTGTATCCTCCGAGTCTTGCTCAGACCTCCTGCCCCTGGGCCGGCCTCACTGCGGCCCCGGGCTTCAGGTGCCCACCCCTCGGACACCCCCCCCCCCGCCCCCCGCAGCCTCCTGTATCCTCCGCGTCTTGCTCAGACCTCCTGCCCCTGGGCCGGCCTCACTGTGGCCCCGGGCTTCAGGTGCCCACCCCTCGGACACACACCCCCCCCCCCGCCCCCCGCAGCCTCCTGTATCCTCTGCATCTTGCTCAGACCTCCTGCCCCTGGGCCGGCCTCACTGCGGCCCCGGGCTTCAGGTGCCCACCCCTTGGACACCCCCGCCCCGCCCCCCGCAGCCTCCTGTATCCTCTGCGTCTTGCTCAGACCTCCTGCCCCTGGGCCGGCCTCACTGCGGCCCCGGGCTTCAGGTGCCCACCCCTCGGACACACCCCCCCACCCCCCCCACCCCCCCCCCGCGGCCTCCTGTATCCTCCGCATCTTGCTCAGACCTCCTGCCCCTGGGCCGGCCTCACTGCGGCCCCGGGCTTCAGGTGCCCACCCCTCGGACACACACCCCCCCCCACCCCCTGCCGCCTCCTGTATCCTCTGCATCTTGCTCAGACCCCCTGCCCCTGGGCCGGCCTCACTGCGGCCCCGGGCTTCAGGTGCCCACCCCTCGGCCCCGTTGCCCGCCCTTGGCATACGGAGCCCTGGGTCTGTGCAGCCCCTTTGTTTCCTCCTGGGCTGGCAGCTGGGCTGTAGGCAAAGAAACGCTTGTATTGTGCTGCTCTGCATCACGGGGAGAACGGGTGAGGGACTTTCCATTGTCGTGGGCAGCCGGCCCTGCCTGCCAAGACGATGGGGGTCCTGGGAGTGCCTGCTGGAGTGGCGGGGAGCGCCGTGGGGGCTGGAGAGGGGGAGGGGGCAGAGGGGAAGAGCCAGAGCACATGAATCAGCAGATCAGTCTGGGAGCGTTTAATCTCCCCCTTGAGGACAGAGGAGTTCCCCTTCCCGTCTTGTGACCTCCAGGCAAGAGTTCGGGAGTTCAGAGCATGTGTAGGTTTCAGAAAATCAGGCCAATCTGTGTTCAGGTCCAGCTCATCCTTTCCTTGGGCAAAGCCCTCCCTCTTTCATCAGCACTCAGGTAGTGGCATCAGGTAGTGGCATCAGGTAGCTGAAGCCCAGAGGTGTGAAATTCAAAGATGAGAATGCAACTCAGCGTTTCCTCCTGTCTGGCAGAGAGCCTGCCCCAGAGTTGGTATCATTTTAGTTCTATGCTTTGTACCAGTTCCTCTTGAAGTCTTGGGTGCCGTAAAGGACTTTGAGTTCCCTAAAACAGGTGCACACTACCTTTCCCATACATAGCTCAGAACCTTTGGGCGACGGCAATGCTCCGTTTTCTTTTTTCCCTAAGATTTATGTGTTTAGTTTTTGGCTGTGGTGGGTAGCTGCCGCACGCGGGCTTCTCACTGCGGTGGCTTCTGTTGTTGGGGAGCAGGGGCTCTAGGCGTGCTCAGGCTTCGATCGTTGTGGCTCACGGGCTTAGTTGCTCCGGAGCATGTGGAATCTTCCCGGACCAGGGATCGAACCGGTATCCCTTGCATTATAAGGTGGGTTCTTAATCACCAAACCACCAGGGAAGCCCTCCATTTTATTTGCCTGTAGAGCAAGACGCAGATGATTATCCTGGACTTGTTTATACTGGGCTCACTGGACCACAGGGTTTTCCCAACGTGTATTTCACTCCAGCTGATAAAATGAATTTACTGACTCTAAGCATGTATTCACTGGGTGGAGATGAGGCAACTCGAGCTTGGCCTTCTGGAATGATATTTGTTGAGCATGTACTGTTCACTAAAACCAGTGCATCCCTTCCAGAGAGTTCTAAAGGCCTTTCCATCTGTTGTCTTTTAGTTCTCAAAACATCACTGGGAGCTGGGGGCGGGGAAGAGATGCATGATATTTTTAGCTCCACAATTCAGAGTCAAATGTTACTTTACAAACCAGATGGACTCTTGTCTTGCACTGATTTTCCCAAAAGCCAACTAGAGCATGGGCCACAGACCCCAGAATATCAACTGTATTAAGGATAATTTAATTTTTTTAATTTCTCCCCCAAAGCTTCGGGGTCATCACCGTGTGAAAATTCAGAACTTCTGTGGATAATCTTTCTTGTGCTTCTTTTATAACTGAGTGTGGCTTTTATTTTGGATCATACGTGGGTGAGCATCAGCATTTTGTTCAGTGCCAGGAGCCTCTGAAGGCCTTCCAATCTGGTCCTGGCTTTGTCCCCAGTCACACAGTAAGTCAGAGGCTGGACGGGGACTGGAACTCAGTGTATCATGCGTGAACCTCTACTCTATTTACTTTTTTAGAGATTTACTTATTATCTATTTGGTTGCATCGGGTCTCAGTTGCAGCACACGGGATCTTTTGCTGCGGCGCACGGGCTCCCCAGTCGGGGTGTGCCAATGCAGTAGTTGTGGTGCTGAGGCTCCAGAGTGCTCAGGTTTAGTTTCTCCGTGGCCTGGAGAATCTTTATCTGCCAGCAAGGGATCAAACCTGCATACCCCACATTGCAAGGTGGATTCTTAACCTCTGGACCACCAGGGAGGTCCCTGAATCTGTTTTTAAATGTAGGTTGGTTATTCTTCAGGTTTGATGAGGCCAGCAGATGAGGCCAGCAGATCAGGAGATGACTGCTAGTGGAAAGATAGCTTGTTATTCGCAGATCCCCAGAAGAGGGGACACGCCAGGCCATGTGGAGCCACATGAGGAGGCACCACGCTTGCTGAGGAGGCGGATGGAACCGGAGGAAAACAGGCCCTTTACTCAGGTTCCCACAGGCAGGGCAAGCAGGCTGAGCATAGTTTGAATAAACTCAGGGGACCCTGGAGGGTAGGGGCTGCCTCTAGTTGCCTGGTACCTGACCCTGGGGTGATTGGAGGCAGGGAATAGTGTGTCCAAGTCAGCGTGTAAGCGCCCATCAGAGGAGGTGATGCAGGCAGGGGCTCCGGGTATAAAAAGCTGCTTGCCCTCTAAGGCCTGTCTAGTCTTGGGAGGGGCAGTCCCTCCAGGGTCAGCAAAGATTGCAAAGCATCAGAAATACAGAAAGAAAAGAACCATGATGCATGCAACCTCGGAAAACATCATACTAAATGAAAGAAGCTCAGACACAAAAGCCGCATATGGTGTGATTCCATTTTTATGCAATATCCAGAATGGGTCAATCCCTGGAGAGGAGAGAGAGAGAGTGGATGGGTGGGTGCCAGGGGTGGGGTTGGGGGGAGGAGGTTGGGAAGGAGGAAGTGGGGAGCGACTGCTCAGTGGGTACAGGGTTTTACTCGGGTGATGACGGAAATGTTTTGAAACGAAAAGAAGTGATGGTTACCCGACACTGTGGATGTACCAAATGCTGGTGAATCGGGCCCTCGACAGTGGTGTGTGAATTTCACTTTGATTTTTTTTTCTTTTTTACTGATTCATGGAGCGCTTTTTCTTTTTTAATCTATTTTTTTAAATTTATTTTTCAACTGGAGTATAATTGCTTTACAGTGTTGTGGTGGTTGCTGCTATACAACATGAATCAACTATAAGTATCAATATATACATATATATTTATATATAATATAATATATATATTATTCCCTCCCTCTTGAGTCTCCCTCCCACCCCGCATCCCACCCCTCACTTTGATTTTTTCCAAAGCTTAGAACTTGGGTCTTCTGGGTCCCGTCGGCATCCGCAGGCTCTGTGCCAGCTCTAGGGGAGACACTTCCTACCCATCACATGTTCTGAACACCTTTCACCCACGTGGCAGACACGGGGCTGAGATGCCCACGGTGCAGGGCGCGGAGGAGGCTGAGAGGAGGTTCGGCCCAGAGTGCTCGGCGCCTCCCAGCCGTGACCGTGCCAACCCGTCCCCAGGGTTGCTGACACCCCCATCGGTTCTCTGCCCTCCCAGGGAAGCGACAGCGAGTACGAGGTTGACGCGAGCCACCAGAAGACCCACTCTTTCGTCAACCACTACATCAGCGACCCCACCTATTACAACTCCTGGCGCCGCCAGCAGAAGGGCATCTCTCGGGCCCAGGCCTACAGCTACACGGAGAGCGACCCGGGCGAGCCGGACCACGCCACTCTCTCCAACAGCAGCAGCGCCCAGCAGGGCAGCCTCTTCCGGCCCAAGGCCAGTCGGACCCCAACGCCCCAGAACCCTCCCAACCCCCCGAGCCAGCAGAGCACGCTCTACCGCCCCCCCAGCAGCCTCGCCCCCGGCTCCCGGGCCCCCATCGCAGGGTTCTCCTCGTTCGTCTGATGCCGTCGGCGGAAGAGGAAAAAGAAGACACAGCGCCCAGCTCCTCTCCACCCTTCCCCGCACCGCCTGCCAGAAAACAAAAACACCAAGAAACCAAGTCAACTTTTCACCTCCTGAGTTTATTTTTCCAGAGATTCCAGGGCCAGCAAAGCCGGTGTGGAGAAGCATGGAGAAAAACCGCGAGGGGACATGTGTGGCGTCGAGATTGTGGGGTTTGCTGCTGCTTCAAGGGGCTGGGCGAGGGGGGGCGGCTGCGGTGGACACCAGTGGGTTTAGGCCGATGGAGACAGACGGAGGGAAGGAGGGAGGGAAGGCAAGGACTGGAGGGCTGTCAGGTGGGCGTGGCCGGGGCCAGGAAGCTTCTGGAAGTCCAGCCCGCTGCTCCCTTCCGCATGCGCTGCAGCGCTGGGCCCAGTGCTGGCTGGTGCTGGCGCCAGGACGGGCATCCCGGGGGACAGGCGCCCCTCCCCCCGCCCCATGCAGCCTGGCTCCTCACCCCCTGCTGCCCCCCACCCCCGCTCAGTGTCCCCACCAGGCATCCGGTTTATTTAGGAAAACGAAAAACCAGCTCCAGGGTGAGACTTTGCCTACCCAGCTCCTTGCTCCTCACTGAGCTTTCTGTTGTGAACGCAGGACGAGGAGGGCCCCTGGGGGTAGGGGAATGCTCCCCACTCCCACCCACTGAACCCAACCGTTCCTTTACTTGAATTCACTTTGCCCCCACACCCCCCGAGCACAGACTCGGGAGCAGAGCCAGGGCGCCGGCCCAGCATCCCTGGAATAATGGAGCCTGGGCAGGCCGTCGGGACGGGAAGAAGGACGCTTGACTTTCTTCTTTCTTCCAATTCAGGTACCACCTGCCTGCCCCCCCCCCCCCCCCCCCCACCTTCTTAAACGAAGACAGGAAAGGGGGCTACAGAGACAAGGGGCTGCAGGCTAGGCTGGGGTAAGGCATGACGCCTTTACACATACACACACACCACCACCCCCTACACAGACACACCATGCACCCGCAAGGAAAACGGTCCAGGGATCCTCTCCAGGAGAGGTCTTCCTAGCCAGCAGGACCCTCACTTTCAGATCTGTGTCCCTCGTCCCCAGCCCACCGCTCTTCGTTTCTGAGACCCCCGCGGCCTCAGCGCAGGCCAAGGTTCCTGTTACAGAGGCCGGAGCGCCCAGCACCTGGTTTACAGAGGCAGAGGCCACCCCAGCCCTCAGAAACGCCTTCCAGACTCGGCCCAGCCCGCCAAGGCCCAGAGCGAGGAGGGGCCTCCTCCAAACTGCACACGGGCTCCCGGGGAGTACCACCAGGCCGCCGGGAGGAGCGGGTCAGATGGGACCACGGGACAATCAAGCTGATGGGAGGCAGAGCTTTCACACACACACGAGAGTTGCCCGGAGGAATGTTCTTTAAAAAGCTTCTGGTGCCCTGGGTCTTCCCATCAGTTCAGAGCTTCCGGATGCAGGGGTTTGAGGAGGAGCCTTTCCAGCAAATTCCCTGGGTGCCCACCCCACCCCACCCCGAGCCCTGCAAAGGGGCCCATTCCCCAGGCTGCTGTGGGACCCCTCCGTGGGGAGCTCCAGTCCCAGGCGTACTGCTACCCAGGAGGAGACCACGCCCCATTAAGGGCAACGTGGAGAACAAGGGAGAATCTGAGAAACAAGCCAAGGATATTGCAGGGCTGTCCCCCTCCCCAGCGGCCCTAACACGGGTGCCTGGAATGGAAGCAGGGCTGGGGCCCCCTCCCCAGGCACTGGGACCCCCAGGAAACATGATGGGGAAAAGTGGGGAGATGGCTCCACATACGGACTGACCCACTCTGGGGTCCAGACAGCACCTTCCCGGCTCAGGGGGTCTAGAAAGGGAAGCAGGGTCTTCCCCCCCAGGGGGGACACAGGCCTGAGACGCATCTGGCAGTTGCTCTTCCCTCCCTTTCTCTTTAAAACCACCTCATCCTTTTCTCTGCTGTGTGTTGAACCGTAGAAAGTCCTTCCTGGTTTACGTGAATTACATTTTGCCCAGCGCAGGGAGGGGTTGCGGGGAGGGAGCCGGGACTGGGAGACACGCTGTGTGTACATGAATATAGAGGAGGCCAAATCCCTTTTGCCTTCGGCGGGTCACCTTGGGCATTACGACGCTCGCCCTCCCCGGCCCACGAGCTCCTCCATACCCGCGCTGATGCTCGCGTGCACCTGTGGGGCGGCGCCCACGCTCACCTGGGTTCTCGCTCATCTGGGCTCACGCATGCGCGAGGATATACACACAATGCTCGGCGTATCTGCGTCAGCAACCCCCTCGGAGGGGCTGACTGCCTCCAGTGAGACAGGGGCAGCTTGCGTCTCTCCCACATGGGGCAAGGCTGGGCTCCGTTGTCTGAAAGGGCAGGGCGAGGACCCTGCCAACCAGGGCTCTTAGAGGAGCCGGAAGGCTGGCGGCCCCCGGTGAAAGCCCCACCCTCCGTCCATCCCCACCCACCTGGAACGGTGCCTCCGCCGCCCCAGCCACACCTGGAAGCCCCGCTTCCAGCCGTGGACCTCTAGATTCCCAAGAGGAGGACTCCTCGTCCTTGTTTACATATCTGCTGGGGCAGTGGCGGCTCCTGTCCAGACACCTGGCCGCCCAGGAAAGGTGTGTGTGGGCACTGCCCATGGGTCACGGGGAGCCTCCCTGCCCTTTGGCTTCTCGGGTCGGTGATGTCAGACCCCGTGTTCCCCTGAATCCCCCTGGAGCGGGTTCAGCTGGGGACAGCACCTGGCTCCTCACCTGGCCTTGCCCTCCGGAAACCTGGTGTTGCCCCGGGCAGCTCACACCTGGCGCACTAGCGAAGCCTTTGCCCTCCTGGCCGCGCCTCCTGCGTTCACCTTTCCGCACCCAGACTGCCAAGACGACCAACCAAAACGCTGCCCCGGGCTCCAGAAGCGCCCTCCTCCCGGGGCCCCGGGGAGTCCGCGTCGCCGCCGGCCGCCTCTCCTCCAGTCTCCGGACTTAGAAGGAAGAAGAGGCCTCCGGCTGCTCGCTGGCCCGAGGACTTCTGTCTCTGCCCGCACCTCCCTGGGCAGAGCTTTCAAAGGTGCCAGAGCCCCTTCCTGCCCCATGCCCCACTCTGGGCGGGGGCTTCCCTCACCTGGTGCCCAGCGGAAGGTGCCCACACTTGGTGAGGGGCTGGAGGGCGCCAGCGGGGAGGGGGGCCACCTGAACACCTGCCTCTGGCTCCCGAGTGCCTCTGTGGGGACCTACCCAGCGGTGACCCGACCATCCCCCCAGCACAGGTGCCCTCTTGGGACACCCCACCCCCCTTCTTTTTGTTTCTGTAAAAATAACCAAAAGCATTTAAATGTGTTACCTTCTTTTACACATACAGACTCCAAAAACAAAAACCAACACAAATCTTTATTTTTTTGATTTAAAAGATATAAGAAAAATTATGGGGAGAGTATTCATTATGGCAGGTGTCTATCTGTAAGAAAAAAATATATATCTATATGTCATATAGCTTGTTAGCAGGTTTATTTTTTGAATGAAAGGTAACAAAGAAATTGATTTGAAATATATACCACGAAAGGTCCCATGTCCTGTCAAACTTGTCAGTATTTTATAAATAAACTTTTTTTTTTTTTTGAATTGTGAAGCAACATTCATTCTTCTCTTCCCTGGAGGACAACCCCACTCCCATATCACTCTCAAGTAATCTGATCCTGAAACCCATTTTTAGCCTTGCTGTGGTTTTACAAAGAGTCAAGGGTTCAAATTTTTCTGCTTTCTTAATTCATGTGTGAGTGGACGTCTGTGCCTTCAAGTGAAATGCACTGTTTTGTTTATTTTACACTTTTTAAAAAATGTTTGTTTGGCTGCCCTCAGGATCTTCCATCTTTATTGTGGCGTTTGGGATCGCTTACTTATGTGGGATCTAGCTCCCTTACTGGGGATTGAATCAGGGCCCTTTGCATTGGGAGTGTGGGATCTTAGCCACTGGATCACCAGCAACCGTCCCTATTTTACACTTTCAAGATTAGAGCCTCTTAGATTATGCCCAGTTAGAGGCAAAATGAAAATGATGAACAATAGTAGTAATAGCAATTGCTAATGCCCCTATTCACCGAAAGGACTGATGCTGAAGCTGAAGCTCCAATACTTTGGCCATGTGATGTGAAGAGCTGACTCATTGGAAAAGCCCCTGATGCTGGGAAAGATTGAAGGCAGGAGGAGAAGGGGACGACAGAGGATGAGATGGTTGGATGGCATCACTGACTCGATGGACAGGAGTTTGAGCAAGCTCCGGGAGTTGGTGATGGACAGCGAGGCCTGGCGTGCTGCCGTCCATGGGGTCACAAAGAGTCGGACATGACTGAACAATGCTCCTATGGCATTTACCCTGTGCCAGACGCTGTTGTAATCACTATATTGATTAACTTCCTGGAATCCTTGTGCTTTACCCCCTGGGAGGGAAACTGGATCAGGGAGAATTTAAGTGGCTTGCCCCTGAGTATTGGAAAAACCAGGATTTGTTCTAGAGCAGGCTGGTTCTAGAGATAAACGCTGTCTTTCTGATACGCGAAGGCAAATTTCTTGCTCATTTCCACCTTACTTTTGACAAAGCCAGCACCTCATACCCTAGTGATCCTGAGGTAGGAAGAACCACTTTGGCATGTGGTGACTCTAACCTAGTTAATCCACCCAGATTTAGAGTTAGGGCTTGACTTGCTGAATTTCTGAGTACACAGGTCTTAGACTAGACCACATTTCTCTCCCACAAGTTAAATGGATTCAAATAAGAGAGAGTGGGAAAAAAAGAGAGTGATGGGAAAATAATTTTAATACTACATATAACACAGGGCTTCCCTGGCAGTCCAGTGGTTAAGATTCTGTGTTCCATAGCAAGGGGCACGGGTCCAGTCCCTGGTCAGAGAACTGAGATCCTGCGTGCTGTGGTGTGGCCAAAACTGAAAACCATCATAATAAAATAGTACATGTGATGCCACTCAATTTTACATAGTATACTTCTTTTATATAGTCTACATTGTAGAGTGAGTTTCTTGTTTTGTTTGTTAAGTCATCCGACTTTTTCAGTCCCATGGACTGCAACTCGCCAGGCTCCTCTGTCCATGAGACTTCCCAGGCAAGAATCTTGGACTGGATTGCCATTTCCTTCTCCAGGGGATCTTCCCAACCCAGGTATCAAACTCACATCTCCTGCGTTGGCAGGTGGATTCTGTACCACGGAGCCACCTGGGGTGCCCTGTGCAATTCATGTCAGGTATTTATACATACAAAGGCAACTCAATAATCCAGACATAATTAAAGCAGGGAATTTAACATGTAAGTAGGTATGTACCTTCTTCACTTTATTTTTACTTAAAACTTGAAAATGTAGATTAATCCACCAATCTGTTCATATTGGATGTAGCACTTTTCCTTTTTATTCCTGTGTGTAGAGTTTTGGTCTTTCTTACACATCTAAGATGTATCATCAGTGAATTCGTTTCTATCTCAGTAAAGCAAAAATGGACAGGAACTTGGAACTGAAGATTTCCAGTTTCTGGCTTGTGAGGAGCTTGGAAAGTGCGAGCCCATTCAAACAACGAGTGGAAAACTAAGCAAATGGAAAAATCAACACTTCTTAGATTCATAAGAGAAGTGAGCGAAGTCTCAGGACCAACTGCTGTCCCCAAAATTGGAGGGACGGGCAAATACAGAGAATCTCCACTTCCCAGAGTAGAAATGATGGATTGGTGTAAGAGCCAAATCCTAGATTTTATTTTATTTGATTGTTTTTGGCTATGCCCCGAAGCCAGTGGGATCTTAGTCCCCTGGCCAGGGATCAAACCTGTGCCCCTGAAGTAGAATATGTATTCTTAACCACTGGACCTCCAGGGAAGTCCCTAGATGTTATTATTCTTCCCCTAATGCTCTACAGTTCTTGACTAACTCCGCACTCTTTCATTTTGGAAACTTTGTGTTATCAAAGTACTCCTTTTCCAAAGCATTTTATGTACTCTTTTCCTTTTTCATGCTTGTCCTACTCACTTACATCATATTTCATTAAATTATGTAATTACTATAAAAAGCACAACTGGGATAAACAAGTTTGGGAGCAGTGCTAAGCGACTCTTTGTAAACATCCAACTCAGTTTGGTAGGAGCAGGAGTGTGTGAGTATCACAGAAAGCAGGCCATTAGCCTTTGGCATTCAGAGGTTGATGAGTTTCTTCATGTTTTGCAGAAAGAATCGATTAATACGGCTAATTTGTTAAGTGGAGGTCAGAGAAGGGAGCTTCTGTGTGTATGACAGGACAAACCCTGCACACCGTATGACTAGTTTTCAAGGTGATTAAGGGATTTTCAAGGGCGATTTTGACGGCCTAAAACCTTCACACTGTACACAATAGGGAACCCAACAACCACGTTAGCTTAGAGTCCATGCCAACTGATTTGAGGATGTTTGGTTAAAGGATAGTAAGGGGAAGGCATTCCAGAAGAATGAATCAAAGAGTGGGTTTGGCTCTAGAGTGGTCACTTGGAAACTGAGACTTGAAGTGTCTGTGTTTTTTTTTTTTAACTGTTGTGTTAGCTCCAGGTGAGCAGCAAAGTGATTTAGTTATACATATATGCCTTTTTTTTTTTTTCAGAGTCTTTTTCGCCATAGGTATTACAAAATATTGAGTAGAGTTCCCTGTGCTATACAGTAGGTCCTTGTTGGTTATCTATTTTATATATAGTAGTAAGTATCTGGGCTTCCCAGGTGGTCTTTGTTAGGTAAAGTACCTGCCTGCCAATGCAGGACGTGGGTTTGATGCCTGGGTTGGGAAGATCCTCTGGAGAAGGAAATGGCAGCCCAGTGTTCATGAATACTGCAGTATTCTTGCCTGGAGAATCCCCTGGACAGTGGAGCCTGGTGGACCGTGGTCGCTGGGGTCGCAAAGAGCCTGAGACGGCTGAAGGGACTGCGTGGCGGCAGCAGCAGTCTCTGCTAATTACAAACTCCTAATTTATCCCGCCGCCGTCCTGAGGGAAAGAATCTGCCTGCAACACAGAGACTCGGGTTCGAACCCTAGGTCAGGAAGATCCCCGGGAGAAGGGAATGGCAACCCACTCCAGTATTCCTGCCTGGGAAATCCCATGGACAGAGGAGCCTGGCGGGTTACAGTCCAGGGGGTCACCAAGAGTCAGGCCAGACGGAGCACGCACGCGCACATCTGCTCCCTTGAGATCCCCCTTAGTTTCTCAGGGAATACAGGTGGTCTACCATGAACCACACTGACAAGAAGAGCCAAGGAAACACTGAGACCCGAAGAAAGGGCTTGGAACACCAAAAAGCGTGTCTTCCGGGTGGTAGAAGCTTGTTTGTTCTAGACCCAAGAGAAGCTTCATGGTATTCTGGACTTCAGTCTCAGCGTTTCTAACCCTCACCCGGCCCCTCCCCATCTGTGGCCAGTGGGCGTGGTCCGTGACTGTTTCCAGCAACAATACCAGTCAAATACACTAGAGAGAGAGGGAAAAAAGACAATTCCTTCACCGAAACAATGAGGAAGGTGAATCTGCTGAGAAGGAAGGCGGGAGGGGAAAGGAAGGTGCTTTCCAAAGCCAATGAGACGCAGGGTGATACAGTGTACTGGCCTGGATTATAGGTAATGTTCTTTCTCTCCACTGAGCAAAAGTAACCTCACCGGGAAAACATCAAAGGGGCCTCTCAGATTTCTTTTCTAAGGACTCTCAGCATTACCAGTCAGGAAAAGGACTCTTGATTGGCAAGGCTAACCAAAAAGGGCGTGGGGTTGGCAGACCTGGGTTCCCAGAAATTCCAACTTGAGCCTGAATTCAGCTTCCACCAGCCTCCCCTACCTCGTCTGTGGAACGGATGCAACTTCTGACCTTGCAACATCAGACTCACAGAACAAAGCACAGAGAAATAAACTTTCAGATCGAGGCGACGTCCTGACCACCTCCTTCCCAGTTTCTCTGTCCAGCACACCTAAGGGCAGGTCCAGAACTATCGGAGATGCTGTTTTTCAGTTTCTCCATCTTGATGGCAAAGCACTTTGGTTCTGAGGCTTGGTTGGAGTCTGCAGGTTGAGAGTTCGACTGCTGTTTTCCTTCTGACATCCTAGCTTCTGGCAGGAAAGAATCACTTAAAGCAACTCACTCTGGAGGTTATGGGTTATGGAGGAGGTCGTGTTAGGGTGCAGTATAAGAGGGTAAGGGAAGAGGGGCCTGGGTCAGCTCCAGCTCCGTCAGCCCGTGGGCTCCATCAGATTGAAGAAGGGCTGCTGACTGCCTGCCCCAAGCCTTCCAGCACACAGGGCACCCACCCACCCACCCACCAGTTTGGCCCCAAAAGGCCAGGAAATCCAGGAGGCCTCACCACTTCCCCCTGGGCTGTCTAAAGCCAGTTGCTCAGAAGCTTATCTGTACCCTGGGAAGGAAAGTAACTAAATAGTCTCTGGTTCACTTTCCTCCCAAAGTTGACCATCCGAGTCAACCACGCCCCTCAGGTTGGGGCTTATTCCTTCTCAGCCAGAGGCCCAGCCAGTGCCCAGGTCACCCCAGAGGACACAAAGGGTCAGAGCCTGAAGGATATCATCCGCTGCTCCTGAGGAGCTGATGCCAGGACACCCTTGGCTGCGGCGTCTCTGGACTTGGCCCTGAAGGCTGGTGTGCGGACGTGGGACCAGCCTACAGCCTAGTGCTGACCTGACTCTGAACTGAAGGGCTCCTTCTCGTGGCAGGTGGGGGCGGGGGGGGGCGGTTGCCTCAGGACAGTGAGGGCCCGGCTGGCTGAACACCCACCCCGCCCCTGCACAAACTGCCTGAGCCTCCTAGTATTGAAGGTTTGTATTAATAATCTGCTCAACAGCGCCTGTGGAGTCCAGATAAAGCGGCCGATGAATAGGGTCAAGATAGGTCCCGCTCCACGGCTTCTGTCATGCTGTAATTATCTATGACTCTCTCTTTCACTGGGTCAATAAATGACCTGGTCCCCCTCCTGATGGGTGGTCATTGCTGGTGGAGGCGGCCAGCGGGCCCAGCTCAAAGCCCGCCCTGCAGGTGGGCCCTGGGACTGCATGCTGAAGGGCTGGGAGGACCCAGGACCACCCACTGGACACAGGTGTGACTTGGGTGGTGTGAGGGGCCAGCAAGTTGGGTTTCTTCCAGTGCTGGACCTTCTGCTCAGTTTCACCTCGGCCGGGGGCGGGGGGATACCGTGACCCCAAATTCAGAGAGTCCTGATGCAAGTTCAGCCCTCCTATTTTTTTCTGACTCCTTGTCCCGCCACCTGAGGGTCTGTGTGGTCTCCAGGCCAGTTCTCCCTACCGAGCTCTCCAGGACACAGGCAGTGGGTCTGGGACATTGCCTGCCCGCTTTTCTGACGCAGGAGGCCTTGTTTATAGATGTGTCTAAGAGGACAAGAGACAGATCCTTCTCCCGAGGGATCTCCCCGCCCACTTCGCTAGACTGACCAATTATTTGTGACATCTGGTAGGAATCGGGAGGTGGGGAATCAGTGCTGGTCTGAGCCATCTGTATTAATCTTATTGGTTGGCACGGTTGCTATGACAGAACGCACAGGCCTTGAACGTAGAAAACTTAGGGTCCACTTAGGGTTGACAGATAAAATACAAACCAAGTTTTGCATGGGATATATTCATCCTAAAACATTGTTTGTCGTTATCCGGCATTCAAATCTAACCAGGCAGCCTCTATTTTTTTATGTGTTAGATCAACCAGTTGGCTCTCATCCTCACTGTGTACCAGATATAGGATTTGCAGACCCTCAAATTTGCAGGCCCGCAGATTCTTCCCCCAGAGAAGGGAGATGCTGAAAACTGCACTGGGTTCCTCACCGAGAGTGTCTGGGTGTCAGCAGGGAGATTACGCGTAAGCGTGATTTGTAAGCTGTACAACACGCTACACATTTAAGGGATTATTGCTATTGTTTGTGGATAAAATGACATTTATGCGAGATCGTCCAAGAGCTCCTGGCTTTAGGCACAGTTCTGGTTCAAGCAGGCGGTTCCCTCACCAGGTCATCCTCTACCCTGCCTCAGTACTCTCCGAAGCTGGAAATGTTGTCAGTAGGAAACTTCTGCATCTTAGAAATTTGGGGGGTTTTGCAGGGCAGAGCTAAAGTGCCTTTTTTAGAGTGTAACTGACATGCTGGAAGGCAACAGAGGGATCAAATTAGGGCCATTCAAGGAAAGTTTCATAGAAAGACCATGTACCACGTTGTGATATGGTTTGGGGGAGACACAAGGGGAACCATAGGACCAGGGTTTAGGAACAACTGGGTACCACTTCCACCCTAAGCCTGCCGTGGAAGGAGGAAGTTACTGGAGCCTGCAGACAGTTCTCTGTCTGGCTTGATGAAGCCAGGCACCCCACAGTGCCAGCGGAGGGGGCGGTGGGCGGCACTGGAGAGCCACGATGCTCTCGCCACTGGCTGTCCTTCCATCCTCCACTCTGCAGCCAGGGATCCTTGTGGTCCACACTCGGCAGGAGGTCAGGCCCCACTGGGATGCAATCTACCCAGGCCAGGCTCCCCCCACCAGGGGCAGAGAGCAAGGTGGGCACACAGGACCTGTGCCTTCCTGGAGAGTTCTACTCTGACCCCCCCAGCAGAGGAGAGATGCTCCCCTTTCTTTCTTTTCTCAGTGTTGATGGGGGTGTAATTAGACCCGTGAGGCTTTTGGGGAGATTTCCCCAGGATGGCCGGGATTTTCTGGTAGGCGTGTGCTCAGTCACTCAGTCGTGTCCCACTCTTTGCGACTCCTGGACTGTAGCCCACCAGGCTCCTCTGTCCATAGGATTTCCCACCAAGAATACTGGGGGGGTGTTGCCAATTCCTTCTTCAGGGGATCTTCCCGACCCGGGGGGATCACATCCGCATCTCCTGCATTGGTGGGCGGGTTCTTTACCACCAAGCCAGCTGGGAAGCTCCTCTGGTAGGTTAGGGGATGTAAAAGGCCTTTGACATTTTTGCCTGTAGCCTCCTGAGCCAACTGGAGCCACTAGAAAAAACGACACCAGCTGGTCTTTGTCGACTAGACCCCGCCCACCACTGTGCTCAAAGCTTTTTCTGCAGCCTTGTCATCCACATTGCAGGCTCACCAGGAAAGCAGGAATGTCACCACTTCCCCCGTTTAGCAGATGAGGACACCTAGACCTGGAGAAACTCCAGTACTTTGGCCACCTGATGTGAAGAGCTGACTCATCCGGAAAGACCCTGATGCTGGGGAAAATTGATGGCAGGAGGAGAAGGGGACGACAGAGGATGAGATGGCTGGATGGCATCACCGACTCGATGGACATGACTTTGAGCAAACTGCGAAAGATGGTGAAGGATAGGGAAGCCTGGCATGCTGCAGTCCACGGGGTCACAAAGAGTCGGACACAACTTAGCGACTGAACAACAACAGAACTGGAGAGGTGGAGGAACGTGCCTGCCGGGTGAATGCCAAGGCCACGGCTCCACCCCAGGTCCACCAGGCTCCACCGCTTCCTGTCTTTAACCTCCAAGCACCCCAGCCCAGGTTCAAACACTGCTTGAACTGAAGGAGACGTGAGCCCGCGGAGAGGTCTCCACCCTTCCAGCGGCCACAGGCCGGGCAGGAAACATTATCTCAGGATAATGATGTCCATCTGCAGGGCTGAGCAAAGGTTCTTTGTCAAGGGCCAGATAGTAAATATTTCAGGCTCTTGGGGGCCAGGAGGCCTCCAAAGACAATACCCAAGTGAATGTGGCCTGGCTATGATCCAATCAAGATTTATTTATGAGCCCTGGAGATAGAATTTTGTACCATTTTCACATGTAACGAAATATTATTCTGGTTTTTATTTTTGCTGAATCATTTTAAAATGTGAAAATTATTCATGGTTCCTGGGCCATACAAAAACCACCCAAGGAGCTGACTCCTGGTCTGGTCTATACTTTGTGGGACTTTATGGGGTTTAGGTAGTTCAGGGTGCTGTAACAGGCTGAAAAGTGTGCAGCGTGCTTAGTCGCTTCTGACTCTTTGTGACCCCATGGACTGTAGCCCACCAGGCTCCTCTGTCCCTGGGATTTCCCAGGCAAGAATACTGGAGCGGGTTGTCAAACCCTCCTCCAGGGGATCTTCCCGACCCAGGGATGGAACCTGCATCGCCTGTGTCTCCTGCACTGCAGGGGGATTCTTTACCACTGAGCCACCTGGAAGGCCCAGTTTAAATAGCGCCCCCAACACCAATTCACGTCCACCTGGAATTTCTGAATGTGGCCTTATTTGGAAGCAGGGTCCTTGCAGGT
Source organism: Odocoileus virginianus (assembly GCF_023699985.2). NCBI lineage: Eukaryota > Metazoa > Chordata > Mammalia > Artiodactyla > Cervidae > Odocoileus > Odocoileus virginianus. The sequence continues at coordinate 54,904,484 of NC_069690.1, forward strand.
GTAGTGAGCTGTGATGAGGTCACACGGGATCAGGGTGGACTCTCGGGCCAACGACTGGTGTCCTTATAAGGAGAGGAGGATACACAGATGCACGGAGGCCACACGGAGACGGAGGGATGGTCACAAACCGAGGATGCCGAGGGTGTCGGGGTCACGTGAAACTGGAAGAGGCGAGGAAGGCTTCTTCCCCAGGGCCTCGCAGAGGTCGGGATGTGGTCCTGCTGACATCTGGGTTCTGGACTTCTAGCCCCCGGGACTGTGGGAGAATACATTTTTGTGGCTTTAAGCCACCCCACTTACGGTCATCTGTTACGGCAGCCCCAGGGAACAGGTAGCAGGCTTTGCTTGCAGCCCCTATGTGCATCGTTTATCTCTGCGAGTCTTGGCTCAGCGGACTCGCAGAGGCTGGCAGAAGCCCAGGCGGGCACCTCCCAGACCTCAGGCCTCCCTCCCGCTCCTCCCCCAGCAGTTTCAGATTCCTCTAGAAAACTGCCAGCCAGTCCCTGAGTGAAACTGGCAACCATGGGATGCTTGTTTTCCTGTTTCTCCCCAACCTCCCCCTTCTTAAAGTGTTTCCACCTCTGAGAGCCAAACAACAGTCATTCCCTGAGGTCAGGAAAAACCCTCACCCACCACTAACCTGCAAAATATTAATCACAGATGCTGGTGACTGGAACTCTGGGGGCCTCTCTCCCTCTGTGGCCGTCGCTGGTTAAGTGCAGGGGGCTGGGGGAACAGATGGGGAGAAGGGGGTAGACGCAGAACCTGCCTATCTTCTCAGCCTGACATGGTGCCTGGTCCACGGGGAGCCTAGGCAGGCTTCTGGCTTAGACCAGGGTCCACACACCCTCGCAAGACCAGATTCCCCGTTCCCCGTTTCCTATAAGGACCCGGCACCCAAATGCAGTCAGTTCAGTTCAGTTCAGCCGTGCAGTCATGTCCGACCCTTTGCGACCCCATGGACTGCAGCACACCAGGCCTCCCTGTCCATCACCAACTCCTGAAGCTTGCTCAAATTCATGTCCATTGAGTCGGTGATGCCATCCAGCCATCTCATCCTCTGTTGCCCCCTTCTCCTCCTGCACTCAATCTTTCCCAGCATCGGGGTCTTTTCCAATGAGTCAGTTCTTCACATCAGGTAGCCCAAGTATTGGAGTTTCAGCATCAGTCCTTCCAATGAATATTCAGGACTGATTTCCTTTAGGATGGACTGGTTGGATCTCCTTGCAGCCCAAGGGACTTTCAGATGCAGTCAAGCACACGCGATGGGCTTCCCAGGTGGCGCAGTTGTAAAGAATCTGCCTGCAATGCAGGTGACACAGGTTTGATCCCTGGGTTGGGAAGATCCCCTGGACGAGGGCAAGGCAACCCACTCCAGTATTCTTGTCTGTGAAATCCCATGGACAGAGGAGCCTGGCAGGCTACAGTCCATGGGGTCACCAAGAGTTGGACATCACTTACCAACTCAAGAACGGTAACAACGCACATAAATATGAGCGAGAGTTCACACCTAGCCAGACACTTTGCTAGGTGCTTCGAGTTCATGAGCTCATTTCCTCTCACAGAGGCCCGAGTCAGCTGCCCCAGGTGACAGGACCAGGGTCTTCAGTGACATCCTCCATGCCTGGGGACTGTCTGAGTCCAAACACCAAGTATGCCGGTTTGAAAGGCGCTCAGCGCTCCTGGGGGAAAAGGGACCTGCCGTCCTGTGGGATCCCCAGCTGGAGCCGCGTCTCCGACGCCCCAGTCCTGGACTGCTTCTGTTCCACTGTCTCTTCTGGGGAGAAAGTCACTGCTTGAGTTCAGGGCTCCAGAGGCGACACTAGAATATGGCTGGCAACCTTGGTATCGCTTACTTTGCGTGTGTATGTGTGTGTGCTCAGTTGTGTCCGACTCTGCGGCCCCGTGGACTGTAGCCCCCCAGGCTCCTCTGTCCGTGGAATTTTCCAGGCAAAAATACTGGAGTGGGTTGCCATCTCCTTCTCCAGGGGATCTTTGCCACCCAGGGATCGAACCTGAATCGCCTGCATGGCAGGCGGACTTTTTACCACTGAGCCCCCTGGGAAAGCTTCTTTAGTGTTGTTCCCAATAGCTGGGAAGGCGCAGGAAGACTCTAGAAGACAAGGGTGGCTGGGAAGAGCGGGAAGGCAGAGGACTTTCTTCAGGAGGAAACCCCCTTGTCATTTCTTGGAAGGAGTCCCGTGGGGGCGGCAGGTCGCGGAGCCCCTGGCTGGTGGCCGTGACCACATCTGTGTGCAGCTTCCCTGCTCACCTCCCGACCCCACCTCGCCCTGCCCTCTGTAATCACCGCGCCGCCCGTGCTTGTCCAGCCTCGTCCTCCTGCCTGGACCAGTCCTGCAGACGCGGGGCCGTGAATCAGAGGCCGGCTGTCGCTATTGCCCTTGGATGGGGGTGGAGTTGGTCCAGTCGCAACACCGGGATCTCACCCCGGGCGGGGGGAGGGGGGTTCCCGGGGTTCTGGCCCAGGGTGCTGTGTCTACATGGCCCTGACCCAGGGGGACACAGAGATGCCCCAGGAGCAGGCAGCAAGGACCCACAGGAGACCAGCGGACAGAGAGGAAGGGAAATAACACAACAGCCGTGTGTAGCAATCAGATCACAGATGACACGAGACCTCGGAAGACGGAGGCTCAGGAAGCCAGAGAGCCCGACAGCCTCCTGCAAGGGGCAGTGCTCACTGCTGCCGGGGAATGAGGGCCCTGTGCGGTCAGGTTCTTTGACAACCGGAAATCCACATTTTGAGAATTCCCCAGGGTCCAGTGGTTACGTCTCCACACCTCCACTGTGGAGGGCTTGGGTTCGATCCCTAAGACCCTGCGAGCTGTGAGACGTGCCCCCAACAAAAAAAGGAAAGCCACATTTCATGTGAATCCCCCTTCTGCTTGTCAGGTGGCCTAAATACTGGAGCTTCAGCATCAGTCCTTCCAATGGATATTCAGGGTCGATCTCCTTTAGGATGGACTGGTTGGATCTCCTTGCAGTCCAAGGGACTCTCGAGTCTTCTCCAACACCACAGTTCAAAAGCGTTAATTCTTTGGCGCTCAGCTTTCTTTATAGCCCAACTCTCACTTCCACACATGACCACTGGAAAAACCACAGCCTTGACTAGACGGACCTCTGTCAATGTCTCTGCTTTTTAATACTGTCTAGGTTTGTCATAGCTTTTCTTCCAATGAGCAAGCATCTTGTAATTTTCATACAATTTATTTTAAATTCCATTTCGAGACCCATAAGTCTCCTTACCACAGTTCTCTCTCTTGAGTAACCTCCCACTGGCATTGGACAAGAAATATTTTATTTTGTGGGAAGACTCCCTAGCGGCCACTCAGCTGAGGTTTGACTTGCTGCTCAGAAATCTGCTGCCCGAAACTGACTCTTATTGCTAGCTTACCTCACACATCCTTTGCCTTCACCCGTGACTGCTTTCTGGAGAACAACGGGCTTGTGGAAGGGACAGAGGGCTGGGAGAGGAGAGAGCGCTAGCATCCCGCGGCATCAAGCTGTCAGGCTGGGGAGCGTCAATCAGCCCTGACATCAGGCTAGGGTGAGCTTTTGTTATGACTCAAAGGCATCACGGGGCAGAGGAAGGATGCGCACATGTACACACACACACGTGTGTGCCAAGACCACATTAGCAAACGGAAAACCTGCAGGAAACAAGCTCTGTAGCTGCCATGATGAGTTTTGACAGTTACACCCAGCCCACAAACATGTTTCTCTACACATTTTCCTTATTCTCCACACAAATGAGAAGGGATAGAAGAGGGGTTTCCCTGGTGGTCCAGTGGCTAAGACTCTGTGCTCCCCATGCAGGGGGTCTGGGTTCGATCCCTGCTTAGGGAACTAGGTCCAACATACTATAGCTAAAGAGCCCATGAGCAGCAATTAAGATCCAAACAGCCAAATAAATAATTTTTATTTTTTTTAAAAAAAGAAGGAATACAGACATGTCAGACCCTTCTTCAGTCTCATCTCTTTTTTACAGCCACTGGATCAAGACATAACCTCTTTGCCTTGAACGTGGAGGGCAGACTCAAGGGGGCAAAACAGACATCCCTTGAAGCTCATTTCTGCCAGAGCCTCCCTTTGTGTGCCCAGAAGGTAGGGAGACCCCAGGGCCCAACAGAAGAACACAAGCCCCAGACGATCAACCCAAGCACCTGGGAGTCAATGCAAAGGGAGGGAAGGGGGTGAGAGCACCCCGACAAAATGCACACAGGCCCCAGGACCTGCTGGTTTGAGGATGCTGTTCCTTTAAGCGCCTGGAACCTCTGGGCCACGTGTCACATCACATTGGGACAGAGAGGATGCCGAGTGATGTCTTCAGCGCCTCTTCAGCCCTGGGCTGTGTGCTGGGCTCCAGGGACGGATTTAATCGAGGTCTTCAGCATGGACGTGGGCTGGGCTGGGGGGCGAGGGGGCAGTGAGGGGACAGAGGGTGACATCACGGTAACTGCCTTGAAGCAAAGTGCCTCAGTTCTCCTTGAAACAGTGTGAACCCTCCTCCGACCGATGGGAGTCTGTCCCCTCGGTACGATGGTGCCTGCCCTCCCCTGACAACTGTCCCTTGCCGACTGTCCCTTGCCCGCCGTGGCTCAGTTCGGTAACAAGGTCATTCAAGCTCCAGCGAGATCTGTCTCCTTCCCTGCTGCTTTGTGATTATGCGGCGGGAGCTGTGAGCTCCAGAGCCCCACTGCTTGGGTTTTTTCCTGTGTACGATCTGGACTTAGCTGTGTCATCTTGGGCTAGTTATTTAACCTTTCTCTCTCTCTCTTTTTTAAAAATAATTATTATTTGGCTGCTTTTGGTCGTGGTTGAGGCATGCAGGATCGTTTATCTTCACTGCAGCATGCGGGATATTTAGCTGCAGCATGTGGGATCGAATTCCCCAGCCAGGGTTAGAACCCAGGGCCCCTGCATTGGGAGCACAGTCTCAGCCACTGGCCCACCAGGAAAGCCCCGTAGTCTTTCCTCTTTTTCATCTGAAAAATGGGACTCATAGTGGCAATGAGGACGGACGTGTAGGGTTCCAAGCCTCAGCAGAGCCTCAACACGTGATAGCAGTCCCGCCTTCTCTAAGTGCGTTTCTTCCAGGCTGCATTTCCCTCCGAGCCGGTCTCTTGGGGGAGAAGACCAGCCTTTTCTGGGCTCAAACAGATGCTCTTTCCTTCCTCAGTCCCTTTTCTGCCCATCCCGCCGGAGGCCCAGGAGGGTGTCTGGTTGTCGAGAGCCGCCCTCTGGCAGGGCTCCCCGGAGACAATGACAGAAGGCCTGTCCATGGGGGAGCCCCGCAGAGTCTTTATCAGCGGCTCAGGACTGCCTCTGGCCGATAACGTGGTTCATCTTCTTCTGTTCGTTCAGTTCTGGGAAACACTAGCAGGGCTCTGTGCCCAAGGAGGGGCGCTCAGGAGTGAAGTCGTTCTGCAAGGTCTAACCTGACCCTGACTTTTGAGACTGGCTGGTGTCCGTGTGGGGGCCCTTGGTGCGGTCCCAGCTCTACACTGACCTCTGACCTGCGAGATCCACCAACTTCACACCGTGTGGTCCCCTTTTCCAGATGGGAAAACTGAGCCCCAGGACCTCAGGTGACTCGTCTCAGGTCGGCGAGTGACAGTGGGACTTGCACCCAGGGCCTGGGGTCCTGGTCTGGAGGCAAGGGCCCACCTCTGCTGGGGGGACAAGCCTGGGCTTTCCTGCTTGTCCCGGGGGTCGCTGGGGGGTGAAACGCTGGGCTTCAGGACTCTGGGGACCACATGGAACTTTCCTTCCAGGGTCCCCCCACTTCCCAAACTTCCTGTCGTGCCCTGACCTCTACGCCGAGGCCCCGAGGAGCCCAGACCTCAGCTGCATCTTCCTCATGCATTCTTTTCTCTCTCCTGGATAAATAAGACACGGGGTGGCACCTCCCACCTCCTGGAAATATCCCAGCTCAGTGGTCAGGGCCGAATGCTGATAACTTGATGATGCAGTGATAGACAGTCCTCCTGAGTGGGGTGGGGCTGGAGGGGGCTATGCCCTCTGTCCTTCCCCTGGCAGGGGGACGGAGGGGCCACGGTGCCCCAGAAACCTAAAGTCTGACTCAGCAATAAAAATGGTAACTGTGGCTGGTTCCCCTCCATCAGATTAGACAGTTCACACAGCAGGGCCACAGGCTTTATTTCCTTCCGTGTGTGCATGTTCAGTCGTGTCTGCCTCTGCGACACTGTGGACTGCAGCCCGCCAGGCTCCTCTGTCCATGGGGATTCTCCAGGCAAGAATACTGGAGTGGGTTGCCATTTTCTCCTCCCAGGGACTCTCCCCCACCCAGGGATCAGACCCGAGTCCACCTGCATCAGCAGGCGGATTCTTTATCCCCGAGCCACCAGGGGAGCCTCGGTCAGCTTCCACCCACTGATAACCGCCTTCGGTCTGGATTGTGAGCTCCCGCAGCTGTGACTCAGACAGACTGCCTCCCCCTGAGGTCACACGATCCAGAGGTTCCGAACCCACGTGTGGGCTCATTTCCAGTAAAGTCCACAGCCTCCCTGCCCTGCCGCTCCCCGATGATGCCCCTCATCGCCTTCTCCCGGCTCAGTTCAGCCCTCCTGCGGCCTCCTGTCCCCAGAGGGTCCCCAGTCTGGTGAACGGCATCTCTTCCTCTGGGCCAGGGGTCTCCTGAGACAGTGGCTCCCTTACCCCCGAGTCCTCCGGGCCTGCTGTCTTGGGATAATAAACAAGACCCAGGGAGTCCATTACAGGGGGCAGGGAGTAGGGGGTTACTAAACCCGGTTCAGTTCTGACCCAGACTGGGGATTCAGACACCACTCAGGGACTTCCCTCGCAGTCCAGTGTTTAAGAATCCTCCTGCCAATGCTAGGGGACACGGGTTCTATCCCTGGTCCGGGAAGAGGCCACATGACTCGGGGTAGCAGTCCATGTGCCACGAGGACTGAGCTCTAGAGCCTGAGCTCCACAGCAAGAGAACAGCCCCCGCTGGCTGCAGCTGGAGAAATCCCATGAGGAAGGAAGACCCAGAGCAGCCAAAATTAACAGGAATCATTAAAAAAAAAATCACCAATCAGATATCATCCTGTCCCCAAGGATCCCTTGTGGATGGCCTATTTTTTAATTCTCTATGTGCACTGACTCAAACCAGTCCATCCTAAAGGAAATCAGTCCTGAATATTCATTGGAAGGACTGATGCTGAAGCTGAAACTCCAATCCTTTGGCCACCTTGTGCGAAGAACTGACTCATTGGAAAAAGTCCCGATACTGGGCAAGATTGAAGGCAGGAGGAAAAGGGGACGACAGAAGATGAGATGCTTGGATGGCATCACCAACTCGACGGACCTGAGTTTGAGCAAGCTCCGGGAATTGGTGATGGACAGGGAAGCCTGGCGTGCTGCAGTCCATGGGGCCGCAAGAAGTTGGACATGACTGAGCGACTGAACTGAACTGATGTGTGCTGGCTGCCCCAGAGCTCTGACGTGTTACTCGGGTTGGGGGTGCGGGGGAGGTTGGAAGGGGAGTAGAGGGAGGTGGGGTGGGGTTCGTATGCCTGGAGCCTGGGGCAAAAGAGGCCCCAGAGGCGGCCTTTGCCACATGGTTGAGGGCCTCACCCTGAGCCCCAGGCCCTCTGCCAGTGGCCTGGTATCCTGGGGATTTTCCCAGACTGCACTGCAGAGGTTGCCAAGGCCCCATAAAAGGGCCCCGGGTGGTTCCCAAGAACAGGGAAGCAAGGAGGAGCCTCTGCCCAGAACCGTGGGAGCAAGAAGCCCGGGGAGGGGGCAGGGCCCCGGGCCACCCAGGCTCCGTCCCAAACTGCGCTACAGTCAAGGCCCTGGTGACACCTGAGGGGTCCTTCCGGGACCTTCTCACCTAACCTTGGAAGAAGGAAATTCAGGGAGTGGGGGGCTCCAGATAGAGATGGGAAGTCATAGAGCTTCCAGAAAGTGACATGACCTGCCCGGAATCCTGCTTCATGGCAAACACCAGACCCGAGTGAGTCAGGCCTCCGACCTCTCTGGAAGGGAACAGGGTTAACCGACATAAGGGATCCCATGAAGTCTGGGGTCAAATTATGTGAACCAAAATGCCCAGCACCCAGTATGCACAATGGCTAGGAGGTGTATGTTTCGAGGGGGGTGGACAGGTCGAGGGAGGCAGGCCTGTGCAGCCGTGAGGATCATGCCCGCCGAGTCCCAGGCAGGTCCCAGCAGCTAGAACAGGCCAAGACACACGTCCCGGCCTAAAGGCTTACAGGTCAAGTTTCACCAAAGGTGCAGTTAAGACTTCAAATCCTTCCCCAAAGTCAGGGGCTTAGAAGTTGCCAGAAATTTCAAGGTAGGCATTTCAAGCTTAAAGTTTTCCATTTTGTGAATTTCCTCTGATTCTCTCTGAAAGGTTGAAGCAAAACTTAGCCTCAGCAAATGATTAGGAAGCCAAGTCCTAAAGCCAGAAATGGGATTCTAACTATTAGGTAAAATTAGCACTTTATTTTTTTAGTTCAAGTATAGTTGATTTTACCTGGTGCCTCAGAGGGTAAAGAATTCACCTGCAACATGGGAGACACAGGTTCAATCCCTGGGCTGGGAAGATGCCCTGGCGATGGAAATGGCAACCCATTCCAGTATTTTTGTGTAGAGAATCCCATGGACAGAGGAGCCTGGCGGGCTACACTCCAGGGGGTCACAAAGAGTCAGACACAGCTGAGAAACTTGCACTTTCACTCACAGGTGACTTACAAGGTTGTGTTAGTTTCAAGTGTACAGCAAAGTGATATATATATATATTTTTTTTCAGATTCTTTTCCCACATAGGTTATTACAAATATTTTTAAATTTACTTTTAACTGGAAGATAATTTGTTTGCAATGTTGTGTTGGTTTCTGCTAAACAATGTGAATCATATTATAAATGTTGAGTTCCCTGTGGTATACAGTATGTCCTTGTTTATCTATTTTATATGTAGTAGTGTGTATATGGAGAAGGCAATGGCACCCCACTCCAGTACTCTTGCCTGGAAAATCCCATGGATGGAGGAGCCTGGTGGGCTGCAGTCCATGGGTTCGCCAAGAGTCGGACACAACTGAGCGACTTCCCTTTCACTTTTCACTTTCATGCATTGGAGAAGGAAATGGCAACCCACTCCAGTATTCTTGCCTGGAGAATCCCAGAGACAGGGGAGCCTGGTGGGCTGGCGTCTATGGGGTCACACAGAGTCGGACACAACTGAAGTGACTTAGCAGCAGCAGTGTGTGTATGTTACTCCCAAATTTCTAATTTATCCTTCCTGGCATTTTCTTTCAATCAAGACTCCCTGCCAGGGTATGAGCAATGCAATGGCCACGAGTGTCTAGAAGCATCCACTTTTTTTTGGTCATGCCACATGGCATGTGGTATCTTAGTTCCCCGACCAGGGATGGAAACTGCACCCCCTGCAATTGGGCTTCCGTGGTAGCTCAGCTGGTAAAGGATCCACCCTGCAATGCAGGACAGAACAGCTGGATTCCTGGGTCAGGAAGATCCCCTGGAGAAGGGAAAGGCTACCCACTCCAGTGTTCTAGCCTGTACAGTCCGTGGGGTCACAAAGAGCCGGACATGACTGGGTGATGTTTCACTTTCATTTTCCCCTGCAGTGGGAGCACAGAGTCTTAACCACTGGGTCACCAGAGAAGCCCCTAGTAGCATCCACAGAGCTCCTTCCTGGAGCAACCTGCATCCACTGAGGGCATCCTGAGGGCAGGGACTGAACTTAATTTATCTTTATCCCCAAAGGCAAACCTCAATGAAGGTTCAAGGATTGTGGAAGGAGCCTCGGATGCAAAGCATTGAATTCCAATAAGGAGTCGAAGAATTACAAAGATTTTGTCCTGGAGGTATGCTCGCTTGATAGGTCACCTAATTGGGAAAGGCAAACCTCAGACACCTGTAAAAGGAGAACCAATTACTAAGGACAAAACAATTCGTTAACAATGGAGGGAAGGGTTGGGGGAAGGGGAGGTGCCTCAGAGAATCCAGAAAGTTTGAGGGGACAGATAAAACCTAAGCTTTGATTTCAGGTGGAAGGGACCTGGGATGCCAACCCAGGGGAGGGTCTCCTGGGGGCCTGCGGCAGAAGGTACCAGCCCAGAGAGACCACTCAGGAGATCCCATCCACGGTCAGTGGGAGGGAGTCTACAGCCTCGGACGGCCTGCCCCTCTTCCCTGAAAATTAAAAACCCAGGCCAGGGAGCTGCTAATGGCTAGAGAGCTTAACTTATTGCTGTGTCCTCTCTCCTGAGGCATTTTATTAGCAACGATCGCTTCCAAGTGGAAGCTACTTCTCTTAAGAGATTCTCATAGGATTCAGGCGTCTCAGGAGCGCTTGGCCCCCGAGGGTCACTTGCCGCACAGGGAAGCTTAGTTTGGGCCAACACTCAGGGGGCAAGGGGCACGGATGTGGGAAAGCGGGACGATCAGAGACTGGTCCTCCGGCCCGAGTGCTCCGAGCGCCCACCCCGGGCCTGGCCTGGGGGACGGGCCCTCCCTGCCTGGTTTCGGGAAGAGTCCGGGAGGGAGAGGATCCCTGCCCGCGGCGGCGCCGACCCTGGGGGCTTCCTGCGTTTCCCGCTCGCCGACGGGGAGGGAGGGGCGAGGGTTATCCGGTCCCGCCACCGCTCGGAACCCGGAGGAGCCGCCGGAGGAGCTCGCGCTAGGCCCCCGAAGGGCGTCGCGCCCCTGACCCCCAGGCCCCAGGTGAGGCGGTCAAGGCCGAAGCGCAACCAGGCGGGGGCGCGCCGGGACCCCGCGGGCCGGAACCGCGGCACACGCCGCTCCCGGAGGCTTCGGCTCTGCAATTTGAACCGAGGAGGCCGGGCGGCCCGGCCGCGGTTCGCAGCGGCCATTGGCTGCGGCGGCGCGGTGACATCAGCGCGGGGGGGCGCGGGCGGAGCCCGGGAGGGGAGTGTCCGAGCGGCTCCCAGCCCCGAGCCCGAGAGCCAGAGGCAAACCGATGCCGAGCGGACATGGGCCGCCAGCCCCGGCGCCTAGCCGAGCCCACGGAGCGGAACGCGCAGCTGCGCCGACTCGGCGCTCTCGTCTCTGGGGACCCAGGTAGGCGACGGGTTCCCCCCCCCCCACCCCGCCTTTGGTCGCTACAGCCCCCCGGCGCCCCGCGGGGCCTCGGTGGGCTCGGTGTGGGGACCTCGATTCCCCCACCACCACCAAGGGGGCGGAGGGGATTGAAAAAGGCGCTGTAGGGGCGGCGGGGCCGGGAGCGGGGCCGGGTGTCCCCATTCCTGCGCCCGCCCCCGGGTGGCCAGGCTGGGGCCCGGGGCCACGCACCCGTGTCCGAGCAGATCCGGGCTGGGGAGGAGTGGGTGGAGGTCGATTTCCCCTCCCCAGACTGGGCTTAGCCGGTCGGATCCGGGCGCTGCTCTGGGGGTGGGGACGGGGGACCACCCGTCTTTGAACGGTTCACCCCTTCGCCCGGGTGGGTGACGCTGGGGCGGGAGCACAGCCTTCGGCGGCGCGCGGTGCCCCCGAGAGGGGGGCGTGTGTGCAGAGTTCTCCGTGAATCAGAACCCGGTCACTCGCGCGTAGTGGTAGAGGCGTGCACACTCGCCCTGGTACACTCGCTGCAGTACACGCCGCCCCGTGTCACCGCGCCGCGCGGAGAGGGGCGACGAGCCGCCCGGCAGGGAACGGCCGAGCGAACAAACCCTCCTCCCGCCCCACACCCTCCCTCCCCGGCTCGCCCCGCCCCGCCCCGCGCGCCCGCCTCCTCGGGAGACCGGGAGGCCGAGGCTGGGGGGGCGGCCGCGGCGCCGACAGGCCGGGTGGGGCAGCTTCCGAGCCCGGCCCGTGGCAGCGCGCGGGACCCGGTCGAGCGCTCCGGGCCTGGCCTCGAGCCGGGAGCGGCGGGTTAATGATTTAATCACCCTCTCGGAGCGGTGGAGCGCGATCGGCCGTCTGTAGCTCCGCCCCCTCCCCGGAGCGCCCTCCGTCCCGGGGGCACAAAACTGCCCCCCACCAGCCCCGGGCGCGTCCCGGGTGAGCCGCTCTGCGCGCCGGGCCGCCGCCGGTGAGTGTCCCGCCCGCCGGGGAAGCTGGGTGGGAATCGGAGCGGGGACTGGCGGGCTTCCCGGGGGAGGACGGGCCGGGGCGTGTGTGTATGTGTGTGTGTGTGTGTGTGTGTGTGAGTGTGTGTCTGGGGGAGGGGTGCTCTCGGCTAACTCAAACCAGATTCCTCGTTTCCCGACGCGACGCCGTAGCCTGCGCCTGGGAAGTTTTCTTTTTCTCCCCGGGAGAACGAAGGGGAAATACAATGCTTTCTCTTTTCTTGTCACGCTTGCGATCTGACAGGCTCCCACGGCCCTGGGCTGCGTCCCCGGTGCCTGTTCTCTGCCCCTTTAGCTGAGCAGTGGAACGGCGGACAAGGGTCCCTGAGCTGTGTGAAGGTCCCTGCTCCTCTCCTGGGGAGGTTAGGTGCCGGTGGTGGTGGTGGTGGGGAGGGGTATCTCCCTCTTCCTGACCGCCCCCTCCAGCGACCATCTGGACCGGAGCGAGCTCCGCCATCCAGCGCGCGTAAACAATGAGGGGCCCGGTTACAGGAGGGCCTCCAGCAACGCAACTTCTTTGCTCAGTCTGGGTCTCTAATAACTCCCTACTCCCTCCGCCCCTTTCCAAGGCCGAGGTGGAGGAGGGGACCCCCCGGCAGGACGGACTGAATTTTAAGAGAACAAAGAACAGGGCACAAAGGAAGGGGAAAGCTGAGCTGTGGGTTTCCCCCAGAAAAGGGGAGTTTGCTGGACCAGGCCTGGGCTTAGCCAAGCCTCTAGGTGGCCCCAGGGCTCCAGAGGCGGTAATGGAACACCCGCTGAGGACTTGGAACAGGAGAGGCTCCCTCCCTGTGGGGTAGCCGGGACCCTGTGTGAGTCTGGGGGCGGGGCGGTGCCTGTGGATGCCAGCTTTCATCAGCTGCCCTGTGCAAGGTGCCCGTGTGACCGACCGATTGCTGTGGTTTATCTCCTCTGAACTTGGACTTTGCCCCTCCACTCCCTGGGGACAGCTGCTCCTTCCCATAAATGGGGGTTCGTTGAACCTTGGGAGACCCCCGGGCAGTTTCTCCTGGTCTTCCCAGGGATCCTGGGGACACTGCAGGGACTGGGAGGGGGTCGGTGTGATGAGATGAGCCTGGGGGTTGGGGTCTCCGCCGGCCGTTCTGCCGTCTCCCTGAGTTCCTGGAGCTCCAGCTCACGGGTGACCATGTGCTCATGAGATGCTCCCTAGCTCAGGCCTCGACTTTGAGGATTCTTCCCGTCTTTTTCTGGAATGTCCACCTTTCTCTTGACTCCTCTTCCATTTCCCTCTCATTTCTCTCCCCCCTCCCCAAACCGCCCCCTCCCCCCCCAACTCACCGATGCTCACTCCAATCCCATGTAGGGACACACCCAACCGACTTTGGTCCTGTTGCCTCATGAAACCCAACAGTCCAGCCCTCACAGGACTGGAGACCGGGGAGCCCCAGGTCCAGAAACTGTTGTCTGAGAAGTGGTGGGGGGGGATTGGGTGGATGTTGAACCCTGGAGAAGGACCCTAGACCCTTCCTTACTCTCAGGAGCTTTCGATAGGACCTCTGGTTGACTCTGGCTCAGGGCTCCTCGCCGCCTCCGCCTTTGGAACGGCTGATTGATTTCTGCAGCCGGGACATGCTGTGCCCAGGTGTGGCAGGCAAGGTGCCTGCAGCAAGCAGGCCGCCCTCTGCCCTCTCGCCTGCCCCCTCTCCTCCGAGCAGGAAGGTGGGACCAAGCTGGGACCGGAGGCCTCAGAGGCCAGACTTGCTGTCAGGCAGTGACTCCAGTCTCCAGTGGCTGGAGCTTCCACAGGCTCAGAGGATCCTGTCCCTGTGCGGGGAGGGAGGAGCCCGTCCCTTGGAGGAACAGGATCTGGGTTGATGCCAGAGATATGCTTGGGGGCGGAGGGAGACGAGTTGAGCAATCTGGCCCTGGAAGCTGCGAGAGCCTCTCCTGACCTATGTGCTGGAGGCCTCTCCACAACCTCGGGGAAGGGAACCGAGCCCTGGACCCACGGGCAGAGTGTCCTCAAGGCCAGCACCTCTGGGGACTCGGGGAGGGTGGGATCCTGTTGGGAGGGACTTGTGTGGTGACTGGACGTGACCCTTTGCTCACAGGGCACCGAGAAGGAAGTGAACCCTGAAGGATCCGGCATTCCCACTCACTGAGTCCCTGAAACTCTATTTTAAAATACAAGGAGCCTTGGGCTTCCTTCCAGGAACTCTATCAGAGTCTCTCCCCAGGCACTACCAGCTTGCAGCTTGGGGCTGCAGGCCAGGGAGGCAGCACTGATGTCCAGACCCCCCTCCCCACCCATTTCCAGGAGCAGGGTCTCTGGTGGCCCCCACTCAGCCTCCCAAGCTCGAGAGGGTCTCCTTTCCGGGTCGGGTGAGCCCTGTTTGGGGTTACCTAGCCCATAAGAAACCGTGGGCATTTCCCCCTCGTTCCTTCATCCCCGGGGGTTGAGGGCATCTGAAAAGCAGCAGAGCTGGGACAAGAAGGATCCCTGGGGCTGACCTCAGGGACAGCATCTCTTGCCCAGCCAGGCCGCTCTGACCACCATCTCTTCCCCTGGCCAGCAGGGTGGCAGATGATGTCTGCCAGGGCAGCCTCCCTGGGAGCACCTCAGGGTTCTTATACCTGCATCCAGGCAGTTCTTGGGGTAACTGGACTTGGTCTGCAGACCCCAGCTTCAGATCCGTGACAGTGAAGCCAGGCTCTGTGTTCAGGTGTCTGCTCCCCGCCCCTCCTTCCTCTCTGCACTCAGATGTCCACTCCCTGCAACCCTTCTCCGTTCCTCAGAACGTTGTCCTTGGCCCACTGAGACATCAAGAGGAGCCCCTGTGTTCCCCCTGCCCTTGGGGTTGATGTCTCAGTCAGATGGTGGGAATGGAGAGCCAGAGAGGGTACAGAAGAACCCCTCCAGGGCTGGCAGTACCGTCTGTGGACACCTCTGATGAGGATCCGGTGGAGAGTTAATCATGTTGATAAGTAACCATTATTTGTTTCTGGTAGCTGGTCCCCCCGATTTCTAAGTTTGCTGACCTACATCTTAGGGAGGAACGGGAGGGCCTTATCCCCTGTATTGAACTGAAAGCAGAAAGAACTGAAGTCCCGCTGAGAAAAGCCAGGCTCCTCCACCTGTTTCCTTAAAGGTTAAAAGGTAAAGAAGAGAGAAGGGAAGGCAAATGGGGAAAGAGACCAAGTCTAGGGGCTGCGTGATCCCACTGTTGGTCTGGACTAGGCAGTCCACAGATGGGCTTGGAGGCTCCAAGGATACCCCTTCCCCACAACAATTCATCCTGGGGCCACCAGGGACTTTGAAAGGGGTCAAGCCTGGGAGCCTTTTGGATCAGGGAGTCCTTGGGTGACACTGAAGGTGTGTGTCCTCTTTGAGCTTGGGGAGTGACTGTTGGCAGAAAGTCCCAGGGGATGCTGGAATTGTACCTCTCAAGGTGTAGAGATGGGGCACCTGCTGAAAAAGAACACGTTATAGCATCATTCTCACAGCAGACAGGGAAGCGTGCTCACCCCTTATAGATCCTCGCGTAAGGGCTTTACCTGTGTTCGCTTGTTTCACCTTCACAGTAGTGCTAGGAAGTACGTGGTGGTATCAGTCGCTTTATAAATGAGTAAGGACACTGAGGCACAAGTACCTTGCCTAGTGTGGCCGAGCCAGCTGGTCACTGGGGAGTCTGGCTCCAGGCTGCACGCTCCATCCCGCAGAGTCAAGGCGGAAATTCACCAGCCTGCTCTAGAGCCGGACCTGATCCGCCTGGCTCCCTCTGGAGACTCAGGGTGTCCTTTGACGCCCCACTCCTCAGCTGAGCACTCTGCTCTTAGGAGAAGCCAAGTGAAACCAGACAAGATCAGGCCGATCTGATTGCAAGCCCAGCCGTTTCCTTCTGGGGCCCCGGGCAGGAGGGGGGAGCATGGGGCCCCCCGCAGGCACTCCTTGTCCTCCCCTCCTCCATCTTCTCCCCTCTGTGCTGGGAGCTGGGCGGCTGGGGAAACACACAGGGACACCCCCACACCCCGACACCCACCCCCACCCCTCCAGGAAGAGGCCCGTAAGCTGGTGAAGCTGCCGATCGCCCGATCGCCCTCGAGCCACTGGCTCCTCTAGGCTTGGCTCCAGAGCTGCCGCTTCCTGTCACCCCCGGGTCAGGGCTCACTCCTTTCCCTCCCGCGCTGGTTAGTGATGGGGCAGGGCCTTTCTCCCTCCATGCCAAGCCTTCCCTGCTGGCCCTCCTGCTCTCCTTCCTCTGGCCTGAAGCATAGGCTTCTGGGATGGAGAGGGAGCAGGGTGGAGAGAGAATGGCCCATCCCTAGCCCAGGAGGAGTGTGGTTGCCCAACTCCATGGACTTCCTGGGGTGGGGGGGGGCGACTGTGGTCTCTATGTTGCGGGATTTGTCTTGTCCTTTCCCTGGAGTGGTGGGAAATGAGGAGCCTGGACTTGCAATATTTTAACCTGAAATTCTGTGCAAAGTGGTTGCCTGGTGGGTACTCATGCGTACATAACTTTCGTCAGATTTGAGTCCAGCACCCCCAGCAATGCTTATGGCACTATGGTCAAGTCGGAAAAGCCCAGGGTTCAGAATCGGGCAGACTGGGACAGCTTTGTGCTTAGCAGCTGTGTGACTCAGGGGAAGCATTTAACTTACAGCCTCAGTTTTCTCATCTGCAAGATGGGAATGATGCCAATAACTCCATGGGATTGTTGGGAAGGGCACTTAGGGTCTTTCAAATGCCTAGGACAGTGTTCTTACTTGCCCCTCCAAAAGGGAAGCTTAAACAAGATAAAGTGAAGCTTAAACAAGATAAAGGGAAGCTTAAACAAGGTATAGTGATGTCCATTTTCTTTCTCATGCTTCCTCCATGACCTGTGGTCCAGGGGGCGCGTAGCCACCTTGAAGTCCACGATAGCATCTAAGGTATCATTTCCTATTCTTTAAGCCAGACTGGACATTGTAGTTTTCGGCAATAAAAGGGTAAGTTAATTATCCAAACTGCAGTGTGTTTTCCCTCAGCCTGAGTGACTGGCATTGTTTTCCTAAAACTGTAAGAACTATAAATTCTCTAAGATGGTTGAGAATATCTTTATGAATCTAGTGGTGAGTATCACAATTAACGGAAATACCTCTAAAACAGCATCATCAATAGGAACATAATGCCAGGCACGTAAAGAAATTTTATGGTTCCCAGTAGCTACATTTTAAAAACTACAGACTGATGAAACCCATTTTTATTTTGCTTTAATTTTTTGGCTATGCTGTCCAGCACACGGGGCCCCAGTTTCCCAACCAGGGACAAAACTCACACGCCTGCGCTCAGAGTCTTAACCACCGAACCGTCAGGGAAGTGCCCTGGTGAAATCGATTTTAATGTTATGTTTAAGCCAGTATGTTCAAAATACTGTCATTTTACCATGTAATCATAAAAAATATTAACAAGATATTTTACATTTTCTTTATACAAGGTCTTCAAAGTCCATTGTGCATCTTACATATATTGTTTGTTTAGTCGCTAAGTTGTATCTGACTCTTTTGCAACTCCAGGGACTGTAGCCCGCCAGGCTCCTCTGTCCACGGGATTTCCCAGGCAGGAATGAATATGGAGCGGGTAGCTGTTTCCTTCTCCAATATTTTACACCTGTAGCACATGTGAGTTGGGATGCTAAATTTCATAAATACCCCCTCGGAATTGGGATTTACAGTTGAAAAAGTAGGTTCACACACTCGAGGTGTTTTAAACATACTTAGGCTTTCTAATAACTGAATCAGGCGTCAGTTTTTCATTTAAAATCATTAAAATGGAAAAAGATTTAAAAACTCAGTTCCTTGGTGGCACTCGCCGCCTTTCAAGCACTCGACAGCCTGATGTGAGTGGGGCTACTGTGCTGGATGACTTGGGTTTAGGATAGCGCTGTAAATGCCAGGAACCCTGCGCCTCCTTGTCAGTAGTAGAAGTCAACATTATGTTGGCAATTGTAGCAAATTTAACAAGATAAGAATGAGGAATGGAGGAGGCAGAATTATTATTAGTTGCAGATGCTGGGTTGGTCTACTTGCAAAGCTCAAAAGATTTAATCATATGGTTGATTAGGGTGTGTAAAGACAGTACAAGCTTAGTAGGGTAGACATTAAATAGATATAAATTTTAAAATTGCAGCTTTCCCATATACCAGTTACCACCAGTCAGAAGATACAGCTACATGAAAGGGGCTGGGTATAAAACCCATTCACAATGAAAGACCATAAAATAACTCAGAGTAAACACGACAAGACGTGTGTCAGACTTGTAGGAAGACAACCCACAGAATTTAATGGAGAATGTCTAAAAGAGTTGAATAAATGGATATGAAGACATGATGTTGTGATAACATCGACTCTCCCCAAATTAATTTATTGTTTGCTTTCAATCCCAATGTAATTGTATCAGGATTTCTTTTGGAACTTAATAAAATGTATCTCAAGTCCTTCAGGAAGACTTCACTGCATTAGAAAAGCCAAGAAGTTTTCAGGAAAAACAGTTAAAGTAGGGAGATTATCCTACTGAATACTCAAAACATATTTTACAGAGTCGATAGTATAGACCTGGTTTCGGAATAAACAGAGACCGATAAGCAGGATGTGAAGAACTGACTCATTTGAAAATACCCTGATGCTGGGAAAGATGGAAGATAGGAGAAGAAGGGGACAACAGAGGATGAGATAGTTAGATGGCGTCACCGACTCCATGGGCATGAGTTTGAGCAAGCTCTGGGAGTTGGTGATGGACAGGGAGGCCTGGCGTGCTGCAGTCCATGGGGTCGCAAAGAGTCAGCCATGACTGTGCAACTGATCTAAACTAAATAAAGCAGGAAAGGAAGTCCAGAGAAAGGGTGGGTGGGTGGTATCTATATCTATATCTATATATATCTGATGAAGGTAGCCTCTGATCCTTTACTCATAATTTATACCAGTTTTATACAGAATCAGTGACTAACTTGGTTATATTTTAATTTTTTATCTATAAATGACCCACAGTTTCAACTCACAGACATCTTTGTATTTCCTTTACTAGTATTTTTATCTCCATGAGTAATTTTTCATTGTTACATTACCTGGTAGTTTTAGAAGAAGTGAATATTTTCATAAAACTTGGGAGTGGGGAGGGTCTTTTGCTTCGTGGTTTTAGAGCCAGAAATTATAAAACAGATTTAAGCATTTAAAAACTAATAAGCACTCCATGGAAAAGAAAACAACAAAATCACCTCATTGTAGACAGGCATATGATACACTTGCAGAAATATTTGCAAAATACAGTCAACATTCTTAAGAGCCTTAAGATTTAAAGTCATACAAATCCATTGGAAAAGATAAAGGACCGCCCCCTCCCCCGCCCCCAAAATGGGTAAAATGGCTTCCACAAGCAATTCATTAGAGAAATATTTTCTAAAATGCCCTCCCTCTTTAGTAATGGGAAAAATGAAAATGCAAATTACAAGTTTGCAAAGGTGGTGGTGACCGTGGTTTTTTGTTGTTTTCAACTAAGGACACCATGATGCCTGGCATTGGGCAGCGTCATCCTCTATCTTGGTGAAACTGTAACTTGGTAAAACCTTCTGGAGAACAAGTTAGCAAGCGAAACAAAAGTAATTTTACTCACTTATCTGTGTGTATCCTCCGGAAATGGACCTGGGCATACTTAGCTGGAAGGCTGCTTGTTACAGTGTTGGAAAGAAACTGAAACATCAGTGGCAGATGTAAAATAGGCTATTAGGACTTAATCTAGAATAACGTAGTGGTATTTATGAACATGTAACCATTTTCACTCAAATGCAAGCAGTGGTTGGCTTTATTCATCCCTCTCTGGTGGAAAGTGCTGCTTGTATTTTGAAAAAAAGGGGGCAGGGAGGGACGGAGAAACACGTCTAAATTAGCATTATCCCAGAAACACGTCTAAATTAGCATTATCCCAGAAAGTAGCATGCAAATCTCGTATGTAATTTACAGTTTAAATAGATGCATTTGAAAAAGTAAAAAGAGGTGAAACGACCATTTTCTTTAACTCAGTATATTCCAAATATTATCCTTTTCTAATATGATATCATTTGACAATATTTTAAAATACTATCATTTGAAAAGATTAATTCTAACATGCAATCCCTGTGGGAAATGAGCAAAGTCGCACTCTCTTTTTTGAAGTCCAGTGTCTATTTTACCCTTTAGCACAGATCAACTTGGACATTTCAACCTGGACTCCATTTGGGGTGCACATTCCGAGCGCCCCAGGGCCACTGGGCTGGGGGCTGGGGGCCCACACATTCTGTAGTGATGCTGGAGGGGGCAGAGGGTGGGGTCCTTAAGGTCTGTGCTCCACGCCAGCGTCCTGATCACCCGGAGCCAGTTCATCCCCCTCCCCAGTGGTGGTACTCTCCCGCCTCCCCCAGCCCCCAGGGATGCCTGGAGAGTGGGCGGTGGCTGCTCGCTGCTGCGGAAAGCTTGTAGTGAAATTGGGCTTTTGTTCACTTTCCCTTCCTTCCGGGAAGAATCCATCTGCTGGAGGATGTTTATCTCCAGGAAACGGGACTTGTGGCTCCCTTGAGCCAATGAACCCAAGGTCTAGATTGACTCGGAGAGGCAGGGAGGGTGGAGCCAGCGCCAGGCACCCAGCCTGGGAGGTTTCAGGGGAGGGATGGGGTCCAGGTGCTGGTCTTCCTTTCCGGCAACCGGGAACCACCAAGAAACACAAGCTGGAGATTGCAACAGGGGCAGGCATGAGAAACACTTGAAGTGGGGCTTCGTGCTGGACCCACGCTTGACTCTGCTGGGCGAGTCCTGGCTTTTGCTTCAGGGGGGTCCTCCCCAACTCTCACCTCTCGGGAGGGTTCTCAGAGCAGGAAGCGGGGATGAGATCTGGAGTAAGGAGGGGCCTGCCCATTTGAACCATCCCTGGGAGCAGATGCCTGATGGGGGTGTCCATCAAGTGAGTCTCAGTCCCCAGGTCTTAGATAAACAGCATGCCTGCCTAATCCCACCCAATCACCATCTCTGTCCATGAGCACGTTCTCAGCTGTGGACATCTGAATCAGCCAGGGGGTTGTGTCCCCAAGTTCTGCCAGAAACTGGCTCAAAGCACCACTTAGTAGCTGAGAGAGAGAGAGAGCATGAGGGCATTCACTCCATCTGAGCCTCAGTTTCTCTTTTCTGTACAATGGGGGTGATCGTGACACCCTGCGTGCAGGGCCAGGGACCTAAGTTTAATGATGCCGCCACACAATGCCTGGCACGTGGCAGGCATCCAGTGTATGGGAACTGCTGACGGCATGCCTATGTCTGCATTGCTGGTGGTCGGCCAGTGGCTGGGGCCCCGTGTCCTTGTGTGACCCCGCCTCTCTGCGTTCCCTCTGCTCTCTGGTAGCCATCGGGAGACCCGAACTGGGGCTGTGGAAGCAGCAGAGACCAAGCCGTCACCTGCCCAGGGTACCACTGGGGGATGGCCGCTGTGGGAGGCCGGCCTCCAGCTCAGGGCTTCCGTGTCACTGGAAATCGGCCAGTCTCCAGCGTGGGAGTGGAGATTGTCATTTCTGAATTGCTAGTTGTTGGAAAGGAGGTTCTTGGGGGCAGGGGGTGGGTCCTAAGCTCCCTATTTCCCCTGCCACCAGGTTTTATAGGTTGCCCACTTTGTCCTCCCAGGCAACTTAAAACGAGGACATGATAAACTCTGTCCTTCTGGGGGAGGTGCAGATTTAGCAGAAGGGAGAGAGAGAGAGAGAGGACAGACATCAACAGGAGATTTTTTGATCCTTTGATTTGAGAGTATGTGGCCTGAGCCCCACGCCCTTGCCCTTCCCCTCCCAGCCCCCACCCAGCGCCTTGTATGGGCTGCAGCTGCCGGAGCCTGAGAATCTGATAGTTTAAAGCTGGTTTGGAAATTAAAATTTTTTCCTTAAGCCTTTGATGCTTTGGGATTTTTACTATTATTATTATCAAAACAGCACTGCCACATTAAAGGAAACTTTTTTTTTTTTACAAAAGCCCATTTTCCTCTCCAGCCTGACATCACTCCTTGATTTCTCTGCCTGCCCTTTTGCCTTTCTTCGAGGATGCGTATGTGTGTGTCGTCTGTGATCAATGCGTGTAAACAAGTCTTAAGTTCTGCCTTTTTCTCCTGCTCGAGGTTGTTTGATGATCAGTTTCCCACATCCTGCGTGGTCTTCATAGACCCCATTTCTTGTGCTTACAGGATAATCTGTTGAGTTAACATGTCCTTGTTTTCTCAACCATTTTCTTACTGCTGGGTGTTAGGCTGTTTCCAGTCTCTTGATATTATGAATGAGGCATCAGTGGCTATCTGTGTTGCAGACTTTTTTCTGCTCTGAAATAGTTCCAGAGGGTGGGTTTCCCACTATGGGGGCTCCTGGATCCTTCTCAATTTAAAGTTAAGTGTTTCAAGAACCTGCCGTAATGGCCGATGCCCCAAGACCATCCCATCCTGGGGTCGTTTTGTCCCTCCCTGCCTGGTGGCATCTGGTACCTGCTGCTCAGTGGGAGGGAAGTCCTCCTCTTCCCCTTTCCTGGTCAGTGCCACCAAGATGGTAACAGACTCCAGAAGGTCTAGCCCCATGCCTGGCAGTGAGTCAAAAGCCCGTGTTATCTGCAAGGATCTATAGAGACTGGGAGATGGGGGCCTGGGCGTCAGCATGCCCTGGGCCCCCCACCAGCTCTGTGGCCTTGGGCACGTGCTCTTCTCCAGCCTGATAGCCCGTCAAGGCCACTGGATGGGATAATCTCTGGGCTGTCCTTCACTTCTCAGTCTTGGGAATCTCTGAAGTTGAGGGCATTGTGGATGGCTCTGTGGGCGTCATGTGGCATTGTGGGTACCACCCTGTAGCACCATCCCCAGGGGCGCACACGAAATCCACGGAGGGGCTTCCCTGGTGGTCCAGCAGGTAAAACTCAGTGCCAGGGGTGTGGGTTCGATTCCTAGTTGGACAACGAAGATCCCACGTGTTATGTGGCATGGCCAAAATATTTTTTTTTGTAATTAAAAAAATAAAAATTCCACCTAGATGTGGGAAGAAAAACACCAGAACTACTATGTTGTATTTTGGCTTTTTTTTTTTTTTTTAAGGAAAACTAAAACCTATTAAGTGATACTTGGATTGACAATAGCCTCATATATAATCTATAAAATATATATCTATGTGTGCGTGTGTATACAGAGTACAGGCTCCATGCTTTAATGTGCTGAGATCCCCACACTCTGGGTCATGCATCACTATTTTAGTGTTTGGAGTCGGGCTGTGGGAATAAAGCCCTGGCTTCCGTCCATGACCCCAGGGCAAATCTCTTAATTTAGTCTCTTCATCTCCAAGAGTATGGTCGCTCCACAGATACACAAGTGGTACAGGAGTTATAATAGTGATATCTCATGCTTCCATCCTGGGGTCTTTTTTTTTTCCCTTAATTTAATTGCGGCCATTCAGGCTCAGATTATTTTAAGACAGGGCTTCTTAATATCCTGGTGCCGACAGCAGACTTTCAAATAGAGAGGGCTGGTGGCAGTGTTAGTGAAGGGACAAAAGCTTCCAGATACACTCAAGGCAGCGAGAGTGACCCCACAGCCCTGCCGAAGTCCCTCCTGCTCTGCGTAGCAACGGGCATCAAAGCTCCTGAAGTCTCTTCTGTGTCTCCTCTGTTCCCTCTGCCGCCGGCCGGCTGTTGGAATAAAGCAGTCTTCCGCTTTCTCTGGGGCTCCTTTTCTTCTCAGGATAAGGCAGATGAGCATTCCAGAAAGCGACAGAGCCTCGGGACACCCGTGGCCCTCCTGGCGCCTGCGTTTCTTGCACAATCTCCTGCAGCGTGTTCTTCCAGCTGTTGGATGTTCTGAGCACAACACCACCCCCGCCCCTGCCCCATTCTGCGAATTCAGCTTCTTCCTGGTGACAGCGTTGGTTGCACCCCTGAGCTAAAGGCCCCTGGCCTACCAGGCAAGACCCCCTCTGCTGGGCTCCAGCTCCGCTTTGAGCCTATCCTGCAGTCTGTCCTCCGTCTCCTCCCCCATCGGGATGCTCAGGCCCTGAGGTCTCCACCTGCAAAACTGGCCCTGGATGTGTCCTAACCCTGGCATACCCCGCCCCGTCCAGCTCCTTCATCACACCCTCATCCTGGCCCCTGCCCATCTCCACAACCATAGCCTCGTCCTAGCGCACATCCTCTTTGCCCTGTATTACTGCCTCCCCTCCTCTCTGCCTGAAAAAGCTTCTGGTATCCAGCCCAAGGCGCGACTGAGCTCGAATGCCCCCTTGTGTCCAGCCACGTTGCTTGGGGTCGGCCTGGGTGGTTAGAAGCGGAAATGCTGGAGGGGGCGGGTGGCTGTGGCCGTGGGTGTGGAAGTGTGAGTCCTCCATGTACCGGGTGAGCTTACAGGCCAGCTGCACGGTGGGAGGCCTGTCTGGCTGCCCCAGAGGAGCTCAGGTCCATCTGGGAGCCGCTGGGCTAGTGACGAGGCGGGGCAGTGCCCTCTGGACAGCCTGCCAGGGAGGATGAGGGAGGGTGTGGTCAGAGTTGATCCAACCAGGAGCCTGGCCTGGCCTCGCAAGGAGGGCTCCTCGCCCTGCCATGGAGGAATACTCTGTGCTCAGTGGGCCAAGAGGAGTGGAATCAGATTCCAGAGGAGGCGAGGGCGTCAGGGGGAGATGCAAGATGCTGCTGTCTTCCCTTGCTCCGCCAGGAAAGCAGGATGTGGCTTCCGGGGTGGAGGGGGGCGGGGGCGTCCCACCCAGGGTGTGCCGTGGGGAGTGGCTGCCTATTTTAGCCACTTCCCCTGAGCTGAGTCACGGGGCTCAGTAGAGCCCCCTCCTGAAGCCACGGCGCCCTGGGGCACAGGCCCCTTCCGGGTGGCACTCAACATCGCCCCCCAAACTGGTGCAGGCCACCTGCTTGTTCTTATCCTCAGAGTTTCACCTCTTCACCCCCAGGTTGCTCCCTGTTCAGAGCTTAGGCTGACAGTGTCATGAGGATGCCGTAAGACCAGAGATTTGAAACAGCCTGGTGAGTGGACTCTGACTAGTCCTGGAGCTTCAGCCATAGGGCCCCAGGGCTGCAGGGTCCCGTAGGCCCCCCTTGCTGGGCAGGGCGCCCAGTGAGTGACTCCACCTAGGCCCCCGCTCTCAGGACTTGGGGCGTTCTCATGCTGGAGGTCAGAGATGGCTTGGTTTCTCACGAGCCACAAAGCCTCGTCCCCACCCCCAGGGAGTGAGACCACAGGTGGCAGATAAGCGCTGGCCAGACCTGCCTGGCCTTCCTGGGGTGCGGGGCTGTGCAGGGGCCTAGGGATCTCCCTGCCGGCGCCTCGAGCCCTGACCTCTAGCTCTCCCCTTGAGAATGTCCCAAGAGAGGGTGATAGGATGGTGGGGACCCTCCTGTCCTGGAGCCACGATGGCTGGGGCCCCTGGTCCCCGCAGGTGGCCACGGGGGTCCACACCGTCCCGGGCTGAGTCCTGGGCAGCGGGGCCTGCGGTTTCCTTTCCGTTCTAACAAGCACTTGAGCTCAGGGAAACCGCAGTGCCTGACGTTTCTCCCTGGGCCTGGGGATTCCTGCCATTAGCTTGAGACCCTTACGCAACTCTGGAGGTTCCTGTCACAGATCCCACAACTCTGATCCTTTTCGTTTCCTCCCCTGTTCCTCCCTCCCTCTTTTCTTTTTTTTTTTCCTGCCTGAGCAGGCATACAGACTCTCACTCCAGGACTGGGATTCTCAACCCAGGTGCTCCCCCTGCCCGCGGGGGACACCTGGCCAGTGCGGAGCGGCTTTGCTTGTCCCAGTCACAGCTGGGGAAGGGTGCTGCTGGCATCGGGCAGGGAGCAGCCAGGGAGGTGGCCAGACGGCCTACAGGAAGCAGGATGAGCCCCCACCACAAAGGACTCAAAGCTCCAGGTGTCAGTAGGGTCAGCATCGCATTGATCTTCTCCAGCCAGCAGTTGGGGGAGGGAGTTGGAAATGGTCCCTAATCAGAAGCACTACCCACCAAAGGCCAGAAAGAGGCCTGGCGTGGAGCAGAGAGAGCCCTGGAGCAGGAGACCGGCTTCCAGCCCGGCTCTGCCCTTTGGCACATAAATCTGGATACGTCCCTTCGCTTCAGTGAGCCTGTTTTCTCATGCAGAAAATGAAGGAGTTGTGCTGAGAGCCGAGGCTTCTGTGACCAGAGGCGGGAGCTGAGCTGCAGGCAGGTTGAGGACACGGACGCTCACCTTCTATTCTTGCCTCACTGCCCTGATGGCAGCAGAAGCCTGGGGGGTCCTCCAGTATCCAGAGTGCCTTAGAGACCTGATTTGATTTCCTTTGATGCGAATAGTTCTGAAGCTGACACACTCCATTCTCCTCTTGGTTAGCCAAAGAGTTTTCCCTAAAGTTGGCCTGAGACCCCATGGCTGCCCCCAAGGGTCACATACGGTGACTCTCTGCTGGAGCAATGTGGAAGGGATGGCCCTGAGGCCAGTACTTTGCATGTGTGTCTAGTGTAGGCAGCAGCAGACTATGGCCCAGATCTGGCCCACCACTTGTGTCTATAAATAAAGTTTTATTGGGACACAGCCATGCCCGTTTGTTTACATACAGCCTACTGCTGCTTTCCTACCACTGCAAAGACAGATTTGAGTAGCTAAGACCAAGACCATAACTGCCGTAAAGCTGAAAATCTTTGCTGTCTGAACCTTCATGGAGAACACTTGTCGAAACCTGGTCTAGCGGCTCCGCGTCTGATAGTTTAGAGGTCAGATCCCAGGGTATAGGGAGGGGTGAGGTTAGGGGTGGAGGAAGCGAATTTTCCTAAGGGTCTGGTGAGGAGGGGGTCATCTCAAGGCCTTTCAGAGACGTCCTCCCCTGACTCTGCCAGCCCACCTCCCCGGGGTGGCAGGTGAGCCCCGGAGCCTGGCTCCCAAGGCCTTTCAGAGACGTCCTCCCCTGACTCTGCCAGCCCGCCTCCCTGGGGTGGCAGGTGAGCCCCGGAGCCTGGCTCCTGCTGCCCGCCGCCCCGGAGAACTTTGTTTGCTGGAGTGAGGAGCACTGAGACTGCCTGGGGGCGGGGGAGCACGTGCTGGCAGGGGAACCATCAGGCTGGGCGTCCACAGCAGGATAAGGAACGAGGAAGGAGCGCGTGGGGGTGGGGAGTGGGAGGGCGTGGAGACGTCAGGCCCGGAGCCCCGGAGCTGTAGGCTGAGCTGAAGCTGTCCTTGGGCTTGGGAAGGCAGAAAGGCAGCAGCCCAGAGACTGGGGTGGGAGGTGGCATTTCGACAGGTGTTTGGAGACCGACTGTGCCAAGAACCGCCGGACGGGCTTCAGTGGCAACGGGCCTGTTGCAACCCTCCGGAAGCTCATGGTCTGGTGGGGAGATGACAGTCCAGCCAGCAGCTGGAGAACAACATAGCCAGTGCCCGCTGGGGCCCGGGACATCCATAGTGCTGGGGGTGTGGGACCAGGAGGCCGGTGGGGTCTCACTGGGTTAAAGCAGGTTTCCTGGAAGAAGTGACATCTCAGATGAGCCCTGAGGATGCTGGGTGAGCCTGGGGACTGGTGTTCCAGCAGGGACCGTGTGTGTCCAGTTCGGAGTCCAGGAGACAGAAACGCAGGGCCAGGGCAGACCGCAGGGGTCACGGAGAGGCGAGGAGGGAGGCAGGGACCGGGCGCCAGATAGGGGGCTCTGTGCTGGGGAGTCCTGGGTGGGTTCTGTTTTAGCCAGAAGGTGAAGGATCGGGGAAGGGGAAGCAGGGCCAGGTGGGATGTGGCGGCTAGCCTGGGGCAGCATCAGGAGCAAGGCGTCCTGTGGGGCATCCTGAGTTGCCCCTGGCAACCCGCTCTGCTCAGCCCTGGGCTGCTGGGTTTAGCCTTTGGGGCTGGTTTGGCTTCAGCGTGGGACTTCACCTTGGACTCTGTTTCCCAGTCTTGGACTCTGAGAGGTGGGCAGAGGGTGGACCCTTGGCAGAGCTCAGAGCCCCACGGAGAAGGTGCGGAAGGCGGGGTCCTCACTTCTGGGACACCCAGCGAGGACCGGAGCGCTGGGGAGCCGGTTCTGTGAATCCCTGGGCCCCACCCTCATTCTGATTCAGAGAGTGGGCAGGCCGCCCAGGTCCCTGGAGGTGTCAGCCGCGCTTCCCTGGGGCCTGTCCTGTCCTACCCCTTCTCTTAGGGCTGTGACTCAGGCTGAGGTGTCCACTAACTTCACAGGGATTGAGGGCAGCCAGCTGGAAGAACTTACAGCCTGTCTCCAGACCGGTTGTTTGCGGGAGTCAAGTCCCTCCCTAGTCTGCCGCCTGCCCGTTGCACCTCCCCCGCTAGCTGACGGCCTCCTGGTGGGGTGGGGGAGGCAGGGTGTGGGGGAGACACGGTCCTTTAGACGCAGAGCGGCTCTCAAGCGTCAGGGCAGGCGTGTCAGTGGCTACCTGAACTCCAAAGAGCGCTGGCTTAGCCCCAGAGCCTATGCAGGAGGGAGCCGGCAGGATTCTGAAATTGATCACTAGCTTATTTCACACTGTCTCACTTGGGTGGGAGGGAGGAGGTGTAAATGGCAGCCCCTGGGCCGGATGGGCTCTGGTGCTGGGCGGACAGCTGGGTTAACACTTGCCCTGCTGTGCTCTTCTTGCAGCACTGTGATCGCCTCCTTATCGCCCCTTCCAGCCGCCGGACTTCACCTCTGACTGCCGATCCACCTCTGACCCCCCGATCCACCTCCGCCGCACTTCACCGCTGACCCCCGATCCACCTCCGCCGGACTTCACCTCTGACCCCCGATTCACCTCTGACTTCCGATCCACCTCGGAACCCCTGGTCCACCTCCGCCGGACTTCACCTCTGACCCCCCATCCACTTCCGCCGGACTTCACCTCTGACTCCCGATCCACCTCCGCCGGACTTCACCTCTGACCCCCGATCCACCTCCGCCGGACTTCACCTCTGACCCCCCCCATCCACCTCCGCCAGACTTCACCTCTGACCCCCGATCCACCTCCGCCGGACTTCACCTCTGACCCCCGATCCACCTCCGCCCGACTTCACCTCTGACCCCCGATCCACCTCCGCCGGACTTCACCTCTGACCCACCCCCCTCCCTCCACCTCCGCCGGACTTCACCTCTGACCCCCGATCCGCCGCTGCCGGACTTCACCTCTGACCCACCCCCCTCCATCCACCTCCGCCGGACTTCACCTCTGACCCCCGATCCACCTCTGCCGGACTTCACCTCTGACCCCCCATCCACCTCCGCCGGACTTCACCTCTGACCCCCACCCACCTCTGACCCCCATCCACCTCCGCCGGACTTCACCTCTGACCCCCACCCACCTCTGACCCCCGATCCACCTCCGCCGGACTTCACCTCTGACCCCCGATCCGCCGCTGCCTTGGAGGCCCCTGTCCTCCGCCCCAGCAGGATGCCCATCCTCAAGCAACTGGTGTCCAGCTCGATGCACTCCAAGCGCCGCTCGCGGGTGGACCTCACGGCCGAGATGATCAGCGCCCCGTTGGGCGACTTCCGCCACACTATGCACGTGGGCCGGGCGGGGGACGCCTTTGGGGACACCTCCTTCCTCAACAGCAAGGCCGGGGAGCTGGACGGCGAGTCTGTGGACGAGCAGGCCCCGTCCTCCTCCTCGTCCTCCAAGCGCAGCCTCCTGTCCCGCAAGTTCCGGGCCAGCAAGCGGTCCCAGTCAGTGACCCGGGGCGACAGGGAGCAGCGAGACGTGCTGGGCTCCCTGCGGGACTCAGCTCTCTTCGTCAAGAACGCCATGTCCCTGCCGCAGCTCAATGAGAAGGAGGCCGCGGAGAAGGGCTCCAGCAAGCTGCCCAAGAGCCTGTCGTCCAGCCCCGTGAAGAAGGCCAGCGCGGAGGGCAGCCTGGAGGAGGCGGTGCCTCGGCGAAATGGGGCCGCCGGCCCGCACTCCCCAGACCCCCTCCTGGAGGAGCAGGCCTTCGGGGATCTGACGGATCTGCCCGTGGTGCCCAAGGCCAGCTTTGGGCTGAAGCACGCCGAGTCCATCATGTCCTTCCACATCGACCTGGGGCCCTCCATGCTGGGCGACGTGCTCAGCGTCATGGACAAGGGGGGCGAGTGGGAGCAGGAGGACGGCGGTTACCATGGCGACGGGGACCCAGCCAGCGGCCCGGCCCCCGCGCCCAGAGCGGCCGGGCAGCAAGGCGAGGGGGGCCCGGACGCGCCCTCCCGCGCCCTGCAGGATGAGGGCTGGGCCGCGGCCGCCCCCAGCCCCGGCTCGGCCCGCAGTGCAGGCAGCCACACCACGCGGGACAGCAGCTCGCTGTCCAGCTGCACATCCGGCGTCCTGGAGGAGCGCAGCCCCGCCTCCCGGGGGCCGGACCGCGCGCCGGCCACTCTCCCTGCACAGCCACCCGACCCCGAGTTCTCCTTTATGGATGAGGAGGAGGAGGACGAGATCCGGGTGTGAGCTGGAGGTGGGCGGCTCTGGGCGAGGTCCCCTCCCTGCCCCCAGCCACGCAGAGGCAGCCAAGGCCTTGACCCTGAGCCTCATGGATGAGGGGCACTGCGAGCCTGGGGGCCCAGGAGGACTTGAAGCTGGCTTGGGTGCCTGACTGTTTTGTTTTTTTTTTTTTTGCACACCCTGCCCTGCCCTAAAGCTCCTAGGATGGGGCTGCATGCTTGCAGCAGGCATCAGCTCTCCCAGCCCCAAGACCTCCAGTGGATGCTGCTGGCAACCCGAGTCCCTGCCACGTGGGGCGATAACAGGGCAGCCGGGGTCGCCAGGACTGAGGACACCTGAGTCGCCTCTTTTGTCCTGGCGTTTCTGCTGTGACCGGAAGCGACCATCAGAATAAATGCTTGTGCCAGGTCGCCTGCACAGGGAACCCCTCGGAGGCAAAGCGGACCTAACGTGTACACTAAACGCGACCCCTTCCGGGGACGAGAACAGGATGCAGAACGGAAGGAAGGCTCCAGGCGGCTTGAATTTTCAGTCAAGACGGGGCCTTCCAGGATGACACTAGGCTAGGCCACAGCCCTAGCTCTCTCCCTCTGCGTCTGTTGGTTCTTGTGTTTAAATCTTTCTAGAGCAATACCGGGAGCGGTGTTGTAGACCCGCCACTGGGAGGAAGACGAATCCTTTTAGAAAGACCTTTATACTAAGTGCTTCCAAACTTTATTTAGAGCTGTATGGGGTGGGAGGGGGTGGTCTGTGTGTGTCTGTCTTTGGCCCCCTCCCCCATAGCTGTTAACAACTGGGCAGGCAGCCAGTGTAGAAAATTTCTGGAAGATGATTATTAAAAAGGCTGTCATTCCTACGGGGGTGGGGTATAAAACCTTTCTTTGAATTGGGTTGTTCCTTCCCCCTCCCTCAACCCGGACTGACTACTTCCCCTTCCTCTCTCAGGCCTCTGTCCAGGGAACCCCCTTCCCCACCTCTGAGTCAACAGCCTGGAGAGCAGAGTGTTGCCAGAGCTAGCAACAAAACAGAATGCTGAGTTAAATTAGAATCTCAGGCATACAGAGGATACTGTTTTTAAGTATGCCCCCTGCCTTATTTGGCACATACTTAGACTAAAAAGTTAGTGTTTTTCATTCTGAAATTCGGATTTCCCTGTGTGCTTGAGTTGAGCTTGGGTGTGAGCCCCAGAGTTCAAGCTGACTCACCTCCCCACGTGCCCTTGGAGCCAGCGGAGGGCGGGGGCAGACAGAACCAGCACGGGGTCCAGCCGGGGTGGAGGCAGATGCGCACTCAGACTGTAGCTTAGTGTTTGAATCAGGTGCCCCTGGTTTCCAGTCCTGCAGCCCCCCTCCCCCCCCCCCCCCCCCCCCCCCGCCACCAGCTGCCCTTAAAACCCATCTAGACAGTGGTCAGTTCCAGATTTTAAACTGTATATATATTTTTTTTCATGAAAATGTTAAAAGAGCAAGGAAACATGAAAATAAAAGGCTCTACGGCATGCCTGGTGTTCTGTCTCTGCTTTTGGAGTTGGGGTTATTTCAGGATGTGGGGCAGGGTAGATAGGAGGGTGCAGATGGGGGGACCTGTGGCTGCCCGAGCCCCCCCCCCCACCACAGCCCTCTAGGGCCTGAGGTGGCTTCTCTCTCTGTCTCGGGGGTCTGCCCCTCCTGCACGGTTCTCCAGCTTCTGGAAGGACATGGCCTTGTGTGCCCGTCTGCCCAGGCAGGCCCTTGGGGGCTCTGGGATTTGGTGTCCGAGCTGTCACTTAACCTGATGGGGTCCCCGGGCACTTAGTTTGTGCCTTGTTCTTGTCTACTAAATGGGAATCCTGCGGCTCTCAGGGCTTCCCTGGAGGCTCAGACGGTGAAGAATCTGCCTGCAAGGCGGGAGACCTGGGTTCGATCCCTGGGTCGGGAAGATCCCGTGGAGGAGGGCATGGCAACCCACTCCAGTATTCTGGCCTGGAGAAGCTCCATGGACAGAGGAGCCCGGCAGGCTACAGTCCGTGGGGTCACTTCGACACGACTGAGCAACTAAGCCATGGTGTTTACCACGGTGTTTCTAAACCCAGGGAGGTGGCTGACCCGCGTGGGAGCTGTCAGCACCAGGACATACAAGTCAAGTCAGGAAAGAGGCCACCCTGCCCTCCCTCCCTTTCCCCATCTGACCTGGCGGATCACCTTACAGAGGTGTGGTCTCCTTCCAGTCTCCTGGCCTGGGAGGCAGACTCTGGTGTCCCCATTTTATAGAAGAGATGTGTTCCAGAGGCCACAGGGCCACCTTCTCCAAAGTCACCAAGTGGCAGAGTCAACAGGACTGATTGGAAACCCTTTCCACACTTGTAGGCACCTCGAAGCTTGGTGACTTGGGGAAGTGAGGCTGGGGTGGGGCAGCCCCGAGTGGGACCCCGGGAGCCCAGCGGTCAGCTCCCCCCTCACCCCTTCCCCTCTGCCTGGGTGCATCCCTAGGGTGCGACTGGCAGCCTGGGTGGGGCTGTCTCTGCCCCTCCAATGCCCTCCTCTCCACCTGGGGGCCCTCAGCGTGGCTGAGATCTGAGGTCGGGAAACCCTGCCCCCATCCCGGGAGAAATTGGGCATGTACTCATTGTCCTCCTGGGGAACAATTAGAAGTGTAATTAAACTGTTGCCAAGTCCCTCTGTCCCTAGACTGGCTCATTAGAGGTAATGAGAGACATTAAGTTATGAGTAGGTGGGATGGTGGCTGGGGGGTCGGGGGGACACCCAAGCCCAGCGGGAATGATGGGTCTCCCAGCTCCAGGGGAATTGGAGAGAGGGATGCTCTGTTCAGCAAAGGCTCAGGCAGGTGTGGGGGCCGTGCCTCCTGGACATCGTTATTCCCCCACCCACTGCACCCACAGCCACTCCGCCAGATCCCTGAGGGGCTGGGAGCAGCTCCCCAAGCTGCAGACCTGCTGTTTGACGGTTCAGGACCACTCGGCGGCTTGCAGAGGCCCGGCTGGACCCACACTTCAGAAGCATGCTTTCCGACCAGGGGCTCCGCGGGCCCACCAGACGAGTGTGGGATAACCACACAAGACCAGCCCAGCCAGCGTCACGGACCTTGGTTTGCTGTGTGGCCTTGGGCCAGTTCTGTTCCCTCTCTGGGCAGTTTCAGCTTCTCCATCTTTAAAATTTAGGCTCTAGTTCAGTTGTTTTCAACTTTGTTTTAAAAAACCAGAAGTTCTTTTTGTCATGAGGTATTATACACACAGATGAACCAGAGCTTCTCTGGGGCTGGGGGCAGCTGTTGGGGGGCGTGGGGGGTGGTCCTTTCTCCCCTTTGGTCTCTGAGGTTTGCCTGAGAAGCCTAGGACCCCCACGGAGCATCTCTCTCCCTGAGTTGCTCTGTAGGGCTCCTCTGGCAACTCAAAGCAAGAGCTGGGAACTCTCTCTGGGTAATAACTCAGTAATTTTAATTCAGATTGCAGCTAACATTTCAGAAAATTTCATGGGACCCCCAAAACCTGCACCAGGCAGGGCTGCAGTCACAGCTCAGAGATGTGTTAGGACGAACCCCACCCTGGTCCAGCCACCACCAAGGTGCCTCCCCTCGGCCTCCCCGATCTGTCGAGGGGCTCTGCTCTTTGCTGGGTGCATACGGCTCTGCTGTGATCGCGTGGGGGCTGTGTGTGTCCTCAGCCTGTGGCTGGGCCACTGGGCTGGAAAGTGGAGGAGGTGGATATGGACCGGGCACCAGCTCCAAAGCCCTTGCTTGCGACCGCTATCCATCCTAACCTAGTGATGTCCACTTTGGAGCCTGGGATGACCAGGTGGGGCCAGTGACCTACGGGCAGAGCTGCGCACAAAGGCTGAGCTGACAGCCGGGCTGGTCGGGGTGTGCCCGAGAGGAAGGGGGGGTGTGTTTGCAGCCAGGTGAGGGGCTGTCGGCGCCAGGACCCTTTCAGCAGCTACTGCCGCTTCACATCATCCAAAGGGCTCTGCAGGTGGCGCCTCTGCCCTTCCTGGGGTCGCTCGGGGCTGGCCTCTGTCTCCAGCCGCAGCCTCGTGCCCTCCTCCTGGCTGGGGTCCAGGCTGGCCCCAGAGGGCACCCCTTTGCCTTCATTCTCACACCCCAGCCACCGCCTCCTCTTCACCTGGGTTGTGCCATGTTCCCAGAAGGTGGACACAAGAAATAGAAAAAGGATACAAGGGGTCAGGACACGGACTTGCCTGGCGGTCCAGTGGATAAGACTCCTTGTGCCCCCTGCAGGGGATCTGGGTTCGACCCCTGGTCAGGGAACTAGATCCCCCATGCCACAACTAAAGTTTTCGCATGCCACAGCTAAGACCGATAAAAGAAGAAGAAGGGGTCAGGACACCTGCAGGGAGGGGCTTTCTAAGGATCGGCACACTTTAGGATCTGGTTCACCGCCCGCCTCCACCCATTCTACAGATGGGAAGACAGAGGCTGGAGAAGGCAGACCGGCTGCAGTCCTGTGAGCAGACCCTGTGAGGTGGACTGGGCTGGCTGGCTCTGCGGTGGGACAGACGAGGCACAGCCTGACCAGGTGGACTGTGTGGGGCAGAGCCAGGAGCCTGCTGGTCGCCAGGGTGGCAGAGGGGGCAGGGCTGGCTTTTCCAGGGCTGTCTGACACCCCCGCCCTTCCCTGTCTCACCTTGACTTTCACACAGCCGCCTCCCAAATGTCCAGAGTCCACACGCGGGTGGGGACCCTGCCTGGCATGGCCCCTCCCTTGCAGTAATACCTGCGTGCAAAATACCCCTAAGAGGAGAAGAGGGTGGCAGAGAATGGGGCGGTTTGATAGCATCGTCGATTCAATGGCCCTGAATCTGAGCAAACTCCAAGAGACAGTGAAGGACAGGGGGCCCTGGCATGATGTGGTCCACGCTGCAAAGACTCAGACATGACTGAGTGACTGATCAGCAACAAGACTATCCCTAGACCCCAAAGACCCTGAGTCAAGATGCAGGCAAGTATGGGTAAACAACAAGGTCCTGGGACTTCCCTGCTGGTCCAGTGGCTAACACTCTGAGCTCCCAGGTCAGGGGACCCGGTTCAATCCCTGGTCAGGCAACTAGATCCCACATGCCTCAGCCACGAGCTCACATGCTGCAACTAAGCCCTGGAGTAGCCAAAATAAATAAATATTAAAAAACAAAACAAACCCAATCTTCTGAATAAATCATAATGGAAAAGGATATTTAAAAAAGAATGTATGTATACCTGAGTCACTTCGCTGCACAACAGAGATTGACACAACAGGGTAAAATCAACGATACGTCAATTAAAAAAAAAAAAGAATGAAAAGAAAAAGATTCAGGAGAGCAAAGTCAGGAGTGAAAGCGGGCGAGCTTGTTGATCGACTTCCCTTTCGCAGGCTCCTGGGGCCCTGTGGCTTCCTGCCAACAGCCAGATGGGAGCTGGGGAGAAGGCTTCGGGGGAGGGAAGGTATTTGCAGGCAGATGGAGGTTGGAGGTGTTGCCTCTGAAGCCTGTTGCTCTTACACATGGAGCTTCTGTTCTCCAAAACGAAGACTCCCAGGAGGAGACAGGAAGAGCCGGAGAGCTGCCTTCCCGGGGACTCCAACCCTGAAGTGACACTCACTATGTTTAAAAAAAAAAAAAAAGCCAAGGCCACGGAGCTTTGCTGAATTTTGTGGGTTTTTTTTTTTTATCCTGCTTTGTTCCCAAAAGAATTGGAGGCAGCTTACAAAAATACGTAAAATACAATAGGATAAAAATAGATCAGAGAGAAAACTAGGCTGGAACAAACAGTACAGTGAACCAAGAGGGTGGAACACAGAAATGAACTCCAGCGTGAACTGCAGATCGGGCTCTGAGCTTCCTATCAGTCAAAGCAAAGAGGGAAATCCACCCGATACGAGACTCACAAAGTCCACGCGGTTGGAACAATTCCAGAAGCGGCTTTTTCTGGCACTGAGTTCTTTCTGAGAGCAGTTCTTGTGAGAAAAGAGGGCAGGGCTGGGGTCCCAGCCGGTGTCCTTGGTACAGTCTCATAACAGAATGGAAACGTGTATGTATGGCGGAGTCCCCTCACTTTTCACCTGGAACTATCACAACACGGCTAACTGGCTATACCCCAACAGAAAATAAAATATCAAAAAGGAAAAAGCAAACAGCCTCCTAACAGATTCAGTCAGGCAAACACCGTCTCTGCATGTCAGTGTAAATCAAGGGCTTGATGCCAAGGCACAGGTCAATAAAACCAACTCTATGGAGGGCTGGGCCCAAACTATCCAATCATTCATCCGAGAGAGGCAGTTTCGATTCTTCCAAACAGAGCGGGATTCCTCAGCCTCAGCATTGTGGTCACGTGGGGGCCTGGATCCTTCATGGTTGGGAGCTGTCCCGTGCCCCGTGGGGGTGTGAGCCGTGTCCCTGGCCTCTGCCCACTGCATGCTGGGAGTATCCCCAGCCAGCCATGCCCCATGTCGGTCCAAAACGTCCCCCGACATTGCTGAGCAACCCTGTGGTAATGAAAACTATGGCTCTTATCAGAATGGCGAGATACATTTTTCTTTTTCTTGGCCCATTGCAGTGAAAGCGCCAGGTGGTTCCACTGGACCGCCAGGGAATTCCTTTTTTAAAAAAAAAATAAAAATAAATAAATAAAAGCCAGGGGCTTCCCTGATAGCTCAGTGGTGAAGAATCTGCCTGCCAATGTAGAAGGCAGGTGCTCGATACTGGGTCTGGGAAAATCCCACATGCCAAGGAGCAGCTAAGACCGTGTGCTACAGCTATTGAGCCTGTGCTCTAGCAACCAAGACCCACAGTTACGGAGCCCGCCTGTCCTGCAATGAGAGGCCTGCATCACAAAGATGCCCCTGCCCGCAGCAAGTAGAGAAACACCCAGGTAGCAACGAAGACCCAGCACAGCACCTCCCCCCACCAAAAAATAGAATAAAGATAAAAAATGAAAATAAATAAAAATTATAAGAAAAAAATGCCAATTTAGAAACGTTTTTAGTTCACTTTTTTTAAATTAAAAGTATAAAAATGTTTATGGAGTTCCCTGGGAGGAAAATGGATAGACTTGCATCTTGTTACCTACTTTAATTGAGAAAGCTGGCTCTTTGTCTTAGCCAGTAACATGTTCCTACGAGGGGCTTCTCAGAGTAGCAGCCCCACGGAGGTGGTTTTCTGATTTCTCATCTTGGGGTCAGATTTCAGAAGTGTATTAAAACGTGGCTGCACAGCATGGTGGTTATCAGGAAAGTGGGGCCTTGCGGGGGTGATTAGGCTTAGATGAGGTCACAAGGGTGAGTGTGTGTATGTTAGTCGCTCAGTCGTGTCCAACTCTTTGTGACCCCATGGTCTGTCCATGGAATTCTCTAGTCAAGAACACTGGAGTGGGTTGCCATTCCCTTCTCCAGGGAAGCTTCCCACCCCAGGGATCGAACCTGGGTCTCCTGCATTGCAGGCAGATTCTTTACCATCTGAACTACCAGGGAAGCCCAGCCCATGATAAAACTAGTGTCCTGATAAGATGAGAGCTCAGAGTTCACTCTCTATTTGCCACGTGAAGACACACAGTGAGAAGGCGGCTGTCTGAAGACAGAAAGATTTCAGCAAAAACCAGCTGTGCCAGGACCTTCACCTTGGACTTCCCGCCTCCCAAACTGAGAAAAATAAGCGTCTGCTTGTGTACGTCCCGAGCTGACGGGGCTGACTCCCCATGTGCCTGGAACTGCTCATCTAGAGAGGGCGTCCTGGACCAGAGATGGAATTCAAAATCAAGCCAAGCAGTAAAGCAGGCGGGGGCAGCTGGGTGGGCTTGACGGACGTCCGACAGGCAGGAAGGTCCGCGTGGGCGAGGTTCTCCACCCCACCCCGCTGCCGCCTGGGGCCCTGCCTTCTTCCCCAGCCCCCTACCCGGAGGTCAGGATGCTTCGTCCAGGCTGGCCTTGGGGAGGGGCGGCTGCCCTCTGCTCACCCGCTCCTGCTATGCACACCCCCTGGGCTTTGCACACAGAGTGGGCACCATTGACTCCCTGTCAACCGTCAGGGCTGGAGGGTTTTTTTTCCATCTGCATGCAGTCTGTCTGCCTCATGACCCAAGAATCATTTGGAGATAACAGACCAGAGGGCAGTCTCTGGTGATGAAAATGGACTTTGTTGTTCAGACTCAATTGACCCAAAGGCAGATCGAAACTGTGACCTTGGCCCCCATCCATCAAAGTGAGTGTGCCAGACCTGGGCAGGGAGGACTCATCCATCACGGTGTCGGCGACCAGCTGGCAGCCTGTGTTCTACAGAAACCTTCCTCTTCCTCCCCTGAGTGAGGGTGAGGGGTGAAGCAGTGACCCCCTGGATGTGGGAATTAGATACTAGAACCTTGCTCATAATTACGGTCTACTGTGACTCTCGACCCTTAAGCTGACCCAAGGCTGCAAAGGCGGCTCCTTCCATGACTCCCAAGGCCTCAGGTTCAAGACCCTTCCCGAGCTCCCAGCCCCTTGACTTTTTGGAGGGATTTGTCTGTCGGTTTGTTTTTTCATCGCAGCATGAAGCATGTGAGATCTTAGTTCCCTGACCAGGAACTGAACCCCTGCCCCTCAGCCCGGAGCTCAGAGTCCTGACCACTGGACCGCCAGGGAAGTCCCTTTTTTGGTCTGTTTTGTTTTTTTGTCCCACCTCCTTGAAACTCTCGCAAGAGCCAGAGAGCTGGATCCAGCCGCACAGGGCCAGAAGAAGTTCCCCCGTGTGCCGCTGCTGCTGGGGACCCCGTCCTTTAGCACCTGCCTCACCTCTGTTTCACAGACTCCTGGACCCCCGTCCTTGCTGCCCAGGTGAGAGCAAAGTGGTCTTGTTCCCCAATCCCTCTGTGTCCTGCATCGTAGGATTCCACTGCCTGTTTACTGATAACTTTCCTGTCTGTCTGTGTTTCCAAGTTGTTACCATACCAAATTACTACAAATCTAGTGGCTTGAGACAACACAAATGTGTGCGTGCTAAGTCACTTCAGTCGCGTCCGACTCTATGGCCCCATGGACTGTAGCCCACCAGGCTCCTCTGTCCATGGGATTTCCCAGGCAAGAATCCCGGAGGGGGTTGCCATTTCCTCTTCCAGGGGATCTTCCCGACCCAGGGTCAAACCCCAGTCACTTGCATCTCTTTCTTTGGCAGGCAGATTCTTTACCCCTGGTGCCACCTGGGAAGCCCAACACAGATGTATTGTCTCACAATTCTGGAGGTTAGAAAGGGCCTTCGCTGAGCTAGGACCAAGGTGCTGGCAGGCAGGCCTGCCTTCCTTCTGGGGGTTCCAGGGCAGAATTCATTTCTTTGCTTCTTCCAACTTTTAGAGGCTGTTTCCTTGGCTTGCGCCCCCGCCCTCAGCTTCAGAGCCAGCAGTGCAGTACCTTCAAATCTCAGTTTCTCTCTCTCTCTCATTGGAAGAGATAAGCTATCGGGACATTCCCTGGGCCAGCACTGATTCCCTGAGCCCCAAACGTCCTGTATCTTTGACTCTCTGGCTAGAAGTACAATCCACACGCCAGGCATAGGCACAACCTTGGGTCACGGAGGTCTTGGTCGTCTTACCAGCCTGCCCAAGGGTTGGGGGCACCTTTCCTGCACTGCGGCTTGGTTGCCTGGTAGGAGCTTGCGTCACACAGACTGAGCTGGTGGTCTTTGGGAAGCTCACCTAAGCCCCTGAGTTCTTTTCGGCCGTAGAAGAGAAGTGAATGGCTTTCTCCCTGCGGTTTGTAGTCCAGTAAGTAGGTTCAATAGTGAGGAGTCTGGGCTTCCCTGGTGGTTCAGACGGTAAAGAATCCGCCTGCAATGCAGATTCGTTCCCTGGGTCAGGAAGATCCCCTGGAGGAGGAAATGGCAACCCACTCTAGTATTCTCGCCTGGAGAATCCCATGGATGGAGGAGCCTGGCGGGCTACAGTCCATGGGGTCACAGAGTCAGACACGCCTGAGCCACTAACACACACACTCAGCAGTCTAGGTTCCCAGTCTGACACCCACTTGCTGCGTGAGCTTTAAGCAGTTGCTTCACCTCTCTGGGCCTTGGTTTATCTGTACAATGGGCAGAAGCCCCTTGAGCGGCTGCGGAAGACGGGAGGAGGCCGTGATGAGAGACGTGGGAGGGTCAGTGGCCCTGCTTCTGGGTCGGCGCCCCTGGGGGAAGCGGATGCCCCGCCCAGAGCAGATTTCCTAGAACCGCCGGGCTCCCAGAGGCCAAGCTCCGGGGCAGGGACAGAGAGGGACCGTCCTGGCTGCTGGACCTGCCCGCCCTGCACGTCCAGCGGCTCTTGCGAGGCCCACAGCTGTCCTCTCCAAGTGGCATCTCGGGCACAAAGAGCAGCAGAGGGGGTAGGGCACGCAGGCCCACTGTTCCTGGCCCGGAGCAGCAGCTGAGGGCCATGGGGGCGGGGAGGTGCTTCCTCTGACCTCTGCCCTCCCCCAACAGCTCTCCAGCAGCCAGGCCCATCCCTACGGGGCTCAGAGCCCCACCAGCAACACCTGCACGGTGTGGAGTCCCCTGCCCCCACCCCGAAGGACCCTTTATCAGGGGCTGCTGCTGCTGATGCTGCTAAGTCACTTCAGTCGTATCCGACTCTGTGGGACCCCATAGACGGCAGCCTACCAGGCTCCTCCATCCATGGGATTTTCCAGGCAAGAGTACTGAAGTGGAGTGCCATTGCCTTCTCCGATCAGGGGTTAGACGGAATAATAATTTGGAGAAGGGTGGCTCCAGGGACCTGGGGGCCGGACACCTGGGCCCTTGAACATCAGGTCACACCTCACAGCACCTACCTGCTGTGTCAGGCATCCACGTGGACTTGTCACCAGCCTCAGTTCCCCCCGGAGGTCACCCTGTGGGTCCCCCTTTTACTGACGCAGAATCTGAGGTTCAGAGAGGTGGCCTGGGACAGCAGGCTGGGGACCGGCAGAACCAAGGTGTGAACCCTGACCTGCCCGATGCCAGTGCCAGGGTTTGAATGGGGGTAAGGCAGATGCATGGGTACCCGGGGCAGCGTGGCCACACGCTACCCAGAAAAGCCCCGGGTGGACTGATCCCAGGCCTGGCAGAGCTCATGACCTCCATGACCTCGGCCAGTTCCAGGCAGCGGGGGAACGGCAGAGCGCCCGCAGCCCCTGCTTTTCAGAGCTGTGCGTTCATAAAGAGAAAGGAGCACGGGGATGATGACTCAGGAAATCTGCTGTCCGAGGTCAACGAGAAGCTCGTAATGATGGTGATTAAAAATCAACACCACTGACTGCACAGTGATTTGCACGTCCACTGTGCAGCCATGAATTAATTAATAAATGAAAACACAAATGCTGGGGTATCAGCTCTAGGGCACAGAAGAGGAGATGGGAGGTTCCAGAGGAGACAGGCCAGAGCTCCCCTCACCCCCGCCCCAGCCCAGCACCCTCCCCCAGGCATTGCCAGAGTTCCCCTGGCCTGGGGCTGGCTTTTTATCTTTGCACAATCCAAGGTCCACTCCAGAACCCTGAGGGAGGAATATAAATGGGGGTGCGGGGTGGGCAGCTTCCCTAGTTCTGAGACAGAGAAGATGCGAAGGGCCTGCCAGATGGGAGACCCAGATCCGACTCTCAATTCTTCTCCTTCTTCTTTTTTTTAATTATTTATTTAACTAGGCAGACTAATTGATGGATATTTTCCGTACTCTTGCTTAGAAAATTCCATGGATGGAGGAGCCTGGTGGGCTACAGTCCATGGGGTTGCAAAGAGTCAGACACGACTGAGCGACTTCACTTTGCTTACTTTAGGTCATGTCCAACTTTTTCTTTACTTTTTTCTTGGCTGCGTGGCATGTGGGATCTTTGTTCCCTGACCAGTGATTGAAGCCACGCCCCCTCCAGTGGAAGTGCTGAGTCTTAACCTCTGGACCACCAGGGAAGTCCCCCCAACTCCCAGCTCTGATGCTCATTAGCTGTGGGACCTTGCCAATCGACCAACTTGCCTGCTTGCTTATTTGCGCCTCTGTAAAAAGGGTGAGGAATTGCGGAAGCTCGGTCTCCAGGTGGGAAGATGTTTCCTGAAGCTGCTGTAACAAATGGCCACAAAGGTGGGGGTTTAAAGCAACAGAAATTCACTCTCACTACTGAGGTGTCAAAGGGCCTCCCAGGTGGTGCAGTGATAAAGAACCCGCCTGTCAATGCAGGAGATGCCGAGGATGCAGGTTCGATCCCTGGGTGGGGAAAATCCCCTGAAGGAGGAAATGGCAACCCACTCTCGCCTGGAGAATCCCATGGACAGAGGAGCCCAGTGGGCTACAGTCCATGGGGGCGTGAAGAGTTGGACACGGCTGGGCACACACGGCACACACGTATGGAGGTGTCACAGGTTGGTTCCTTCCGGAGCCCCTGCAGGAGGAGTCCCTGGTCCTCTCCTGGCTTCTAGTGGGGGTGGCCTCCCGTGGGGTCCCTTGGGCGCCTCCAGTCTCTTCCTGGCTCTCGAGGCATCTTCTCTGGGGCTCTTCTGCATCTCAGCGTCTCCAGCCTCCCTCTTTTCTCTTATAAGTACACCCATCATTGTGTTTAGGACTCACCTAAACACATCCTGAATTCCAGGATGATCTCACCTTGAGATCCTTAATTTAATTGCGTCTTCGGAGACCCACCCAGTTTCCAAATAAGGTCACAGCCACAGGCAGGAGAGGTGAGGACTTGGAACATCCTGGAGGAGTCCAGGCAGCCCACTCCAGGGGGATTTGGAGACGCCCACATCCTGCATGCACAGTGCTGTCAGCCACACCGTGCTAACGTCGCAGGGCAGCGGGAGGAGGGAACCCACTTATGTCACCCTGCCTACACCTTCTGGGGTGGGGGCGGTGGGGGGACCTGGGCCAGGAGAGGAGGGGCGGGGCGGGGGGCGGATAAGGGAGCGGTCTCCTC
Source organism: Odocoileus virginianus (assembly GCF_023699985.2). Classification (NCBI taxonomy): domain Eukaryota; kingdom Metazoa; phylum Chordata; class Mammalia; order Artiodactyla; family Cervidae; genus Odocoileus; species Odocoileus virginianus. The sequence goes on from NC_069690.1 coordinate 54,947,852, forward strand.
GTCAGCCCTTATGATGAAGTCTTTTCGGGCCACCAAGGTGCTGGGAGGCGCCCCCAAAGACGTCTCCAAGACCATAATTATTATTTTCTACCATCCGCGAGGTGGTCTCCCAACACTGCGTTCTCCAGGGTGCTGTTCTCCTAGCCTTGAAAGACCTCCCCGCAGGCAGGCTTCACGATTGAAAAAATAAAAAACAAAAAACAGTCCTAAAAGGCGCGCCAGGTCCAGGGCCCACAGGTCCACCAAACCGAGGCCCTGACCTTGCCTTGCCCTAGCATGAAGCCCCACGCCCCTGCTCTCACACTGCTGACCACGCCCCATCATCACCAGACCCCCCCGGGCCCTGCACGGTGAGCGCCCCTCTTGGCACCTGTGCCTCAGTTCACCTCCCGCCCTTCTGTGGGAGACCTGTGCTGGGGAAGTCTCCCCTAGACTGAAGGCAGGGACTCAGTCCTCTGTTTTGGGGTCCCCAGTTCCTGGCACAGAGATGCTCTGGGGTGTTTATGGGGAAAGACCTGTTTGTGAACCGCCCCCCACCCCCCCACAATGGTGACCATCTTCCCAGCAGTGTGTCCTTGTCCTTGCCAGGTCTTTCTGTTCCCCACGCGCCCACCTCCCTGCCAGGTAGGCGGGAGGAAGCCCGCCGTGGGCCCGTGTCCACAGATGAAGATGTTCTGGAGGCGCCGGTCAATGTACGTGTCTAGGGCCCGAAGAAGCAGGGCCCCGACCCCGGGGACCCTCATTCCACCTCCCACAGGCTCCACCCCAGCCCTCTGCTCCTCGGGTGTGCAGCTGGCAGGAGCCCAGAGCTCTGGAGTCTCCTGGATCCCGTCCCTGCCCCTCCCCTCCCCTCCCGGGCTCCAGGGGCCTATCTCTCTGTTTCCTTTTCTGATCGGAGTTCAAAACAACAGCAACAACTCTGGGAGCGAAGGCCACGCAGAAACAAAGCCAGCAGGCTCCGTCTCGTTGGCCCAGCGGGGCTGCGGGGTGCTGCCAGCCTTGCCTGTTCTGTCCAGCAAGGAGGGCGCAGCCTGGTGGAGGGGGAAGGCCGCGGGGGCCAGAGCAGCAGGAGGTGGAGGCCGGCCCCGGTTAGAGTCCTCAAGTGCTCCTTTGAGAGCCTCTGCAGACGTCCCCGGGCCTGGGGGCAGGGGTGGTGTAATGATCATAAAACAACATTTGCATAGAGATTTCGTGTACAAAGCGCTTTCTCAGGGGCGGGAGGCACGCGGGTGGCCCGCGGAATCCGGGCTGGGAGGCCGCGGCCCCTGGTAGGGCCCGCTCGCCCGCCCGCCGCGGCCGGCTCGGGATTGTGAGCAGGGCGAACAAAGCGCTATTCATTCAAAGATTTCCGATTCCCCCGGATTTCTTCACCCTGCTCTCGGGTGAAGAGCTCGCTCCTGCTTGTCACTCAGGCCGGAGGAGGGGTGTCAGCGGCCCCCGCAGGCGGGGGCCTGATGGCAGGGAAACCGGGAGGCGGGTGGCCTGATCCCCCCGCCCCTCGCCCCGCCCCGCCCCTCGCCCCGCCCCGCCCCTCGCCCCGCCCCTCGCCCTCCGGCTCCCAGACTCCAGCTCCTGTGAATCAGAGCATCAGGGCGGCCTCGCTGGGGCTGGCTTGTGCAACTCTCCTCACAGCTCACACCTGCGGCCGTGCCTTCACGTGAGAAGTGTGAACCCGGGGCGACTTCCCTGGAGGCCCAGTGGCTAAGATTCTGAGCTCCCGTTGCAGGGGGCCTGGGTTCCATCCCTGGTCGGGGAACTAGATCCCACACGCTGCAATCAAGACCCGGTGCTGGGCCCACAAAAAACACAAACAAAGGTGAACACAGCACAAACCTGAACACAGATTTGGGGACATCTGCGTGTTTGGTAGCCTGCAGACGAGCAGTGTGGGGGGCCTCGCTCGTCCCTCCCCAGCAGTGCGCATCGGGAGCGGGTCTTGTGTTTCCGGGGTGGAGTGTGGGGCCCCAGGCTCTGCGCCTCTGCGTGGGGCAGGAGCGGGAAACAGCAGCAGGGCGCGGGGGTGCAGCCCGCCGAGGGTGGTGGTGGGGCCTCCACAGTGCCTGACCCTTTAAGGCCTCCGAGGAGCTATATAATAAGGTCCACCTTGGAGGCCTGAGCGCCTTTCTGCAGCCCCAGCAGGGCAGGGAGGATGCAGGAGGTCATCGTGGGGCTGGTCTTCGCCTTCGAGAAGGATGTGGAGACGCAGAAGGGTACTGGGCTCCTGCCTGTCCAGGGCATGGACAGTGAGTGTGGCCGGAACCCCAAACTGCCCCCCACCGCCCCCAGCTTCCTCTCAGCTGCTCACCAGGGAGGTGTAGGAAGTCTCGGGCCCACCGTCCTGTCCGGGACCCCCAGTGTAGCACCCTGCTTCTCAGGTACCCCCTGTACCCCCTTACATCCACTCCAGGAAGCCATAAAACAGGACTGGCTGCTGGGAAAGCGGAGACCCTAGAGGGGTCAATTGAAAGAAGCTGGGACGACCCCATGGGCTGCCCGAGTGCCAGGCCAGCCTTGGGCCCCCTGACCATCATCTCCGCTACAGAGTTCAGGGCGCTTAGCTGTTGAGTCTGCAGGCTGGTTCCCGGAGGCCAGCATCTAGAGGCCCAAGCCTTGGGAGGCAGGAGGGAGACGAGCTGGTGGGGTGGGCAGGGGGTGAAGGCCCTCCGGCAGCCACAGCATTCCCTCTGCCTTCTTCGCCCCCAGAGTCGGGCGCAGCTGTGTGCACCTTGTTTGCTAAAGGGCTCTGCGCGAAAGGTGAGTGGGCAGAGGTGAGGGCTGGCAGGGGTTCAGCTTGGCCTGGACTGGGGTGCTAGATTTGCATGTGAGGAAGGGGAGGTGGGAAGGGGCATGAGTTCATTCTCAGGGCAAAGGGCAAGTGGGTGGGGCCATCAAGGGAGCTACCCCCTACCTCCAGGGATGTCTCTGACTCCATAGCATTGATTAGTGCAGGTACAGCTGCCTGCAAGGAGACAGTCCCTTCTTTCTGCCCTGCTGTAGGTGGGAGTGTTTGTGGGTGTCAAGTGTGTGCTCCCAGAAGGCCCCTGAGTTCTTAATTCTGCCCCAGTCAAGAGAGGGGCTTCCTTTCTTCCCCTCCCTACCCCCCATCCTCTGAGTTAATCTGGGACCTGTTCAGCGGCCTCCTCCACTCCTGTGTCCTAAGAAAGCGCAGGCTGCAGTCTCAGAAACTTTTGTCTCCCCCAGCCCAACGGGGCCCAATTGTGTGCTCTTCCAAACCCCTCTCCCCGCTCTCCCAGGGCAGACATTCTGTGAGCAGGGGCTGACATAAATCAGGGGTTCCCATCTTCTGGCTTCTAAACCACTCACGGGCTCTTTCTATGGAAATCCAGTTGCCCCCAGAAGTCTTGCCTCCAATTTGGGGGTCTCCAGTTGCCCTCTAGAGAGCCAGGTTGAGAAACCTGGAATGAGTTTAGGACCTGCTTTTAGGATTCAAGTGATTCTGTTCCAGGGAAGCTGGGAGGCCAGGTGGGGCCAGGCAGGGGACCGGGACCCTGTGTGGCCACGTGACTAGCTCATGTTTGGGGCAGTGCTGGACAGTGGGGTGTGGAGGAGAAATGAACTTGTTGGTCACTCTAGACTTTGAATCTTTGGCTCAGTCCATCCAGTCTCTAGAGCAGGGTTTCACGGAGAGACCCTCATGCAAAGAAATAAAACTGTTCTTAGGTCTGGAAGGTCAGAGCCAGGTGACCCAATGGCCAGAGGTAGAGTAAGACCATCAGAGAGAACACCTCCGCACCACCCCTGAAGATGCTACCAGAGTTGGCTCAGCGCAACACTGGTCCTGTTTCCTGCCGAAGGCAAGGCCGCCTGAACGAAGATGACAAAGAGCGAAATATAACATTTCCATTTCCTTCTGAATTGTTACAAGGTTGGCTCTCACGTCACCATGTTAGATCTCCGGAACCAGGAAACACAACGTTTGTATTATTTTTAAGACGTGAGTTCCGCAGGCCCTTAAGGAGTTTTTCCTTTGTGTTGGGACCTTGCTGGGTTGGGGCTGGAAACAGCCCCCCTACCTCTGCACAGTCTGGCTGGAGGGGATGGGGTGTGATGGGTGCTTCAGGAGGTGTCCTGATGCCCTGGGGGGGCATTCCTGGGGTTTGAGACAGGCCAGAGCATCACGTCGGGCAGAGAGGGCTGGGGGCTGTCTCTGGAGCCGTCTCTGGCCCCCAGTTCTAGCCTCCGTCAGGGGAAGTGACGGTGGTACCTCCTGCTAGGGCTGAACTGGGCCCAGGCTCTGGGTGTGTGGGGGCCCCCTGCCGGGTGCTCTGGGTTCCCAGGGAAGTTGTGCCCATTCCGGCACGACCCCGGGGGAGAAGACGGTGGTGTGCAAAAGGGTGATCAGTGCAAGTTCCTGCACTAGTATGACGTCGCCAGGATGCCCGAGTGCCACTTTACTTCAAGTTTGGTGGGTGATGCCCCTTCCTGGCGCCGCCCCCCGCCCCGAGGAGGGGGAAGGAGGTTTGGGAAGGGCCGAGCGTCCCAGGTGGCAGACCAGGCCACCCTGCTTCTCCAAGCCTCTAGAAAAATCGGACCTGTCTTCTGAGCCCTGCCCCACTGCCCTGCCAGGCTCAGGCACATGAAGCCTGTTCCCCCCCCCCCCCACCCCGGCCCCGACCCAGGGAAGGGGAGGGTGGGGCGGGAATCAAAGGCCGAATTGTTCCCCAGGCCCGTCTGGCTAATCACACAGCCAGACTTGCTGTCTGGAAAGGAGGCGGTCTCTGGAGCCCCGGGGAGGGTCAGAGCCAGTGTTTCCCAAACAGCCCACACTTTCACGGTGGGGCTGGACGCCCCCATGGGGCACTTGCCCCATCGCCGCCTCTTTGAACCCTCTCGCTATTTTTCACTCCTTTTAGAAGAAAGCTTGACATCGCTTTCCTAAACGGAAAACGAACGTCGCTGATTGGGGGCTTCCCTCGTGGCCCAGTCAGTAAAGAACCCCCCTGCAGTGCAGGAGACCCGGGTTCGTTTCCTGGACGGGGAAGGTCCCCTGGAGAAGGAAACGGCAACCCACTCCAGTGTTCTTGCCTGGGGAATCCCGTGGACAGAGGAGCCGACAGTCCATGGGGCCGCAAAGAGTCAGACCCAACTGAGCGACGAAACCACCGCGGCATCACCGATTAGCCGTGGAGGGTCCCTGTGAAGGGGCAGTCATGAGCTTCAGAGGTTCGGCCCCCTGAAGGGACCTTGTGTGGTCTGCTGTGGACCCGAGAGTCACCTCCCTCTGACCGCAGTCTTTCTCTTGCCGTCCGAGGGGCCATGCCGGGGGAAGCCACCGCCTCCTTCAAGAATGGGATCTGTGGATATGTTTCAGGTCTTAGCTCTCCCGATAAACGTTTACAGTTCAGGGCTTTTCAGAGCTGGAAGAAGCCTTAAGGGTTAGCTAGTCCAGTGGTTTTCAAACTGTATTCGGAAGAGGGACTGGGTTGGGGGGGGGGTGGTCATCCAGCCTCCAGGGACACCTCTGAGCCAGGTGGCTGGGCTTTGAGCCGTCAGGGGGGCTGCAGGCAGCTGTCGCTCATTAGTGTTGATGGGGTGGGGGTGGGGTCCTGGGTATCCAGGAAGAAGGCATCCCCCTCAAGGTCAATAAGAGCTTCCCTCAGGCTCAAATCCTGTTTCCTGCCTGCTCCCGGCCAGCGCTGGCAGTTCGTGAGGGCCGCCACGCGTGGCCCTTGTAGGAAAGGACCAAGTTTATCCGGCCCCTGTCCCCCTCGGTCATCAGTTAAAACGACACTTCATTCTTTTAATAAAACTTGCCTGGTTTCCTTCGGGGAAAGAGGCCGTGCTGGGCATGGATTTGGGAACAGGACCAGGGCCCTGTCTGGCCTCGAACAATTCCCAGCGTGAGGGCGTGTGTGGACACCAGGGTTGTGATGTATAAGCCATGTTTTTTCTTTTTTGGTTCTTGGAGTAAATGAATCAATGTCGCTATTAGATAAAGTGTGCTTATCACAGTGTAATTATTGGTCTTACTGGAAGGAATGGTCTTACTTATAAACGATTGTTGGGGAGATGTAGCAGCGGGAACTGGCCGCTGAAAGGAGCTAGGAAGCGGGGGTCCTGGCCCTGCAAGGGGATGCGTGCCCACCCCAAAGGCACCAGCCGCGCGGGCCGGCCGACGGCAGGGCGGGGTGCGGGCGCCACCTGCTGGCGGACAGAGGAACGGACAGCCGCACCAGGGCGGCGCGGAGCAGGCTGCTCCGGGCAGAGGCCTCGCCGCGCGTCCCTCCGCCCCTGCTCGCCAGTCCCGGGGGTCACCTCCCTTCTTCCGAAGGATGCAGCCCCGAGGGAGCGCTGTGCCGAGAGCCCACGCGGGACAACTGCATGCACACCTTTCAGTGAGAGGAAGCCGGGTGGGAATGGACCTCAGGAGGAGGTCTCCCCGTCTCGGAGCCCCGCTGTCCTCCTCCGTGAAATGAGAGGACTGGGAAAGGGCGGGAGTTGAATTCTGGGGAAGCCATGGCGTTCTGAGGAGCTCAGGCGAGACCTTGCTTTGCAGAAGCCCGAGGTGTAGAATAGACCTGTTTGGAAACCAGTGGGATTGACACTGTGGTGTTGTTTTTGGCCCTGAAAAGCACGAAGCTGCAGGCTTTCTTTCTTTCTTTTTTTAAGTACAGTTGATGGACAATGTTGTGTTAGTTTCAGGTGTATAGCCAAGTGATTCATTCATATATATATAGACTTTTTTCAGATCTTTTTCCATTATAAGTTATAAAAAAATATTGAGTACAGTTCCCCCATACTATATAGTAGGTCTCTGTTGGTTATCTATTTCACACACACACACACACACACACACACACATAAAACAAAAAAACCTGTGAAAAATGCCGTTGGTAATTTGGAAGGGCTTGTGTTGAATCTGTAGATTGCCTTGGATGCGGTGTGTTGTGCTGAGTCGCTAAGTCATGTCCACCTCTTTGCAACCCTGTGGGCTGTAGCCCGCCAGGCTTCTCTGTCCATGGGATTTTTCAGGCAAGAGTGCTGGAATGGGTTGCCATTTCCTCCTCCAGGAGATCTTCCTGACCCAGGGATTGAGCCTGTGTCTCCTGCATTGCAGGCGGATTCTTTACCACTGAGCCGTCGGGGAGATCCTTGCCTTGGGTAGTACAGTCATTCTAACACTACCGATTCCTCCAGTCTAAGCACATGGTATATCTTTCCTTCAGCTTGTGTCATCTTTGATTTCTTTCATCAGCATCTTCTAGTTTTTGGAGTGCTACAGTCTTTTGCCTCTTTATATAGGTCTATTCCTAGGTATTTTATTCTTTTAGATGCAATGGTGAATGAGATCGTTTCCTTAATTTCTCCTTCTGATCTTTCATTGTTAAGTTGTAGGCTTTTAAGGAGGATGAGATTGGAAACACTCCCCAGTTCTCTACTTGAATGAGGTGAAAAAAGGGCTGAGTCTTCCCCCTTGGTTCCTTCAGAGCCCCTGAGGCCTTATGCGGAAGCTGAGAGGGCTTAGACTCCCTCCCCAAACTCCTGGTGGTCTGTGCCACAAGGGCTGGCTCCTATTAGGACCCAGTTTTGGTCGGATCCACAAACAGACGGGGTTACAGCGCACGGTCCGAGAAACTACAGGTGTCCCTCTGGGTCCCGTTTATTTCATCTCTGTGCCAACTTTGAAGCAGTGCTCTTGCGGCATCTCCCCCAGAAAGGACTGTAGGTGCAGGAAGCCTTGTAGGTTTCATCGTAGAGATGAAGCTTTAACCATGGTACAGGGCTTCCCAGGTGGTGCTAGTGGTAAAGAACCTGCCTGCCAGTGCAGGAGACGAAAGAGACGTGGGTTTGATCCCTGGGTCGGGAAGATCCCCTGGAGAAGGAAATGGCAACTCACTCCAGTATTCTTGCCTGGGGAATCCCATGGATAGAGGAGCAAGATCTCCATGCAGGGTCGGGGTCTTGCTGGATCTCTAGCTGCTGGCTAGGGGTCTTCTCTTCCCACCTCTCCTCGTTCCTTCTCCCAAGTAGCCTCTGAATACTGAGTTCCAGTCCCTCCTTCTGAACATCTGGCCCTGCCCCCCCCCTCCAGATGAGTGTATTCATACCCAAGCCTCACTGAGCCAATATGCATGGGATCCGCCTTTCTTAGCTTGCAGGAGGGAGGAGAAACTTCTTGCTGTCCTCAAAAAAGCCGCTGTCCCCCAGAAGGCAGGCAAGTGGCCTATGTGCAAGGGGCAGGGGCAGTCTTGTTCCAGGAGGGTGGACATGACCTCGAAGATGAGCCCACTTGTGCACAAAGAATGCTGAGATTTTCAGGGGACTGCAACAAGGAGTGTCCCTTCCTCCACGTGAAGCCGGCCTTCAAGACCCAGGACTGTCCGTGATACGACTGAGGTTTCTGCAAACACGGTGAGGTACAGGAGATGTGGGGGTGTCTCTGGCAGGGGAGGGGTGCCCCTTCCTGATGCGGCCTGTGGTCTCTGCCCCTCCCCCTTGCTAAATAATATCCTTCTGGCCATTTTCTCTTTGCCCAGTAGGTCCTCTGTGTAAATACCAACACGTCTGCAGGACAATGTGTACTAACTACTTAGCTGGCTTCTGCCCCGAAGGACCCAGATGCCAATTTGCACAGTGAGAGAGACCAACCCGACCCCACACCCCCAGCCCCCCCTGTGCTGGGCCCACTCTGGCTTCTAGAGCCTTCCGTACCTTCACTGGCCCGAGGTGGCGAGTGAAGCGTCCGGCCAGCATCCACCCGTGAGGTTCTCAGGGCGTGGCTCCCCCTGCGCCCACCTCTCCTTGGTCCTGCCGGCCGCGCTGAACTCTAACACGTCCTGTTAGTGAATATTCAGGCCTTCCCTGTGGGGTTCTGAGAACACACAGTCACAATCGGGGCAGCAGGCTGGTGTAGGGGGTGTTAGTGAGCTGGCGGGGGGGAAGCGGGGCTTAGAGCCAGGCTGTGGTTGTCCGTCTCTGCATGCCTCCTTCGGTCCCAAGATGAATGGTTTATTCAAGTTACCTGGCGGTGAGTGCAGGTAGGCCGGTGGGGGCGGGGGTGGGGTGTGGTTGGGGGGTGGTGGTGACGTGCTCACTCCTTTCCAGCACGCGGACCCCCCAGCCCTGCACCGTTCCCACCTGCTCTCACCCTCACACCATCTGCTCCCATCAAGGGAAAGGCGCTCATTCGGGGTCCTTCCTCCCAGACCCCCTCGCACCTGTCATCTCTGCTTTAGGCAGGCCGTCTCAGCCCCTGAGACCTTCCCCCTCTTTGGCTGGATTAACACACTAGTGGTTTTTTATTTAGAGACTTATTTTTATTTTTGGCTGTGTTGGATGTTTGTTGCTGTCTGCGGGTCTTCTCTAGCTGTGGCACGTGGGGGCTCCTCTTCATTGTGATGCGCAGGCTTCTCATTGTGGTGGCTCCTCTTATTGCAGAGCCTGGGCTCCAGGCCGCAGGTAGTTGAAGCCCTTGAACTCGAGCTTGGGTTCAGTAGTTGCAGCACACAGGCTTAGCTGCCTCACAGCATGTGGGAACTGCCCAGAGCAGGGATCAAACCCATGTCCCCTGCATTGGCAGGCACATTCTTAACCACTGGGCCAGCAGGGAAGCCCCACACATGTGTAGGTTTTAAGGAAAGAACCTGGGGCCAAGCTGAGACTTTCTGGTCCAGAGCTGTTCTGCGTCAGGGCCACCCTGCTGGTGCCTGGCCCCGTGGGAACGGGTGCTGCTCCCCTGATAACATGCCCTGATGATGAGGGCCTCCATCCTGGGTCACCAGTCTGAGCAAACTCCAGGAGATTGTGCAGGACAGAGAGGCCTGGAGTGCTGCAGTCCGTGGGCTCGCAGAGTTGGACACGACTGGGCGACTGAATGACGATCCCCAGGCAGCAAAGCACAGCCTGCGGGGCGAATCGGCCCCTTTGTCTGTTTCTGTACAGCCTGGAACCCTAAGGACGACTTTTTTAAAAGTCATCTTTTTTCTTCTTGGAAAGAAAAAAGAAGAAAAACCCAATGTAGTATTTTTTGACACATGGAAATGAAAATTCCAATGCTTATAAATAGTTCCACTGGAGCGGGGCCAGGCTCGTCATTTACATTTCCTGTCTCTGACTGTGCTCACGCTTACGATGGCACGATGGCAGAGTTGAGTAGCTGCAACACAGACCAGATGGCCTGTGAAGCCAGAAATATTTACTGTTTGGGCTTCTGTAGAGAATGCTTGCTGGTCCCTGGTGGGGATGGCTGGATGCTGCTTAAGTTTGACAGAGGCCAAATGGGGAGCCTGGATGTTGGGGGAGCTACTGGACTGTTGTTAAGTCCGGGTTCTGTATCCAGTGCTGCCCTTTGTGGCTCAGTGCTAAATAATCTGCCTGCCAGTGCAGGAGACGTGGGTTCGATCCCTGGGTCAGGAAGATCCCTTGGAGAAGGAAATAGCAACCCACTGCAGTAGTCTTGCCTGGGAGATCCCATGGACGGAGGAGCCTGGCGGGCCATAGTCCATGGGGTCCCGGAGAGTCAGACACGACTGAGCAAGAGGCTTCCCTCCCAAGCGCCAGGCTGGGGTGGGGCCGGCAGGGGAGGAGGGCGACCCCTGCTGGTCCGCGGTGGGACGGCTGATGGCAGGGCGGACGTGATGGTCTGCACTGGGGAATTCATGGAGCCCATTTCTAACTTCCATCCAAAGGGATGCTTTCGGCAATTAAGCTGTAAAACGAGGCCGTTCAGAGTCTGGCTTCAGCCTGAACGCCTGGCCAGGCCCTCTGCCCTCCCCCTTGTCTGTACACGGGCGTGTCTGCAGTGTTTCCTCCTGGCTTCACTTTATCTGTAGCTTGTCAAGCAGCCCCTGGGTCCCGCACTTCCTCCTGCCTGGGAACCTCGCAAGCCCCCCTCCCTGACAAGAGTGTCTGCCCCCTCATCCTCAGATGAGGCCCCACGAGCCGGGGGTTGCCCGCTGCCTGGGGCTCAGGCGCTGGAGAGGGGCCTGTGCTACAGGGTGAGTGATGACGGAGCTGGGCCATTGCCGGGCTGAGGACCAGGGGAGGGGTGATTAGCAGCAGGTTAAGAAGCCAGACTCAGGTTTTGGTGAATTAAGAGAGAATGGGGCAATTTGGCTGGTAAACCAAATGTTTCAGTTGTAAGGTCTCAACCTTTATTTGCTTCCCCTGCCAGACAGTTTCTTTAAAAGGCTAACAAGTTAAACATCTTTCAGGCCCTGTTTTACTGCCTAATGATCCCCTGAGTTATTTATACATAATGGTCTTAAGATGTGGGGGGGTGGGGGTGGGGAAGGGGGCCGCTTGATAAGGAAAGGAGTATCACACATCTTGCATTTTTTAAAGAATTCATTTTATTTTTGGCTGTGCTGGGTCTACAGCTGCTGCGAGCGGGGGCTCCTCTCTGGTTGCGGGGCTCCTCTGGGTGTGGAGCACAGGCTCTAGGCCCGGGGGCTCAGCAGTTTCGCACACAGGCCCAGTGGCCCCGCAGCCTGGGGGTCTTCCTCGATCCGGGGTTGGACCCGTGTCCCTGCATTGGCAGGCGGATTCTCAACCCCTGGACCGCCAGGGAAGCCCACACCTTGCCTTTCTTGGTTGCTCTCTCTGGCTCATCAGGAAGAAACCCATCATGTTTTACAGCTTCACGAGACAGACTCTGAATCCTCCTCTGCGTTCTGTTCTGCAAGACAACAGGAGCACCGGGATGAGAGGTGGGGGAGGCAGAGGGCTCGCCCTCCTCACGTGATGCCTGTCCGCCTCTTTGCGCGTCCAGCCCTGTGCTCTGGGTTAGCGATGCTGGGCCTGGATCTCGAGGCCTTTCTCGGGCCAGACAAGGAACTTCATTTAAGAGTAGAAGCCAGGCTCTTCAGTAAGCCAGCTAAGGATCTCCTATGGAGCCCTAGACAATTCAGCATTTTTTTCTCTTGGGATGTGAATTTACAAAAAGTCACATGCTTAACTTTTTCTCTTTTAGTGTTGAAAAATGAGCTGTGACGCCAGTCAGTCAGTCAACTGGTAGGAGTCATTAAAAAAAAAAAAACACACGTTGGTCTGGGGAACTGGAGGACCTTCTGTAGTGAAGACTCCAGAAGGCCATGCTGGGCCCCGTCCTAAGCGAGCCCGCTGCCCCGTAACCAGCACAGAAGAGGCCGAGGCAGCCTGCTTCCCGCTTCCTCTCCTGTAAGTGAACGAGCTGCTGGAAACCCGGCAGGAGCGGGGGCTCGCCGAAGGCGGCGGGGGCGGGGAGCGCAGCGCCTACACAGCCAGCTTGAAGGTACAGCGCGTGCGCACACACACACACACACACAGACACACACACCACTGCGGCACACACAGACACACACGCACAGACACACACACACACACACCACTGCGGCACACACACACACACAGACACACACACCACTACGGCACACACACATGCCACTGCGGCACACACACAGACACACACACACACACACACACACACACACACAGACCCACATACACCGCGCGCGCGCACACACACACACACACACACACACAGACACACACACCACTGCGGCACACACACACACACACACACACACACACAGGCACACACACCACTACGGCACACACACACACCACTGCGGCACACACACAGACACACACACACACACACACCACTGCGGCACACACACACACACACACACCACTGCGGCACACACACACACAGAGACACACACACACACACACACCACTGCGGCACACACACACACAGAGACACACACACACACACACACACCACTGCGGCACACACACACAGAGACACACACACACACACACCACTGCGGCAGACACACACACACACACACACACACCACTGCGGCACACACACACACACACCACTCTGGCACACACACACACACCACTGCGGCACACACACACACACACACACACACAGCCCACTCCGGCAGCACTTCTGGGGTACGCAGCGGGGGAGTGCAGTGCCTACACAGCCAGCTTGAAGGTACAGCACGCGCGCGCACACACACACACACACGGCACTTCTGGGGCACGCAGCCGGAGCTGCTGCTGTAAACTGGCGATTACATCAAGTTCTTTTGCACGACAGCTGCTTCCCTGGACAGCTTCCTTAAATTCAGGATTCGATTCTGTGCTTATCTTACGTGAGGGATCACAGGGTAGGGAGTGGAGGCAGATGGTACCAACGAGGCTTGCCCCAGGAGGTGAGGAAGTGACGTGGGGCAGCGAGCACCCTGTGATCTATGCCATGTCTAAGTCAGCCCCCAGGGCAGCCTAACCCACGGGGCGAGGCCTGGGGATGCCAGGCCGGGCCCACTGGAGGAACAGAGGAGGGACGGTGTGGAAGGACCAGGCCCCCTGGTCTTGCAGACACAGGCAGCTGCCTCGTCCGGCTTGGTGGGAGGGGAGAGGGCGAGGGGCGAGGCCGTCCAAGAGGACGCTGGCCCAGGAGACAGCTCCTCCCTGGGCTGGCATGTGACACGTGGCGCAGAGCCAGATCACTAACCTCAGCCTGCAGCCTCTTTCTGGGGGAGTGTGACGGCCAATTCGGCCTCACTGGGTGGGCGTGGCCAGCCGGCAGGGGGCTTGGCTGATGGAAGCAAGTGCCCGGGTGGTAGCTGCAGTTTGGCTGGAAGGTGGTGGGGCCTCTTGCTGGATCCCAGTTCAGGACTGGACGCAGGACGAGGCCACAGAGGTGTCAGCACACGTGGTGTTCCTTCATTCCTACTATGCTGAGACTTCTCGGCTCACCAAATCTCTGCAGAGTAGGTATAACTGTCCCCGTTTTGCGGCCTGGAACAAGGAGGCTCCAGTTAGATCACTTGTCCAAGGACGGAGGTGCTACTCATCTCACAGGTGAGTGTCCCAGCAGAGGCACGTGACCAGAGCAGAGGCATATTTTTGTTATGGAGAGTGGCAGTAGTAATATGTAGGGGCAATACTGTGTCGGGGGAGAAGCAGGTATTAAAAGTAACTTAGGGTTACCAAGTAAAGGTAAGGAAGTTATCAGGTTACCAGGTAAACCAGGAAAGGAAGGCGTGATAAAAATGATGACAGCAGATAGGGCTTCCCAGAATATAAAGCACTCCACTTACAACAAACTGATTTTATTCGCAATAGCTGACAATTTTTACATATATAGAAAAACACTCTCTCTGCAGTAAAGGCAGGATTAATCTCAAGTGGGCAACAGGGATACCCCCCCCCCCCCCCCCCCCCCGGTTTCCCCAGCCACGCGAGTTAAGAGCAGGGCGGTCAGGTGCTGTGGAACACGGGTGGGGGACGGGACCTGCCTTGGAGTGTAGGACGGCGGAGCCTGGGTGTCACTGTGACCTCAGCTGCAGCGGGGAGGGGAGGCGGATTCTCAGGCTGCGTTTCCTTGGGGAATTCATGCAGCCGCTCTGGAAGCAGAAATCTAAGTGCTGCTGCTCACCCTGGGAAGTTCCCACCAACATGCTGGTTTCTTCACAGTAGTGACAAAAATGATCTCGACAGGTACCAAGTCCAGAAAGGCTCCTCCTGAAACGTGTCCCAGCCCCAAACGCTTTAGCGCGGACCCCCGGTCGTCTTCATCCCCCGACGCAGGAGCCCGAGGCGTCCTGCTGGCCCAGGGCGGGGGTCAGCAGGCTTTCCGTGGAGGGCCAGAGCGGAGCCGCGTTCAGCTCTGCCGCTGCAGCCGCAGCCAGCACCTGACCAACAACCCAGGCTGGGTCCCCGAGACCTCACGTGCGGACAGGCCCACCCCGGCTCAGGCCTGTGGGCTCTCGTGGTCTGCTGACCCTGCTGGGGCAGGAGAGGACCCTCGCAGAGGCTGTTCCCACCCACCTCTGCACCGAGCGGCTCTGACCCAGAGTGAGGCAGAGGGGGGCTGCCGGAGGGCCTCCCCGCCGCGCGTCTCTTCTGGGGCGTTTACAAAGGCCACAGAGCCCTTCCCAAAGCGGCTTCCAGTAACATTCTCAGTCACACTAAACTAAACTACCTACCTCTATTTTACTTCTACCTCTACCATACTCTTCCTCAACTGTGAATTCTTCCTCGTGGAGAATTCCAGTACACCTTCTTCCTAACCAGGAAAATCTGATGCAGAATTAAATTACTCCCACTGGGGACAGTTAAGAGAGGGCGGGGAGGCAGGGGACTGAAGAACAGAAAAGGGAGATAAAGCCAGCATCGACTTCTGGGAAGAGAGGTGCAAATGCGTTAAGAGCTGGCTTTACGACAGCACGCCTGCTTCCTTGCAGTTCTGGAGGAGTGGGGGCAAAAGGGTCTGAACGCGTGTTCTGGCCTGAGGATCACAAGCAAAGCAAATACAGAGACTCACTGGTCCATCAATAGCAGCACATCTGTATCTGAGACATAATCAACCCTTGATACTGGAAAAGGATTGGAAAACCTTATCCATTTGTGTGATCTACATTAGATTTCCATGAAGCCTTCATCAGTATATCCAAGTTATCATCTGGGGTCCAAAGCAGAAGTCGTAGAACGGGAACGACACCGAGTACTCTGACCAGGGAAGCAACCCCGAAGCCCACCCTCCTTGCACAGCCCTAACACAGTGGGAGGAATGTGCGAACATTTCATTCAGCTTCCCGGGGGGTGTAAGGGTGGGATTCTGAAACGCTTCCAGGAAGACATGAGAAGCAGAAACCACTTGCCCACTGCTACACTCACTGCAGATGCAGAAAAGGTGATTTAACATTCTGTGTAATGTGCTGTTTTAATCAGCTTAAAAAAAAAAAAACCACCTGCCAAGGATTTTTCAGAGGCTCACCTGCAACTCTGAACCCACTCTCTGCTGGTTCCTCACAGCTGCCGAGAGCTGGTCAAGGACCCAGAGGAGCCCACCCACCCCCAAGGGGGAAGGGTCTGATGTGAGCCGACTTCAAGCCACTTCAGATGCTCTTCTGAACCAGTATCCAGCAGAAATGCACAGCACAATGCCAAGATACAGACAACAGTTTTGGGGAGAAATGATTTAGAATTGAGATTATCTTTACCAGGAATTAGGAAACAGCTATTTAAAATGTTTAATGATGAACTCCTGTCATCTCCCTGTCTCCTTGAATAACATCCGCCTTTATGATTAAACAACCTCAAGTTTTTCTCCAAAACTTTCCGTCACTTTTGAGAACAAGCCAAAAGAAATATCCAGAGAACCAGAGCTGTCCACATTAGAAAAAACAAAAACAAAAACACCTGGCTCCCCCCGGAATGGTTAGATTCCAGTAATTTTATTCTTCCGCTCCCTCTCCCTGCCCCCGGGACAGCTTTCCGCTCTTTAAGCGCGCTCTGCAGTGTCTCCACCGTCCTCGACTCGGAGCGCCAGCTTCCCCACGTGGCGTCTGGGTCAGCGCTGCTTACGCCAGCGCTGCAGCTCTTGGGATAAACAGAGACAAACATAAGGGTCTACGATGCTGTTCCCTGACGGCTTCTACCTCTTGCCCCTCAAGATCATCCCCTTGTATTTGTTTTATAAATTTAGAAATAAAGTCTTAGGTACAGGGGTAAGTTTCCGCCTCACTTTCCTCGCTCTCAATTTAAAGATGTGAAGCAGAAACTCCAGCATCACCTGAACAGTCTCTTTTTCAGGGGAGGCTTTTTCCCTGTGAAAGAAACGACCTGGGATTTTAGGCACCGTGATCAAAAAGGAACTCCTTTCTCACGGATGGCCACGCATGTGAGACGAGGGTGGGCAGTCATGGCTGGCCAGTCGGGATGTGAGTGCCTACCACAGACGCGATCCACGTCGTGACTCATGCCCTGAGTCTTGGCACTGCATTAGTCGCCAAGCCCAGCTACAGTCAGACCCGACATTCCTGAAGCTTGTGAGTTCTACTGGCCTCTAGTGTTAATAATGACCTTACACTTTTGCACTGAAAGTTTTCATCTGAAAGCATTTGGATTTTGTCTGTTGTGGAAGAATACTGGGACTTTTTTGATTTCTTTAATACAATAATACTTTTTAAAAATGAGCAAACGTTATCTGGAATTAAAAGAGCAGTGAAATCTAGGCACTTTCCTTCTGGTAAAATTTGGAGCAAGTTGAAATGCATGACTAGAAAAAGGTGGTTTTTCTTTTTAATGTTAAAAGTAGATTAAATAAAACAGCTCTCAGCCTTAGACACACTGGCAAGTGACAGTTTGTTTCTCATCTCTTAGG
The DNA here is from genome assembly GCF_023699985.2 of Odocoileus virginianus. NCBI lineage: Eukaryota > Metazoa > Chordata > Mammalia > Artiodactyla > Cervidae > Odocoileus > Odocoileus virginianus. The sequence continues at coordinate 54,964,980 of NC_069690.1, forward strand.
GTATAAAGCTATTTGGTTTCTATCCTAAAAAGAAGTTCTGAGGAATCAGAAAGTCATCAAAGAGAAGAGCCCTGATCCTCCAACAGGCAAACAGCTTTAAGTAGAAAACACAAACGCACCCAATCTCCAGGGACCATCTTCAATGGAGCATGACAGCAGTTATGTAAACTCTAGTCAAATCTTATCAAGGCCATTAGAACCAAAACCTCCAATAAAAAAAAAAACCTGAGGGCCTTGGGCAATAGCTTGTTCATTAGGGCGTGTCAGACAATGCAAAACTGAAAAATAAAAAAGCAGTTCAGAAAATCCCTCAGAGGTGCATGTCATGGGCTGTGCCCTGCTATTGAGGACAGAGTGAGGCTTACTCAGATGCTTGAAGCTCCAGCTGCAGCCGAGCACGAAGCAGCCGGCGAAGAGCAAGGTGAGGCCACCAACTCCGCTCCTCACCGTGGTGCGGCACCGGATCCAGCCTGTTGGCAGAGAAGCAGGGTTCACGTGAGAGGGCAGGCACCAGGCCCTTGCCCGCAAGGGACTCAAGGCACCCGGTCAGCTCAGGCATAGGAGTCGCTAGGCGAGGAGTTTACATACTACTGTACTATATAGATGTGTTTTAAACAAATGAAAAGGCAAAACCCAGAAGACCTTCATTTTAATCAATTTCAATTAGTCACTCTTGTTTTGGGGAATCTGGTTAAGTTTCACGGGGAGGAGATGAATACAAGTGGTCTTGCAGCTGAGCCTTCCTTGCTTGGGGACCGTGAGTGTCCCCAAGAGGTGGGCAGGTACTGAAAAAAGTGAAACCTGTTTGATAAAGCAGTGCTTTAATTGCGTCAGACTCCAGGATGAAGAAAGGCGAGGAGGAAGATGGGAAGCTCGCAAGGCCATCCTTTTCTCATTCTTGAGCCGGGCTGTGACAGCCATGGCTGAAGGAAGAGAAAGTCTGGAACCACCAAGAGAGCCTTGCAGGCACGACTCGGGCCTCACCTGAGTGGAAAGCTCCTAGGAGCCTCGTGAGAGAGGAGCCGGCCGGGGCTTCCAAGCTCCTTACTGCCGTCGAGCTTCTTTCCAACCAAGGAACTAGGGTTCCAAACAGAAGTCACTGTGACAGCTCATCTAAATCCGTCCTCTTCCCCAGCGCTCAGTGCCCGAGGTCCCCAGGGCGAGGCTGCGGGAGAAGTACATGCTCAGTAGTGGGTGACAGTCTGCCCTGGGCTGCGAACATGTGAGCATTGGCGGCCAAACCACCTAGTCGGCGTCAAGAAAAGGTTCTTCGACAGACTAAGGGGCCCGAGGGATCGGGACCTGGATCATCTCTCATCCGATGAATACAGCACCCAGATGATCTCGTCTGCTAAACACCTTCTCAGCCAAGAGCACGGCCTGCTACTGTCATGGTGATTACTTGTTACTAGGGCCGACAGCTAACAGGTCTACTCTATCAGCCCATCACCACTGCTGACCAGCACACGCTTCTTATTTATGTTCCATATGAGAATAACTAAAGCAGAACCAGGAAGGCAGGTTTCTGCTATGTACTTACATTTCCCCTGCTCTTGTGGCTTTCCATTTTTAATGATAGGCAGGGAATCTCTACTATTGCTGGTTCTCTGGTCTTGGTTTGGTTCATCAGGATAAAGTGTAAATTAAAACAAATATTTACAACTGGTTTGGCAGGTGTGGTGAAGTTGCTGCAGATGTAAAAATACTATGCAAATGATCACCCATTTATTAAAAATGACAAGAACCATGCTGGCTTCCCAGAAACCACACAAAAGCTATTTCTCTTGCAAGGTGAAGATTCTTTAGAAAACAAAGCATGACAAAACTCATCCAGCTCAGAAAAATGACACAGCTCCAAGAAAGCTGCAATGGCCCCACCTCTCTCCCTGGAGTGTCAGGACCCCAGCGGCTCCCAGGGTTTTCTCCAGCCAGCGGAGCCCGCTCGCTTCGTTCCGGGTCCAGGCACATAACGCGGATGACATCACCTCAGGCCTGCAGCTGGGATATGTAAGCAGCCTGCGGCTGGGAGCAGCCAGGCCCAAGCCCACACAGGTGCTGTTGGGGCTTTTTTCCATGACTCCCTGCCTACCACCCCGATGCTCTGGGTTCTGCCCCCCATCCCTGAGGAATGGTCATGAGCCTTGGGCGGCATGAGCCTTACGCACGGCCGACCTCCGCCTCCTATCCCTCAGACACTGCTCTGCACCTGCTAGCACCGACGTCCGCTCTTCAAATCCAGGGACAAGGCTCCCGTTGACACAGACGTCAAAAACCCGCAACCGCCATCTATGACTTAACTGTTCCAATCATCCCTCTGGCCTGGCTATAATCCCAGAGGCATGGTTTGACTCACCTCTCATGTCTCAGGATATTGGTTACTCACATGTGCTTTCCTTAAACACCCCCTTTAATGGGCTCCTCCAGTCAACAAGGGGACCCAGCCCCGGCCCGTCAGGCTTCTGCTCCAGTTCTGATCCCCACTGCTCCCCGCCTGTTCCCCACAGGCGCCCCTTCTCAAACCCCTTACGTGGACACCCTACTGATGGCAGTCCCGTTTGCAGGTTAGAAAAAAGCCTTTATTTAGCTGTTTCTTGGCCTTTGAAAACCCAGGACCCTACAAGGTCTTCCTATTTGACCTTCTGGTCTCATCAGCCAAGTTTTGCTTTTTGTAGTTACACAAACTGTGTTTTGGCTTTTTCCCCCTAAACTACCTTCTCCCTGCCAGTGTGGGAACAGTCCACTGCTGGGTGCCAGGGGCCTGCATCAGCACCAACATCCAGAAGCTGTTCTCAGACATGGCTCATCTTCAGAGACACAGAGAAAATGCTTGGAAATAGGTTCTGAGGCTTTACTTCAGAATCAGTCTCTGGGCATGACGGCTAGGAATCATGTAAAAAATGACCATGTGAAACCTGTCCAGATTTGGGAACTGAGATCTCTCAAACTTCCTGCCCCGAAGCCAAAGCACCGGAATTCTGCCAAAGGCCCAGCCGGCGCCCCCAGCCCAGCGCTCTCAAGGTGGCTGGTGGACTGCTGAGGGCTCTCAGACCCTGGACCTTGTTGAGTCTCCCGAGATTGAAATCTTGAACTTTTGAAATCCACTTTCTCTCAGGCCAGAAAACAACTCCTCCTGGTAGCTACATCAATGAGCATCCCCGAAGTTCCAAAGACGGCTCCTCATGCCGGCGAATCCCACAGGCTCATCTCCCTCACTCCCTCACTCCTGATTTACCGAAGCCCAGCTCGGGGGCACCCTCGGACCTCCACACCCAGGTCTCCAAACCCAGCCGCTGTTCTTCCGCCACAAAGAGCGTCTCACTCTACCCTGCTTCATCAGGATGAAGGCCCTGGGAGCCTTTCAGTCGGGGCCATCACCTCACCTCAGTCTGCTTGGGTACCTGACATGGGAGGGCTAGCTGTGCACTGGCGCTTCCCCCTGGAGGAAACAGTAAGTGACCACAGCCTGGAGCCCAGAGTCCAGCAGGAGAAATGCTTCCTGGAAATGCCTGGCAGAGACCCACCAAGTGAGCTCTGAGGCTAACTGAACCCTGGGCAAGTTACTCACCCGCTCTGAAACTCAGTTTCCTCGTCTGTAAAAGGGGATAACAGCCATCTCCCAGGACTGGCATAAGATCACTTAAGGTAACTGAGGCAAACGTGCAGGTACCCCAGCACATAGTTACCCCAGTAACTTGTTACCCCACTGGCCCTGCCTTTAAGTGCCAAAGGGACGAGCAGCCTCTGAGAGAGGAGGAGGAAGGCTCGTCCAAGGTCTCGCCTCACCCAGTCTGTATGGCCCAACTCTTCTGCAATGCTGCCTGCAACTTCAGCCTTCGGCTATCAGGGGCAGCCACTGCTGGGTGAGGTTATGAAGCTTTCTGAGAAGCCACACCCCCTTTTTAATCCCTGCAGAGTCCGTGGCCTTGAAGTCCTTGAGCAAATGACGAATTAAATCTTGACTTTAACTGAGGGGTCACCAGGGTCTCCTCTGGGGCCAGCCTGTTGTCCTGCCTTCAACTCTTGGTGGAGGGGAGGGGAAAATGAAGAATCACCCTTAAAACTGACCACTGGGAGCAGGAAGTCATGTTCTGAGAACAGTGACAAGTGCAGCGCCCTGGAATGCGTAGGTACGAGGAAGAGGATGTTAGCGTTCTGAACCTCATTAACTCAGAAGGCACAGAGCCGCCTGGACCAACTTAAACCTGAGCATGCTTACCTTGGGAGAGTCTCTTGCCCTGGGGACTGATGACAAGGAGGGGCTTCTGGGCAAGAATGCTCCAATGCTGGGGCCTCTCTGGCAGCACCCCAAGGCCGAGATAACCAGAATAGAGCTCTGGAAACCACTCCAGCCCCAGGGCACTTGACAGGCTCTGACCGGGCAAGGGGCTTCTGGAAGCATGGTGCTGGGCTGAACATGCGGACTGCAGCCCCTGGGGGCGCGATGCTGGGGGCCGAGAGCCCAACTTAGCTGTCAGAGAAGCCCACTCCTCACCCCCCATCAACGCCTTCACAGCAGGGACTCGATTCCGGCTGCTGGCTTCTGCTTTCTCTTCCTGGAGAAATTTTACAGCCAGAGAGGTGGAATTCTGGTTACATGACTGTGCTAGAGGGAGGTGCTCAGGGCAAGTTGTGCCCGTTAGCGGGAGCAAGTGTAAGCCGAGACCTCTGTCTCGAGGTTTCTTCTCCGTGACTGAATCATGGCTCAGGGAAGCCCAATCCTGCCTTCCTGTCATAGATACACTTTTCTCCACACCTCCTTGGCTCCCATGTGTCTCTGCTTCAAGGTGGAGTGCTTTTCCCTGGTTCTCCCCGCCCTGGCTTTCACCTAAGGGGTTAAGTTTAAAAGTAGCAATCTGTGACTCTGTGTTCTTTGCCAGAGTCCTGAAGTCTCTGTCAGTAGAGGCTCCTAAGAGGTGATCCTTGGCCTTGGACTCTCTTTCTCTGCCTGACGATGACATATTTCCTCTTTGAACCCTGTGACTGCAATTCATGGGAGAACTATGGCCATCACCAAGAGGTGTATCCAACAATTTTACGAGAAGGTTCTGTCTTGAGGCGTCCACTCTGTCCAGCCTTAGATCAGCTGAAGTGGCTTGTGCATCATTAAGGAAGGCTAAAGAATATTTCCTATCGTGATTTGACCGAGAAGGTGCCACTGGGACAGGAGGCAAAGGTGCTTCAATTTCTGAAGGGTTATCTCTACTTTCTCCTGACTGAGGCAAAGCTTTGGCAAGTTCTTTTGTAGAACTGGTGTTTTCTGACGCAGAAAACTGAGCTGCAGTTTCTCCCTGGAAAGGAAGCTTTGGTTTAGTAGCCTTTAACATTCTGAGGGAGGACTTAACTTGACTCTTGACGTCTTCATCAGCCTTTTTATGACTTGCTTTTTCCAAACCAACATCTAGTGCTGAAGAGGACTTGACTGTCCGTTCTGAATTGTTTCCTTTCAGTTCCGGATTTCTTTTCTTACTGTTTGTCCCTAACTCTTTCTCTTTTGCTTTAACTGGGTCTCTGATTGGCGCTTTGATTTTTTTAACACGTGGGTGTGTAGCCGGCTCACACGGATGAATTTCTTGATCAGCAGGCATAGTTGCTCCTAGCATCTTACAGTGCGGCAAGTGGGACTTCAATCGTTTAAATGGCTTCTTACAGTAAGGACACAGTTCCATCCTGGATGGAACAGCACTCTCCTATTCCTGAAAAAGACAAACACAAGGAGATAGGAAGCATACAGTCTGTAAATACTCATGCCTTAGTTAGGTGTCATACCTTTTAAATTCATTTGAAATAAGCCAGGCTGAAGGACATCTTAAAACATTTATTTTGATTCATTCTTTTTCTTCTATAGGTACAACAAAACAGACAGAGTTGGATTTTAAGGTCAATGTTCCTGACTCCATTTCTGCTTGGTATTTCAAATTTTTTAACATCTTCTAGGAATCAATCATTACAAAAAACGACCAAAGAGGTTCTTCTACATCCCTAACTAGGAGGCGAGCCAGGCAAAAGGACTTAAATCTAGTGAATTAATAGTTAGTGGAAGGAAAAGGTGTCCAAAATGTCAGCCAGAATGAAATATTTGCTATTTAACTTTGTAGCAAGGCAACTGGATAACACATGAGTGTAAAGAAACTGTTTATAAAACACATCTTTCAAGGGAAGAAAGTTAAAGAATAAAAGACCATAGCTGTATGTATAGAAAATCCACTGGGGTGCAAGAAAGTATTAGAACTTTAGGTAACCTCCATTACCTAAGCATGAAAAATGAGAATGCTACGAATGTTTAACACATTAGTAACGTGCATGCATACACACAGACACACAGAAGCACAGCTGACGTACGTAACACATAAATGGAGGGAACATGGTCCCAAATTTTTTACTCAGTTTGTAGGACAATGGATTAATGGGAAATCTGTTTGACACTTTTGTGAAATTTATGCCACATAAAACATTAAAAAACAAAAACAAACAAAAAAAAACCCCCCTAAACCGGGACCTCCTTGGTGGTCCAATGGTTACAACACTGCACTTCTACTGCAGGGGGCGGCTGGCTTGATCCCTAGTTAGGGAACTAAGATCCCACATGCTGTACGTTGCTGCCAAAGAAATGAAAAATACTTAAACCATATACCTTTGGTGGCTCTGTTATACTCTCCAGTCAGGAAAAGGCAGTATTTCATTCCAAAGCTCAGATGAAAGTTACTTGTTTACATTTCTTATTCAATTAAGCTCCAGAGGGGAGGGAAAAGACAGGCCCTATGTGCAGCTGTATTCTCACAACTGACCACTGGGCCTGGCCCTGGCCAACCCATTTATCATAGCAACCAACCCACCTTGTCCTACATGAAGTCAGGCAAAATAAAACTGTCTTCTGCCAGTAGACTTTATAGGAATTATTCTTACTTTGCAAGTACCCCTTAGACAATTTAACAAACGCGGACCGTCTGGGCTTCCCAGGAGGCTCAGTGGTAAAGAACTTGCCTGCCAAAGCAGGAGCCGCAAGTTCAATCCCTGGGGAGATCCTCTGGAGGAGGAAATGGCAACCAACTCCAGGATTCTTGTTGGGATAATCCCATGGACAAAGGAGCCTGGCGGGACACAGTCCGTGGGATTGCAAAGAGTCAAAGAGGACTAAGCACACATATATACGGACCATTTATTTACAAAAAGACACACAACGGAAGTCAGTCCACAGGCCCTGGACTAACGATTTTAGAAGGGGATTGAGACCTCTGTTAGAGGTGTCTGCCTCCATGCTCTCCATCCTCACTCCTCTTGAGATCTTCCCTGTACCCTCCAGCTGTAACATCTCAACATGGGTGCCTTAATGTTACTGAGTTCAAGCTCGTCTGGTTCATCGCACCACAGGCCAATAAATCCAGACGAGCTGTTGGTACAAGGACTAGTGACGTTGTTTGGAAAGCCAGCAGACTGAGCAGATGGTGGATTTGTGTACCAAAGAACCATGCTGCCTGAATTACAATTCAGGCCTCTTTAATCCTAAAAGGGGACGGAGGAAAGTCAAACACTTCCTGGTTCCCATCACCCTGCCGAGGGGGTGTGTTCATTTCCTGCGCCTGCAGTCATTCACAGGTGAGCCAGGTCAGGCTGTTTCCTTGGAGCTAAACAAGAGTTATTTTAGCTTCATGCCCAAATCCCCTTCCTGGGAGGCAGGAATCCCAGAGATGGACCATTAGGTGTAATTTGAGATTATAAATAACATCGCTCTAGGTATTAATTTGCGCTAGAATACAAAGGTCCTTTTCTACTACATTAACTATTTTCTTACCTGAGTTTTTGTAGAAGGATGCTAACTTTGCGCTTGCTTCTCCTGTACCCGCATGCTCCACGACCGCCGTTACCCAGGTGGGCAGGGTGAATTCGAAGTTAAGGTCAGCCTCTGAAAGACACAATTAGGGCAGTCACTCGAGTGAATGAAATGGATGAGAGGAAGAAACTACTGGGGCAAATCCAAAATAACGGGTGACACCAGTAAGGCACTTCTACTTGGGGGTCCCGGAGAGCAGACGTGTGACCAGCCTCCTGGGCAGCGGGCTGACCTCAGAGTCCTCCCTCCCGCGCCTTCCAGTGGGCTTTTCGGCCCCCTTCTCCCTTGCTCTTCCAGGAGCGCATTCGGGCGACTTCCAGGGAGTGGGTGGGACCACCGAGCAGCTCCGGGGGCCGGCCGGCCGCCCCGCGGCCTCCCCCAGTCTCGGGCGCCGGAGCCGCCGGGGCGCCGAGCCTTCGGCTTCAGAAAGCCCTCCCCTCACTCTCCTCTCGCCTCCACATCCGCGCCCAGGCCCACAGCAGAGGCCACAGACAGCACCGCCGCCTGTGGAAACTCCGCCCGGGCAGCGTCTCACCTCGCGAGACACAAAAAACCCAGGAAGTCCCGCGACGAGCTCCCTCAGCGCAGTCCACGAAACGCGGCCCAACTCCCGGACTAGGCCCTGGGACAAGCCGTCTACACCACTGCCTGATGCTTCTCCGCCTTTTTTTTTTAAAAAAACTGTGACTTCACAGGGATTTAAATAAAAGACTTGTATCATATGATTATAACACGGTTTAATTTCATTTAAGCATGGCTGGACTCTTACGCCGGCCCGTCTCGGCTGCAAATAGGCAAAATCCCGGGCCACCCCTAACGAGGTCCTCTTTCCCAGAGGCTCCTGGTCGCTCCTCTCCACCCCCGAGCCCGCCTCTTCCTGTGGGCGGGGCTACCGGTCGGCGCTGCCGGGCTCGCGCCACTGCGCACTCGCGGGAGGGCGGTACCACGGCGCGGCGACATGGGGGGGCGCGGAGCAGACGCCGGAAGTAGCGGAGGGACGGGTGCCCCCGAGGGGTACTCAGTGCCGGCCGCCTCCGCCAGAGTCGCGGCCAAAGCCAAGGCCCGAGGGGGTGGGCGTGGCGGCCGCCGGAACACGACGCCCTCCGTTCCCTCTCCTCGCGGAGCGGCGCCGCGTCGCTCGTCTCCATCGGCTGCCATGAGCGAGCGCCTCCGCCCCAGGTGAGTCTGCAGGGCACCCTCTTCCCCTCAGCCCCTCGCCGGGTGTTGTGTCCTGGGGTACACGGAGCCGAGGGAGGTACGACGCGGTGTCCCACCGAGACTGGGCCTTGCGGGTCTCCGTGTGGGTGCCTTGCCGTCCGGGCGGGGAGAGGGGAGGGATGCTCGGCTGACTGGGAACCTGGTCCCCAGGGGCGCCGAAGCGGTGACTCCTCAGGGTCCGGGTCGCCCCTCGACCCCAATTTTTCTCCCCCCGCCCCCCGATCTTTCCCTGTTTGGAATGAAGTCCGGTTGGTCCCGGCGGAAAGAAGGGGGCCCCAAAGCTTCCCTGTCCTAAATTTAGGAAGGTGGGGGGTTGGGAGGAATGGCCGATGTTCGAGAGGAGCCTCTCTGGGAGCCTGTGAGGGGACGGCGGGGCGGGGAGCCGGTCTCCCGAAGATCGGGAAGGACTGGGTTTAACTCCGCAGGAAGGAAGGGTTAGGTCAGATCGAAGCCCTTGTGCCCTGCTGGGCCGTCGTGGACGCAGAATGGGCGAGGGCCGAAGTGGTGACCTGTGGCTTCCCTCCTCGGCCGTAGTGTGAACAGCAGGCAGAATTCGAAACAGTTCGGGTGCCGAGCCGTTTGACTCCGAAGGCGGGAGGTAGGGCTGTATTGCGACGCACTTTTCCTCCGAGCCAGGACCCGGGGCTTAACCTAGAGGGTGCTGAGGATTTCTTGATAAGGACTCTGGAGAGTCCGGACCAAGCCGCGATTTTTCTTCTCTTTTTTCTCATTTCTCACCTCTGTGAACAGGTTAGGGAGGAAAAAGTTGGGATTGCACCCCAGAATGGAGAAGTTGGACTATCACTCGGAATTAGAAAAATCCCTCATCGTGGAGTTTGAACTGAAAGCTATAGATCACTAAGTCCCTCCCGTCTTTCATTCTTATGATCGGGAAGCAGATTTAGAAAGCTCAGTTGGTTTACCTGGGTCTTTATAGGCCAATATTTTGGCCATCTGATGCAAAGAACCGACTCATTTGAAAAGACCCTTATGGAAAGATTGAAGGAGGGAGGAGCAGGGGACGACAGAGGATGAGATGGCTGGATGACATCACCGACTTGATGGACATGAGTTTGAGTAAACTCCGGGAGTTGGTGATGGACAGGAAGGCCTGGCCGTGCTGCAGTCCTTGGGGTCACAAAGAGTCGGACAGGATTGAGCGACTGAACTGAGCTTCTAGCTTCACTGTTCTCTTCATTTTTTTCTTTTTTCCAAAATAGTCTCAGTGAAGCTGAAGTGAATAAGACGGGGATTGCCTTGGTAAATTATGCTGTAGGGATTTTTTCGTCCCTCTATGTTTTCAGTTATTTCGAATGTAATTGACAGTCTTTCCACGGGGACCTGGCCCTGGAGCATATTAATTCATGGGGTTGAGATTCTGGAAAGCATCTTGGAAGTTCTTTAGGACAATAGTGAAAATCAGGAGTTCTCCAAACTTCTGCATGTTGATTTGGGTCATGTGAGAGGGCCATAAAATCTCTACTTGTATATGAAATAAGAGTGGGCTGAATTTGAAGTTAGGGGCCCAGTGTACCAACTTGCTACTGAGATTAGTCACGAGATCCTCACGTGTAGTAAACCTGATATAACTGCCAGTTTCTTCCTTCCCACACCCAGTTTGTACTTCCAGCCGTCCCTCGGGATGGATGTCTCACATATCTGAAAAAGTCTAAATATTTCTCTGAAAAACATTCCTTTTATTCAGTGCTGTACACAAATACTCGGGATGCGCTTACACTCCTAGCAGATTCCTTTTATCTTGTTCACACAATCTCACATGGTAGCTTCTTTACTGTGAAAGAAGTCACGTGAGTTGGCAGTGCTTTCTCTGCTCCCATGTGTTTTGTAGTACAGTGGATCAGATCCAGCTGTCTTAGCATCTTCAAGTCGGTTCAGATCTATGGCTCTGTTCCCACAATTTTAAGAGGAACGGTTGGTCTATGATGGTGGATTTTCAGACAGGAGGGGTGGATGTGGGTATGTGCGCCTGTGCTTGCTCAGTTGTGTCCAACTCTTTTCAACCCCATGGACTGTAGCCCACCAGGCTCCTCTGTCTATGGAAGGATGTCCAGGCAAGAATGTCGGAGTAGGTTGCCGTTTCCTTCTCCAGGGGATTTTCTCGACCCAGGGATCAAGCCTGCCCTCTTGCATCTTCTGCATTGGTAGGCGTGTTCTTTACCAGCAAAGCACTGGGGAAGCCCTGTGTGGGAGGGAGGCCCCTACTGCAATTAAAACATCCATTATCTCTTATAAATTGAAGGACTTTTTTTTTTGGTAGGGTGAAATAGTTCTGTCATTTTTTAAATAAAGTTTGAAAACCACTAGTCTGTGTATTCTAGGATTTCTTCTGTGCTCAGTCTCTAGGAGGGGACAGGAGGGTTGGAGAGAAGTGAAGTGATGAAAAGTGATGTATTCTGCCATCCTGAGAAGTAACATGCTAAACAATAATCTGTAACTAAATGGCTAGGGAGAATGTAATTAGTTATAGGGTGCTGCTCAAATTATAACTTGGCCTATGGCATTAATGTTAAATGTTACAATTTGACTGACTGTGTTGAGCGTGAAGCTGTGGTTTTGCAAAATATTCATGATGTTGTTGAAAGAAATGCTTCAAGGATGAATTCTGCAAAGAGCTTAGAAAAAGGAGAATGAAGAACAGGTAGGGCTCATTCTTAATCGAGAACCACCCAACAGAGAGAACTCCCAAAAGGCCAGAGAGATCCTTCTGGTAGCTGGAGACATGAGCTGATTATGAGGCAGGGATATTTCATGTGACTTTCTCAGAGTTTAATTGAAATCTTCAAAACCAGCCCATCCTCTTGACCTTCATCCTCTTGTCACTAGAAAGATAATAACCTTATCTCCCATTATAAATGAGGAAATTGGAAAGTTGCAGTCAGGCCCGTGAGTTTGCTAGCAGTGACTCAGCAGCCCCGGCACAATCATCTGTTGGAACGCCGATAAAAGAGGAGTTGGGGGGCCGTCACCGTCATTGGAGGAGTTTCTCTCTGGGCGGCGGCTGGCCTTCCACCAGTGTTCTGCGACTGTTGTCATGTCAGGATGAGTGTAGCGATTTCTTGGTTCAACTAGCACATCCATTTAATGATTATTAAAGCCTGATATTTATGTAGTTTTTAGCCTCTAGTACTTCAAGGTAAGATGTAATGCCCTGAGAGAAAGGTAAGGAGCAGGTCTTATTTTGTAAACAACTGAGTCTTAGGATGCTGCAGTCCATGGGGTCACAAGGACTCGGACACAACTGAACTGAACTGAGGCTTAGACTGGTGTAGCCCCCTGCCGGTTGGCTAGTGCTTCCTTAGAATCACACACCCCATATTGATCATCCAAGCCTAAACTGGGTCCATACTCATTGATTAATAATATTAGATGCGTTCACAAGTAAGAGAGAATTGAGCTCAGGGTGATAAATTTTTGCCAACGTCTAGACCTGATTAAAGCCCCTCTACTCACATAGAATGTGTAACTGTATTGAAGATACTGTGTGTTCAAATTCAGTATTTTCCAGAAAGCTCTTTTACCCTCTAGATAGAGCAACTTGAACCCTGAAGAGTTTTCATTATAACAGCTTATGCTGCTTTGTGTAAATCAGCCTCTCTCCAGCTCTGTCCAGTAGAATTTTCTGTAGCTTTTCTGTCCATGGCAAGTGTACTGGAGCGGGTTGCCATTTCCTTCTCCGGGGGTCTTCCCGCCCCAGGGATTGAACCCAAGTCTCCTGCATCGCAGGCAGGTTCTTCACTGCTGAGCCGCCAGGGCAGCACAGTTCCGTGCAGTTTGACTTAAAAGTGCACCTCTTTTAATTTATTTCTGTTTTCTGACTGGAGTTTTAGAAGTCCTAACAGCACTCAGTTCTTGCGTAGAAAATAGACAAACTCTGTCTCCATCATACACCCCAGAATGCTTGACTGAGAAACAGGTGTGATTTTTCTTTAAACCTGGACGATTTAAGCAACTGGTGCTGCAGTGTAACGGTAACAAGCTGGTGAAGTAACTTCTCTTACAATACCAGGTGGTGCAGCCAGTCATCAAGTTAATGTGTCCGAGAGCCGCCTTTGCAGTGATTGTCCAGAAAAGTAATTTGATGCATTAGAGGGCAGAGAGCTTTTGTGTTAATGTGATAATTGGGGGGAAATCAGAGATGAAAGAAAATGAAAGAATAGTGGCTACTTCCAACCTCTAATGCTCTTCCTGTGTAGTACAGTTTTCATAAGGATTTTAAGCGTAAACAGGCAAAGGCAGCCACTCCCATCTTAGATGTTGTCCCATGGATGGGAGTAAAATTAGGATAACTTGGAATGGTAATTTCAGGAAATGGAGGACAAGATCACCTTAATTAGGTAGAGTTGGAGAGCTTAGTCATCAATGTCTTCCTGCTCTTGTTTATTCCCAGCAAGCATTTCAAATCATCAGGCTTCTTTTTAGAAGTTAGTTGTGCTACTTTAAGCTCGACCTTCCTCCTGTTATTTTACATTTTTGCTCTTCTAACTTTTTTGCCTGTTGCGGTTATCATATGACTATCTCTTCAAGCAAGAGGGCAAATTAATATGTTTAAATTACAGTTTGAAGTGTGCAGAAGACCAATTTTTTCTTTTTCTCTTTGTGATATAATTCCAGGAAAAGGAGAAGGAATGGCAGTGAAGAAGACCACCATCTCCCGCCACAGACCAAAAGGAGCAGTAGAAACCCTGTCTTCCGCGATTCTTGGGACACGGAGGTAGGACGAGTGGTGGAGAGCACCTGCCGTTTTCATGGCTTGAGTCGTTTTTGGGTAATGAAAATTATTCCCTATTTAAGGGAAAAGTGATCTGACTCGATTTCAGTGTTCCCCTTTCTTTTTCCCCTTTCTTCTGAGTCATGGCTGTTTTGAGGATGCTACCCACTTTCTCCACAGCAAAACAGCCTGTGTTTGTATGTAGTAATGTATACATATGCTCAGAATTTGTATGTTACAGGTTTTATGGACCTCTGAAAGCCCATCTTTGAACCCTTCTTGGTATTTCAGAAGCCAACTTCTTTTCTTTTTTTTTTATATATATGGACTATTTTAAAAGTCTTTGTTGAATCTATTGCCATATTGTTTGTGTTTTGTGATTTGGTTTTTTGGCCTTGAGGCATGTAGGATCTCAGCTCCCAACCAAGGATGGAATCCGCACTCCCTGCATTAGAAGGCAAAACCCCAACCACTGGACGGGGGACGAGCCTCTGAACTGAGGTTTCCTGGGTGCCTCAGTGTCCTTCCTATGCACTCAAACGCCTGGTCTGCAGTGAGGCAGGGAAGCTGACTGGATGCCGCTGTTATTAACAAATGATGCACCTGAAGCTTTGACCCTCAACAGTTGTCGGCCTAAGAAAGAAACTCCTCACTGCAAAGGTCCCTAAGCCCCGGCCTCATCACTTAAAGCAGAATTTCATGTCTCCCAATTCTCACAGAACCAGAATAATTTGTACTTTAGTTCTTGATAGTAGGATTTGATCTATGTCTGGTCTTTAGCAGAAATCCAAAGTAAATCCCTCAAGGAGGGAAAAAATCAGTAACTGTCAGGTAGGTAGTCCTCATTCAAGAGCGTCTGCTGCACCCCAGAGCAAACTTGATCCTTCTATGTGGAGACTGAACTTTCTGTAGCTCTTATCCCCCCTTTTAAATCCTCGTATCATTTTTTTTCCCCTTTAGAGTAGCAGAAAAGTGTTGAGCTGTTGGTTAACGTGGTAACTAGGGAATTTCACAGATGGAAGAAAACCAAAGATTAAAGGCTGCCATGAACATCTAAGGATAAGAATTGAGTTTCCATGATTCTTTTGAGTTAAGACTATTCATTAAAAGAGTATATGATGATTACTTTGATGGTATCAGTGTAAATATTTCTTTACTTTTGCCTGTATGTCAGTCCTGCTGTATGATGTTTGCATTAGTTCAAAGGTACAGTAGATCTTTTTATTTATTTATTGTATTGATCTTTTCCCCCTGGGTCTACAGTTTTAATGCCTGAGAGCAGGAGTGTAAATGGTCATTTTTAAAAACAAATCAAGCATTTCTGACCTCTTGTTTTGAATAACACTCCTAGCATCAGGTTTGGTGGTGGTCTGACTGCTGTTGGTGGAGAATGGCCTTCACCCCTTCTGACGCCCAGGCCTTGGCCTCACAGAAGCTGCTGTGCTGTTGTTCCACCTGTGGGTTCATGTGTGCTGTTCTTACTTGTCCAAAGAAATTGAGTGATGAAACCACTCTGTAGTTATTAGTCGGAAGGGTGGACTGGATTACCTCGCTAATAATTAGCAGTCAGTACAGGTACTTTTCACCCGTCATGGGAACCTGGACTTGTTGGTAGGCCCTTGGGTTCCTCACGTTTACCGGCGTCCGGAGCTGGCGAGTAACGTGGCCGGCCGAGCAGACCCCCGGGGTGCTGGAGCGGCAGATGGCAGGGGGTCTTTAAAACAGAGAGTTCAGTCCTGAGGAATTAAATCTACCGCTGGAGTAGGTCATCATGTTTAAGCGTAAAAAGAGCCAGGTTAGGGACAGTGGGGTGCTCGTTGGCAATTGTGTACAAAGGGGAATATAAGAAGTCATTACTAGTGGATTCTTAATTTTACTAATTTGCATAATAAAGTCTGCCGCTGCTGCTGCTAGGTCGCTTCAGTTGTGTCCGACTCTGTGCGACCCCATTGACGGCAGCCCACCAGGCTCTGCCGTCCCTGGGATTCTCCAGGCAAGAAGACTGGAGTGGGTTGCCATTTCCTTCTCCAATGCATGAAAGTGAAAAGTGAAAGTGAAGTTGCTCAGTCGTGTCCGACTCTTCGCGACCCCATGGACTGTAGCCTGTCAGGCTCCTCCGTCCATGGGATTTTCCGGGCAAGAGTACTGGAGTGGGTTGCCATTTCCTTCTCCAATAATAAAGTCTTATTGAAAATGGTATCTTTTAATTCTAAGCTAGGGCCAACAAGGTATATTTCTTTGAAACACTTAAGAGAAACCATTTCCTGTGTCTTCTTGAAATACTTAAGTTTAGAATTTTTTTCTTGTAACATGAACAACTTTCATTTGGTTAATTTCCAAAACTCACTGTTTTCTCCTAAATGTAATAATATTGGCAGGTACTGTGAAATAAGACATGAGGTGTTGGAATTACTTTGAACTGTGCCACAAGTTAAGTCATGCTTATCTGTAAAATGGAGATGGTATGGGCCTCTTTTTCCCTCGATTCTAGGAAGCTGAAGAATGTGAACTGACTTGCCAGATTAGTTATGTAAAGTGAAATTTTGAATCTGCTTGTACATTTTCTTCCTGTCACTTTGGTGGGTGTTATGATCTCTACTTTTTAGATGGAAAAATTGGGGCACAGAAAAATAAAGTCACTTGCCCAGAGATATAAAGCTAGTACAAGGCAGGTCAGTGAGCCCCAGAATATGAGCTACCCACAGTGTGTACCGTCTCCCAGAAGACAAATCAGAAGGTCTGAAGGACTTTGCTAAATATATCCAGGGCTGCTAGGTCCTGGACTTCTCTTGAATCATGGGAACAGAGAAGAGTATTTTTCCCACTTAATGCTCTGAAACTGTATTAACTCAAAAGCAAGTTTAGTAAAGAAATTGGGGTTTGGTGTTCTTTTCGACTCTGATGGTCTTTGCCTTAAAGACGTTGAATATTTACTCCAGTGGCTTAGATTTAATGACTTGGGAACTTTAGGGTAGTATTTTGAAAATTGAGATATAATTTACAGGTATAGGAATAAAAAAGTTTTTTGAAAGCCATTCTAGATGATTCCTGGTAGTTAAGGTCTAAGACAGTTTCTATTTCATCTGGTGACTAAGTGAAGTGATTGGTCACTTTGCATCTTCCCGTTGAGTCCTTTACAAAGGTAGCCCCATTCCCTGACCTCACACAGCAACTGGATGGGTAAAAACTAGCTGAATTTAACTGATTTAGGCTGACCTTTTCATAGGCTGACCTTTTCATAGGCTGGCTGTTTTGGTTTAAATTGTAGCTTTGGTTATAGGAATGATGGCTCTTTATTTTCAACTTGAACATCTTTTTTTACAAATTACACTGGACACTTCTACTGAGTCTGGCCTCTGGTGTGTGTTAATGCCTTACAAGTAGTACTGCTATCTGAGTGAATGAAAGCTGTACTGTTTTTAAATACAAAGACTCCAACTTTAAAAAAACTTTATTTCACTGTGCCAGGATTTAGCTGTGGCATTCAGAGTCTTAGTTGTGGTATGTGGGATCTAGTTCTCTGGTCAGGGGTCGAACCAGGGCCCTCTGCATTGGGAGCACAGACTCTTAGCCACTGGACCAGCAGAGAATCCACCCCCCCCCCTTTTTTTGGATACTTTTAACTCACCAAGATTGAGCTTTTAAAGATCTTTTGGATCACTGTAAAATCATAGCAGGTAGAGAATGAAAAGATGTGGAAATAAAACAGAGGTGGCTTAATTGGAACAGCCTTTGTCTTGTTCTTGTGTTTACTAGAACCGAAAATCTTTGATGTCATAACCCTGAAACCCCAAGGGTATTTTATTAGGAGTGTAGAGGCATGACAAAAATAGCTGAACCAGGGGGGTCTGTGCATGGCTACAATTAGGATCCCATAAGTCCTTTTGTCTTAACTGATAAGAATTAGCAGAATGTTAGATAAATTTTTTTTTGGAACAGTGTGAATTTATATGACCCTGGGAATATTTAGCATAGCTTTGTAGGAAGGTATTTTAAGACTTTGTTTTTGCTCATTCTTATCATTAATCTGTCTAGGGTACTGGACAAAACTGTTTTGGCAGACTCCAGGGTGAGAAGTTAAGGTTGTGTACTTAAAACCCTGTAGCAGGGGACTTCCTTGGTGGCTCAGTGGTAAAGAATCCACCTGCCATTGCGGGCGACGCAGGTTCGGTCCCTGACCTGGGAGGATCCCACATGCCACGGAGCAACTGAGCTCATGCACCCCCAGCTCTTGAGCCTGTGCTCTGGAGCCCAGGAGCTGCAGCTGCTGAAGCCCACGTGCCCTAGAGCCTGTGCTCTGCAAGAAGAGAAGCCACCGTGATGAGATGCCCTCGCACCGCAACTGTAGAGCAGACCTGTTGCCGCAGCCAAGACCCAGTACAGCCAGAAATAAACTTAAATTAATTTAATAAGCTGATGCTGAAGCTGAAACTCCAATACTTTGGCCACCTCATGCGAAGAGCTGACTCATTGGAAAAGACCCTGATGCTGGAAGGGATTGGGGGCAGAAGGAGAAGGGAACGACAGAGGATGAGATGGCTGCATGGCATCACCGACTCAATGGACATGAGTTTGAGTAAACTCCAGGAGTTGGTGATGGACAGGCGGGCCTGGCGTGCTGCGATTCACGGGGTCACAAAGAGTCGGACACGACTGAGCGACTGAACTGACTGAAGAAACTATTAAAAAAAAAAAACCCCTGTCGCAAATTAACTCTGAAATTATTAGGTTGGGGCAAAAGTAATCACAGTTTTTGCATTGTTGAAATTTACCATTTAATATTGAAATACAGGGCTTCCTAGGTGGTGCAAGTGGTAAAGAACCCACTTGCCAGTGCAGAAGACGTAAGAGACTCCAGGTTCTATCTCTGGGTCTGGAGGACGATTCCCTGGAGGAGGGCATGGCAGCCCACTCCAGTACTCTTGCCTGGAGAATCCCATCAACAGAGGAGCCTGGCAGGCTACAGTCAGTAGGGTCAAAAAGAGTTGGATACAACTGATGTGACTTAGCACACATACACATTGGAATACATTCTAAATAAATGTGGTTATGTTATACATCATTCTAATGTGCATTTCTCGCTTTTCTGTTTTTATGTAACTTACTACTTGCTGTTTGTATTTATTTAGACCATAGAAATGATGTTAGACAAAAAGCAAATTCTAGCAATTTCCTTATTTGAGTTCAAAATGGTTCGTAAAGCAGTGGAGACAACTCTCAACATCAGCAGTGCATTTGGCCCAGGAACTGTAATGAACATACAGCACGGTGGTGGTTCAAGGAGTTTTGGAAGGACACGAGAGCCTGAAGATGAGGAGTGCAGTGGCCGGCCGTGGGAAATCGACAGTGGGTAGCTGAGACCACTGTGAGAGCTGATCCTCTTACGGCTACACAGGAAGTCGCCAGAGAACTCAACATTGACCATTCTATGGTCATTTGGCATTTGAAGCAAATTGGAAAGGTGAAAAGGCTCGATAGTGGGTGTCTCATGAGCTGATTGAAAATGAAAAAAATCGTAGTTTTGAAATGTCATCATCTCTAAACCTGTGCATCAACAGTGAACCATTTCTCAATCTGATTGTGACTTGTGATGAAAGGTGGATTTTATACAACAACCGGCAATGACCAGCTTAGTGGTTAGACCGAGAAGAAGCTCCAAAACGCTTTGCAAAGCCAATCTTGCATCAGAAAAAGTGGTGGTTACTGTTGGGTGGTCTGTGCTGATCTGATCCACTACAGCTTTCTGAATCCAGCGAAAACATTATGTCTGAGAAGTATACTCAGCGAATCGATGAGATGCACCAAAAACTGCAACGCATGCAGCTGGCATTGGTCAACAGAAAAGGCCCAATTCTTCTCCACAATACCTGACCACATGTCATGCAGCCAGTGCTTCACAAGTTGAATGAATGGGACTAGGAAGTCTTGCCTCGTGCCATATTCACCTGACCTCTCTCCAACCAACTGCCACTTCTTCGTGTCTTGACAACTTTTTGCAGGGAAAACTCTCCCACAACCAGCGAGAGGCAGAAAATGCTTTCCAGGAGCTAGTCGAATCCCAAAGCAGGGATATTTATGCAACAGGAATAAGCAAACTGATTTCTTGTTGGCAAAAATGTGTTGATTGAAATGGTTCCTATTTTGATTAATAAAGATGTGTTTGAGCCTGGTTATACTGATTTAAAATTCATGGTCCGAAACCATAATTACATTTGCACCGACCAGATAACTTTTTAAAAGGTCCATTCAAAATGGAGGAACACTCCTTTCAAAAGTGTTAGAAGTGTTAGTCATTCAGTTGTGTCCGACTCTTTTTGACCCTCTGGACTGGGGCCCACCAGGCTCCTCTGTGGAATTTCCCAGGCAAGAATGCTGGAGCGCATTGCCATTTCCTTCTCTGGGGGATCTTTTCAGCACAGGGATTGAACCTGGGTCTCCCACATTGCAGGCAGATTCTTTTATCGTCTGAACCACCAGGGAAGGCTCACTGTTCAAGTTCTTGAAATATTTGTGATGCGTTGCATCAGCTCCAAGTACGGATAGCTACCCAAGCAGTTTCATCTTGAACCTGACTGTTGCCTTGTTGAGTAATGAGGATACATACATGTTTTTAGGCAGGAACTTCAAACAGATGATGTGGCCCAACTCTGTCATGTAAGGAGTGACCCCTGTATTTTCTTCCCAAGCATATTTAGGAAGTGGTTTTAATTGGCCTACTGAACTCATTTGGAGTCTGATGGGCCCACTGAGAGCTCTCTTAACCCACTGAGAGCTTAGCAGACCTGGAGCTCACTCAAGTCACTGGGCACTTTGGGAGTACAGTTTTAAGTTAGAAGCCCTGGTGTACTTGGCTGGGATCACCTCTTGCATGTAATTCTCATTCTGCAGTGGCCTTAGGGTGAACTTCATTCTCACTCCAGGGATGGAGTGTGTAATACAACCAGCAAGATTTTTTTTTTTCTTTTCAGGCTCATGTAAATTAAAAGCACCACTGAACTGGGAGATGGATGTGAGGGGAAGCCGGGGCTTGAAGGAAAATAAAATACGATGTTGCTCTGCTTTTCTAATTAAGAGAAAGCATACAACTCTAGGTAATAAATGTACACATGTATTCCGGCTCTCTATGAAGCAGAGACTCACTAATTAACAGTCCCGCCTGGGGGACTTTCTAAAGGTTATTAGCAGAAAGAGTCTTCAGAGTTATTTTGTTCCTACCACTGGGTATAAATGGGCTCTCTCTTAAACTGAGTTCTCACTGTGGGAAAGTTAAATTCAGGGCAGCCTAGCTGAGCACCAGGCGCTCTTTACCTCTGCTGTATCATTGGAGCCGCGTGAACTAAGAAAATAAGCTTTGGCTTCTCTGTCCCCTGCTCCACGATTTAGATGTATTCTTCTTTCTGCCAGAAACAGTGCGTGTCCCTCTGCCTTCTCTCAGGCTTTTGAGTCCTTTTTTTCTGATACTTCTCCCTTCCCTGCCCTCCACACAGTCTGATCCAGAAAAGCTCCATCAAGTGGGAGAAATGCAGTTTTTTTTCTTGTCTCAGGTTTTCGGGTTTTATAAGACAAAACGATTGATTTCCGCATATATCTTAAGGCTTTGCTAGAGACTTAAAATTCAGTTTTACACCTTCAGGGGTAAAAGGAAATAATTGTCTTCCCTTTATCCCATAAAGTTAAGATCTGTTAGAGTAACTTTGCAGACTTTTTGAATTGGTCCCATAGAAATGCTTTGTTTTGTGACGCGTACATACTGAATATACTTGTGCATTGTTGAAAAAAGTCTCACAGAACTAGTGTCCTTATCGCGTTGCACTGTTTGATATTATGCTGGTTCGCTGCTGGCCCATCCGTGGATGGTTACATATTCCCTGAAGCCCCCGTCCCCCAAGTGCCAAGACGGGTCTGAGAAGACAGCAGGTAGGAACGAGTGCACCTCTGAAAGAGATATGTTTTGTTTTCACCTTTAATGACAGTTGTTTGGAAGGTTTTATGTGTATTAAAATAACTTACAAAATGCATTCACCTGGATTCCCAGGTTCTCTGTAGGTTCTTAGTCTAAAAACATCATCAACCTGCTGTCTGCTAGTGATTGAGCTGAAACATGAAATAGTTCAGAGGTTCTTAAGCTGCTACATTAAATGAGACTAACAGCCCTCCTAAAATCTTACTGACATTATCATTGTATTTTTTAAGTCTCAGTCTGAGAGCTAGAAAAAACTGAAGACCTTGCTCTCTTGATGCAGCGCTCTTTATCTTTAGTTCTCTGCATGGCTGCATTTTGTCCTCAAAAGAAGTATTTTTTTGTAGAAGCTGTAGGAAATATTTTTTTAAAGTAGGTCTAAATGCTAAATATTTTGGCATGTCCTTCCAGAATATTTTTGGTGTACTTATGTGTATACATAAATACTTTGAAAACCAGCAGACCTACTGTACATTATTCTGTAACCTATAAAAACGATGTTAAAGATCTCTTTCTTCCTCAGTATATGTAAGTCTCCATCATCACTGTTAACCAGCTTCATCATTAATAGTTCCATCGTTATGGATTACAATTCATGTATTACATTTTTACGTTACTTTGTGGTTTCATCAGTTGTCTCTAGTTTTAGACATTTAGGTTGTTTCCATTTTTAGCTAGTATAAACAAGGCCATACTAAAGATTTTCATACATGTCTTTAAAACTCTGAGTTACAGGATACTTAGAACAGCCTAGAAGTTGAAGGTGTTTGTCCCCTCCCTCCCCTTTTTAAGAGCATTTGTACAGCCATCTTCTGTTTATTTAAAGGCATGTCCATATTTTCTCACAGTAGTGTCACCGTTGCTATTACAGTATGAAATAAAGATAAAATATAAACTTGACTTACTAGAAACATTCTAGTTGTATCTCGACTTATAGATTCGAGCTCTGGCCTTAACTTTCAGACAGTGCTTGTGACGAGAAACGGTAAAGAGCATGGAGGACACAGAGTGCTCTTGGTGGTGGTTTCTTCCCTCGGGCGGTGGCCTGCCCGTCACCTGCCCAGCCAGGCCGGGGATGCTGGCGGCAGTTCTAGCTGATTCTACACTGGGTCAGGGGAGACTTTCATGGAACACTGTTTTTCTGTTTGAATTGGCTTTGACTTCTTAGGTCTTCAAGTAAATGTACAGTAATTGCTACTGCTGCTAACCCTACCATCTGGTCTTATTCAGCCTCTTAAAATGCTTCAATGAGTTTGTTTTTGTAGAAAGATGGGATACGTTGTCTCCTACTGCCTCTGGGCGATGGGCTCCATGACCTGTTAGTATAAGTCCCTGCAAATGATTTGTGGACCGTGATATTTCTTGGTTTAAGAATGGACATTCGTGAAACATGGCTTTCTTTGCCATTTCAGTTTATATATATATTGTTAGGTGTAATTTTTTTATCAGAAAGTGAATAGAACTAGCTTTTTAAAAATCACATTTAAATTATCTGGAAGCATGTATGTGTTTATTTTTATAATGAAAACACACTGCAAAAAGTTGTAGGAAAGGGTAGAAAAAAATCTCCAACTATAATTCCTCCATCTAACATAATTATTGTGATCTGTTTCTTTCTGGTCTTTTTCCTATCTATGGATTTCACACGATGGAAGGCAGGCATTTCAAAACCAATGTTTTTGTCTAAGGGAATATAAATTTAGATGTGTCCCCCCAAGAAAATTCTACACAAGAGCATTGACCTCCAGAATTGTTTCTCCTCATGCATTGATTCTTTCTGGCACAGTGTCGTGTTGAGATATAAGTGGAAAAGGGCGCTGCTGACCGAGTTATTGGAGCTTTTGCTTAATTGTGCTTGCTCAGTTGTGTCCTGTGCTGATTCTTTGCGACCCCATGGATTGGAGCCTGCCAGGCCCTTCTGTCCACGGGATTTCCTGGGCAAGAATACTGGAATGGGTTGCCATTTCCTCCTCCAGGAGAGCTTCCTGACCCAGGGATCAAACCCAGGTCTGCTGCATCAGCAGGTGGGTTGTTAACCGTCTGAAGCACCTGGAAAGCCCAGGGTTATCTGCGGTTAAACCCCAGTAGAGCTGCTGAGACCCCCGCAGCCTGACGGTGACACGCCTCTCTTTCCTTGTTGCAGTCTTCGAGCAGCGACAGCGGCGGCAGCAGCAGCAGCATCAACAGCCCCGACAGGGCCAGCGGGCCGGAGAGCAGCTTGCACCACCTCGCCGCCGGGTCCAGCCCCCACACCCCGCAGCCCGCGCCCGAGCCGTCCGCGCTGTGCCCAGGCCCCTACTTCCACATCAACCAGACCCTGAAGGAGGCCCACTTCCACAGCCTGCAGCACCGGGGCCGGCCTCCCTCGTGACGCGCCGGCAGACTCTTGCCTTCTGTGAAGGGACAGCGCTGTGCGGATTTGATATTTCAAGTTAACGATGTTTTAAAACAAATTGCACAAAAAAATGCCTGTTGGCTTTTCAGTCTATATTTGAGATAACAGGTTAACAGGCTGTTGTTTACTTGTGGTTTTGCTGCACTATTGCGATTTCCAAGGGGCTTTGAAGCAGTTTTTTATAGGATTCTTTTAAGGGTGGGTATCAAGGGAACCATAGGAGGACACATCATCTGTGTGTTGAACCCATAGTTTGTCCAGTTTAGACTGCTTTCCAGGTCTGTCAGTTAGAAATTCTACTTTATGTAAAAAGGCCTTTTAAAACTGCAGGATCTTCAATTTTTTAAATAAACTAGTAAAGAGGATCTACTTTCCATGAAAAAAAAAAAAAAAAGATTTTTTTTCCAGAACCTAGAAAGCTGGACCAGCCTTGCACTGAAGTGAACTGCCATGCTACCTCTTAGAACGTGGACGTCCTGTTGAACGTGCTGTCTTCTCTGACAGGGGGACAGTCAGACCCCGGATAGACTGTGTGAGTCAGCTCCCGCCCCGTAACTGTCTTCTCTCTGCTATATATTTGTATTTCCAGAGAGAAGGGCTTTCTGATTCATGGACCCCAGATAGCTGTTAACTGTCATTCCTCCAGAGCTGCCGTCTGCTTAGGAAACACTGCTCGGCTCGGACAGTCACGGAACATGGAGGTGACTGCCGGTCTCAGGCACCACCTGTCCCACCGCAGCTGGTGTGAGCTCCCCGGCTGGTTCCGCCTCGCCGTGTGAGAAGGTGCTAGTGAAGGCTGACGCAGTTAAGCTCTAGGGACTGTGGTCTGAAGTCACATGTGCTGTGAACTCTGGGACAAGGACTTGACTTGCTTTATGCTCAACGTCATCCCTGCGCCCAACAGGAATGAGGGGGCTGCGTGCCACCACAGCCCTCGCAGAGACTGGTGTGGCTCAGAAACAAAGGAGCAGAGTCACTTCTAGGAGAAACAACACAGGAGTATTTATTTAGAGAGACGGAGCGTCCTCGTCACTTGGTCATGCTGGAGAGCCACCCGAGTTTGAACAGCGAGGGTGCGGCCGAGTCTTCCTCATCAGCGACCAGCTGCCTGAACAGGGAGCCGGCCTGCCTGGGGTCGTCTGCTCGGGAGAGCGCCGGGGGCGCCGCCTGCCGCTGTGGAGAGGAAAGTGCCTTAGCGTCCACCCGGACCCCCGGCCGCCCGCCCCCCACTCCGCTCGGGGGTCCACGCGGTGGACACACGGCGGGTCTGAGCAGCACGGCCAGCTCCTGGAGGGGACTGCTTAGTCCAGATGGAAAAGGACACGCGGCAGACTGCGGGGCCGTGACAGGACAGCCGACACCGGGACCGAGGACGGAGGAAGGGCAACGTGTGCCTCCTCTCCATGGCGTGTTCCTCTCGGGTGCAGAGCTGAAAGGGCAGTTACTGGAAGGACAAGTGGACAGCTGTGGGGAAAGCTAAGAGCACAGGCCCGGGCTCAGGAGTGGGAGGCTTGCGCACAAACTTTTTTTTCCCCGCCCTACTCCCATCTCCCAAGTTTTGATACTCCCATCTCCCAAGTTTTGAAACCCGGTGTTGATTGAGGATTTTAGATCTGACTGGGTTTGATGGCAGGGAATATGGAAAGGAGACATTGCGAGTACTTTTATCCAACCAGAGAGCAAACGAGGACTACACGCTGGAAGGAAGGGAGCCGTGTGAGCTCTCAGACACACTTGTACACAACACACTTCAGAGACCCCCGGAGGACTCCCGCAGCTATCCTAGCAGATGGCAGCCTACTGAGACAAAAGATCTATTAATAAGAACAGGTGAAGCTTGAGGAAGCAAACTTCCTACCCGCCTAAAAGAAACGAGAGACGAAACCATCGCTGAAACAGCAGTTTTTTTTTTCCCAAATAAGTATAGTCGTAGTGCTGGGTTAGCAGTTAACTCTTCTACCCTCTTAATCTTAAACACAAGCTGTAATCTCGGTCCGTCCTGCACATTTTCTACAGCCTTGGCAGCCTGAGATTCATTTCTACCATGAGGCTACTTGATAGTGTCAGTGGGCATCTTTTAAAACCTCTCTTAGCTCAAGCTAGTAACATCGTGTATTTCTTTATTGCGCCGCCATTAAAAGCAGCATTAGTGCATCTTGTCACTCGGTCCTCCATCGGTTATTTGAGGCGGGGCGGAGGTGGCTTGGTGGGAGGCGGGGTGGGGTCCCTGGGGAGGAACTCTGGGTCGGACACTCACCTGGGCTGCGGTCTCCATGCTTCCGCCTGCTGACTTGGCCTTTCGTGTGCTTGTCATGCTCAGTGGAAGAAGCCCAAACCTGCCAGACAAGACGAAGGTGGCTCAGCGGAGAGGCCGGGGAGCTGGGGGCCCAGCAGGGGCCACTTGACGTCCTTACCTGATCTGGCTCGACGCCAGCGGCAGGATGTTGTGGGCTTCTTGGGAGTTGAACGTACTGCTCCTGGGGGTGAACTGGTTCTCCGAACCCGTCACCAGTCCAAAGAGAACCTGTGGGACGAGAGATGGGACACGGTGACGGGCTGTGTGCTGCGTGGTGCAGTTAAGAGAAAACCTGCTCCCGTCAGTCACCGGTCACTGCTTTGGGGGCATCCTTTGGGGGCATGTTCTCTTGCGTGTGTTAATACTGCACAATTACATATCCCTGCCTGAAGGTCAGAATCTCAGAGTCAAGTAGCTCTGATCTGCTCCTCTTTCTGAAGCCCCGATAAAACCTTAACAGTCCCTACCTACAACTAAAGGGTCATCCCAGGTTGCTTGGGCTGTGAGGTTTGAGGTTCAATCTAAAACTCTTTCCACCCCTGTAACTCAATTCAGGTGTGTCTCATCTGCCCGCCCCCACCCCGGTTAGGTGCTGGGCAGGCCTGTGCTGTGACCTGAGCCCCTGGCCCTTCGTGCAGAGCGGGCGTGTTCTCCCGGGACTTACGGAGGTCCGCTGCACCAGGCGGTTGAGGTTGCTCTGCAGGTGGGGGGTGAAAACGTCCAGGTCAAATGGGTCGATGAGCGTCTCCAGGTAGTCGGCCACTTTCTCAACTCTAACAAAAGGATGAAGATGGTCATTCTCCATCTGGGAGAATCTAGGACAGAAACCAAGCCCAGTGTGCTGCAATGCTGGAGAAGTCCTGGAACGGGCGGGTCTGTTCTCCACAACTGCCACCTCAGCACCCCTTGTCACTGACCACTGTGCTTAAATAATCCTTAGGAGTTTTAACCCGGTAGGATGTCTTCTAAATCAAGTACAGAAATTCCCCATATTGTTTCCAGGGAGGGCACCGGATGCTCAAATTACACCTAACAGTTGGTAGGCGGACTCAGAGAGGGACGAGACCTGACCTACTACACGACCGTGGAATCAATCCAGGGGGTGGCCATTCTTTATCTTGCTGGTAACATGAGCCTGAGTTGCGTTGAGAACACACACAGGGAATGGGCAGGAAGAGGCTGACTCCTGCGGCTTCCCAGAAAGGGGCCGTGCAGGTCAGGGAGAGACGTGCTGGGAGGGTGGGCACGGCTACCTGGAGTCCTGTCTGCAGCGGCCGCTTTTCATCTCTTCACCCTTGGCTGTCAGGACAACACTGAGGTAACGCAGATCATAGAGCAGCTGCAGTGCCCGATTCTGGGTCACTGGAAAGGCACCTTCTTTCTGCAAATGAATTTCCCATCCCCACCCATTAAGGGAGATGGCCTGTCAGGTGAGAATAAACAGCTTCGTGTTTTGTCTGCGTTTCAGCTGGTTATTTCGGAAGTCTTTTATATTCAGAAGGCCAGTTTCATCTCATGACAACAACAAAAACAAGTTATAGGAGATACTTGGTCTTGAACAAAATTAAAAACCTCGAATGGCAGGGAGGAGAGCCAGTCCTTAGAAAAAGGTTTCAGGTGCTGTAGATAGTCATTTTAAAGGATAAAAGCTCCTGGCATGAAGAGGGAGGACTTTTGAGGACGCTCAGGAGAGAAGATTTATCTGAACTCTTTCCCAAGTCAGGAGCTGGTCCATCTCAGAAACACGGTTGATGAAATGGGAGTAAGCACCAGAATCGGGGAGCTCACAGCAGGCAACGGGAGGAGGGCTGGGCGATGGCGCTCCCTGACCCAGCGGGTGCTGCTGCTCTTGCCCACCCCCCCCACCTCTGCTCCCCAGTGCCCCATCTACATGCCCACACTGTGTCCTGCGCAAACCGGTTAATGATCTGCCCAGAGCCCGCGCTGACCACGTGACACAGCTGGGCTTGGACAGCAGGTCTCTCTACTTTGAACCTTTCATCCCTGCTGCTTGATGGAACCTGCTTGGCCCTGGGAATGGGTGTGATTCAACTCCCGGAGGCGGAAGCCACTGTCCATTAGACTGCCCAGGGCGAGTAGACCTTAACACCTGGAATCCTGGATGAGGGCTGCCCAAACCCAAGAGAAACCTTTTTTTTTTTAAACCTACAGTTTTTATTTCTGTTCTTAATGGGGAGAAATTCACAGGCTTACCTTCACCTGTTTTTCTTCTGAGAGTTTCTCATAGGCGGCAACTACTTGAAGCAGGCAGCTTCTCAGCATCTCCTGCAGTGTAACCTTTGGCAAGGCATGGCCTCCAACCCGGTTAACTTCCTGGCACAAGCTGAACAGGAAGGACTGCACGTACCAGGACGGCTAGAAGGACAAAGGCATGTTGAGTTGCCAACTTGCACTGGCTAGACAAGATGCACAGAGTGGGCTCAAGAAGCCTAACAAGGCTTCCACTCTGGGACTCTGGCCTGGTCAGTCCACCCCCTCAGAGCAGACCAGTGGACAGATACGAGTGATGTCTGCCCCAGTCCCCTGGTGGCCTGGGCTCGACCTGGCACACGGCTTTCCGCTGCTGCGTCCACTGCAGGGTAAGCTGTTCTCTAACTAGCACAGCCTGTGCTACGACAGGAAAGCAGCATGAATGGGCTTCGCAAACAGTCTATGTGCTTGGCCGTCCGCCCACTTTGCCCCCACAGGAGAAAGGCACGCACACTATCAGCTCTTCCTCAGGAGCTGCATTTTGAGGGATCTTTTCTAAAGTCTCTCCTTGCCACAGAGCAGGGTTTCTTTCCCCTTTTTGGTTCACAGGCCCCTCATGGTGGACCCTGCTCACCTGAACAGGGAGTCGGATCTTGGACGTGACGCTGCTGCCAGACTCTGCTTCCTCCTGGATTTCCAGTTCATCCCAGCTGGTGGCCGTGGCCAGGACGGAGCCAGCATCGTCTACGAGTAATGACTGGGTGAATCCATGAGCCAGAACCTGGTGATAAAACCCAAATATCCACACAGACCACTCAGGGCCTCTGTAGAGTTTGCGTCAAACTACCTGAGTGGCCGTGAGGCCAGCTTCCGCCGCACAGACTGCCTGTGGATGGCGAGTGGCCGAGATCACTTCTTCTGACCAACTGCTGATGCCAGCAGTGGGGTCTGGCTGCCAACTCTGCTACACAGGGGCCCCTCTGAAGACCCCAGTGGAGGTGACAGAGATTATATTTAGGTTGAAGATCAGAAAACAGAGACCCTCGTCCCGGAGAAAATCTTTCATTCTCATCAGGTCGAAGGAAAAAAAAAAAAAAATTTCAGTCTGTAAGATCTAGGTTTAAATAAATGGGCAGTTTTTACAGTTGAGCTCTCTGGCACAGATAAAGTGACTATGAAACGACAACGGTTACTCCCTTACTGTTGAAAGGCCTCGCTGAGCTTGGCTGGCCTGGACCACGGCAAAGGGGCAGGGGGGGAAGGTAGCCTGGCGCTGCTGTGCCACTCACCCTCACGACCGCCGAGCCCCAGACGCGGTAGCCCATCACGCTCCGCTGCAGGAGGAGCTCCTTCACGTCCTGCCACCGGGCCTGTGTGGGGAGGACCTCCTGCGCCTTCCCCTTCCCCTGTTTCTTCAGAGCCCGTGAGTCCCGGGTGGGCCTCTCGGGGCTCCCCGATCTTCCCAGGATGCACTGCTTCAGGTGGGGACACAGCTCCCCCAGGGACTGGCAGAGTCGGGCCATGAAGAGGGCGGAGTGCAGCTTGGCCCCATCAAGGACATCCTGCTGCCCTTGAATGGCCTGTTCGATGCTCTGCAGCTCCGCCTGGATGCAGTCCGTGATGTCCTGGATGCAGGCCGCGGAGTGCGTCCGCAGCGTCTCCTGCACGGTCTCTGCATCTGCGAATCTGTCGAAGGCGCAGCTCTCGGCGGCCGCGGGGGAAGTATCCTGGTGGGGCGATGGGTCACCAGAGGGGAGGTAGGCCAGGAGGTCCTCCAGTTTCACCTTCAGTTTAGAATCCAGGGTGGAGCAGAAGCTCTGCACGCAAGGGCTAACGGCTTGTGCCTTCATGGAGAGCCCGCTGCCTGGAAATGGAGCCCGGCTGGACACGCTGACCCAGGCGGCGTCAGAGGGCAGGTCGCTGGGGCTCTCGGACCACAGGAAGACGGCCATGTTGTGCTCGAAGTGGATGTGCTTGCTTGAAGCCGAGCTGCTGCTTTCAAGTTCCTGCAAGGCTGAAACGAGGAGTTCTTTGGAACTACTGGAGATGGAGTCGAAGCCTTCTTTGGTCAGAGTCTGAAAGAGAAGGGGAGAAGAGTTTGAATCCCAGTTGCTTCCAGGAAATTTCAACCTAGAGCACTGAGTGGCAGACTATCCCAGAGTCGTGTTCTCTCCGACGCTCAGGGAGATGGCCCGTTGGTAGCGGAGAAGAGTGTCATCGCTGATGGAGGCGGACGTGTCCCCAACCGCCCGACGGAGGCCTGGCCTCTTATGTAGCAACAGACTCTGTTCATTTGTATGGCTCATTATTCAGAACGGTCACCATGGGAATAAGTCGGCAAGGAAGGAAGGCACGTATAGGAAGTGGTGAGAAGCTACCCAGACAGTCCAAAGCTGGCCTGTGGACTTCCCACCTCACCTGCAGCCGGTCAAGGAACAGCTGCTGCATCAGGTCCTCCCAGAACAGGAGCGGCTTGTCCAGGAGCCGCCGGCAGACCACATCCCAGCTGTGGCTGGCTAACTCGTTGGCAAGCAACCCCCACACGGCGTCCCGGATGCCCGCCAGCCCCTTCGTGCTCGTCACGTACATCAGCAGGCCCCTGATCCCATGTCTGATGTCTTCATTACACCTGCAATAGAAGTGTTTCTCGTGGGCTTCGTTAGTTTCCTCACCCTTACTAAGAAGAAGGGTTGGCCTCTCCTTGATAAACCTCTTAACGGAGTCCTACTATATAAATGTGAATGTCTGTATGTCTCAGCAAGTTTATAAACATGTGTGTGTATGTGTGTGTGTATATATACATATATATATAAATAGCATTTCTGGCTGGATGGGAGGTGGAGCCTACAGCCCCTTCACCAGGCCAACCCTTACTCCCAAGACAGGCCTGTCTCCAAGGAAGTCTAGAGCCCCAGAGCATGACTTCAGGGAGTTTGAGATTAACATATACACAGTACTGTATAGAAAGCAGGCAAACAAGAAGAACCTACTGTATTGCACAGGGAGCTATACTCAGTACAATGTAACCTATAATGGAAAATAACCTGAAAGAGAATCTATAGTTTGCATGACTGAATCTTGAAACTAACACACACTGCAGACCACACTTCAGCTTAGAAACAAACAACGGCACTAGACAGAAGCAGGGGGTGGCAGGACTCCCGAGGACTTAAAGCCCTCTATGTGGTTTCCTGAAACACATATTCCTTCTTGGTTCTCCCAGAGGTGGCGAGCGGTCATGAGAGGTGGCTGAATGGGGGGCCGGCCTGACCCCGAGGCCCGCCCGGAAGGTCCGGCCCTCCCGCTTCCCCGCAGCCACACAGGGCGGGGGGGGCGGGCGGTTCCCGCAGCCCCGGGAGCTGCTCACACGTGGATCCACTTTTGCAGCGTGTCTTTCAGGTACTCCTGGCTGATGGGATGCGCCAGCGTCCGGAGAGCCGGCTGGAACTCGACGACGGACGCGGGCAGGTGTTTGAACCAGCTGCACAGCTTCATCTCGTCCTGCAGAACACCGATGCCTTTTCCTGGGGAGAGGAGGACCAAGGGAGGGTCACCGGGAAGTTAACACAGGACCTGGAAAGAATTTCCAAAAGTCACCCAGTCTTCCTCTAGGGGCAGCCAGACTGGACCCCGGAAACAGGGAGAGAAAGAAAAGTAGAGTATGTCCAGGGGCCCCCTCATCAGGGAGGGAGTTTGGCAAAGAAGGGGAAGGAGAGAGAGGAGAAAAAAGGGCTGTGTCCTCCCTGCATTTTTAAAGCAGTCACTGAGCTGAAAGACAAAGTAGCATAGATGAGACCAACTAGCACACGTCTCTGTCTGTCACCACGTTCTGCCCCTCCCCCGCTTCCTTCAGCTCCTCCGTCTCATCTCTGATTCTGGACTGTCCTGAGGCTTGGTCCTCCGCCGCCCGCTCCTCCTGCTGATGACGCCATCCACCTCCAAGGCCTCAAAGGACAGCCGTGCGCATGCACGGCGTGTGTCTCCAGCCGGACCGCTCACTGCTCTGTTCTGGACCCACAGTCGCCAGTCCCCTTTAGTCCCATTCCAAGGTCTCAGCTGTTTCCAAGGCAAGGTTTTCAAAAGTCAACTCATCATCGGCCCTTTTAAACCAACTCCATTTTGAATCCTCCTACTCTGTCAGTGGGAATGTAGATGGGTGCAGCCACCATGGAGAACAGTATGGAAGTTGCTTAAAAAACTAAAAATAGAGCTACCATGAGATCCAGCAATCCCACTTCTGGGTACACATGTGGAGAGAGCCATAATCTGAAATGATATATGGACCCCAACGTTCATTGCATTACTATTTACAACAGTCAAGACATGGAAGTAACCTAAATGTGCATCCACAGGGGAACGGATGAGTGAAGAGACAGTCACTCAGTCCTGTCCGACTATTTGTGACCCCACAGACTGTGGCCCACCAGGCTCCTCAGTCCATGGGATTCTCCAGGCAAGAATACTGGAGTGGGCTGCCATTTCCTTCTCCGGAATGGATAAAGGTGTAGTCTATATATACAACAGAATATTACTCAGCCATAGAAAAGAAATAATTCCGTTTGCAGCAACATGGACAGACCTAGAGATGATCATACAAAGTGAAGCAAGTCAGAAAGAGAACAACAAATATCGTATGATATCACTTAGAGTGGAACTTTGAAAAAACAGTCGAATGAACTTAGGGAAAACAAACTTACGGTCACCAAGGGGGAAAGCGGGGGAAAATCAGGAGTTTGGGATCAGCAGATAAAATGACCATCTATAAAATAGATAAACAAGGTCCTGCTAACAGCACAGAGAACAATACTATCTTACAATAAACTATAACAGAAAAGAATTTGAAAAAGAATGCATAAGTCACTATGCCGTACACCAGAAACTAACACTACACTGTACATAAACTATCCTTCAATAAAAAACCAAAAATCTCCTTTTCTAGTAAACCTGGACACCTCCCTTCCACACCCTCACAGCCAGTCCCTCAACAACCATCTCTTAAACACACGTCCGCGTTGTCCCGTCAGCTCCGTCTCTACTGCCCCCATCAGCTGTCGCCTGGTTCGTGGTGACAGCCTCTTAAGTGAGCTCTCAGCATCTGCTCCACCCCACGGGGAACCACTGCCACATAAAAGCCATGTGCATCTAATTCCAACTGGGACAAACGCTACCAAATGGAAGCGCAGGGTGCAGGGGCACTGTAACAGAAGGATCAAATCCGGAAGGTCCTGGAAAGCTATCCACTGTTATGTTCACACGCTCTGAATCCACTGGTCACGAGGGAGAAACCAGCCATGCGCGTTCTCATGCTCCTCCTCCCCCCACCCACCACCCCACTTCCTTTCACGTCCTCGTGTGCGAACACCCTCCCGGCCTCAGGACCTTTGCACCTGCTCTCCTTTTTGCCTGGAACTCTCTTCTTTGCCTCTTACTCAACCTTCAGGATTCAGTTTAAATATCCTCTCCTGGCTTCCCTGGTGGTCCAGTGGTTAAGAATTTGCCTTGTGATGCAGGGGACGTGGGTTCAATCCCTGGCTGGGGAACTAAGAGCCCACACGCTGCAGAACAACTAAACATCCTGTCTGACTTTGGTCCCTCCATTAGCTGCTACCAAGTCCAGCTGCACTCGGCCTGGAGAGCAATGACCAGGATTGATATTAAGCAGACACTGCGGATTCATGAGTTCAGTATCTGCCTCCGCCACTAGACTCTGACTTCCACGAAAGTGGGTCTGTATCTGTCCATCCATTGCTGTATCCCCAGGCCCAGCACAGCAGCTGGCAGGCGCCCAGTAAATGAATGAACCAGACAAGGAGGCTGGCCAGGAGCTCACCGCTAGGATGCTGGCCGGTGATGCTGTCCAGAGTAGAGAAGAGCAGGCCACACGGCAAGGAGGGGTCTGGCAGCACACCCTCTGGTAGAGTGTAGAAGAGAGAATGCGCTTGGTTCAGAGTGGTGGCCAGCAGCTCCACCAGCGAGCAAATCTGAGCCTTGATACCGGCACCTGCGAGAAGAAACCATCCTCTTTCAGCAGTTTCCTTCGGTAAAGTGAGAATCAGGGAACGCTCTGGACTCCCTCAACTCATCCTGCTCCATCCCCCCGTGGGAGGCCCGTGTCTGGGAGAGGAGCCACGCCCACCATGGTGCGGCTGGTTGAGAAGTTTCTGGATCGCTGCCTTTCTGGCCAACAGGAAGTCTGTTAGGGCTTGGCGCGGAGAACTCTCTTCCAAGAGCATGACAGAGCACAGGGCCTCGGCCACAGCCTGGTCGGACACGGCTTGGCATTTGAGCAGCATCTTGCTTTCGTGCAGGATGGTTGCCCTAAAGAGATGATGGCAAAGGTCACAGGGAGCTTTTGACATCTTTGGAGAAGAGCCCCAGTACACGAGGAGAGAGAAGACACGCTCCATAACGTCAGAGCGGTGCAGCACGGCCATCACCAGAGAAGGTTCTGCTGGCGGACCACTTACCGGAAGTGGCTGGCAGCCGCCACCTGCCGGATGAGTATGGGGAACCGGGAGAGGACCGGGCTGTGTCGGGAACTGGAAGACTCCAGCTGCAGCAGCTTGTGGAGGTAGCAGCAAAGCAGGTAGAGCTGGGTGGCGTGGAGATACCTCGAGGCCTCCATGGAGCTCCAGATCTTCTCAGGGATTTCCAGGAGAAGCTTGATCTGGGCAGCCATGCTGTAGAACTTCTCCTGGGACGGCTGCTGGGGCTACAGGCAAAGGCACAGAGCTGAGCTGGGACAAACAAGAGTCAGGTCAGCGTGGTGCTGGCTAGGGGAGACGTATGGGGGATCCGGGGGTTCGGAACTTTCATGAACTTGGATTCAGTGCCGCTCAGCAAGGCATGGAGGTTGGTGTAGCAGAATTACTGGAGTTAAGTTCTTCCTACCAGCTCTGTACCTTTGCCCTGTCCCATGGAGGGGCAAGCCAAATCTGGTCACCACACAGGCAGGGTATCAGGGACCCCTGGGATGTCAGCCCAGAGCCCGAGCATCGCTCCTCCAGGGAGCTTTTGCCTTGCTGGGTGTGATGTTCGTCCTTCCTACACTTTCTCCTGCTGCCTTGACTACCCTGTGGGCTAATCTGCTGGCTGTTCCTCTTCACCAACCTTCCCCTGAATTTGGTTCCGGCCTCGTGCCTCTACCCATCTCCGGCTGTCCTTTCCCATCACCATTCTCGTCCCTGAAACGTCACCTCCAGGCAGATCACAGCACACCACGCAGTCCTCACCACTCCCCTGCGTCCCCATCGAGCCTCTTCTGCTGCAGCTAGACACTACCCCTGGAACTTGCACTGTCGTTCTATAATCAGTATATTTAACACAAGGTTCATCTTCCTACCAAAAAATTATAGCCATCTGACCTCCCTCAAATGTCTGCGTAGACCACCACATCCCAGGAAATTCAAGTCGTTCTGATGGTTCTGCCAAGACGTCTACACCTAGGTTTCTGCTCTCACTTCCCTGGTTCTGCTGCAGGCTGTCGTCATCTCACTCTTACCTGAATCTGAAAACCTCGCACTTGCACTGTGTTCATTTTCTATCCCCTCCAATCTATCCTTTTCCTTTCCTGTCTAACGAACATTCTTCAAAGGTCATTGAGAGCTTATGTTTGCCCAGTTCTAAGTGCCTAGTATCTCAGCCTGGTGGTCAAGGGTTGCCTGTCCTTCCACTGCTTTCTTCCAGGGACCTTTGAATCCACTGATTCTCATGCGGCGGGGTAAGGGGGCCTACTCTGGAGCTGTGTGCAGGCTTCTCATTGCGGTGGCTTCTCTTGTGGAGCCCCACCTCTAGGGTGTGTGGGTTCAAGACCACAGGCTCAACAGTTATGCTGCAGGGGGCTTAGTCGCTCTGAGGCATGTGGGATCTTCCTGGATTAGGGATCGAAACGGTGTGTCCTGCAATGGCAGGCAGATTCTTTATCACCTTAGTTCCTTAAAATGAACCTGTTCCTCTATTAAAAGATGAGAGCCTTGGAACTGGTTACTACCCTCCAGCGACCTGCTACAAAGGGTAGCAGGTGTCTTTGCAGCCTGGA
The DNA here is from genome assembly GCF_023699985.2 of Odocoileus virginianus. NCBI lineage: Eukaryota > Metazoa > Chordata > Mammalia > Artiodactyla > Cervidae > Odocoileus > Odocoileus virginianus. The sequence goes on from NC_069690.1 coordinate 55,001,655, forward strand.
AGTTGTTCCTGGGAGTGGTGCGGGGGTGGGGTTGGGGGGCGGGAAGAAGGGAACGAGTTGGGAGGGGAGGTGGTCGACACAGGGGAGTGCTGTTCCCGGAACGATGTCAGGAAACGTGAAACAGGGAACAGGGCTGAACACCTAGCGTTTCCATGAGATGAAGGAAAGGAAGCCCGGTGACCCCAGGACTGAGGTGAGGGAGGCGAGGCCCGGAGCCCGGGAGGGATCCCGAGGAGCCGCGGGGAACAGGCCACCTGCGCGGGGAGGGCGGCGGGGGCGCCTCCCTGAGGCGGGTGGGCCCCGGCCGGGGCGCCCGCTTCCCCACGGGGCCGGGCCGGCCGGGCCGGGGTGCGGGGCTGACCTGCGGGTCCCGCGGCGGCCGGGACGCAGCCGAGCCGGCCCGGCGGAGACTGGCGCAGTACTGGTCGGTGGCCCTCACGGCGTCCACCAGCCCCGCGGCGCAGCGGCGCATCTGGCCGATGGTGTCGGCCGCCTCGATCAGGTCGCGGTACCGCTCGCCCACCATCTGCCGTAGCTCCTCCTTCTTGTGCTCGATTTCGGCGCGCACCTGGCGCTCCAGCCCGCGTATCTCCTCCGCGCCGTGGGTCTCGAAGAGCGCCGCGGGGTCGCGGAGGTCCAGCCTTTTCAGAGCCGGGGAGGCGGCTGCGGCCGCCATGATGGACGCGTCAGCGCCCCACCGGGGCACTTCCGCCCGGCCGCGCCGCCCAGCCGCCATCTTGATTGAGGGCGGAAGCGCTTCCGCCCGGTTGGGTGGGGGGGGCGGGGCCGGGCTTGTTCGGCGCGGCCGAGGGGCGGAGCCAATGATGGGCGGCACTGTTTTTAAACTGGTTTTTTTAAAGTTGTTGGGCGGCACTTTTTAAAAAGGGATCCTGCGTGGTTGTTGGGTCGCTGAGCCGGCAGGTGTGTTGGGGCGCAGCCTCACTCGGGTCTGAAACCTCTCCTAGCGCTGGTGCAGCGTTTCCCCATCGCGGTTACTTTTCAAGCGCCGGCGGTCTGATTGTTACCCCTCCTCGGGTTGTTCGGGTCCCCTCGCCAGGCCCTTCGCGGCGGCGCCGGATCACGGTCTTTCCCCTGTGAGGGCTCGATGGCACTCTTGGCCCGTCCCCTTCCCCTGGGTCGGCCCCCTTCTCTTCCGGGCCCCCGGCCGCCTCCGTGTCCGGGTCGGGCTGGGAGCCGGTGGGCGCATAGAGCTGACCGCTGGACCCCCATCCCTGGCTCTCAGCCTGCAGCCTTCTGGGGCGTCCTTGTTGTTCGTTGTTTCCTCTGGTCATCCACCGAACGCGATGTTAGGAAGAGGGACCTGGGAGTCCGTTTTCGTTCATGGGAAGGTAACCTCGCATGCTCGGGACGCGGCCGGAGCGCAGGGGTGTGCGCGCGCTCCTTTGCTTCTGGTTTTCACCTGTCGTTGGTTATTTCTTTGGGGTTTTTGGTTTTGGTTTCAAACCAGTGTTGTACCATCAAAGATGTTTCCCCTGATACAACCTTACATTGGCACCAGTGCGGCGAGGAGAGTAGTGTGCAGTGAGGAAGACTCAAATGCCTGAGAAAACAGTGCCTGGGAGGAGGGGTGGGGAGGACGCCTAACTGATAATGAAACTTGGAGAGTATTGCCTGTTTCTTCTAAGCGTTTCCAAGACCCTTCATTTACCAAAAAAAAAAAAAAAAAAAAATTGGAGATTTCATATGCACAGAGAGAATGATACTGGTGTGTCCACCAGCTGGGTCTCAGTCATGGTCAGCCTCATGAATGCCCAACCACACATCCTCTTCCACCATCTCCATGGTTTTGACATAAATCCCAGGCATCAAAAAATTTCAGTCTGACAATGGAACCATTCATTTGTCGTACTCTACCTGGAGGAGGAAATGGCAACCCACTCCAATATTCTTGCCTAGAGAATCTCATGGACAGGGGACCCCATGGATACAGTCCATGGGGTCGCAGAGGTCGGGACACGACTTAGCAACTAAACAGAGATAGTATTCTAGTTTATCTCACCATAGCCCTGCAACCTAGGGAATTTGACAGGTGGGCAACCTCAGACCCAGAGAGGTGAATGGATTTACACAGTGTAACTGTCAAAGACCATCCACAAAATGATCCCATGTACACTTCAGCCCTGCAAAGGAGGTAGGAATTCTATGTATGACAAAAACCCCAGAGCAGCTTATTTATTCCTGCCTGAATCACATAGTTAATCAGAGACAGTTAATCAGTTAATAGTTAATCAGTCACAGAGTTAATCAGTTAAGCACTGAGACCTAGACTTTTGAATTCGTTTTCTACTTTCTCTCACAACTTCCCACAAACTCAAGGCACTTCCTGGTGGCAGATCTGCGCTTTGCTGTCACTGCGACCCCGTTAGGTAGGGACACTTAATGGTGTTTAGCTTCCCATCGCCTGCAGGGTCTGTCTTCTCTGAGAGTCACCGCTGTACCGAAACATTGCTCTGTTCCACTCACAGCTGAGCTGGGATCGGCCAATCAGACACACCCCACCTAGGACTTCAGATGGAGAGGAGCAGGGAGACTTCATTTTGGCGGTGACAGAGGTACCCCCTACAACACCCACGCTCCAGGGGCAGCAGAGACACTGAATCCAGCTGTAGCATCCAGCTGCCAGTGACAGCCAGGGGTGACCTCCCCAGTATCTTGTGTTTCGACTGGGTTCTGAAGGTTCACTTTCCTTGGTTCCTGTCTCTTTGCTGAGCAGGGTTCCCCAGCTTCCCCAAGGATTCTATGGGCAGTCCTGTATCTTATTGATGCATTTTATTTCAAAATCAAACTCTTGCAGTTGCTTGCCCCAGAGACTCTTAACTGACCTGTACCCCCTGAGTTTCTGGTTCCACGAATGAGAGTTTGGAAGAGCAAGCGGGAGGAATGTCAGCAATCAGCTTGGGTGCGGGGGCCTCGGGGTTCGAATGGGGTCAGGGGCTGGCCCTGGTGCACACAGCTGTCATTTCAGGTAGAGAAAGGGCAGGCTCGTCTGCTGACATAGCAGCAGAGTGTGTTCCGGAAACAGGGCTTTCTGCACGCCGTCTCTCTGCCTCCCAGCCAAGTTCACCGGCTGCCCTGAAGATGCCACTGTTGCTCTTCTGCTTGCGGATCCGAGCGCCTAACAGAGGCTGTCACCAAACCGGCTTCTTGCCCCGGCACTGGGGGACTCTGTGGTGGCGGGGGTGGGGAGGGGGGGCGCTGCGGGAACTGTGTGTTGGACTCTTCACTCTCCATGGCCCCTTTCCCAGCCCCTCTGCATGGATGTGGCAGTGAGGCTTTCTTCTTCCTCCGCCTCCTGCTCCGTGGCTCCAGCAAAACCAGGATGTGGGCAAGGAGTTCAGCTCCAGCAGCTGGGCAAGGCACTGGGCTGGGAGCCAGGGCTGAGATGTGAAATCATCCTTTTTTTTTCTTCAAGGAAGCACACAAGTAGAAAGTACCTCCTCATTTTATTGCCATCTTTTTTTTTTTTCTTTTAAACTTACTGTCTTATACTAGGATAGAGCCGATTAGCAATGTTGTGATAGTTTCGGGTGCAGAGCTGAGTGACTCAGCCATACATATCCATGTATCCATTCTCCTCCAACTCCCCTCCCATCCAGGCTGCCCCTAACACTGAGCGGCGTTCCCAGTGCTACACAGTAGGTCATCTATTTTAAATACAGCAGTGTGTACATGTCCGTCCCAAACTCCCTAACTATCCCTTCCCCCAGCCTCCTCCCCCAACCATAAGTTCATTCTCTAAGTCTCTGAGTCTGTTTCTGGATCCTCAATAAGTTTATTTGTATCATTTCATCTTAGATTCCACATATAAGGGACTTCCTATGCTATTTCTCCTTCTCTGACTTAACTTCCCTCACTATTTTGCCATCTTTTAATTTTATTTAGAGATGACTGCATATGTGTGTGTGTGTGTCTTCTGACAACTCTTATTTTTGTTGTTAACTTAAAAAATGTATTTATTCATTTTTGGTTGCCCTGGGTCTTTGGGTCTTGGTTGCTGGGCGTGGGCTTTCCCTAGTTGGGTCGAGTGGAGGCTCCTCCTTGCGGCGTGTGGTTTCCCGCTGCAGCGGCCTCTCGTATTGTGGAGCGTGGGCTCAATAGTTGTGGTGCCCGTGCTGATTTGCTCCATGGCATGTGGAATCTTCCCGGACCTGGGATCAAACCCGTGACCCCTGCATTGGCAGGCGTAGTGTGGCAACTCTTGATGACAAATTTTCCTCCTTTCTCCTTAAATCTTTTGGGGTAGAATTTTAAGCATCCAGTGTTTTAAGTTCAAGAGGTGACATTTAGCTCACCCTGGGCTCCTGAAATCAAACCTAGCATTCTGCCGACAGTAATAGCTGTCACTTCAAGCACCACTTCAGCGCTTTGCATGTATTATATTTAATTCTCACAATACTTCTGCAGCGTAGCTCGTCTTCCAGTCATCTGATGGTAAAACAGGGTCTCATCAGGAACGAGGCATCGATCCGAGATGACACAGGCAGTCGGCGGCTGAGTCAGTCTTCAGATCTCAGTTAGTCTGACTCTGCAGTCCTTGATCTTTGTCACATTACTAGCTTCAAAGAAAATTTCAGAACATCAAAAGCCAGAAGAACCAGACAATTCTGAAGCAAAATTCAGTTGGCGCTGGCACCGCCTCCTGCCCTTTGCCCGGCAGTGCGGATCTGCAGGTTCAGGCAGTCACGGGCCCCGGGCTGGAGTGGCGTCCAGTGATGCGGGAGCCGGTGACCCCCGGGGCGGCCGTGCCCGGGAGCCCAATCGTCTGCGTGCTGGAGGACTGTTTGAAAACCGGGAACATGTTCTGACATTTTCCCTTTCTCTGGGCCCATCAGCACTCTTATCTCACTCAGAACATTGAGGGGGCAGGTTCCTTCTCCCTTTTAAATAGAAATATAGCAAGCCAGCCAGCATCATGCCTAAAATAGAAGGGTTTTTAAAAAACCGACTTTTGCAGATCCCACATGTTCTCCTTCATTTATGCATTGTGTGGTCTTGCATCTGGACCTTGGCTCCCTGATGAAAGGATTCAATAAATGTTTGCAGAATGAGTGCATAGCGTCCTACCTATATGTCGCATGGTCACAAAGTGTCTGCCCAAAGGCAGTGTTGGAAAAGGCAAAAGGGTTTTCTGTCATCAGTCAACTCGTAGCTGAAATACTAAAGGCAGTAAGACAGTTCTGACCTGTATCACATCCACTTCAATGCCTTATTTCAGTACCTCTTCTTTTTTTTTTTTTTAAGATTTTTTTGATGTAGACCAAAGTCTTTATTGAATTGATTATAATATTGCTTCTATTTTTTAAAAAAATATTTGTTTCTTTCAGCCTTTCAGGTCTTAGCTGTGGCACGTGGGCTCACTAGTTGTGGTGCCCAGTGGTATATGGGATCCTAGTTCCCCGATCAGGGATCAAACCCGAGTCCCCTGCATTGCGCACTGCATTCCTAACCAGTGGACCACCAGGAAAGTCCCTGTCTCTGCTTTATGTTTTGTTTTATTGGCTGCCAGGCATGCCTGGTCTTAGCTCCCCGACCAGGGATCGAACCCGCACCCCTTAGAATGGAAGGTGAAGTCTCAATCACAGGACCGCCAGGGAAGTCTCCATACCTCTTCTTTTATGGAAGGTGGCTGCCTTTTTGGCACGTCTGTGTTCAATCTGAAAGGGGAGCCTGCTGAATCTTAGGTCTGTCTGTCCACGGATGATGCTGGAGGAAAGGCTATTGTTCTCTTGTGCACTTAGGATGGAATGGAGGCTGAGCACACCAGAGAAGCGATGATAAATAGAAGAGACAAACTAACCAAGGAAAATTAAAATAAGACATTTAACTTGGGATAAGGTAGGAGAAGGGCTTCCCAAGTGGCTCAGTGGTAAAGGATTCACCTGCCATTGCAGGAGATGTGGGTTCCATCCCTGGGTCGGGAAGATCCCCTGGAGGAGGAAATGGCAACCCACTCCAGTATCCTTGCCTGGAGAATCCCCATGGCAAGAGAAACCTGGCAGGCTGCGGTCCATGGGATAGCAAAAGAGTTGGACGTGACTTTGTGACTAAACGATAACAACAAAGCTAGGAGAAATGGAAAAGAAGAAAGCAAGAAGGTAGAAGGGAGAAAAAGGAGAGGAATCTGACCACAAATGAATAGATAGCAAAGAAAAGAAAGGGAAATTTGTTCTGGTAAAGGATCGATCGTATCGATCAAAGGAGTGTCTGGGGCAGGACAGAAGATCCAGTCACGAACCACTTTCTGGTGTGATTGAGACATTGGGTGTTTGCCCTTGGCTGACATGCTAGTAGGGTAAGAATGCCTCCCACAGTCGTCTTAACATCTCTGTGTCAATGTTTATCAGCCTGTGTCAACTGGAGATGACATTTGTCGTGGGAGGGATGGTTATTTGACTTCACTGTTTGCAGATACCGGAGACCCTGCCTTCAACAAATAGCCAGGCAGGCATCACATTTGATGAAGAGAGCCTGGACGTCTGACTGCACACGAACTCAACACCTTCACTAGAAAAGGAGATAGCAAAAATCCCACTCCAGACATTAGTTTGGACCCTTAATTAGTGTATATTTGAGCGCCTGCTATGTTAACTAGTTCTGTTGATGCAATGGAGGATCAAGAGATATTTGATGAACAGTCAATGATCCTGTAACAATCTCTTGCTTCTCTTCTTTAAACTTTTAATTTTGTATTGGGGTAAAGCCCATTAACAATGTTGTGACCATTTCAGGTGGGCAGCGAAGGGACTCAACCATTCATATACATGTATCCATTCTCCCCCAAACTCCCCTCCCATCCAGGCTGCCCCATAACATTGAGCAGAGTTCCCTGGGCTATACAGTAGGTCCTTGTTGGTTATCCATTTTATTTTTTACTTTCTTTTTAAAATGTATTTATTTTAATTGGAGGATAATTACTTTTTATATTGTGATGGTTTTTGCCATACATCAGCCAACATGAATCAGCCACAGATGTGTCCCCCCCCCATGCTGAACCCCCTCTCACCTCCCTCCCCACACTTACCCATTTTAAATATAGCAGTGTGCACGTGTCTCTCCCAGACTCCCTAACTGTCCCTTCCCCACATTCCCCCGTCCTCCCCAGCAACCAGAAGTTCTTTCTCTAAGTCTGTCTCACTTCTTTCCAAGTGTCCCGCACTGTCTTTCCCTTGCTCCACTGTTCCACCCTGGCTGATGAGCTTTCTCACATGTGTGGAGAAGATGGAAGTAATCAGGAAGGTCCTCGAGTTCAGTCCCCTAACCCTAACTCTGGATCTCTCCGCTCCCACCTCTCAAGGACCTCACTCCTCTCTCCTCCATAGTTTTCTCCTTCTCAGCGGGATGGTTTCCATCATCTCAAAAATATCCCTAGCGTCTCCCGTCTTATAAAAATGCCCATTTGTCTTCCAGTCTGCTTCCAGCCCGCCCACCTCTCCCCCCGTGACAATGAGGTGTTTTGACCCTTGGTAAATGCTGCCTCCACAAGATGCCCCCAGTTCTCTTCTCCAACCCCATCCGTTAGGACTCCTTGCATCATCATCGCATCCACTGGAAGACCGCCCTCCGCATCTTGTCCGTTTCAGTTCCTGCAGTCCCTTCATGTCTGGACCTTCAGCAGCCTTCAGCGTGGCTCACCCACCCCTTACTGACACGGTTGCCTTTTTTTAACTGGAGGATAATTGCTTTACAGTATTGTGTTAGTGGGTGCCATGCGTCAATATGAATCAGCCGTGCGTGTACATATGTCCCCTCCCTTCTGAACCTCCCGTCCACCTCCCGCCCCACCCCACTCCTCTAGGCTGTCCCACAGTGCTGGGTTTGACCTCTCTGCATCCTGCAGCACATTTTGCAGCACGCTTTACACTAGCTATAACATGGAAGCAACCTAGATGTTCATCGACAGATGCATGGATAAGGAAGTCATACATATATACAACAGAGTATTACTCAACCACAAAAAGGAATGCGTTTGAGTCAGTTCTGATGAGGTGGCTGAGCCTAGAGCCTGTTACACACAGTTGCTTTTTGACCTCTGTCAAGACAGCCTCTTCCATCGCTAGGCACTTCTTCTCCATCACTTTTGCTGGCTCTTCTTCCTTTGCATGACTTTGTAATGTTGGAGGGGCCCAGGCTCAAGCCTGAGCACCGGTCCCTTCTCAGTCTGCAGTCCCTGACTCGGTGACTCCACCTTGTCCAGTCCCCTAAAGACTCAGAGGGTTGCTCCCAGGGTTCAGGTGGAGATTATGATGGCAGTGCAGGTGTAGAGAAGGGGAAAGGTGTTTGCAGATAACTCCTGCATTTGTTCCTCCAGCCCAGGGCTCCTGGATTATACATCTAGCCGCCTCCTTAGACTCTTCTCGTGGGTGTCTAAGAGACATCTCAAACCCAATACATCCAAAGTAATCATTCTCTTCCTGCCACTCTTCCTATTCTCTTCTCCGAGCCAACCCTATCTCAGAAAATGACACCACTGAGTTATTCATGCCAAAACGCCAGGAATAAGCCTCCATGCTTCTCTCTGTCCACACCCGATCCATTTTCCAATCCTGTAGACTCTTCCTCCAAAATGGGGGTTGAGGAGCTTTGGCTATGAAGTCAGAGAGTTAATGGGCTTTGCAGGCCCTGTGGTCTCCATAAGAACTGTTCGACAAGGCCGCTGTAGCAGGAAGTCAGCAGTAGACAGCAGGTAAGTGAACGGGCATGGCTGTGTTCCAAGAACACTTCATTTACAGAAGCAAGCAGGGGGCCAGTTTTGGCCCAGTTTGCTAATCCCTGATGCAGGGTATGTCCCTGGCCTTTTCCATTTCCACTGTCACTACCAGAGGCCAAGTCATCAGTTTCTCACCTGAGCCACTTAGATTGCTTTCTCTTTTGTTGGTGGGGTCTTAGTTCCCAAATCTGGGATTGAACCCACGCCCCCTGCATTGGAAGCGTGGATTTTAACCATCAGACCACTAGGGAAGTCCTGTGGATTACCTTCTAATTCCCTGTTTCTACTCCTGTCCGTTAGTACCTGTCTTCATTATGAAAGCAGCTGCGTCTTTCAAAAGTATCAACCAGGCCCTGGGTGTCCCCTGCTTCAGTCCTCCAGTGGCTTCTCCCCTTTCTGGGGCAAGTTCCGAATCCTAGCAAAAACCGTCAAGACCCTGCGTGGCTGGCTCCATCTCAGCCCACTCTCCTCTCGCTCTAGTCCAGCCTCACTGCTGTCCTTTCTGTTTCATAAAGAAGGCTTGGCTCACCCCTTTCTGAGGCTTTCACTCTGTCTGTTTCTTTTATCAGATCTTCACGTGGGGTCACCTCCTCTGAGAAGACTGCCCAGGTTACCCCAACTTAAAGTAGGAACGTTAGCGTTTATAAAGGACTTTTTATATGTCAGCCACTGTTATCAACTCTTGAAAATGAACTGCCTTATTCAATTCTCACAGAAAACCCCCTGAACTAGATCCTGTTCTTATCTCTACTTTATTGAAGGGGAAACTGGGGCCAAGAGAGATTATATAATTTCCCCCAAACGATTGAGGAAGTAGCAGAGCTGAGATATAAACCAAGCTGTCTGGCTCTGGGGTCCGCGACCTTAGCACCGCTCTTTACTGGCTACGTATCACGTTTATTATAACGTTTGTCGCTGTGTTGTAATACGTGTTCATTTATTTATGCATCTGTTTGTTGAGTGTCTCCCCTTTAACTCGGAGCAGAGATCTGATCTGTCTTTTGTCTCATCAAATTCCCAGCTTCTAGACCAGTACACACAGTACTGTGTCTGACACACACTTCAGTTCAGTCGCTCAGAACCACAGCACGCCAGGCCTCCCTGTCCATCACCAGCTCCTGGAGTTTACTCAAACTCATGTCCATCGAGTTGGTGATGCCATCCAGCCATCTCATCTTCTGTCGTCCCCTTCTCCTCCTGCCCCCAACCCCTCCCAGCATCAGGGTCTTTTCTAATGAGTCAGCTCTTCTCATGAGGTGGCCAGAGTACTGGAGTTTCAGCTTTAGCATCAGTCCTTCCAGTGAACATCGAGGACGGATCTCCTTGCAGTCCAAGGGACTCTCAAGAGTCTTCTCCAACACCACAGTTCAAAAGCATCAATTTTTTGGCGCTCAGCTTTCTTCACAGTCCAACTCTCACATCCATACATGACCACTGGAAAAACCATAGCCTTGACCAGACGGACCTTTGTTGGCAAACTAATGTCTCTGCTTTTTAATATGCTGTCTAGGTTGGTAATAACTTTCCTTCCAAGGAGTAAGTGTCTTTTAATTTCATGGTTGCAATCACCATCTGCAGTGATTTTGGAGCCCAGAAAAATATAGTCTGACACACAGTAGGTACTCACTATTTGTTGAGTGTGTGAAAAGTATTGGTATGCTGACGAGTCTATAAACATTCAAAATACACCTTCTCTTAGTTAGAATTCCTATGAAAGAAAGGAAATGATTAGATTCATTACTATAATCGCAAAAATGTTGAATTCATTCATAATCTGCTCAGCCCTCCCCTTGCCCCCAGAATATGTGAATTCTTTGGGCTTTTGAATGTTACTTATGAAATGAGAAGAGTCTTGTGGTCATTTTCGCCTTCTTATTCCTTTTCTCCTTGCTTCTGGGCTGTGTACTCTAGGACAGCAATCCTGAGGGTCAGGATAAGTTCAGGTCCCTTCCATTGTGGTTGAATGTTTTCAACTGAAGGACACATCTGTAAGAGAAGCTATGTTGTTACAGGGCTTCCCTGGCGGCTCAGCAGTTAGGAATCTGCCTGCAGCGCAGGAGATGCCGGATTGCTCCCTGGATCGGGAAGATCCTCTCGAGAAGGAAATGGCAACTCACCCTAGGATTCTTGCCTGGGAAATCCCATGGACAGTGGAGCCCGCTGGGCCACAGTTCATGGGGTCGCAGAGTCGGGCGTGACTTAGCAGCTGAATAACAACACGTTATTTCAGTAACCCTGCCCTCACCAGTACCCTTGCCTGGGAAATCTCAAGGACGGAGGAGCCTGGTAGGCTGGAGTCCACAGGGTCGCAGAGTCGGCAACTTCAGTTTGTAAAGACCGAGCAACTAAAGTTTGCCCTCACCTTATTTAGAGACGTATGTGGCCTCCCAGGCACCCATAGCTGCCACCTGAGAATATTTGACTGTAATGATGAGAGAAGGGATATTTTCCTCTTGGATACAGCATAGTTGGAGAAATAACTTGAGAGGAACCAGTTGTCAAGTCTCCCTTTCCTGGGGATGAACCACTGGCAGGATCCTGTCTTATCCTGGGATTCACACAACCTAAAATTATGTGTCAATTAATGAGGACTTAGACCACGAAGAGTTCAAAGACTCCGACAGGGAAATCAGATCTCTGAGCAAACTGCCGTTTCAGGAGGAGGTGTGCTTGCAGGAAGCTTTGTCTCTCCTGGACTGTGAACTTCGTTTGCTTCTGTTTTATTTTAAGCTCTACCAGGTAAATCAGAAACATAAACATGCTTGGCCTGAGGCTGGGTGATCAAAGACCCTGAGTTCTTAAGACTTGGGAAAATTTGCTGTTTGAGTGTCTGCAAATAGAGTTTGGGGGAGAATGCCACCACTTGGCTAAAATGTATTGAATCTTCTTTTGATAGGCTTTTGGTCCAGGCGGGGATCATGGAAGAGTGTGCTGCTTGACCTTTGAATTTGAAAGACCGTGCTGATGAGTTTATGTCTTGCAGAGGAGGCTCACATAGTTGCATTCTGCATCGTCTGCCCAAAGCAGAATCTCTGGGTGTTGACCACTTAGCATCCTGTGTGAGCAGGTGGAGCTCTAATCCTGCATCCCATTTGCTGCTCCCAAGCTGTCCAGCGGTTATTTTCTGAAAATCCGGTTTATCCTCTTAGAATTCGCTTATTTTAAAAAATATCCTTATTTGGCTGTGCCCCGTGGAATCTTCAGTCTTCACTGCAGCCTGTGGGACCTTTAGTTGCAGCTTTCAAACTCTTGGTTGTGGCATGTGGGATCTAGTTCCCCTGACCAGGGATTGAACCCGGGCCCCCTGCATGCATGCAGTTAGTTTTAGTTTGCTATCCTCTGTTTGTATTTTGTTGCTCGAGGAGATGTGTGTCCAGGTGCAAGCCCTACAGCAGAGGGTCCCAGGTCCCAGCCTGCTCAGGAGGGGAGCAGAGGGGTGCAATAGAGTTCTGACTGTGGGCTAATGGTGTTGCAGGCACAGCTCCTGGCCCCGCCTCCCCGGTGGCGTCAGCTCTCAGCGGGCTCTGGTAGCTGGTGACAGCTTCCGCGTTGGCCTGGCCTCTGGGCTCCTCACTCAGCTCTCTTTCTCTCCCCATCCCTCTGTGTGCAGCTCCTTCCATTGCATTCATTTTAGTTAAGCCCCTCTGAGTGCGCCATCTGTTTCCAGCTGGACCGTGCGCCATGCAGATGGTTATAGACCCTAGATTAGCGACGTGATTCCCCCACCCTGTTAGCACCAGGCCCCGGTCCAGCCCTGATGTCACCCCGGGGGAAGAACGAATAGCTCAGCAGTTTAGAACACGCCGTACACCCGAAGTTTCTGCAACACCTGGACAACATGAGCCCTTGTTAGGAAGGGGAGACCTCGTCTCCCCTGTCTGTTCGGGTGCAGACAAGTTGAGGCTTAGCAGAGGAGGAAAGCCCTGTAGGCAAGAGCACTGTGTGGATGGAAATCGTTTAGCACCTTGCGGGGCAGTGCATAATCCATTTACTTTTCTGTGCTGCACTTGCTTTATTTTGCATCATGTGGTCAGTTATGTCAGGGCCAGCTGAGTTTTCCTAATGGCAGGATCAGAAGCTGTGGTTTAATATTAGCCAGTCTGGAAAATGTTTGGTGGTTTAATGACCCAGAAGTTTCTGGTCTTTTCTTGCTGTGATGAAAGGCAAGGGGAATTCCACATTTATTGGACACCCCTCTGTACCTGGTAATGTGATAAATTATTTGTAATATCTCCTTTCAGCCAGTCTTTATACAACTCTGTCTGGTAGGTGGTGTGATCCCAGTTTTGCAGACAGGAAAGCAGGGGTTTGGCAATGTCACAAGCTCCAGGTCACACCTTCCATAAGTGAAAGTGCAGTGATGTGGTTAACAAATCGGGTTCTGGGCGAGGGATGTAAGTCTGCTACGCCTCAGTTTCCTCATCTGTAGAATGGGGGTAACAGTTGGACCTACTTCATAGAGCTCTTGTGGCAATTGAATACAATGGTGAATATAAAGTCCTTAGGACTCCAAAAGTGAGTGTATTATGAGCCCTCCAAAAGTTAGCTAATGTCCTTGTCTGATTTTAATAGTCTAACTCATATTTAAGACTGTTTTAAGCACCTGGAAATTTTTGTAATGTTCTGATTTTGAGTGAAAGACATGATGAGAAGATAATAAAAAGTCATTTTCTTTGACCTGATTTCAAAACTCTTGACATTTCTCTGTCATCAGTCTTGTACTGGCAAAGCTGACATGTCTTTATGACATTCCTAGAGCATCCCTTTGGTCATCTGCTTTACCATGACTTTGTCATGCTACTTAAGCTATTTTACAAAATCTGGAAGAAATCAGACGGGGCTGTTAAAAAGTCATTGTACTAAATGGGACTTTTTAAAAAGTTTTTTTTTTTTTTTGACATGGACCATTTTAAAAGTCTTTATTGGCTTTGTTATCATATTGCTTCTGTTGTTTATGTTTTGGTTTTTTGGCCTGAGGCATGTGGGGTCTTAGTTCCCTGAGCAGGGATCGAACCCACACCCCCTGCACTGGAAGGGGAAATCTCAACCACTGGACCGCCAGGGAAGACCCTGGTTGTCTGTTTTTAAGCTTTCATGTATATATATATATATATATATTTTTTTTTTTTTCCTCTCTTTTCTTTTGCTACCAGACAAATAATGGCTAAGACATCTAGAAAATGTCTTGTATGCTTTTCATTGGGCTAGAGTTCTAAGACAAACTGTAAAATTCTAAAGCTTCCAGTTCCCCATTTTAGGTGGGTTATGTCACCTGGGACCGTGGCTCATTTTCCTGCATCTGTGGGATCTTTTTCACAAGTAGGCAGGAACCGAGCTGAGTCCACATGGCTGGCCTCATGAACCGACTTCACCCTGAGTTCCTTCACTGAGAGTGTGATTTCATGTGGAGGTGGTTTCTGGAATAGTACACTTGCAAAAATAAATAAAGTCACTTAAAAGAAAAACGTTTGCTTCTTGGTTTCTAGTATATACCATCAATTATAACAGTGAAGATCAAAGTAAATTTATCTGTCAGAAGCTCACGCAATTACAAAGGCTGGTGCAGCTTATTTGCAGCATTTGCTATTTCGTCTAAATACTGGACACATGGGAATGACATATTAGCAAAAATATACCAAGATACCATGAGAATAATAATAATTTCTGGCTTTGGTACACACCTATTCTCCACATATTAAAAAGAAGTTCTTGCACTGTTGCAAAAGTTCTAGGACCCACAACAGATTACCCAACCTGGGGATGGGGCAAGGGGACTGAGAACTCCAGGGAATTTAACTTTGGAGGCCAGTGGGATCTGATTACAGAACTTCCACAAGACTGGGGAAACTGACTCTTGGAGGGCACAAACAAAACCTTGTGCACACCAGGACCCCAGAGAAAGGAACAATGTCCCCACTGAGACAGACTGAGCCATTCTTGCCTGTGAGTGTCCAGGAGTCTCTGGCGGAGGCGTGGGTCCACAGTGGCCTGCCGTGGGGTCAGGGGCACTGAATACAACAGTGCATGCAAAAGTCCTTTTGAAGGAGGTTGCCGTTACCCCTACCATAGTCTGGCCTCAGGCCAAATTACAGAGAGGGAACACAGCCCCACCCATCAACAGAAAATTGGATTAAAGATTTACTGAGCGTGGCCCTGCCCATCAGAGCAAGACCCAGATTCCTCCACAGCCATTCCTCCCATCAGGAAGCTTCCACAAGCCTCTTATCCTTCTCCATCAGAGGGCAGACCAAATGGAAATCACAGTTACAGAAAACTAACCAAACTGATCACTTGGATCACAGCCTTGTCTAACTCAATGAGCCATGCTGTGTAGGGCCACCCAAGATGGACCGGTCATGGCGAGAGTTCTGACAACACGTAGTCCACTGAGAAGGGAATGACCACCCACTTCAGTATTCTTGCCCTGAGAACCCCATGAACAGTATGAAAAGGCAAAAAAACCCATCCATCACAGCACATAGTCAAAACCCCTTTTGCCTTCGAGGTTACTGGAGGCTTTTTCTGGGTGTCCCAGGTTTCCTAGTATGGGTAGAGCATGAAAGGAGAAAGAAAACTCCTTTCAGTCTTCAGAGATGGGGATGGAAAGGAGCCCAAAGCCTCCTGTTACCTCCGCCACCTTCAGAAAGGGGGAGCCAAGAACGATGCCGGGACTGCTCAGAACAGCAGACAGGAGGGCAAAATGCATTCAAGAGCGAGTGTGAAGAGTCTTCAGTCTCCTTTGGTGATGATTGATCTGCTGTTTCTAAATACCCGCTGTTGTTTATGGTGTGTGACAGCTGGAGAATATGCTGGATAGAGTAACTCTGGAACAAGGAGTGAGGATGACTGGGAGGAATTCACCGTCCACTAGACCATCTTCAGCGCGTCTGAAAGTCAGCACCACTCACTCTGCACTCTGTTCTTTCCTAGTGAGATGGTTCTCGGCTCCTGGAAACTCAAATGGAGACCTTTCCTGGGGAAAAGGCTTTCAGATCATCCTGGGGAGTTGAATCGTTCCTTTTCTTTGGAATCCACTGGGGAGAGTGGCGGCCCTGTGGGGCTGAACCTGGCTGATTTCCTCCTCCAAACACATCGTCCTTAGCAGGTTGTTCTAACTGGAAACCTTTTCCTCCTACTCCATAAGCTGTTAATAAACTGCTTCTGTCTGAGGCAACACCAAGATGGGAAGGCTGGAGAGATGAAGAGGCATGAGTGAGGCTGATACCCGTAAGGGTTCTTGGCCTCCTTAATCAATAGAAATTGACCAAGCCAGACAGCAAATTCAGACAAGGCTCCATTGGGGCCCCTGCTACAGCAGGAGAAGCGAGAACAGCAGGGTCCCTTGCTCACTCCCCAAAGCTAGCTTGCTCCTTATACGGGGCGAGGGTAGGGGGTGTGTTCAGGGCATCAGGCTGCAGGGCTGGCTTCGGGGTGTGCCCACCCACCAGGTGGTGGTGTGCGCAGGACACGTTCCCTGCGCTCTTGCTCCTGACACCCACTGTTTGCTCCTGGCTCTTCAGAAGTGACAGTAGGGATTTTTTTTTGGTCTTTTCGTATCTTTGGTCCATGATTGTGCCCCGCCCGTGCATGCACGCGGTTGTTTTTAGTCTCAGTCTCTTTGTGTTTTGTTGCTGGAGGAGAGGTGTGTCGAGGTGCAGGCACTGCAGCAAAGGGCCTCAGGCCCCAGAATGACTCTGGGCTAGAGCTGTCGCGGCTAAGGTCGTGGAGGAATGGGGTTTCCTGTTGCAAAGACAGTCCTCAGGCCACACGGCGTGCCTGAGGATGTGACCTGTGCCACCTGAAGCCCCTGGAGCAAGCAGAGGGGGTCGCGTGAGGCTACAGGAGGGAAGGACCTGAAACAGCTGAGGCCTGTCACCTCCCAGAGGAGCCATAATGAATAACACAGCACCATCCACTCGGGAGAGCTATTTGGGAGACTTGCCTTTTATTCTTTTAGCTGATGAATAATTTATTCAAACAAGGCAAAAACATCTCCACATTGTTTCCTTTTCTACGGAAAGTGGAACGTTTTAAATAGATTACTTTCTTTTTCAACAGAACTTACTTCAGTCTGGTCCCAGGAATTGTTTTTCATTTTAGGATTCATAAATAGTAACGCATATGCACCCATTACAGCCAAAACAGCATGCTTGCATTTCGGATCGTCCGCATTATTATGGTGACTCTACCGACATACGGAGAAAACCCTCCAGCTCTCCCCACCACGCTCTTCTGTTCAGGCCAGTTCTGGCCTTCCTGGTACAAGCCTCTATAGTCAACTTCCTCATTATCTCTTTTAGTCAGAAATTTGACATCTCCATTATCTTTCTCATGAACTTCGATTGCTCTGTGAACTATTGGGATGTAGGAGACTATTTTAATCTGAAAAAAAACAAAAAAAAGCATTGTAAGTGGAAGCCAAATTGAGTCTTGATCCAGTCTGAGCCTTTGCTCTAGAAGTGTCTAGACTTAAAAGTGGCAGTGGAGCTGGAACTAAGCTAACTCTAAATCATCTTGCAAATGAACCCTGGAGACTCCTGTTCACCAAGGAAGGCTCTAAGAACATGCTGTTCCCCATCACTTACTGAAAGAGAGTGAAAGTCGCTCCGTCGTGTCTGGCTCTCTGCAGCCCCAGGGACTGCAGCCCGCCATGCTCCTCTGTCCCTGGGATTCTCCAGGCAAGAATACTGGAGTGGGTTGCCATGCCGTCCCCCAGGGGATCTTCCCGACCCAGAGATTGAACGCAGGTCTCCCGCATTGCAGGCAAATGCTTTACCGTTTGAGCTACTCAGTTCATCAAGGAAGGCTCTAAAAAGATGCTCTTCCTCGTCACATACTGGCTGGTACTTCAAAATGCATGGGATGAGGGGCTTCCCTGGCAGTCCCATGCTTTCAGTTAAGATTCCATGCTTCCAGTGAAAGGGGTGGGTTCAATCCCTGGTCAGGGAACTAAGATCCCACATGCTGCCTGCCCCCCCCCCCAAAAAAAGAAAATGCACAAATGCACGGGGTGAGCTGATACAGGTGTGTCGAGCTGTGAAAATGGACTGGGTGGAACAGTGTGTGAAGGGAGGACTTCTTTTATCTTGAAGACATGCTTTTGTGGAGGTGTGTTCATGGTTGAGAAAGAGAACTGTGATTCATTTTCTTGGTGGCCGAGCATCTCAATTCCCCCGAAGTGTTCAACCTCAGTTTACATGAGGAAGCTGGCGGGGGTGTGTGGGTGGGGTGGTTTTGGTTGATGGGCTTGTGTGTGCTCTGTCGTCTCTGACTCTTTGTGACCCCATGGACTGTAGCCCGCCAGGCTCCTCTGTTTATGCAGTTTTCCCAGGCAAGAAGACTGGAGTGGGCTGCCATTTCCTCCTGCAGGGGATCTTTCCGACCCACAGATTGAACCCACATCTCCTGTGTCTCCTGCATTATAGGTGGATTCTTTACCGCTTGAGCCATGGTTGGGGGTGGGTGTGGGGAATGCCTATTGAAACACTGTCTTCAGTAAGGATTGATTTAAAAAAAATATTTGGAGTGATTTTTATGCAAAGAAGTTGTCATGTGTTTCTTATGCAAAAGGATTGCTCTGAGCAGGACCCGTGCTTTAGGTTGGTTGACTGGTGGGAATGATTTGTAGTGAATCGTCCACACCCTTTTGCCAATCCTTTTTTTTTAAACTTAAAGTGTTGTTGCAGGGACAGTTGGCTGGGGCTTGGTGTGCAGACTGTGGCTTGGCACAGAAACCTCTGGATGAAAAATTACCGCCGGCACAATGTCCTCCTTCCCCATCGAGAAAGAGGTGGCTCAGTATCCTTAGACTTCAGAGGACTTAGTCAGATTCTCGTTCTCTTCCTCGGTTGAGAGCCTTGGCAGTTCTCCGATCTGAGACCTTGCCCCAGAGACACAGATGGTGTGCTGTGTGTGCATGCGAGTGTGCGTTACATGTCCACTTCCTGTGTGTGTGCAAGCATGTCACATGCACACGTGTGAACGCGTGTTTCACGTGCACTGGCATCCCATGTGTGTGCCCCGGCTCGGTGGCGTGGTCTGTATGTGTCCGAGGAAGCTCAGGGCAGCGAAGGTACCAGTTGAGCTGAACTTGAGAGACTAACTGATTTAGGCCACGGCACGTGACATGCAGGATCTTAATTCCCCAACCAGGGATCAAACCTGCACCCTTACAGTGCAAGTGTGGAGTTTTAGCCACTGGACCACCAGGGGAGTCCCTGAACTTGAGAGCCTTGGAAAATGGTCCATTTTGCTGGAGAAGTGGATGTGGGTGAAGGGTAAGAAAATAGCTAAGCTTTCATTGTGTTATATAAGAACCTGTTTGGGGTTCTTGTTAAAAAAGAACACTCATGCGAAAAAAAGATCTGGTCTCAGGAATGGACCATATTCCCTGGGCTGGGGGGCAGGGAGCCTTGAAGAAATTGACACCCAGCCACCTTCCAGACCAGAGGTGGGATACCGCCCCAGAGGGTGTTGCTGCCTTTGGGGCACCTGGTGCATCTGTAGATAGTCCTGCGGAGCTGGTGGCCGACCTTCCTGTTTTTGGCCGTGCCAGGAAACATGCAGGATCTTAGTTCCCCCACCAAGGCTCGAACCCATGCCCCTGCAGTGGAAGCTCGCAGTCTTAATCACTGGACCGCTTTGGTGGAGGTTTAGTTGCTCAGTCGTGTCCGACTCTTCTGACCCCGTGGACTGTATCCCAGCAGGCTCCTCTGTCCGTGGGATTCTCTAGGCAAGAATACAGGAGTGGGTTGCCATTTCCTTCTCCAGGGGATCTTACCAATCCAGGAATCGAACCTGGGTCTCCTGCATTGCAGGCAGATTCTTTCCTGACCGAGCTACGAGGGAAGCCCTTAGTCCTCTTTTGAGACTAGCCGTCTTCTCTCAGGACCCCTGTTCTGGCTACCTTGTAATCTACTCCTTATAAGGACCTGGGACCACCGTGTCTCCTTTGTCCAAACTACTGCCGTCTTATTTGGTAGATCACAGCACACCCCTCTACTTCTCTTCACTGCCAAGGGACGTTCTCTATTGCTTAAGCAACTGGAGGCCGCAACCACTGAGGACCTGGTGTGGGTAGAGCCTGGGAAGTCATTCCAGATTTCTTTGTAAGTGGGCCTTGCATCCCATTCCTGGACGGCTTCTCTGAAAGGACGGGGTGATCTTATCTCTAGCCAGGACACCCCTCTTCTGCTTCCGGTCCTTGCAGGATCTGGACACAAACCTGCCCCCTCTGGACCAGACATGCGTCCTCCCCCAGGGCTGGTCCTTCAGTGATACCAGGAGAGCAGAGAGCGATGAAACAGAGTCTTTCCCTCCCCTTGCCACCTCCCTCCTCGCCCAGCTGGAGTTGACGCTCTGCGTCATCAGCTCTCTCATGCTGAAAATCTTCGTCCTGCAGGAGCAGACGGAACCCAGTCATCGAGTCACAGCATTTCGTCTAATGATATTTTACTCACTTTTCTTCTTAGGAGAAACGATAGTGTTTTCTGTTCAGCTTGGTTAAATCTCAGCTAATATTTAGCGCTTTTTTTTTAAGATCTTTAAAAGAAAATAAGTGTATTATTTACTTGTTTTTGGCTCGGCTGCGTCCTTGTTGCTTCGTGGGCTCTTCTCGAGTTGGGGCGAGCGAGCTTCTCATTGCAGTGACTTCTCTTGTTGCAGAGCAAGGGCTCTGGGGCGCACGGGCTCAGGAGTTGTAGCCCATGGGCTTCTAGGTGCCCCTTGGCACGTGGGATCTTCTCAGACCAGGGATTGAACCCTGTGTCTCCTGCACTGGCAGGCAGACTCTCCACCACTGCACCATCAGGGAAGCCCTCACCTCTATTTTTAAGCGTAGGCCGGACGTGTGTAACCTGACACATCTAAAGGGGACAACCAGGCCCCCAGCCTGTGTTCAGTCACCGCGGACTTGAAGGGGAGGGCGGGCAGTCAATGGAACTGGCGGTGGGAGTTGGGAGGGGATGTGAAGCCTTGACTTGTTATTTTCAGCCCTGAGCGTCTGTCGACTCTGGTAGCAGCTACACAAACTTTTCAGCTGTAAGTAGAATACAGCCCCTGATGCCTACTTTCTAGATGAGCTTCTAGAAAAAATATTAGAGACTCTGCCTGCGGGAACTTTCCTAGAAATTCACATATTAGAAGCAAAACAACCACTCAAGGGAAGGTTTGCTTTGGTAGAACATTTGATAGGAAATTCGGTAGTTTTGAATCTGGCAAAAAAATAGAGATTAGAGAAGTGGCTGATTATAAGCTATTACTTATAAGCTTGACATCCTGGAATGCGAAGTCAAGTGGGCCTTAGGAAGCATCACTACAAACAAAGCTAGTGGATGTGATGGAATTCCAGCGGAGCTATTTCAAATCCTAAAACATGATGTTGTGAAAATGCTGTACTCAATATGCCAGCAAATTTGGAAAACTCAGCAGTGGCCACAGGACTGGAAAAGGTCAGTTTTCATTCCAATCCCAAAGAAAGGCAATGCCAAAGAATTCTCACACTACCGCACAATTGCACTCATCTCACACGCTAGTAAAGTAATGCTCAAAATTCTCCAAGCCAGTCTTCAATAGTACATGAGTCGTGAACTTCCAGATGTTCAAGCTGGATTTAGAAAAGGCAGAGGAACCAGAGATCAAGTTGCCAACATCTGTTGGATCATCAAAAAAGCAAGAGATTTCAACATCAACTTCTGCTTTACTGATTACACCAAAGCCTTTGACTGTGTGGACAAAAAACTCTGGAAAATTCTTAAGGAGCTGGGAATACCAGACCACCTGACCTGCCTTTTGAGAAATCTATATGCAGGTCAGGAAGCAACAGTTAGAACTGGACATGGAACAACAGAATGGTTCCAAATACGGAAAGGAGTACATCAAGGCTGTATTATTGTCACCCTGCTTTTTTAACTTATATGCAGAGTACATCATGAGAAACGCTGGGTTGGATGAAGCACAAGCTGGAATCAAGATTGCTGGGAGAAACATCAAGAACCTCAGATATGCAGATGATACCATCCTTATGGCAGAAAGTGAAGAAGAACTAAAGAGCCTCTTGATGAAGGTGAAAGAGGAGACTGAAAAAGTTGGCTTACAACTCAACATTCAGAAAACTAAGAGCATGGCATCTAGTCCCATTACTTCATGGCAAATAGATGGGAAAACAATGGAAACAGTGACAGACTTTATTTTTTTGGGCTCCAAAATCACTGCAGATGGTGATTGCAGGCATGAAATTAAAAGACGCTTGCTCCTTGGAAGAAAAGTTATGACCAACCTAGACAGCATATTAAAAGGCAGAGACATTGCTTTACCAGCAAAGGTCTGTCTAGTCAAGGCTATGGTTTTTCCAGTAGTTATGTATGGATGTGAGAGTTGGACTATAAAGAAAGCGGAGCACTGAAGAATTGATGCTTTTGAACTGTGGTATTGGAGAAGACTCTTGAGAGTCCCTTGGACTGCAAGGAGATCCAACCAGTCCATCCTAAAGGAAGCAGTCCTGAATATTCATTGGAAGGACTGATGCTGAAGCTGAAACTCCAGTGCTTGGCCACCTGATGCAAAGAACTGACTCATTGGAAAAGACCCTGATGCTGGGAAGGTTTGAAGGCGGGAGGAGAAAGGGATGACCGGGGATGAAATGATTGGATGGCATCACTGACTTGTTGGACGTGAATTTTAGTAAGCTCCGGGAGTTGGTGACGGACAGGGAGGTCTGGCTTGCTGCGGTCCATGGGGTTGCACAGAGCCGAACACGACTGAGTGACTGAACTGAACTGATGAGCTTGATCTGCCAAATAGTGTGATTTTTGTGATGATGAGCGTTTCAGAAACACTCATCAGACCTTCCCCATCACATAGGGAACCTTTTAAAAATAAAAATATTTGTCTGGCAAGTGGGATCTTCGTTGCGTCATGAGGGATCTTCCCTTGCGGCACACGGACTCTCTAGTGATCCATGGGCTTAGTGGTTGTGTCTTGGGCCTAGTTGCTCCGTGGAGTTGGGATCTTCGTTCCTCAGGCAGGGATCACACCCGCATCCCTTGCTCATTGCAAGGCAACTTCTTAACCACTGGACCACCAGGGTAGAAACAACACGTGGAACCTTTTGATGATTCTCCTGCTATGTTCTTTTCAACAAGGCCAAAGTTCCTGTCTGTCTTTTATTGAAACTTGACCGTCTTGATTGAATAGCCCCATCTGGGGCTGATTGAAAGTGAAAGTGAAAGTCGCTCAGTCCTGTCCGACTCTTTGCGACCCCATGGACTATACAGTCCATGGAATTCTCCAGGCCAGAATACTGGAGTGGGTAGCCTGTCCCTTCTCCAGCGGATCTTCCCGACCCAGGAATCGAGCTGGGGTCTCCTGCACTGCAGACAGATTCTTTACCAATGAGCTGCAGGGAAGCCCTTGGCTGATTATGTACATCTGTCTTGACAGCCATCCACTTGCTACTCCTGTCAGTGACCAGGCTGTGCACTTTTTCCAGCATGGTGCTCCTGTTAAGAGCAGCTGGAGCCAAACACTTTGATACCTAGATTTTGTCTTGGAGGAGAGGATGAATTTGTTTATGCAGACTCCAGGTCATTGCCAACTCTGGAAGTCTTAGCAACCAGGCTACATTTTCTTCTCTGCCCACCATTTATGAGAGATAAATAAGTTTATGCAAACACAAAAAGAGATATGATTATAAGATGAAACAGTCGGCTGAGGGCCCTGGGTTCAGGTCCCTGTCCAGGTGCCAAAAGAAATAAATAACCAAAGCAAAATTAAAAAAAAAAAAAAAGATGAAATGGTCAGAAAAGTTGTTACAGAAAAATGCATGCCATAAACTGTTATATATAGAATGGATAAGCAACAATGTCCTACTGTATAGCACACGGAACCATCGTCAGTATCCTGTGATAAACCATAAGCGGAAAAGAACATGAAAAAGAATGTGTGTAACTGATTCACACTTTGCTGTACGGCAGAAATTAGGACAACATTGTAAATCAACTATTTCAATAAAATAAAATGTTTTTAAAATGCATGCAATAAAATCACACATGATTACTCAAGACCAGCTACACGTTCATCTCAGGGCTGCTGAGCAGTCACAACCAATGGAGCATGACACCTCTTTTCTTCTTCATGGTGGTGGTTGGTGGTTTAGTCACTCCGTCCTGTTTGACTCTCTTGCCACCCCACGGACTGTAGCCCGCCAGGCTCCTCTGTCCCTGGGGTTCTCCAGGCAAGAACACTTGAATGGGTTGCCATGCCCTCCTTCAGGGCATCTTCCTGACCCAGGGATCAGATCCCCGTCTGCTGCATTGCAGGCGGGTCTCCTGCCTCGAAAGCGGATTCTTTACTGCGGAGCCACCAGCAGTAAAGAAGGGAAGCCCCTTCTTCTTCAGAAAAACAAGCAAAAGAAACACAGCATCCTTCCATCCTCCCATGTCCTTATGTCCTCCTAGACTGTTCCAAACTGTGACATGAACTTCACCAAAGTTCCAGTCCCACGTGCAATCTCACTCAACTCTCTGTGTTACTGAAAGACGAGCCGACATCAGTCAACACGGGCCTCAGTGTCCTGCCGCCTCTGCTGATGCCTTTCTCATTACACCCACTTAGATTTAATCAGCTCTTTGCTACCCATGTGAATAGAAGGTTAGATAGTAGCTTGCATAACCCAAGTGCTCAGATACCCTAAAATCAAAGTGGTGCATCACTTTTTTTTCTTCCTTACCATCCAGCAGATCTGTCTTCATAATTATCTGTCAAGTGAAGCCTAAGATTAAATTTTGAAACTAAAATTGCATTAACATTTAAATGAAAATATGTGTCCCCTCCTTTGGAGAAAAAAGAACCTAAGAGCAAATCATCGTAGAAAGGCATTGTTCGTGAAGTGGAGAATCCTTTCTCGTAGAGTAGAAACATGATGGCTTATTTGGGCAGAATTATAGCATCAATGGCTTCCCAGGTGGTACAGTGGTAAAGAATCTGCCTGCCAGTGCGGGGGATGTGGGTTTGATCCCTGGGTCAGGAAGATCCCCTGGAGGAGAAAATGGCAACCTCCCTGCAGGCAGCTTTCTCTGATCGCAGAGGCCTGAGTGCTCTAAAACTTGTCTGTCTGCCCTGAAATTACTTCTACTAATTCTGGGTCCCTTGGAATCACTTCTCTTAAGTAAATGTCAACATTTATGTAAAGGCCCAGGAATATCTCATAATAATGGTAGGGGCTTCCCAGGTGGTGCTAGTGACAAAGAATCTACCTGCAATGCAGGAGACCTCGGTTCCATCCCTGGGTCAGGAAGATCCCCTGGAGGAGGAAATGGAAACCCACTCCAGTACTCTTGCCTGGGGAATCCCATGGCAGAGGATCCTGGTGGGCTACAGTCCATGGGATCCTACAGAGCTGAACTGAAGTGACTGAGCACATATAATAGTGGTAAAGTTGGGTTTAAAGCATTTCATTGCGAATCTTTGCTTATTTTTATGGAAGAGGATGCAGGGGAAGGGGGGAGGGAGGGGAAATCGCTGTCCATCAGTTGTGGCTGCTAAGATGTCCTGAACTCTAAACTTTCTTTTAGTAGTTTTGTGGGATGTCACTGCAAGTATATTTTTGGCCACAACATGAGGCCTGAGGCATCTGTTTTCTGATCAGGGATGGAACCCACACCCTCTGCAGTGGAAGCGTGGAGTCTCAACCACTGGGCCACCAGGGAAGTCTGTTTTGCATGCGTTTTTTTGTGTGTAACAACTTTCTTTATAGTCTCATAATTGTACTTCCTTTTATTTCTGCATGGGCTTATCTATCATCAATCTTAAAAAAAAAAACACATTTTTAATTTATTTGGCTGTTCGGAGTTGGGGGGATCTTAGTTTTGGCACACAGGATCTTCAGTTGCAGCATGTGGGATCCAGTTTCCTGACCTGGGATTGAGCCCGGGCCCCCTGCATTGGGAGCACAGAGTCCTAGCTACTGGGCCACCAGGAAGTCCATATCATCAGTGTTTTTGAAGACGTTTTCTGGGCCTCAGTCAGTGCTTTGGGGGAGGAGGTGGCATGAATTACCTAGGCAGATAGAACAAAAGCAGCATGATGACCACAGGTGGAGTTCTTGGTCATCCTGACAGCCCGTGCTTAGGGAGCCAGAAGAGGCAAGCTCGTTTTTAAATATGGTGAAATTCATACCTGAAACCAAACGAGTGAGGCTCTCATACAATCCCAGAGACCATGGCATCCTTGCAAACACCCGAGTGTGTATTTGTACCCCGAAAGTTGCGATCGGTCAATAAAATGGGCATTGCCTCTCTTCCTGTTGCCCGTATACAAGCCTGTCTTCAATTTCAGGGACAGAAAAACATCACTGATGGTGTGAAGTGCCTATGTGTAATGGTGCTTGAGGAATAATAGCTCAGGGAGCCCGTGGATTAAAGGTCGATGTTTATTGTGTATTTTGTGGGTGAGGAAGGTGGCACGACCACACCTGTGAGGGATGGGGCTGCCTCCAGCACTCACACCATACCCCCTGCACTTGGCATATTGATTGGCTGGCACGTGTGCTGATGCTTTTGGAACCATGCCCTCAGATCTTCCACGTGCACTGTGATTTTACTAGCGCCCAGCTTTGTAGCAAGTTCTTAAAAAGTACCTTTGAGAGGTTGTTGAATAACATTTTCATTTTCTTTCATTGGGAAAACATGTCTGGCATTTTAAAAAACCCCAGCTTTATGGTTTCTTATAAAGGTGTAATTTTGCTTCGTTCTTATTTATTTATTTTCATGGTGAGGAGAATAAAATTGTTGCCCTCTAAGAATGATTGTCCATTTTTTGCCTTGCACGTCAGTGATTTTCACCCAACCCCACTGCCCTCCATGGCTCCCTAGGAACAATTAAGGCAATTTAAGAAGAAAATGATGCAATCTTAGAGCAGGCCATGTCTTGATAAATACAATGATCGATGACCATAGCCACTTAATGTCCTTCTGGAGAGATGAATAATCCTTTGATTATATCTAAGAGGAGGAAACAAATGAATTTATGTTCTGGGTCTTAAATACCTTGTCCCTCTCTCCTCCCCACCCTTTTTTTTTTTTTTTAAACTTTGATTTAACTTGCCTGAAATTAATGAAGCAAAAACTCAGGGACAGAGGCCAGTTTTGTGAGGCTGGAAGCTTATACAATTTAAGGAGACCTTTTTAAGAAAAAAAATACAAAAATATCTTACTTTTACATATTTTTCTTTCTTTCTTTCTTTTTTTTTTTTTTACAAAAGCATATGACCATGTGAACATACCACCCAAGCAAGAGAGATCCCTGAAGCTTAAACTTTATTGGCTTCATGGTAAGTCCATTTCTGCGGGTACCACATTGGAATAAACATCCCTCTATACTATGCATATTTGAACTTGCTCCTTGTCTTTGAACTCAGGAAACACACCTAGGTCATGGCTATACAGGGACTAGATAAGGATATGCAAGTATAAATGTAAGACCACAAGATTACGTATGGGGTTTTAAACACACAAACACGTAGAGTTTTCTGTTTTTGTTGCATTTCAGTTGTTTCTAAAGGTCTCACCCAGGCGTGATCTCCTCTTCTCCAGACTCAGAATTGTCTGCCTGCGTCTAAATGTTCCCTTTAAGGGGGGCATAATCAGTTTAATACATCACTCCTGCAAGCCAAGTCAAACCCTGTTCTCTGCATTGGACTCCTGCTGAGCAGATCCCCATTCTAGAAGCCCGGTGATGGGTGGGAGGAAGCAGGGGGCTGGGGCTGGGGAGCGCACGGCCCTTTGGCAGAGCTTGGTGCCTGAGTGATGGGTTTCCAGGCAGTTCAGATGCTGGTCTGGAGGTCCCCGTTGAGGAGGGTCCGCTGGGTCTCCGTGGTCTCATTCAGCCGGGATTTGTCCTGCTTACTGTCGCTTCTCTCCCCGTCGTCTGCGCCGCTCACCTTGACCAAGCAGAGGACATTCTGGAAGCTCTTCTTGAAGTTGTCGGACAAGAAGGCATAGAGGATAGGGTTGGCACAGCTGTTGGCATAGGTGAGGACCACCACGAAGTCAAACATGCCTTTGAGGGCTGGGGTGGGACTGATGGCCACCGAGACCGAGGAGACATTGAAGATGTAGAAGGGGAGCCAGCAGAAGATGAAGACGGCCACCACGATGGACACCATGCGGGTGACCTTCTTCTCAGACTTCTTCCTCTTGGAGGAACCCACTCGGATGCCGGAGGACTTCACCTTGATGATGATGAACAAGTAGCAGAGACAGATGATGGTCAGGGGCACCAGGAACCCCAGGATGAAGGCATAGATGATGAACCCCGTGTACCAGGCCCCGGATTCGCCTGGCCAGTTGATGGTGCAGCTGCTTCTCCCCCACTGGTTGCTCCGAAGGCCAGCATATATCATGATCGGCAAGATCACCAGCAGAGAGACGCCCCACACAGCCATGTTGATCATCTTGGCTGTCCGGGGTCTCCTCCACTTGGCCGACTTGATGGGGTGGACCACAGCCAGGTAGCGGTCGATGCTCATGACCGTCAGGCAGAAGATGCTGGTGAACTGATTGATGCCATCCACGGTCATGACCACCCGGCAGATGGCCTTGCCGAAGGGCCAGTGGACCAGAGCCACCTGCATGGCCAGGAAGGGCAAACCCAGCATGAAGAGTTCGTCTGCGATGGCCAGGTTGAGGATGTAGATGTTGGTGATGGTCTTCATCTTGGCATAGCGGAGGATGACGTAAATGACCAGCGTGTTGCCACACAACCCAATGATGCAGACCACGAAGTAGATGAAGGTGAGGACGACGTTGCTGGCCAGGTCGTAGTACGGCTCTGTCTGGTTTGAAATGTTGGCTGCCCCCACAGAGCCACTGAGGTCAAACGGAGAGGTCAGCCAAGGTTGGGTCTCATTGAGTTCAGACGCCAGATCCATGGCTGCCTTCTAGTCTTAGGCTAGATCCAACCCGCCAGAGGTCTTATTCTCACCTTCATGGGTCCCAGAGGCAAAGGATCCACTGTGACATCTGCAAGGAAGAAAAGAAGATTGACTCATCTGCCAGAGGTTACTTGAGCTCTCACCAGCTTCCCGCTGTTTCTGGTTTGGCCTCTCAGACACTCTTCGGTTGAAAAGTGTGTTGTGTTTCACACCAGTGTGAGCGCTACCAGCTCATTCTCCCCAGCACGCAGGGCACTTTCCAATGGTGGGGAAGGCTTTGAGTGAAGTCATCCCAGTTTATCTTGTCATCTTTGGTGACACACACATGGGAGTTGACTCTACCTGTGAGACAGCGGTTCCTACAAGCTGGGCTGATCTGAACGTAAAATGACAGAGCCTGGGGAAGCCCTGCCTCAGAAGAGTCTGACACCTGCGTTCCTGGTCTTTCCCCCTTGAGGAAATCTATGCTGACTTCACAGCTGCTTTGGAGTCTTTCTAGTCTGAAAATCCCATAGTGGAAAAATCCCAGACTTTAGAGGTGAAAAAACCATGGTGACCACGTGACCCCATGCCAGGCACTCAACCACTGTCTCCTTTGTTAAAATGGGGGTATCATGAAGATGAAGTCATGAAATGAAGATGAAAATGCCTCGCACTGTGCTGGGCTCCTAATTTGAACTCTAAAAATGTTGTCTTTTCTCCCTTTTTCATTTTTTGTTGCTGTCCAGTGGCTCAGTCATGTCTGACTCTTTGGGATACCATGGACTGCAGCACGCCAGGCTTCCCTGTCCTTCACTATCTCCCAGAGTTTTCAAACTCATCTCCATTGAGTCGGTGATGCCATCCGACCATGTCATCCTCTGCCGCCCTCTTCTTTTGCCTTCAGTCTTTCACAGCATCAGGGTCTTTTCTAATGAGTTGGCTCTTTGCATCAAGTGACCAAATACTGGAGCTTCAGCTTGAGCATTAGTCTTTCCAATGAATACCAACTTATTTCTAATTTATTGAAATCTGCCTACACAATGAACCAGTTTATAGTCTTAAATATTAAAAAGAAAGATCTGGCTTGCTTTTATATTTAAAATGTAGGCTCTAGTTGATTTTTATTTCCTCTCTTTTTCTCTAATACCCAATGCTTGACCTCTTGGTGCCCTGGAGAATCCTTTCCCAAGTCCCCCATCAGGATGCTGGGGATCTTTTTACACCCCAGAGAATTTGCCTGTGATCCTCTAATTAAGGGCAAAAACAGGATCCAGGATCGAGGAAGGCAGGCTTATTCACAAGAGTGAATTTGAAACACTGATTCACATCTACTGTCTCCTTGACCTTCCAAACAATCCTATGATGTGGGGATAATTATCCCCGTTTTACAGATGAGGAAACTGAGACTTAGTGAGTTTAAGGAACTTGCTCCCATTCCCTTAAGCATTACTGGTGAAGTTGGAATTTGAACACAGGACAACCAAGCTTTCTCCACTTTTCACAGCATCACAGCCACTGCTCAGTGGTTGGAAAACCAGTGACTGATAACTGGGCTTTGGTTTGCAGCAGCCGACTCTGGTCTTACCTCCATGCCGAGAAAATAATGGGGGCACTATCGGCTTGGTCTAAGATGTAGAACAATAGCTTATCATGTAATTAAATGATTTATCTACAGTCATTTAAAAATTATCCCTGGGACACTTCTTTGTCATACAGGAATGAGCCAGACACGGAGGTGACGTCTTAGGAGGGGAGACAGGAAGGGTACCAACTCTTAGGGTGTGAGTTGCATGGAGATGTGAACGAGGGACTTGAGGGTGCTTTTCTCTTCTAGGAGATTCAGAGGCTTCGCATGAGAAAGTTTGAGCTGGGTCTTGAGTCCCTGAAGTGGGAAGTAAGGACGGCAGGGAAGAGGTCCCTCTGGGAAGGGGGAAGCTGGCAAAGCGGTGAAGCGCTCAGCTCATAGCGGGAGGAGTCCACCTGGAGGATGCATGTCCCCTGAGCAGGGTGCTTTCCCTGGCGCCTGAGTGAAGACTGGACATTGTTCCTTTCTGCTTGAAGAGACTGCTGATGAGTTATAGGGGAGTTAGCCAGCAACAAGTACTGCGGGGCGCTTGCCCACATTTGCCTCTGGTTCATTCTGCACTGCCGGGAGCACTGTTTATCTTTTCTGTGCTGACTTCCCCACCACACAACTATCTGGAAAGTGGAGGTCTGGGGGCTTCATGGTTGATCTTTCTGCAAAGTACTTTGGGGACCCAGAAGTCAATATCTGAGTTGGGTAAAAAGCATAAACTGGCAGCAATTAAAAACAGAAGCTGTGAAGAAACTGTTTTTGATGTCCTGGGATTAACACAGGCTGTTTCCAATATCATTTCTAACTGTTTTGTTATTTTAATTCTTCCAACCCAGAAGCCTATTTGAACCACCTGCATTGGGGTGGAAATTTATCACTAGCATTTCCAGCATCCCATCTATGTGACCTGCAAAGTCACACTGTGATGTCTGGGCCAGACTGAAGACCCTGGGCTGCAGGGGTAGTGATGATGATGCCGGCAGGGGAGGGAATGCTGACCTCCAGCCCTGACTCTGCCTTTTTGGCTGAAGTCTCATGCAATGGGAAGGGATTGAATAGGGTCAGTTTTTTTTTTTTTTTTTTCCTGAGAAGCAACATTCTCCACCTTTGAGAGAGGCAGCCCCAGACAGAGTTCAGAGCTCACTGAAGGTGGCAGACTGGGTAAGCTGGTGAGCCAGTGCGGAGTGAGAAGCCTCCTCCGAGGAAGAAATGAGTTTGAATCACAGCGAATGTTATTGCATCAACAATGAAGTCAGTTGCCTCGGCTCTCCGAGAGACTTCTGCTTCACTGGCGTCTCATCAAAAGTGGACGCCAATGCCAGGCGTCACTACCTGCTAGATTGTGATTAAATGCACCAGGAAGTTTGGTTTTCTGCTTTATTTTTCCAGTCTAAGAATCATCGTTAGATATGGGAAATGCCTGATTGTTGGTTTCCTCTGAGCTGAGCCCAGCTCTGTTGGAGAGGAGGGTGAGAACGGTCGAGCAGCTGTCCCCAGCCTTTTTGTCACCAGGGACCGGTTCCAGGGGAGATGGTTTTTCCATGGACCCGAGGGCAAGATGGTTTCAGGATGTTTCCTGGAGGTTGGGGACCCCTGATCTAGAGCATCCCCTTCCATCCCAGAGGGTCTGTGGTTCCCAGCCTAAGAACTGAGCACTGGGAATGGGACCTCGCATCCCAGATGACCCTAAATCCTTTTCAGCTTCAGTTTTCCCTTTCTCTCCCGCATCTTTTCTCCATTTAGCCCCTACCCCACTTCGCTTGGGCCTCCTAACCCTTTCCCGGTGGCCGAAGCGTGAACCCCAGGGGTGGGGAGAGCCAACAGCCAGGTGCCAGCCACCCGGAGCTCCGGCGCGTAGGAGAAGCCGAGGCATCCAGAAGGGGCAGAGGGGAGAGGAAAGGTCCCCACCGCCCGCCCAGTGGGCGCCCCAGGCTGGCACAGAAAATCTGCCTCTGCACCATCCAACTCGCTGGCCATCAGACCCAAGGATTTCCTAAAGGATTCCCTGCTATCTCCAGAGGAGAAGGGATTAAGGATTGTCCTGCCAGCACCCTGATCTCCAAAGGCAGATCTGGGCCGGGCACCAGCGTCGGTTGGGAGCCGCCGACAGCCGCCGCCGGGGGATTTGGCCGGTGCCTCCGCGGGGTGCAGGCTGCTCAGAGACTCGGTCTCTCCAAACCTGGGCAACCGGTCCTCTCCACCCAGGTGGAGCAGACGCTACAGCGCTCGGGATCCGTGTCCCCGGCTGGGCGAGGAAGAACAAGGGAGAAGCCCCTCTTTTTTTTTTTCTCCTGCTCCGCTGCCTGCCACTCACAGGCTCGGATTGGGGGTAGGTGGGGGAGGGATCGGGGGCGCGCGCCGGCAGCAGCCGCGGCGATATCCCCCTCGCTAGCCTCGCTGTCCTCGCGTCGGGGTTCTGATACAGGCGGCTAGCAGAGAAGTCCCCGTCGCAGCAGCTGCCACCTGGACACTCGGCTGGGAGACCAGGGCTGGATAAGGGCGCACGCCGCGCACTTCAGCCTGCAGCTGTGCGGACACGTCCGTTCCAGCACAGGCGACCCACGGCGCCCCCCTCGCGCCGGGACACCGGGTGTCGTTCACTCCCACCGAAACCACCCGCGAAAGCCCCAGAGTGGAGAGCCACGCACCGGGACCCACACTGGGCACGCCGGGCGCGCACCTCCACGCAGCGCAGATGCACCCAGGTGCCCAAGTGCGTTCCTCCCTCTCAGATACCCACAGACACGCACACGCACGCCCACACACCTCACCTTTGCTTCTCCGCTGCAATCCGCCAGCTCGGCTCTCTGGCACCCCGGCACCCAGCGGCTGTCCGCAACCCAGCCCGGCGCCCGGGCGCGCAGCTGCCTGGCCGGCGCTCGGCGTGTAGAGCCGCCGGCTCCGCTCTGCGCGTCGCGCCTCGGAGCACCCGCGTGGCCCGCAGACCCCGGGAGCCGCGCCGCGGACGGAGGCTCCGGGCGCGGGGGAGCAAGCAGGCGCGCGCGGGTGGCTGCGCCGCTCGGACTGGCAGTGCGGAGCGCGGGCACCTCGGCTCCTGTCCCCACGCCCCCCATGACGTCACCGCAGCTCGTTCCGCCCGCCCGGTCGGGTGGGCGGACTGGGATGCGCTGCGGGAGAATCCCGGGGTGGCTTCGGGCAGAGGTCGCAGGCACCCGGGCTAGAGGCAGACGCGCGTGCGGGGCGCGAAGGGTCAAGCGATTTCAGCCTCCCCGAGATCGGTGGCACGGACAAGCGCTGTCTTCCCTCCGCCTTCACAGAGTCGGTTCTGTCTCACCCAGCCTATTTCAGACAGCTGGAGTGGCGGCCGGGCGACCTCTGCCATATCTGAATTCAGACAACTTTGCGAAGCAGTGGGTCATCCCCCAGGCGCAAGGCCCCCGGAAAGAGCGGGAGGAAAACGGCCAGGGGAATGCCCATCTGGATGCAGTGGCCAGCGCCCCTCGGCCCAGGGCTGAGCCGGCACTTGGTTCCAAAATTCAGGTGGGAGAGCAATCAGAGGCGCAACACTGGAGCAGCTCATCCCAACTCGACCCTCTCTCCACGACTTGGAGACGCAGGGGCCCTACAGCCATCCCCTTCCTTCACCTTGACCTTGGCCACAGCCCCTCCTCCTCCCCGCTGGGAGGGAGCAAAGGGAAACAGACATGCATGAAGTAGGGGTTGTCACATGCAGGTACAGCTAGTTATTTTTTGGCCGTGATGATTCAGCTTCTGTTCCAAGTTTAATAAGTCATATTCAGTCCTGCAGCCTCTCCTTCCTCACCCTCCTCCAAGTACACACACTCACACACAGATTCACACACACACACACACACACACACACTCCCCATCCTGAGTACAGTTTTAGAGGATGGGAAAACGGAAAGCAAATGCCAACTACAGTTTTCTCTGTGGGCTGAGCTGGCTCTGACTGTCCAGTGCTGCTATCTGCTTTGCAATTCACCAATGAATGTTACAGTCCAAAGACTGTTTAGCAGGTAGGGTAAGCCCCAGAGACCTGGGAAGGGGACTGGCAGGTAAGGTAGCAAATAACTGCCAATTTCTATCAGGGCCAAGCTGTGTCTTGGGATGCCCACCATGAGGGTGGAAATCAAGGTTGTGTCTCTTTCTGAGATGCTGGTCATCCTGGCGCTCGGGGCCAGATGGACGGGTGGTTGACTCGTGTTCCAGCCAGTCTGGGAGCCTGCTTCTCTCTGTGTGCCGGGCACAGGGGCTGGGCGCGTAGCTTGACACAAGTGGGGTGCCCCTGCTCACCACCAGCTGGACGATGGAGGGCTGGTTATAGTACCGGCGGCAGCACGGGTCGAACTCAAGAGAACGCCCCACACTCGGGGGGTAGGGTGGGGGACAGTGGCCACAGCAACTCCTGCTGCCACTTTCAGTTTAAAACCAGTGACCCAACTGGTTTCCAGGAAAAGGAAGATCCAGGAAACGCCTATTCCAGTCTCAAATTCCCTTCCTGGGAACCATATTATATTTCCAAAGGTCTTAAATTATTAGTGCCAAACTCCTGTGTCATTTAAAAAAAAAATCCATTTTCTAACCTATATAAGAAGTGAACCAGTGGCTCTCAATGTTCTCCCCACCAGCTCTCAGGATAACTCTAATGGGACAATGCATTCCCCCCCACCCCCCAGTTTTATATAAGTCTACCAGCAAAACCAGACTGCCCCTGAAGAACCAGCTAAATAACCATTTCTCTTCAGGGCAGCTTGCTGGGGTGATCGGTACGTGTGTTGGTTGCAACCTCAGAAGTTTCCCATGTGAAATTCAGAACGGAGAGCCTCCCCTGTACATGGAGGGCAAGGAGAGAAGAGGAAAGGCAGCCACTCCAGATCGGTAGGTGGCTGGTTTAAGAAGCAGAAAAGTCACTGATGAGGCTTTTCTTGGGCGCTGAAAGATGCACCCACTCACCAGAATCTTAGGAGTTTATAGAGGCCTTGCAGGAGACCTGGGCTTCGATCCCTAGGTTGGGAAGATCCCTTGGAGAAGGGAATGGCAACCCAGTCTAGTATTCTTGCCTAGAGAATCCCATGGACAGAGGAGCCTGGCGGGCTACAGTCCATAGGGTTGCAAAGAGTCAGACATGGCTAAGTGACTAACTACTTTCATTTTAGTGGGGTTCAGTCTGATGGTCTCAACAGCACACTGCTTTCAAGACTGTGTCTTTGAAATGGCTCCTAGCACGGGGAATGTTTGCAATGGCCAAAGGGGGAGGGGGCACAGAGCCTCTGATTGCCCCAGTACAGTTCTCAGGTCACACAGTGGTCACATCTTCTCCTTGATCTCCTTGAACAAGTCTCTTCATCTCGGATGAGCTGATGCAGTGACATCCCCCTTCACTGGCCTTTCCTTGTGACTCCTCCTCTCCGCTGCCTCCCTATATGGCAGGTAGAGTGAGTTCAGCCTAGAAAAACTACCGACAGATCCACTCACCTCAGACACGCCTGTCTCCACTGCAGGGCTGGGTGAGTGGGGTCTGAACAGTCTTGTCCTTGACAGCAGAAACTGCTGTTCAGTTGCTCAGTCGTGTCCGACTCTTTGCAACTCCATGGACTGCGGCACGCCAGGCTTCCCTGTCCTTCCCTGTCCAAACAATCTCCCAGAGCTTGCTCAAACTCATGTCCGTCGAACCAGTGATGCCATCCAACCATCTCATCCTCTGTCGTCCCCTTCTCCTCCCACCTTCAATCTTTCCCAGCATCAGGGCCTTTTCCAGTGAGTCAGCTCTTCTCATCAGGTGGCCAGCGAGGAGATCAAACCCGTCAGTCCTAAAGGAAGTCAGCCCTGAATATTCATTGGAAGAACTGTTGCTGATGCTAACGCTGAAGCTCCAGTACTTTGGCCACCTGATGCGAAGGACCTGTGTAATCTAGAACAGCTGTTGGTTTTGTCCGGGTAATGGAGGCCTCCCTCTGCGGGCTTTGAATGCCTCGAAAGAGCTGTTTGACTCTGCTGCCGCCTGCACTGGGCGGCTGCGCTCCGCTGCCGGTCCGTCTCTGAGTCCTCGTGGCCGTTCTCCCGGCTTCCCTCCATCTGCTGCGTGAAGTCTGCACTGTCACCCGTGGGGCCGTCTCCTTCCTCTGCGGCTTGCTGAGTAACTAAGTAACCAAACCTTGAGCTAGAAAAATAGAAGGGCTGCAGATGAGATAACCTCCACCCTGGCTTGTTTGATATCTTTAAAGCAATTAAATAATCCCTTCCCCTTGTTCAGCACTTATCGGAGAGACAATAGACAGCAGGAAATTAAGAACCGGAGTGGGACCCAGGCCCAGGCCAGTGCTCAGCCTTTAACATGGGGAGATGCCGCTGGGTTCACCCCCTCGGTGAGAAGTTCACATTCTAGGAGCGCCGACGTGGATACATAAGACCCAGGCAGGTCTTTGTGTCTCTTAGTGGCTTAATAAATTAAATGGGGGGGAATCGTGACTTTGCAGTCAGTTTCGTGGAAGCGAGTTGTCCGGTTAAGCCTAGAGGAAGGCAGGAGGGTGCTGGGAGGAGGCTTGGACCCAGCCGGGAGAGGCGGATGCCCATCCAAGCATCCAGGGCGGGTCTTGCTGTATTTGTGGGAATGCCAGGGCCGATGAGGCTCGCCATTTCCATAGATGGGAAGGGCAGCCCTTCTGTCGTGGAGAAGAGACGCATGTACAGGGAAGGTCACCTGCGTGTTGATCAAGTTACCTGCACTTCTTGGGACACCCCTGTTTTCAGGTGTTCTGCCCTTGTTACCCACAAATCATGTGCCTTTTACCAAAAATAAGATGTCAGCTTCTACGTTTTGTCTCCAAGACTGCATCGTGAACCTGGTAGCACAAGAAGCCCTTTGTGATGTCATGGATCTTGACGGTTAGTTTGGAAAATATGGCATATGGTCACAGACCTCTTGTAAAACTCTGACCATTTGGCATCATGGGTTGAACGTCTGTTTAGATACAGAAGGGGTTGACTTGAGACCCTTTCTTGGCATCTCTCTTCCCCATCCCTTGACAGGTCGGAGTTTTGCTGGATACTCATCCCTTTTTTGCTATGGAATTCCTCACCCTGGGAAATGCGATGGCCAAGTGAGTGAGCAGTCATCAAAATCTCTCTAAAAACCACCCCAAATATGTCTGGAGTTGGGATGATGGTTAGAAGACCTCCAATAAGTCTGGAAACGGAGATCACGGTTAGAAGACAATAACCACGGTTTAGGGGCCGCTTTTCTCTCCCTTCCCTCATTTGGGCAGAACTGCACATTGATAGAATCCTGGAGCCAGAAGGAACTGGAGACATGCTCAAATTTATAGTCCATGTCCCATCACCATGCGGGTGAAAGGATGCCAGGCTCAGAGAGGCCTGGCGACTGGCCCAAGGTCACCCAGCTAGAGAGTGGCAAAACTCTTCTGAATTGCAGGTTCCTGCCCCTTCCGTGGGGACACGCCTCACACGGGGAAAGCCAGAGGGGTGGCTCTCAGCTGTCCCCACCATTCAGCCCAGCGCTGTCTTCCCTCCAGACCTTCTTCCTGATAACCAGGTCCCTGCAGCCCTCACGCTGGCCTGGGTCCGTTTTCCCAACCCCTCAGCGATGGAGTCGGAAAAGGCACGGCCATCCTCCCCTGGGTCCCGCCCTGCAGGGGAAGAGCGGGAGGCCGGGATGCTCGCGCACCTGCCGCTTCTCTCGAAGATTCCCCCCGGCTTGTCAGTAACACCCATCGGTAACGTTTATTAAGGGCCCCTTATGTGCATGGTGGGGACTGAGTGTTCCACACATCCATCATTCCGTTTCGTCTTCTCCACCTTTGAGGTCCATCTGATCATCATTATTAATATTGTTAGTTTGAGAAATCTTGCCTCGAAGAAACCTATTTATCTTCTTTAAGCCCAGTGTTTTCCCTGTTTATTTTGCCACGGGGAACCCTGCCTGTGAATAATTTTTAACACTCGTTGAGTGTTTTCTGTGTCCCCGCACTGTAGTGGAAACTTTGTGTTAACTCGTGATTGCACCGAAACCCTGTCGCGGTTCTGAGTCTCCCGGTTTGTGAAAGAAGCAGCCAAGTCCCAGAAAGGTTGAATACTCTGCTCAAGGCCACACAGCAGCCTAGGCCTGAAGCGCAATCGTGCAGAGCAGCTTGGTGGAGAAGGGGGTCCTTCCTTCCTCCAAGCACCCCTGGAGTCTGATTAAAATGGAGGCGGGACGATGGATGCCTTAATTGTTTTCCGCTCTTTCCCCTCCGTTGACCCCCTAATCTCACAGTGTTTGTTGATGAGTTCTGGATCGTTTCCAAGGCCTCTGAGACCCAGACAACCATGCGGTCTTTTCTAGGGCCCTTTCCCTCCCCCTTCCAGACTGAACCAGGTAATGAGCCTCCGGTGCTCTCTTGGTGTGTGACCTGCCCCCTCCCACCTCCTTGCTGAATTGCCTAAGTAGCTTGCTCCCTGGGTGGGCCTCCTCCTGGGACAGAAAGAGCTGCCCTTTAGGGTCAGATTTACAGACTCAGGGAAGCCAGATGGCCCACAGAGAGCAGCTGGTACAGAGCTTCACTAGCAGGTTGCAGAGCAGACTCTCCTGTGTGTGCTAAGTCCTTTCAGTCGTGTCTGACTCTTTGTGACGCCATGGACTGTAGCCCGCCAGGCTCCTCTGTCCATGGGATTCTCCAGGCAAGAATACTGGATGGAGTGGGTTGCCATGCCCTCCTCCAGGGAATCTTCCTGACCCAGGGATCCAACCCCTGTCTCTTGTGCCTCCTGCATTGGTGGGCCGGTTCTTTACCACCAAACCCTCCTGGGAACAAAGAGTCAGACATGACTGAGAACCACCCAGTGAGGTTTAAAGACTGAAGATGCCGTAGCTCCCTTCTGAGTAATTCTTTTAACAATGGACCTGGGACGAAGACCTGATCTTTTGTTGTTTTTTTAAGCTCCCCGGATGACTTTCATGTCAACTAGAGCAGAGAACCCCGCTACTTAAACATCATTTCAGATCCAGGAAATTTGGATCAGGGAGGGAAACATCTGTCCTGGGTCAGACAAGCAGCTCGTCTCTTAACTGGGGCTGCTGTGGGCTCACAGTACAGCCCACCATCCCACGCCTTGGCAGGTAGAGGGGCCTGGGCAGGCTTTTTGCCAGTGTGGGGCCCTGGGAGCCTCTGCTTTCAGGGGCTGGTGGAACCAGAATTTCCTCCTCATAAAGAAAAGCGTTGTTGAGTAGCGAACGCCGTCGTCTCGCAGGGGGATGCCCGGGTGAGGTGGGCGGCACCTGGGTGCCCTTGGGCAGGTACCCATTCCAAGTGCTCCGTCTCTGGTAGGCATGGCTATTCCGCAGCTTCTGAGAGATGGGCCATCATCCCACAAATGGGCCAGAACCAGTAAATGGGCCTCAGGTTTTGTTTGTATTTAGGTCAAGGCAGTTCAGAGCCAGGTTTCTTCTTGGCCAAGTGACAGAATCACTAAGCTGCTTCTGGCATGTTCCCTCTTGGGGTCTGTGCCCCCGAGTGTCGCCAGCGGCCCCCTTCCCCACCCCGTGATGAGGAATCCTGCCCACGATCCTGAGGAATTGTGTCCTTTTCCTGCAGATGACTCCTCTGGCTTTGGACAGCCCCGTGTCCTTTTTCTTCTGTGCTAGTGGCCATGATGACAGCTCATCCTTTTTTTATTTTTTTTAAAAAAGAAAAACTCTTTTCTTCTCTGTGTTTTGGCTGCTCAAGGTAGCATGCAGGATCTCAGGTCCCCACCCGGGGATCAAACCTGCGCCCCTCGCCCCTAGTGGAAGCTCGGAGTTCTAACCTCCGGACCATCAGGGAGCCGCCCATGATAGCTCTTTCACCATAAGACATAGAATGTGTGTGCGTCCGCTAAGTCGCTTCAGTCGTGTCTGACTCTTCATGACCCCATGGCCTGTAGCCCGCCAGCCTCCTCTGTCCATGACGTTTCCCAGGTAAGAATACTGGAGCGGATTGCCATTCCCTCTGTGTCTCCTGCATTGACAGGCAAGTTCTTTACCACTAGCGCCACCTTACATTTTAAAGGGATCTGGGGGAGGCACCAGCCCACAGGAGAGGACCTCCAGGTGGAGGCACGGGCCTGATGTTGGAGGAGGGGTCTTTGTTCCCAGAGGCGAGATGTGTCGGTCTGTGATGGCAGAGCAAGCACGGAGCTCTGTCTCTTTCTGTCTCAGGACCAGGAATTTCTGATGCCCCAGGGCCTCTGTACCCCATGAAGCAAAAGCTCCGAGTTGACTCCGTCTCTGGTTGATGGATTTTAACGCTCTTTCCAAAGAGGCTGCAGTTCTTC
The DNA here is from genome assembly GCF_023699985.2 of Odocoileus virginianus. Taxonomy (NCBI): domain Eukaryota; kingdom Metazoa; phylum Chordata; class Mammalia; order Artiodactyla; family Cervidae; genus Odocoileus; species Odocoileus virginianus. Next base: position 55,042,161 of record NC_069690.1, read on the forward strand.
TGCTGGCCCCAGGGTGGGGTAAGCGCCCAGAAGTCACCGCGCCAGCAGGCCTGTGCCAGCTTGGGTCCCAGGCCCTGCAGGACGGGGTCCCCAAACCCAGCCCTTGGCTGTTCTCTTCTCTCTTTCCTCCCCTCCCACCAACCTGAGGACGGGCTGCAGTCCTGATAGAATCAAAACGAGATCACAGTGTCTAGAACCCAGATTTGCTGCAGAATCGGAAATCTTCAGATTTCCCAGGTGGTGCAGTGATAAAGAATCCACCTGCCAAGGCAGGAGACATAAGAGAGGTGGGTTCGATCCCTGGGTGGGGAAGATCCCCTGGAGGAGGAAATGGCAACCTACTCCAGCATTCTCGCCTGGACAGAGGAGCCTGGAGGGCTACAGTCCATGGGGTTTCAAGAGTTGGACAGGACCAGTACGTGCATGAGTGTGCACGCACGCACACACACACACACACACACACACACACACACACTGGAATCCTCTGACCTCGCAGCCCTTCCAGCTCCCCTGCCGGCCCTCCAGCATCACTGAGGAGCCTCTGCCTTCTCCGCGGCCCTTGCACCACTAGGCGGCCTGGCAGGTAGGGAGGTGGCTGCAGCTTCGGTGACCTTGTCTGGGTGAGATGAGGAGGCAGGAGGGCGGATGCACTTTCTGCCAGGGGAGGTTTCCCAGGCAGATAGGCTCAGCGAAGGGTCTGGAAGAACTCTCTCGGGGGGCCTCATGCCGTCCTGAGGCTGCTAGTGGGAGCCTCAAAGGAGGGTGGTGCTGCGTGGTGGAAAAGTTTCTTTGAGGCAAAGAGGAGAAACTTTCCCTCCTTTCTGTGGGAGGAGGTTCCACGAAGACCAGTGGGCATGGACGCCATTGGTTTTTTAAAAAATTATTTTAATTAAAGGATAATTGCTCTGCAATATTGTGTGGGTTTCTGCCACACATCAACATGAAAACATGCATCAGCCAAAGGTATGTCTGTGTCCCCTCTCGATGATACCATTTAAGAATTTTATTTTATTGAACTATAGTTAAATTACAATATTGTGTTAATTTCTACTCTATAGCAAAGTGGTTCAGTGATACATATATATATTATCTTTTTCATATTCTTTTCCATTGTGGTTTATCACAGGATATTGAATATGTGCTATACAGTAGGATCTTTTTTTTTTTAGTCTATTCGTTATATCATAGTTTCCATCCGCTAATCACGATCTCCCGTTCCACCCCTCCCCTGACCCCCTCCCCCTGGGCGACCACACGTCTGTTCTCTGTGTCTGCGAGTCGGTTTCTGTTGCGTAGATGAGCGCATTTGTGACCTTCGTTTTAATTGCAGCCCCGGGAGATGCTGCGTTGGGCTGGATGGGGCTCCAGGGGAGGGACCTGGCCACTCTCCAAAAGTCAGAGACAAATGACGGCGTCTCCTGCTTCCTCGTGGGGGAGCCGGCCTGTTGGTTTTGTCCGCTGGTCCCAGCCTCACAGGGCCTACCCGACGCCCAAGGCCCCGGAGCAGATGGCTGCACTGGGGAGGGCGCCCCGAGGACTCCGCTCCCCAAAGTCACCTGTGTGTTCCTGCCTGCCCCCCGCAGCCCCACGCCCCTGCTGCAGCCCATCTCTGACAGATTGTCCCAGGGCCGCTCCAAACACTCAATTCTCTGTGCTCCTTCAGACCCTCTGTCTGCCTCCCTGGCAAGACCTTTCTGTGCGGGAGCGTGAAGGGTGACAGGTTCTGGGTTCTGTCTCTCGCCTGCTGGCACAGGGAGTCCGTTTGGTTTGTTGGATTCAGGGCTCACGAGGCGTCTCCACTGCCGGGAGAGGCAGGCGAGCACGCCGCCCGGGGCCTAACCCCAGACAGAGCAGGTGGCAGGGGAGCCAGGCCCGGCCTGCCCGCAGGGCGCCGCAGCAGGGCCCGCCGCAGGGACCTGTCAGTAAAGCTCGCTCAAGTAGCACTTAAAGGAAACAGTTTCATACACAGCTTTTCTGTGTATACACGCCTACATGCATGTTCAGTCGCTCAGTCGTGTCTGACTCTCTGCGACCCCACAGACTGTAGCCCACCAGGCTCCTCTGTCCATGGGATTCTCCAGGCAAGAACACTGGAGTGGGTTGCCATTTCCTTCTCCACGGATCTTCCCGACCCAGGGGTAGAACCTGTGTCTCCTGCATTGCCCGAAGATGCTTCACCACTGAGCCACCAGGGAAGCCATGGCGTATTTAAATTTGTTTTCTTAATTAACTTTTAGTGGAATAGCATGGCTTTACATTGTTCTGTTTGTTTCTGTTCTACAGTAAAGTGAATCAGCTGTATATATATATATATATATATATTCCCTCTTTCTTGTTTTTTTTAAATTAATTTTTATTGGAGTATATTTGCTTTACATTGTTAGTTTCTGCTGTACATCACAGTGAATTAGCTGTATGTGTTACATATATCCCACCTGTTTTGTTTTGTTTTATTCATTTTTATTGGAGTCCCTGGTGTCTCAGATGGTAAATAATCTGCTTGCAATGCAGGAGAACTGGGTTTGATCCCCCGGAGAAGGGAATGGCTGCCCACTCCAATATTCTCACCTGGAGAATCTCGTGGACAGAGGAGCCTGACATGCTACAGTCCATGGGGGTCGCAAAGACTCGGACATGACTGAGTGACTCATACATACAAGGTTGCTTTCCACTGTTGGCATATATAAATTTGAAACTCCTTACAGATTATAGCTGGTTCTGAAACCCAAGCCGATCCCTAAGAGATGATTGGCACCAGTGAGTCTATATTCAACACTGTGCTTCGGGCTCCAAAGTGAATTTTCAAAGAGGCGTTCCAAAAATGATTTGGCCACAGTGATGTTGCATGCATATTTTGTTTTCCAAGATGAGCACTTAGCACTTTTTTTTAGCACTATTAGATAGTTAGACTGTTTAGAAATAGCCAGTACTCCCTTCAATGTACCATTCTGATGTGATCAGCGCAAAGAACAAACCCCAAATATAGAATGGGCGTTGACCATGTGATTATGCTCCTGAAGATTATATCTGAACAGGACACAAAGGTGCAGACCTTCATTGACTTGCTTATCCTTCTGTCCATATATCCAGTGAACAAAAAGACCATATCAGAGAAAAAAAGGAGAAAAATTGTTTTCTAAGCTCTGCGATCAAACCCTTAGGGTGAGAGAACTCAGCAGGCCCGACCTCGGACCCTAAATCCTCAGCAAGTGCTCAGAAAGCCTTCCGGGCAATGAGTGCACCTGATGTGCCCGTGCGGACCTTTCAGAAGTCAGATGTTTTCTCGTGGTTTCTTATGACCCATACAGGAAAGAGGCTAAAGAGGGCTGTCGTCTCTAAAACTGTCTTTGTCCTTGTTTTTGGTATTTTGCCACAAAGCTGGCAGTTGGTCAAAAAGCAATTAGCAGGGCCTGACTTAATGAGCACTGATGCGTTTTTTCAGAGGGATAGGAGGGCAGTGCTGGACTCCTGTGTAGACCGAGGCTGCATGGTGGGCTTGAATTACTTATCCTGGTTAATTCCTTCTGAAATGATATCATTCTCTACAATTGGAGGTCCAGAGAGTAAAATACAGGCTGATAATGTATGCTGATCTTCAGTACAAGCCGGTAGAAGGGTTTGTTTGGCCAGTAAAATCTTTTTTTTTTAACTTAATTTTAATCGAATAATATATGTCCATGGCCAAAAAGTCAAGTGCTGGGATTAAGCTTTTAATGAAAAACAGCAGATTCCTGCTCCATCCTTCTCCGTTTCTGACAGTCCCTGAGGGCAAACGCTTCCAGTTCTTCTTGCTGTTTCTTCTGTTTATTTACCTCCTTGTTTATAAGTGATGCAATTGTACTTCCATTTTTTGAGTTTTGTTTTAGATTGTTATGACTTCCTAGTCCAAGAAATCACCAGCTCATTACTTCTACAATGAACTTCTTCACCCACTTCCATCTCGACATAGTTATCATCCTTTCTGTCAAATCAGTGGTCAGTGCTTGCCTTATTATAACTATGTAAATATTATTTAAAGCTGAGCCAAGCACTATTCTCTGCCAGCCTCCTCTTTCTCACAGAGCCTTTTGTTTTCCGTGGAGTTAATGATTACCTCTTTAAAAAAAGAAAAAAATCTGGTTTACTTTTCTCTGTAACTATCTGTACTTCATCTCCTAATTCTGATAGAGTTGAAAATCTCGGTAGGTTTTTTCGACATACTGGGTTCATTTTGGGGTGAGGGCTTGGAGGCTTCCTTCCTGGATCCCTTTGTCCTTCTGCGCAGTCTGGACCAGTTTCCCTTTCGGTCTTCTGTGTAGCCCGCCTTGCAGGACTTCTCTTCGCTGTCAGCCTGGGATTGTCTTTGTGACTTTCAGCGCAAGTTTTCTGTTTTCTCTCTCTTGCTCTGTGTTTGCCTTTCAATCTTTGTCTTAGTGGAGCATCTCTTCCATGAGCTTCTTGAGAAAGGGCTATGTGGTAGCCAGCCTCCAAGACAACTCTCAGTAATCCCCACCTCCTGGCGTTCTCCCCTCTGTACCAGGATTGGTCTGTGTAACCAATGGAATTCAAGCAGTGATGGTACGCCTCTTCAAGGATTAAGGATTAAGTCTGTAAAGACTCTGTGGCTTCTGTTCAGTTCAGTTCAGTCGCTCAGTCGTGTCTGACTCTTTGCAACCCACGGACTGCAGTACCTCAGGCCTCCCTGTCCATCACCAACTCCCGGAGCCTACAGAAACTCATGTCCATTGAGTCGGTGATGCCTTCCAACCATCTCATCCTCTGTCGTCCCCTTCTCCTCCCGCCTTCAATCTTTCCCAGCATCAGGGTCTTTTCCAATGTCTTCTTTTTCAGGGTCTTTTTCAGTGGAAGTCAGTGGTTTCTGGGTCTCTAGCATTCCCTCTCCCCTCTCTCTTCTCCTCTCTTTCTCTTCTGCTCCTCCCTTTTCCCCTCCTGTTCTTCCTGTTCTTCCTCCTTCTTTCCCCCACCTTCTCCCGCAGAGCATATCTTCTGAGCAAAGCCAGTCGCCACGTTGTGAGCACTCCTACATGGAGAGGAACTGCAGCCTCCAGCCAACAACCACACAAAAGAGCTTGGCAGTGGGTCCTCCAGCCCCAGTCAAGCCTCAGTGACTGCAGGCTTGGCTGACACTGTAATTTCTCTCTTATGAGAAACCCCCAGCCAGAACCAGCCAATTAAGCATTCTCAGATTCCCGAGATACCACAAATAGAAGATAATAAAGGTCTGTTGTTTCAAGCCACCAAAATTTGTTGTGTATGCTTCCCAGGTGGAGCAGTGGTAAATAATCTGCCTGCCAATGCTGGAGACTCAGGAAATGCGGGTTCGATCTCTGGGTCAGGAAGATCCCCTGGAGGAGAAAATGACAACTCACTCCAGTATTCTTGCCTGGGAAATCCCACGGACAGAGGAGCCTGATGGGCCGCAGTCCACGGGGTCACAAAGAGTCGGACACAACTGAGCATGCATGCAACAACAACAGTTATGACCCTGGTACATTTTTGGATACTGGACTTATCTGCAAATGTCTTTCTTATGTCTTTACTTTCAACTGATGATTTGACCGTATATGAAACCTCTTCCCTCTGAATTTTGAAGGCATTCATCCATCGTATCCTGGCTTCTGGTTGAATGTTGATGTGTCCAACGCCTTGCCTTTCCCTGTAACCATTTTGAATCTTCTCTTCATTGCAGGTGTTAATGACGTTTCATGAGGCTGTGCCTTGGTGTGGATCACTCTTTTCTTTTATCATTGGTCATGTTTGACATTCTGTGGGCATCTTTAATCTAGAAACTCATGGTCCTTGATCTTGAAAGTTGCTGATAATGTTAGTTTTTCAGAGATGATTCAGAAAATAATTGTCACTATTGTTACTGGTCTCTCTTTCTAGCTTATTATTTAGAGAGACCATTTCTCCAATTCCCTTGACTTTTTTTTTCTTTTCTATCTCTTTGTTGTTTTTGTTTTACTTTCTGAGTGATCTTTTATGTTCTAGACCTCCTATTAACTTTTTATTTTGACAGTTATATTTGCAGTGAATGGGGTCTGCTCTTGGTTGGAGTGGGCAGACTTCTCATTGCAGTGGCTTTTCTTGTTGCAGGACTTCAGCAGCTGCAGCTCCTGGGCTCGAGTGTGGCTTATGTGCTTGTGGCACACTGGCTTAGTTGCTCCGAGGCATGTGGGATCTTCCTGGATCAGGGATTGAACCCGTGTCTCCTACATTGGTAGGCAGATTCTTATTCATTGCACCACCAAGGAAGTCCCAACGGTTTTATTTTTAATTCCTAGAAATTTGTTCTCATCTATCAGCATTCTCTTTTTATAACTTTCTGCTCTTGTTTCATGAATGTAATATTTGGTCTCAGATTTCTATGGGTTTTACTTATTTTTAGTTTCCTTCTACTTCTTGCTTGTCTGTTTCCTTCAAAGTCCTTTATCTTATTGTTTTTATCTTTCAAGTCTTTCTGCAGTTGTCCTTGGTGATCTTTGATTGTGTTTAAGTGTGAAGCACTGTAGTGTGTATTAGAGGGTCTTTGCACAAAGGTGTGGTTCTTGACTGGTGGATTCCCTGTAGGAGGTTCAGGTGGGGACCAGGTCACTTGCTTGGGGAGCCTCCCTAATTTGTAGGTCATTTTCATTAGGCCTGAGGGCTTCCCAGGAATCCCCAAAGCTTGGATTTTGGCGTTTTGTAAGCCTGGCTACCAGTGCTACTAGAGCAAAGGAGAAGATGGTTTAGAGTTTCACTGTGCAGTATGTAGACGTTCATCTAATTTCCCTGTTCATAGTATTGTACCATAACCCCACCTTCCAGTGGATCCAGTGTCCCCAAGTCCAGAACTTGGCTGTTTCAAACACTTTCCAGAATAAACACAGGGCTGCCCTTGTGGCTCAGCTGGTAAAGAATCTGCCTGCAGTGTGGGAGACCTGGGTCTGATTCCTGGGTTGGGAAGATCCCCTGAAAAAGGGAAAGGCTACCCACTCCAGTATTCTGAGAATTTAATTAAATTGGGGTAAGGAAGTGTGGAGAATGGATCTAAGGATCTATTTCTTTTTTTTTCTAATTAAAATAAAGATTAAGAGACATAGTGATTCATTTTTAAAGTTGAGGCAAAATTGGTATATAACAATGTATATGTTTTAGGTGTACTTCGTTATGATTCGACATCTGTGTACATTGCAAAGCGATCACCACCGAAGGTGGAACTACCATCCATCACCATGTAATTTATCCCCTTCACTCACTGAGCCCACCGCCCACTCTGACCACTTCTTATCAAGTCATTCGACCATCCTCTTTCCAACCCTACCTGGAGCCTCCGAGTCCTGGATCTTTCTGGAGTTCTGCTGCATGAATTGGCTTCCTTTCTGATTGGCTTTACTCATTCGGGGTCATGTTTCATCTCTATTCTGCAAAGTCAGTTATCTCCCAGTTTGTTTTCCAACTTCCAAATTTTTCTTGGCATTTTCTCATTTGTTGTCATTTTTTCTGCCATTCTTTTTCTTCTTACACATTTTTAGGACTTTGGAATTTCTTTACTGTCATTTTAGAGGAATTTGGAAGAGACGTGAGAAAGCTACATGTGTTTCCTCTGCCATATTTAAGCAGATGTCCTTCCAGGTGGTCTGCACTTGCGTTTTTTTATTCATTTGTTCAGTTCTGTTTTGCTTGTTTATCTATGTGAAAGTTTTTAGTTTTTGTTTGGTTGTTTTTAGCCAGCTAAGTATTAGTGCTTCGGTTAGCTTTGGACTTGGCTATTGACTTGGTTGGCTAAGTGTTCTGAGCTGGGATCAGCTCCCTGCTCGTTCCCAACTCCTGGGATGACTTGCTGCCCACTCTGGGTCCCCAGGTTTTTGGCTTCAGGAACTCGATAGAGGAGAACACACTGGGGACATGAGAGAGTGAGTTCTGTTCTGCTTGAACTGAGTGTGCAGTGCCTCTGGGATGGTGGAGGGAGTGCCTTGTAGGTGGTTTGAGCTATGAGTCTAGATGCCTCGGGGAAAGGAAACGGAGCTGGTCATGTCAGCTGGGAAGTTGTTATCCAAGGGTGATAGTTGCAAGTGGGAGAAAATGAGGTCATCCAGACAGAATATAAAGATGGGATAAGAAGACAACAGAGAATGCCAGTGTTTAAGAGATGGGTCCTGGGATTTCCCTGGTGGTCCAGTGGCTCAGATTCCACGCTCTCAATGCAGGGGGCCCAGGTTTGATCCCTGGTCAGGGAAGTAGATCCCGCAAGCTGCAACTAAGACCCAGCCCAGCCAAATTTTAAGAAAAGAGAGAGAGAGGGAGAGAGATGAGTCCTCTTACAGACAGAGAGAGGAGTGGAGGGGAGAAATGGGGAAAAGAGAGAGCGATGGAGACGCGCACACAGAAAGAGAAGCAGAGGGAAAAGCAGGAGGGGAGCCTGACGGTGTCTTGGGTGATTGGAGCAGAGAGTCTCCCAGGAGGGAGGGTGGGGGAAGGAGGTGACGGAAGAGGAAAGCTGAAAGGTGAACGTGGGATTTAACATCCGAAACTCACTGGTGCCTTGGGAGGCAGTGTGGGCAGAAGGCAGATGGCAGCGTGTTGAGGAGGGAGGAGGCGTGGAGGGAGCAGGGGGAGAGACGCGAGCGTAGTCAGTTCTCAGCAGCCTAGTTGAGGAGAGGAGGGAGCCAGTGATGGGGAGAGGGAAGCATATGGCTGGAAAGCGATTTTTTAGAGGTGGTAAATGTCATGTCTATGGAACAGGAGAGAAGGAGGGAGGGAGAGGGGGATAGGAGAGACAGGAGGAAAGGTGGGCTCGCGCAGCAAGTGGGGCTTCTCCTCCATGGAGTTTGGAGAAGCTCATCCGGGCGGGACGTTCCTGTGGACGTCAGAGGGACGCAGGTGTGGATGTGGGCGTGGATGTAGAAGAAGCAGGAAAAATCTGAGCACTTCTGGTCCAGGAGCCATCCAAATAGCAAACATTTTTGGAGCATTTACTCAGTACAGTTCCAGCTGCTGTAGTTCTTGCTGAGATAGAGAAATGAAAAGCACAGCCCAGCCATGAGGGAGTTCACCGTCTGGGGGACAGACAGATAAGTGTGCAAAATACTCGGGGAATCCTGCCTGTCCCTGGGGTGCAGGAGGGATCAGGAACCTTCATCAGGCGACTCTGATGCCCACCCTGCAGTGAGGTCTGAAAGGAGGAGAATTTTCTGGGCGGACAAAGAGGGAGGCACATGCTTGGCCTGGTAGTTGAACCGCACATTATCAAGCACCTGTTCGTATGAGGCAGCATGCTCACACGCCGAGTGTAAAGGCAAACGTGCCCAGCTTCGGGCTCACATGCTCCGTGCGGTGTCAGCACGGGTGGGTGAGACCAGCAGGCGCTCTCACTGTCATCTGCTCAGAGTTCTGGCTGTAGACTGGGGGCCCTTTGGGGGAAACAGAATGGAGTGAATATGGGAGAAGGAGAGGCAGGCAGGGCCACGGTCAAGGTTATAGAGGTCTTAGGTTCTGTTGGGCTAGGGGCTGACTTCCTGGACTGGCTACAGAACGTAGGTCAGAGATCTGTTCCTACATACGATCTGGCCACTGTCTGTTTGCCCATCAGCCTCTTACACGTTAAGAGGAGGTCGTTAGGGTAGGCCCGAATCCAGTATGACTGGCATCCTCGTAAGAAGAGATGAGACGGGTTTCCCTGGTGGTCCCGTGGTTGAGACTTCGCCTGCCAGTGCAGGGGACGTGGGTGATCCCGGGTCAGGGGAGACTCCACGTGCTGAGGAGCCGCTGAGCCCACGCACCACACCTCCTGCAGCCGGTTCTGTGCTCGGCAGCAGGAGAAGCCGCAGCGGTGAGGAGCTGGAGCGCTGTTGGAGAGCAGCCCCAGCTCCCTGCCACTAGAGAAGGCCGCCGTGCCGCAGCGGAAACAAAAATTCTTCAAAATATTTTTTAAAAAGAGACGAGAGATGCATTGAGTTCATAGCACCCCCCCTCCCCCGAGAGGATGGAGGCTTTGGGGCTTTTGGGGAGAGGCTAGAAATGGTGCGAAAAACCAGTCCCATGTTTAGCCCCCCATGGACATTTTCAAAAAGAGATCTGGCTTGCTGTCTTCCTTCCCAGCCGCCACTCCTGCCCATGTCCGTCTTCATGGCGATCATGCTCGTAAGAGCACATATTTTCTTTAAAAAATTAGTATTTTTTTTTAACCACAAAAGAATTGTGTGCTCATCAAGATATAAAATATTTTTTGAAAAATAAAAAAAGAATTATGTACTCAGTGAAGAAAACTTGGAAAACGCAGAAGAGTACGGGGTTAAAAAAAAAAAGACACAAAAAAGCTGGGCGATGCTCTTAACCCACACCAACCTCTGTAAACACGCTGTGCACGGCCTTCCAGGCATCTCCGTGGATGGCGCGGCTTTATACGAACACAGCCTCTTCCCCCAGGCGTGTCCAGCAGCTGGTTCCTCAGCCTCCTCACTCTCCTTACCGCCCCACGTGCTTGGAGGGGTCTCAGACCCACGCCAGCCAGCTGCCTCTCCCGCCCCCCCCCCCATAGGATCACAATCTCCAGGGGGAAGTGCCTCACTGACCACATCTAATACCCCGTCTCCCCTTGTCCTGTCTCTCTCCCCTCCCGGGGACCGGGGGCTGTGGTGTGTGTGTGACATCTTCTGTATTAACATGATAAAATGTTGGCATAGCCGGTGAGAAAAACAGAAGACCCAGATTCCCTCTGCTAATTGAAGGTTCAGCAGCTCTGCTATTTCCCCAGGTCGGTCTCTTGCCTTAGCAGAGATGTCCTCCTGAAATCTACAGACAGGCCCCTGTCTAGTCTCTCGTTAAAAGCCAGAGGCTGGCACCCATCCCTTGCCATCCTCTCTCTTGATGTTGGCAAATGTCATCCGATCACAGTGACCGGGGAGAGTTATGGTTTTATTTGGGGGTAATAAACAGGAGTGGCTTCGGAACCAAGAACAAATCCGGTTTCCATGCAAATAGAGTTTGTCGTAAAAGCCCGCCAGGACAGAAGCACTGGGGCTGCTCTTCCCAGCAGATCGCTCTCTTTGATAGAGCATTTTTCAAAGTCTGTCCCAGGAGTGGTTCGAGAGGCTGAAGGAGCCGTTTGCTTCTAAAGGATTTGGGTGTGTGGGCATTTCTGTTGAATTAACAAGTAACAAGGACACTGGAAGCCAGGCAGGGCAGTTTAGATGTCGTTAAACAGGAGACAGAGTAGCAGCCCTCTTGCTTTCTGAACATTGTGGGCGAAGCCATATTTTTACGTAGTATTTAAAATCCTGCGTTGGATCGTCCTACCGGGGCTGGCAGAACGAGCACTCTACAGATGATCAGCTCTGAAGGGTGCAGAGAAGGGGGAAGGAGGACAGGTGTACAGACATGGGCCACATGCTCTCTGCTTGGCCCAGCGATGTCGCTTTAGCTGCCAAATCCCATCCGATCCTTAGAACAACATGGGATTTATCTTCCTGGGAGGAATGAACTTCCACCTGCATTCCAGAGAGATCAGGGACTTCCTTTAATTCTTGAAGCCAATTAACGCAGAATTGGAGCTACTCTGACTCCCAGGCCCGGGGTTTTTCCCCCCAGGATCACTGAAGGAGACAGAGGAGAAAGCTCCTAGGCTATCCCTCAAGTTCAGGGAGAGTAGTGTCATCTCAAAGCTAGTGGAAGGGGCCCAGTGCCAAGTGGAAAAAGAACTAGGTTTGCAGGAAGCAGGGTTGAAACAGGACGGGACTCTGCAGGGGCTCTGAGGATCCAGAGGTGCTTCGGGAGGAGGGCGGTGTGCTGGGCGGTGGCAGCAAGCAGGTGGTCCAGGCGCCGCCGTTTCGGCTTCATCTTCATCACCAGCTGTCCCTAGGAAGAAGTGCCCTAGACTGGAAAGGAGCCCGGGGAAGGAGGGGAGAGAAATCCAGACGTCCAGAGAGGGTTTATCATTCTATCTTCTCCCACCACCCCAATGCCAGACACCGGTGGTCTCCCGGGGAGTGTGGACAGCCAGCATGAGCCTTGCATGTCAACCATGGGACCGTGGGTCTGCTGGGCTGGGGGTCTGCCTCTCCTGTAAGGCTTCGTCTGCCCCACCCCTGCTGTTGGGTCATCATCCCCACCGTGGCCTGTCTGTGCCGGGCTGCTGTTGGCACATGCTGGCGCTGGGCAGGTCTCCGGCCAGCAGGTGACTGCAGAACCCACAGGGGCAGCCTGCCGGGCCCTGGCATTGCCGGGCAACCCCGGATGAGTTTCCCACAGATCCGACCTCAGCGGTGAAACTCCAGGCGAGTGGCACTGTGGGAGCATTACCCCGGATCAGGTCGAAGGAGGACTCTGCTCCTGAACGTGGTCACAGGAGACGCAATCCGAAGCACGCTGTCTGAGTTGTTGTTTAGTCACTGAAGTGTGTCCGAGCCTTTGTGACCCCGTGGGCTGTAGCCCGCCAGGTTCCTCTGTTCGTAGACTTCTCCCAGGCAAGAATCCTGGAGTGGGGTGGGTTGCCATTCCCTTCTCCAGGGGATCTTCCTGACGCAGGGATTAAACCCGAGTCTCCTGCGTCTGCTGCACTGGCAGGTGGATTCTTACCTGCTGAGTGCCCTGGGAAGCCCGTGCTGACTGGGAGGAAGATTATTTTCTCTGAGCACTGTGTGTGTGGCAGAGTGGCGGTCTGTGTTAGTGGCACGTGTTTCAGATGATACTTCTGATGGCCCGTGGGGGCAATTTTAGAAGATCTTACAAACCTTTTCAAAAAGGATTTTTGCGTTTTCTTTTCACGATTTCCTCCCTATTTTAAAATCTTTGATTAATTTTTTAAGCCAGCAATCCTGTTCTGTAGTGAACGATAATTGTTAAGTTTAGAGACCTCCTCGGTGCCCAGGGCTTCCCTGGTGGCTTAGACGGTGAAGAATCTGTCTGCAATGCAGGAGATCCCAGTTCCATTCCTGGGTCAGGAGGATCCCTTGGAGGGGGAAATGGCAACCCACTCCAGTTATCTTGCCTGGAGAATCCCATGGACAGAGGAACCTGGCGGGCGACCATCTGTGGGATTGCAAAGAGTCAGACATGGCTGAGCGACTCACACACTCCTGGTATCCAGTAATAGAGGCTCGATGAAATGTGCTGTTTTTCTAAGAATGACTAGATCCGTGCATGGTCAAGGATCTGAGATACAGCTAGTGTTTCAGAGATTCACTTGGCACCAGGAGTCTGCTCACAGCCTGGCAGAAGACCCGATGTCTTTGAATCTGCACTACAACCCTACGCAGGAAAGGATGTTAACATTCTCCTTTCTCAAAGGAGAGAATGGAGCATGTGAGTTCAAGGAATTTGTCCAGGTCACGGGGGTCTTAGCTGCAGTGGTTTAAACTCAGAGTTGGTGCTCCAAGCCTCTGACCTCAGGATGATAGTCCTTGTCACTGAGCTTAAGATCGTGGGCGGTTTGACATTTGTCCAGTCTGTATTTTCTTACTTAAAAAATACGTATTTATTTGGCTGCGCTCAGTCTTGTAGCACCCAGGGTCTTCAGCCTCTGTGGCGGTACGCGGGATCTTTAGCGGGGGCATGTAGGGTCTCGTTTCCTGACCAGGGATTGAACCAGGTCTCCTGCAGAGCAGGCAGATTCTTTATTGTCTGAGGCACCAGGGAAGCTTGAAATAGGGGAGAAAACTTCTAAACTGTGTAGAAGTAGAGAGGAAATAAATAATGAAAGAAGAGTCTGAACGTCTGGGAATGGGGAGAATTAAAAAAGATTTGTCAACCCACTTCCTTGCAGCGAGTCCTGCTTTGCTGTTTTGGCAGTGCCTGTCAGTTTTTTAAAATCTGCAAAGTCGTTGGAATAACCACTTATGTATTTATATCTCATGTTGGTATACAATTTGCTTTGTAACCTATCCTTATCGAGTGAATTGGTGGACGTTAAGACTGTTTCTAACTTTTCGCTCTTCTGTATGCAGAGCTGGAAATACATTAGGAGTAAAAACCACAAAGCAGGAAAAAATTGAATTGTAGAAAAAATTAGGTGTTATAAAACCACTTCAGGGTGTTCCAGGATGACTCACACTTGGGGAAAATGCTAGAAGAGTAGTTTGGCTCAGATTGTCATCCTGATAAAATTACATTCAACCAAATCTCACTGTGATGGAGTCTGGTCCCTGTGGTCACCCTTCTGTCCCCCTTATGGGACAGAGCACCCCTCTGGAGTAACCGGATACCTCAGTGCCTGGCCTCCACTGCAGCTGGGGCGCGGATGCCACGGGCTGAGAAAGCCTAACTATAGGTATGTGCATGTGGCTTCGAAGGAGAAGCTGGTGAGAGAAAGAAGCCGGGACCATGCTGAGTCCATTCTGGAGAAGGTGGTGGCAACAGCAGAGATCGTGTCCAGATTCCAGGAGGGACAGCGGCAGTGGGTCTGCAGGTGCTGCCCGGGGGAGCTGGTACAGACTGCCCTGGGGAGGCGTTTGCAGGACCACTGTCCCTACCGGGCTGGTTCTGTGGTGTGATTACAGGATAGCACCTGGGTCTTTTTTTTCCCCTGGCTGTGCTGGGTATTGCTTGCTGTGTGTGGGCTTACTGTAGTTGCAGCAGGCAGGGGCTGCTCTCTAGCTGCGGCGGGCAGTCTTCTCAGCAGAGAAGCTGCTCTAGGCACTCGGGCTTCACTTGCCCACTTCACTAAGCCCACTTTCGGCCCGTGGGCTTCGTTGCCTCGAGGCCCGTGGAAGCTTCCTGGACTAGGGACTGAATTGGTGTCCCTGCATTGCGAAGTGAATTTTTAACCACTGAGACACCAGAAGCTCTGCGCGCCTCTTTCTCCTGAGGATTCTATCAGGAACTCAGTAATGATTCAGTAAATTTTATTTCTGTTTAAATAAATCAGAATTCTTTCCTATTACATGCAACTGAAAATTCTGAGGGATATTCACACACCACCATTTATTTCCATGTATTTACTACATATACCTTTATTCTGATCATTTCTTTATGTAATAAAATGATAGGAGTAGCACCAGGATGTGCATTTAGGATCAAGAGAATTTTTCAGAGTTGCAGAGCTTTAGAAATGAATTCCAGATATTTGCATGATTAGTAATTTATGAGTAATTTAAGCTTCACATTTTATGGCAGGCTACTGAAAAGAATTCTAAAGGGATTTTTGTTTCTTTTGGTTAATAAATTGGGTCAGATATTGAAAGTTTCAAAGGGCAGTGCAGGTTGGGATGGAAGCATTGTTTATAATGAATCTTATCCTTAGTCATTTTCCCAAGTGGTGGTACATTTACATAATAGTAGGAGTTTTGTGATGAAGTCTTTTGATTTTTTGTATTACTGCAATTCTAGCTCATTTAATCCAATGTAGCATTGTTAATAACTCATCTTTGTATACCTTCGAAATCTCAATGTCTAGGGGATATCCAATAAAAAGAGAATATTCTTTTTCCAATCATCCTCCCCTTCCCTCCAGAACTATAAAACTACATACAGATGTTCCTAGGTTAAGGGCTTTGTGAGTTTTTTGACTCCGTATTTTATTGAGGTCAGTGCGGGAAGAAAATTTATGGGCTAGAGTCTAGGGCAGGAAGTTGGTTAGATACGCGGCAAGCATCCCTCCAACAAACTTTCCCTGAGTCTTCTCAAGTGCCACAGCGCCTGCCTGCCCTGGGTGCTGAGGTCGTGCATCTCCTGTGATTAAGTTCAACTCCAAGGGTAGCAAGCCCAAAAGAACCGCAGCTTAAATCAGGCAGAGAGTCCACAAGAGGCCAGGGTGATCCTGTGTCATGTGTTAGTGACCCAGCCTCCTCCCGTCCTGTTGCTCTGCCGGGGGCCGTTTTCATCTCCAGGGTCCCGTTGTGCCCCAGGAGAGCTGCTGTGGTGGCAGCCATCACACTGCATATCCACAAGCAGCAGAGAGGAAGCTTCTTCCTTTTAGGCAAATTCCTGCTAGAATGCAGTCGCATGATCTTGCATAACTGCAGTGGGTCCTGGGAAATGTAATCTTTATCTGGGGTGGCCATGTGCCCAGCTGAAGAGCTAGGATTTCCTTGTTTTATTTATTTATTTATTTGGCTGTGCTGGGTCTTACTTGAGGCACCTTCGGCTGTGGCATGCAGAATCTCATCCCCTAACCAGGGAACAAACCCTGGGCCCCTGCATTGGGAGCTCAGAGTCTTAGCCACTGGACCACGAGGGAAGTCCCTGGGGTTTCTCTAACTGGGGAGAAAGAAGAGAATGGATTCCTGAAGCCAGCTGGTTGTGTTTACTCCAAGATGTTACAAGGAACAGGATGAAAGGATTTTCTAAGGGAGGAAATCAGCGTGTACACTCAGCCGACTCTTTGCAACCCCGTGGACTATAGCCCGCCAGTCTCCTCTGTCCATGGAGTTCTCCAGGCAAGAATACTCGAGTGGATAGGCATTCCCTTCTCCAGGGGATCTTCCCAACCCGGGGATGAAACCTGCATCTCCTGCATTGTCTTCTGCATTGGCAGGCGGCTTCTGTACCACTGAGCCACCGAGGAAGCCCCTCTCTGGTTTCACAGTACACGCTTACACTTCTCTTTTGGCCATTAAGGGAAAAAATGTCTTTACCTCTTTCGTCTCATGAAAGATTTGAGGTTCCTTAGTTGGCAGTTTCCTACTGACTACACTGACACAGCTTACCTCTCTCTCTCCCCAGTCCCCACCCTGTCTTGGAGTTCCAAGCTTCCGGAGTTCCAGGGCCATGGCCCAGAGTCCACAGGAAGCATTCCCTCCGTTATAGTAACTTCAAGGTGCCTCGGCATTCCCCTAGAGGCAGACTCCAACAGTCTTTCAGATCTTTGGCCAAAGAGTGAGTTTCAACACCTCCCACCCTCACCATGCCCTCCCTGGACATCCACTGGGAGAGCCTGGACAGCCCTCTCCTGGTCTGACCACTGGCCACAAAGCCAGCGTCTCTGAGTTTGTCTCCGCCTCCGCACCTTGCCGTCGGCGGGGTGCTGGGGGTGGGATGCTCCAGGAACGTAGGAGCCTCTTGACATCAGCCTAAACCGCGCATCACTGGGAAGGGAAAGTTGCTGGGGGAAGCAGAGGGAGATGGACAGCCCCTACCGCCGTCCAGAATCACTTACACACGCCTCCGTGGTATCCTCAGCTTGGGATTTCCCCTGCCATCAGGGGCACGGCTGGAGGTTGACTGAGCAGTCAGGGGAGCAAAAGGGAGCAGAAACCTCGTGGCTTTGGAATAAGGAGTGAAACATATGCCCTCCCCTGCGGTTAGGATGCCCAGTTCTCTCAGGACAGCAGAGGTCGGCAGACTTCTGGAAAGGCCCAGAGAGCCAACGTTCTGCTTTGAGGGCCATGTGGTTGCTGTTGCAACTACTCAGCTGTCTTCTTGCAGCAAAAATGGCCCTCAGCAGCCCGTCCATGAATGACCGTGGCTGAGTTCCAATAAAACTTTATTTGCAAAAACAGGTGGTGAGAGAATCCCCTGGCGGTCCAGTGATCAGGACTCCGTCTGCTTCACTGCAGCTGTAGCAGGTTTTATCCCTGGTTGGGGAACTAAGATCCTCATATTCTGTGCATCGTGGCCACCCCCCCCCCCCCAAAACAAAACAAAACCCCAAAAACAGGTGGTAAAGAGATTTGGCCACTTGTTGCGGTCCTTTAACGGGCTGGAACCTGGTGGTCCAGAGTCGACGATAAGAAAGCGAAAGAGAGAAAGAAGCTGATACTCCCTGGTTTATGCAGAGAACCAATAAAACCCTAGAACCGCTCACGAAGGCACAGGGCGCCCTCTCGAGGGGGTCTTGAAAGCCCGGACAGGAAAGTGAGCTCAACGGGTTTCTACGCTCCAGAGAATTAGCCAGAGGGAGAGAGAGAGAGAGAGAGAGAGAGACAGACAGACAGACAGACACGGGGACCCAAGCTCTGATGGAGCAAAGGTACCTTAATGCTCTTTCTGTAAGTGCACATAGGCTGTTGTTCACGGAATTGCTTTCGACAATGATAAAGTACAGAAAACCAAAAATGTACAGCAACCGTTACCAAGGGAACAAGGGATTAGCAATAGTCATAGGGTCAGGAGACAATCCATATCTCAAGAAAGGGGATGGGGACTAAGCAGTTTTGTCGTAAGGAGAATGTCTACTGAAGGAGATTCATGTAGGTCTCATCCTCAGTCCTGGGAGCAGCGTGCCGTTCCACTCGTTTCTGTTGCCAGGAACTGATAAGGAACAGAGGATTTGTGAGAAGCAGCACGTAGGAATCCTCCTGTTAAACATTCCCTGACAGACCCTGAGCTATAGTTTGCCCACCTTTGAGCTAAAAAGTTCTTGAGGACCCAGTTCACCCCTGCTTTTTCCCTCCCCTTGAAAGTTTCAAATGGCACAGGTGAGCAGGGCTCCCCAGCTCTGGCTCAAACCCTCCTGGGCCCCCTTGCCTTCCTGGAGAAACCCACTTTGATTTGTGAATTGATTCTGACATTTTCTGGTCCACATTTTTGGTAGCCTAGTACTTGGCACAGAGCACTTCAGCTGACTTTTCTTGTTAATGACTCTTGTTTCGTAAGCCTGTTTGGATGGTCCCTCTGCAACCCCATCTAGCTATGTAACGCTTTTCCAATCTGTGCTGATGGGTTCCTGGAGACCAGAGAGGAAGCCCGACTTCCCAAGGGTGCCACTGTCCACAGCCTCACCCACCAGGGTGCTCCCACCCCAAGTCAGGTAGCAAGGCCCTCATGGGTACAAGCTCCCTCTCAAGGTCCCATTTACAAAGTAAAATTAAAGATGGATCATTATACATTTATCTGTACATGTGCCTACAGCTTTTTAAAATGGTGGTGAAAGCTCAAAATTTACCATCTGTGAGATGATAGAAAACATGTAGATTGGTCTCTGCCTCCTGATTCTTGGCACAGAGCTCCCGAAAGCCTTGCAATTTCCTAGGCCATCAGAGCACTGGAAGCCTCTCTTGCTGTCATATGTGGTTTAGGACCCCATCCCTGGCACAGAGCTCTGGAGAACCTTGTGAATTCCTCAGCGACGAAAGTACTAGGGCTTGGAATTAGCAGGTGCAAACTAGGATACACAGGATGGATAAGCGACAGGGCCCTGCTGTCAAGCGCCGGGAACTGTACCCCACGTCCTGTGATAAACCAGGATGGAAGAGAAAATGAAAAAGAATAATATATGAGTATAACAGAGTCACTTTGCTGTACCGCAGAAATCAGCACAACATTGTAAGTTAACTATGCCTCAGTAGAATTTGTAAAAGAAAAAAACTACTAGCAGCATCTTTTCTTCTCATGAGGCGACTTTGAGTGGGCTCCTGAATGGTCCCTGGATGGGGGCTGGTCGCCAGAAAGACCAGACCGTGATTGGAAGCTTAGAAGTTTCAGCCGCCTTCTCCTTGCTTCTCCAGAGAGGGGAGAGGGGCTAGAAACGGAGTTAGTGATTGACCATGCCTGCGTGAGGAAGTCTCCATAAGCATCCTGCTGGTAGGTGGTCTGGAGGTCCGTGTGGGTGAACTCATCTGTGCAGTAGGGTGGCCCCCCCAGCTCCGCGGGGGCAGAAGCTCCTGTGCTCAGGCACCCCCGCCCCCAGACCTCACTCTCTGCGTCTGTCCCTCTGGCTGTTCGCCTGTATCCTTTCTCACATCCTTTAATGAAAGTAAACCCAAGTGGTTCCCTGAGTTTTGTGAGCTGCTCTAGCAAAGTAAATGAGCCCGAAGAGGGAGGTGGTCATGCAGCCAGGTCGGGCAGAAGTTGTGGGGACCCACTGCTTGTGATCTGCATCTCAGGTGGGGTCCCCACCTTTGTGGGACCGAGCCCTAGACCTGCGGGACCTGATGTCATGTCCGGGTAGGTGGTGTTTGCCTTGAGTTCAATTGTAGGATACTCAGCTGGGGTTGGGGAGATTTTCTTGGTAAGGTAACCCAAACTGCCACATTTGGTGACAGAAGTGTCTGTGAGAAGCGATGCGTTCTCTGTGAGTAGTAAGGGGGACACCCAAGAGAGAAAGACTGAGTTTTCCTATTGCACCATCAAAGGAGATCAAAGCAGTCAATCCTAAAGGAAATCAACCCTGAGTATTCACTGGAAGACTAATGCTAAAGCTGAAGTTCCAGGACAATCTGTGGTCCTTGGTGTCTGGACTCTGTCACTGAGCATAATGTTTTCAAGCTTCGTCCATGTTGTGTCAGTACTTCATTCCTTTTTAAAATTGTCTATTTATTATTTTTACCTCGTGGCCGCACCATGCAGCATATGGAATCCTAGTTCCCTGACCAGGGACTGAACCCGTGTGTGCCCCCCACGGTCAGTGGGCATGGAGGGAACCGCCGTGCACCAGGGAAGCCCCAGGACTTCACTCCTTTTTATGGGCAGATAGTATCCCATGGTAGAGCTGGACCTCATTCTGTTACCTGCTTGTTAGTTGCTGGACATCTAGGGTACATCCGCCTTTTGGTTACTGTGAGCAGTGCTGCTGTGAACTTGGGTGCACAGGATTGGTTTTGTTATTGAAAGAGGGGGTCCGGTTGCTTGCCGCTCAGAAGTCGGTAAAGAGGCAGGGTTGGTGGAAAGTTTGCTTTATTTCAGAGGCTAGCCATCAGGGGAGAGGGCGGACAACTGTCCAGAGGCTGACTCCCCGTCCCCTAGACTCCCCGCACTGACAGTCAGGGAGCAAGAGGTTTCATAGACGGGGGGGGGGCTCCATGCAGAAACAGCACCGTCAGCTCTGTGAGTTTCGTCTTGAAATGGGTCCTCGGTGGTCTGGTCAGGGCCGTCTTCGTTGTCCTCAGTCCCAGAGCCAGCTTGTCTCCTCTCTGAGGCCAGTTCTCAGAACGCTGACAGCTCATGTCACAGCTACAGTCCGGTCATCACGCGGTTACCTTCTCCACCTGCTGGGGGTTTCAGTCTCTCTAAGACAGCTCATAGGATATGGCTCACAATATCATCTAAGGCCTTGAAGAAGAACTGTAGGATCTTGACTTTGCTTAGCGGCGCCACTCTTATTACTTGGCCTTGTTGGAGTATTTTCCTTTGTTCCTTCATTTTCTCTTTTCTGATTAAGCGTGTTGTCTAGCTGAAGTTTTTCGCGGAAAAAGGGCAGGAGGAGGACATGGGGATGGGAGACCACAGGGTCCAGCTCCATTTCAGTTGGAGCTCCTGTTTTCAATGGTTTTGGATCACAGATAGGGCTTCCCAGGTGGCGCCCGTGGTAAAGAACCCGCCTACCAATGCAGGAGACACAAGAGATGTGAGTTCAGTCCCTGGGTCAGGAAGACACCCAGGAGAACAGAATGGCACCCCACTCCAGTGTTCTTGCCTGGAGAATTCCATGCACAGGGGAGCCTGGCAGGCTACAGTCCATAGGGTTGCAAAGAGTCAGACACAACTGAGCGACTTAGCACTCAGGCACGGATCACAGATGATTGTCGTCTGAGGCTTACTCAGGGTCCATCAGTTTACAAGAAGCGGAGCAGGGACCCGACTTTCCCGGCGAGCTGGTAGGAGATGCAGCCCGTGAGTTGGGCTGGGACTTCCAGGCGCTGTCTGACCGCGGCAGATGCTTCAGTGTCTCTCCCGCTCCTTCCACTCCTGGCTGGGCCCAGGCACTCTCTCTGTCCCCTTCTGAATCTTGAAAAGCCCTTGCCCGCCTCATGCAGTCCTCAGCACCCATGTGCGTGTGAGTGTGTGTTAGTCGCTCAGTCCTGTCCGACTCTTTGCGATCCCATGGACTGCAGCCCGCCAGGCTCCTCTGTCCATGGGATTCTCCAGGCAAGAACACTGGAGTGGGTTGTCATTGCCTTCTCCAGGGGATCTTCCCGACCCAGGGATCAAACCTAGGTCTTCTGCACTGCAGGTGGATTCTTCACCCCTGAGCCACCAGGGAAGCCCCCACGACCCCCAGACATCCCCTTGAATCAAAGAGAATTGAGGCAGGTCAGTCCTCCTGCAGTCCCAGAGCCCCGCCCGCTCCGGGCTGCCTGGCTCCCTCTGTGACCCCTGCAGGGTCCTGTGGCGGATGTGTCCAGAGCCTGTGACCTCCCTCTTCCTTCCTAAAGGTGGAGGAGGGACACGGCTGCCCTCGGGGTGGGGGTGGGAGTAGGATCTGACTTCACATCTGCCCCGTGGAGGCCCTTTAGGGAGGTGGCCTCTGCTTGGGGATGCTGACAGATGTTGTGAGCCAGGAGAGGTCGCCAGGGGATGTGGGAGACCCCTCTCCCTCAGTGGGTCCTCCCCAGGGGACCCCCCCTGGAGAATCCCCCAGGGTAGGAATGAGGTGTTTGTCCTTGGATTGAGGTTCAGAGGATTTCTAGGATTCTCTCTCTCTCTCTTAAAAACAATTATGTGTTTATTGGGCTCCACTGTATCTTAGTTGTGGCTCACAGGGTCATCAATCTTCATTGGAGTGTGTGGGACCTTTAGCTGTGGCTAAGGGCCTCCCTCTGTCCTTCTTAAAGGTGGAGGTGGGACTCAGCTGTCCTTGGAGTGGGGGTGGGGGTGGGATCTGAAATACCAACCCTTAGTTGGGGCATATGGGATCTAGCTCCCTGACCAGGGATTGAACCCGGGGCCCCTGCATTGGGAGTGTGGAGTCTTAGCCCCTGGACCACTAGGGACGTCCCTTGGATTCTCTCATTAGATGCAGAGAAGGCCAGAGCCCTTGGTTCTGAGCTTCTCTTTTCAGATACTTCTACTATTTCAGAGTGAATGATTCATTAAACTCCAAGGGTCACCATTTGATGGTTCCTAGACCGCCGTCATTGTTAGGGTTTGGTATAATCAAGAAAGTGCAGAATGGGGTGGTGGGAGAGAAAGAGTGGAGCGCAGGCAGTAGAAGAGGAGACCCGTGCCCTGGTGTGGGGGCCTGCCTCCATGGGCCCGGAGCCCCGCAGGCAGTAGAAGAGGAGACCCGTGCCCTGGTGGGGGGCCTGCCTCCCTGGGCCCGGAGCCCCGCAGGCAGTAGAAGAGGAGGCCCGTGCCCTGGTGTGGGGGCCTGCCTCCCTGGGCCCGGAGCCCCGCAGGCAGTAGAAGAGGAGGCCCGTGCCCTGGTGTGGGGGCCTGCCTCCCTGGGCCCGGAGCCCCGCAGGCAGTAGAAGAGGAGGCCCGTGCCCTGGTGTGGGGGCCCTGCCTCCCTGGGCCCGGAGCCCCGTGTCTCCATGGCCTTGACCTCGAGGGGCTGCATTCTCTCTAGCCTTTAAGCCTCTCCAGCACTTCCTGAAGAGCCCTCTGTTCGTTAGATGCTCAGTAATGAGTCCATTAATGTAAGTGAATGACGTCTTCTACTGAAATGAGACTCGGATGGGGCCTGGCAGAGCTCGCCAAGATGCCACCTGGCCCAGACCTTTGGGGTGTTTCTCCCCCGGAAGATGGCATGTCACTTACAGGACATCGAAGTAACACAGGTCCCTCTGCTCCAGACAGAATGAAACTGAAATGTCAATTGGTCGTTTGGGTTCCATCCTGGAAATAATCATGTTTCCTGCCCAGGTCAGCCTGGCTTCAAGTCCTCAGTGGTCTGATTGACAAGGGTTGCGTGAACTCTGTATTCACTTATTAGACTAATGAACAGACTGGATGGTGGCTTCCCAGGGCTAAGCTGCTTTTATGCTCCCTCATATTCCTTGGGCATAACTTACCGCTGGGGAACATCTGCATTATCTAATTTATTCCTTTGAAACATTTCATTTTTGTTGATTGCTGCTTAAAGGTCATTTCCAAATAAACAGAAGAAAAGGTCACTGCACCCAGCAGAAAAATCGTCAGGAAGCAGCTTCGGTCCTGTTCAATTCCAACGCCAGCCTCCTCACTGGTAGAGCCTGTTCTTTTGGTTGTTTGTGGCTAATTGTGTTGCTGTTGGGGTGTCCCTGGTGGCTCAGTGGGTAAAGAATCCACCTGCGGTGCAGGAGATGCTGGAGACATGGGTTCAATTCCTAGGTTGGGAAGATCCCAACCAGGAGGGCATGGCAATCCACTCCATTATTCTTGCCTGGGGAATCCTATGGACAGAGGAGCCTGGAAGGCTACAGTCCATAGGGTCACAAAGAGTTGGACACGACTGAAGTGACTGAACATGCACGCATGCATGCACGCATGTGTTGCCTTTTGCCTCTGGGCTCTGGATTTGGGGGCGGGGATTAGCAGTTGGGTGGCAGTAGGTTCAAATCTTTGCTTATAAAAGTGCAGGCTCAGCTGTGGGTTTTGAAGACGGGGATTAAGTCATTTCCAGAAATCACCAAGGAATAAAACAAATTCTGGCTGGCATGACTAAACAGCTATGCTCCTGGCCCAGAGAATCGTGGATGCAATTTGAAGGGATTTGTTGAGTAGGATTTCGGAAGAATGGCATTTCCCAGGTGACGCAGTGGTAACGGGGCTTCCCCTGTGGCTCAGCTGGTAAAGAACCCGCCTGGAATGAGGGAGACCTGGGTTTGATCCCTGGGCCGGGAAGAATCCCCTGAAGAAGGGAGAGGCTACCCACTCCAGTATTCTTGCCTGGAGAATCCCATGGACAGAGGAGCCTGGCGGGCTACAGTTCACAAGGTCACAAAGAGTTGGACATGACTGAGCACATACACGAAGATTTTGGAAGAACACAAGAAAGGGAGATTATGGCAAAAGACCATGGACATTCACTTTTGTCTGTGTTTTCCAAATGGTAAAGAAAGAAAAGACTTTAAACCGAGGCTTGTTAGTTTACTGCCAGTCCCAGGGTGTGTTATGGGAGCAGATTATACTGTAGATGGTTTGTGTGCCTCAGAGAAGCTGCGTTGGGGTTATACATCAGTTTTCTCCATTGGCTTCCTTGGCTGGTAGATGTTCTGGGATTTTAACAAGACATTCACCAATGTCTCGGGCCTGATGCTTGGGCAAGCTGGGTGGGCTTGAGAGCTGCCCACTGGGGCAACATCCCAGTCAGGTGTGAATCAAAACAGAGGGAAGGGGAACCTGCACATAAAGACGGGCTGCCAGGACCCACGTGGAAGGACCTGGAGATGAGCGTGCTAAGCCAGGTAAGTCAGAAAGAGAAGACAGTCATCACACGACAGGACGTACATGGAATCTAAAACACGACACAAGAGACCTTATCTGTGAAGCAGAAACAGGCTCACAGACACACAGAACAGCCTGGGGTCGCCAGGAGGTCGGGGCTGAGGGGGGTGAATCAGGAGTGTGGGGCTAGTAGGTACACGCCATTATATAGAAAGCGCATAAACAGCAAGGCCCTACTGCATCGCACAGGGAGCTACATTCCATATCCTGTGATAAGCCATACTGGAAAAGAATATGAAAGGAATATATGTGTGTGCGTGTCTGTGTGTGTCTGTGTGTATCTGTGTGTGTGTGTCTATGTGTGTGTCTGTGTGTGTCTGTGTGTCTGTGTGTGTCTGTCTGTCTGTCTGTGTATGTCTGTGTGTGTGTGTCTGTCTGTGTGTCTGTGTGTGTGTCTGTGTGTCTGTGTGTGTGTGTCTGACTGTCTGTGTGTCTGTGTGTCTGTCTGTGTGTGTGTGTCTGTGCGTGTGTCTGTGTGTGTGTGTTTGTGTGTGTCTGTCTGTGTGTGTGTCTGTGTGTCTGTGTCTGTGTGTGTGTGTCTGTGTGTGTGTGTCTGTGTGTCTGTGTATGTCTGTGTGTGTATCTGTCTGTGTGTCTGTGTGTGTGTGTCTGTGTGTGTGTGTGTGTATATAAGTGAATCACGTTGGTGTAAGGCAGAAACTAACACACCATTGTAAATCAACTCTACTTCAATTAAAAAATAAAAGGATGTGCTGTCAGGTTAAGAAAAAAAAGGGCATGGTCAGGCGATCAAGCGGATTCCACAAAAGGCCCTGAAGAGCAGTAAATCAGAAGGGGAACTGGTGGTTGGATGTGAGAGAGAGGGAAGTGAATCCCACAGACGAGCTTTCATTTAACGAGTGGGGGCAGGGACTTGCCTGGTGGTCCAGTGCTTAAGACTCCAAGCTTCCATCCCAGGGGTCGTGGGTTCCATCCCTGGTCGGGGAGCTAAGATCCCACATGCTGTGTGGTGTGAACGAAAAGTAAATAAATAACAAATAAATTTTAAGTAAGCGTCTTTTTTAAAAAAGTTAAAAAAAAACCCAAGAGGGGGCTCGGGGCTGTGCTCAGTGGCTGCCTCCCGGTGGCTCTGGGGCTCCTGTCTCATGGGTGGGGAAATGGAGGCGCTGTCCGTAAGCGGGCTCGGCGGCTCGGCCACGGAACCCGGTGCTTCTCTGGGGCGCGCTGGCGCGTCAGCGCACGTTGCTGTTTCGCTGCTCAGTCGTGTCCGGCTCTTTTGTGACCCCGTGGTCTGTAGCCCGCCAGGCTCCTCTGTCCGTGGGGTTTCCCAGGCAAGAACACTGGAGTGGGTTGCCATTTCCTTCTCCAGGGGGTCTTCCCGACCCAGGGATGGAACCCGGGTCTCCTGCATGCATGTATACACCCCTGTACACATGTGTATGTGTATATAGGTGTTTGTATACATACATGTGCTGTGCTGGATCGCTCAGGCATGTCCGACTCCGCAACCCCAAGAACCGTAGCCCGTCAGGCTCCTCTGTCTGTGGGATTCTCCAGGCCAGAACACTGAAGTGGATAGCCTTTCCCTTCTCCAGGGGATCTTCCAGACCCATCTGCACTGCAGATGGATTCTTCACTGTCTGATCCACCAGGGCAGCCCAAGAATACTGGAGTGGGGTCCACATGCATACGTACACACATGTGCCCAGGTGCATGTATAAACATATATGCATAAACATAGGGGGTGAGTTTTTCCTTTTTTCTTGTTTCTGGCATTTTCCAAACTGGGAAAGGACGCGGTAGAACCTAAGATGACGCAGAGGCTGCATGCAGGGAGCTCTGTGACTCAAGCAGGGTGGGCAGGGAACTGTCGGAAGGTGTGCGTGCGCTCAGCCAGCCACACC
The DNA here is from genome assembly GCF_023699985.2 of Odocoileus virginianus. Lineage (NCBI taxonomy): Eukaryota > Metazoa > Chordata > Mammalia > Artiodactyla > Cervidae > Odocoileus > Odocoileus virginianus. The sequence continues at coordinate 55,069,025 of NC_069690.1, forward strand.
CGAGGGGACCTGTGTGCGTGGGGAGGGACCTGGACCCGGTTGTCAGGAGGACAGCGGGAAACACCCGTGTTTAAGCTGGAGGAGGGAAGAGCTGGGATGACCTGAATGCTGCCTTTAGGTCACAGGAAAGATGTAGGAGGTGCCAGAGACCAGGCTGGACTTGCTGGAGGAAACGCTACGCGCGGAGATGTACCACCGTCAGTAGGCTGGTCCCCGTCACAGGTGGGGTTCAAGAAGAGGCCACATGTACACCTGGGGGTAGGCTGTAGGGGCTGCTTCTGTTGTATCTGGTGTGCCATGCCCCCAGCTCCGCAGAGGACCGCTGATCGGGTTCAGCCACTGACTTAGATAAGCCAAGGAGGTGATTTTCCACTGTGACTGTCCTGACTCAGGGAAGTACTGGTGGCCCTGCTTCCCACAGCCGTGTCCCCAGGCAGGTATCCTCAATGAGAAGACCTTGCCAGTCTAGACGCTGTGGTCCTTAGTGTGGGGGCGTGCCCCCATCTCTTTATCTGGAAAATGGGCGCGGTATCAGCCCCTAGCGTCATCAGTTGTGACGATTAAGGAGGGTTCAGTCTGTAAAACGTGACCTCGTGCAAGGTGACGGGTTAACTACTGTATGTAATTTAGACACATTCCCCGGGGTGGTCTAAGCTAGAAGGAGGGCTTTGAGCCAGTGGATCCATCGGTAAATTCAGCAGATTTATTTTTGAGCCACCTCCAGTGCAGGTTCACTTCTTTGGGGGCGGTGATTCAAGGCTGAACACTCTGCTTTGGAGCTTAGCCTACGAAACGCAGCACTATGACCACCCCCCCCTCCACCCCCTCCACAAGTGAAGACAAAGGAATTGCGTGCTGCAAGTTATTTAAGTTTTCTTATGCCGATCCCAAGATCCTCAGCCGTATCCATGTCTCTTTCCATCAGTGAGCGTTGAACCATCACCTCTAAGTACACAGCCCTCCATATTGGACGGTGCTCAACACCAAACCCCTATTCCGCTTCGATGCCTCCTTCAGGCAGTCTTTGCAGCTGAATTTTCTAATTCTCCGATGCCTGAAGAAAAAGAAGGGCCTGTCTCTCTCTCTGGGCCGGGCTTGCTTCCAGAGGCCTCAGCCCACTGCTGCTTTCTGTACCGAATCAGCCACCAGGCTCCTGTCTGGTTTCCCTCTGGCTTGTTTTTATCTGACCGTGACCCCTAGTCACTTCCTGTCGGATTACCGAAGGACCTCAGAGCTTACACGGGCCCCATGAGAGAACTCAGGGCGAAAGGTCTGGAGGCTGTGGGCCGGCAGCCTGCGTGTCCCCGAGGGCTGCTTCTCATGCCGATGTGCCCGCTGCCTTCCTTGAGAATTCTGGGGTGCCAGGGCCTAGAGCGTGCTTTGTCTCGGAGGTCACAGGCCCTCCAAGATAGCCTCGCTCGCCCGCTTGCCCAGTCGTTTTGGTTGTGTCCTACTCTTTGTGGCCCCCTGGACCGTGAGGGCTCCTCTGTCCATGGGATTCTCCAGGCAAGAAGACTGGAGTTGGTTGCCATGTCCTCCTCCATGGGATCTTCCTGACCCAGGAACTGAACACATGTCTCCTGCTTTGCAAGTGGATTCTTTATCTCTTCCCCACCAGGGAAGCCCTTGCAGATACCCTAAATTCATTTTCAAGGGTTGCAGCGGCCTCTGCAAGCAGCGCACAGCTTTTGTCCAGACGTCCAGCCCCATCTGGCCGTGTACCCCATACTTTCATGCGGGTGCTCTGTAATTGATGAGGAGCATCTGAGGAAGGTCACAGTGATGCCAGGAGGCTTGCGACTGATGTAGGGTCCAGAGGAAGAGCCTCTCGAAGGAAAATAAAGCTGAGAAAATGCTTGTTCATCATCACTGAGTGCAGGCTATATCCCTGTATTGAGGATGGTGACTAACTACAGTCTAGTCTTGCTGAAGAAAAGATTCAACTGTATCACAAGAGATTTCAGTTAGACCAAGCAACATTAGCAAAGAGAATATGCATTTTATTGAATCAAAGACTCCGTCAACCCGAGGAGGCACTATTTTGTGAACCACCGAGAAAGAAAAAGATACTGCCCCAAACTATTTGACTTGCTTAATTAGACTTAGAGATTTTTGAAATTTTACTTATTAAAAGAACTCATCTGTGCTTTTTCTTCTGTTACTACATGCACGTAAAGGAAAGTATTGTTGTTGTTTAGTCCCCACTCATGTCCAACTCTTTTGCAACCCCATGGACTGTAGCCCACCAGGTTTCTTTGTGCATGGAATTCTCCAGGCAAGGATACTGGAGTGGGTTGCCATTTCCTTCTCCAGGGGATCTTCCCAACCCAGGGATCAAGCCCATGGTTCCTACATTGGCAGATGGGTTCTTTACTGCTGAGACACTACGGAAGCCCTGAAGGAAGATATACGTATACAGAAATAGGTATGTTATAAATAGATATAAGGGAGTATAATTACAGATAACTGGAAGAAGCACCATTTCATGAAGCTTCTTCACGTCTGGCTTTTCAGGTCAGTGTATTTAGGCAGCATCTTTTTTTCTTGTACAGTTTAGTCCTCATCTAGCATGTTGCTGATGTGGTATTCCTCACAATAATCCATAAAAGACAAAACTATTGGTGCTAATCTCTTGATTTAAACCAGAAATGCAGAGGAGACTTCACCTGCATCATCAGATGCCCTGGGCTGGAGGAATCCCAGGCTGCTGGACGCCCATCCCCAGGGCTCTGGTTCAGTAGGTCTGGGGAGGGGCCTGAGAATCTGCATTCCTTGAAAGGAATGCAGGATGCTGCTGCTGGTCCAGGGACCACACTGAGTGTGGACGTAGGACTGGCCCCCTCTGCCTCCTTCAGAATTGTCACTCCCCACCTCCTCACCCATGCTCCGTGATCATCTATCTCCCAGGAGCCAAAGGAGCCCCCCTCTGCTTCTTCCCAATGTCCAAGACCCTACGGAGAACCTTCTACCTGAGCCTGATCAGGCTGTCACGGCTGCTTCCCACCTGCCACGTGACTGTCGGCAGCTGTGACCTTGTGAGATGAGTCGGATTTCCCAGAGGCCGTGTTGCGGGTGAGGTGCTGGTTCCTGCACTTTCCTCTCCTTTAAACAGTTTTTGTGCTTTACAGTGCTGTGTTACTTTCGGGTGTGTAGCAGAGCAACGCACGTGTCCTGTCTCTTGTGGACTCCCTTCCCATTTGCGTCACCACGGAGCATTGACTAGAGTTCCCTGTGTCTCTCACGAGTTGTCTGTTTTGTGTTGTGGTTGTTGTTCGGTTGCTGAGTCATGTCCGACTCTTTGCGACCCCACGGACAGTAGCCCGCCAGGCTCCTTTGTCCATGGGGATTCTTCAGGCAAGAATGCTGGAGTGGGTTGACGTGCCCTCCTCCAGGGGATCTTCCTGACCCAGGGATCCAACCCCAGTCTTCTGCGTTGGCAGGCAGGTCCTTTACCATCTGAGCCACCAGGGAAGCCCTATTTTATGCACAGAGTCAAGCATGTATATATGTCAGTCCCAATCTTGAAATTCATCCCCTCTGCCCTTATGCATCTTCATATCAACAAAATAGAGTCATGAACCTTCTCTGCATTTCTTGAGGGAGGGCACGGGCCAGGTGGGCCTGAAGGTAGGGATGGGAGCTTCTCCCCTGTCCCCACATTTCCTGGGGTCACTCAGAGAGTGGACAGCACGGCCCAGGGTAGGGGATGGAACTGCCAGTGCCAGGGTCTCAGGCCGTGTTACTGGGGCTGAAGATTCAGCCAGATGGTTTACTCTGGTGATTCAGATGTAAACTACCCAGTCTTTTATTTTCTTTTCTTAAGCAGTGCTGTTACCAAGCCTCTGATATCATTCAGCATGGCACTCTAATAAAAAGGCAGAAAGGCCTTCCTCATCTCTGCGGTTAAATGGTAATAAAGAGCAGCTCTGAGTGGAGGGCCAGGCGGCCGAGCCGGGGGCAGCAGGGCTGTTCGTCTTCATTAGCGTCGCTGCAGTCAGCCGTCACCCTGGATGTGGGGTGGGCCCTGGGGCACCCAGCTGGTTCTCTCCAGGAGCCTCCAGGGATCAGCCTGGCCTAGTTTCTGAGACTTGAACGCGTTCCCTGGCAGCAGAAGCGCCCTAATCTCTCCCTTTGGTTCTTGTTGCCCCAAGACTGTCTCCTCTTTGTCTCAGATGATTTTCAGCTGGGGACTGTTTTTGACCCTTAGGAGACATTACTGGTCGTGATGGCTGGGAGGGGACTGCTCCTGGCGTCCAGTGCCCCGAGGCCAGGGATGCTGCTGGACCCCCTCCCAGGGACTGGACACCCCAACAGGGAATGATCTGACACGTGGGTCTTCCCTGGCCATCTAGCGGTTAAGACTCCACACTTCCAATGCAGGGGACTCAGGTTCGAAGGCTGGTCTGGGAACTAAGATCCCACATGCTGGTGGCATAGCCAAAAGAGAAAAAATTTAAAAACTAAAAAAAGAAAAGGAATCATCTGGCACAAAATATGAATCGTGATGCAGTGGAGGAAGTGCTGCCTGATGAACCCGGCAACCGCTGGATCGAAGATGTTGTTCTGGCCTGTTGTAGGCTCTTTCTTTTTAAACTTTTTAAATTTATTTTTTAATTGGAGGATAATTGCTTTACAGGTAGGTTCGTAAACCTGGAGGAGAGACTGAAGAGAGGAGGTAAAGCGAGCCTGGAGGCAGGATCCTCTGTGGGCTTCCTGCGGTGGAGTGCTGTTGCCAATAATAAAAAGCTGTGATTTGCTCAACACCACTTTTGGGTGGTTTCTCCTGATATTGGGGCTTCCCTGGTGACTTGGCAGTAAAGATTCCACCTGCGGTGCGGGAGACCCGGGTTCAGTCCCTGGGTCAGAAAGGTCGCCTGGAGGACAGCATGGCAACCCGCTCCAGTGTTCTTGCCTGGAGAATCCCACGGACAGAGGAGCCTGGCGGGCTACAGTCCATGGGGTCACAGAGAGTCAGACATGACAGAAGTGGCTGAGCGCGCGCGCTCACACACAGATCTGATACTGGAAAGATAAAAGATTCGGCATATGCACAGACCCAACGACTGCGTAAGCAAGGAACTTTATCCCCAAGCCTCCTGCTCTGGGGTGTGAGAGTGTCTGGAGATGTCCGGGGGTTCCGGTTACCTGTAGGTTCTGATTCTGCAGGTCGGGGCAGGGCCTGAGATTCCTCCATGCTCATTCCCCGGGCACTGCGAGGTGGAGCCCTAGCTGCAAAGTCGTAGGTCACTGACGGGATAGCAAGGCACGACCTTGACCTTCGGAGTTCCTAAAGCTGCTGAGGAATGGGGATTTTGGCAGCCACCATTCAGTCTGGGTGATGGGAAATTTCCAGCGGAGCTCTGTGCAGGAAGAGTCAGCTTTCCTTCATGTGAGTCGTGTGTGTGCAGAGACCCAGTCACACTGGTTTGCCCAGAACTGTTGCAGTTAAAGCCCAAAGGCTAGTACTGCGTAGACTGTGACACTCTACTCCGGGTCGAGTTCCCTGTACTGTGCAGCAGCTCCTTGCTGGTTGTGTATGTGGTGATGTGTATGTGTCAACCCCTGTTATATTTTAAAATAATTTCCTGTTAGTAGAGGATGCCACGGAGCCCTCAGTGGACCCCGCTTGGTTCTTGCTTGGACTGTAATTCTGACAGTGCAGGCAGTATGTATGTGTAAACCTGTCTTGGTACAGGACCACATAGAAACAGTTTCTTAAATGTCGAAAAGCAGTATTAACTGGGCTGATAAATACATTTCACTTGCAAAAAAAAAAGAAAAGAAAAGAAACCAGTCTTGCATCCAAGGAATCCATCAGTCGAGACCTGGATGGCTTGGTCACCCTGTGAGCCCCACTGTAGCCCCAGGCAAGGCGAGGCTGGATTTGCAGATTTCCTTTAATGAGGAAGGCTCTGAGTCCGTGCCCTGGGGGCTCCAGGAAAGCTTTTTTACTTATTTATTTGGCTGTGTCTCAGTTGCAGCGCAAGGGCTCTAGAGCACTCGGGCTCAGTTGCCCCAAGGCTTGTGGGATCTTGGGTCCGGACCAGGGATGGAACCCGAGTCCTCTGTTTTGGAAGGCGGATTCCTAACCACTGGACCACCTGGCATGTCCCAAGGGAAGCCTTTTATTTTGTGGTATTAGTTCCTCCTCTGTCCTGGGAGTGGCAGCAAGTGTGATGTCAGGAGACGTCATCTGCTGACGTCAGGGTGCATTTTGTGTCACCAGGAGGATTCTACTTCCCTCCCTGTGAATCAGACTGTCACGCGAGTGTATGCTCCTCGGTTCTTTTTCTCGTCACAACAAAAATTTGGAGTGACGGGCATTAAAGCCCCTTGGCGGGTCACAGCTCTCAGAGGACAGACCGTGTTATAGCTCAGGTCTCGAACAGACGGTGTTATATAGCTTTTAAATAAATCAGTGTTACAGCTCAGTGTTACACTCTATTTATTTAGGTAATAGCAGGAAAATCCATCTTTGAGGCGTGAGGGCTCGTCGATCCAAAGACGCGAAGAGAAGACCGCCCCGTCGCGCGGGGGAGAAGGAGGGAGCAAAAAGGGGAGAAGAGGGCTTTGGCTCCTCTTTTTACATGTTTCTGTCCCTGGGCCTGTCTTATGTAAACTGGGCCGGCCAGGAGTGTCGTTGGTTTTACCTGAGGTTCTCACTCCGGTCCTTGACCTTCCCTTGTTCTATTTTCTCGGGCTTTCCCTTCCAGGTCTTTTAGCCACCGCCATTTTGGACTCTTTTTCCCTATTCTAACTACCTAACAATACGATTCCCTGAACGTCTTATTTTTCCCTTCTTCCCATCCTTGTTACCCACTGCTTCTAGATTCTTCCCCACTTTTTCCCAGGCCACTCCACGACTCTAAAACGTCCAGCATTTCCTGACTGAATGCTCAGCAGGTGAAGAATCCCCCTGCAAATGCAGGAGACACAGGAGATACCAGTTTGATCCCTGGGTCAGGACGACCCCCGGAGGAGGAAATGGTAACCCACTCCCGGGTACCTGCCTGAAAAATCCCGTGGACAGAGGAACCTGAAGGGCTAAAGTCCAAAGGGTCACAAAGAGTCAGACAAGGCTGAGGGGCTAAAAGCACAAACGCACACAGTTCTCAAGGGTTTTGCCCCCAAGGAAGTAAGTTTTGTAGTGGGAAAAAAATGTGAGATATTTGCAGACTCTTGAGTAGTTTATATTCCTGATGAGTGACAAATATATGAGTCACTTTTTTTTTTTTCCTTTTCTGGGCTGCACCAAGTGGCTTGTGGAATATTATTTCCCCAACCAGGGATTGATCGCAGGCCACCGCAGTGAGAGTGCTGAGTCCTAACCACTGAACTGCCGGGGACTTTCTGTATGACTCATTTTTTTTAAGGTCCAAGGTTTTATGTAATTAAAGTCTACCATGGGGTGTAGGGGTGTAGGGTCCATGTTGATGAGACTTTGCAGATGATCTCGAGTGGAATCCTTCCTGCTGTGACTCAGCCCATTTCCATGTAGCTGGCCGAGCATAGGCCTTCCCTGATAGCTCGGTTGGTAAGGATTCCGCCTGCATTGCAGGCGACCCTGATTCGATTCCTGGGTTGGAAGATCCACTGGAGAAGTGATAGGGTGTCCACTCCAGTACTTGGGCTTCCCTTGTGGCTCACATGCTAAAGAATCTGCCTGCAATTCGGGAGACCTGGGTTAGATCCCTGGGTTGGAAAGATCCCATGGAGAAGGGAACGGCTACCTGCTCCCGTATTCTGGCCTGGAGAATTCCATGGACTGTATAGTCCATGGGGTAGCAAAGAGTTGGACATGACGGAGCGACTTTCAACGGCCGAAGAGTCCCCCTAGTTTCTGTCTGTGGGTCTTTGTTTAAACCGGTTTCCCATCAAGAATGCTTTCTCCGGGACTTCCCCGGCAGTCCAGTGGTTAAGAGTCTGTGCTTCCAATGCAGGGTGCGCAGGTTCGATCCCTGGTAGGGGAACTAAGATCCTGCAAGCAGCATGAATCAGCCAGAAGAAAAGTGAATGCCTTCTCCTTTCCTCTCTGTCTATCCCATAACATCTTTCACTGTTCTGTGGGATCCCGCCCTCAGTCTTCCAGCCCTTATTGATCTCCCTTGTAAAACTCTCAACATTTAACGGGTGTGGCACCGGTTTCCAGCAGAGTGGTAACCACCGTGTGTTAGCTGCTCAGTCGTGTCTGACTCTTTGCGACCCCAAGGACTGTAGCCCACCAGGCTCCTCTGTCCATGGGATTTCCCAGGTAAGAATACTGGAAGGGGTTGCCAATGCCTTCTCTGGGGGGTCTTCCCGGCCCAGGGATCAAACCCAGGTCTCCTGCACTGTGGGTAGATTATTTACTGCCTGAGCCACAGGAGAAGCGCCACAGTCTGGTCCCAGAAGGGTTCAAAGATGGGGAAGCATCCTCAAGAGAAGAGAGTGAATGAGCACTTTGGGGGAAGAGACCATCTCGGGGTGGACCCTTCTGCAAGTCCCATGCCAGCCCTGTCACCTCCAGCCTCACCAGCCTCCTGGAGCAGCAGCTGCACTCAACTTCTTTAATTTAGTGCTTAGAGGTGCTGTGAGATGGCATTCTAGAAGTCTTGCCTGGGAGTGTGCACTATAAAAATTAAAAGTCTTTAGAAAATGCAGGTCACATCTCATTTACTCAACAAATATTTATTGTGTCGTCTCTGTTCACCAGAGGGAGGGTACACAGTCACCATCATTCCCTTTAGGGCTGAAAACCGGTTGGTACCCACGGTAACCAGCGATAGACAAGGGCTGGAAGCTGCTCATGTAGTTAATTGTTTTGTGTGGATTTATTTCTCGTTTTCCTGGCTTCTTAGAGTCAAGGACTATGTATTTCACGTATTCCCGCTCCTGCAGCCGCAATCCCTGTTTGGGCTTCCTGAGCTTGAAGGGAATGTTTAGTCGTGTGTTTGTTCACTGTTAATGTGGACTTCCTGGGTAGTGCAGTGATAAAGAATCTGCCTGCCAATGTAGGAGATGCAAGAGACTCAGGTTTGATCCCTGGGTCAAGAAGATCCCCTGCAGGAGGAAATGGCAGTACACTCCAGTGTTCTTGCTTGGAGAATTCCATGGAGGCAGGCGCTGGGCAACAGTCCGTGGGGGTCGCTAAGAGTCAGACACTACTGAGCGCCACCACTCATTCTTAATGTATCCCAGCGTTGAACAAGGCAAAGTGGAAAAAGTGTTAGTCACTCAGTTGTGACCCCATGGACTGACCGTAGCCTACCAGGCTCCTCTGTCCGTCCATGGAATTATCCAGAGGAGAATACTGGAGTGGGTTGCCATTTCCTTCTCTGGATCTTTCAGACCAGGGGTCGAACCTCCGTCTCATGCATTGCAGGCAGTTTCTTTACCATCTGAGCTACTAGGGAAGGCAAAGGCAAGCTCACATCCAATCTCTTTGCTTTTGGTTGGAGTGACAGCCTCTCAGCTCTATAGCCTGGCATCTCATGTTGATCTGAAGCTCTGTTGGACTCAACGCTTTCAAATTCCTTTTTGGAGGGGAGTGTGGTTGGAGACGAAGTACCAGGGGCTTAGAGAGAGCACGGGGATGGTTACAGACTAGGTCAGCCATGCTTGTTGTAATGAACCCGGAGTAGATGTTGGTATTCAGACCAACTAGAGTGCTTCCCCGCTGTGGCCATGGAAGGTTCTGGAAGAACTCACTGTAACCCTCTCCACCCCAGATGCAGGCATCTCCAGAGAGAACATTTTAATGTCCAGTTGTCGTATGACAGCTTGACGGCAGCTGGGTACGTGTCAGAGCCCGGAATTGTGTGCCTTTCTGGGTCGGGATGGAGGAGAGGAGGACCTTTAGATGCGGACGCTCTGCCCCGAGCACGTGGTCTCCCAGGAAGAGCGAGGGAGTGTCTGGGACTGTCCGAGGCTGGACCTCTGGCGGGGGGTGGGAGCCCCGCGTCTACGGGCACCTCGGGGCTCACACGTTGCGTCCGAGCCAAGGCCCCCGCCAGCCATCTGTCTGTGAGCTGCAAGGCAGGAGACGCGACCTGCAGGGTGACCGCCCTGCCTGGCGGCGACAGGCAGTGCCCGGGCTCTGGGAGGAGGTGGGGCGGCGTCCCAGGGCCTCTGGATCTCGTCATGTGCGGACAGTCTCACCCTGCAGCTGGCCTGCGGGAGAACTAATGAGGTGGAGAAAATCCATGGGAAATGATTGATGAAGACAAATCGTGGAAATTTTCAGGGGAACCTGGCTGTCCATAGCCTCCAGGTGGTTTTGGATATAAACACAGCGTCCACTTGATTGACCGAGAGGCTTGTGCAGAGAGTTAGGAGAACCTAGACTGGGTCTCACTACTGACTGTAAGTCTTACTATTTCAGCGCTGTGAGCCTTTTTTCTATAATCCCCTTCTTTTACGTCTTCTTGAAATGTGTTTAAATGATGAAAGAAACATAGTGTTATAAAGAAAGGGGGGAAAGCTCTACCGTCTCATCACCCAACTACTTTAATTTGTATGAATTCTAGTTTTCTGTTACTTGCATGTTTTTTTGCCACTGTATATTTTTCCTTTTTAAATTTTATTTATTTATTTGGCTGCACCAGGTGGTAGATGCGACATGTGAACTCTTAGATGCAGCATATAGGATCCGGCTCCTCGACTAAGGATCAAAACCGGACCCCCCTGCATTGGGAACCTGGAGTCTTAGCCATTGGATCACCAGGGACCTCCCACAGATGGCATATATTTTTCTATACTGCTTCTTTCACAAAGCACTGTATCATTTCCTAAGCACCATATTATTTCCTATGCTGTTACAGTGTTTATCATCTTTTAAGGAAAATTTCTTGGCCTTGCTACCAGGCACTATAAGATTTTAGTTTGCCAACCAGTGATTGAACCCTCACCCCCTGCATTGGAAGTGGGGAGTCTTAACCACTGGACAACCAGGGAAGTCTGAATTTATTGTTTTTACTAACTGCTTAAAAGTCCACTGCATTCATGTTCTGTAATTTATTGGCCTGTCCTTTCTTTTTTTTTGAGCATTAGAATGATCAATATCTTTTCTCCCTCATATTTTAAATCATGTTATTAAGAGTTCCTGAGAAGTCACACTGATGGATCCACACCATTATTGGGAGCAGAGGGTCCAGGGCAATTTGCATGGCTTCATCATTCCATTTAATTAGACAGGTGATTTTTTTTTTTTTTTAGTACCTTTTCTGTATAAGGTTTTTTTCTGGCTGTATTATCTGTTGCAGGTCCTGGCTGATGTTTCCAGAATAGGTGGCAAGACTGCAAACCTCACCAATGACAATAACTTCGGGTAAAAGGCCAGGGTGAATCTGTGAATTCTCAGTGACATAGTATTTTTAAATATTCATAGTAGTAGAAGTCTGTCTCACTGTGAAAATGACTGTACCATCCATCCCTCTTGCTTGCAGGATGTATTAGATGCGGATTGGGAGTGTGGGTTGTTTGTTATTGGTTCCGCCTGGAAAGTGCTTGAAACATTTTTGTTCGCTCCGGTATTCTGACCTGTCTCCCCATAGCCTCACTGACAATAATCATTTTCATGGTTGAGCCAGAAAGCTGTGACTCTAACCCAGCAGCCCGGGAGGATTAGGGACTCACAACGGTGTCGAACTCGGGGGAAAGGGGGCCGATGGGAGAGGTGGGTTCTGGCTCCCTGTCTTGGGTTCTGCGGCCCTCTGTGAAGTGAGAGGCGGGGGCCAGAGGCTCTCAGAGGTTCTTGCTGGCACTGAATGTTATGGGGTGGCCTCGCGTGTGACCTGACGGCTTCCCTGGTGGCTCAGTGGTAAAGAATCGGCCTGCAAAGCAGGAGACCTGGGTTTGATCCCTCGATCGGGAAGATGCCCTGGAGAAGGAAATGGCAACCCACTCCAGTATTCTTGCCGGGAGAATCCCATGGACAGAGGAGCCTGGCGGGCTATCATTGCAGAAGTCAGACACGACTTAGTGACTAAACAGCAACAACAAAACAAAAAACCAGTTCACCCAGCAGAAGCGCAAGAATGGAAACTGAATTAGGAAGCCTCCCTCTTAAAGGGCTGAGGTGGTAGCCCTTGGCACAGAGAGGCGGTTTTGTCCCTTCCTCCTCGCTCCCTTTCTTCCCCTCCTTGTTCCCTTCCTCGCTCCTTCCCTCCCTCCCTCCCCCCTTCCTGCTCCCCTCTTTGCTCCCCTTCCTTCCTTCCTTCCTTCCTTCTTGCTTGTCCCATTCCCCGGGGGTTATGCTCACAGTAGGAAAACACCATCCTTCCTGGATAGGTTCACCCAGCCCTACCCTTGTCCCTATCACCAGCCCTCCGCAATCTACAGAAGATCCACGTGAAATGAGTTTCGTTTCTGTTCCCACTGGAGAGAGGAATAAAACTTGTTGCAATCCTGGCTCCCTTCCCAGCCCCTGGGGCCTCTTAGGATCCTGAACGATTGGTACCAGGCGTATTAAAATGCTCCCGCATTCCACATTAAGTACCCCCACCCCAGACCCACCATAAAATAATCAAAAAGTTTGTAAAAATAATTTTGCTTTTGAAGTGATTTGGCTGGAAGCGTATTTAATTTCTGACTGTGATTCCTTGGCCATTGTTGTGCCTACTTAAGGATTCTCTTGAAGGGAGTAAAGCTAAGCCTCAGATTGTTTTTCAAATGTAATTAAATTTTTATGAATACCAAAGTCAACAATTAACAAGGTTTTATAGACATTTTGTTAAGCACTTATTAATTGAAATTTCTGCAGGTTCTTTTTTGCAGGGAGAACGAAAACCTAATATGTTTTTTTCAATTTGTAACCATTTCCTAGACCCCTGGGAAAGAAGGAAATCCCAGATGCTGGTACACTGGTTTCCTTCCTTCTTTTTTTTTTTTTAAAGAAAGCAGCAATCTTTTTTGTTAAATTATGCGAATATTTATTTGGTTGTACCAGGTCTTGGTTGTGGTGCACAGAATCTTTAGTTGTGGTATGCAGACTCTTAGTTGTGGCATGTGGGATCTAATCTGGAAAGTTCCCTTTCCGGGGATCGAACCTGGGTCCCCTCTGCATTGTGAGCACGGAGTCTTAGCCACTGGACCACCGGGGAAGTCCCGTGAGCCTTCATTTATGACACACATTCAAGGCAGTGCCTGTGACGTCGGCCTGGCAGCATCGTGAGGGCACAGCTGTTCTCCGTCTCCTTCGCTGGTGTGTATCCTCAGCGCTGCCTGTCACGGAGCAGGCGTGCAGCAGACTTTGCAGAGTGACCAAATGAACCAGCAGGCTGTTCTGTGATCCATACAGCCCTGAAGGAGCAGCCTCAAAGCAGAAGTTACTTGCTCAGTGATTCACCCTTAAGAAACCAAAACTCAGTTCCATAGAGTTACTTGTGAGATGCCAGGAGAGTTGTTCAAAGTCAATGTGGAAACGATGGAAAACGGATTTATGCCAGTTATCATCTCAGAGACAGGGTTGATTTCATATTTAATCAGTGGTGCTTTTTATGTAGTAATTCTGTATCTTATTAAGCTGGCAATTGAACAGGCTCGGGTTTGCGTTTTAAATCTCTCTCCCGATGCCAGAAACTTCTCTCCCAATAATAGGTTTATATAAAATCCGTAGAACCTATTCTTTTCTTTTTTCTTCCTCTTTTGAAATGTTATTGTCGTTTTAAAATTTATTTATTTTTAAATTGAAGTATAGTTGATTTACAAGGTTGTTAGTTTTAGATGTAGAGCAAAGTGATTGTTATACATATATAAAAATCTATTCTTTTTCATATTTTTTCCATTATAGGTTATTACAAGGTATTGAGTATAGTCCCCTATGTGATACAGTAGGCCCTTGTAGGTTATATATTTTACATATAGTAGTGTGTATATGTAAAACCCAAACTCCTTGTTCCTCCCCTCCCCTTTCCTCTTTGGTAACCATAACTTCGTTTCCTGTGTCTGTGAGTCTCTTTCTGTTCTGTAAATGAGTTCACCTGCACCATTTTTAAGATTCCACATATTTGTTGGTGTTTAGTTGCTCAGTCTTTTGTAACCCCATGGACTGTGGCCCACCAGGCCCCTCTGTCCATGGGATTCTCCAGGCAAGAATACTGGAGTGGGTGGCCATTTCCTTCTCCAGGGGATCTTCCCGACCCAGGGATCGAACCCGCGTCTCCTGCATTGGCACCTTTACCACTGAGCCGCCAGGGAAGCCCTTCCACATACAGGCGACATCAGGTGTCTGCCTTCCTCTGTCTGACTTAGTTCACCTAGTACGATGATCTAAGTCCATCCGTGTTCCTGCAGATGGCATTGCTTCAGTCTTTTTTAGAGCTAAGTAGTAGTCCATCGTGAGTGTGTACCACATCTCCTCTGTCCACCGTCTGTCCATGGGCATTTAGAGAACGCGTGTTTTTGTACCCTCCCTCCCGCCCAGCTGGTGCAGGTTCAGAATCGATCGTCTGCACAAAGCTGAGAGAGGCGTCCTGCTCTCTTACTCGGCTCCCCCATCAAGCCCTGAGGGCAGCTCTCTCCTGGGCCAGCTTCAGGAAAGCGGCATCGGGGCGCTGTCGGCTCCTTTGGATGGTTCTTACATAAAAGGCGGGTCGGGATCTCTTCTTTGTTGGCTTATCAGTCATACCGGAGGGCAGGTGTCAGAAACAACCAGGCCTATTCCGCCTGCCAGGGACTCATTGCCAAAACCATCCCAGGCATTCTATTTAGGAAGCCCTGTGATGTCACAGTGTCCTAACATCAGAACCTTAAAAAATCAAAACCCAGAAGAGTTGAGGGAATTGATCACCTAGGAGGTTTGATGGTAGTTGTAATTTTATTATTCTTTTTTATCAGTTAAATAAAAAAAAATTTTTTTTCTTCGCCATGCCATAGAACATGAGGGATCTTAATTCCCTGAGCAGGGATCAAATCTGCCCTCCTAACCTGCGTTGGAAGTGCAGAGTCTTAACCAGGGGACCACCAGGGAAGTCCCTGTAGGTGTATCTTTGCGGCATCTTGGAATGTAAAGTTTGGCCGGTCGGTTGGTTCTTGTCTTTCCTGCATTTTCGGGTGAATCAAATGCTAACTAGTGCCTTAACTGAGGCTCGGTGCTTCTTGAAGGGCTCGTTAAATTTTAAAGAGTGAGTTTTGTCATCACTCCGCACTAAGAAGATTTATTTCATGGGATTGCACTAGGGCGTCTCAACCTTGGCAGTGTTGCTGTTCTGGGTCAGATAAGTCTCTGTTGTGGGAGTTGTCCTGGGTGCTGATGGATGGGTAGGAGCATCTCTGGTCTCCGCCCGCTGGTTCCCTCCCTGCTCACGTCCCCCCGGGGGGCAAAACTGCCCTTGGCTGAGAGCCTCTGGAGGATACTGTCAACTTATGATGAGAACAGCCGGGCCCGTGTCACCTGGTACACCAATGCTGTCTTCTCATAATGATGCCAGAATCTCAGCCTCTCTGTACACTGGTGCTGAATCGAATCTCAGAGAT
Source organism: Odocoileus virginianus (assembly GCF_023699985.2). Classification (NCBI taxonomy): domain Eukaryota; kingdom Metazoa; phylum Chordata; class Mammalia; order Artiodactyla; family Cervidae; genus Odocoileus; species Odocoileus virginianus. The sequence continues at coordinate 55,084,478 of NC_069690.1, forward strand.
AGCGTTCTTGGGTGAAATAGCAAAGAATAGCTTCATTGCTTTGCCAGGCAAAGGGGGCCACGACAGGGCAAGACCCCCAAGCCTGTGTGTCCCCATGTGGAGAAGACAGTGAGAAGTTTCACAGTAATGGTTCAAAGAGGACGTGGTCAGCGGGTGGACATTCTTCTGACGGGTTGGTGGTGAGGTCAGTGGGAGTCCGCGTCGTTAGCATCATCAGCCTTCAGGTCCCAGCTGGTCTGGGGTCTGCATGCTGGTGGGCAGCATACCACTGGTAATCGTTAACTTCTCCCACCTGGAGGGGTTTCGGTATCTGCAGAACAGCTCAAAGATATTGTGGGTATGTATCCGCTGGTAGGGAAACGGTTCTCCCTGGTCTCACATCCCCTCCCTTCCCTGATTGACAGCTGCTTGAATCTGCCCACTGGAACCCAGGGAAGGTCACGGAGGCTGAATGAAGGCTGATTCCTGTAAAACGTGGGAGACACAGAAAGGCCTTATTCACAGGAGCGCTCCACAAGGCCCTGCTTGGTATCAGTAACTCTCAGGAAGATCTTTAATGTGAAATGTAGCCAGTGAATAACACTTTTGTATCTGGACAACTTATCCAACATTCAGTAAATACTGAACATGTACTGCATGCTTTGCACTGGAGACACAGCCATGCAGACGGCCGACAAGGTCCTGCTGTCACGAAGCTCACCTTTCAGGGGACTGAATAAATAAGAATGCCAGAGAGTGAGAAGTGCTGTGAGATGATGCAGAAGGGCTTGGAAGGGCTGTATCACAGAGGGCATTGACAGAAGGCCTCTTTGCGGGGGTGACACTTGAACTGAGACCCGAATGACAGGAGGGATCCAGCCAGGTGGAGACCTGAAGACAGCTGCTCCGGGTGGAGGCTCCAGGTGGTGTTCCTGAGGAAACAGCATGTGCAAAGGCCCTGAGGCGGGAGCAAAGAAGCGCACTGTTCCAGGAGAAGGTGGAGCAGCCGGCCGAAGCAGAGGGAGGGAGGGGTACGGGGGGGCCAGAGGTGAGCAGACCCCGGTCACGTAGGGCTTCCGACGTGGAGGGAGGCAGCTAGAGTTTCACTCCAAGGGCACAAGGAGCCCTTTGAGCCAGACCTCCATCTCTGAAAAACTACCTGGGCTGTTCTTTGGGGGATCTGGGACCTGACGACTCAGTGGTTAAAGAATTTACCTGGAGTGCAGGAGACACAGGAGATGAGGGTTTGATCCTCGGTCAGGAAGATCCCCTGGAGGAGGCAGTGGTAACCCACTCCAGTATTCTTGTCTGGAAAGTCCCACAGACAGAGGAGCCTGGCGGGCTACAGTTCACGGGGTCACAGAGTCGGGCAGGACTGAGCGACTGACGCTAACTCTTCCTTCATCGGGGAGATGAAGTCCGTGGTCGGGGCAGGATGATGAGTCAGAGCTATTGTTTTGGGCAAAATGGATAAATACTGGATATATGAATGGGGGTATACTTAGAAAATCCCCTAAAAGAACAACAACAAAAAAACCCCTGATATTTTAATAGCGCGTCTTTGAACTGCCTGTTACTTTCACTTCCTTAATCCCTTCCGCATTTCAGCGCCAGTTCAATCCAGTTTACCATCCACACTTTGAAAGAACCAGCGCCCCAGGCTCAGGGGCTTATCTTAGTCCTCCTGACACGTCAGTAGTCAGACTTCAGAAAAGGGAAAGAAGGGACAGACCAGAGTGGCTGAGCGAGGCCGCCCCACATGTGCGCGGCTGATCTCCATGCGCTGGGGCCCAGCAGAGCAGGCCAAGGCTCATAAAATGTATGTGTGTATGAATATAATATGTAATATATGTATATAAGCGAGGGTGTTAGGTGCCCAGTCATGTCCGACCCTTTGTGACCCCAAGGACTGTAGCCCGCCAGGCTCCTCTGTCCATGGAATTCACCAGGCAAGAATACTGGAGTGGGTTGCCATGCCCCCCTCCAGGGGATCTTCCCCACCCAGGGAATTGAACCCGGGTCTCTCACATTGCAGGCAGATTCTTTACCATCTGAGCCACCAGGGAAGCCCAGTAGTATATATAATATAATATAAATGAACAGAATATAATGTAAATAAGTGAAGGGGTGGAGCTCTAGGATGATGACCCTCCAGGCTGCGGGGGGTGGGGGCCCGGCTGGGTGGTGGGCACTTTGTTCCTTTACAGTCGCTTGTCGGGAGCACAGGGTGATTGGTTATTCCCAGACCCGGGGCGGGAAGGTGGGTACGGAGACTCAGAGGAATATGGGATTTATCCATGGAACCCCGTGCGCTGTATGGGGCTTCCTCCTGACTCCAGAGCCTAGGCTGTAGTACCTTGTAAGGGAAGCAGAGAGGGAAGGAGGAGGGGTGGAGGAAGAGAGAGAGAGATGCGTCTGTCTCCCCTCCTTCCTGTGTGCCCCAGGAAAAGGCCCTGTGAGCACACAGCGGGAAGGCTACCGTCTGCACACCAGCAAGAGAGCCCTCACCAGGCACGAGCCTGCCCTTGATCTTGAACTGGTCTTGGACTTGCAGCCTCCAGAGGTGTAAGATGATGGGTGTCCAGTGTTTAAGCCACCCAGTCTGGTATTTTGCTTATGGTGGCCTGAGCTGAGAGAGCTGCTCTGGCTCTGCTGTGTGTCTAAGAATCTCCTGAGGACAGAGACCGCCTATGGTCACCATGCCATCTTCCCCTCCTGGCCCAGGGCCTGGATATGGTGTAGTCACCCGTGTCCATGACTGACCTCTCTGGATAAGACAGGGCTGCTTCTGTCCGATCCTCTGGTCTGTGGCCACTGTGATTATGGACAGTGTTTCTGGTTACTCTCTGGTAGGGTCATCAGATACAATACAGGACACCCGGTTACACCTGAATTTCGATTAAGCAACTGCTGTGAAATACACTTTTAGCAGAAGTATGTCCCAAATAGTAGTGAGTTGCTTAGAGAAGGAATACACAGGACATGTGTTGTGTGTTCAGTCACTAAGTCATGTCCGACTCTTTGCGACCCCATGGATTGCAGCACACCAGGCTTCTCTCAAAACTTATTTGTTGCTTACCTAACATTCAAGTTTAACTGGACATCCTGTCTTTATTTTTGGCTAACCTAGCAATCCCACCCTATGGTGCTTTTCTAGAAGGCCAGGAGAGCAAAGCCCTGGTTCTTGTTGAAGGGCTCTAGAATCAGAGCACCAGCAGCAACTAGTTCAAAACAGAAAAAACCTTTGCACAGGCTTCCAGAACTAGAAGCTCTGAGAAGGACGCTGATGGTGGGAGATTGCAGGTCGCCTGCTCTGTTGCTCACGCAGGACGCTGCCAAAACGCAGCAACACAAATGATGATAAAGGCACATTGCAGCATGTTGTTCCCTTGGGTTTCTGTGGCTTCCCGGAAGGTTGCCGAGGGTTATGCAGCGCTCAGTTCTACCCGCCCCGGTGTCTTCCCGAGCCCGCAGAGGCTGTGAACCAGAGAATTGATTCTCCTGCCGGATCTGCCAGTTTCAGCGGGCGGGGGCGGAGCTTGGTGGCCGGGGACACGTGTGCCCGGAGGAAAGCAGGAAGTGACTCGGGAGTGGAGCCTGAGAACCGGCAGCGGCTGCGGGGCTGATGGAAGTGGAGAGGGGGCTTGAGAGGGCACCGAAGTGAGTCGGCTCTTCTCGCCTTCGGCGGGGCTGGAGGCCCGGGGTCTGGGGCCGCCGGGAGCCGAGCGCGGGGCCTGGAAGGGCAGCCACATGCAGTTTGGAAGGAGGTGTCCCTGGGAGAGGAGGGGGTCGGAGGAGAAGCAGGGTGGCCTCGGCAGGTGGCCTCGGAGGGCAAGGAGTGCCGGGAGCACCCCCCAGCCTCTCTCCAGGGCGAGCTGGCGGGTGTCGACCTTCTGTTGGCAGTGGTTCCCCAAGACCCTTTTCATTCAGCGCTTCCCAGTGGCTGTGTGGAGGGGGTACCCCCAGAAGCAGACCTGGTTACGAGTGCAGCTGCCCCAAGTCCCCTCCCCCAGGCTCTGAGGACCAGCAGGACCCCCTTGAACTTGGCTGGAAATCTGGTTAAGGTGCGGCAGGCCTGAGGAGGTGCCTTTCTCATCAACCCCCAGGTCGGCGGGTCCTCGGACCACACTTTGAGTATCCAGGTATTGGAGACCAGTTTCCACAGTCACAGACACCCAAACCCGAATCCCTTTGCTCGGTTCCAGTCTTGGAGTCAGGGCAGGCATGCAGGTCTCGGGAAGCTCCTTACACCTGTGCAGCTTTTCCGTCAGCCTCTTGAAGCTGACTCTTGGAAGTGGGGTAACAGGTTTAAAAAGGAGAGAAAAGACAGAAATCTTCTATCTGCCAGGAGCCCTGTGCTGTTGTATGTGGGGAGGTGCTGGCATTTTTCAAGCTGGAGCCGGCAGAGAATCTTCTTCCCTCTCGCAGAGGGGCCCGGGTGTCTGATTTAATATCAGCTCCCGGGAAGTCTGAGCCCCACTGCAGAAGTGGCTTTTGAGCCACCCTGGCTGACCTTCCCTGTTCCCAAGGCACTCCTGTCCTGCCTACTGGAGAAAACTTTCTGCTCTCTTGGGTTTGCCTGGCGGTATCCCTGCTGATCCCTTGCAGGGCATGAGAGCTCACTTTCTAAGCTCTCGGTCTTGTAGATGTTCTTCCAGTTTTGGATCCGTGCTTTCCACTCTGATGTGCATCCCCCGTGGAAGTCTGTGTGATGCTGTGTGCGTGCATGCTCCCTGGCTCAGCTGTGTCCGGCTCTTTGAGACTCCACTGACTGTAGCCCGCCAGGCTCCTCTGACCATGGGATTTCCCAGGCAAGAACACCGGAGTGGGTTGCCATTTCCTCCTCCAGGGGGTCTTCCTGCATTGACGGCAGATTCTCTACCACAGAGCCACCTGGGAAGCTCCTATGAAATATTAACTCTGATTCAGCAAGTCTGGGGTGGTACCTGAGATTCTGCACTTCTAACTTAGCTCCTAAGGGGGCCCAGCGCTGCTGGTTCTGGGACCACCCTTAGAGGAGTGAGGGTTTTTTGTTTTTGTTTTTAATATTTACTTATTTTGGCTGCACCAGGGTCTTAATGGCAGCACGTGGGATCCACAATCTTTGTTGAAGCGGCGTGCGGGACGTTTAGTTGTCGCGTGAGAACTCTTAGTTGCGTTGTGTGGGATCTAATTCCCTGACCAGGGATTGAAGCTGGGTTGCCTGCACCGGGAGTGCAGAGTCTTGGCCACTGGACCAGCAGGGAAGTCCCTGAGTCGTGAGGATTTAAAACAGCAAGGAAGAAACTTCTGCGAGGAGCACTGGGCTGGCATCCCCAACGGTAAACCCGCTGCTATTGGGATGGCAAGGACGGTGGCCTTGGCCTTCTCTCTGTGTCTCTTTTTCTTACATCCCAGGGTGCTCGGGTGTAAACAGAGTCTTGGAAGTCTGTTTTCCCCTCCCACCAGCCCCCAGGAACACCCACAGCCTCCCTTGTTTGCCAGCCCACAGAACCCACGTTGACTTTGGCCGTGTAGTGAATGTAAATGGTTTCCTCTTTTCTGTAGTTGCTAAAAGGCACATTCAACACAGATTAACAAGGTTTTTTTTTTTTGTTGTTGTTGTTATGACCTGTCTTGGATGATAAGTACTGAGGAGATGCTGGCTGTGTGCCTTTGTAAATCCTGTTTGAAACTTGTATCCACAAAGATCGGTGTAATGATCCGAATGTCTTAGTTTAGAAGCACAAACCATTCTCTTTTGGGTGCCTTAACAAGATGCCATATGTAAAGAGGTGGGTTTTTTTCTTAATGGTGTTTTTTTCTTTATTTGGTGCAGTCCTGCTCCTGAACGCCACTTAGACTATGGGGACCCAGGCTGAGTCTAGAGATCTGTTTCGTGCTGAGGTTTCTTGGTACCTTGGCTGAGTCTGGGCGCACCTGGGCTCACCTGTGTTCATCCTGACTTACAGCGTCATAGATCCGAATCCTGCTGGTTTGCTGACCTTCTTGGCAGAAGAGGGCGCATCTACCCTCTGCCCGGGTTTCCTTCCAGGGTTAGAGGCAGAATCGACAGCTTTTGCTCTGCAAACTCAGGGTTGCTGGCTCCCCACAGACCACTAGGGCCTGGCAGGGCTGAGCCCACTGAGAGTGCTGGAGGATTGGGGGAGCTGAATGAGCCCTTTGAGATGAGGCCTTGAGCCCCGCTGTTTATTGTATCAACCACACACAGAGCTTTTCAGCAAGCGGGTTACTCTGCCTTGTAACTTTCCACAGGTGAGGTGACTCCCGATCATTTCAGAGCTAGAATTCAGAACGCGTGCAAGTCTAGAGGCGGTCCACCGAGCAGAATCAAGAGGGAATGGTACTTCTCTTTCCTTCCATGGTGGACAGTGGAGTAACTTCAGCTTTGGGAGCAAAAGTGCTCAGTGGGAGGGGGGCTTCCCAGGTGGCTCAGTGGGTAGAGAATCTGCCTTCAATGCAGGAAATGCAGGAGACATTGGTTCGATCCCTGAGCAGGGAGTGGGGGGCGGAAGATCCCCTGGAGAAAGGCATGGCAACCCACTCCAGTATTCTTGCCTGGAGAACCCCACGGACAGAGAAGCCTGGCGGGTTACAGTCCACGGGGTCACAAAGAGTCGGACACGACTGAAGCGACTGAGCAGGCACACACATGCTCAGTGGACTGGGGGAAGTGCCGCTTGGGTTTTGTTTTTGTGTCTTTGCTTATTCAAGGTAAGCCGGCGTTTTTCAATTCAACACATATGTTTTGTGTGCCAGAAAACCCTATTTTATGGGGGTATCAAATGTGAAAAAGCATCATCCCTGTTTTTAAACAATGAATGATGTGAAAGATGAAGGAGGCAAGCCCACACAAAGAAAGCACTGAAGATGTGCCCTGGGAGCGGAGTGGAGGGGTATCAGGGAATCATGGCATCGAAGTTGGCGTTAACAGAGGATGCTCTGGGCCTGATGGCTGGAGGCTGGGAGGAAACCGGATAAAGAGAGACTTGGAGCAGGACCATCTGGGGCTTGTGAAAGGTACTGCGAATGACAAGGCTGAGCTGGAACACAGTGCCCTTGCAGGGTGCCGTGGTTGAAGAGTTGTTGGGTGAGTTGATGGTCAGCTGATGGAGGGAATCCTTGGCGGCCACGGGAGCTGCCGTGAGAACTCCTCTCGAGAGCTGTTGAAAGTTTGATTGGGCTTCCCAGGTGGCCCAGACAGTAAAGAATCGGCCTGCAGCACAGGAGACGCGGGTTCGATCCCTGGGTCAGAAAGATCCCCTGGAGAAGGGAATGGCTACCCTCTCCATTGTTCTTGCCTGGGAAATCCTCGGGACAGAGGAGCCTGGCGGGCTGCAGTCCATGGAGTCGCAAACAGCTGGACACGACTGAGCGACCGACACTTTCTTTGGGTGGAAGAGCTTCAGGAGGGCATCCGAGCTGGTCAACCTGTGCTCGGAGGAGACTAGACTGATGATGGATGATAGGCAGGCTCAGGCAAAATGGGTAGAACATGCCGGAAGGCTGTGGTCAGACTCTCCCAGGCTCTCTCCCTCCAGGCTAAGTAACTCGCATTCTTTGCAGGTCTTTGGAATTGTTTCCCAGTGTCCTCCCTTCTTTTGTGGCCTGTACTCCCCGGTGTCTCTCTGGGCGTCCCCAGGTCTATCCTTTTGGACCCGGATGGTTTCCGATACCTGGGGTCAGCTGGGGTGAAGCCGCCCAGCCTTAGCTGGGCCCCCCGGGTGTGCGGGCCCCTTAGCGCGTGCGCGTCCCGGGGAGGGACCACAGGCTCTGAGCCTCTGCTCTTCTGCACACAGCTGTATCCAGCATGCTCCACGGCCACAGCCCGGTGTCCCAGGCCCTGCTGGGGACCTTCTTCACCTGGGGGTTGACGGCGGCCGGGGCGGCCCTCGTATTCGTCTTCTCTAGCGGACAGGTGAGTTGCCTCGCCTTGGTTCGGGGGTTCGCGGGGGGCCCTTTGTCGTGAACTCTGCCCCTTTCTTTCCCTCGCCCCCTCCAGCCCCCTGGCTGAGAGCTCACAGGTCCTCTGTCTCCCCCTTCCCGATGCCCAGTTTTTTGGCCTTTCCGAGCCCCTGCCTGATTTCTCTCCGCCGCCTCGGTTCTCTCGGGCCTGGAGCAGGTGGCAGTGTGTGTGAGGTGTGTCCCCCCCGCCCTGTGACCTCAAGTGCTGGAAAAGACCCCGGGAAAAAGCGGGGCTGACGGCTCTGTCCTCTTCAGCCCATTTCTAGGCTCTCCGTCTCCTCCCTCGCCCCGTTTGGGATGAACACACACAGACCTGCCCCCCGCCCCCCCAGCCCCTAAAGGCCCCACCCCCTGCGCCCCTACATCTCCAAGACCCCCCCTCCATGTACACTCCACACACCCTCCCCGCCCCTCCCCAGCCCACGCCCGCCTCCTGGGCCTGGAGCTCCTGCCTCTTCTCCAGCCTCGGCCGCCCAAGTCCACGCCAGGGGCCGTCGCCCTCAGCGTCTGGATGAAGGCAGAGTCCCCGTGCCCACCGTGCTCGGGGCGCGGGCAGGGCAGGTGTGGCGAGCGGGCACGTGGTGGAGGAGCGAGGCAGGCCCCCGAGAGGCCCGGGAGGCCGCCGGCCGGGGCCCCCTCGTGTCAGGGCCGGTACTGCAGGGCTGATGTCCCAGGAAGGGGGCTGGGAGCCTGCGGAGACTGGTCCGGGCCTCAGGCTACTGTCAACAGGCGGCCCAGCGCCCCGCCAGCCTCCCGACAGCGTGGTCCTCCGGTGTCCCACCCTCAAGCCCTCCCGGGGTAGAGCAGCCCACGTTTCCATCTTCCCCAGTTTCAGCTGCATTCAGAAGCTGAGATCTGAGTCGGAAGAGCTGGGCTCTGGCTGGGCGGCTGGCCGCAGACGCCTGAGTGGAAGTCTACAGGCCCCGAGTGGCCCCGGGCGGTGCTGTGGGGGCGGCTCAGAAGGAGAAGCCATCTCAGAGGTGCCCCCTCCCCTGGGAGCTGAGAGCCCCTAATCTGTCTCTCGTTGGCGTCACCCCAGGTCAGTAGGAGGAACGGCTGAGACACTTCTCTGCGCAGAGGCGCGTCGGGGGCCCCCAGGACCACTCACAGATGCCGTGATTCACTAGATGAGCTCGTGGGACTCGGCACATGGCTGAGCCACGTTCTCGTCACTAAGGTCTATGACAGCGAAAGGACACAACAGCTTCAGCGAGAGACAGGGTCTGGGGAGATCTGTGCACAGGTTTGGGGTCTGACACCCCCTTCCTCCTACGAGGGGGCACAGAGCGTGCTCCTTCCCCAGCAGTGACAGCGCGGGAACAATGTGTCTGCCTAGGGACGCCCAGCACAGGCTCGGTCCTCAAGGCCTTTACTGGGGGCTGGCCACAGAGACATCTGAGACACCAACCCAAATCCCAGGCCCTCAGAAGGAAAGCAGGTGTCCCGCTCAAACCACGTGGTTTGTGAAGTGGGCACAGGGACCCGCCCGTATCGGTCAGGGATGGGGGAGCAGTGCCAGGGCCAGCTTCCCAGGAGCCAGCCAAGGACAGGCCTGGAAAGCAGGACCTTCTAGAGGGAGCAGGCTCAGGTGGGCTAGGTGAGCCTTCTCTGCACAGGAGCTGTGCCGGAGAGGTGGGAAGGGCCAGACATGAGGGGATAAAGCCAGCTGTGGACCGGAGTGCCCAGAGGCAAGCTCTTCTCCTGCCCCGGCGAACCCCAGTTTTCACCCAGCTGATATAGGGGCTTCAGTGAGGGTCCCTGAGGATGATGGACACACAGCTATCTACCCTCCGCTGCTATCAACAGTGGCTCAACTTCATTAGAAATTCATTTTCTTTTTTTAAAAAGTATTTGTTTATTTGGCAGCACTGTGTCTTAGTTGAGGCATGTGGGATCTAGTTCCATGACCAGGGGTCGAACCCAGGCCCCCTGCCTTGGGAGCACAGAGTCCTAGCCACTGGACCACCAGGAAAGTCACCCAAATTCATTTTCTTGATTGAAAAAAAAAAATACTGTAATTGCAGGGAACTCAAAAAATGTGGAGAAGCCAAAAGAAAGAATAAAAAATGTTCTCGACCCCACTTTTGTGAAAGGAAAACTGAAATATTTGTTCAAATTTATTTGGCTTATTTGAGTATACAAATACAGATATATCTGTTTTCTTTACATAATGAGGATCAAATTATGAAGTTTTATAATGAGCATTTTTCACCGGGTGTCATAGGCACCCCTTCCTAAGCCTAAATGGTTTTTTGATTATTTTGATTAGTTACTTAGATAGCTGCAGAACATCCCACCGTAAAAATGCACTGCAGTTTATTTAGCCAGTCCCCGACAGCTGGACAATTAGTTTATGACTGAACAATAACAAGTGTGTCCATGTGGCTAGAGATTGTATAACTTAGGTCCCTCCTTAAAAAGAAAAGCTTTTTATTGAAAAATACAATGCATGCAGAAAAATGCACATTTTATGGACTTCCCTGGTGGTCCAGTGGTTAAGAATCCACCTGCCAGTGCAGGGGACACGGGTTCGATCCCCGGTGCGGGAAGAGCACCTAAGCCCCTGCACCCCAACTGCTGAGCCCGAGCTCTGGAGCCCTCGAGCCACGAGAGAAGCTGCTGCGGTGAGAAGCGGCGACCACAGCAGAGAGCAGCCCTCGCTTGTCACAGCTAGAGAGCACTCACGTGCAACAACGAAGGCCCAGCACACCCAAAAATAGATAAATAAACAAAGGAAAATGCACATTGTCTAAGTGTACAGCTTGCTGACTTTTCACCAGTGTCTGTGGAAATAGCGCCCAGATCAAGTACTAGAATAGGATCCCCCCAACCCTTGACAGGCAATGCCAAAGAATGCTCAAACTACCGCACAATTGCACTCATCTCACACGCTAGTGAAGTCATGCTCAAAATTCTCCAAGCCAGGCTCCAGCAATACGTGAACCATGAACTTCCAGATGTTCAAGCTGGATTTAGAAAAGGCAGAGGAACCAGAGATCAAATTGCCAACATTTGCTGGATCATCGAAAAAGCAAGAGAGTTCCAGAAAAACATCTATTTCTGCTTTATTGACTATGGCAAAGCATTTGACTGTGTGAATCACAATAAACTGTGGAAAATTCTTCAAGAGATGGGAATACCAGACCACCTGACCTGCCTCCTGAGAAATCTGTATGCAGGTCAGGAAGCAACAGTTAGAACTGGACATGGAACAACAGACTGGTTCCAAATAGGGAAAGGAGTTCGTCAAGGCTATATATTGTCACCCTGTTTATTTAACTTATATGTAGAGTACACCATGAGAAACGTGAGGTTGGATGAAGCACTAGCTAGAATCAAGATTTCTGGGAGAAATATTAGTAACCTCAGATATGAAGATGACACCACCCTTGTGGCAGAAAGTGAAGAGGCAGTAAAGAGCCGTTTAATGAAATTGAAAGAGGAGAGTGAAAAAGTTGGCTTAAAACTCAACATTCAAACAATTAAGATCATGGCATCTGGTCCAATCACTTCATGGCAAATTGATGGGGAGACAGTGGAAACTGTGACAGACTTTATTTTGGGGGGCTCCAAAATCACTGCAGATAGTGACTGTAGGCATGAAATTAAAAGATGCTGGCTCCTTGGAAGAAAAGCTATGATCAACCTAGAGAGCATATTAAAAAGCGGAGACATTACTTTGCCAACAAAGGTCCGTCTAGTCAAGGCTATGGTTTTTCCAGTAGTCATGTATGGATGTGAGAGTTGGACTATAAAGAAAGCTGAGCACTGAAGAATCGAAGCTTTTGAACTGTGGTGTTGGAGAAGATTCTTGACAGTCCCCTGGACTGCAAGGAGATCCAACCAGTCCATCCTGAAGGAGATCAGTCCTGGGTGTTCATTGGAAGGACTGATGCTGAGGCTGAAACTGCAATACTTTGGCCACCTCATGCGAAGAGCTGACTCATTTGAAAAGATCCTGATGCGGGAGGGATTGGGGGCAGGAGAAGAAGGGGACGACAGAGGATGAGATGGTTGGATGGCATCCCCGACTCAATGGAGATGAGTTTGGGTGGACTCCAGGAGTTGGTGATGGACAGGGAGGCCTGGCGTGCTGCCGTCCGTTGGGGTCACACAGAGTCGGACACGACTGAGCGACTGCACCCCTGAGCTCCCCTGCAGCAGCCCTTCCAGGGCCCCTTTCACCCCAGCCGCCTACTCCACGCCAGGGGCAGCCCCTCTCCTGGTCTCAACAGGGGAGTCTCGTTTTCTCTGTTTCGTTGAGGGTATTGTGTAGTGTATGCTCTTCTGTGTCTGGCTGATTTCACCCTATTTATTGCTCAGCTGGTAAAGAATCCGCCTGCAATGCTGAAGACCCTGGTTGGATTCCTGGGTTGGGAAGAGCTGCTGGAGACAGGATAGGCAATGGATTCCAGTATTCTTGGGCTTCCCTTGTGGCTCAGCTGGTAAAGAATCTGCATGCGGTAGACCTGGGTTCGATCCCTGGGTTGGGAAGATCCCCTGGAGAAGGGAAAGGCTACCCATTGCAGTATTCTGACCTGGAGAATCCCATGGACTACAGTCCATGGGGTCACAAAGAGTTGGACATGACTGAGCGACTTTCCCGTTCACTGCTTTCCCATTTACTGAATGCCTATGCCTGATCGTGAGCTCCAGTCAGTATGTATGTGCGTTCCATTTCTGCATGGTGTTTGTGTGTGTACGTGCTCGTGACCTCTCCATTTTGCTGTTGGTGGGCTTCTGGGTAGTTTTGAGTCTCGGCTTTCGCAAGTAGTGCCATAAAAAGCATTTTTGCCACAAGTCTGCTGAATCCGAGTACGTGTTTCTGTTGGTAATTACACATGGCCCTCACTGCTGGGTCGCAGGGCATGCTGATGAAGGTTCACTTTTCAAAGTGGCTGGACCAGCTTGTACGCCCACCTGCAGCGTGGGAGGATTTTGGTTGGTCCACGTGCTCGTTGTGAGTACTTGTCAATTTCCAACTTTATACCAGCTCCTTACTCAAGGTTTATGGCCGTAGTTCACAGGGAGCGCTGAGAAAGACGTAAAACACACGGACCAGCGCAAGCCGAGGGTCATGCTGAATGAAGGCTCTGATTGGTTGTGGAATGGGTGGAAGGTTTAAAAAAAATTTTTTTTCCCCTGACTCTTGGCTCATTTTGTAAACACTCGGGTCCAGGGTTCCAGATAGATTTGCAAGCTCCGGCTTGGGCTTGTCTTTATTCATGTGCCTTTCTTAGGCTTATGATTGCCTCCTATCCCATGAAACGTTTCTTAGAAACTGAAACATCTTGTTTTCATTTTCAGAGGCGGATCTTAGATGGAAGCCTTGGCTTTGCTGCAGGGGTAAGTCAGCGCATGGTGGGAGGGATCTGAGTGGAGCATGTTTCCTCTGTTGTTTCTCTGCCAAGGGGTATTTCCAGCCTCCCTCCTGTGGCCACGTTCCCCCTTTGTGATCTCCAGTTGCCAGTGGCTCCCTCTGATCGCTGACCCTGTTTGCATCCAGCGAAGGGAGTGCCCCTGCCTCTCCTTAGACTGAGAAAGAGGCTTGTTGGCAGCTGTCTCAGGACTTGTAAATAAGTATTCAAGTGAGGTATATATATTTAGGGAGGGCTTAGCACAGAGCTCTGTTGGCGCTAATCAAATATGCTCTTTCCTTCCTCCTCATCCCCCATAAAATCTTATATTATGGGTATTTTCAAGCATGTAAAAAAGTGGAGAGAATCCCATGACGTACCCCAGGTACCACAGCTCCGCTTCAATCATTAGTGACATTTTGCTAAACTCATTTAACATATCCCCCTGCCCCACCATCTCCCGCCATCCAGTATACTTGGGAGAGAGAATGTTTTATAAAAGCAAATCTCAGACATCATATAATTTTACTTGTAAATTCAATACACAACTCTAACTGAATGATTAAAAAAAAACATAATCAGCATGGTATTATCACACCTACCAAAATTAATATTTCCTTATTAGTCTCTAGTATTTGACTTCACATTCAGACTTCCTCTGTGTTTTTCAAAGGTGTCTCCTAAAATTGTTTTGTTAGAATCATGATCCAAACAAGATCTTCATATTGAATTTGTTTCCTTTTTCTGGAGCGTGCCTCAAGGCTTACTGGGCCTTAGTTCCCTGACCAGGTATCAAACCTGGGCCTTGGCAGTGAAAGCATCAAGTCCTAACCACTGGACCACCAGGGAGCAGCCTTGAATTTGTATTGAGTATTTTCAGTCTCTTTTATTCTTTAGCACTACTCTTCCCTACCCCATCATTTACACCCCCACCCCTAGTAATTTGTTAGAGAAGCTGGACTCTTGGTCTGTAGAATGTCCCACGTTCTGACCTTGGTGGGTTGCTTCCTTATGGTGCTGTTGAACTTGTTCCTCTGTCCCCTAGGTCTCCCGTAAACTAGGAGGCAGACCCAGAGGCTCACTTAGTGCAGATTCCATTTTCCAGGCATGAATACCTCCTAGCGGCGCTGTATATTCCTATCTCATCAGGCACGTTCAGTTCTGTTCAGCCACTCAGTCGTGTCTGACTCTTTGCGACCCCATGGACTGCAGCACGCCATGCCTCCTTGTCCATCACCAACTCCCGCTCAAAGTCCAGCTCAAACTCATGTCCATCGACTCAGTGATGCCATCCAACCATCTCATCCTTCTGTCGTCCCCTTCTCCTCCTGCCTTCAGTCTTTCCCAGCATCAGAGTCTTTTCCAGTGAGTGAGTCCTTCGCATCAGGTGGCCAAAGTATTGCAGTTTCAGCTTCAGCATCAGTCCTTTCAATTAATATTCAGGACTGATTTCCTTTAAGATGGACTGGTTGAATCTCCTTGCAGTCCAAAGGGCTCTCAAGAGTCTTCTCCAACACCATAGTTCAAAAGCATCAATTCTTCAGTGCTCAGCTTTCTTTATGGTCCAACTCTCACATCCATACATGACCACTGGAAAATCCATAGCTCTGACTAGATGGACCTTTCTGGAAAAGTAATGCCTCCACTTTTTAATATGCTTTCTAGGTTGGTCATAGCTTTTCTTCCAAGGAGCAAGCATCTTTTAATTTCATGCCTGCAGTCACCATCTGCAGTGATTTTGGAGCCCCCCAAAATAAAGTCTGTCACAGTTTCCATTGTTTCCCCATCTATTTGCCATGAAGTGATGGGACCAGATGCCATGATCTTAATTGTTTGAATGTTGAGTTTTAAGCCAACTTTTTCACTCTCCTCTTTCAGTTTCAAGATGCTCTTTAGTTCCTCTTCACTTTCTGCCACAAGGGTGGTGTCATCTGCATATCTGAGGTTACTGATATTTCTCCCAGAAATCTTGATTCCAGCTTGTGCTTCATCCAACCTGGCATTTCATAAGATGAACTTTTCATCTAACTTAAATAAGCAGGGTGACAATATACAGCCTTGACGAATTCCTTTCCCTATTTGGAACCAGTCTGTTGTTCCATGTCCAGTTCTAACTGTTGCTTCCTGACCTGCATACAGATTTCTCAGGAGGCAGGTCAGGTGGTCTGGTATTCCCATCTCTTGAAGAATTTTCCACAATTTGTTGTGATCCATACAGTCAAAGGCTTTGTCGTAATCAATAAAGCAGAGTAGATGTATTTCTGGAATTCTGTTGTTTTTTCGATGATCCAGAGGATGTTGGCAATTTGATCTCTGGTTCCTCTGCCTTTTCTAAATCCAGCTTGAACATGTGGAAGTTCTCAGTTCCTGTATTGCTGAAGCCTAGCTTGAAGAATTTTGAGCATTACTTTGTTAGTGTGTGAGATGAATGCAATTGTGCGATAGTTTGAACATTCTTTGGGATTGCCTTTCTTTGGGATTAGAATGAAAACTGACCTTTTCCAGTCCTGTGGCCACTGCTGAATTTTCCAAATTTGCTGGCATATTGAGTGCAGCACTTTCACAGCATCACCTTTTAAGATCTGAAATAGTTCAACTGGAATTCCATCACCTTCACTAGCTTTGTTCGTAGTGATGCCTCCTAAGGCCCACTTGACTTTGCAATCCAGGATGTCTGGCTCTAAGTGAGTGATCACACCATCATGATTATCTGTCATGAAGATATTTTTTGTATAGTTCTTCTGTGTATTCTTGCCATCTCTTCTTAACATCTTCTGCTTCTGTTAGGTCCATACCATTTCTGTCCTTTATTGAACCCATCTTTGCATGAAATGTTCCCTAGGTATCTCTAATTTTCTTGAAGAGACCTCTAGTCTTTCCCATTCTGTTGTTTTCCTCTATTTCTTTGCACTGATCATGGAGGAAGGCTTTCTTAGCTTGCTATTCTTTGGAACTCTGCATTCAAGTGGGCATATCTTTCCTTTTCTCCTTTGCCTTTAGCTTATCTTCTTTCCTCAGCTATTTGTAAGGCCTCCTCAGACAGCCATTTTGCATTTTTCTTTTCTTTTTCTTGGGGATGGCTTTGATCACTGCCTCCTGTACAATGTCATGAACCTCTCTCCATAGTTTTTCAGGCACTCTGTCTATCACATCTAATCCCTTGAATCTATTTGTCACTTCCAGCGTATAATCATAAGGGATTTGATTTGGGTCATACCTGAATGGTCTAGTGGTTTTCCATACTTTTCTCAATTTAAGTCTGGAGTTTGGAATAAGTAGTTCATGATCTGAGCCACAATCATCTCCTGGTCTTGTTTTTGCTGACTGTATAGGTCTTATTTTTTGCTGACTGTATAGAGCTTCTCCATCTTTGGCTGCAAAGAATATAATCTGATTTCAGCATTGACCATCTGGTGATGTCCATGCATAGAGTCTTCTCTTGTGTTGTTGGAAGAGGATGTTTGCTATGACCAGTGTGTTCTCTTGGCAGAACTCTCCTAGCCTTTGCCCTGCTTCATTCTGTGCTCCAGGCCCAAATTTGCCTGTTATTCCAGGTATTTCTTGACTTCCTACTTTTGCATTCCAGTCCCCTGTAATGAAAAGGATATCTTTTTGGGTGTTAGTTCTGGAAGGTCTTGTAGGTCTTCATAGCACCATCCATCTTCAGCTTCTTCAGCATTACTGGTTGGGGCATAGACTTGGATTACCGTGATATTGAATGGTTTGCCTTGGAAATGACCAGAGATCATTCTGTCATTTTTGAGATTGTACCCAAGAACTGCATTTCAGACTCTCTTGTTGACTATGATGGCTACTCCATTTCTTCTAAGGGATTCTTGCCAACAGTAATAGACACTATGGTCGTCTGAATTAAATTCACCCATTCCAGTCCATCTTAGTTCACTGATTCCTAAAATGCCAGTGTTCACTCTTGCCATCTCCTGCTTGACCACTTCCAGTGTGCCTTGATTCATGGGCCTGACATTTCAGGTTCCTATGCAATGTTACTTTTTACAGCGTCAGACTTGACTTCCGTCACCAGTCACATCCACACCTGGGCGTTGTTTTTGCTTTGGCTCCGTCTGTTCCTTCTTTCTGGAGTTACTTCCCCACTCTTCTCCAGTAGCATGTTGGGCACCTACCGACCTGGCGAGTTCATTTTGCAGTGTCATCAGGCACATTAATACGTGCTTTTCCCTTTCCGTTGAGTCAGATTTGGTTCCTTGGTCCTGTTTTTGTAGTCCTGTGATCTGCAAAACCTGGCCTGAGGGAGGGCCTCCCATAAGTCCTGTAAGCCAGCATCTCTGAGATCAGAGTCTGTGGGAGCATTCTAGGTGTTCCATGGGGCACGGAGAGTGGTCGCAAAAATCAGTGTCCATGTCCTCAGCTTCCAGTTTTGTTCCCTTTCGCCAAACTGCTCTGCCCGAGAATCTCCCAAGGCAGATTGTGCCTTCCCACCTTCCCCGACACAGCTGCCCTCTCCTGCGTTATCGAAGGAAGATGCTGTCTTGCCTTGGTCCCGTGCCTCTGAGTAGCAGCATCTCCACGCACGGATGGAGGGCCCCTTGGCATGTGGATGCTGGGGTGGAGATGATGAAGGACTTGAATCACTGATCACTGGACGCAAATCCTTTAGCAATTCAGATACTGTCCTTTCAGGGAAATAACATCCTGAAAGCCACCTGGTGTGGCCAAAAGAAAGGGAGAAAGAAATCCTTTAATGTAAATTTCCCTGGTGGACTGCGCTGGAAGGACTGATGCTGAAGCTGAAACACCAGTACTTTGGTCACCTGATGCGAAGAACTGACTCATTGGAAAAGACCCTGATGCTGGGAAAGACTGAGGGCCGGAGGAGAAGGGGACGACAGAGGATGAGATGGTTGGATGGCATCACCGATTCAATGGGCATGAGTTTGGGTAAACTCTGGGAGCTGGTGATGGACAGGGAGGCCTGGCGTGCTGCAGTCCATGGGGTCGCAAAGAGTTGGACACAACTGAGTGAATGAACTGAATTGAACTGAACTGCTCTGGGATTTTGGGCCTTCTTAGATAGAGTTCAAAGAACAAAATTCCCTGGTGGTCTAGTGGCGAAGCCTCTGCTCCCAGTGCAGGGAGCCCGGTTCAATCCCCATCCAGGGAACTAGATCCCAGATGCTATCACTGAAGATGCCACATGCCACACCTGAGACCCAGAATAACCAACTAGGTAGATTAAAAAAAAAAACAAACCCAAAATGACAGTATTAGAATGAAATATTTGTTTTTCTGTCTTCTTTACATGAATACATTTTCTTTGTTTACTGTAAGAAAAAAAAAACTCATAGAGAACTGGAAATAAAATTGATGCTTAACCCTGTTTTATTCTAGCAGTAACCACTTAATGTTTATTCACAGATATATGAATGAAAACTGAAAAAATTAGAAAAAGGCCTCATCCTTGAAAATAAGTATTTCCAAGAATAAATATAATTAGACTTGAGTATCTAATAATTATGAAATGGTATATTAAATTTTTGCTGTTATGAATCTGTTCTCAACCACTAATAGTTTTAATAGTCATTCAATCCAGGAAATTGTTATTTAAGCAGTTAGAACTCTAGGCTCACAGGAAATTTAAAAAAAAATTAAATTGAAATGTGCATAGATGTTTTATTGCAAACCAGTATGAGAAAGAAACCAATAATCGACTTTCTAGGAAGAAATATAAGTTGCTCTAGAATAAAATTAGGTGGGGAAACAGAATTGATATATAAATCAAGGAGAAGAAGGAATGGTGTACATTTTTTGACTTTTGAAGAAGAGCTGGCTCTTGTGTTTTTGTATGTAGAATATAACCCTGGAACAGAAAAGTACATAAGACATAAACACACAACTTAGTTTGTGTACATTTTTAAGTGGATAACGGGGAGAATCAAATCCCTATGCTGTTTATTTTTATTTATTTAGTTAATGACATTTTTTTTTTGGCTTCATGGCTTTTGGGATCTTAGTTCCCCAAATGGGGATTTAATGTGGCCCTCAGCAGTGAAAGCACCGTGTCCTAACCATTGGACAGCCAGGGAATTCCCTCCTATGCTTTTTAGATGCTAGTGGGTCCATTTAAACGACTGATGAAATAGTTTTATATAAGCACATTGATATTTACATGCCAGAATTTACATCTTTAGTGACTTTTTAAATTTGAGATGAAAGCATTTCATTTTTTCATTGTTACTTTAAGAACTGTATAGTTGACTTCCAGTGTTGTGTTAATTTCTGCTCTACAGAAAAGTGATTTAGTTATGCACATGTACATTCTTTTTCATATTCTTTTCCGTTATGGTTTATTCACAGGATATTGAATGTATTTCCTGGTGCTATGCAGGAGGACCCTGCCACTTATCCGTTCTGTGCATAATAGTTCCCATCTCTCCTTCCCACACTCCCTCTCCGCCCCTGCCCCTCCCCATCCCCTTGAGTCCTGTTCCCGGTGTCTGTGAGTCTGTTCCTGTTTGGCAGATAAGCTCATTTGTGTTTAGCTGATACTGTGTGGCCTTTATCTTTCTGACTTACCTCACTGAGTGTGGTCGTCTCCAGCTGCTTCCATGTTGCTGCCAGCAGCATGACTTCTGTCTCTTCTGTGACTCAGCAGTATTCCACTGTATATCTGTAACACATCTTCTTTATCCGTTCATCTGTTTTTGGACCTTCAGGTTGCTTCCATGTCTTCAGGGAGCAGAGCTGGGATTCGAACCCACACTCTGACTATTGAGTCCCAACAGTTAAAGCTCAGTGCCTCCTAGATGATGTCCGGTCCAGCCGCCTCTGGAAACAGAACCATAGAGAATAAATTACTTATCCAGAATTAAAAAATGCTAGATGGCACGGAGCTAGGACGAAACCCAGATGAGAAGTCGGGGGCTGTCCTCATCGAGCTCTGTGACCTTGGGGAGGCTCCTCAGTCGTCCTGGACCTCAGCTGAATCTGCTGGGGCCTGGGGGTGTTGGAAGGGACGTTTCCTTAAGAACTTCCTGGATCTGCATGTCTGAAGGGGTGAGTTTCCACGGAAGTTAGAGTGTTTCTTTTTGTTGTAAAGCAATTACAAAGTGTTTCAGTCCATTTCTGGTCCACCTATTTCCCTACTCACCTATTTAATGGTAAATTTAAACTTGCAATCGAATAACCTTTCATCCAAGTGAGAAAACATCGAGGGTCACCGTTTTCATTTTCTTCGCTCTGGCCCTGATGGCTGTTATTTGTGAGATTTAAACTAACCAGGATCCTCTACATCAGTGTGTATTTTCTCTCAAGAAAAGAAGTACTTGTGCAGAATAAAAATGACCATGAAACTGCAGAAGAGAAAGGCCACCAATCAAACAGCTCACTGCTGGCATGAAAAGGCAATTTAATATCCATTATTTAATCGCACAGGGAGCTGGGTCCTTATGAAAGATGTGATTTTTCTCAGGGAGATTTTGGCTGAGTCGGCTTTTGTGCTGCAAGTGGTGAGTGGCGTATTCTGCAAATAACCGTCGCACTGTTGGAAGCTAATGATGCACTCCGGTGAAGGCCTCGAAGTCTGGAGGGATGATGGTGACCAGCTATTCTCCTTCTCCTTGGAGAAATGCATGGGAAGAAATGGGTTTAAATCCTCATATGAGGGATTCAGGGAGGAGATTTCAGCCAGATCCACCAGGAAGGTTTCTCCTAGTTGAGTGAGAAGGGCCAGGGCGTGGGGAGTAGCCACTGAATTGGGTCTTCAGAAAGCCTAGCTTTTTATTTATTTTCAAAATAATTTTACTGACTTTTTAATTTATTTTTGGCCGCACTGGGTCTACATTGTGCTTCTCTAGTTGCAGCGCGTAGGGGCTCCTTTCTATTTGCAGCACGGGGTGGCTTCTCTTGTTGGGGACACGGGATCTAGGCTGCGAGGGAACCAGCTGTTGTGGCCTGTGGGCCCGGTCGCTGCGGCTCCTGGGCTCTGGGGCACAGGCTTGACAGTTGTGGCCCATGGGCTTTGTTGCTCCGCGGCATTTGGGATCCTCCCGGATCAGGGATCGAACCCGGGTCTCCTGCGTTGGCAGGTGGACTCTTTATCATGGAGCCGCCAGGGAAGCCCAGGCCTGGCTTTTATACTCTGGGCTCTACGGATCCTAGATTACGAACTCATAATTGCTGTTACTAATTGAATCTGAGCAAACTCCGGGAGATAGTGAGGGACAGGGAAGCCTGGCGTGCTGCGGTCCATGGGGTCGCAGAGAGTCGGACACGACTGAGTGACGGGACACACACACAGACAGTTGCTGTTAGGTTTTCCCCTTCGTATTGTCTGAGACGCAGGGAAGCCTGGCATGCGCTCATGGGGATTTTTCAGTGTGAGGTCTCTCGGTCACACTAAAGTGGGCTGGACCCCCAACAGACAGTATGAGCACTGCCATGGGCTCTGATGAGACTCCTGCAAAAATCATGGCTCTGTTTCCCCGAGCCATCGCTTTCCTCTTTATGAGGCTGAGTGAGATGAAGGCCACCAGGTGATCCCCTGGGGATGCTGAAGCCGCGTGGACCTGGAGCAGGTCCCATCCCCAGCATCACTTGGACCAGGCAGGCCACCTTGGAAGTTTCATGGCAGTTGTCTCATGTGAGTCTCCTCTCTTGTTTTTGTTTTTTTCTTACATTTTTTTTTTCTCCTTGTAGACCAATTTTAAAGTCTTTATTGAGTTTGTTGCAGTATTGCTCCTGCCTTATGTTTCAGTTTTTGGCCCTGAAGCATGTGGGATCCTAGCTCCAGGGGTGGACCCCGTACTTCCCGAATTTGGAAGGTGACGTCGTAACCTCTGGATTGCCAGGAAAGTCCCTGGATCTCCTCTCTTAAATCTGAATTTTCAAGATGTGGGGAGCCAGGCCTTTAGGGCCTCCTCCGTCCTATGTCTGCAGCTTTTCTTCTGCACCGGGAGGCAGTGGCCCGGGAGGTGATGCTGGTCTGTTCTAGGGCTCTTGGTGCTGTTTCGTCACTTCAGTCGTGTCCAACTCGTTGCGACCCCCTGCACTGCAGCCCGCCGGGCTCGTCTGTCCATGGGATTCTCCGGGCAAGAATGCTGGAGGGGGCTGCCATTTCCTTCCCCAGGGGATCTTCCCGACCCAGGGCTCGAACCTGCGTCTCTTGATTGGCAGGTGAGAGAGAGTCTTTACTACTGAGTTAGCTGGGAAGCCCATTCTGGGGCTGAGGCTGCCCTTTAGGTGGGTGCTCAGCGTAGTGATGGCACGTTCCCGGGTGGGCTCGGTGGGACTTGGAGCCCCCTCCCCCAGGGGTCTCTTGTGAGCTGGAGAGTGCGGCCTGGAGCAGGAAGAGGGTGTGGGCACCGGCCCTGCCGCAGCCAGGCCCGTGCTCGGGACAGTGGGCAGTGTCGCTCAGGGCCACCTGTCACTTCCCGCATCTGTGGGAAGGCCATCTGTTTCTGGGAGGAAACTTCTGTGCCTCAGCCAGGTGTCCTCAGACCAGGCTGAGCCCAGGCAGAAGACCCTGAAGGAAGCACAGGGGGCCAGGCTGACTTCTGGCGCTCCTGGGCCCCGCGTGGCAGTAGTGGGAGTGACGTGAGGGTGCCGCGGTGACAGCTCGTCCCCCAGCTGTCTGTCATCCTGTGCCAGCACAATGGGCCCCTTCCTCCCCCAACATCCTGACTCCCCCCTGGGGAGGGGAGGGGGATGGCGAGGCGAGAAGGAAAGGAAGGAAAAAAGGGAGAAAAGTGCCCAGGGCGGAGACAGACTGTTATTCTTGTATTTTTTCTTTTCAATTTCATGCTTCAGATTTCCAGTGTGGTTATAAACCGTGCGGAGGAGGAAATGGTACATATTACCTTCTCTCTGCGGTGATGGACGTGCACAGCATTATGTCGGTGGAAGAGCCCAAGTGCTTGAGCATATGGGAGAGGGAGGCCTTGATCCTGCCCTGCGCCCCCCTCCCCGGACAATGTTACCCTCCTGCCCTCTCTCAGCACATCCTCTCTCCTTCCCCACCTGCGCCCTTGGGCGGCCTCCACTCTCACGGCCCGGAAACCCCTGCTTCCTGCTCTCTCCCTCTGCCTTTTCTTGCCCTCCTGGGCTGACTTGGTCGACTGGGCCGGGGCTTGGGGATACCTGTTCCGCTGTGTTTGGGGGCATCCTTCCCTGTTCCCATGAGCGAGAGGGTGGGAGTGTAAGTGACCAGCAGGAGATTAAAAGGGACCTTTGATGTTATTGTGGTTGAGTCACTAAGTCGTGTCTGACTCTTTGCAATCCCAGGGAGTATAGCCCACCAGGCTCCTCTGTCTTCCACTATCCTCTGGAGCTTGCTCACATTCATGTCCATTGAATCACTGATGCCATTCACCCATCTTACCCTCTGTCATCCCCTTCTCCTCCTGCCCTCAATCTTTCCCAGCGCCAGGGTCTTTTCCGATGAGTCGGCTCTTTGCATCAGGTGGGCAGAGTATTGGAGCTTCAGCATCAGCATCCGTCCTTCCAGTGAATATTCAGCGTTGATCTCCTGTAGGATGGACTGGCTGGATCTCCTTGCAGTCCACGGGACTCTCAAGAGTCTTCTTGAGCACCACAGTTAGAGAGCGTCGATTTTTTAGGCGCTCAGCCTTCTTTATGGACTGGAGAAGGAAATGGCAACCCAGTCCAGTATTCTTGCCTGGAGAATCGCATGGGCAGTCTGAGAAAAGGACCTTGGGAGGCTTTAAATAGTCAGATGTGAGCATCCCAGAGTCAGAGTAAGTCTTATGGATTCTTTGTAGGAATAGGAAGGTGTTCAGCAGATACTCCTTTAAGACGGGCTCATTTTTCTCCCTTCATCCCTCCCTCCCTGCCTTCCTGCCTTTCTCTCTTTCTTCCTCCTTCCCTGCCTTCCTCCCTTTCTCTCTCTCTCCCCCCCACCCTTCCCTCTTTCCTTCCTTTCATTCTTGGAGAACCTGTTGTGTTCCAGGCACTGTGTCAAGCGCTGCGCCTCAGAAGGCGCGCTGGGAGAGACGTTCTCTGTGTTTAAGGAAGGTCTGGTCTGGTGGAGGGGTGAGCACAGCACACCGCGGCCCCGTCCAGCCCTCCGTCTGTCTGCTTTTCCACTGTCTCTTTTTGTCACTGGAGATTTATTGGAGCCCAGCCGCGCCCGTTTGCCCATACGTTATCTGCGGCCGCTCCGGCATTACAGCGGCAGCCCTGCGGTGCTGCAGCAGGCCTGCAAAACCTGTAATATTTGCTCTCTGGTCTTTCCCCAAGTTCGCTGACCCCTGCTGTAGTTGCAGGTGGGTGATGGGCCACGGGGACCGCAGCTCTGTGCTGGGCAGACAGGGCCCCAGCCAGGCTGGAGGTCTTGGATGCTCCGTGGAACGTCCAGGGCTCCCGAGTTGGGGGGTTTCCTGGGGGCGTGGGTTTGTGGTGGATTCTCCCCAAGGGGGCCCAGCCTTCCCTCCTGAAGTCGATGCCACCACTCCCCTTTGCTGGAGGCAGACCTTTAAGAATCTCCTGGGAAACGGCTTTCCAGTGAAGTGGAATGAGGTACGTGGGCCCTTTGGCTCCGCTGTCCTTGTCGCATAGGGCACCCTGTGGCCATCAAGACGGATGGCCCTGGGTGAGCGTGTGTCATTTAACATGGTGAAATAAACCCAGGGGTCCCAGCTCAAACCGAATTCCAGTTTGCTACCGTCCTTGGCATCCCTGGTCCAACAGAGTGAGCTGACTCGGCCCAGCATCCTTGATGGTTTGATTCCAGGGAGCTCTCAGGCTTTGGGGCTGCTCCCCCTCTTCTGACACTGCGGCTTGCCACCCTGGCTGCACATTAGGGTCACCTGGAGAGATGCAAAAAGCCCAGTGCCCTGGACACACCCTGGACTCGACGCATCAGAGCCTCTGGGGGTGGGATGGAGCTTCAGTAGTTTCTAGGGTCCCCTCCCCCCACCCAGGGTGATGGCGATGTGCAGTCAAAGGTGAGAGACCCTGGTCCTTTTTTGCCTGTAGGATCTTAACTTCCTGGACCAGGAATTGAACCCGCACCCTCAGCAGTGGACATGCGCAGCCCTAACCACCTGATCTCCTCCAGGGAATGCCTCAAGAACCTGTGTTCTGATGGGAACCATGGTTTAGTGAAGGAGGAGCTGGTGTTTGGAAAAAGCCAATTCCCTTCAGAGGCTCCATGCAGCTGTGGGGCTGAGCATGCATCTGAGCCAACACGTAGGGTTGGGGTGATGGTTAGAGGACACCGGACATGGAGGATGGAGCCCTGGGACTTGGGCAGGGAGCCCAGGAGGAGGCTACTGTCCCTGATCTCTGGGGAGGCTGCCGTGACGGAGTCCACCACGCGCTTGGCAGTTGGCTCCCGAAGCTGGTTGGTTTTGGTAGCAGCCTGGGATGGCGGGCGGCAGTTGTCGTACGAGAAAGGTACGCTTTCCTGTCCATCAGGCGATAGTGGGCATCTGCCTTCCTTGGGTCTCCTTGGCATTTGCAAAAGAAGGATGGGAGGCAGGTTCTTTACTGCTTTGAGACCTCAAGCCTGAGTTTAGATTCTTCCTTGAGGCACTGTCCTCCCTGGATCACATATTGCATCTGAAAGAAAAAGAAATCTCAGGAGTGGTGACCCTTCTGGAAGTCATCTCAGGCACCCGCTGCCATCAGACAGGGTGATGTTTCACCCAGGGCACGCAGATTGTGGGAGCACAGTTTGTTCTCAAAGACATTTGCCAAGAAAGACTTTATACACTTTTTGGGGGGATGGGAGGGGTGATCTAATTGAGTGTTTAGCTCTTTTCTTAGAAACTTATCTAAACGTCTTCGGCTAAAATTTAAATAAAAGAGAGAGTAGCTGACATCGTTTTTCACAGGCATCTTAGTACAGATCACATAAAAACGCATGTATCAAGTGTTGGCTCTTTTGTAAGATACCCTGAGGGCAAGGGATCAAAGTTAATATTGGTTAAGTTTTATCCTTTAAGGGGCTTCCCTGGTGGTCTAGTGGCTAAGACTCCATGCTCCCAATGCAGGGAGCCCGGATTTGATCTCTGTTCAGGGAACTAGCAGGAACTAGATCCCATAGGCTGCAGCTAAGACCTGGTGCCGTGGTTAAGAATCCGCCTTGCAGTGCAGAGGATGTGAGTTTGATCCCTGGATGGGCAGCTAAGATCTCACATGCTGGGGAGCAGTGAGCCCACACGCCTCAACTGAGACCCTGTGCAGCCAAATACATATTTTTTTTTAAAGTTTTATCCTTTAGACATTGCTGCCAGGACCAGATTTATACACATTATTCACTTAAGTGCTTTGTGCCTGGGCTGCTATTGGGTGGCAGGTTCCTGCTTTCCCCCCGGCCCCTTGTTCAGAAGGAGGGGAGAGGAGCGAATAATCCAAGCTTTGTCAAGGGCCAGTGTGAGTTCAGAAATGGCCGGACACGTGTTCTCCTCACAGAAAAGCCCTTTGTCTTGGCCTAGAAGGTGGAGCAAGGAGACGGTTGTCTTCAGACCACTTCATCCAGCATTTCCTGAGCACCTACTGTGTACTTGGTGGGGGGTATGCCCAGAAGTCAGGTGTAGCCCCTCCCTGCGGGGGGTTTAGGGTGGGTTAGGACAGACAGGTCACAGTCACCTGTAATCGAGATGGGTCGGTGTGTGGCTGTAAGAAGCTAACTGACAGAAGGTGATGGGAACCTGAGGACAGGGAGGTTCTTTCTAGTTGGGGAATTAGACAGGACTCTCTAGTTGGGGAATTAGACAGGACTTTTGTGGCTGAAGCTCAGATTGGAAGGACAGGTAGTGTTTGGGGAGAGTACTCGGGCCTGGGTGCTCAGTCGCTCAGGCATGTCCGACTGTCTTGCGACCCCGTGGACTGTAGCCCACCAGGCTCCTCTGTCCCGGGGATTCCCCAGGCGAGAATCCTGGAGCAGGTTGCTGTTTCCTGCTTCAGGGGACCTTCCCGACCCAGAGACTGAGCCCTGGTCTCCTGCATTGGCAGGCAGATTCTTTGCCTTCTGAGCCACCAGGGAAACCCAGGGAGTGAGCAGGGGAAGGAAATGAGTTATCGGTAGAAGCAGCAGCAAGTTGGAAGCACAGAGAGAAGAGTACGGGGTGGCGATGGGTTTGTTTGGTAGGTGATGCCGGGAAGGTAAGTCGGGGCTCAGGTGTGAACAACCTGGAGTCCCATGGGAAGAAGTTTGTGTTCTGTTCTCTAGACTGACCGGGGAGACCCTGGAGGTTTTTGCGAGGTTGACATCAGAGCTGTGCTCCCAGGAAGTGCGTTCTGTGGGTAGCAGACAGCTTGACCACAGGGAGCGTGTAGGAGGGGGCGGGCCGTGGGCAGGCAGCCTGGAGGCTCTTGCATTAATCTACATGTGATGCCTGGACTCGTCGGTGGCCTTGACTCTGAGTGGACGCAGAGAAGTCGGGAAGGGAGAGAGCGAGAGACATCCTTGCTGGGGAGCTCAGGGACTTGGCCGTCCTTTGATTGTGAAGGCAGCTGAGGAGGTTCAAGCACTTCACAAGTACTGTATTCCTGGGGCTTCCTCTCCTGGGATTGTCAGAGAACTCAGCTTCACCGTCCTGTCTTTTGGGCTGAGGGGGACTGTCCCAGAAATGGTGAGGCTTGGGGGGTGTCTCTTAGGTTTACCCCAGGCTTTTCTCATCTGAGTGGTTTGTTCTTTGGAATCTGTGTGTTGGGGTGGTTTCCATGGCAACCAAATACCTACGGCTACTTGTACTGATGGTGATGCTTCTTGCTGCTCGCTCTGCTTTTAGTGGCCTGCATCCATTAGGATGAGGTTTGACTGAGTGTAACTGAAACCCCAAAATAGCGGCTTAAGTAAGAAAGCCTCCTCTGATGTAGAAGAAATCTGGAGACCATGGCTGGGAACATAGTTCCATGGAGTCACCAGGTATCTAGAGACTCCTCTTTTGCTCATCACCTTGCCCCAGATGGGAGCGTTTGTCTTTCCAGCCCAAAATAGCTGCTAGAGATCAGGCCATCACGTCTGCCTTCTGGGCAGCAGAATGGCAGGAAGGAGGGAGGTTCCTTGCAGGTCTTGCATGACAGCTCCATTTATAACTCATTGGCCAGAACGTATTGGCAAGACCTGTCTAGCTGCATGGAAGGCTAAGATACAGGGTCTTCACACTGGGATTCTGTTACTGAAGGAGGGAGGACAGTGGAACTTGAGCCGGCAGTTAGCTCTCTTGGTCACACAGGTAGTGCGAAGGGAACTTTGGGCCCTAACAGCATCATTGGCTTACCTCCTCGGAGTGCATTTTCTGTACATATATATATATATATATTTTTTTTTTTTTAAGTGAGCTGTGTTCTTTCTTTAACTAGTTTCTTTTGAAATGAAGGCATGATACATAAACTTGGTAAGAAATTCAAGTCATACCAAAGGGTGCTCAATAAAGTATAAGTCCGTCCGTCTCTTTGCATCAGTCAGGAGCTTTTGGTGGGCGAGGGGGAGCATGAATGATGAAAAGCCAACACAGTCTGGCACAAGGAAGCAAAGACATGTATTTAAAAAAAAAAAAAAAAAGAGGCATGTATCCGTCCAGGCAATTAAGGTATCCAGGCACAGTACCGGTCTCAGAATCCGCTGATTTTGGATCACAGGCCGTTGCCAGGAGCTGCTTTTTTCCATCTCCTGGTCCTGCTTTGCTGTGCGGCTTCATTTTCTTTTTTCCACTTTTTTTTTTTTTTGCAGGGGGGCTGCATGTGGGGTCTTAGTTCCCCAGCCAGGGGTCGAACCCATGCCCTTTGCTTGGCCCCGGGGCCCCCAGGGAGGTCCCTGCGTGGCTGCGCGCTCAGTACCCTGTCCACATCCTCTCGGGCTCAGGACTAGACGAGCGAGGTCCTCCCCAGTGCTTGGGGCTGAGGCCCACGAGCAGCAAGCTGCTGGCCTGGCTCGGGGTGTGTGTGCGTCCCTGAAGGCGGGGATGGCGCGTGTTCACTGGCAGCGCGGGCACTCCCCTCGTCCAGCGACCGCAGGGCCGCCTCACCGGCTCTCCCCTTACCTTGTTTTCCCTTCTGCCTCCCAGCCTTCCTCCGGCCATCCCGCCCAGTGAGGCCAAGTGCCGGCTTTCTGCGTTTCCATTCCGTTTGATAACTTAAGCACCCAAGGAAGAAATGCAAAGAGCCCGTGAAGCTCCGTTTCTGCTCTGCAGGCTGCAGAGAAGCGAGGCCTTGGTGGGCCGGATTAGTCATAGGTATTCTGGTCTCCTGGGAGGAAAGGGCTCCGTTCTTCTCAGTATAAGGGCTCCATTGTTCTAGAAGCAAGAGTTAGCTATCGAGTGAGGTGGCGTTCTGTGGCTAGTCATGTGACCTTCCCGGAATCTCTGTGTAGAGGACTCTTGGCCTCTCATGAGTGGGTACATCCAAGCTGTGGATTTGGAAGAAACTTGGGCCAGATACTGTTTGTTTGCTTTTTTTTAATAGTCCATGCTTCTGCATTTCTTGGTTTCACTATCCTGCACCTGTGTTACTTTGATTTCTTTTTTTTGAATTCCAAAACGTCCTCCCCGCCCCCCCTGCCTTTTTTAATTTATTCATTTTTAGCTGCGTGGATCGTTGTGGCGCGTGGGCTCCTCTCTGGCTGTGGCTGGGGCTTAGTTGCTGTGTGGCATGGGGGATCTGAGTTCTCTGACCAAGAATCGAGCCCGCATCCCGTGCGTTGGAGGCGGATTCTTAACCGCTGAACCACCAGGGACATCCCCCAAAATATCCTTTTAAATTCAGGCATCGACCTTCTTCCTTCCTTGCAGGGGAGTCCCGCCTGCCTGGATGACCATAGTTATGGATATACAGAGCTTCTGCTGAGGGTGGGACGGATGAGGAGAAAGCCCGACCTGGCCTGTCTCGGGCGGGTGTGTGGGCAGCGCACGGGGGTGCTGCCAGGCTGAGGTTTCTATTCGCCTCGTTGTCCCCGACCAGGGTGGTGAGAAACACGGAGCCCAGAGGAGCTGTAATCTCGGGCTGAGCGTCCTTGCTGGCTGCTTTCTCAGGGTCTGGAGAGGCTGTTGGCCTCAGGGTTGGGATGCAGGATGGAGGTAGGACCTCCCTCCCGTTTCCTCCCACCCCGAGGAGTCGGACCTCAGGAGTTCTTTTTTTTTTTTTTTCCAGGTAGCTGAGGCCAAGAAGCAAGGCTCTGAGCCGACACAGTGGTAGAGAGAGTGTTGGGACTGGGTCTGGGAGTCGTGAGCCCTGGTTGTGTTTCTAGCTCCTTCCAATCCGCATGATTAGCGGCAAGTCCTGTAACCTCCAGGCAAGCATCTCAGGGCTCCACCGAGACTGAAATCCTTCCCCTTCTTCCAGGATGGGAGGAAGAATCCAGTCACGACCGTGTAATGCTTCTGTGCCCTCCAGAGCCAAGAGAGAGCAAAATACCAGGACGACAAACACTGTAATAGCTTGCCCGTGGAAGCTGATCTTTGCTGTCAGGCTGCCCTGCCTTTTAATCCCCACATCTGACTCTGGCTGGAGGCCAGGAGCTGATTCTTCATGGAATAGAACCATCCCACCCATGGAGGTTCGGCTGCCCTAGAGAATCGTGCAGTTGACAAGCGGTGTGTGTAGGGAGGGTTCATCTTACCTGCCACGGATTTTCTTTTCTCTCCTTTTTCTGCTATAGGAGATTTTTTTTTGGGGAAACCTTTCTGTTTCTGAAACTGTTTCTGGTCTTCTGTGAAGAAATCAACCACGACAGCCCTGGGGCTAAGTGAGTTAGTTCTCCAGGAGGGTGGAAAGAATATGTATCTGTTAAAGGCATAAACAAGGGGAAAATGGATTAGTATTGTATTTAAAGCGGAGGAAGGGGCACAGAGTCATTGCCTGTGCATAAGCTTTAAGTAGATTACCGATTGCAAAATGTGCGGCATTTTGTGATTATGCATAAAAGAACCCGTGGGGAGTGGGGTGACCGTCTGCTAACTTGAGAGAACACTTGCATCTTATGGGCTCGTGAGCCCCAAATACTATTTTGTGACATTGGTTTATGGCTTCATATTTTTCAAAACCCCTTCCCATCCATTACCTCGTCTGACCCACAGTAGTCCTATAGCTTGTTTTTATTATTTGCATATAATAATGAGGAGTTTTCTCTGTTCCACGCTGGACTCCTTTGTCTGACTTGTGCATGGGATGCTTAAAGTGGGAAGGGAAAAGAAGGGAGCCTCCAGTGGTCTTCCTGATACTTCCGGCTGAACTCGCCCACCCAGGGTGTGCCCGGCACTGTTTTAGGCACTGGGGATAAAACAGTAAGCAAAGCAAACAAAAATTCCCGCCCTCCTAGGACTGCCGTTCTAGCTGAGAGCCACGTGATAAACGCTACTGTGAAACTTAGGGTGTGTCTGACAGAGATACGTGCCATGGAGAATAGTAAAGGAAAGGGGGAGAGAAGAGAGTGCCCTGGCTGGGGCAGGGGAGGGGGGTGGCAGGAGTCATGTGTAGTGCGGTTTCAGAAGGAAGAATATGGGAGGAGTCTAAGGAAGTACCCCTAACGTGAGGAAGACTCTCAATAAAGTTTTCTTGAATCAGTAAACAGATACATAAATGCTCAAATGGATGGATGGATGGGTAATGGATGGGTAGCTGTATGGATAGATGGATGAATGGATGGGTGAGTAATGGATGAATGAATAGACGGATGAATGAATAGGTGGGTGGATGGATGGATAGATGGATGAACAGGTAGGTGGATGGATGGATAGATGGGTAGGTAGGTGAGCAGATAGATGGATGGATATGGATGGATGATGGATGGATGAGTAGATGGGTGGATGGATGAAGAAGGATAAGTCTTTATTCCCCCCTCCCCCATAGATCTGCACTTCCTTTGAGAGCTTTACTGCGCCTGAATATTTTCACACCCCCATTTCATGAATCAGTGTGGGGCACCCTAAGTACGACCTCACCTCATGTAGTCCCTGAAGAGGGGGAGCCCCTTCCTACTGGAGAAAGCTAGCATCCAAACTGGCTCAGAGCAGGAATGTGCTTGGTACTGTGGCGGGTCGAGTTGAAAATAAATTGTTGCCCACTGTTCTGCGGAGTTTGCCTTTCCTTTACCCCACCTTGGCTCTCTCATCATGGACCCAGTTCTGAAAGCCCTAGGGGTTTGCCTCTTCTGTCCCTCCGGGAGCCTGGTCCCTCCCCGATCCTTGCCATCAAAAGTTTGCTCCTTAGGGAAATTTAGCATCTCATTTCTTCCATCATTATCTCTCAGCCCCCTCTAAGCTGGAATTTAGTATCTTTTGACAAGCATCTGTAGCTCCCCCAGATAAGGCAGGAGCTGCTGTTTTACCTGTTGAGACTTGGTCCTTGGTACAGGGTTCTAAACCATGCTTTTGAAATGTGTTAAATGAGCACGTTTGTTTGAGGGTTTCTTTGAGGTTGGCTGCCTTTAAGTCCAGCCGAGTTTCTCCAGATATTCAGTGTGCACTGATTTATATCCCTGGAACCTCAGAATGAAATCTCCAAACAGGCAGTGAGAAGTCCTCCCCGTGGAGTCTGTAAGGAAATCGGTCTTTCTGATTCTCCCAATGAAGGAAGAAACTAATTGAATGTAAACTCATTACATCTCTGAAGCACTTTGAAAATTTCCCCACGATTTAATTATGATGAAGTCCTCAGGATGTAGTCATGCCAGGAAATGCCGCAAACCATCAGCCCTGTGGGTTGAGCTCGGGGCAGGGGCCGCCGGGCACCGAGGCGTAGCGCCTTTTTCCTAGCGCACGCGCATGCTGGTGTTTCGGTGAGCCCTGGAGTCACTTTGCTTGGGTTTGGTCCTGATTTCTCAACTTATTAGCTGTGTGAGCTTGGGCTAGTTAACTTAGACTTTGTAAGCCTCAGTTTCCTCATCTGTAAAATGGGGCTCATAGGATGGTCTCCATCACAGGGTTGCTGTGCGGATGAAGTGAGTAAATATATCTGAAGCACTTAGCAGAGTGGTTGGCACATTGCAAATGTCCAGGGCCTGTTGATCACTGTTATGTCATATCAAGGGGAATGGTGGAGGATACATGAGGAATCTGGGATTGATATAAATCAGTGTGGGCTTCCTTGGTAGCTCAGCTGGTAAAGAATTCGCCTGCAATGCAGGCGACCCCAGTTTGATTCCTGGGTCAGGAAGATCTCCTGGAGAAGGGATAGGCTACCCACTCCAGTATTCTTGGGCTTCCCTTGAGGCTCAGGTGGTAAAGAATTCACCTGCAATGTGGGAGACCTGGGTTTGATCCCTGGGTCGGGAAGATTCCCTGGAAGAGGGCATGGCAACCCACTCCACTATTCTGGCCTGAAGAATTCCCATGGACAGAGGAGCCTGGCGGGGTACAGTCCATGGGCTCTCAAAGAGAGGGGCATGACTGAGCGACTAAGCACCCACACATATAAATCAGTGTAATGGGTGTCACAGGTTTTAAAACCGTTAATGTATTTGGCTGTGTTGGTCCTTCCTTGCATCATGCAGGATCTTCTGTTGCCGTGCACACACACTCTAGTTGTGGGTCACGGACTCAGTGGTTGTGATGCTCAGTCTTAGTTGCTTTGGGGTGTGTGGGATCCCAGTTCCCCGACCAGGGACTGAACCCACATCCCCTGCATTGCAAGGCGGATTCTTAACCCTGGGCCTCCAGGGAAGCCCCGGGTGTGATGGTTTTGGAAGAGTTTCTCCAGTTTCTGTGGTCCTCAGTATTACTACGCATCCCCCTTATTCATCCCTAGGTGATGCCTCTGAGACTGTCTTCTCAGCAGCATGCTCTTCTTTAGTTTTCTTCGTTCACACATTATTTAAAAGATGGGATCATACCATGTGTAATGTTTAAAAACACGTTCTTTCATGATAAACCCTGAGCCTTTTCTTGTTGTTTTGGGGGTTGCATGGTACTTCATTACACAAACTGGCCATAATATTTGTTTTCATTTTTATTGAGGAATAAGATGGTAAAGGATCTGCCTGCATTGCAGAAGACCCAGGTTTGTTCCCTGGTTCGGGAAGATCCCCCGGGGACAGGAATGGCAGCCCACTCCAGTATTCTTGCCTGGAGGATCCCATGGATGGAGGAGCCTGGTGGGCTATACTGTCCATGGGGTAGCAAAGAGTCAGACACGACTGAGTGACTAACACTTTCAAACCTCACATAACCATGGTATCCTTTACTAATGACTTCTCAGACATTTAAGTGGGGCTCAATTTTTGGAATCATCATTTATTTTTTTCAGAGTTAATAGTTGCACTGATTTTGAAAGAGCAAATGTTAATAAAAGGCTTAGAAAGAAAAAAAAAGGCAGTTCCCCCACGCACCACCACCCGCCCCCCCCCTACCATGGCCCCATCCTTTTTTAAGAAGTAACCACTTTTGTCTGTTTCTTGAGAAACTTCCTCCCAGATTTCTAAGGATGTTTAGATACTATATCTGCAATATCTTGATTTGGAAACCAGCGCCCTCTGATTCTGGTAAATGCTGTTTGATGTTCCTTTAATAGTTTCCCCTCTGGTTCTCTGTTCTCTTTTTATTAGTCTTATTAGTTGGCTATTGGACTTCCTGGACCGAGTGTCTCATTTTCTTCTCTTTTCTTTCTGTTTCTTATAACATCTTTGCTGTTTTATTCTGCATGGTGGGGAGTTTCATTGCCTTTAACTCCATCAAAAGAGCAAAGGTTTCTTCTGTTGCTGTCTTTAGAATTTCCGTTTCTGAAAACAGTTACTTGTCCTCCCTGTTTTTGGTTTGTTCTGTTTTCTCTCTAGCAGCCTGTGCTTGTTCGTGGATTTCGTCAATGCCGTCACGTCTCTCTGATAGTAGTGATGGGTTTTTCTCTTCACAGTCATTGTCTCCCTGAATCCCCAGGTTCCTCCTGAGAGCCTTCATTTCTTCCTGTTTGGTTATTTTCTCCAATGACTTACTCTTATCATAGGAAAGATAGAGACAAATTTTAAGCATGCGCAGCACCAATTATTTATAGAGTCTTTAGGCCAGTTTCTGTGCTAAGCATTTTACATGCTTTATTGCATATAATCCTTAAAACGTGTTCACCGATAGCTCAAGGGGTAAAGGATCCACCTTTAATGCAGGAGACTTGGGTTCATTCCCTGGGTCGGGAAGATCCCCTGGAGGAGGAAATGGACCCCCTCCAATATTTTTGCTGGAGAATCCCATGAACAGAGGAGCCTGGTGGGCTACGGTCCATCAAACATGACTGAGCACAGGATGGATGGATGGAATCCTTTAAATAACTCTGTAGGAAACCAGACACAGCCCCCCACCGCCCCCCGACCCCCACCGTGGGGACAAGGTCATGTTCAAGGACTCCACAGCCACACTGGCTGGGATTGAATCTTGATGCCGCTTACTGACTGTTGTTAATAATGACTTAACCACACCGTGCCTCAGTTCCCCCAGCTCTGAAGTAGGGATGATAATAGGACTTGAGTCTTAATGTCAAGAGGATTAAGAAGGTTTCTGGCAGACAGTAAATCTCTATGTAAATGTTGTTAATTACATTTCACTTCTGAGTGTCATTATTATTTCTATTACTATTTCCATTTTCCATATGGAGAAATAGTAATGCTAGAGAGATGAATCTCTCACCCAAGGACTCCCAGCTGGGAGCTTGGAGAGAGAGTTGGACCTTGGAATTGAACCAAGTAGTCTGACTCCAGAGTCCTGCCTTCCATCCACTACCCATTGTTTTTGTTCAATTGCTAAGTCGTGTCCGACTCTTTGCAACTCCGTGGACTGCAGCACACGACTTCTCTGTCCTTCACTGTCTCCTGGAGTTTGCTCCAATTCATGTCCATTGAGTCAGTGATATCATCCAACCATCTCATCCTCTGTCACCCCCTTCTCCTTTTGCCTTCAGTCTTTCCCAGCATGAGAATCTCCTCCAGTGAGCTGGCTCTTCACATCAGGTGGCCAAAATACTGGAGCTTCAGCTTTAGCTTCATTCCTTCCAATGAATATTTAGGGTTCATTTCCCTTAAGATTGACTGGTTTGATCTCCTTGCAGTCCAAGGAACTCTCAAGAGATTTCTTCAGCCCCGTAATTCAAAAGCATCAATTCTTTGGCACTTGGCCTCCTTTATGGTCCAACTCTCACATCCATGACTGCTGGAAATACCCTAGCTTTGACTATACAGACCTTTATTGACAGAGTAATGTCTCTGCTTTTTAATGTACTGTCTAGGTTTGTCATAGCTTTCTTTCCAAGTCTTTTAATTTCATGTCTGCAGTCACCGTCTGAAATTTTGCAGTATTGCTTTTCAGAGAGAGAGACAGAGAGACAGAGGGAAAGACGGCAGATCTGCTTTGGAATTGCTGGTGGTGCTAGCTAAGGTTGCCAGGTAAAATATAGGATGGTCAGTAAAATTAAAATTTCAAATAAGCTCTATTTAGTAGAAGCCTGTACCAAATAAAAAAAATTCATTGTTTATCTGAAATTCAGAAATATCTGGACACCGAGTATTTTTATTTGCTAAATCAGGTAGCCCTAGGTGGGGTTTGTCTTCTTCCTCCATCCAGTCCCTTCCTGAGGTTCTGCCCCATCACTCTGGAACTCTTTGTCTGTATCTCCCTGGGATCAGGGCTAGGGTACCAATGGCTGTCTCCCACATCCGTCAGGTGAGTTAGGACAGAAAGCTCTGAGAACCCAGGCTTTCACATGCGGCAAAAGCAAATCGTGATTGTGTTTGGAGTGAGGGGTGGCATCCTTGCTTCCGCTTGGCCTTGACAGTCCTGCCCCTAAACCCGCCCTGTGGATTCCCTTCGAGCCTGGAGGGACGCCCAGAGCCCGCAGTTGGGGGGCTCGTCCCCTCCCTGGAAGAAGACCAGCGAAGAGACCTCGGATCTCTCTCTCCACAGAGCCAGACGGCTCAGGCTGCTCTGTTTCGTCACGTGCTGGCAGGTTTTGAGTGCCAGCCAGGTCTGGAGCAGCTTGGACCAGCGGGGGCGAGCGGCGGGGTGGGGAGGGGGAGGCTTGACCAGCTGGCGCAGCCGCCCGTCCACGGGCCGAAGTCAAGAGGGTGCTGATGGGTTGGTCGCTGGTTGCCACAGAGAGGGTGCTTTGGGTGGCAGGGCGTTCTCACTCTCTTGGGACCAGCTGGTGAAGAGGCTTGATGAGGACACCCCCACTCCCCTTTTCCTTAGTCTACATGGAGTTAACAGTTTTGGCAGGCTGAGGGATTCTGGGAGTCCTCTGTCATCGAGTTATTCCAAATGTAAGTGCTGATGAATTAATAATGAGCATGCTGACGCCTCTCTGTGATTCACCATAGCGGGTTTGTGCCAGAGGAATGGTGAACGTGAACGAAAACTCTAAATGTTGGGAGCATCGTGGTCTTATTTTAAGTGGAGTTAAGGTCATGGCTCAGTGGTAAAGATCTGCCTGCAATGCAGGAGATCTGGATTCGATCCCTGGGTCGTGAAGATCCCCTGGAGAAGGAAATGACAACACCCTCTAGTATTCTCGCCTGGAGAATCCCGTGGACAGAGAGGCCTGATGGGCTACTGTTCATGGGTCACAGGGAGTCAGACACGACTGACCGACTGAACACTGCAGTTTCACACTGGAACCTGGATACAGAAGAGGCTATTTCTGGTGCCAGTGTGGTTCATTAGATTCTGGAGCAGCCTTCCTAAGAGTTAAAGGAAGTGAATATGATTTACATGTAATAACATGCACACATCTTCAAGTGTCAGCCCAATGAATTTTTTTTAATTATTATTTTTTTTAATTAAAGGATAATTGCTTTACAATATTGTGTTATTGTATTGGGTTTCTGCCATACATCAATCTGAATCAGCCATAGGAATACATATGTCCCCTGCCTCTTGAGCCTCCCTCCCACCTCCCACCCCTGTGGCTTTTGACAATTGTATACAACTGTTTACCCATCACCCAAAATGGGATGGAAGACGTTTTTGTCACCCTAGGGAGAGCTTCTATTACGTAAGTCAGTTCTGCCTCTCCTCAGGCAACCACTTTGTAATTTCTGTCACCATCAGTTCAGTTCAGTCGCTCAGTCGTGTCCGACTCTCTGCGACCCCATGGACTACAGCATGCCAGGCTTCCCTGTTCATTACCAACTCCCAGAGCTTGCTCAAACTCACGTCCATTGAGTCGGTGATGCCATCCAACCATCTCATCCTCTGTCGTCCCCTTCTTCTGTCTTCAGTTTTTCCCAGCATCAGGGTCTTTTCCAGTGAGTCAGTTCTTAGCATCAGGTTGCCAAAGGATTGGAGTTTCAGCTTCAACATCAGTCCTTCCAGTGAACACCCAGGACTGATTTCCTTTAGGATGGACTGGTTGAATCTCCTTGCAGTCCATGGGACTCTCAAGAGTCTTCTCCAACACCAAAGTTCAAAAGCATCAATTCTTCGGTGCTCAGCTTTCTTTATAGTCCAACTTTCACATCCGTATATGACTACTGGAAAAACTGTATCTTTGACTGGACGGACCTTTGTTGGCAAAGTCACGTCTCTGCTTTTTAATGTGCTCTCTAGGTTGGTCATAGCTTTTCTTTCGAGGAGCAAGTCTTTTAATTTCTTTTAATTAATGTCTTTTAATTTCATGGTTGCAGTCACCATCTGCAGTGATTTTGGAGCCCCCCCAAAGTAAAGTCTGTCCCTGTTTCCATTGTTTCCCCATCTATTTGCCATGATGTGATGAGACCAGATACCGTGATTTTAGTTTTCTGAATGTTGAGTTTTAAGTCAGCTTTTTCACTCTTCTCTTTCACTTTCATCAAGAGGCTCTTTAGTTCTTCTTTACTTTCTGCCATAAGGGTGGTGTCATCTGCATATCTGAAGTTACTGATATTTCTCCCAGCATTCTTGATTCCAGCTTGTGCTTCATCCAGCCCAGCGTTTCTCATGATGTACTCTGCATATAAGTTAAATAAACAAAGTTACAATATACAGCCTTGACATACTCCTTTCCTGATTTGGAACCAGTCTGTTGTTCCATGTCCAGTTCTAACTGTTGCTTCTTGACCTGCATACAGATTTCTCAGGAGTCAGGTAAGGTGGTCTGGTATTCCCATCTCTTCAAGACTTTTCCATCGTTTGTTGTGATCCACACAGTCAAAGGCTTTGGTGTAGTCAATAAAGCAGAAGTAGATGTTTCTCTGGAACTCTCTTGCTTTTTTGATGATCCAACGGTTGTTGGCAATTTGATCTCTGGTTCCTCTGCCTTTTCTAAATGCAGCTTGAACATCTGTAAGTTCACATTTCACATACTGTTGAAACCTATACCATAGATAGGTTTTAAATATTCTTGTGCTTGAAAGCAGTAGGGCTCTGTGTGTGTGTGTGTGTGTTTATATACAGGTTTCTTTCAGTCAATAGAATGTTTGAAACTCCTCTATGTCATGATATCAGTAGTTTTTCCTCTTTTTATTGCTAGCGAATATTTCATTTATAAATGGATCATGGTGGGTTTGTCCATTCTCCTGTGGATGGACATTTGGGGTCCTGCATTTGGGTTTCGGTTGTGACTGAAGTTGCTGTGAACACTCCTGAATCTTTGTGTGGACATATGTTTTCATTTCTCTTGGGGCAGGTCTCCAGGAGAGGGGTCACTGAGTCACAGGGCAGATTCTTTTTGAAGCTCCAGTGCTCTTTCCTAGTTTGGAAATTACATTCCAGCTGGTAGGCCAGGCCTTTGTCCGTCATTTTCACCAGGTGGGTGTGGCTAGCAAGACTTAGGTCACCCAGGCAAGTCTGCCTCAACCAACAACTGTAATTGAAGCTGAATGTAAATGGTTATAATTCTGAGCTGTTAGGTTTAATTTTGTAAAATTTACACGAAACTGGTATATTTTGAGGGTTTGTTTTTTTTTTAAATAAAAGATTAGGTATAGATAGAGCTCCCATATGAATTTGATTCATGCCTGAGTCATGGCTGAGAATTGACGTGCCGCACTGGAGAGCTGACTCAGTGCAAAATTTATGAGCCCCTCCCCACACCCGTGGGCTTCTGACGGGTGACTCACTGTTGAATGGACATGAGCGCCCCCACTTTGCAGGATTTCGTGCTGAGTTTTCTTCCTCCCCGTTCCTCGGCTTCCCTGCTGGTCAGCTCTTCGCTGCCCCACCCGCCTTTGACGTTCATCGTATTGTCAGTGAACTCTGCAGTAATATCCTCCCCCCTTTTTATTAAGAGGGATGTTTCGTTTTGTAGCTTTGCCTTTCCTCCAGTCTTTAAACCGTCTTCACTGTCACAGAAGAAATGCTTAATCGCACCCATCATGCCAGAATATTCTGATGTGTCCCTCAAGACGCTCCTCACAAATTTCACGTACATTTCCATAGCTGAAATTGTCCTAAAACGAGCACTTAAGCGGAAATGAAAAGGTTTGCCTGCTGTGGGCTAAATAGGTGTTCAGCTACTGTTTGTGTTGATGCTATGCTGGTACCCTGACAGCAGCGGGAAATTAATAGCATTATAAAGTATGGATCCCTCTGGCATTTTGAGAAGAAGGATCATAGGAGTTTTGCTCGGTTTGGGGAACTACAGATGGGAAATATGGAATTTTACTCTCAAGCAGCATGAGAAACAGCTTGCGAGTGTCTGCTGATTTCTTTCTTTTTTTTTAATGTTAAAAGAATGGTCTTATTTGAGTCTAGCCGGTTGTCTGCTGATTTTAAATGTCTCCTCGTCTGCGAGTGCCTTTTGGCCTTTTTTCCTCTTCTGTCCAGGCTGTGATTTAGGAGCCTTTAACAAAAACACACAGTCCAAGCAGGTGTCTCATTGTCACGCAGGAGCCTGTGTGAAAATTCAGCTTTTTTCCAGTGGCTCCTCTTCCCGCTTTGGGTTTTCACTGTGAATCAGGGTCTTCTTAAGATCAAAACATTAATAACTATCATATCATAAATTTATACTATTTACTTATGTATTTACATATTTTAAAATTATATTATCAGTTTATTTAAAAAAATTTCCCCAAAGATATGTGCATGTATAGTTTAACAAATCAGGTTGTTCTGTGGGGCTTGCCATAAGCAAGTCTGCTGACTGTCCCCGCCCCCGATTCTCACATAGGGATTCGCGAACACCAATTTTAGCTGTTTCCTCAGTTGTTTTGCCTCCACAGTTTCAACTGCATGCCTACTCTGACATTTCTTGACTTTTTCAGCTTTAAGAATCTTCCATGATTTCTTGGTGTGGAAGGTGAGGATTTGGTTCTCTTATCCATCCCCACCCCTCCACCATCCTACACAACAGACACTGTATTTTTTAAGGTTAGTTCAGTAGTTACATAGTCACAGCTTAAAAATGGAATATTGTTCAGCCTTAAAAAGGAACAAAATTCTGACAGCCCGGATCAACCCTGAAAGCATTATGCCAAGTGAAAAAAGCCAGACATGCATGTGAAGTGTCTGTGCACGGGTATTCAGTAGGTCACTGTAGCCCGCTGGGCTCCCCTGTCCATGGAGTTCTCCAGACATGAATATTGGAGTGGGGGCCATGCGCTCCCCCAGGGGATCTTCCTGACCCAGGGATTGAACCCGTGTCTCCTGAGGCTTCCGCATTGCAGGCAGATTCTTTACTGCTGAGCCACTGGAGAAGCCCCATGAAGTGTCTAGATTAAGTAAATTCAGAGAGACAGAGAGTATCCTAGAGGTTACCAGCGGCTGGGGGAGGCGGGGCAGGGAGCTCCTGCTTCATGGTTGCAGAGCTTCTGTTGGTGAAAAGGCTTTGGAACCTTGTGCTGATGCTTGCTCAACACTGTGAGCGTCATTAATGCCCCTGAATTGTCCAGACTTTAAAGAGCACCTTTTCTGTTGTATATATTCAACCTTGCAGACAAGTACTTCAGAAATAAACAGTAGCTTCCATTGTTAAGACCGTCAGTGGTTCACTTATTTCCTTTCTTGTGCAGTTTTGGTGTTTTCCAGAGTTGGCGGTGGTCTCTGTTTTTTCCCCTTTGCCTAGTTTTTTGGGCACCCGTCATTAATCCACCAGTCGTCTCCCACCGAGAACTGTGAGTGTCCCCACGCTCATTCAAACCTCCTGGGCTCTACAGTCTGCCTTTTCCCAGAGCCCTCCAGCCCCTCTTCCCATCTGGGGTCTGGTTCTCCGAGCCTGTTGCAGTGTCGGTCTGATGTCCTTTTATTTTCTCACCGCCTGGAGATGCCCTTTATTCCTTTCCTCCTGTCCTGACTTTCTTGCCTCATTGCTTCATCGCATGGAGTAAACACATCATTGAGTGTCTTTCTGAGAAGGGGCGTCAGGGAGGTCAGTCTCCGGCTTCCGCAGACGCAGAGCCTGACCCGGGGACCCCCTGCGCGAGGAATCTAGGGAGGACGTGCTCTTTGGGGGAGCGGCTCCGAGCGGCTCCATCTGCCATCTTTCCGGCTGGTGCCGCTGTCAGCAGGCTCATGCAGTGCATGGCAGGCCGGTAAATCCAGAGAGTTGTCGGAGCGAGGGATAGCGACTTTGTTCAGGAAACTGGTGGACCGAGAAGATGGTGGGCCAGTGTCCCAAAGAACCATCCCAGCCGAATTCAGGCTGCTTTTGTATTAAAAGGGGAGCGGGTGTGCTTGGCTGTTGCAGACTTCCTGGTGTCAGAATCCGCTGGTCTTTTACGTAGGTCAATCACGACGTTCCTATAAGCCTCCAAAAAGACAAGCGTTATTCTGAGTTCTGCAACTTTTTATCTCTCTCTGAGTAGAAAAGTGTTTTAGAGCCTGGGACTTCCCTGGTGGTCCAGGGGTTAAGCAGGGGACGTGGGTTCCCTTCCTGATCCGGAAGATGTCACATGCTGAGGAGCAGCTAAACCTGTTTCACCTCACCCTGAGCCCTCGCACCTTAGGGCCCAGGCCCTGCAACAGGGGAAGCCACCGCAATGAGAAGCCCCACACCACAGCGAAGAGCAGCCCCTGCTCCCTGCAACTAGAGAAAGTCTGTACGAAGCATTGAAGACCCAGTGCAGCCAAATAAGTGAAATAAATAAATAGATAAATTAAAAAAATAAAAATAAAGATCAGAGCCTTGAGAATGGACTATCCGGTGTGTTTGAGGCTACCTGCTCGCTGCAACTAGAGAAAGTCTGTACGAAGCATTGAAGACCCAGTGCAGCCAAATAAGTGAAATAAATAAATAGATAAATTAAAAAAATAAAAATAAAGATCAGAGCCCTGAGAATGGACTATCCGGTGTGTTTGAGGCTACCTGCTCGTTGCAACTAGAGAAAGTCTGTACGAAGCACTGAAGACCCAGTGCAGCCAAATAAGTGAAATAAATAAATAGATAAATTAAAAAAATAAAAGATCGAGCCTTGAGAATGGACTATCCGGTGTGTTTGAGGCTACCTGCTCGCTGCAACTAGAGAAAGTCTGTACAAAGCATTGAAGACCCAGTGCAGCCAAATAAGTGAAATAAATAGATAAATTAAAAAAATAAAAATAAAGATCAGAGCCTTGAGAATGGACTCTCCGGTGTATTTCAGGCTATGGGCAATATTCTTACAGCAAAAGCAATAGAATACAAAGGTAAAAGGAAAAGAAACAGACCCAGTGTGAGGTCAGATTTGTTCTTCCCTGGTGCACTGGTAGCCCAGTTTGTCTTTCTAAGCAGGGTTGCAGCTGCCGGAGGACCTTCGGTACCTGTCAGCTGGGGTCATGGAGGGGACTGGTTGGTAATGACTTTTTTTTTTTTTTTTGAGCTTATTCCCTAAAGTCTTGTGCCCGGTGATTACCACCTCCT
Source organism: Odocoileus virginianus (assembly GCF_023699985.2). Classification (NCBI taxonomy): domain Eukaryota; kingdom Metazoa; phylum Chordata; class Mammalia; order Artiodactyla; family Cervidae; genus Odocoileus; species Odocoileus virginianus. The sequence continues at coordinate 55,128,445 of NC_069690.1, forward strand.
CTTCACTAGACTGTCCCCTCCAGGCCCTGCTTCTCAGGGGTAATTGAAGGTTAATCAGATACACTACTTCCTGCTCTGTATCAGCTAGTTAATATGTCACTACATACAGACTTTAAAAAAAAAAAAACACCTAACATTTAAAGGAGCTTTGCTAGTGTTGACAGTTTCAAGGAAGCTACCCGTGTTGAGGGATTATCTTAAAAAAAAAATACAGGATTTATCATACAGTCCAGGAATCACACTCCCTGGTGTTTACCAAATGAACTGAAGAGTTACGTCCGCGCAGAAGCCAGCACACGGATGTGTACAGCAGTTTTATTCATAATTGCCAAAACATGGAAGCAACTGAGATGTCCTGCAATAAGTGAATAGATAAATAAAACCATGGTCCATTCAGACAAAGGACTGTTATTCAGTGCTAAAAAGAAATGAGCTATCAAGCCATGAAAAGACATGGAAGAATCTTAAATGCACTTGACTTAAGTGAAAGAAGCCAGTCTGAAAAGGCTGAATCCTGTACAGTTTCAACTATAAGGCATTTTGGAAAAGGCCAAGCTGTGGAGCCACTAAAAAGATTAGCGGTTGCCAGGGGTTGCCAGGAAGAGATGAACAGACGGAACACAGGAGTTCTAGGGCATGGAACTCTCAGTCCTGATACCAGAATAATAGATACGTGTCACTGTGCATTTGTACAAACTCAGAATATACAGCACAGAGAGTGATCTCTAATGTGAACTGTGAGCTTTGGGTGATAACCACATGCCAGTGTAGGTTTATTGGCTGTAGCAAACGTCCCACCCTGGTGTGGGATGTCGGTAGTGGAGAGGTTGTGCATATGTGGTGCCAGGCGTATGTGGGAATTCTCTGTACTTTCTGCTCAGTTTTGCTGTGAATATAAAACTGCTCTTAAAAAAAAAAAAAAAAAACACATGCCTTTATCTGCTGCATCAGCTTCCTGTTGCTGCTCTAACAGAGCTCCACAAGCATAGTGGCGTAGAACGACCCCGATGTCTCATCCGACAGTGCTGGAGATGAGAAGTCGAGGTTGGTTCTCACTGGGGTAAAATCAAGGCTCCTGGGAAGAACCTGTTGCTTTGTCTCCTCCGGGTTCTAGAGCCCACCGACCTTCCTTGTCTCATGACCTTGTCTCCATCTTCAAGTCAGTGGCCTAGCATCTTCCAGTCTCTCCTGTCTGACCACGCTCTTGTCGTCTCATCTTCTCTCTGACTCTGACCCGTCTTGCTGTCTCATAACATTCCTTGTGATGACATGGGCCCTACCCAGCTCACCCAGGATCATCTCCCCATCTCAGAATCCTTAAGCACAGCTGCTGAGTCCCTCTTGCCATGTAAGGTGACACGACAGGTTTTAGGGATTAGGAGGTGGTCATCTTTGAGAGGGGTGCTTCCCAGGTAGCACTACTGGTAAAGAAGCCGCCTGCCAGTGCAGGAGATGTAAGAGATGTGGGTTTGATCCCTGGGTCAGGAAGATCCCCTGAAGGAGATCATGGCAACCCACTCCAGTATACTTGCCTGGAGAATCCCACGGACAGAAGCCTGTCAGACTACAGTCCATGGGGTCGCAAGAGTTGGACTCGACTTAGTGAGTAAATCACCAAACCTAGACAGCGTATTAAAAAGCAGAGACCTCACTTTGCCGACAAAGGTCCGTATAGTCAAACCTATGACTTTTCCAGTAGTCATGTACGAATGTGAGAATTGGACCATTAAGAAGGCTTCATGCCAAAAAATTGATGCTTTCGAATTGTGGACCTGAAGAAGACTCGAGAGTCCCTGGGGCTGCAAGGAGATCAAACCAGACAATCCTAAAGGAAATCAACCCTGAATATTCATCAGAAGGAAATGATAAGGAAGCTCCAAGCGTTACCTGATGCAAAGAGCCGACTCCTTGGAAAAGACGCTGATGGTGGAAAGATTGAAGGCAAAAGGAGAAGAGGGTGGCAGAGGATGAGATGGTTGGAAGGCATCACCGAGTCAATGGATATGAGTTTGAGCAAACCCTGGAAGGTAGAGGAGGACGGAGGAGCCTGGTGGGCTGCAGTCCATGGGGCCACAAAGAGTCAGACCCCACTGAGCGACTGAGGAACAGCTGAGGCGGGTGCAGTTTGTTACGGGTGGCGCTAAAGATTTTTCCTGGGAGCGTCTAGTGCCGAGCCAGTGACTGTATGTGGGTGACGCTTCGCAGAAGAGAAATCATTCTCTTTCCTCACGTATTTGTTCTTTATTGTTGTGTTCATAATACCTGGTTCTGTCACTCGGGATGTTATTTTGGAGATGGATGATGCAAATGTGTTTTTAAAGGCAAGGCGTCATTAAGTAATTTTAGAAACCCATTCAGCATTGTACCTGTCAGTGCTGACTGTCATACGGTTGCAGTGGGTCGTGGGTGTACTCTAGCCAAGGCGTCACGGCATCTGTAAGGGGAGACAACTGCGAGTGAGTGTCTAATTCACTAAACCCTGGAGAGCTTTTGATCCCATTGACTCCACTGCGATTTGAGACCAACTTCATTTCTCTCCTTTCCCTCTTGTGGTTCCCTTCTCACTGAGGTGGGGATGGTCCCACTTTGCTCAGTTCCCTGGATCTGCCGCTTCCTGGCTCAGTGACCTTGGGCAAATGATCTTATTACTTCGAGATTCAATTTCTTTATCTACAAACACCAGCTATGACAAACCTAGATATTGTATTTAAAAGCAGAGACATCACCTTGCTGACAAAAGTCGGTATAGTCAAGACTATGGTTTTTCCAGCAGTCAGGTCTGGATATGAGAGATGATAGCAAACTAGACTCCCTCTTCACAAGGTCAACTCCGTCCTACTCCAGATTAAGTTCTCACAGCGGTAGATTTCGCATGGGGGCTTTTTGCCTCGGAATGGTTCCTACCTACCCCTGACGATGAAAGGCAGACACTGAGGAGTTCCACCTGGGCCACAGAGAGTGAGGAAAGTCCCCACTGGAAGGGCTCCTGGGGACGGTTTAACGGCTGCTTTTCTCGGCTTTGCAGGTCATGCTGGCGGCTTCCTACTGGTCCCTCCTGGCCCCGGCGGTGGAGATGGCCACGGCCTCCGGCGGCTTCGGTTCCTTGGCCTTTCTCCCCGTGGCCGTCGGCTTCGCCCTCGGAGCGGCGTTCGTCTACCTGGCCGACCTCCTGATGCCTCACTGGGTGAGTACCGCCCCCACTGAGCTCCTGCGTCAGGGCGTGGTAGCTCTGTGCCCTGAATCCACTTCTGTTCAAGCTCAACACCCACGGGCGTGTCTCTGTTAAGTGGCCAGTGATATCGAAATAGATACTTCAAGCCATTTAGGACTTTTACCTAGAGGGATTGAATTGTGACTTAAAAGAAAATAAGCTCTCGGTGGTCTGACTCATCATCCCTTCAGTTGCATTTTGGAAAGTTCAGATTTTAAATGTCAGATCTCATTGAACGCGTGGAGAGCAACTTGACCTCATTCGGTGCGGCACTGTCTGCAGGAGTGGACCTCGACTGGGGGCAAGGGAGTGACCGGGACGCTGGGCTGACCCTTAGCTTGTGACGTCCCCAGGGAGCTGACAGCACGCGGAACCACAGCAGAAGGCCCTCAGCAGAGCATCTGCCCCACGAGCGCTGGTTAATAGGAGGACGAGGCGGGGGACTGGGCAACAGGGCTCTGGAGTGGGCTCGCTTCCGACGCGAACCAGTTGTATGTCCCTTACCCCCATTTTCTTTCTTATGACTTGAGGGTTGATAACTCCCTTTAGGGGTTGCCAGGTGAAAATCTTAAAAAATCTAAAAAGGCACCAAGGACTTCCCTGGTGTTCCAGCAGTTGAGGATCCCCCCTGCCAATGCAGGGGACATGGGTTCGATCCCTGGTCCCGGAGGGTCCCGCAAGTCTCGGGGCAGCTAAGCCCATGCACCACAAATAGCCTTGACCAGTGCTCTGCGACGAGAGAGTCTGCACAGCCATGAGACCCCAGCTCAGCCAGAAATTCGTTACTTAAAGAAAGTGATAAGGCACCAGATTTGGGTTTGGTTTTTTTTTTGGCCTAAATGGTGCTGGGGGCTGGGCTTGGGGAATGAGCTTGTCCTTGCTTACTGAGAAGTCCGATACGCAGGGCAGGCTGCATCCTGGCTGCGGTCCCTGAGCAGAGACAGCCAAAGCCAGACTGTGAGACTGTGGTCCAGCGCCATCGGCCGAAACCAGCTTGGCTGAAGGGTGGCCGTCAAGAAGGACCCAGTGCAGGCACGCGTCACCTTACCAGGCGCAGTGTTTTAGCAAGTCCCCGAGGTGGGCAGAAGCCCTCCCCGAGAGGCCTGAGCTGGGGCTTGAATTCTCTGCTCACCCAGGAAGGGAGGAGGCGCAGGAAGGACCATCCGGGGGAGAGAGTTTCTCTGGGGGCATCATGATGGGTGGGGAGCAGGTCGGAGTCCCTGGAATCAGCAGGGCTCGTTTCCCTGGAGGTAGGAGGTAGGCTCACCTTTCCCCACCTGCCTTCTTCCTTCCCCATCGGAGAGAGAGAAGGGAGAGCCTCGGGAGGGCCATGGCCCAGACGCTCATGAGAAACTGACCACTCTTGATCCGGAGGGACCAGCTTCTGGACCGAACGGCTGGTTGTGCGGTGATGTCATCTCGGAGGAAAGACTGCGTGTCACTCTTGTTCAATGAGAGCTTGAACGGCCATGTCAAGCCTGTGGTCCTCTGCCCCCCCCCCCCCCCCCCCGATCCTCTGCTTCCTTGCTGTTGGACACATACGTCTGCTTGGTGATGGCTCTGGGGGTGGATTGCCATATCCTGCTTTCCAGCCCACCTGGCTTCCGTGTAACCTTGCCAGTGGAGTGCCTTCTCGCCCGGGCAGGAAGGCCAGTGGCGTTCACTCCTGGATGGCAGACTGGGGCTGGTACGGCCCCTGCTGGTCTCTTTCTGCCTTTCCCACCTGAGCCCCCCTGCCCCCCACTGGGCTTCCAAGGCAATATATGGAGAGGGCTCTTTGTCTCGTGAGGAGTCACTGTTCCCTGGTACTGGGGCGGGGAGGGTGGGTGGAGTGGGGGTATCAGTGTATTTGATCAGCTGCCCAAATGTAGAGGCTTTCTCTGGGCAGTGTAAATAGTCATTTGTTCTATGCAGCGGTACCTTTTTTTTCCCCTTAACCTTTTGCTTCCTGTTTGCTCTACTGTATGCTTTGAATATGGAGAAGATCCCAGGGGGAAGTCTTGGAAAATGAGGCCTGGTTGGGGAGTGGTGGGTGAACACTGAGGGAGGGAATGAAAGGTCTTCAGAAAGGGCTAAGAACCGCGAACCCCCAGGACCTCGCTCACTGGCAGATAGATCAACCTGGCAGGAAGCATCTGTTCTGGGACGTTTTAAGAGAAGTTAGCTCATGCTGTTGATGTCAGAAGGGGAATTTGTCTTGGACGGTCTCATAAACAGATAAGCATTGCTTATAACTGCAGCAGTACCCAAATGCAAACGTGACTCTTAAGAGTGGATCTGGGGAACTGTCTGTCCGTCACTCTGAGACGGGCTGGAGGTTTCCCTTGGTCTCACTGTGGATTTGCCAACCAGACCCAGAAAGGGCAGCAGCTCGGATGTCGGGAAGACGCATCTTGAAGTCTGAGTTGTTGGGTTTTGACCCTGAGTGTGGCTAGTTGTCAGCACTGATTGAGCAGCCAAGGGGAATATGGTCTTCTGGGGGAGAAAGTGGTGGCCGGAGTTTGGTTTCAGAATGCTCACTGCGGTTGGACTTTAGGAGCCAGGAGTTCCGTGGGGCAATTCAAACAGAGATCTTTTCAGTTTCCTGTTCATCCTACCTTGCAACAAAGCCTCACGCTCAACACTCGGCCCAGGAGCAGGGCACAGCCGTGAGAGCAAAAGGCTCTGGCTGCAGTGATGACAGAGGGGGCTCGTCCTGCAAAACGAATGCCTGGAAGAAGGGGGTCCTGCCTTCAGAAGACCCCACAGCCTCCGCTCTGTCCTCTGGGAGGACCGTGCGTGGAGTTTGGGTGAGAGGGAGCAAGCCAGTCCCTGGCGAAACAAGCTGGTGCAGGAGTGCGCTCAGCACAGAGGTGCTTTGAGGGATTCTTTTTAAAATTGTTTCAAGCATCCCCTAAACATATCTTCTTAGCTTTCTTAAATTTTTCCTTGGCCTTTTTTTTTTTTATTATTTCCTTGGCTGTGCCACATGGCCTGTGATCTTAGTTCCCCAACCGGGGATCGAACCCCTGCCCCCTGCACTGTAAGTGTGGCGTCCTAACCACTGCAGCCCCAGGGAGGTGCCTGCTGGAGGGGTTCTGACATCAGCCCATGACAGTCCAAGCACAGGTGCCTCTGCGAGTCCACATGGGACGTGCCCTCCCTATTTGTTCTTACGCAGTCAGGACCTGAAGGGTGGCAAGACTCTGGGAGGGCGGGAAGGAAATGGTTAACCCTGACCTTGTCCTCTAACTCGGCTCCCCTTCCTTCAGCCTTTCAGATGTATTTGTCTCCCTTTTGGAGCTCGAGCACCACATTGCTCGTGAAAAGAGCTTTACTCATTACAGCCTGTCAGGTTGAACCCGCTGTGGCCGCGTTAATTCCGCTTGTCCAATCGCTCCCTGAAAGGGTGTTTATTTTCCTGCATTTATCTGACGGTGGGGTGGAGAAGGCGTACACGGTCACCGTTAATGGGAAATGAGCTGAGAGAGTTGTGCAGAGGCTTTGCCAAATGATGGCTTAATGAGAGGGGAAATGGGCAGGGGTGGCTGGGGAAGGTGGAATTGGCCAGGCCTGGGAGGAGGGCGGAGGTGTGGTGAGTAAGGCTGAGGCCAGTCCGAGCCGCTGCTCCCCCCGGCCGGCTCTAGGGAGAAACAGAATGGACCGTGGACAGCTATCTGGAGATGCTGACATTTTTGTGATCTTTGTAGTTTGCTTCTATATGAAGTTAAGATTGATGGTGACTGTGAAGATTGCAACTTCAGTGTAAAGCAGTGATTTTTCTGCTGGTGGGTGGAGTGGAGGGGAGGTTAGGAGAGGAGGGTGGCTGTTTATCTCCATGGCCTCGTGTCTCTTTTTTAGTCTTATTAATATTGCATTAATACAACACACAAATCTCATTATAAAAATTGAACACATTTTTATGTGGCAGTCCTTTCTTGCTACAGACTGTGTCCTGCTAAAGTTCATGTGTTAAACTTAATTTCCAGCATGATGGTGTTAGGAAGTGGGGCCTTTTGAAGGTGACCAGGTCGTGAGGGTGGAGCCCTTGGGAATGGGGTTAGTGCCCTGAGAAAGGAGCCCCCAGAGAGCTCTCCTCTCCACCTCCAGCACGTCAGGACGTGTGCATACTGTCTACGAGCCAGGAAGCGGGCTCTCTCCAGGCACTGAATCTGCTAGCACTTTGACCTTGGGCTTCTCGGCTTCTAGAATTGCCAGAGATAAATTCCTGTTGTTTATAAGCCACCTAGTTGATGGTTATTTGTTACAGTAGCCTGAAAAAAAAAAAAAGATATCTGGTTTTGGAGAATTCCCTGGCAGTCCAGTGGTTAGGACTGTGCTTCTGCTGCAGGGGGGACTGGGGTGATCCCTGGTTGGGGAACTAAAGAAAAAAAAATGTCAGCCGGAATGGAGTAGGATGCTCCTTTTTCCTGAACTCTTCCCAGATCAAAGCCAACCATCATCATCAGTTTAGTGGGTACCCTTCTAGATTTTTCTCTTTTCTCTTTTTTTTTCCTTTACAAAAATGATTTACATTGTATCTTATAATTATTAAGACATAACCACTCTCTCCAATGCTTATGTTGTTTAAGTATGCTTCAAATCAACTCTAAAGCAACCTGAACCCTGACTCCTGTATTTAGACTTCCCTTCTCTTTACAAGTGTACGTGCCTGCATACATTTTTGCACAGTTGGAACTGTCTGTGCATTCTCTTCTTGTGTGTTACTTTTAAAATTCGAAATGATTTTCGTCTCGTCGGTTTAGCACCTGTACGGAGTCCTTCTGTCTTGGTGCAGCTTGTGGGACCACTTCCCTGCCACTGAGCAGTTAGATTGCTCTGTGCTTTTACGTATGTATGTGTGTGTGTCCTGGAGATGTGGTTTTGTTATGTGTTTCCTGAAAAACAAGTAGTAACATAGAAGCTGTGATGCCGCCGCTTGATTTTGCAGCTTTGCTTTCCATCTTGGCAGCCTCCTCTCTGGGAGATGCCTGCTCCCTGCTGCTTTGCTCCCTGCCTGGGGATCTGACATCCAAAGAGGCTGCCCAGCACTGCAGGGGACGGGGACATAGACGCTCCTGTCGGGCAGCGTGGCTGATGACGCTGACTGGTCAGGCTCCGGGGTCAGCAAGTGATGGGAGCACTGCCTTCTCCCCAGCGCCCTCCCTCATGAGAGTCCCGATCCTGTTCGGTCTCCCTTAGTTTTTGCCGTGATGGCACGGAAGATGCCTCTGCTGAGAACTTAAAACGAGCAGGGTGGGCACATACCTTTTTTTAAAATAATTTTTATTGGAGTGTAGTTGATTTTACAGTGTTGCGTTATTTTCTACTGTACAGCGAAGTGAATCAGCCACATGTACACATAGATCCCCTCCATTTTGGGTTTCTTTCCCATCGAGGTCACCGCGGAGCACCGCGTTCCCTGAGCTGTATGTGGGTTCTCGTTAGCTGTCTATTTTGTACGTAGTATTGCACATACTTCTCATATGTACTCAGCTGTTGCTGGTGCCAGCTTCCGGCCGCTGGAGTTGCTGTGAGGGGCCACGTGTGACAACTATGTGGAATGGACAGATGCTGCAGGAGGTGATTATTTTGCCCCAGGGGGGGTGAGGCCTGTCTGCCTCTCCTTCATCGACTCTCTCTGTCTTTAGCGTTCTGATTCTACTTAATGGAAGAATACCTAACGGAGGAGGTGGAGGCGGGGGAGAACGTCAAGGATCGCTTATGGGAGGAGAAACTGCAGCGGCCTTTCCACTTGTAGCGTCTGTTGTTGTTGTTGTCCTTGAGTTGCTAAGTCATGTCGACTCTTTTGTGACCCTGCAGCCGGCCAAGCTCTTCTGTCCTTGAGATTTCCCCAGGCGAGAATAGTGGATTGGGTTGTCATTTCCTCCTCCAGGTGATCTTCCCAACCTAAGGATCGAACCCACCTCTCCAGCTTGGCAGGTGATTTCTTTACTGCTGAACCACCAGGGAAGATCCCAGAATTCTGGTATCAAAGAAGAAAAGTGAATTTGTATCTGGTATTTGTATTTGTATCTGGTATCAAAGTGAATTTTACGGATGGAGATGTTGGTTTGGCCAGTTCTTCGAGAAGAAGAAGCTGGATTAAAGCCCCTGGAAAAGCTAAAAGATTGTCATCTCCCATGTCGAGCCCTGGGGATGCATGACAGAAGGTGTGTCAGCGGCAGTCGGATGTGGACACGGGCTCTGAGGATGCCCTGTGCAGCTCCATGCCTGTGGCTCCTTTCATCCTGTGTCTTGGGGCTGGGGGGAGGGGAAGGGATCGTCAGCCGTGTGTCTCAGAAGCACACGTTGTCTCTAGAATCACAGCCAGTCCCCTTCAGAGCCTTCCCTTCTCCAATTCCACAGGTAAATAGTAGGTGTACTCACCTGGACCTGAGCAAGACCGGGGTGTTCTGAATTTAATGCAAAAACTGATAGACTGTTGTGACCACGATGGTGTGGTCCCCAGCTCAGAACAGTCCTTCCAGCATTTGCGCACTCTCTCCTGCTTACCCTGCAGAGTGCAGTTTGTGTGTTCTTCACCAGAAAGTGTCCCTGGCCATCCCAGGTGTTGGCATCTCCCACATCTTGCCCCTTCTCTTCCCTGTGGGTAGGAGGGCTTCGGGAGGTAGGAGTGAAGAATAAATGAACGAATGGAGATACTGAGCGATAGATAGTGTTAGTTGCTCAGTTGTGTCTGACTCTTTGGGACTCCATGGACTGTAGTGCCTCTGTCCATGGGATTCTCCAGGCAAGAGTGCCGAGTGGGTTACCACGCCCTCCTCCAGGGCATTTTCCCAACCCAGGGATCGAACCTGGGTCTCCTGCATTGCAGGCAGATTCTTTACAGTCTGAGCCCCCAGGGAAGTCCAATGAATGAATGAATGAATGAATGAATGAATGGAGATATTGGGAAGATCAAATAAGATCATCTTCACTAAATCTCTTTCCAGCCTCAAACTTGAAAACAGAGGGACTTCCTGGTGGTCCAGTGGTTGACACTCTGGGCTCCCAACGCAGGAGTGGTGCTGGTTGTTTAGTCGCTAAGTTGAATGCAGGGGGCCTGGGTTCAGTCCTGGGTCAGGGAACCAGATCCCACATGCTGCAGCCAGGAGTTCCCATATGGAAACTAAAGATCTCGAAGACCTCAACTAAGGCCCAGCACAGCCAAATGAGTAAATAAGTGTGAGCTATATATTCAAAGCGCTTTATAGCCTTGAGTTATTTTCCGGAGGCAGATCTATGCTCCTTGGCAGTTGACCACTTAATGGGCACCAGAAACATGAGCCACAGATAGTTAAATAGAAAAACTTAATCTGAAGCGTGGATCTGTTATAGGCTTTTTCATGCTTTGTTTACTTTCTTAATTATGTTTGCTTGAGAATCAAAAGACTTATACTGGCGTTCAGAGTCAACATTTTCTGAGCAATTGGACCAGGAAGTGTGCTCGAGGGTGGGGGTGAGCGGGGAGTGGGTGGAGAAGCGCAGAGAAGTTGCCTTTGGTGCCTTAGAGAAGCACTGAGGCCTGGACCTCCGTCAGGAGGCTCTGAGTCATTGTGTCCCAGGCGGGGCCTCAGTCTCGAAATGAAAACATCCCCACGAAGGCTCTGATGTTCAGCCAAGGCTGGTGACCTCTGATTGAGGCAAATTATAACTCGCTTTGACTCAGCTGCTGTTGCTTGGATGGGTCACTGCAATCCAAGTACCTTTTTCTTTCCTTTGGAAGCCAAAGTCTTACTGTTTATTGCAAAGAACTCAGTAAAGAGGGAAGAAGGGCTTCCTGCAGGTGATGGAGGGACGGTCTCAAGATGAAAAGGGAAAAGGGACCTGGTCTGTGGTTGGTAAACTTGGGGGTGCACCAGAGTCCATCTGGAAGGCCGAACAAATGCAGGCGCCCTGGCCGCACCCCAGGCTCTTGAGATGAAGCCGGGGCATCTGCAGGTTGTCTGTTTTTTTTCTTTTGAGGTGGGGCGGCATGTCACACGGCAATGTGGGATCTTAGGTCTGCGACCAGGAATCAAACCCGTGACCCCTGCATTGGAAGTTGCCGAGGCGTCTGCATTTTGAAATGGGTCCCGAGGGGATTTTGATGCTCAGCAGTGAGGAAGTCACAGAACAGTCCGGCAAGGTGTGCTGCAGGAGTCTGGGCAGCTGTCCTGTGTGAGGGACACGGCTGGGAAGCCTGGGGGGCGGGCTACCCCAGACCCTCTGTTTCTCATGGTCTCCTTAAAAATGTCCTTTTTTAAAAAATGACAAATGAACTTACAAAATAGAAACAGACTCACAGACATAGAAAACGAACGTGTGGTTACAAGAGGGGAAATGGGGTGGTGACTTTAGGCGTTTCGGGTCAGCAGACACAAGCTATTATGTATTCAGTGGCTAAACAGAAAGTTCGTAGCCTATGGCACAGGGGACTGTACCGTATCCAAAGGAAACCTTAATGGAAAAGAATATGAAAAAGAGTATGTATAACGGAATCACTTTGTTGTGCACCTGAAACTAATACGACCTTGTAAATCAACTGTACAAAAAAATATATATATATATATTTTTTGTAATTGATGTGAAATTCACATAACATAAAATTAACCTTTTTATCTGTATCTGTTTATTTTTGGCTGCACATTGGGGCTTGCGGGATGTTCTCTGACCAGGAATTGAACCCAGGCCACAGCTGTGAAAGCCTGGAATCCTACCCTCCAGGCCCCAGGGAACTCCTAAAGTCAGCCGTTTTAAAGTGAACCATTCAGTGACGCTTGGGCCCTTCACAGTTTTGTGTACCAACATTGCCGTCTAGTTCCAGAGCGTTTCTCATCCCCCTAAAAGGAAGCCCCCGTCCCCATTAAGCTGTCACTCCCCAAGCCCTGGTCACCACAAATCTTCCTTCTGTTTCTGTCGATCCACCCATTTTTGGCTATTTTTGTATAAATGCAGTCATACAGTTATGTGACCTTTTGTGTCTGTTTTTTTTTTAAACTCAGCATAATGTTTTTAGCTTTCATCCACGTTGTAGCCTGTGTCAGAACCTCGTTCCTTTTTATGTCTGAACACAGTCCCACTGCCTGATTGTGTCATGTTGGTTTTTCCATTCATCCACTGCCGGACATTTGGGCTGTCTCCACCTCTGGGCAGTTGCGAACGGCCCTGCTGTGAGTGTGGGGGTACGGGGTGCAGGATTCGTTCGTACGCTCTGATTCTCAGTTCCTGGGGGTGGACATCACGATCTCCATTTAACCAGTTGTCAGGTCAGGCCAGGCGGGCGGCGTGGCTGGTAGCTCCGATGACCCACAGTTTGCTGGGGTAACAGATGCGAAGCTCTTTGGAGCTCAGCTCTGAATAAGGGGTGGCCAGGGCTTCTCAGGCGGTGTTAGTGGTAAAGAACCTGCCTGCCAATGCAGGAGGTATAAAGAGACATGGGTTTGATTCCTGGGTTGAGAAGATCCCCTGGAGAAGGGAATGGCGACCCACTGTATTCTTGCCTGGAGAATTCCGGGGACAGAGGAGCCTGGCGGGCTGTAGTCCATGGGGTTGCAAAGAGTTGGACATAACTGAGCATCTGAGCACATACAAAACGTACATTTCTGAGTGTTTACTCCACATCCAAAGTCCTCTGCAATCTCCCGCTCGGGTCCACGCCGTTCTGTCTTTTCTCTCTGACGTGGATTCTCTCCAGGGCTCTGCTCCACGCACATCCTCAGCTTCAGCCCAGGCTGGTCTTCTGCCCCCGAGCCAAGCGTCGGCTGCTGCAGTGGGTTCTCGGGACACACGTGCCCTTCGGCATCTGAGCTTTTCCTCACGGTCTCCCTCTGCTGGGAACCACTTTCCTCCTTCACACGTCAGCTGGCCGGTCCTTGCTTAGGACCGGAGGCGTCCTTTCCTCCAGATGCGTTCCTGGAGGCCCCGTCTGGGTGAGGTGCCCTGCCTCTCTGTAGCCCTCTCCGCCCGGCCCCTGCCTGGCACCTGCTTCCCTGGTGAACTGTCAGCTCCTCGCATGCAGTGTCTTGATCTGTCTTGTTTGCCCTGAATCCCCAGCACCTGCCACAGAGCACATGGCCTGGAGCTGGGGCCTCAGAGCGTCATTCGTTGGAGGATGGAGTGAGTGTGCGTTTGATCCCAGAACTTTATTCATCACTGCATCCTCCAGCTTACACCAGTGCCTGGACCAGGCTGGATGCTGTGGCCCCACTAATACCCCCCAACGCAATAAACAGTTCCTAAATGTGGGATCATTGAATGAAAAGGAGAATTATATGTACTGCGTGCATTTATACTTGTGCATAGCTCCGATACTTTGGCCACCTGATGCAAAGAGTCGACTCATTGGAAAAGACCCTGATGCTGGGAAAGATTGGGCAGGAGAAGGGATGACAGAGGATGAGATGGCTGGATGGCATCACCAGCTCAATGGACGTGAGTTTGAGCAAACTCCGGGAGATGGTGAAGGACAGGGAAGGCTGGCGTGCTGCAGTCCATGGGGTCACAAAGAATCAGACACAAGTTAGCGATTGAACAACAACAATATGTACATGTGCATATGGCATTAAAAAAAAAAACAAACCCAAAATGAATTCTAAGTAAAGTCCCTGCAAGGAGAAGGCTGGCTTTGTGAAGAATCAGGTGATCAAATGAGCTAAAACAGGGTCAGCATACTTTTTCTAAGAATGACAAGAAAGTAAATATTTTGCACTTTGCAGACCACATATGGTCTCTGTTGCCTTTTCCTTTCCTCTTCCTTCCTTACAATCCTTTAAAAATGTGAAAAACATCCGTCGCTCAGAGGCTTTACAAGACAGGGCTCTGGCTGCATCTGGAACCTGGGCTGCCGTCTGTAGCCTCTTATTCTCAAGGTCCTTCAAGGCCAGGCACTTTTTAGACTTGGCTTTAATGGTCTCATGTTAGATGCATTTATACGCTGGCTTTTTTCCTCCATTTGTTAAAATCACATATGTTAACTATTTTAAAAATCTAGAGAATAGAAAAGTTCCGGGAGATAAAAAAAAGTCTCCTTTTAATCTCACCACATGGGAACAACTATAATTCATGCCCTGAAACATTTGCTTTCTGTATCTTTTCCTGTTGCCTTTTTCTCTGGGTGGGAAATGTCACAAGAATGTAACTCACAGCCGAGGAACGTACATCATGGGCATGCACGTTGCATGCATGGTCCTGTGTGTGTGCGTGCTCGGTTGCTTGGTTGTATCCGACTCTGTGACCCCATCGACTGTAGCCCACCAGGCTCCTCTGTCCATGGAACTTCCCAGACAGGAATACTGGAGTGGGTTACCATTTCCTTCTCCAGGGGATCTTCCCAATCCAAGGGCTGAACCCTCATCTCCTGCGTTGGCAGGCGGATTCTTTACCACTGCGCCACCTGGGAAACCACAGTAGTCCTGTGGGGTCAGTGATATTGTTCATTTTATTTGACAGACGAGGAAACCGAGGCTCATTTCTGTGATGCGAATGATCTAGATTCAGAAGGACCCGTCTCACTAAGCAGCAAGCCCAGGGATGCTCAGGTGGTGATGGAAGGTACATGGGTTGAAGAGGAGCCTTTGTCCCTGGACCCCTGGGTGCCTGGAATCATAGGGTACCTTGTTATGGCAGCAAAACACAGCTCATCCTAACTAATGCCCTGAACCACTGAGACATGTGGGACAGTCGATGTTAGTTGTACTATGCTCTCCAGAGGGCTTCTGTACTCTTGGTAGAGATGCCAGAGGCATTTTGGTGGGATACTGTCTGTTTGTGTGTTTTGTTGATGAAAAATTAATCAGTTGACCTAAGATAGAAATGGAAAATGTTATTTGAACCAAAATGAAGATTATAACCCAGGAATGGCATCTCACAAAACTCTGAGAACTGTTCCACCCACTAGAAGTCAAGGCACAGTCATATAAGTTTTCTGAGACAGAGGGCTGCACATTAGAAAGAAAGAAAGTGAAAGTGTCAGTTGCTCAACTGTGTCCAACTCTTTTCAACCATATGGACTCTGTCCATGGGTTTCTCCAGGCAAGAAATTATTGACAGATAACACGGTCCAGATCCAAGTGTCATTGTGATGGGTGATGTGACCTCTTACAAAATCAAAAAGGAATGTTATCTTTTAAGGAGTTGTCTTGTTGACACTGGGAGAAGGTTGCCCTTTCTGGTTGAGCAGGTTTTTCTGCCAATGGGGGAGGTTTGGTCAATGTCTAATGCAGATACACTGCAGTCATGAAATTAAAAGATGCTTGCTCCTTGGAAGGAAAGCTATGACCAGCCTAGACAGCATATTAAAAAGCAGAGATGTGACTGCCAACAAAGGTCCGACTAGTCAAAGCTATGGTTTTCCCAGTAGTCATGTACAGATGTGAGAGTTGGACTATAAAGAAAGCTGAGTGCTGAAGAATGGATGCTTTTGAACTGTGGTGTTGGAGAAGACTCTTGAGAGTCCGTTGGACTGCAGGGAGATCCAACCAGTCCATCCTAAAGGAAATCAGTTCTGAATATTCATTGAAAGGACTGATGCTGAAGCTGAAAGCTCCAATACGTTGGCCACCTGATGCAGGGAGCTGACTCATTGGAAAAGACCCTGATGCTGGGAGGGATGGGGGGCAGGAGGAGAAGGGGACGACAGAGGATGAGATGGCTGGATGGCATCACCGACTCAATGGACGTGATTTGAGCAAACTCTGGGAGATAGTGAGGGACAGGGAGGCCTGGTGTGCTGCAGTCCATGGGGTTGCAAAGAGTTGGACATGACTGAATGACTGAACAAAAACCACAAGAATTCAGATACAAGATGCAGAGTGGGGGTGGGGAAGAGGAGACCGAAGACACTTTTTATGTTTGAAGTTTTCTTTTCTTGCCATAAAATATGAATTTGATTTCACAGCTTCTTCATTGATCAGTTACCCCATTTGGACTCCCTTGGGAAGCAAAAGAGGACAGAATGAAAAGGGATGCTTGTCACTGCTTTCTGCTCGCCCCTGAGTCCCACTGCAGAAGGAAAGCAAGTGGGCAGCTGCACACGCCTGTCCCCTGGGACAGCGAATCGTGACGTCTGGGTGAGGCTGAGGTCCTCACTTCCTCAGTCCCAGGGGCTTCGGGTTCTTCTCGGCATGTTTTCAGTCACTCCTGCCTTTCTCCTCCCTGTCCTCTCCTGACAGCCTTCGGAAAAATAATTGCCTGCTTTGTCTGACACCCCGATCCCGACTCTGCTCGCCCCTCCCATTTTGCCGGAAGGGCTTGCATATCAAGTTTCCATATGGCACAGCGCGTGGCATTTGCAGGAGTTCCAGCAGACTGGCTCCTCGGTGATACCCAGGCTTCCTCTGATCCAGCATCAGAGCGATTCAGGGCAGGGCTGGCAGGTAACAAGTCTGCGAAAATGCATGGGTTATTTTTAGTTCATGATGCTATACTAGAATGTAATGATATATTACCTGATGATACATGGTGTAATGATATTCCATAATGGCATTAGGCTTTATGTAGCCCCATCAGTTCAGTTCAGTTCAGTCACTCAGTTGTGTCTGACTCTTTGCAACCCCATGAACCGCAGCACGCCAGGCCTCCCTGTCCATCACCAACTCCCGGAGTCTACCCAAACCCATGTCCATTGAGTCGGTGATGCCATCTGGCCATCTCATCCACTGTCGTCCCCTTCACCTCCTGCCCTCAATCTTTCCCAGCATCAGGGTCTTTTCAAATGAGTCAGCTCTTCGAATCAGGTGGCCAAAGTATTGGAGTTTCATAGCATTAGATATATTGCATCTTCATTCTCTCTAACGCCCTCACGCTCCCCACCCAGGTTGCGTTAAAGCTTCTTGTCTTTTGTGTTTGGCCACACCAAGCGTTAGATGAGGTCTTGGTTCCCCAACCAGGGATCGAATTCACACACCCTGCATTGAAAGCTTGGAGTCTTAACCACTGGACCCCCAGGGAAGCCCCTACAGCGTCTTTAGAGGCGGTGTGTCATACTGGATCATGCAGGACCTTTGATCAAATTGCCCTTGATTCATAGGACTGTGTGTCTTGGGGCAGTTGCTTAACTGCTCTGAGCCTTGGTATCCTTATCTGTAAAATGGGTACAGTCCTACCTGAGAGTGTGGCCATGGAGATTAAATAAAATTAGTTCCTGTGGAGTACCTAACACAGAGTCTAGCCAGCATACAGTAGGCGTTTAATACATATGAGTTATATCAGCAAATGTGGAAGCTGCTGGGGATAACTCCTTGGTTCTGTTTCTTATTGGCATACATTGTGGGTACAGGCTTAATAAAGCGTGTGTGTCTGTTGCTTTTTCTCTCTTAATCCCGCCTCTGTGGTTATCGTCACAGAAAATAGATCAGCTGCATTTCGCCTCTGTGGAATCCTGTGTGGTCTGGCTATCCTTGCCTTTTCGCTGAGATGTTTCAGCAGGGACCACCTCCCCTGCCCCGCTCCAGACTTTTGCTTCCTTTTTCCATTGTGTTCTGTGGTTCAGTGATCAGATGAGCTTTTATCACCACGAGAAGGACCCCGCGTGCATCGGAATCACGGTGCGAGGGGCGTCTGGACCCGCGCACTTCTATCAACCTTCTTTGTCTTCTGTCCTCAGCTGAGTCTCTTCTCCCCCTTTCCTCCTCACCCGCTTCTGCCCTGTCCCCACGACATCTATTTTTCTTTGATTCATTTAGTGCCAAACTTTGGTGCCAGTCGTTTTGCGAGCACCAGGGATCGAAAGCCTTATAGTTAGATAAACAAGCAGTGGCAGAGCGGGCATCTCTGTGATGCGTAAGATGAGAGCCCTGACCAGGCACGACTCTGCACCCAGGGCAGTCCCCGAGGGCTTCCTGGAGTCGGTGCTTCAATTTAGACTTAAAGGTTAAAAAAAAAAATAGACTTAAAGGTTGAGTTGGAACTCATCAGGTGGATGGCCTTGATAGGTGGCGGTGGGGTAAACATTTCAGACAAGGGGAACACTGGGTCTAAAGGTGCATTGCGGGACGTCCCGGGCAGCCCCGGGGTTAAGACTCCACGGTCCTAATGCAGAGAGCACAAGTTAGGCTCCTGGCAGGGAAGATCCTGTGTGCTGTGTTGCGTGATCAAAATAAAGAAAAGAAAGTGTCCTGCAGCAGGCTGACTAGTTCATTGTTTTGTCACAGTCCCAGGCGTGTGTATTCGTTAGCCATTGCTGCCTAACAACCACAAGACTTCAGTGACGCAGCACTGTCTGTAAGGACTGATCTCCCAGCTGCCCGTAAACTGGCTGGGACATCTCTGCGCGGGTCCGCTGGGCGCACTCCTGCTTCTGTGGTTCAGCTGGAAGGCAGCTGACCTCGATGACCTGAAGCTGCAGGACCTCAGGTGGGCAGGCTGACTCTGCTCCTGTGTCTCGTCACCTGCCTTGGGTCAGGGCGTATCCTTCTCAAAGCCGGGGCAGAGCCGTAAAAGGAGGGACAGAAAGAAACAGGGCCTGGCGAGGCCCAGAACTGACCCGCGGATGCTTCTGTCCGTGCAGTATTGCCTGACACTGCGCTTTCAGACTTCAGGCCTCCAGTGCTCTGAGAGAGCACGTTTCCAGTTTAAGCCTCAGCTTGCGGTGATTTCTGACGGCTGCCCCACAAACTCGTGCTGCAGGAAGATAAAGCGTGCCCAGGAGAAGACCGTGACAGGATGCAGAGAGAAGTCAGGAGCTGGGGCCCAAGACTGCCCCTACCACAGAGCGTGGTGGCGGAGAGAGGTGGGCCAGGGCAGGTGGGCGGATCACACACGAGGGCGGGGCACAGTCTCCGGCAAGCTTGGCTTTCATCCTGTAGGCAGCCGTGAGGATGAAGGTCTTGGTTACGGTCTTCTTCAGATTTGCTTTCTCTCCTTTCAGAACGAAGTCTCTGGGGTGGGAGGGGAGCTCCCTGGCAGTCCAGTAGCTAAGACCCTGAGATCCCAGTGCAGGGGGCCCAGGTTCGATCCCTGGTCAGGGAACTAGATCCCACATGCCACAACTAGGAGTTCGCATGCTGCAACTGAAATATCTTCTATGCCACTATGAAGACGCGGTGCAACCAAATAAATAATTTTTTTTATTTTAAGAAGGAAGGCTCTGGGGTGATGGAGGGCAGTGTGGAGGATGCTACTCTAGACTCAGGCTATGACAGTAAGCCCCGTGAGAAAAGAGGGGCGTGGGAATCAGGGTAGCACTTTAGAAAGTGAAAGTGTTAATTGCTCAGTCATGTCTGACTGTTTGTGACCCCATGACCTCTAGCCTGCTAGGCTCCTCTGTCCATGGGATTCTCCAGGTAAGAATACTGGAGTGGGTAGGCTTTCCTTTCTCCAGGGGATCTTCCCGACCCAGGGATCAAACCCAGGTCTCCCACATTGCAGGCAGATTCTTTACCAGCTGAGCCACCGTGGAAGCCCAGTGACAAAATGGAAGCATTTCAAATGTGTTGACGTTAAAAAAAATACAAAAGCAAAAGCTTCTCTCTGAGCAAAGATACTGTAAAGTAAATCCACATCAAAGCCTTGTAAGTTCTTTGCAGTGCATACAGCTGACACAAAGTATTGGTGTCTAGAAAATATAAAGAGCTGCCACAAATCAGTGAAAAAGGGGCAACCCATACTCTTTAAGAAAAGCAAAAAAACAAACGAACAAACTATTTGATTAGGAATTCTAGAGGAGGAAGCCCTAAAGGCCTGACAGATACATGCAAAGATGTTCAACAACATCACTAGTAATTGGGGAAATGCCACTTAAATTTTTATCCTTTATATCTGACCAAAAAATGAAAAAAATTGGTAGTACTAGCCATTAACAAGATTTGGGGGAATGGGAGCCTGCATCCACAGTTGGTGGGAGTGCGAATTAATGCAGCCATCTGGGTGAGTAGTTTGGAAATATATAGTAAAACTGAAGATACACATATTACACGACCAAGCATTCCAATTTCAGGACGTCTATAGACATCCTCACAAAGATACACAAGGAGCCAGGCGTGGGAATAATCACAGAAGCATTTCTTATAATGGTGAAAAATTGGAAGTAAAATACCAGTCCTCAGATGAGTGGATGATAAAATTGTGATAAATGCATAAAATAGTGTGCTAAACTGCAGTTAAAACGCATGAGCTAGATCTATAAATCGACCTAGATAAATGTCCAATATTTAGCAGAAACCAGAAGTAAATTGTAGATTACTGCACATGGTAAATACTATTTATTTAAAGTTTGAAACTGTAAAGTAACTACCTATTTTATATATGAAATTAAATAAGCTATGAAAAGTATAAAAACATGGCTAAGAAGGGTGTCCATGAGCTTTCCTAGATATTTCAGTTCAGTTCAGTCGTTCAGTCATGTCAGACTCTTTGTGACCCCATGGACTGCATCATGCCAAGCATCCCTGTCTGTCAATAACTCCCGGAGCTTGCTCAAACTCATGTCCATTGAGTCGGTGATGCCATCCAACCATCTCATCCTCTGTCATCCCCTTCTCCTCCCGCCTTCAGTCTTTCCCAGCATCAGGGTCTTTTCCAATGAGTCAGCCCTTCCCATCAGGTGGCCAAAGTATTGGAGTTTCAGCTTCAGCATCAGTCCTTTCAATGAATATTCAGGACTGATTTCCTTTAGGATGGACTGGTTGGATCTCCTTGCAGTCCAAGGGACTCTCAAGTGTCTTCTCCAATACCAGAGTTCAAAAGCGTCAGTTCTTTGTCACTCAGCTTTCTTTATAGTCCAACTCTCACATCCATACATGACTACTGGAAAAACCATAGCTTTGACTAGATGGACCTTTGTTGGCAAAGTCATGTCTCTGCTTTTTAATATGCTGTCTGGGTTTGTCATAGCTTTTCTTCCAAGGAGCAAGCATCTTTTAATTTCATGGCTGCAATCACCATCTGCAGTGATTTTGGAGCCCCGAGAAATAGTCTGTCACTGTTTCCATTGTTTCCCCATCTGTTTGCCATGAAGTGATGGTACCGATGCCATGATCTTAGTGTTTTGAATGTTGAGTTTTAAGCCAGCTTTTTCACTCTCCTCTTTCACTTTCATCAAGAGGCTCTTCAGTTCCTCTTCACTCTCTTTCATAAGGGTGGTGTCATCTGCATATCTGAGGTTATTGATATTTTTCCCAGCAATCCTGATTCTAGCTCCAGTTATTTAGTATCTTTTAATTGGTGGGGGGAGGAGACAAGAACATCCATTCTTTCTGCAGCATTTGATTTTAAAAATCTGAATCAAATATAGTAAAAGATTAACCTTTATTAAATGTAGGTGAGAGATATGTAGATTTTGATCCTATTATTTTATGTACTTTTCTGCATCTCTGAAATAGTTCCCTAAGGAGGAGTCTTAAAAACTGTAGATAAAAATTGTAAATACTAAAACTCAATGATGTCAAAATGCAGGAAGAAAACTGTATTTGGCCATGCATCAGTGGAGTTTGTGTTTCATGGAATGGTTGCCAAAATACCTTCCACATTTTGTAGTAATGGTCCCTGGCTTTGGATTGTCACATAATTTAAACATTCTAAATTTTTGTGTATAGGCTGTACAAAATCTGTAGGATTTTGGTGTGGGTGTGCATGTATGCATGCGTGTGTGTGTGTGTTGGAGGAGGGAGAAAGGAATATGAATATTATAGAGTCCTATCTAATAAAATTAAAATGAAATGCCTCCCTTGATTGTATTCACACCGTTACACTTGAAAGCCTCCTGTTTTTTTTCTTCCTGGTCATTTTGAAGCAACTGTTATTACATTGCTAGTCTTGATAACTTTTGTTTTCCTTGTTGTTCGGTATCTAAGTTGTGTCTGACTCTTTGAGACCCCGCGGACTACAGCACACCAGGCTTTACGGCCCCTCAACATCTCCTGGAGTTTGCTCAAGTTCATGTCCATTGAGTAGGTGATGCTATCTAAGCATTTCATCCCCTACTGCCCCCTCTCCTCCTGGCCTCAATCTTTCCCAGCATCAGGGTCTTTTCCAATGAGTCTGCTCTTCCTCCTAATCAACCGGGCGGGATATAAGGCTAGTCCACTCTGCCAGTTCTTATTTTGTTATTTAAATCCTCAGCTTAGTGCTTCCTTCTGAGATGGAATGTTTGTGATGTGATGACTTTCATGTAATGAGCTGGGTAAGCCATTTACCGCATCTTCCACAAGTAGTTCAGTAATATGTACCACATTATTCATTTCTACACTGTGTAATCTAGAATGCCTCCTTGCTGAAAAAGAAAATTGATGACTGGAGAGCCTCTTCCAAGAGTATTCATTCTATCCTTGGTGACAGTAATGTCCCCAAGTATTAAGTTTTGTGATATCCACATGCAAATCCATCACTCGAAGAACAATATCCCAGGACTCAAATACTGATGGAAGCTCTTCTGCAGCAGGCTGTGTTTAATTTTCCAGGCGGAAACTGATTTTTCTCTTCATGAAAGCAAAACTCTACGTCTTGAAACAGTAGAATAAGAAACACTATCTCCACTCACAGCCTAGCTTGATAAACTATACCAGCTTAGGGTGCATGACAGACTGTCATTATAAGTTAACGTACTTCCCAAACACAATGCAAATTTCTTAGAACAGAAGATGCATTTTAAAAATTCTATTAAAAGATAAAAACAAAGACATCAGACTGGATCGTTTAAAGGTAATCTCTGTCCTTAAGACATGTCCTGGGGTGGTTAAACAGAACAATTTGACATAAATGGAATATTTATAATCTTGCTGCGATCATGTTTTAAGTCCTAGTATTTGCTCCAAGCAATTTAAGAGACACTTGGTCTGGGTTCTCATTATTCATTGATATCACGGGAAAATCATTTCATTGCAAACAAAAGTATTAAGCAATTAGAGGAAAGGCGATACCAGAGTGACAAAAAGGATTTTAAAATGCAATCAAGATCCCACTGTGCTGTGGGAATCCAGCCTCCAGCCTTTAAGGAGGGTGGCTGCCTGTTTTCTTTTGTTGGTGGTGTTTTTCTCTTTTCTTTTTGTTTTTCAATTGATGTTGGACTTTATTAAAATTCAGTCTTCTGCTCTGTGAAAGTCATTGTTAAGAGAATGAAAAGATAAACCAAGAGACTTGGAGAAAATATTGGTCTAAAACAGACGTTTGATACAGGATTTATATCTGAAATACACACATCCACTTTAAGGCAAACTTTAAAGTTATCAGTACTTCCCTGAGAGCTCAGCTGGTAAAGAATCCACCTGCAATGCAGGAGACCCCGGTTTGATCCCTGGTCGGGAAGATCCCCTGGAGAAGGGATAGGCCACGCACTCCAGTATTCTTGGGCTCCCCTTGTGGCTCAGCTGGTAAAGAATCCGCCTGCAATGCGGGACACCTGGGTTCGATCCCTGTGGGGAAGATCCCCGGGAGGAGGGCACCCGCTCCAGTGTTCTGGCCTGGAGAATTCCAGGGACTATACAGTCCCAAAGAGTTGGACACAACTGAGCGACTTTCACTTTTTAAAGCAAACAGTAAGGAAATAAACCCGATTTAAAAATAGGTAAAAGATGTGAACAGACAACTTGGCCAAGATTTTATACGGATGACAAGTAAGTATATGGAAAAGTGCTCAAAATCTACTGTTTTGTTTATTCGTTAAGTCGTATCCAACTCTTTGTGACCCCATGGACTGTAACCCACCAGGCTCCTCTGTCCACGGGATTCTCCAGGCAAGAGTACTGGAGTGGGTTGCCATTTGCTTCTCCAGGGGATCTTCCTGACCCAGGGATCAAACCCAGGTCTCCAGCATTGGCAGGCAGATTCTTTACCTCTGAGCCACTGCGGAAGCCTGTTTACTGTCATTTGGGAATTTCAAATTAGGACCACAGTGAAATACCACTATGAACCCATGACAATGAAGAAAGAAAAGAAAAGGGAGTAAAAGCATGCAATGCACATTGCTGGTGAGTACTGATTTTTCCTTTTTGTTTGTGGCAAAGAGCATGTAACAGAAGATGTACCACTTAACTCTGTGTTTAGCATGCAGTCCAGTAGTACCGGCTCCCCAGGCGGCACAGAGGTAAGGAGCCCCAGGAAACACAGGCTCCATCTCTCGGTCAGGAAGATCCCCTGGAGAAGGAAATGGCAACCCACTTCAGTATTCCTGCCTGGAGAATCCCATGGACAGAGGAGCCGGGTGGGCTGCAGTCCAGGAGGTCATGATGAGTCGGACACGACTGAGCGACTGAGCCCACAGGCACCAGTAGTATTAAGTACGTTCACGTTGTTGTGAAACAAATCTCAAGAATTTTCTCATCGTGCAGATCTGAACCGCTATACTCATCAAACACCAGTCCCCCATTTCCTCCTCTCTGAAGTGGTTCCCTGGCAACTGTCATTCTAATTGCTGTTTCTATGAATTTGACTACTTCAGATACATCATGTAAGTGCAGTCATACAGTGTTTGTCCTTTTATGACATCCGTACTCCACCTGGTATGTCCTCGGGGTTCATCCACATTGTAGCATGCATCAGAATCTCCTCCCTTTTAAGGCTGTATAATATTCCACTCTCTATACATACCCATCCATCTGGTGGTGGATGTTTGCATTGAGTCCACCTCTTGGCTGTTGTGAGTAGTGCTGCTATGAACACGAGTGTGTAAATATCTCACTGAGACTGTGCTTTCGATTCTTGTGAAGTGGAATTGATGGATCGTATGGTAGTCTACTTTTCACTTTTTGAGGAACCTCCATCCTGCTTTCCACAGCAGTTGCACCGTTTTCCAGTCTCACCAACAGGACGCAAGGGTCCCAGTTCCTCCACATCTTCAATGGTGTCTGTTCTTTTCTCTCTTTTCCTTCCTTCCCTTCTTCCTTCTTTCCTCCTTCCTTCCCTTCCTTTTTGGTAGTAGCTGTCTTAATTGGTGTGAGATGATATATCACTGTGGTTTTTTATTTCTCTTGTGATTAGTGGTATTGAGCATTGTTTCGCAAGTTGGCCATCTGTATAGCATCTTTGGAGAAACGTCTGTTCAAGTCCTTTGCCCATTTTTTTTTGTTGTTGACAGGGTTACTTGACTTTCTTGTTGACTGTTTTCCTATCCAGGCTTTTTAATTCAATTTAATTTACTGGGGAAGAAATTTTTTTCCAATATGGCACCTCTATTTTTCACTTGAAGTATAGTTGCCGTACAGTATTATATAAATTACGGATGTGCAGTACTGTGATTCACAATTTTAAAGGTTATACTGCATTTGTAGTTACAGAATATTGGCTGCGTTCCCTGTGTTGTATAGTATATCCTTGCGGCTTATTTTACACGTAATAGTTTGTGCCTGTTCATCCTCTGCCCCTATCTTGCTCCACCCCTTTCGCTCTCCCCACTGGTAACCACTGGTTTTTCTCTGTATCTGCGAGCCCGCTTCCTTTGTTAGTTTGTTGTATTTTTTAGATTCCACTTATAAGTAATATCATACAGTATTTGTCTTTCTCTGACCTATTTCACTTAGCATTATGCCCTCCATGTCCACCCACGTTGCTGCAAGTGGCAAAATCTCGTTCTTCCTTACAGCTGCATAGTATTCCATTGTATGCATATACCACCTCTTTATCCATTCATCTGTTGGTGGATAGATTGCTTCCGTATCTTGGCAACTGTAAATAATGCTACTATCAAGCTCGGGATGCATGCACCTTTTCATATTAGAGTGTTTTTTTTCTTTCTCAGATATACCCAGGAGTGGCATTGCTGGTTCATATAGTAGTTCTATTTTCAGTTCCTTGAGAAGCCTCCACACTGTTTCCCACAGTAGCTGCACCGACTTGCCTTCCCGCCAGCAATGTCCGAGGCTTCTCTCTTCCCCACATCTTCACCAGCATTTGCCATTCCTGCTCTTTTTGATGGCTGCCATTCTGACAGGGGTGAGGGGCGTCCCTCTGTGGTTTTTGGTTGGCAACTTCCTGGTGACTAGCGACATTCGCATCTTTTCATTTGCCACTTGCCCGTCTCCTCTTCTCTTTTGGGAAAGAGTCTATTCAGCTCTTCTGCCCATTTTTAAATCAGTTTTTTTTTTTTTTTTGATGTTGAGTTGTATGAGCTATGTATATTTTGGCTCTTAATCCCTTATTGGTCATTTCATTTGCAAATATTTTCACTAGATTTCCTTTTGGTTTTGTAGATGATTTCCACTGCTGCGCAAAAGCTCGGCATCTCTATTTTAAAACATGAAAATCAGTGCAAAATAGAATCTTCTTCTTTAAAAAAAAATCAACCATTTATAGTTAGCTCTTGAAAACAAAACTTTTGATTTCAGAAAATGAAAGATAGCTATACTTACAAAATGAACACTTGGGCATTTATAATACAAGCCTGGGGATTTTTGCACTTGTTTTAGACCCACTGCTAGCTTCCTGCTAGCTCAGACGGTAAAGAATCTGCCTGCAATAATGGAGACCTAGGGTCAATCTTTGGGTCTGGAAGATCCCCTGAAGGAGGAGATGGCAACCCACCCCAGTGTTCTTGCCTGGAGAATCCCGTGCCCAGAGGAGCCTGGGTGGGCTACAGCTCATGGGGTCACAAAGTCGGACACGACTGAGTCGCTAACACACAGCGCATGCTGTGGCTCAGATGTAATGGAAACGAGGCTGTGCCCCTCTGGGACCTGGGGCAAAAACATTAGAAGAAACAGGCCCCTTTCCCCGTGCTGTTTATTTTTAAGAGATGTCTTTTCTGGATGGGCGAGTGGACAAGGGAGACCCCATTGACTTGACTTTAAACCACCTTTGTCTGTAAGTTTCATGACTTTGTGGAGTGAGGAAGGACCTGGAGAGGGTATTATGGTTCAGGACTTGGTCTTCACTCAAAAAAAACCCAGAAAATCGTTTGTCCTTTGCAGAGATTTCTAAAGAAACCCAGTGCAACCCACGTGTTCCTGTAATGCCCATTCTCGTTTCTTTTTCGGGGCTCGGGGAGCACTTTTAATAAGGCTTAATTTGCCAGGGAAGTAGCAGATTCCCCTCAATGATTTCTTCAGTGGTTTGTGGGGTAAGTTGTTCATTCTGTTCTATTTCCGTCACAAAGCCGAGTCTTTTGCAAAGTGCCCATTCAGTCAAGTTGAATGTACTTGGCACAAGTCCCTCTGGTAACCACTTAATGAGAGAGAACTTTGGGGCTCCGCAGAGCTCTGCGATATCCTATCCTTTTCTTCTTCTCCTTCTTGCGTAAAAACTGGAGTCATTTTAATGAAGGCAGTGACTAGGGCATCCCTTAGTTTTTTTCTGGGGCGAACTAAGTAGCAGCTATTGAGCGCTTCATACCTGCTCGGTGCTGTTAGAAGCTGCGCCTGTGTGTTAGCGCGTCATCTCTCGTCCCATGCCAGGAGTTCTGCACTGTCCCCATCTTGCAGATCACAGACTTGAGTCCCAGCGCGGGGCGTGAAGGAGGCCCGCTGCAGCGCGCATGCCATGGGCCACTCTGCGCTGCTGCCTCTCAGACAGTTCTCATCCGTTGACCCTTTCCTCGGTATCTGCAAGTGTTTTTCCGCCTGAAAGTGCACACCATTCACCTAGGGCTCTCGCTAACATGCAGAGGCTGATGTGACGGGTCTGGAGTGGGCCCCAAAGTCTTCATGTTTCATGAGCCTCCCAGGTGAAGGTGGCGCTGCCGTTCCCTGGGGCCAGTCGGAGTGGCTGGGAATTGAGGATCCAGCCGTGTGGCAGTGATGGAACCTCACGGTTGGAGGTGCCCTTGAAGGTCTGTGGGACAGTGCCTGGCAGGGGGCGTCTCATACCCGAGCCCTTGATATTCTGACTTAGGAGGCCTGGGCTCCTGCTCCGACATCTCTATTTCATTCTTTCTTTGTTCTAAGATATCTGCTTATTTATTTATTTGGCTGCACCAGGTATTAGTGACAGCTTACGGTGAACGATATGGGATTCGTGATCACCAAAGAAGATTTAGCTTCAGGACCAGAGACCAGGCTTGACCACTCAGGGCTCTTGTGTGGCAGAAGTTTTATTAGAGTGAAGGGAGAGAGAAAGCTCCTGACATAGACATCAGAAGGGGGCAGAGAGTGCCCCCCTCACTAGTCTTAGCAAGGGAGCTATAAACTTTTTAAACTGGTTATCATAATAAATCAAAAGAATGTCTCAAAGTTGTGAAAGATCTTACTAGACTCACTCCCACAATTTACATTTTAAGATGACAGGGTTAGAATTTAGCAATAGAAAGATCTTACCAGACCCACTCCCATAATATACATTTTAAGATAATAGGATTAGCCAGGAGATTCTCAAGGAGAAACTGCCCTCAAGCAGGATACACTCAGTCAGGATACTCAAGCAGGATACACTGACCCCGTGGACCGCAGCGCGCCAGGCCTCCCCGTCCATCACCAGCTCCCCAAGTTTACTCAGACTCATGTCCATGGAGTTGGTGGCGCCATCCAACCATCTCATCCTCTGTCATCCGCTTTTCCTCTTGCCTTCCATCTTTCCCAGCATCAGGGTCTTTTCCAATGAGTCAGCCCTTCGCATCAGGTGGCCAAAGTACTGGAGTTTCAGCGTCAACATCAGTCCTTCCAGTGAATATTCAGGACTGATCTCCTTTAGGATGGACTGGTTGGATCTCCTTGCAGTCCAACGGACTCTCGAGAGTCTTCTCCAACACCACAGTTCAAAAGCATCAATTCTTTGGCACTCATCTTTCTTTATAGTCCAACTCACATCCATACACCACTACTGGAATAACCATAGCTTTGACTAGACAGACCTTTGTTGGCAAAGGAATGTCTCTGCTTTTTAATATGCTGTCTAGGTTGCTCATAACTTTTCTTCTTTTAATTTCATGACTGCAATCACCATCTGCAGTGATTTTGGAACCTCCAAAATAAAGTCTGTCACTGTTTCCACTGTTTCCCCATCTATTTGCCATGAAGTGATAGGACTGGATGCCACGATCTTAGTTTTCTGAATGTTGAGTTTTAAGCCAACTTTTTCACTCTCCTCTTTCACTTTCATCAAGAGGCTCTTTAGTTCTTCTTCACTTTCTGCTATAAGTGTGGTGTCATCTGTGTATCTGAGGTTTTTGATATTTCTCCCAGCAGTCTTGATTCCAGCTTGTGCTTCATCCAGCCCAGCGTTTCTCATGATGTACTCTGCATAGAAGTTAAATAAGCAGGGTGACAATATACAGCCTTGACGTACTCCTTTCCCGATTTGGAACCAGTCTGTTGTTCCATGTCCAGTTCTAACTGTTGCTTCTTGATCTGCATACAGATTTCTCAGGAGGCAGGTAAGGTGGCCTGGTATTCCCATCTCTTGAAGACTTTTCCACAGTTTGTTGTGACCCACACAAAGGCTTTGGTGTATTCAATAAAGCAGGAGTAGATGTTTTTCTGGAACTCTCTTGCTTTTTTGATGATCCAACGGTTGTTGGCAGTTTGATCTCTGATTTCTCTGCCTTTTCTAAATCCAGTTTGAACATCTGGAAGTTCACGGTTCACATCCTCTTGAAGCCTGGTTTGGAGAATTTTGAGCATCACTTTGCTAGCGTGTCACTTTGCTGGGATACATTGTTGTTATATAATCTTTAGATAATCTTTAGTACAGCGTTTCAGCTGAGTTGTTTTTTGTGTAATCATCAGGTTTAAAGAAAACAACGTTTTATGTGACTAAGACAAAGCAATGTAGAAAAAAAAGTTTGTCCTTTCCTACTCCTTGAGAACTCCAGACCCCCATCTCCCCTTCGAGAGCCCCAGACCCCTCTCTTCTCCTGGGGGACCCCAGACTTCTTATCGACCTACCTAGACATTGACTCTGATTAGTGCGGCAGTGCGGGAACTAGTTCCCGGACCAGGGTCGAACCCAGGCCCGCTGCATCGGGAGAGCAGTCTTAGCCGCTGGACCACCAGCGAGGTCTCTGTTTCTGGGAAGCTTCACGGGGCGCCTTGGGTGCACGGCCAGGCTTGGGAACCAGCAGAGCTCGTCCAGAGCCCCCGCTGTGGTTTGAGTCTCTGCCTCAGCATCCGCCCGAAGGTTGTGTGGATGCTGGGAGGTCCCGCTTTCAGAGGCAGCTCCCAGCGCCATCCTGCCTCGATGGGAACTAGGGTCTCACTGGCGAGCATATTGGTTTCCTAGGACTGCGGCAGTGAAAGTGCCACAAACGGAAGGCTTTAAACACCTTTAAACAGAAGTTCATCGTGCCAGTTCTGGACGCTCAAAGGCTGGTGTCAGGGTGTTGGCAGAGCCATGCTCCTTCTGAAAGCTCTGGGTGGTTCTTTGCTCCTGTGTCTGTGCGTCCCTAAACGCCCCCTATTTTTATTTCCTTTTCTTTTGGCTGTTCTGGCTTTTCATTGCAGCGTACACGCTCTCTGGTTGTGGTGTGAGCTTCAGTGCCCCGTGACATGTGGCATCTGAGTTCCTGGACCAGGGATCAAATGCACGTCTGCTGCATTGGAAGCCAGACGCTTAACCACTGGACCACCAGGGAAAGTGATACTAGCTCAGTCGTATCCGAATCTTTGTGACCCCATGGACTGTAGCCCTCCAGGCTCCTCTGTCCGTGGGATTCTCCAGAATCCTGGAGTGGGTTGCCATTCCCTTCTCCAGGGGATCTTCCTGACCCAGGGTTCGAACCTGAGTCTCCTGCATTACAGGCAGATTCTTTACTGTCTGCGCCACCAGGGAAGCCCATCATGGAACCCACATTTCCCCTTTTAATAAGGGCATAATCGTGTTGGACTGGGGCCCATTCTTAACTGCATCATCTGCAAAGCCCTTATTTCCAAACCAGGTCCCATTCACAGATGCTTGGGTTAGGACTGGAGCATCTTTGGGGGACACAGGTGAACCCATAAAAGGGAGGTGGAGCATAGACAATGAGATGCCATACTGAAATGATAGACATTAGGGGATTGAAGCTGGGGCTCCATCCTAGTGAGACGAGTTTGGATGAAATGAACATCTCAGATAATCTAACATCGCTTGACCCTGTGGGGTCCAGCAGCCAGCCCATCAGTGGAGTTGTGGGCAGACACCCCGAGAGCCGTGGTGTGACTGCGTACCTGCTCCGCAGGCGCCCCCAGCTCCTTCTGCCCAGCCCTCCTTCCCTGGGCACCGCAGGCCAGGCAGCTCATCGCTTGCCTTGTACCTGGTGCTGCGCTGAGTGGGCACACCCGTGGGCGGTTTGCAGCCCCCGATGAGTTACTGTCCGTGTGCCCAGCCGGCCCCCAGCCTGGTCTCCTAACTCTCTGATGATCTAATCGATGCAGGATGAATTGTGAGGGGAGCGCCTTCTCCGCTCCTAACCAGACAGAATCGATCCTGTGAGAGGGTTATTGCTGCTGCACGCCAATTCGCCAGAGCGATTGGTTAGCAGGATCGTTCGCTTTAGAAGTCAATGAAATAGACTCCGGATATTGTTATGTTTCATATAAACAAATGGCCTTCCTCCTGATTCGTTTAGTCTCCTGTTTCCAGGGGGAAATGGTGGATGACCGGGGCCTGATGAAGTGCTTCGTGGCACAAGGGACCGGCTGCCAGATGCCATGTGACTGCGCTTTCTCCGCTCCCACAAAAGGCTTTGCCTGACTGCAGTGGTTCTCACGCTCCAGCTCGTGAATCCCCTGGATTGATGAGCCCAGTCCCCCAAAAGGGCGGGGTTCAGGAGGCCTGGGAGGAGGCCCAAGAATTTGTACTTCTCTCAAGTTCCTGGGTGCCCTGAGGCTGGCCTGGGGAGCCCACTTTGAGAACTACTGCCTCCCTGGAAACAACCCGGTCCCCTGGGAAGCCTTTGGGGTTGTGTGCCTAGGCTGACATGGAAGCAGTCAAAAGGTACGAAAGGGGTGCTCAGAGAAAAGTGAGCCTCTCACTCCTGTCTCCCCGTTTCCTGCGTGACTTCCCAGAGGCCGCTCCTTCTATCAGGGATTTTTTTCTCCCCTCTAGTCTTCCAGCGGTGCCCTGTGTCCCTGTGAAAGTATAGTCAGTCATGTCTGACTCTTTGTGACCCCGTGGACTGTAGCCCGCCAGGCTTCTCTGTCCATGGGATTCTCCAGGCAAGGATGCTGGAGTGGGAAGCCATTCCCTACTCCAGGGCATCTTCCCAAGCCAGGGATCGAACTTGGGTCTCCCGCATTGCAGGAGCTCTCTTAACACCAAGTATAAACGTGTCACAAGGGCTTTGCACCCTGATTTAATCAACACTTAGAGAAGGGTCCTGTACCTGCGCATCTAAAGGAGCCATCTAGGTTTGGTTGTTTGGTTGTGGTTGTTGTTGTAAACCAGCCCAGCACAGTATTCTGTCAAATGGAGGTCCTGTAAGTTTTAAAGCCAGTTCCCCATTGAGGGACGTGTAGGTTGATGCACACTCACTTACTCTCTTACTAGCAGTGTGGAAGTGCCTCTCCTGGTCCATTAAATGGACCTTGTGTTGTTGCTGAACTTTCCTTAATGGAGTTGCTTGAGCAACAGATGTTCTGAGTTCCTGTTGCCTGTAACTCTTGCAGTGTCTACTGGCTGGATCCTGCCCTGTCTTTAGTTCACCCAGAGTCCGTTGTTTACCGCAGCCATTTATGCCAGTGATATTTCTTGCAATCACTTGATGTAATAAAATATTACACAAACGGATGAAGTCCGAGGGCGGAAAAGGAGTTTTGATGAGAGTTCAGTCAACTGGTTTGGGTAGATTTGCTAATGGTGAACCACCAAGTTTCTGTCCAGTAAGGCAGAGCAGAGACAGCTGTCCAAGTCTGGGTGACAAATCAGAAAATTGGAGAAAGCCTCTGTTTTCAGATTTCTCCCCGCTTGTCTTTAAGTCCTTACACCACGTTAAAGAAGCCTCATCTGAAGATTGTAAATGAACTGTTGTGGGTATGAGTTTTGCAAAATAGGTGAAGCCCAACTTGATTCTTGCCCTCAACGCACAGAAATGACTTCTGTGTTACATCGTAGGATGGGCAAGTTAATGGATGTGTATTTACCTGAGGTTGAAATTACTCTGGCAGGGGAGATACACCCCTTTGTCCACTTTAGAAATTAACTAATGACCAGTTTGGGTCACATCAGAAGAGAGAGTGTCTCCTGTGCACATCTGGACCCACGAACATGTCCTCACCAGGAA
Organism: Odocoileus virginianus; assembly: GCF_023699985.2. NCBI lineage: Eukaryota > Metazoa > Chordata > Mammalia > Artiodactyla > Cervidae > Odocoileus > Odocoileus virginianus. Next base: position 55,161,675 of record NC_069690.1, read on the forward strand.
TTCCTAAGAGCAGGATTATGGGATGGTTTGTGACATTTCCGTTTTTATAGTGATTCCCCAGTTGCCCTCTGTAGAGCTTTTTTCTAATTCACACTTTCACCAACAATATCTGAGGACTTTCCCTAACCTCAGGCAAGAATACTGGAGTGGGTCGGCATTCCCTTCTCCAGAGGATCTTCCCAGCCCAGGGACTGACCCCAGGTCTCCCGCCATTTGTATTTCCTGTTCTGTGAACCATCTATATCTTTATATTATCTTTCTGTTATGTTATTGGTCTTACTATTATTTTGGAGCTGCTTATGTGTTGAGGAATTATCTGTCATATTATTGCAATTATTTTCTCAATTTGTCACTTACAGACTTTGTTTATGGTGCTTCTCCATAGATGTTCACTTAAGTTTTACTTGCTAATTTTTCTTGAGCCATATTTAGTCAAGTCTTTCTCATCCAAGATGAGTCAAAGTAAGTGTTTTTTCTATGCTCATTTTCCCCTTTTTTCCACTTAAACATTTGATTCACCTTGAATCCATTTTAGTAGAAGTGAAGTAGAGATTAAGATGCATGTATTCCCAGGTGGCTGCTGAAAGTCCTAATACCATTTGTTGAGTAATATATCTTTCCTCCATTGGTATGATATGCCAACTGTATTGTTTACTTAATTAGAAAATGTGTTTATTTTTAATTTCTGGATTTTTCAGTCCTAAGATGAATAAAGTGCCAGACACAGCATATGAAATGTGGCTAGCCCAAATTGAGATGTGCTGTAAATGTAAAATGCACACCAGATTTTGAAGATTTACTATATATATATATAAAATAAAAATTATTAATGAGATGTTATATATATGCATATAACATCTCATTAGTAATTTTTATATTGCTAGCATATTGAAGTGATATTTTAGATATACTGGGTAAAATAAAATTAATATTACTAAGATAAATTTCAGCTGTTTTTCTTTTACCATATTTATTACAGCTTTTAGAACATTTAAATGCTCTGATTTGTGGGCATGGGTTTGTGGCTCACACCATATTGTACGGCGCTGCTTTAGCCTTCCCTGCCCCATCTATTCATGTCTATACTGTTCCAATGACTGGAATTTAGTTCTACTATCTGTTGTGCCCCTAGAGGCTCAGATGGTAAAGAATCCGCCTGTAACGTGGGAGACCCAAGTTCGATCCCTGGGTCGGGAAGCTCCCCTGGAGGAGGGCATGGCAACCCACTCCAGTATTCTTGCCTGGAGAATCCCGTGGATGGAGGAGCCTGGCGGGCTACAGTCCGTGGGGTCGCAAAGAGGCAGACACGACTGAGCAACTAACACATATGAACATACACCCCAGAATTACTTTTCCTTTTCAAAATTTCTTGGTTATTCTTATAGCTTCTTTTTCCATGCAAACTTTAGAGTCAGCTTTCTAGTCTCAATAGCATCTTCTAGGTATTTTTATGAGGTTTGCTTCAAGTTTATAGATTCACTTGGGCAGAAGTGACAGCTTTACGATGATGAGATTTTCTGTCTAAGAACAAGGTATGCGACTCCACTCATTCAAATCATTGATTTGTCTCTCTGTAGCATTTTCAGTTTTCTTCCTTGGGATTTTTCATATTTCTCTTTGAGTATATTCCTGGGTGTTGCATTTCCTTTAGTTTCTGTTATAAATGGGATCTTTTCTTTAATATATTCTATCTACTTGCTGTTTTTGCACAGGGAAAATATTGATTTTTTTTCCCCAGACTACTTGTACCAAACTACCAAAGAAAATATTCTTGTTGATAGTTACTGTTCTTTAAATGATTCTCTGAGATTTGTGTATATAATCATCAATAATTATGGTTTCCTTTTCTAAATTTTTTAATGTTAGATGTGACTTCTTATGTCTCGTTTCTGTCTTTTTCTCTCGTCTTATTCTATTGATAACTCAGTTTTTCACTATCAGATAGTCTGTTCCTTAGTTTTATTTCTACCCTTTTCCCGCTCCCTGCTACTTACTCAGTGAAGAATTGACATGTTATTTTTAGTGTTGTGCTGTTCCTTTTAACTCCTAAAGCATTAACCTGAGCAATGTGGCTTCCTGACTGGGAACAATAAAAAGCCTATGGATACAATTAAATTCTGTAAAAAAGTCCAAATAAGTCCAAATATTTGATGCTGAAATTGGGGTAGATGTGAGGACGTTCTTTTTATACATAAGGCTTTTTTTTTTTTTTTGCAAAAAAGGAGTTAGCTCAGTTTATATTTGAGCACCTCTTATGGGAACACTAATGCTTTTGCTATGCTATTTCAAGAACATGCGATCTGGGGGTTTTATAGCTGTTTTGCCATAAAGCCATCTCTTCTGCAGGTTTTTCTTTCATCATAAGTTGGGCCCTTGGGATCTAGCTGATATTTCCTGCTTTGTTTAAGCAATAACTGAACCCAGCACTGTTCCAGGCATGGTGGAGAAACGGAGGAGAAAGGGTGACCTGTGTCCTGCAGAAATGTACAGAGTCTTGGGAGAGACAGAACCCACGCACTTGGGGACTTCTGTTGTGGTCCAGTGGCTAGAACTCAGCACTTCCTCTGCTGGGGGTGTGGGTTCAGTCCCTGGTTGGGGGATAGTGGTGCCCAAAAACAAATGAACAAGCAGACAAAAACCCATGCAGTTGAAGGGCAAGAGGGCAGTTCATGATCTCAAACAAACCGGCTCGAGATGGGGTTGTGTCTGTTGCCCGCCAGTGCAGGGGACGCCCACTCTGCGGGTGTGATCCTTGGGTCAGGAAGATCCCCTGGAGGAGGAAATGCTGGTGTTCTTGCCTGGAGAATCCCATGGTCAGAGAAGCCAGGCAGCTGCGGTGCTGGGGGTCGCAGAGGGGAAGATACGACTGAGCACATGCGCACACACGCATTGCACAGACATGGTCTTGTGTTTGGGCATCTCTGATCAGAGTGGGCAGGTAAATGATGAGCAGGGGACCCATGGGGTGGCCTGCTGGGAGCAGAGACGTGGGTTGGCTTCACCCTCTGGGAGAAGCACGCCTGCCGCTGGGCCGGCCGGTCAAGGGCAGGGCGCCCCCTGGTGGGGAAAGCAGGAAAGACCCGTGATGGTCAAATGGGTGGTTTGCGGGGGCCCGGACGAGCTCTCTGGTACCAGGGTCCCTTACGCGTCAGCGCAGAGGAGAGTTCAGCGAGAGACAAAGTGATAGATAAGAAGTGATCCCTTCGTGGAGGACACCTGTCAGGCGTGCAGGCGGGCGAGTGAGCAGGGTTGTGCCCCAGGAACTCAGCGGGCTACGGTTTTATAATCAAGGAAGAGGGGGCAGCAGACGGCCTCTGTCTTCTTCGAGTGGACGTCATGCTTCCATCCCCAGCTCCTCCTCCAGGCTGGGCTGGGTCTTTCCTTGTCCCTGCGTGGTCAAGCTAGGTCCACAGGTCATTGTTTTTCGTATGTGCAGAGAGCTCGTCCTAGGGCTCCTTACCTTACTGGCTCCCTGGGCAGGATGTGGGGTTCATGCTCCCACTGTTTTATGGTCGGGGGGCCTGTCTTGAGCTTCTGTTATGTGGTTTTGTTGCGAAGCAAGCCTGCTTGGTCCTGTGGTTAAGCAAACCTGCTCTCTTGGGTAGTCGTTAACTTATGGGGCCTCCCGTAGTTTTCGATTACAGTCCTCCAGTGGGGTTAGCTGTTTGGTCACCTGCTTTGTCTGTTTACTCACTCCCTTTCAACAGGGACCTCGAACATGAGACAGTCTCTCATTCTCTCTGCGGCTGGAGGCCACGTCAGTTATTAAGTAGGGAGGTGCGGTGAGAACCTAGATGGCTAGAGCCAAAGGGACTCTGAGAGCCCTGGTCTCTGATCCTCAATCTGTTCAGAAATCTCAGACCCAGCCTCAGTGACTTTCCTAGAAAACCTCTGATGATCTCACCTGTCTTCTGAACCTCCGTCCCCGTCACAGGATGCTTTTTAGATACTAGTTTGGTCTTGTATACATTTGCTCGCATGGACTGTAGCCTCCTGGTATGCAGAGACCATTTGTAGTGCACCTTAAAAAGAAAAAAAATCAGTATTATTTTTTTGCCACACTGCGTGGCTTGTGGGAACATAGTTCCCCGACCAGGGATCAAACTCGTGTCCCCTGTGGTGGAAGTGTGGAGCCCTCACCACTGAATCTGCAGGGGACTCCCCTGGAGTGCGTCTTTGTCTCCCCTGCAACCTCAAGTTTGATGCTTTCAGAACACTAGCCATATTGGCAGATATTTGAGTATCGGTTGGAAGCTAAAGCGGCGGAGGGAGGGATTGGAGTAGCTGCTCCGAGGAGTAAGTCATGAAGTTGGAGGCTGGGTGAGGACTTGTCCAAACGTGTCCCACCTCGGTTGTTAAGTAGGCTGCTGTGACTCAGACCTCTCTGGATCTGTTGTTTTGTCCAAGAGCAACCTTCAGAATTGATGGGGGGAGAGACAAAATGCGTTTGGAGTGGGGCGGAGCAGAGAAAGTACATGTTTACTGGATGCTCTTCATGGCCAAGGCAGGCCAGGCATCGTGAGGTACGCAATGCACAGGGACTTTGCTTAAGCTTTAGAATCATAGGCAGTATTTGCTCCTATTTTATGGTTGTGTGTTATGCATGCTCAGTCGTTCAGTCCTGTCTGACTCTCTGAGACCCCATGGACTGCAGCCTGCCAGGCTCCTCTGTCCATGGGATTCTCCAAGCAAGAATACTGGAGTGGGTTGCCATTTCCTCCTCTGCGGGAATCTTCCTGGCCCAAGGATTGAACCCACGTCTCCTGTGTCTCCTGCATTGACAGGTGGATTCTTTACCACTGCCACTTGGGAAGGCCTTATTTTATGGTTAGTGAAACCCAAAATTGGAGTAAATAATGTACCCAAGACTAAATGGCTAAAAAAAATGGTAAAGCTGTGTGTTGGACTCCGTTCTGTCTGAGTCGCAAAACCCTAACCCTGTGTCTCCAGGACAGTGGGAGCATGTGGTGGTCCCGTCAGGGCCAGCCTCGCAGAATGCTGGATGAATGTGAGGCTGGTGACCCGCAGAAGGAGCTTTGCAGCTGCCGTTAGAGTGTCCTGGGAGGGGATCCGTGGAGGTGACCGTGTGACCCTCAAGGGCAGAACCTAAGGTGAAAGGAACCGCGGTGGCCTCCGGACAGACATTCCACCCCGTGTGGAAAGCTTGACTGAAGCTTGTCTAACAGGTGGTCATCCTACCCGCTGATTTTGGACAATCTCTGGGTCGATTCCCTGGTTCGGCACATGGGATCTTCGATCTTAGTTGTGGCATGTGGGATCTGGTTCACTGACCGGGGATCAAACCTGGTCCCTCTGCACTGAAGCATGGAGTCTTAGCCACCAGACCATCAGGGAGGTCCCTCTTCTAACCTAATCTTAAATAGTTATTTGAACTGCCTTCTGTTCAAGAAAAAGTGGGATTCTGTCATTTTTCTATTTTACTGTCCGTTCAAATTGCCTTTAAAAAGGGATGCGCAGCAGAAGGCTTGGAGGGGCCCGTGGCGGGCACAAGGGCTCGGCGGGACGTCCCTGTGTTTGCCCAGAAGGAAGGGGCGAGGTTGAAGGAGCTCCTCGTGATGTCCAGCAACCCACAGCCTTCTCTCCCTTCCTGCCCAACCTACCACGGAGTTGGGTATTTATTTTTTGAATTCTGGCCAAAATAAATAAATAAATGTCCAACAAGAGATCGGTCCCCAGCTTCACCCTGGCGGAGGAGGCAGGGGACAGGCGGCCGGGCGCTGAATTCGGTGACTCCTAGGGTTCCGGCATGGAGCGCTGCCCTCTCTCAAGTAGCGCCAGCAGGCCGGCCGGCGTGGATGGGCTGCCTTTGGTGGGTGCGAAGGGCCCTGCAGACCCCAGGAAACCATCTGTTTGGCAAATGGAGGGGAACAAACTTGAAAACAGCGACCTTTTCTTTTTAAGCTTCTCCGAGGGATGTAACAATGGCAAATAATACTGAAGTTTCTCGGTTGGCCCAGGGCCCCTGCGTGGAAATGGGTGAGGGTATTGACTACAGCAACGGCTTTTTAAAGAGCTGGCCGTGTTTGCCCTCACGCCTCACAAGCAGGCAGCCTCTTTTCTGCCTTCATGCTTACTGGATTGTCGATGGCAATGCACATAAATATTGCTTTCTCTGGGTAAATATTAGGCTTATGATTGGATGGGGAGGCCGCAGAGTGAGCCTGTCAAATGGACGGGTCAGGTCGGGGTGGAGGGGAGCCATCCGTGCAGTCACGGCCAAACCTGGCCGGGCTCCGGGCCCTTCCCTCCAGCGCCCCGGCCCACAGGTCCTCACCATCCGCTTTCCTGCAGTGAAGGCCGTGGGGGCCGTCATCCCTGTTGTAGGCAGAAAGCGATGGATGGTAACCCTGAAATGTCTCTGTTCTACTGTGGGATGTGCTTTTTTTTTTTTTTTTAATGAAATGCTGATTTTACTTATTTTTTTCTTGCATTCTTTTTCATCTCGTTCTTTTTTAAAATGAAATTTTATTGGAGTATATTTGCTTTACAATGTGGTTAGTGTCTATTGTACAGCAGAGTGAATCAGCCTATGTATGTGTGTGTGTGTATATATATATATATATATATATATGCGTGTGTGTGTATATATATGCGTGTGTCTGTATATATATACCCTCCTTTTTTTAAAGAATTTTTTGACATGGGCCATTTTTAAAGCCTCTTATTGAATCCGTTACAATATTATTTCTATTTTATGTTCTGTTATTTTGGCCATGAGGCGTGTGGGATCTTGGCTCCTGACCGGGGATCAAACCTGCAACCCCTGCACTGGAAGGCGAAGTCTTAGCCGCACTGGACCACCAGGAAGCCCCCGTCCCCTCCTTCTGGATTTCCTTCCCATCGAGGTCACCACAGAGCACTGAGCATGCAGGAGGTGCTTGTTAGTTCCCCAGACTACACGGCATCAGCAGTGTATGTAAATTACACGTTGGTCCCAACTCCCAGCTCCTCCTACCCCTGCTTTCCCCACTTGATGTCCAGACATCTGATCTCTGTATCTTTGTCTCTACTGGGACATGCCTTTTATATGCTCACTTAGGTCTGAGTCATTGAGATTTTGTTTCAACTATACCAGTCCATTTCTTACCCCTTCCCTGTCATTTCCGCAGCTGAGACAGTCCCAGTAATAGTATTCTGTGTAATATTCAATAATAATGGTGTTGATGAAAATCACACCGAATATTAACTGAGGGCTTATTGCATGCCAGGTGTCCTGCTAAACTCGAGGAAATGTCTTTATTCTCGTTCTGGAAGGAAGCTCAAGCCCCCACAGGTTGGAGGCAGAACTTGGATCTGTGTGTTCCTGAGTCGGAATGTCATCTCCTTTATGCAAACCACAGATGCTCTGCAGATAAAATCTTCTGTCTCAAATGGCTTCACTGGAGGTTTGCAGCGCCTTCACTGCCCCGGCTTCTCTGTTGTTGCTGTTGTTCTGGCTTCTCTTCTTTAAAGAAGCTGTAAACCCACTTTGTGCCCGGTTATACTGGGGTGAGGGAGGCCATGCAGGGGGCTCCTCACAGCAGTCCCCCTCTGGTGCCGGGGGGCCCCCCTCCTGGGGATGGAAGAGTCTGACCCACAGGTCCGGGTCCGCACGCTCTGCCCCGGCCCAGGACTGCTGGAGCTGCTCGGAACCGTGGCCCGTCTGCTCTCTGCTCCCTCAGAGCCAAGCTTCCTCCAAGAGATGTTGCTCCCAGGAGCTGGTGGCGGTCTCACTCTCCTGACTTTTATGTCTGCTCTCCATCTGGATAGAAAATCGGAGAAAACACATTCTCAGGAGGGGTTTGGGAATAAAGGGCGAGATTTTCATTAAAATTGGGGGCATCGTGCCATTTTCTCTGGGAGGCAGAGCTGAACAACCCACCCAGAACTCTTCTTGCCCCCTGAGAAATAAACTGGTTTTCGGAGAGAGACAGTGACAGTGTGTGTGTGTGAGTGAGTGAGTGAGTGTGTGTGTGTGTGTAAGGGATGGTGCATACACACCTTGATTATTTTTGCAGGCAGTTTCTAGAGGTAACTGGCTACCAAAAATCTCATTTTCACTCCAACTCTTGACCATTCCCATATCTGTGCTAAGAGGTGGCCGTGGAAATCGAGCCCTCGCTCTGTGTTTTATCTGCTCCCTCCTCCCGCCTCCCCTTGGGTGAGCAAGGAGTGGTCAGAAACGGGGCGGGAGCAAACCAGAGGCCGGGGTGATCCCTAGGCAGGATAACCAGCCTTTCAGTTGTATCATCCAGCAGCACAGGGCAGGTACTTCGGACGGTCAGCCCGTGTCCTGCATGCTGGGGAGGTGGGCAGGGATGCTGGCGCTGAGCATCTCACTTTGTGGCGATGGATGGTACCTGGGGAAGCGCCCAGTGGGCGGGGCTCTGAGGATGCCCAGCTCCTGGAGCTGAGCCTGCCGGAGTCAGTTCAGGAGAAACGAGTTCCCGTTGGGTGGGAGACTTCCTCTCCCCTTTTTCATACAGTTCATGGGGTTCTCAAGGCAAGAATGCAGAAGTGGTTTGCCATTGCCTTCTCCAGTGGAAGTGTGAACTGTGGTGTTGGAGAAAACTCTTGAGAGTCTCTTCTGCATGGAGATCAAACCAGTCCATCCTAAAGGAAATCAGTCCTGAATATTCATTGGAAGGACTGATGCTGAAGCTGAAACTCCAATACTTTGGCCACCTGATGCGAAGAACTGGCTCATCTGAAAAGACCCTGATGCTGGGAAAGATTGAGGGCAGGAAGAGAAGGGGACGACAGAGGATGAGATGGTTGGATGGCATCACCGACTCAACGGACATGGGTTTGGGTGGACTCGGGAGTTGGTGATGGATAGGGAGGCCTGGTGTGCTGCGATTCATGGGGTCGCAAAGAGTTGGACATGACTGAGCGACTAACTGAACTTCCTCTCCCTGCCTGGGGAGGTTAGAAGCCGTGAGTGACCCCAGGACTCACAGTCCTTTGACAGCTCCCCCCCACACCCCCGCCCCCAGATCGCCATTCTCTCAGCTCTTGCCCTGGTCGCCTTTTGAACAGGCTTAGAACAAGAGTCTTCCAGGGCAGATCATGCTGTATCACAGCTGACTTCCTTCTCATCAGCGAGAGCGCCCTCGGCAAGATGTCAAAGCAGGGTTTCTCGTGTCGATGTTCAGCTGATGGGGGTCGTGATCCACTTTATCTCATTAATGCCTCTCTTCCCTGCCTGTCTGGCAGCTCGACAGCACATATGCTGAGAATTTTCTGTGTTTCAGGCTTAAAAGGGAATCCTGTCTTAGTGCAACGCAGTTGAGTCCTGGATTCGGTGGCTGCCGACATGGGGCTCGTCCTCTGCGATAAGCGCCTGTTTCTCAGCAGACTTAAAGCTGAGAAAGCGGCGGTCAGGACAAGCAGAGAGCTGCCTGGAAGGCGGGGCCTCTGTGGACGTCACCTGGTCCTTGGCTCCGCCCACCCACCTGCACCCACAGGCCGGGGTGGCCCCGGGCGGAGGCGGGTGGGCTGCAGTCAGGACGGCCAGGACGGCCGCGGGCCGGGACAGCCCTTGGGTCATTTGCCTCCTGTAACCTTGAGCTCCGCCAGCGGCTCTTCAGACTCTCCCCCGCTTCGCTCCACACAACTGTCCTGGTCAGAGAGCGGACACGGAGCATCCAGCAGCCAGTTTGCAGTGACGGGTCCACACTGTCTCCTGCACGGACCTGTCCGTGTTTACCTTAATGGGGCATCCTTCTAAATTCAATACCAGGCACCTTCCCTTCCTTCCCCCCACCCTGCACCCCCTCCCCCATAGTTCCTGGGGTTTCCTGGGCAACAGCTCATTTTCCAGATAGGCATTTGCGTCTCCTACCTAATCCCAATATTGCTTTCCGGTTCTTCCCTCCTCCCACCTCAATACCGGGAGCACACGAATATTTTATCTTCATTCCTGAGCCTGGGGCAAGCAGGGGGATGTGTCAGGTGAAAGAAGGGATGAGGCCAACGGAGGAGGAGAATGGAGAAGGTGGGTGGGGGAGCGGGCTTTGAACCATCTCAGTGGTCCAGCCGGAGGCAGCGGCAGCGAACCGCTGCACGCGGAGAAGACCCGGGCAGGCGGAGGCGAGTGCTCACCTGAGCTCTGCGGCCCAAGCGCCGGGATCCAGTTAACCCCGGATATTAACCTCGCTTCTTGGCCTCGCCAAGTCCTGGCAATGACCGTCTCTCCAGCCGGCTCTCTTATTGATCTGAGGCTGGTTTGCTGGCCTCCTGCCTCCGCTCAGAAGGTTATGGCACGAATGGCCTCCTATACTGTTCAACCTGCGGCTACCTCGCGATGGAGAAAGGCAATCAGTACCTCCTGCCTGTCTGTGTTTTTCTTGCAAAAGGCTCTTTCCCCTGTATCAGAACTTGTCTAGTTCCGGGCGGGGTGCTTGTGACTTCTCTTTCCTAAATCAGCCCGCCTCTCTCAGTGGACACATCAATCCTTTGGCCTGCTTCCCAGGAGGGCACTCTGATGTGGAGGCCAGTTTGAGGATTTATGCCATGACGTGTTCGTATTTGAGTCTTTCAGCTAACAGGGACACACACACACATGCTTGTATACGCCCATTCATCTTGGCAGGTGCTTTCTCTATAGTCAAAAGGTATAGTACCTAACTGTAGTCTGTCTGACTCTGCCACCCCATGGACTGTAACCTGCCAGGCTCCTCTGACCATGGGATTCTCCAGGAAGAATACTGGCATGGGGTGCGATGCCCTCTTCCAGGGGATCTTCCTGACCCCGGGATCGAACCCATGTCTCTTGCGTCTCCTGCATTGGCAGGCGGGTTCTTTACCACCAGCACCACCTGGGAAGCCCATCTAGCTGTAGCAGGCCCATGAATATCCAGATACATATCACCTTGTTCACATCTTTCATGTGCGGCTCTTTCCTGGCTTCCCTGCGTGGTGGGGAAAAAGTTGTCATCTACAGATCACCCTCTGGGGAGAAGCGCCCTTGCCCGAAAGTCTGGGCTGGTTGTGTGGGTGTCCCGTTCTTCTCTGTTCAGTCTCTGCCTCGAAGCCGGGGAGTCCATCCTCAGAAGAGCGGGGCATTCTTCCTCTTGAGAACCCAGTGGGTGTGACATTCCCACAAGGAGCCCCTACTGCTACCTGCTGCCCTCCGCGGTGAGAAGTCCCAGCCTGTGCCCCCACCATCAGACGCCCATGAGGGTCTGGAGCGACTCTGCCGTTGCCCTCTGCTGGGCTTGGCATCTGCTGGGCTTGTCCCCCTGGTCCACCTGGAATGCGGTCCCACCTCGAAGCCAAGGAGCTTTTTTCCCAAGACGCACCGTCTCAGTAGCTTGGACAGTTAGGGAGGGGGAGGAGGAGTGGTTGGTGGGACTGTCCCTTCTGGAGGGTGACGACTGATGTCTTTGTCTGGAACTGGAGATTTGTGGGGCTTCCCAGATGGCTCAGTGGGTCAAGAACCTACCTGCCAGTGCGGGAGACTCGGGTTCGATCCCTGGGTCGGGAAGGTCCCCTGCAGGAGAAAAGTGGCAACCCACTCCTATATTCCTGCCTGGAGGATCCCATGGACAGAGGAGCCTGGCAGGCTACAGCCTGAGGGTTTGAAAAGAATCGGACACGACTGAGCACAAGCAGATTTGTAGATTTACGGAAGGCTGGGTGCAGAGCAGGCCTTAGGGCCTGTCCAGTCCGAGTCCCCTGGTTCCATTAATGAGAACTGAGATGTTAATAACAGAGCTTCCTGTCTGTCCCAGTTTCACAGCTCCTGGGGGACGGGGATCACACCCCTGCCTCTACCTGCGTCTTGCTTTCCTTGCCCATCCTGGCTTCCTTTTCACCCACTCAGCCTCTTTCCCTTGTGCTTTTATCCCTCATGGCGTCTTTCCACCCTTTCTTTCCTCCAGTTCGTGTTGATATCTCTCTCTCCTGCTTCCATCCTGGTGCCCAAGCGTCACCCCAAGACCTCTGACACCTCTGACATGGTGACAGGCTCAACTTCTCTATTTTCTTTTTAATAAGATGAGGATCCTCATGACATTGTTGATAATAGTCTTAAGCCCACGTCCTGGCATTTGAGAAGAGTTTTACTTGCTTCACTTATGTCCTTACATCCCCCTGGAGGCCATCTGCTCCCAGCGGTGAGATGGCTGGTGGTCATTAGGAGCCGGCCGTATCCCGGGGCTCATCCAGGGACCAAACGTGGCCTCATCGGCCCCGTGTTTATGACTTCGGGCCAGTCTGTTCCCATCAGACTAATCACCACCTCGGCACTGGCCGGGGATGGCCGGGCACCTGTCCCGGTTTGTCCCTTGGCACTTTCAGTCCACTTAGTCCAAAGGTCAGTGCTGCAGGGAGCTGGACTTAGCTGAGCCCTCTCCTGAGACAGGCTCAGATGCCCTCGGGAAGCACCGTGCAGGGAAACCTCTAAGAGGCACCACTGCCTGGCCTGCCTTTGGACCTAGGGGGCTGTAGGAGCTTTTGTCTTTGTGTAGACGTCTTTGTGGGAGCCCTTCCCCCTCCAAAAGAGCTTCCCTGGTGGCTCAGATGGTGAAGAATCTGCCTGCAATGTAGGTGGCCTGGGTTTGATCCCTAGGTTGGGAAGATCCCCTGGAGAAGGAAATGGCAACGCACTCCAGTGTTTTTGCCTGGAGAATCCCATGGACAGAGGAGCCTGGCGGGCTATAGTCCATAGAGTCACAAAGAGTTGGACACGATTGAGTGGCTTTCACTTTACCCCCTATCAAATATATATATTTTATAGCTATGTTGGTGTAAACATGAATGTAATCTAGCCTGGATTCATTATTTTGTCTCATTATTATTCAATTGTTTCTTCTTTTATAATAAAACACTTCGAGGGACCCCCTAGAAGGGTGTTTGGAGCACTGCACTTCCTATACCTGACGGCTCAGTTGGCCCTGTGTGTGGGTACGTGCTAAGTCACTTTGGTCTTTTCTGACTCTGTGCAAGTCTAGGGACTGTAGCCTGCCAGGCTCCTCTGTCCGTGGGATTCTCCAGGCAAGAATGCTGGTGTGGGTTGCCCTGCCCTCCTCCAGGGGATCCTCCTGACCCAGGGATCCAATCCACATCTCTTATGTCTCCTGGGTCTGCCGGCAGGCTCTTTACCTGGGAAACCCCCAGTTGGCCTCATGGCCTCTGTAGATCTCTTCCTCACGATGGCTGAGCCGAAGCCTCTGCTTGGCAGAACTTCTGGGACGTGCCGCCACCTTGCCGAGGTTTATTGATGAGACAGAAGACACTAGATTTGTTGTATGAGGTTGGGGCTTTGATTTGGAGAGTTGGTGTTACAGAGTTGGTAGTATAGTACATCTTGTCCATATGTATGGCTTAGTCACCAAAGAGACATTTAGACTCTAGGAAGCTCATGGTGACGGGGAGATTAAGGAGAGAGTTTTGTACCGCCAGGATTGTGGTTGGGGGAACCCCGAGACAGCCCCTAAGAGTTGCGCCCCCAGGTGTGCACGCCATGGAACCCCCTCCCCTCAGTGGGGTGTCACTCTCATTGGATTACAGCTCAGGTGACCTAACGGTTGACTTTGAGCTCATCAACAGGGAGAGTGTCCTGGTGGGCCTGACCTAATCAGGTGAGTCCTTAAGCCAGAGCCTGGGCCTGTCTTGGAATCAGAGGTCTATGAAGTGAGACAGCGTCCCCTGTTGGCCTTGAAGAAGCCAACAGCCGTGCGGCAAATTGCCGGTGGCTGGGACTGTGTGGCAAGGACCTCAGGGTGGTCTCTGGTTGCTGGGAGGAGTCCCCAGTACCACGGTCCTTGGGAACGTGGGAAACTTGGTCCCTCATCTGCAAGAATCCGAGTTCCGCCAACAACCCGTGCACTTGGACGAGAGCCTCAGATGGGTCCTCAGCCCCAGCCGGCCGTGATCTCGATGTCCTCCCAGTGAGACGCTGAGCAACGGACCCGGTTGAACCCCTTCCTGGGTCTTTGAACCGTGGAAACGGAGAGATAAGAGATGAGTGTTGCTTGCAGCCCTGAATTTGTGGTAATTGGCCGTGTGGCAGCTGAGATGCCACGCGGGCCTGCTGTGTCTCAGCTTGGCTGTTTGCTCTAAGACTGCGGCTTGGAAGAGAGAGAAAGGGGAAGATGCTGGCCCCCACATACCCACAGCAGGAAGCAGAAAAAAACGTTCTTTAGAAGCAAGCTGCTTCATTCCCTTCTCAGCTGCCAGACCCTTATCAAGCCCAGATCAGTTGAATAATTAATTCTGCTCCAAGCAGAGTGATACTTTGGATAAAGCCCCATTAAAAAAAAAAAAAAAAAACAACTAAAACCCTCAAACGTGTTCTTCAAAGCCACAGCTTCTCCTTTGAAGTGGTTTGTCTGCCATTTAGTTGCTGTTTCCTCAGCACAAAAGTGCACAAGGATTTCCACTCTCATCCAGAGTCTTCCCCTCCCCTCTCCGCCCTCCTTGGAGTCACTAACTGGCCCTTGATTCTGCCTTTTCCAGCTGGCTTCATTTGGACTGCATACCCAGACAACACGTCCATTTAGAAAGCCGTGTGTCTCAGCCTTGGAGGCAGCGATTGTCAGGAAGCAGAGAGACTGTTTCCAGAAATGGTTTGAGGTTTCAGATCCTGGTGGCCCAGGCCCCGTGGGGACGGGACGCTGCTGAGAAGGCTGCTGGCCATGTGAGCAGGGGCCGAGGCTGGGGGATGGACGGAGGCCTTGGCTGTGAGAGTGAGGGAGGGATGATGCTGTGGAGTCCTCCCCGCGCCCCAGGGCCCCGCTGACATCCTGCCCACCGCACCCTGCCCCTGGCCCGGGGGACCACAGGCAAAGTCATGTTTTACTTGGAATGGTTCAGGACACAAACACTGAAACCTCCCTGACATCTCAGGACTGCTGCTGCTCTTTCTCTCCTGGTCTGTTCGAGTGAGTGCTTCTCACGCATCTCATGATGCGTGTCTGATGGGTCGGGCCCCAGCGTGGTGCTGAGGGCACCTCTGTCCCTTCCGAGGACTAGCCCGTCTCTCTTACTTTTCATGCTCGGTCGTCTTCAGCAGGGGCTACCCAGGCGGCTCAATGGTAAAGAATCTGTCTGCCAAGCAGATGATGCAGGCTCGATCCCTGGTTTGGGAAGATCCCCTGGAAGAGGAAGTGGCATCCCGCTCCAGTATTCTTGCCTGGGAAATCCACAGACAGAGGAGCCTGGAGGGTGACAGTCCAGGGGGTCGCAAAGAGTCGGACGCGCCGGAGCGACTGAAGAACAACAGCAGCAGCATTCGTTTGCTGGGGCCGCCCTCACAGAGCGCCACGGGCCGGATAGCTTAGACAACAGATGCTTACTGCCTCTCAGTTCTGGAAGCTGGAAGGCCAAGAGCAAGGTGACGGCAGGGTCAGCTCCTCCTAAAGTGATGATTGGGCTTCCCTGGTGGCTCAGCTGATAAAGAATCCGCCTGCAATGCAGGAGACCTGGGTTTGATCCCTGGAGAAGGGAAAGGCTTTATTTTTCTGGGCTCCAGAATCACTGCAGATGGTGATTGCAGCCATGACATTAAAAGACTTTTATTCCTTGGAAGGAAAGTTATGACCAACCTAGACAGCATATTAAAAAGCAGAGACATTACTTTGTCAACAAAGGTCTGTCTAGTCAAGGCTATGGTTTTTCTAGTAGTCATGTATGGATATGAGAGTTGGACTATAAAGAAAGCTGAGCATTGAAGAATTGATACTTTTGAACTGTGGTGTTGGAGGAGACTCTTGAGAGTCCCTTGGACTGCAAGGAGATCCTACCAGTTCATTCTAAAGGAGATCAGTCCTGGGTGTTCATTGGAAGGACTGATGTTGAAGCTGAAACTCCAATACTTTGGCCACCTGATGCAAATTTGAAAAGACCCTGATGCTGGGAAAGATTGAGGGCAGGAGGAGAAGGGGATGACAGAGGATGACATGGTTGGATGGCATCACCGACTCAACGCACATGGGTTTGGGTGGACTCCGGGAGTTGGTGATGGACAGGGAGGCCTGGTGTGCTGTGGTTCATGGGGTCGCAAAGAGTCGGACATGACTGAACGACCGAACTGAACTGAACCCACTACAGTATTCTGACCTGGAGAATTCCATGGACTGTATAGTGAATAGGGTTGCAAAGAGCCAGACACGACTGAGCAACTTTCAAAAGAAAAGAAAAAGTGACGAGGGAATGGTCTGTTCCAGGCCCCCCTCCTTGGCTTGTGGAATCTTTCTTGTCTTCGTGTCTTCACACCGTACTCTCTCCACGCATGTTTGTGTTCAGATTTCCTCTTCTCATAAGAACACCCAATCATATTATTAGATTCTATCCTAATGACTGCATTGTAATTACCTCTTTAAAGATCCCATCTTCAGGACTTCTACCTTGGCAGTCCATTGGTTAAGACTCCACAGTTCCATTACAGGGGGCGTGGGTTCAATCCCTGGTCAGGGAACTGAGATTCCACATACTGTGTGGCAGAGCCGAAAGAAAATGTTAAGAACCCATCTTCAAACAGAATCTTATTCAGATGGACCAGGGCTTAGGTTTTCAACATATGAATTTTAGCAGCAGGGTTGGGGGGGATGCAACAGTTCAACCATAGTACGGGTAGTGATGCCATCTGTCTACATCACAAAAAGTTCTTGAGGTTTGAGAGTGATAATACAGGAAAGGGCAGTTAGAAACTGACTGTGGGACAGACAAGAGGGTTTGTACAAATGTTGGGGTCCACACCAAGGATGCTTCTTTCCAGCCCCCTCCGTCTCTGCCTCCGCCCCTCTGTCTCTGCCTACACCCCCTCCATTGTTGCCTCTGCCTGTCTCCGCCCACTACGTCTTCTCTGCCTCCGCCCACTCCTCTTCGTCTCCTCCCACTCCATCATTGCCTCCGCCCACTGCATCTTCTCTGTCTCTGTCCACTCTGTCTATGCCTCCACCCACTCCATCTCTGCCTCCGCTCCCTCCGTCTCTGCCTCCGCCCCTCTGTCTCTGTCTCCGCCCACTCCATTGTTGCTTCCGCCTGTCTCCGCCCACTGTGTCTTCTCTGTCTCCGCCCACTCTGTCTCCGCCCACTCTGTCTCCGCCCACTCTGTCTCTGTCTCCGCCCCCTCCGTCTGTCTCCGCCCCCTCCGTCTCTGCTTCTGCCCACCTGTCTCTGTCTCCGCTCACTCCGTCTCTGCCTCCGCCCCCTCTGTCTCTGCCTCCGCCCCCTCCGTCTCTGTCTCCACCCGCTCCATCTCTGCCTCCGCCCCCTCCGTCTCTGCCTCCGCCCACTGCATCTTCTCTGCCTCCTCTCACTCTGCATCCGGTGCCGCGTTGGTTTAGTACTTCGGTTGCTCACCAGAATCTTATGGGCAGAGGCCTCTTGAGTCATCAGTCCACCCTGTGGGTCGTGACTTTCTGACAGATGCTCTTTCCCTCTCTCCTTCCTAGAGCCAAGAAAAATCATTTTATGATTTTACGGTTGTTAGAGCTGTAAATATTGGTGAAAAGCGTGATATTCATTTTTTGTTTTTTTTCTCCTCAGTGGTGGTCTGATAAAGATGTCTTTTAGAGCAATGGTAATAGACTGCTTTTTCCTATATGTATAGTTTTGTTGTTATTTATAGTTATATAACAAAGGAGGGTTGGGTTTGATAGAATAATTACCTTCTTGGTTTTCATAATCTCCAGCTGGTGTGACTACAAGGGGAGAAACACACAATACGTTCTACTGACTCATTTTTCAAATCATTATTATTTATTATGTTTTTTCAAGGTGATCAACAGACCTGTATTTGTGAAAGTGATAGATATTCTGAGGCCAAGATGCCCCATCCAGTTTTTTAGTTTTTTCCCCAGATAAAATGTGATGCCATCACAGCATAAGGAGAGCTGTTTTGCTGGACATTCTGAGTGCGGGGAACAGAAGAAAAGGGCTCTGAGCGCTGATCTCTGAAATTTCATCTGCTGAGTTTTATTAAGTTCTGTGTGCGGCCAAATTGGTGTGGGAGATACAGGTTTAAACAAAAGCATTTCTTTGCTCTGGGCCCCAGAGGCTTTATCCACGTACGCACGGCCATTCTCAGATTTCCCGCATCCGTGGAAGCCTTCGTCTTGGAGCTCTCAGTGAGCAGGCGGCTCTGGGAAAGCCCTCGCAGGACAAAAGGGGTCATTCAGAAGCCTCTCGTCCACACACAGACGTGTGTGTGGCGTCTCGGCCCACACCTGCCTTTGGCTAGAGGCGGCACGGAGAGTCGTGACTTCACTTCCAACAGTTCCCGTGATTTTGTCCATAGAGAAACTATTGCGAGGTCACTGTGGACTGTCGAGTTCTCAGCATGGGCCACGTGAAGGCAGACGCTGCTCTGTGTATGTAAGATGTTTATTTGCTTGTTTGGCTGTATAAGGTGTTCGTTGTGGCACGCGGAGCTACGCGGAGCTTTAGTTGGGGCACCAGGCACGTGAGCTCTTCGTTTGGCACGCAGGATCTTTAGTTGCGGCATGCGAGATCTAGTTCCTCGAACAGGGATCGAACCCGGGTTCCCCGCATTGGGAGTGTGGAGTCTTATCCCCTGGACCACGAGGGACGTCTCAGACATGACTATACTGTATTCTGAATGACAGTTGATAAGGAGGGAGGCCTCGAGGAGGAGAATCCATTGTTTCACCCTGTAGGCTGTGTTTTCCCCCTTTGACTCAACATGAATTTTCATTTAAAAGGAAATAAATCTCACACAGTCCCAATGTTGGTTCAAGGTGTTTTTACTGTCCCGTTAGTAGGAGTGCAGCCGTGTTCATCTCTCACTCATGTCTGACTCTTTGCAACCCTATGGAGCCGCCAGGCTCCTCCGTCCACGGGGTTCTCCAGGCAAGAATACTGCAGTGGGTTGCCATTTCCTTCTCTAAGGGACCTTCCTGACTCAGGGATTGAGCCTGGGCCTCCTGCATTGCAGGCAGATTTTTTTTTTTTACCATCTGAGCCACCAGGGAAGCCCTGTTAGAGACACATTTACCAGCCTTACTATGCCAGAGCGTAGGTATACACTAGCCTTATGCTTTTTGGCTCTTGCAGAGTCATGGAACAAAAACGTGTCAGTTCACATCAAAAAAAGGAAACTGATCAAACAAACATCAACAGCATATTTGTGATGTGGCAGACAAGGTTTTGCTAAAAATAAGCCACCGATTCCAAGAGCCAGGGGTTCCAACTGCAGTGATCAGCTGCCTGGGCCTCTGGCAGGTCTGTCCCGGGAACACTGCTGGAAGGAGGCGGTTTTCCCTAGGCTGCTCTGGGACTTCCTGGAAACTTCCCCCATGTACACAGGGCTCCATGACAGAGTCTGCCTGAGCTTGGCCCAGAGTCTCATCCTCTCTTTATTGAGCTCACCCTCAACAATTAGCCCTCAACAGTGAAAGCAATGCTGCTTGGTACTCACTCTGTCATCAGCACAAAGGCAGACAGAAGCACTGACCCCCAGCCATAGGATTTGGCTATAAAGAGACCACCCTAGTGATTCAGACAGTTGGTATTATTCAGTTCAGTCAGTTCAGTTGCTCAGTCATGTCCGACTCTTGGTGACCCCATGGATTGCAGCACGCCAGGCCTCCCTGTCCATCACCAACTCCTGGAGTTAACTCAAACTCATGTCCACTGGGTCGGTGATGCCATCCAACTATCTTGTCCTCTGTCATCCCCTTCTCCACTTGCCTTCAACCTTTGCCAGCATCAGGGTCTTTTCAAATGAGTCAGCTCTTCACATCAGGTGGCCAAAGTATTGGAGTTTCAGCTTCAACATCAGTCCTTCCAATGAACACCCAGGACTGATCACCTTTAGGATGGACTGGTTGGATCTCCTTGCAGACCAAGGGACTCTCAAGAGTCTTGTCCAACACCACAGTTCGAAAGCATCAATTCTTCGGTGCTCAGCTCTCTTATAGTCCAACTCTCACATCCATACATAACCACTGGAAAAACCATAGCCTTGACTAGATGGACCTTTGTTGACAAAGTCATGTCTCTGCTTTTTAATATGCTGTCTAGGTTGGTCATAACTTTCCTTCCAAGGAGTAAATGTCTTTTAATTTCATGGCTGCAGTTACCATCTGCATTGATTTTAGAGCCCCCCAAAATAAAGTCTGTCACTGTTTCCACTGTTTTCCCATCTATTTGCTATGAAATGATGGGACCAGATGCCATGATCTTCATGTTCTGAATGTTGAGTTTTAAGCCAACTTTTTCATTCTCCTCTTTGACTTTCATCAAGAGGCTCTTTTAGTTCTTCTTCACTTTCTGCCATAAGGGTGGTGTCATCTGCATATCTGAGGTTATTGATATTTTTCCCGGCAACCTTGATTCCAGTTTGTGCTTCATCCAGCCCAGCGTTTCTCATGATGTACTCTACATATAAGTTAAATAAGCAGGGTAACAATATACAGCTTTGACGTACTCCTTTTCCTATTTGGAACCAATCTGTTGTTCCATGTCCAGTTCTAACCGTTGCTTCCTGACCTGTATACAGGTCAAGAAGGCAGGTCAGGTGGTCTGGTATTCCCATTTCTTTAAGAATTTTCTACTTCTTATTGTCCACACGGTCAAAGGCTTTGGCATAGTCAATAAAGCAGAAGTAGGTGTTTTTCTGGAACTCTCTTGCTTTTTTGATGATCCAACAGATGTTGGCAATTTGATCTCTGGTTCCTCTGCCTTTTCCAAATCCAGCTTGAACATCTGGAAGTTCACGGTTCACATACTGTTGAAGCCTGGCTTGGAGAATTTTGAGCATTACTTTACTAGTGTGTGAGATGATTAGTTTTTCTTTATGGTTTAAATGAAAATACAAAATAAAAAAAATTTTTATGGAGAACTTTCAGATCTCTGCGAATGTGTCCCTGGGTCCCCATTGGAGAAGCATTCTTTTAGGAGAATGAAGCTGAGTTTGTGAGTTTCACCCGTGGGTCGAGCAGGTCGTGTTTTGTCTGTGCCTATGTACTGTGTTTGTTTGCAGAAGTGGCCACGAATCCTCTCCTTCTTGTCATCCATACTATGACAGTGTGACCCTGGGTCCCCCCTCTCCCCCAGAAGGTACAGTTGGCTTCTCCATCCTTCCCATCTGGATGACCATTGACCTCCTGTGGTACCAGATGTGAGGCAAGCAGAGACTTGACTTTCACGTGGCATTGGGTGTTTCCTTCTCTTGCTGCCCTGGAAACCCGAGTTTGCCACGTGAATGAGCCCAGTCTCGCTTACTGGAGGATGACAGCTACATGGAGAAGAATCTAGGTTTCTCAGCCAAGAGCCAGCCAGCTCCTGGCCACCAGCCCGCATGTGCCATCCTCGACCATCCAACCCCTAGGTGAGCCAGGGTTCGACCACAGATGGTGCACAAGTGAGTCTAGGTGATGTTAGCTGAGCCGGGGTACATGAGTAGCGGTGCCCAGTTGACTGTAGCCTAATGAGCAATAATAATTGATTTATGCTCTAAGCCACTAAGTTTTGGGTTATTTTATTGCTAACAATAAGTGTCTGATACACATTTTTTTTTCCCCCAGAAGAGAAATCTTGTCTTTGAGCAGACTTCTGAAGGGATCTGATATTCTCCAAAATGATAACATAAGTCAGAAAATGTTGCCTGGAAAGATCAGCTGGGGGCTCTCAAACTGTTGAGAAGGCAGAAAAGGCTCAGCATGGATTTTCCTCCTAGGATTAAGTCTCAGATCATCATTGAGGGTTAGAAAGAAAATGCTTCATTGGACCTCGATATTTGCCTTCATTTAGATTTATATTATTGTTTTGAGGAAAAGTTGTATTTCAGGTTACAAGAATAGCGTAATGGTTTAGAAAACTCTTCCTGGTGCCATCTCTCTGTGAACCACGCTGGTGGGAGACCTGACTGTTGGCAACACAGCTCAGGGCTGCTTACGTGGAACCGTGATTGAGGAGCTATCTTTGCAGACTCTCAGAGAGCTGTACCTTTGCAGAGAGAACTGTGTGGTGCTTTAGAATCTATTTTATGTGATTAAATAGACTTGATTATGAATAGTAATTTGGTATCAGAAATAGGAGAAGGTTTGGTCTCTACAAAGATCGCTTGAGCAATAGCATGCTTACGTTGCTTTAAATACAGCTAGAATTCCGTAGTTAACTTCACGTTTGGGAAGCTTCAGGCTGAGGTCAAAAAGACAGAACATAAAACAGAAGCGAGATTTTAACAAATTCAATAAAGACTTGAAAAATGGTCCACATCAGAAAAAAAATCTCATTAAAGAAGAAAAACTCTTTGATACATTTAAGCCTTTTCCTTCCATCTCTGCACTAATCCCCTTGTCTTTCTTTCTCAAAGCCTAAATGTTTTGTGTTCACTCAAATTTTTTTTGTCTTCTCTGTTATATAGCTTCTCCCCTCTCCTCTTGGAGATTTTGTGGTATTACTCAGTCTGGTAGATTCAGTGAGTTCTTGGTCCCTGGACATTGTTCTGGCCCTGACAAGAGGGGCCCAGGTTAAAAAATATCATGGTTTGAGACAGCCAGGAAAACTGAGAGTTACTGTGCAGTTGTGCAGATGTGATGAGAGAAACATGAGTGGGATGTCAAGGGAGTGAAGAGAGGGAGGTTTTACTTAATCCAGACTAGACTGAGTTTATCCAGGAAGACTTCCTGGAGGAGGCAGCTCAGGCTTCTTCAGCCAGGATTTTTTAAAGGCATCAAAGGCGATGCCTTAGAAACTTGAAAACTTGCCTCACTTGCACAGGCCTAGATGTCATGCCTTTATTTTAGGGGAAGGGAGGGGAGCTGGGTTGGGTGCAGTCCTAGCGCTCTCTGGCAAAGTGTTTTATGCTTCCAACACAGTGGAGTCCAACGACTTTGGATTGCCGTTCTCCTTGTCTTTGGCTGTGACCCAGGATCAATCAGCATGTGGGCAAAGAAGGCAGGGAAGACAGCAGCCACTTGTCCCCCTGTGTCCCTGTGTGCTGTGAGGCCCTCCTGGCCCGGCACTGGCCTCCCCGGGAGAGAAGGTCATCTATTATGTAAGAATCATCCATATTCCAACTGGTGATCAGGGGTGGCATTTGTTTTTTTTTTTTCCATTATGTGGAATAATTTCAGCTCATCTTATGAGTGTCATTATTATTGTGATGTCTCAGTAATAGAAACAGCATCCATTACTTCACCTCACCCTGTGTGTCTGGGTTAAGCGGGGATGTGGAGCCAGCAGCTGGGACAAAGTCAGCTGGGGCTCCATGCCCCTTCCCCGGGATCCATTCACCTGGGTCCCCAGGGGATGCGGCTTCTCCAGGGCTGTGGCCCGCTGGCAGGGGGCACCAATTAATCCTGCAACCTTTCCCTCCGCTTTTCATCAGGATGTTCTGAGCCACTGACAAACCTCAAAGAGACTGCACCCCATGGGGCGGGGGGATGTGCCAAGATATCTGAGACCCCTCTCCCCCTCCCCTCCGCCCTGGCCCGAACTGACATGACAGTGGGTGTGTGTGCAGGTTTGGTGAAAGTCAAGCCCGTGGGTGATCATCAGAGATCGGTCTGCTTTGCCTCTGCCCCCAACTCCCCGCCCTGCCTCCCCACCGGCTGTTAACAGCAAGGATGCATCCCAGCGGGGACGAACCAGAGGCAGGAGAACTCAGGGAAGGATGCTCATGGGATGCAGGGCAGACACATCCAGCCGTTGCCCTGAGTTTTAGGGGCATCAGGTGCCTCGGGGCTTCGGTACCTCATGGCATTTCTCTGCTTGTGCTTTGCCTGTGGGGCTTCCGTTGCCTTGGCTGACTCCATCCTCAGACACCTACATCCTGTTGGATTGCTCTCCAGGCTCTTGACTCCATTTGTGGCTCGTTTCTTTGAGGCTCTAGAAACACTGAGTGGCCGGCAGTTGTCTTCCCGGGACCTGGGAGGGCCAACCCTGATGAGCATCTGGATTTTATTTCTGCAAGGAGGCACGCATGTTACGTGTTGAAGGTTTTTGTTTTTTGGTTTTCACATAAAGCACATTGCAGGACCACTTTCTTCCCTCCTCCGCCTCATTTTGTTTCCTCCTCCTTTTTACCCCTCCTGTCTCTCCACTCTCTCTCTTTTCCTTCTGGAAAGTGCTAGGCTTTTCCTGCTTCTGCCTCTGGTGGGCCCGACCTTTCCAGAGCAGGTGGAAGTTGCTGTGTTTCTTCTGAACCAGGGATTTGTTGCAACCATTTATAATAATAATAACAATAATGGTCACCAGAGGACAATGATCTCCAGTTCCGTGGCCCTGGACAGGTGTTGCCTGATACCTCCCTGCCCTCTGTACCAAGCTGGGTTTGGAGGGTTGGGTGGGGAGGGGGGAGCGGGGGGAGGAAGCCCCGGATGGGGTGGGAGGGGGAGGCAGGAGGAGAGGTAGCTTGGGACACAGACCGTGTTTAGCTGCCTTGGCATTTGGGAGCTGCAAGGGAACCCAGCACCCCCAGAGCTGTCCTGGGTCCCAGGAGCCGCACTGAAACCGTCAGGGGGAGGGCAGTAACTCACTGCCCCGCCGACGGGCAGCCAGGCTGGCCGCCAGGGCCGCCGTGAAAGGTTGAGGACGGCTTGCCTTGCTCAGATGTTTGCCCTGGAAGGGATCAGCCCTCACCTCGCCTCTGCCAGGGGCTGCAAGGATTGCGTGAGGTAGTGTGGATGGAAAAGTTCTGCAGAGATTAAAAAACAAAAAAGAAGAAGCCTCAGAAGTGAAAGCGATGATATCAAGTTTAAAGAGGGGTGTGCCGCCAACCGCAAAGAGGCTACAGAGCAGGAATTTCTTCCCGGGGCACTCGGTGACCCTCCCACCGCCCTCCCTCCAGCGCAGGCGGAAGCTGTGTTTATTTAAGGGTCCAGTTAAAAAAAAGCCGCACCCCTCCACTGCGGTGTCTGAGAGCCCCACTGGGGGCTTCCTGACTCTCCCCTAATGTCGAGGATGTTACGATAAAGCCTCCGAGGCGCAGCGCCAGGGCGTCTCTTGCCAGACTGTTCCTTGAAATTCCAAGGGGTGTGTTTCTCCGCGGGAGGGTTGGGGAGGGTGGAACCTAGAGGGAAAGTTGCTCAGTCCTGTCTGACTCTTTGCGACCCCCTGGACTGTAGCCCACCAGGCTCCTCTGTCCGTGGAATTCTCCAGGCAGGAATACCAGAGTGGGTTGCCGTTTCCTTCTCCAGATCAGCGGTGGAGAGAGGAGGGTGGAACCTAGAAGGGAGGCTTAAGGGAGCCCCAGGAGGCCGGCCAGTGCCTGGGTCCAGGGATGCTCAGGGACACTGGACCGCAGAAGCTGTCCCCGCCTCATCACCTGGGGGTGCCTCCTGCAGCTCCCCACGCAGTCTGCCCCGCCCTTCCCAAGGCCACAGGTGGGGCCCAGTGCCCAGGAGTGGGGTGAATACAAGTGAGATCCGCTAGGGTTTTGTTCAGCTTTTTTTTTTGTCTCAGTACACCCCACCCCCAGCACCAGAATAAAATAAAAAGAACCAGCAGAATGTAGCTGATAAAATGGTGATGTGGCGGGGGAGGGAAGGGGTGATTTGCCTCCTTGCCTGAGACCCCATCTTCGAAGTCAGTGTGGCTTCTTCCGTTCCATTAGGGTCTTTGCTCAAATGCCCCCTTCTCAGAGAGCCCTGCCTCAGCACTGTGTCTGGAAGAGCCCTCCCGCTTTGCGTTTCGTGATGAGGTGCTGGAAGAAAGCCTGACACAGGGCCCGAGCCAAGTACTTATAACAGTTGGGCTGTGTCACTGTGGTGGTGATTTATTTCTCTAATCAACATTATCCCAACCAGCCCTCGGTTTTATAGTATATTGTGAGTTTATTGTCTGTGTCTGGAAGGACCGGGGGCTTGGCTCTTTTGAATCGCCAGGACCTAGACTGGTTCTGGTATGCAGCTGATACTTAATAAAAATTTGCCAAATACCTGAAGGCAGGCAGGCTTCCTGGAGGAAGCAGCAAAATTCTTATCTTGACAGTAAAGAGGGCCTGTGCGTTCTCGGCACGACCAGCAATAAAGTGAGGTCATGAGCATTCTCAAACTTCTACAGGGGAGTGTCTCAGCTTCAACACTGCTGGCCTTTGCCCGGATCACTCTGTGGTGGGGGCCGCCTTATGTTGTTGGGTGTTCAGCGGCATCCCTGGCTTCTCCCCAGTAGATGCCCGCACCCCCCTCTCCCCCACCCCACACACAAAGCGCCCGCTGCCAAATGTCCCCTGGGGAGCAGTCACCCCAGCTGAAAGCCACTGTTCTCAGTTAAAACCAGGGTCTCTCCTGGCTGCACCTGACCGATCGCCGCCCACCCCCGTCAAAGCAGCAGCCCTCAGTGGATGAAGGTGGCCGCATCTCTGCTGGAATGAAGTGGTTCCCTTTCCACATCCTTCCCCCACTTCTGCCTCAATCACATTGTAAAAAGAAGCGAGACAAAGGAAGAAACACCAGCTGAGGCACACGCTTTCCAGGGGAAACTCGTCTTAGGGCCGTGGTGGTGCCTCAGATGTCAGCGGGAGACGTAGGATGAGAAATAATTGAAGCTTATGAACAAAGAGCTGCGACTGCGTGGCCCTCGGCACGTGGCACGGACGCCAGCTGTCGCTGGGGGTGGGGCGGGGCGGGGCCAGCCGCTCCAAGGCCCCTCTGTCCCCAGGGGTCGTCCATCTGCCGCGTCCTGAGCCTTGACCCCTCAGCGGGATGCTCTCTTGATGCCCCTCCCGGCGACAT
Source organism: Odocoileus virginianus (assembly GCF_023699985.2). Lineage (NCBI taxonomy): Eukaryota > Metazoa > Chordata > Mammalia > Artiodactyla > Cervidae > Odocoileus > Odocoileus virginianus. The sequence goes on from NC_069690.1 coordinate 55,188,326, forward strand.
CGCAGATGGGAGCCCGCTGCCCCTAGGATTCTCCGGGGGACCCTAAGAACTTCAACGAGGGCGGCTCGCTCAGCACCACGAGGCTTTTTTTCCTTCCATGTTAAAACAAGTTTAAAGAAGGTGTTAGCATCTTTATTAAAGTGCACCATCAGGGAACTCTTTTCCATATCCTGTGATAAACCATAATAGGAAAGAATATGAAAAAGTGTGTATATATGTTTAACTGAGTCGCTTTGCTGTACAAGAGAAATTAACATTGTAAATCAACTCTGCTTCAGTTTTAAAAAGTGTCTTATGAGGGGCATTGGAAATAAATGATTAGGACAATAGAAATATATTGGAGAAGTCAGAGGATGTGAGAGGAAGGCTTTATGTTTCACTTTTTACCTTTAGTTGGACAGAAATAATGAAGTTAAATACCCGAACCATTTCTCTTTCTGATCCCTGACGAGCAAGAAGGTGTGTATGTGTGTATTTATGTAAGATACAGCTAGGCATTGCTTTTGTGAGACTCCCCTCTGAAACTTACCCAAGAAAACAGGTTTAGTATTTGCTTATAAATAGATGCATTCCTTGATTGGATGGTTAAGCCTTCTCCTCTCCCCTATGAGATCACACATTTTATTTATTTATTTATTTAATCCACTAAGTTGGCTATTTTTATTATTTTTTCTTTTTAACAGCTTTATTGATGTTCACCCAAAGTGTACCATTATGTTTAGTATATTGCATCGTTATTTTAAAATTATGGTATAATATATACATAACATTAAATCTGCCATTTTACCCATTTAAAATGTATGACTCAGCGGCATTAATTGCATTCACAGTGCTGTGCAGTCATCACCACCATCCATCTTCAGAACTTCATCACCCCAAACAGGAACCCTGTAACCATTTAGCAGTAGCTCCCCGTTCCTCCTTCCCAGCCCCTGAAAGTGAAAAAGTGAAAGTGTTAGTCGCTCAGTCATGTCCAGCTCTTTGCAACCCCTTGGACTGTAGCCCACCAGGCTCCCCTGTCCATGGGATTCTCCAGGCAAGAATACTGGAGTGGGTTGCCATTCCCTTCTCCAGGGGATCTTCCCGACCCAGGGATCGAACCCAGGACTAACTGCACTGCAGGCAGATTCTTTACCCTCTGAGCCCCCAGGGAAATGCTGGTAAGCCCTAGTTTCTGTCTCTGAATTGCCTATTCTTGGCATTTCATGTAAGTGGGATTATACAGTACGTGTCATTTTGAGGGACACACGTTTTAAATGGAAACTTCCGTTTGTTTGGAACTATTTTGCCTGGTCTTCAGAAAATATCTGCTGTTTCCGTGCCATTGAGATGATTCTGTTCACCTTCCCTTAGGGTTTTAGGGGTCCCTTCGATGTCTTTGGAAGACAGACTCACAGCCCCATTGTAGATTCACTTGTTTGCTCCTCACTGAACTGTAAGCTCAAGAAGAGCTAGAATTTGGTCGTTTACCAAGTATCCAGAAAGTTGACAGTCAATAAATATTTGTTCAGTAAACAATGGGGATCAAAATCAAGACTTTGCACAGCTAATGCAAAGAAGAGTCAAAATAACTGGTGATGGACAGAGCAGAAGAAGGGTGACGTGATTTAAGGCCAGCTGCGCATAACCTCAGATGTGCCATGTCCTCTAGGACTCTCACTTTCCTCCTTTCGAGATGCTTCTGTTTGCCTCTCATCCTTGTTTGATCTGATGAGAAACCGGAAGACGCTGAATCCTGAAAATTGCTGACCTTGGTTCCTGTACTGAGGCCGCCAATGGGTGGACCTGCCATCCAGGCTTCTTTTGACGGTTCAGGAACTGAGTCCCTTCTGCCCTCTGCCCTGCGGTGAGAGGAGAGGGGGGTTTTGGTGTTTGACCTGCTCTTGCCCAGTGTGTGTTTTTCCTATTTCTGGGATCAGCACGGTCGCCTCCGATCCCAATTGTTGTCATCCCCAAAGTTCTGCAGCTAGAGAGCTTGTGACCTTGCTCATGACTCCTCCCGGCCTGACAGCTGGGTCTGGCCCAGGCAGCCCGTGCTCTCGGTGGATACGAGCAGGTTGCCTGGGTCCCCGGGAGCTGGAGGGACTGGAGGATGAAGGCAGAGGAGGTGCTATAGTGATGCCCCGCTTCTCGTTTCAGGGTGCAGCGGAAGACCCGCAGACGGCCCTGGCACTGAACTTGGACCCTGCGCTGACGAAGAAGTCCGACACGGAGGGTGCCAGGATGCTCTTCCCCGAGAGCGAACTTTCCATTCGGATAGGTAGAGCTGGGCTTCTTTCAGGCAAGCTCCCTGCTGCAGACCGCGGGCGGAGTCAGACAGGAGAGACCGGAACCGGGGCGGGAGGGGTGGCCGGGATGTGCCAGCTGTTCCGTCCCGTCTTTGCCAGGCGCCCACCTCGCTGTCACCCGGGGCTGAGCTGGCATCTGGCCACGCGCCTCCCCTCCACATTGGTTCTCCAAACCACTGCTTAGAGCACAGTATGTAATAGAACCTTTGGCTGTTTCCCAGAGTTGGACAAGTGGGCCCGTGGGCTGCTCTGGTGGGACTGGGCTGATTCAGGTTGCAGCGGACAGACCTCTGTCCCTCTGTCTCCCCCTCTCTGATGGCCCCTGGACGTTCCTTTCCATTGACGTGACTTTCATCTTTCTGGTTCATCTGGGGAATTTTGGGTCTTGTTTTCACTGATTCAGCCTGGAGCCTGGAAACTGAAGAACACTGATGGCAAAGGCATGCATTTTCTCTTAAGCTAGACTGAGTGCGCCCTCTCGAGAGGAATCAGGGCGGGAGGTGGGGGGGCGCAATTCTGAATCTCCATGGGGGCAGTGCAGACTGGGTCGGTGCCCTTTGAGGAGTTGAAAGGTGATGCTGGTCTCCGGCCTCAGTGTAGACGTCCCCTTCTTTGCCCAGTCGTGGCTCACTTTGAGTTGGCTACTCTCAGTACCAGTTGGCACCAGGAGAGGTGGCGTCCTTTCTTTTCCTTTGCCTTTACTTAAGTCCCGTGTCGCTGTGAAACGTTGTCCCTTCCTTTTCCTCCACTTCTGTAAATCTCAGACTCAGGAACTAAATAAACCAGGCAAAGGAGGCTGAAAGCGGCCATCCTGTCTTTTGCTTGGAGTTCTTCTCTCTTGGGTGAATCGAGGAGAGAGACTGGTGACTGGCTACCGTCTTCACCTTTGTGATTTAAGGGAGCGAGTCCTCTCACGTTTCCAGGCTGGCGTTTTAATTTGATAAGTGCACGCGGTGTCTCTGAAGTGATCCGTAGACCTCGGGAGTGGAGATCCTGTAACCTACACGAGTTACAGCCATGCCTCAAACAGTTCTCAGTTATCTGTGCTCAGATTATGTCCTGCAAGAATTATTCATGGGGAACTCGAACACCTCCTCCACTCGGGTTGAAGCTCATGGCCCCCCACCTCTTCCGATGTGGGATTTAATCAGGAAGTGAAAATTCATCCAACGGGAGCTCAAGTAACAGAGGGTTAGCTCGAAAACTCTGCCCGCTGCATCCAGTCGCACGCGTTCTCAAGTCAGTTCCACTTGCGTGTGGTCTGCCTTCTTCCTTTTCCTGGAGAGTCGAGAGCTGTCTGGTGACAAGGGTGGGGCACCGTCCTCCAGTTAAGACGGTCACTTTTCATGCCGAGTTGTGGGGACTCGGGGACAGAAGGCTTTCTGCCAGTTCTCCCCAGTTCTTGCATGTTGGATCTCCTGTGATTCCCAATGAAGACTTTATGGTCCTGACTCTGAGCCGTCTCTAGGGTGAAGGAGTTTGCCAGATCCTCAGTTCAGTTCAGTTCAGTTGTTCAGTCATGCCTGACTCTTTTCGACCCCATGAACCGCAGAACACCAGGGGCCTCCCTGTCCATCACCAACCCCCGGAGTCCACCCAAACCCATGTCCATTGAGTCGGTGATGCCATCCAACCATCTCATCCTCTGTCGTCCCCTTCTCCTCCTGCCCTCAATCTTTCCCAGCATCAGGGTCTTTTCCAATGAGTCAGCTCTTTGCATCAGGTGGCCAAAGTATTGGAGTTTCAGCTTCAACATCAGTCCTTCCAATGAACACCCAGGACTGATCTCCTTGCAGACTGGTTGGATCTCCTTGCAGTCAAAAGAACTCTTCAGAGTCTTCTCCAACACCACAGTTCAAAAGCATCAATTCTTCGGTGCTCAGCTTTTTTATAGTCCAATTCTCACATCCATACATGACCACTGGAAAAATCATAGGCTTGACTAGATGGACTTTTGTTGACAAAATAATGTCTCTGCTTTTTAATATGCTGGCTAGGTTGGTCATAACTTTACTTCCAAGGAGTAAGCATCTTTTAATTTCATGGCTGCAATCACCATCTGCAGTGATTTTGGAGCCCAGAAAATAAAGTCAGTCACTGTTTCCCCAGATCTTATTGTCTCCCATTTTTTCAATCTTCAAGGCCACAGGGGAAAGGTTCAATGCCTGTCAATCAAAAAAGTAAAAAAGGGCATATACCTCTGGCTGATTCATGTTGGTGTGTAGCAGAAACCAACACCATATTGCAAAGCAGTTATCCTCCAATTAAAATAAATTAGTTAAAAAAAGAAGTGTTGGCAATACCATCTTCAAGGTCATTGCCAACTTGTAAATCATTAGCAAATAAACTATGACTTAATTGAAGCAAAAAAAAGAAAGAAAAAAGGTAAAAAGAGATCCCTTTGACATGAACCTTTTCCAGTGGGACCACGAGAATACAGGGCCAGTGGCACTGATCTTGGATGGCCTCCGCCTGCAGTGGCTTGGAAGCAGGGTTTCAGTTCCCGGTCAGACACCAGGGTCAGGCCCCGGCGGTGAGAGCCCCAAATCCTGGCCACTGGACCAGTGATCAGTGACGAGGCCTGGGCCCTTCAGCTTTGCAGAAAAGAACCCCACAAAGACGGAAATTAGTGAAACAATTGTTCGGAGGAAGAGAGTGCCGTACGTGTGGACGGAGGCGCGGGCAGACTCAGAGAGACGCATGCCCTCGTGGTAGTTTAAATCTCTTCCGCGGGGCGTCTCTTCCGGGTTCTCTCTGGCCAGGCATCCTGCCCCGCCCAGGTCTTCCGGGTTCTCTCTGGCCAGGCATCCTGCTCCGCCCAGTTCTGAGTCTGTGTTCGGTTTATCTCAGCGTCCTCCCTCGTGGCTTCCCCGGTGGCTCAGCGGGTAAAGAATCCACCTGCAGTGTGGGAGACCCAGGTTCGATCCCTGGGCTGGGAAGATCTCCTAGAGGAGGAAATGGTAACCCACTCCAGTATTCTCGCCGGGGTCATCCGTTGGACAGAGGAATCTGGTGGGATACATACAGCCCATCGGGCCGCAAAGACACGACTGAGCGACTAGCCCTTCCTTTCAGGGTCCTCTTGCCTCAGGAGTTGACTTTGCTGGAAAGTCTCCCAGGCTTGCTGGACCTTCTTGGCCACCCCAGGGCGGGGTAGCAAGCAGAGGCTGCGTGGGAGGCAATGCCATCCTGTCCTCTGCTCAGAAGCACCTAGGCAGAGCCCGTTTCCAGGTTACCAGGCAACCCTCGGTCACTGTTGCTAGCCTTTCGGATCCGAGGGCTAACGCAGCCCGCGGGGGTTTGGGGGGAGTGTAGGTTTGCAGAGCCCGAGGGAACCCAGCCACCTCCGGAAAGGTTGTTCCTCTTCTCGCCTGGGCACACCTGTGCGTGTCAGGCGGCCAAGGACTGGAAACTTGATAATGGCTATTTGATGACTGGCCGCGTGCAGATCATGCCTTATTTGTACCATCTGAATCTGCCTTTAAGCTTGCTGTAAATGGAGCCCGGAGGTTGGTTTAATGGGTGTTTAGTGAATAACATCAGCCTCTAAAAGATAATATTGGCACTGCTATTGTAATGTCCTGTAATTGGTTCAACAAGAGGAAAAGCTGCCCCGAGTCTCAGCAGCGGCCTCGCCGGGGAAAGCATTTATGGGTTTACAATGCTTTCCTATGTACGTCTAGGTGCCAAATGTTTTACAGTATCAACTGTTCTCAGGGCTGGGGATAGTCTGGGTCACAGCTAGACCAGAAGTTCTTATAAATCAGTCTCTGTCTCTCCCACCCTCCCCCCCACCCCAACTATGTACCTATCTCCGGCTAACTTTCTTTTAATTAGGAAAATAATGACACGGGTTACAACTGAAAGTAGTTTTTCTTCCACCTTCAGAGTCTTTATGGCCCAGGTTCCCATCTCAGACACAGAAGCTGTTTCTAGTCTCTAGTGTTTCCTTTCGGAAATCTTGATGTTCTGTTTACCCCATCTTACTTGGCCCCCCTTATTCTGCGCCTTGTGCTTTTCACTTCATGATACATTTCGGTTTCTGCTTCGGGAACATTCATTGATGCATCCCATTCTTATTTTTGGCTGTGATCTTACCGAATTAGTCCCCCTCTTGATGGCCTCTGAGGGTGTTTACCGTCTTTTGCTGTTAAAGCAGCAGAGAGATTCTCCCATGTGTTAATACATCTCTGCAGGCAGTTCTGTGGTTGAGTAAATTCTGGAAATTAGGCCAGGGGTTCTGTACATCTGGAGCCCAGGAGTGGGCACCACAGAGCCTGTGAACCTCTTGGAGCTTTACACAGAAAGATCCATGTTTTTTGAGGAATCTAGGAAAATGGCACTGATGAATAGAGACACGGACGTAGAGAGCAGACTTGTGGACACAGCGGGGGAGGAGAGGGCGGGATGAGCCGGGAGAGCGGCACTGATGTGTGTACGTTGCCCGGTGTTAAATGGGCCGCTGGGGGGAAGCGGCCTGTAGCCACTCGGTGCTCTGGGATGCCCGAGAGGGATGGGGCAGGGTGGGGAGGAGGCGCTCCGAGGGAGGGGATGTACGTGCACACGTGGCTGAGTCCCGCTGTCCAGCGGAACACACATTGTAAAGCAGCTATGCTCCAATTTTAAAAAAAGGTATGCATTTTTGGAAGACAAAGGTCTGTAACATGCATCACAGTTCAGATGGATCCATGGGCTCTGTGTTTATCTAGAACCTGGGTTTCTTCGCCTCAGTCACCCCGTTCAGCTGCCAGCGAACTTTCTTTCTGCCTTTTTCCTTTCTCATGAGCACTCTCCTTAGGCTACGTGCCAAGTCGCTTCAGTCGTGTCCGACTCTTTGCGACCCCAGGGACCTTAGCACGCCAGTCCATGGGATTCTCCAGGCAGGAACACTGGAGTGGATTGCCATGCCCTCCTCCAGAGGGTCCTCCCAACCCAGGGGTCAAACCCACGTCCCTTATGTCTGCTGCTTCGACAGGCGAGTTCGTTACCTCTAGTACCACCTGGGAAGTCGCTCTTTAGGCTGAAAGTGAAAGTGACTGTGTTAGTTGCTCAGTCGTGTCCAACTCTCTGTGACCCTATGGACTGTAGCCCGCCAGGCTCCTCTGTCCATGGGATTCTCCAGGCAAGAATACTGGAGTGGGTTTCCATGCCCGCCTCCAGGGGATCTTCCTGACCCACGGATCAAACCTGCATCTCCTGTGTTTCAGACGGATCCTTTACCATCTGAGCCACCAGGGAAACTCAAGAATACTGGAGAGGGTAACCTGTCCCTTCTCCAGGGATCTTCCTGACCCAGAAAACGAACCAGGGTCTCCTGCATTGCAGGCAGATTCTTTATCGGCTGAGCTACCAGGGAAGGTAATTGTTAACTTCCCCATTTCCTTGTTTTTTCTGAGAGAGGAAGCTGAAACTCTCCAAGACTTTATTTTTTTTTTCTTTTATGGATCCATTAGCATGCCAGATGGAAAATTGAATGTAATTTTGTGTTTCTGTGGAAGGAACAGAAGTAGGCATTATTTTCCAGGGGAGAAAGAGGTGGATTTAATTTGGGAAATTAGTTGTGAAGTGGCTTCTATTTATTATCCGTGAACCTTTCCAAAGCTAGTTGGGGGAGACGTGAATGGGGATTCAAGACAGGCAAGCCCGAGCCAGAAGAGACTCTATTAGAGACCCGTTTTCCCTTGATGTCTTACTCTGTTCTGTTGGGAGAATTCAGCTGGCAAAGGTAATTCTACCTGGACAGCTTGGCAGACGGGAAACCATGTTTTGCAAAACGATACCGACGCAGACCTAGCTTTAAGCGGGTTGTGAATTTGGAGAAATTTACCAACCCTGGCCACATGTATTTGTTTGTTATCTTAGTCTAACATCTTGAATTCCTCATTGGTTATGCTCTGGCCTTGCTGGGTGGCATTTTCTGGTAGAACTAGAACTGGTCTTGGGAGACAGAATTTAACCTCTTTTGGCCCAAGGTTCCCGAGTGCCCCACCCCCAGGTGAGCACCAACAGGACTTGCTCACTCAGCGTCATGAGGGAGCTGGGATGCTCTCAGATGCCCTTCCCCCTTCCGCAAGATGCTCCCAGCTGCTCTCCAGGTATCTGGCTGTCCTCTTTCAGTCAGGAGCTGGGAATCATTCCCCTCCCCCCATTTCTCTCGTTAAATATCCTCCGTTTGGTGCCTCTGGGAAGAAGATTTGGTCAAGCGTTGAATGTGGAGGCATCAGTAATAGACAGTGTTTTACTCCTGCTCATGCGTTTGCGTTTTAACCAAGGACAGTTTCCTTCATTTTTTTAAACGTTATATTATTATTATGCGGCAAGAGAGCACTTAAGTGCTAGTCTAGTCTAGTCTAGTTCCCTGCCCAGGGATGGGACTTGGTCCCCCCATACATTGAGAGCATGGAGTCTTAGCCCCTGAACAGGTGGGTTTTCACACTGGCTGGCCTTTGGAGGATATGGTTTTTCAGCACACGTGTGGGGCTTGAGGGTGGCCAGTCACTGTGGGGTGAACTCCCTTCTCGGGGGACAGTCGTCTGTTCTCTCTGTAAGACCAGCCTCATGCATCCAGCTCCCAACTCCTGGATTTCCTCGGCACTTAAATTCCTCAGAATAGTTGGGTCCTAGGGAAGCAAAGAGGGCTTATTTAAGCAGCTTCAAGCTTCCTCTGACAAATCTTTTAATTTTCCAAGTCTTCCTTGACTTCTGTCACTAACATTTCCAGTCAGATTTAGTACACTTAGATTTGTGAATTTTTAAAAAATCTTATCTTATATTGGGGTGTAGCCGATTAACAATGTTGTGATAGTTTTCAGGTCAACAGCGACGGGGCTCAGCCGTCCGCACACATGTATCCGTTCTCCCCCAAACTGCCCTCCCATCCAGGCCGCCACATCACCCTGAGCAGAGCTCCCCTGTGGCCTACAGGAGGCCGTTGTTGGTTCTCCATTTGAAATATAGCAGAGTACACTTAAATTTGATCAGGAGTCAGATGTAGCTCTTTTCTTAAAATGACTAGGTCTCCAAAATAATGTGTTTAGGGACGTCTCTGAGATATTATTAGGACTTTTGAATTTGTATCAGTAAGATCTCTACAGATAAAGAATAACTTCACAGTTGTTCATGTAAATTTAATGCCTTGGCATGTGGTTTTAGCAATTAGACATTTTGTTTTTTTGCTGTGATTGGCTGGGTAGGGGACATTTTCCAGTCTTCTCCTGGCCTCACTGGGAGGAATTGCCTGGGACCTGAAACGCAGACAAGCCTTGCTTTTGTCACGTCCTTCCTGGGCCAAGGCCCGTAACCTGGGTTTCTTCACATAAAGGGCTGCAAACCAAGCCTGTCAGCACATGGCAATAACACTGAGGCTATTTAAAATGTGCCACATTTTCATAGCAAAAAACCAAACCAAACAAAAATATTTTGCCAAAGGACAAAGGATAAAAATATTTCACCAAAGGATTGAGGGCAGGAGGAGAAGGGGGTGACAGAGGATGAGATGGTTGAATGGCATCATCAACTCAGTGGACATGAGTTTGAGCAAGCTCCGGGAGATGGTGAAGGACAGGGAAGCCTGGCGTGCTGGGATCACAAAGAGTCAGACACAACCAAGTGAACAATAACAACAAAGGATAAACAGCAGAGTGTTCAACAATAATAATTGCCAGGAGCTCTTTAGCACCGTGAATGTTTAATAAAACAAGTAACACAGAAACACCCTCTGGGACTGGGCTCTGTGGGAGGCCTGAGTGAGCCTCCCTGTGTCTCAGCTCAGGAGAGATCAGTATCCGTTATTACGTGGATACTTTTTATAGATTCTTCCGCCTCTGAGTAGTGTAATATTCTGCCTACCTGCTGTTTAGCACTGCGGCAACACTTGTCCTGTTTATTTGCTTTTAGGCCGTCAGTGTGCTGAGGCCTGTGCCCAGAGGCAGTTTGGAGCTTATATACATTTCCTAGGTGGCTCAGGGATAAAGAATCCTCCTGGCAATGCAGGAGACGTGGGTTTGATCCCTGGGTCAGGAAGATCCCCTGGAGAAGGGAATGGCAACCCTCTCCGGGATTCTTGCCTGGAGAATCCCACGGACAGAGGGGCCTGGCAGGACTACACAACGCAGGGCTGCCGGGTGAGCGGCCTGCGCAGCAGAAACACATTTTCTCACAGCTCTGGAGTCTTGAGGTCTCAGGTGAAGGAGTGGGCAGGGCTGCTCTCTTTGCAGGCCTCTCTCCGTGGTGTGTATACGGCCACCTCCCTGCATCCTCAGCTGGTCTTCCCTCCGCCTGTCTGTGTCCTCATCTCCTCTGCTTACTGGTCCTATTGGATGAGGGTCCACCTCTATTACCTTGTTTTCATGTAATTACCTCTTTAAAGACCCTATCTCCAAACACAGTTAAATTCTGAATCCTGGGGATTAGGGCTTCAGTGCATGCGTTTGAGGGGACATGACTCAGCCCCCTAATAGCGCCTGGTTTCTTTGAAACGTTGCCTTCTTAACCCCCTAACGGACCACTGGGTGGCGAGGGCACTAACGTGGTTCCGTCCGTCTCCCCCTTCCTTCCTTTCTCCCTTGTTCCCTTCCTTCCTTTCTCCTCCCTTCCCTTCCTCCTCCCTCCCTCCCTCCCTCCCTCCCTTCCTTTCCTTTCTATCTCTTTGATTCTTTCACTGTATTTCCACCTCTTTATCTATTCTTCCTGTACTTGGATGCCCTGGGAATGCTGAGTCATCAGTGTGGAAAACCGCGCTGATGAAGTTGGCGAGTCTCTCGAGGCAGCAAGCAGAGACGAAGGCAGGCGATCTGAAGTCCCGCCTGCAAGGCTGCTGGCAGGTATGCGGTCCCCCCAGAGGCATTGCTCCCCTGACTCTGGGGGGGCTTCATGGTCACACACAGTGGATGGATGCCGTCCCCCCAGAGGCATTGCTCCCCTGACTCTGGGGGGGCTTCATGGTCACACACAGTGGATGGATGCCGTCCCCCCAGAGGCATTGCTCCCCTGACTCTGGGGGCTTCATGGTCACACACAGTGGATGGATGCAGTCCCCCCAGAGGCATTGCTCCCCTGACTCTGGGGGCTCCATGGTCACACACAGTGGATGGACGGGCGCGCTCCCCTGATGGCTAATCTCCCAGGGCTGCGGAATGATGTTCACTCACTGTGCATCTTCACAGAAATGGATGCTCTCACAGCTGCGGAGGCTGGAAGTTTGAAATCAAAGCATCCGCAGGGTCCAGCTGTTTAACAGCTTCATGGGTTCGAGTAACTTCCGGCAGCCCCCAGCACTCCTTGGCTTGCAGCCGCAAACCTCCGGTCTCGGTTGTCACGTGGGCTTCTTCCCTGTGTGCCTCAGGGTCTGAATCTCCCTCTGCTTACGTAAAGACCCCAGCCGTCGGACCCGCCCTAACCCACTCTGCCCACTGCTTAGCTCGTCCCATCCGCAGACTATTTCTAGGCGAGATCCCGCGCTGAGGCCCCTCCCAGTGGAGGGGACACGCTTCAGCCGGGTCCACTCACCAGCCCCACCGTCTGCTCCTCCGGGGCCAGCCTGTGGGAGCTGGGTTATTTGGCAGAGGAGGGCTAGTGGTGGTGGGAGCTTCTGTCATGCACATGGGAAGCGAGAGGGGAAACAGGGAGAGGAATCCAGAGGCGCCTAATCCTGGCAGTCATAAAACCCCCACTTAATTCATTGGCGCCTTCAGAGCAGCTGCCAGGACTCTGAAATATTCATTAAGTGTCTACCAAGGAGTTAGGGATACCATCTCCTTATGCAAAATTTAGCATTTGCTGGGCTAGCAGGTTCCATCATATTTATTAGAATTCTGACACATTCATTTCAGCTCATAAGTCTATTAAACAGGGAAATGTGTTTTTAATGTGTTTTTGGGAAGTGGAGCAGACAAGTGTGTTGGGCAGCCCCAGCCCCTGTTAGGACGTTCCTGCCAAGCTTTCATTACCCGGAGAACTGGTGCTGTTGCCAAAGCCTGACAGCCCGGCTCTTTCCAGGTCTTTTTTTTGTTTATTTGTTTTTTCAGATGTTATTTTTTGCACAAGCTCCTTAAGCTGAAGAGGCATAAGGTGGCACTTTGGTTTCAAGTATTTGGGATCTCAAGGAGCCCTTTCTACTTAATTCATTCCCATCTCAACTGTTTATTTCCTCCCCTCTTGCCTTTTGGCTTTTACGGAAAGGGCCAAGAAGGATGGAGGAGGAAATGGCAGCCCACTCGGTATACTTGCCTGAAAAATTCCATGGACAGCAGTGCCTGGCGGGCTAGAGTGCTTGGTGTCACAAAGAGGGACAGAGTGGCAGTGGGTTCCGGTCCGAGACCTTGGAGTCTGAGGGCAGGGCCTTGGGCGCAACCCCCCAGGTGAGCAGAGGCGGCAGCAGGCGGGGCCGCCGTGGGCTGCGGGTGTCGTTTCTGAGCGTCCTGGGTAGCCCGTGTGGTCCTGCAGGGCGTTGCCGTGGTAACCTTTCCCCTTCTCTGCTGTGCTCCCCAGGACGTCTCTGCTTGGTGACCTGGATGTCGCCCTTTGTCTGTTTCATCTCTCCTGGTCTCTTTTCCCTCGGCCCCTCCGTCTCCCCTGGTCTCTCTCTCTCTCACCTGCGTCTTCCTGTCTGGCTCTCCGCATCCCTCCTCCTCTCCTCTCCAGTGACTGTCCCCCTTCCTTCCTCCCTCGCCCTCAGCACGGAGGGTCCTCGGAGAATTCTCTCTGGCTCTGTCGGGCCCAGCAGTGCCGTCTGCAGCCCCAGAGCAGCGGATCCCAATTGTGCAGTAACTGGCAAAGCTCTTCAGAGGTGCTTTCTTGCCTCTGTGTGTGGAGCTCAATCGGGGGACCCCTCCCCTCTTTCTAGATAACCCGATCTGGGTGAAGCTTTCCTCCAGGCTTTGCTTCTGGTTGGTTTTGCAGAACGGAAGCTCATCCATTGGCAGCGCTAATTAAACTCACCCAAGCGAAATGTGGACAGGGTCCCCGCCAGACATTTGGGGTGGAGCGCCGTGACAAATGTAGACACCGTGGGGTCTGTTTTGGAGACCCCGCCTCTCCTTCAAGTCATCCTTCAAGCGTCTCGGTGACAATCCTCCAACCCACCTGTCACCCGGCCCCACTTGATTAGTGTTATTAACCACCTGGTGTTGAATTTTTCTTGCTTCTCGCACGTCTCCTGCAGACAGGGGATAGAGAAGATTAGCATGTTAATTTCCTTTCTCTCCGAGTCTTCTATTGCAATACAACCAGGGGCCTCTGCCTGTACCCCGCTTCTCCCCTTTCCTCCTCTCCACCTGTGTTAGGGCTGGAAAAGGGCAACAGGGATGCGGATAGAGACTCCATGCTGGCATCTAACGGGATCCTATTAGCTGACCCAGACTTCAGAGTCAATTTTTGTGCTAGCGATTGGATTAAGCGGTCGCTCAGCCAATTTTCAGGATCCGACGAGTGGCGTGAAGCCTTTGGGGGCGTTATGTTTAACAACAAAGGGAACAGAAGAGGCTACAAGTCGATCGAAATTGAAACGCTTCTCCTGGAATTAACGAGCCGCTCCGGGGAAGTTGTGGGACCCCACAAGCTTGTTTAAAATTCTGACTGTGGGAGGCTGCACAGATGCAGGTTTTGATCATACCGCTTGACGAGCAGAGCAGGACATGGAGACTCAGGACTTGTATTCTGAGAGTCTGATTTGGAAGCTCCAGGACAGGGCTGTGGGGCCTCTGTTTTTCTCACCTCGGTCTCCATTTCCTCCCACTCTTGTTTCCCATTTAAATTATGTGTGCAAAGTCAGGGATGTTTGAATATCACATCACGGTGGGTCCACCGAGGCAGACAAGCACGCATCCTTTCCCGGGAGAGGACCCTTCACCCCCACACGTCAAACACAGAGATGCCTCTTATCTTCTAAGTACCAGTGTCTTCTTTGAACCCATCAAATAACCCATTTAATGAGAATTAAATGTTGAGTTTCTCAGGGCTCCCAGACCCCTGGGACACCGCTGGAGGGAAAAGGCAGGGAAGAGAGGCACTTGCCTTGATTCCTATCTCCCTCCGCTTAAGAAATACAGATGCAACCTGAAACTTAAAATGTGAAGTTTCAGTATAAAAATTTTTTTAATTGAGTAGAAATGTTGGCTCCAAATGAGGGGGCAGGTGTGTTATCTAAGGTTGTCGTGGTGTCTGTGTAGATGCTGGCTGGCTTATTTGGACCCTCACAGGGTGAGTCTCCTAAGCCATTATGCTCAGAATGCCTGCCGTGACCTCGATCATTCTGTGGGGCGGAGACCCCCTGATGAAAGCCACAGGCTGTCGGATCATTGGGATTTCGGGAGGGACAGTTCTTTGTGGTGGAGCCGGGTCCGGAACTTCCAGTCTGCTCTTCACTTCAGCCCAGTCCCCTGGAGTCCCTGAGGACCCGGGTCCAGAGCAGAGAAGAGCCACTGTGGGCAGAATCTTAGCCCCCGTCCCCCACGTGCCTAAAAAAGAGAAAATACAGAGTTTGGAGGAAACAGAAGAAAAAGGGCTTTATCTTCGCCTGGCAAAGATGAATACACAGCAGGCTAGCATCTCAAGAACTGTGCCCTCCTCTGGGAGGGGGAGACGCTCTGTATCCTCATGAGGGTCTTGTATATTTTTCTTGTTTCTGCAAGTTTATGGCCACAAGCTTGTGTCAGGTGGCTCAGCAACCTGGGGTGGTGTCCTTGAAGTTATCAGCTGTGAGCTTGTTCTTTTTGAGATGCAGAGCCGTACAAGAGAGCGTAGGGGTAGGACTGTAGCCCGATGCAGACTGCAATTTATGTGGAGTCAGAGAGAAATTAGCTTGGCGAAGGACGAGTCCAGCTACAAGGGTTTGTTAGTAGTAGCAGCTAACGGAGAGCCAAGATTCTTTAACTCTTGCAGGCTTGTTTGGCTATATGTGCCAAAGGCTGCTCACTCATTTCTGTTTTTGCTGCAGCACCATTGTGTGAGCTACTCAGTCGTGTCCAACTCCTTTGGACCCCATAGGCTGTAGCCCGCCAGGCTCCTCTGTCCATGGGAGGACCCTGGACTGGGATGCCCTGCCCTTCTCCAGGGGATCTTCCGGAACCCAGGGCTCCTGCGTTGCAGGCAGATCCTTTACCATCTGAGTCGCCAGGGAAGCCCGTTAGGACACACCATGCACCTGAACGCTATGCTGAGATGCCCAATAGCTCCCTTTTGGGGTCGAAAAATAACAACTGGTTACAAATTAGTAAAACTGACATGTCAGCCAATACTGAAGAACTCATCCAAACAAATGAGTTTGGACCCCCTGGAAGCCATGGAATGGTGTTATTTAGAAAACTTTTGGGAGTTTCTTAGGAGGCTTCTGAGGGTTGATTTACAATTCCAAGTTTCTTTTGGGAAAAAAAAAAAAAACAAACAAGTATCTTTTGGTGGTTGGGCATGATATTTTTAACAACAGCAACCATCTCAAAATAACTTTCTTCCCCCAAAGATTCAAGATAACTATTTTGAAGCCAGAGAAGCCGACACCCATTTGTCCTAGCTGCCCTGCAGCAGAGACCGCCAGGGTTTCCCAAGGCAAACCCCTCCCCTGCGCTGTGGTTCAAGACTTCATGACTCTCTGCGACCCTACGGACTGCAGCCTGCCAGGTCCTCTGTGCATGGGATTCTCCAGACAAGCATACTGGAATGGGTTGTCATGCCCTCCTCCAGGAGTTTTTCCTGACCCAGGGATCCAACCTGCATCTCTTAAGTCTGCTGCACTGGCAGGGCAATGCTTTATCACTGGCGCCACCTGGGAAGCCCATATACTCCCCTACTTAAGTCTAAACTGGTTTTGGCAGTGTTTGTGGATATTATAAGTCTATAAACTGTTTAGTAAGACCTTTTGAAAATTGCCATCCAGACCAAACTTATTACCGCCACTCTCTGTACCAAAATGGAAAATAATCCAGGTTGCGACTTGCGGTCCATTTCTTGAAAACTTAATCCAGTGCTGTGAAAATCTCTAGCAACACAAGCATTTCAAGAGGTCCTTGAGGTTCATCCTGACCAGGTTCGTTCTTGATTAATGCAAAAATTCACAGTAAGCAGAATACCAAAATTCTGAATACAGATATGATTCAGTAATTTTGAAATGAGGGAGTGGTAAGGCTGGGTCGTATAAGGGCAAGGTCAGATCTAGCCTTTGTTTAAAATGTTGATATTTTCATCATGAATTAAAAACATGTTTTGTAATTTTCTTAGTTTTTAAAAAACTACAGTTTTACTAATTTTTTATGTTTTAAGGGTATTTTTAATATGGACCATTTTTAAAGTCCTTACTGAATTTGTTATGATATTGATTCTGTTTTATTTATTTTTTTTTTGGCCATGAGACATGTGGGATCCTAGCTCCCTGACCAGGGATCGAACCCGCACCCCTTGCATTGGAAGGCGAAGTCTTAACCACTGGACCTCCAGGGAAGTTGCTCTACTAATTTTTAAAAAATTTTTATTTTTATTTTATAATTTAAAAAATTATGTATTTTAATGGAAGTCCTGTTACAACATTTGTAATGTGACTTCTGGTAAGAAGCTTGGAAATTATCATTTCACCAACATGTTAAAAAGCTAGCGAAACTGAAGAAAGCAACAGGTCTTCTTTTTCTTTTTTCCTTTATTAAATATGTATATTTTTATTTCGTTTATGTATTTATTTTTATTTTTGACTGTGCTGGGTCTTTGTTGCTGTGCAGGGGCTTCCCTCTAGCTGCAGTGAGAGGCGTCTGCTCCCTAGCTGAGGTGCACGGGCTTCTCACTGCTGTGGCTTCTCTTGTGGAGCACGGGCTTGGGGGCACTCGGGCTTCAGTGCTTGCAGCGCATGGGCTCGATACTTGTGGCTCACGGGCTTCGTCGCTCTGCAGCGTGTGGGATCTTCCTGGACCAGGGATGGAACCTGCATCTCCTGCATTGGCAGGCGGATTCTTCACCACTGAGCCAGCAGGGAAGCCCCGCAGAATTCTTCTTTTTCCTGATAGTCACTGTGAGAACTGGGTTGAGCTCCAAGAAGTAAAACACAAGGGCTTGGCCTCCCAGAACTGCTCTCATCTCAGACTTGTCCACACTGAGCCCTCTAGCAGCTGGTCACTTGCAGTTCAGATTTCTACATGGAGCTCTTGGGTGTCTGCTCTGGAGAGTGGAGATTCTTTGCCTTCACTATTGTGTCCCGCCAAGCGGGGCAGAAAAAGACTGAGAAGTTCTTGTGACAATCATGGTTTCGAGGCCTAGCTTCACGGAGACTGAGACCTGATCACCCATCGGTAGGACCTTCCCCTCCCCACAGCTCACCGTCACAGCGTTCGAGTCCCGTTTACCTGGTACGTCATGCCTGGCTATTAAGAAAAATTTCCAGACATACTAAATGGCAAGAAGCATATCTTGAAGACACAGAGTCAGCATTAGAAACATATTCAGATGTGGCAGAGACATTGGAAATATCAGCCCAGCAATTTAAAACAGCTCTGATTAATATGCTAAGGGGTGCTCACGGATAAAACAGGCAGGAAGCCAGAGCAGATGGGCACGGTAAGCAGAGAGATGGAAATTCTAAGTAGGAACCAAAAAGAAATGCTAGAGGATCTGTTTCAAGAACACCCAGCAGGAATGAAGAATGCCTTTGATAGGCTTATTTGTAGAGTAGATGGCAGAGGAAAGAACCTCTGAGCCTAAGGGCGTCTCAACAGAAACCTCCCAAACTGAAAAGCAAATAGAAAAAGGAAGGAAAAAAATGCAAACAGAATATCCAAAAACCATGGAGCAACTACAAAATGTGCAGCCTGCATGAAATGGGATTACCAGGAGAAGGGAGAAAGGAACAGAAGAAATATTTGAAGCAATAATGACTGTCAGTTTTCCCCAAATTAACGTCAGCCACCAAACCATAGATCCAGGAAGATCAGAGAACTCTAAGTAGGACAGATGTCAGAAAACTCTGCCTAGGAATATAATTTTCAAACTGTAGGAAATCAAAGAAAAAACCTCTGGAAGAAGCCCATGAAAGAGACCTTACCTCTTAAAGGAACAAAGAATTACAGCAACCCTTCAGAAACCCAGCAAACGAGAGTGAGGTGAAATATTTCAAGTTTCGAGAGGAAGAAACCCACCAACAGAGAATTCTTTACTCTGCTAAATTATCCCTCAGAAGCGCAGGAGAAATAAAGATTTTCTTGGACAAACAAAAATCACTGCCAGTATCTCTTGCTTGGCAAGACATGGGTAAAAATGCACAATGAAATGTGTACTCTTAACCGTATCTCGGTGTGCGGTGCAGTAGTGTTGAGTATATTCACATCACTGTGCAACCATCTTGGATATTTTTGCGTCGATTTTGATTTTTTTTAAATAGATGACTAAAATATTATGTTTCGGGATTGAGGTTTTTGTCGCCCCCCCCTTAAACTCTGTGCCCAGGGGAGTGCCAGGCTGACCGCATCCTGCCCTGGCGTGCTCCAAACAACCCCCTCCTCCCACGCAGAGCTGCAAGGACTTACATGAGGATTGTTCCAGAGCCAGAACGGTCAATCCTGCGGCTGGAAACAGGCTTGTGAGCTCTGCTAACTGACCTGAAAGAGATCTGTCTGAACAGACACCCACTTCGTGTGAATTCACACCCGACAAAAGCGATCAGCTCCAGCCTACGTTCTTTACCCTGGTCCCTGCATTTTCCAGTAGGTTCTCTGTAAAAACCAAGGATAGACATTCCTGAATCTCTTTCACTGTGAAAGAAAAAGCTGAGTGTGACCAATGTGCAGATAGGGGATCCTTTCTTTTTATTTAAAGTTTGTTTTCTGTGTCTATGAGTCTATTTCTGTTTTTGTAAATAAGTTCATTTGCATTGTTTTTTTAGATTCCACATATAAGTGATACCACACAGTATTTGTCTTTCTTGGGGGTTCCTTTAACTTAAAAGGATACATTGGCTACCAAATCAAAAACACTGGGAGTTTAAGTGGACCTTTGAAATCACCTCCTGGGTTAATGGTCTTGTGTTATAGCTCAGGACACAGAGTCCCTCTAGGAGAAACGTGGCCCAGCACATCTTGTGAGTCTGGTCCATTAAGTTGCATTCTGCTCTGTTTTTCCTCCGGAGCTGGCCAGGCGATGGAGCTGGTGAGGCCAGGTCTGCAGATGCCCATTAGTTTTGCCCCGGACCACCTGCCGCACCTAACCCCGTCACAGTCAGAGACCTTCCGAGTGTAGGTAAGTGGTGGTCGTCATTGAGACGGGAGAACACGTGGCTGGCTCAAGAACGTCCACTGGGGGACACAGCCCGCTAGTTAATCCTCACTTGTTAGTCCTGGTCTCACCAAGGGGACGCAGTGGGACCCCAGTGTCTCTGTGATTTACATTCACTTTTATTTTACACCCAGGACAATAAAAGAGCAGCTGGCAGATTTCAGCAGTGCCCACACAGCACCAGGGCTCTGGCAAAATGGCAGGACAAATGAGACTCTCTGGGGGGAACAGTTTTATTTATTTATTTATGTTTGGCTGTGCTGGGTCTTCGTTGCTGCGTGCAGGTTTTTCTCTGGCTGTGGCGAGCGGGGCCTCCTCTCTAATTGCGGGGCACAGACTCTGGGGCGCTCGGGCTTCAGTCCTTGCGGCTCCTGGGCCCTAGAGCACAGGCTCGGTAGTTGTGGCACACGGGCTTCATTGCCCTGCCGCCTGTGGGGTCTTGACCAAGTCCGCAGTCTCCCCGTGTGTGTGGAACCACGTGCAGACGCCTCACTTGAGCTGGGGCTGTGTCTGCTACCGGGCAGCTGCTCGGTCTGGACACGTGTGATCAACTGATCAGCTGGGCTCGACCTGAGTCAAGGTGCGGAAGGGGTGCGGGGACCTCCTGGCAGAGATCGTTCCTGGAGAAGAGAAGCCAGCCATGCACACGTGGGCCCAGGAAGGCACATTCAGGGCCCGGGGGGAGGCTGGGCGCTCTCCCTTGAATTTTGTCTCTGGTCCACTTTGAACCGTTGGGTTCCAGCCCAGGTTCTAAGGAGAGAGGGAGAGAGGGGAGGTAGGAGCGTTTGTGGGTTAGGAGGGGTGCCATCCTGGAGAAATGGCTGTGGCGCCCACTGAAGCTCCTGCCGTGGTGACAGCTGGACACGACTTGGTCCAGGCTAGGAGGCCCAGAGGAGAGTTCTAGAAGCTAGAGAAAACGAAGATGCAGTGCTTGCCGCCTGCATAGTGATGAGACCTCAGTGGAGCTCCTGGGACTGGCCAGAGGCCTCCCAGAAATTCTTGTAGGAGCTGGAGGCCTGCCTTAGCCTGTGTGGCTGGAGTTAATGATATATGGTCATATGGTTATATTTATGATCAAACAGTGTTTTAAGGTGTTTTTTTTCTCTCCTGTTGTAAGTTGGGCCTCCCTTGCGGCTCAGTGGTAAAGAATCTGCCTGCAATGTGGGAGAACCGGGTTCGATCCCTGGGTCGGGAAGATCCCCTGGAGGACGAAATGGAAACCCACTCCAGTATTCTTGCCTGGGAAATCCCATGGACGGAGGAGCCTAGTGGGCTATAGTTCCTAGCATTGCAAAGAGCCGGACATGACTGAGTGACTCACACACACACATAAGTGTGGGTGTCTGTGTGTATGTGCACAGTGTGTGTGCGTGCGTGCGCATTTCACTACTGGGAGTACAAGTCCCGTCATTTCCTGTCCTAGAGGTGACATGTGGTATTGAGATTAATGAAGCATTTGCATGCAGTGGACTCCAGGCCTCACTCATTGAAATTCCCAGTGTTCTGAAAGAGGAAGCATCTCCCCCACACGAGCCCCTTTCGAAAAACGAAAGGCCGGATCCCCTCTGCGTGCGGGAGGCTTCCTGGGCAAGTCCAGACGTGGGGACACGTGTCTGTCACCAGCACTAGGCCGGCATATGGCTCCGTAGGTGTAGGTGACTGGTTTCTGTTTGCACAAAGAGAAAGTGCAGGTTTCTTAAAAATGTCTTCTTAACAGACTTAAAAAAAAGATGAGTTCAGAGATACTTTAGTTAAAACAGTCCCCAAGGTGTGAGTCCAGGAGCTGCGGCGGTGTGAGCTGCCCTGATGTTTGCGGATCATCTGGACCCCCTGGCACGTGGCTTCTCGTCCACCTGGCTCAGCTGTCGTCCACTGCCAGGATTAGCAAGGTGCTCGCGTGTAAGTTCTTCCCAATGCAGGAGACTTGGGTTCGATCCCTTGGTCAGGAAGATCCCCTGGAGAAGGAAGTGGCTACCAATCCCAGTATTCTTGCCTGGAGAATCCCATGGACAGAGGAGCTTGTGGGCTACAGTGCAGGGGGCTGCGAGCAGTTGGATATGACTGAGAAACTAAACAAATGAAAAAACCAGGCATGTGAGTTAGATGTGGGGGGGCCCGGACCAGGGGAGATGTGGCTGGAGAGAGGCGAATGCCTGTGGGGTGGGGAGTGGGCGTCTCATTTGTATCTCGTGTGAGCTGCGGCTGGAAAGGAAGCTCACACCCAGAGCACGCGGGGCCTCCTGTGCCGTGAGAAGGAGCGTGGCTCTGTGCTCTCCTCATTCCTTTCCCTCCCCAGCCCTGGGCTCCTTGACTCTCTGAGGTGCTGGGCCAGGCCCAGTCCATGCGGGAAGCACACAGAACCAGTGCTTTGGTTGTTGTTCAGACACTCAGTTGTGTCCATCTTTGCGACCCCGTGGACTGCAGCACAGAAGGTTCTCTGTCCTTCACCATCTCCCAGAGTTTGCTCAAACTCATGTCTACTGAGTCAATGATGCCACTCAACCATCTCATCCTCTGTCATCCCCTTCTCCTCCTGCCCTCAGTCTTTTCCAGCATCAGGGTCTTTTCCAATGAGTTGACTCTTCCCATCAGGTGGCCAAAGTATTGGTTTCAGCTTTAGCATCAGTCCTTCCAATGAATATTCAGTGTTGATTTCTTTAGGATGGACTGGTTTGATCTCCTTGCAGTCCAATTGACTCTCAAGAGTGCTTTGGAGGATGTGCTAAGACCTTACCTACCCCCCTACCTTGAAAGCTCCCCTGATTCCTCCTGCTTTCTGCTTCCAGAAAAAATACCGTTAGAGGGTCCTTTATTTGAAAAAGCACGGAGGCTCCTAGCCTCCTCCCACTCACAACTGTGGATCTGACAGGCTGGGTGGTTCAAACCTCCATCCTAGGGGTCTGACCATGGAAGCCTGAGGTTTCAGTGAGGAGAGCCACATCCCTATCCCGGGATGCTCGGGACAGTCTGGGCTCTCGAGTGTGGTGGGTCCAGGAGAAAGAGCATTTATGGAGAGAGAGAGAGGAGAGAGAAGAGAGGAGAAGGGAAATCCCCACCGCACGGGGCCATCACGGCCTTACCCAGGGCCCCCAGGATGCTCTGGACCAGATGGGACCCTTGCTGTCGACAGGCTCTCCCTCCCCTGACCTCTCTACCGGCCACCCCCCACCCCCGTGCTCGTCACCACACTCAGCTGGGCTCCTCCTTCCATCTCCGCTTCCTTTCCTCTTCTGCAGTCCTGCCCCGAGGTTCACCATGTCCTATGTATGACCCCAGCCCCACGGGCAGAGTTGTCTGCTGGCGGGTGTGAGGGTTGTCACCTTTATACATGCAGGAGGATGTGCCTGGACCCGTGCAGGGCGCCCTGCTGAGCGGAGGTGGCGTGGGGAGCCAGGCATCTCTTGGTTGTTTCCAGGGAGGAGGAGGAAGGAGGAGGAAGGACAGCTATTGGCGGATGTTTGTGAGCCGGGAGGATGGGTGCCCGTTTCCACACCGGCTCTGGCCCCACGTGGGAAGGAGGTCTCATCACACCTTCCTGGCTCATTCTCTGCTGACAGCGCTTTCCTTCCACATGCCTCCCAGGACCGGGAGAGACGTGAGCAGGAAAGACCTCGGAGAAAAACCCGGGGAAGGTCACTGCTTCCTAAATGCCAGCTCGGCCGCCGCCTCCCTCCCACTGCGGGTGCGGGCGTCAATCATCCAGGCTTCTGGATGGCACGCGCTCACGTCATAGATCGGGGCGCAGGCATCTCGATGAGGCAGCCCTGGCTCGCAGATGCAGAGGTTAACTCACGGCTTTGTTGGCGCGATTTGTCTTGAAGGGCGGCTGGGATGTCCCCAGTCACATTCACATCGAAGTTTCCAACCAAATCTCATCAGATGGATGAGAGAAGAAGTCCCGTAGGGGTCTGTAAAGTTTGCGCCAGAAAGGAAGGATGAGCTGAGACATAGCTGGGTTTTGATTTTCTGCCCCTAATGAGATGGATGTCAGGAAGCCCTGCCAGTGGGGATTACTGCGAGTTGTCCATTAAAGCCGTGTTTCATTACACCGGGGCCACTTAGATGCGCTGCCTTCTGCCATCAGCTGAAGTCGGGAGGGTTCAGGGTCTGGATCTGGCAGTGCGGCAGGCCAGCTGGAATACCTTTGGCATGGCCATCCTCCCGGGCATTGGATCAGGGATTGTCTGGCACCCTGTCTCCCCAGCCCTGTGCTCTGGAAGCTGTCCACCTTCTCCTGCTAGAGGCTCACATTCAGCTGAGCCCGGAGCCCCTTCTGTTTCGGGTAGGAAGGCAAGACCATGACACTGCTTCCAAAGGCCAGGGTGCCATCCTGACCTGGCGTGCCCATGTCTTGATCCTGACCTTGGAGGACTCCTTGGCCTGACTTCCTGGCCATTTTTAGCTCAGATTTCTGGCCTATCCCCTCACTCTTTCTTCTGGATTCCTGGACAGGATCAGAGCTTGGAACACGAGCCCCAGCCCATTTCCCATCCGCTTGTCTTTGCTGTCACTGACCTCTGTGGATCTGATCTCTTTCCTGTCTCACTTGTAGGAACTTTTAGGTGTCTTCTGGCCCTTCTGGTCTAATCTATGTAGTTGTGGTGTTCTTCAGTTACTGAGTCATGTCCGACTTTGCAACGCCATGGACGGCAGCACACCAGGCTTTCCTGTTCTTCACTGTCTCCTGGAGTTTGCTCAGACTCATGTCCATTGAGTCGGTGATGCCATCCAACCATCTCATCCTCTGCCGCCCCCTTCTCTTCCTGCTGTCAATCTTCCCCAGCATCAGGGTCTTTTCCAGTGAGTCGTCTCTTTGCATCAGGTGGCCAAAGTATTGGAGCTTCAGCATCAGTCTTTCCAATGAATATTCAGGGTTGATTTCTTTTAGGTTTGACTGGTTTGGTCTCTTTGCTGTCCAAGAATGTGAGTTTGAAACGAATAGTAAGCACTGAGACCGTCTCTCCGAAAGGTTAGGAGTGGCTGTTGCAGGGGGCAGGGATGAGACCAGATGCTAGAGTGGCCGGGAAGTGGTGTTTTCCAAGAAAAGTGATACGGGAGGTGCAGAAGCACCTGCTCGGGAAGTGAAATCTAAGAGCGAGTGGGATCAGCGTTCGCAGGGCTCAGGTCAGGAGAAGCCCATCCAGGGAAAACAACGGAGGTGCGCTGGACTCGGGGGCTGGCCCGACATGACATGTCCACACATGTGCATCTGCGTGTGTGCCATGGAATCTGGGAAGCGTGCCCTGAGGACGTGCTTCTGGGGACGTATGTGCCCCTGCTTCCAAGATGCGCGTGGTGGAGCGGACACCGGGAGTGTTTACGAAGAGTTCCTGGTGGGTGATGAGGTGGTTTCTTCTATGGCCACCTAAGGGATCCACATGCCCCTTGTTTAACAGGCACAAATAATCTTGCTTCATAGCTGCTTGGGTGGAACAGGACATGGGAAATGCTGGCGCATCCGAGGGCCAGCTGGGCACTGCTGCTGTCTCCTTGTTTGTCCCCCCTCTTAGCAGGGCTCCCCCGGAACCGTCCAGGGGGCTCAAACTCACAGTGAAGGGGTGGGGGAGGGGTGGGACTGGAGCCTGGTTGCCCACCCAGTTGAGGTCTGGCCTGTGCCTCGGGTTGGGCAGTCCGTCCTGGTGTTTGTCCAGAAGCCCGAGGTGTCCTGAGTTCGGTGTTTCTAGGAGTGACAGAGGGACATGGGGAGCAGACTCCTGGGGAAACCCTCCCCTCCTCACCCCACTCCACCCAGCCTGGTCATCCACATCCGTGCCAGCTGTGGCCTGCCTGGGCGTCCAGTATGGGGTCGGAGGTCGAGAATGAGGGGGCAGGGGCCAGAGGCTTGGGGTCAGTGGCCATTCTGCCCAGGCTTCGGTTTCTTCGATAAGGGCGCTGGTCCCCTTCATTAGGGTGGGGCCCGATCACCTCCCAAAGTTCCCGGCACATGGACCATCACACTGGGGATAAGGCTTCGATCTGTGTATTTCGTGGGGACACAAACCCCCGTCCTAGAGCACCCTCATTCCTGGAGAAGTCCCACCTGGCTTCCCTCACTGGACTCACTCGTTCCCTCTTCTGACGGAGCCCGGTCACTGCTCCCCCAGCTTTGCCCTCCCATCCTCCGCAGGAGTTACTACTGGGAATGACTGGTTTTTCAGATCCTTCTCCCCAGCAAGGCCCCAGACGTGTCTCCTTCTCCTCAGGGTCCCGAGTGACCAAACCTGCTCCCACAGTCAACAGTAACAAGAATTCGGGGGACTTCCTGGCAGTCCAGTGGTTAAGACTCTGCCTGGCCAGCTTCCCTGGCCACTCCTTGGTGACGACTCCGCCTGCCGCTGCAGGGGACATGGGTTCCCGGAGCCCTGACCCAGGAAGAGCCCCCGTGCCGGGGGGCAGCTGCGCCCGTGCACCACAAGAGCCCAGAGCCGCAGCTACTGAAATCCGAGTGCCCTAGAGCCTCTGTTCTGCAGCGAGAGGCCACTGCGAGGAGAAGCCCGTGCACCACAGCTGGAGAGTAGTCCCCACTCGCCGCAACTAGAGAAAAGCCCGTGCAGCAACGAAGAGCTAGCTCAGCCAAAAATAGGTGACAAATAAATAAAAATCATTAAAAAAAAAAAAAAAATCTGCCTTGCAATGCGGGGGTTGCGTGTTCAAGCCCTAGTTGGGGAACTAAGATCTCAAATGCTCTGGAGCAATTAAGCCTGCACACCGCCCCCACTGAGCCCACGAACCACAGCTGGTCCAAAAAGGATCATCTTTGCCGCAAGCAAAGATCCCACGTGACGCAGCAGAGATCCTGTGTGCCGCAACCAAGACCCAAAGCAGCCAGATAAATGAGGAAATGTTAAAGATAAAACAGTACCATGAATTGTGGGGGATTCCCTGGCTGTCCAGTGGTTGGGGCTCAAAACTTTCACTCTCAGGGCCCGGGTTGGATCCCTGGATGAGGAACTGGGATCCCACAAGCTGTGCAACTTGGTTAAAAAAAAAAAAAAAAACAAGGAACTTTAAAAAGACTAGTGGCCACCAGCTTATTTCCCTGCGCAGGCATTCACAGGCTCCCATTCTGTAGAGGGCAGGAGTGGAGAGGAGGCCGGGGCAGTGGTTTCAGGGCCAGCTGGCTGAGCTGACAGATAAGGGAGGGAAGCTGATCATTGGGCCGCCAGGACGTTTTGTCCCCTTTTCCTCCAGGCAGACAGATCATTCCAGACAGGTAAAAAGACCCATCAAGCCCAATTCATTTGAAAAATTCTGATTCTTTTCCCCCCAGCTCTCTTCTCTCCCCACCTCCCTCCTTTCAAATTTGATGGAAGAAAAAAGCGTGCAGATGGACGCTCTGGTCCCCCCCAGCTCCGGGAGCTCTGCCGTCTGCCCAGGACCCCGGGCTGGCTGCCCCTCTGTGCCTCGGGCTGGCTCAGGCCTCCTACCGCCGCGGCCCCGTGCACGAAGCGTCCAGGACTCACTGCCGCTGGACTCATGACACGTGGTGGGCACAGAGCACGGCCACCTCCTGTTCTTCTTCTCATGTCTGACAAGGGGTGTCTTAGAAACCAGGAGCTCTTACAGGGCGGGGTGTATCTCTCCAAGATGCCCAGCATCAGGGGCTGAACTGGGCTTTTGTTGGGGAGCATCTATCCAAGAAGACAGTCCTTTTCTGCCCTTCCTGTGTCCTTGGATGGAGTTTATTTTTTATATTTTTAAATATTTACTCTTTGGCTCCATCGGGTCTTGGTTGCCGCACGCAGTATCTTTGTTTCGGCACACAGACTCTAATTGTGGTTCGGGGGCTTAGATGCTCAGGGGCATGTGGGGTCTTCGTTCCCCAACCAGGGGCTGAACCCACGTCCCCTGCAGTGCAAGGCGGGTCCTTAACCACCAGACCACCAGGGAAGTCCCTGGGTGGAGTTTCTTAACGACCCTCTCCCTAAACTTAGTTTCTAACTACATCTGTGTATCTTTGATTAAAAGGGAAAAACAAACTCTCTCAAGTTCTGCTACCTGTTTGCGAGGCTAGACCTGCACCAGTGCCGGAGAGAGGCCGCGGGTGTAACTGAGCATCCCTCCTGGGCGGAGGGGAGCCCACAGGAAGAAGGTGGTTTTTGAGCTAATCCTGTGCTTTCTGGTTTAGCTCCACCAGCTGCATGTCAAACCTTCTTTTACCGGTTTTCAAGCTGTGTCGATTTCTCCCGTCTCCATGTACCGGTTCCTGGCTTGGTGGTGTGAACCAGCCTTCCCTTTCCTTCCCCCATTCATTCATTTATTCCCCCCTGAGCCCCTGTATTAGTTTTCTTATTGTTTAGTCACTGAGTCATGTCTGACTCTTTTACAACCCCATGGACTATAACCTGCCAGGCTTCTCTGTCCATGGGATTTTCCAGGCAAGAATACTGGATTGGGTAAGCCATTCTTTTCTCCAGGGGAGCTTCCTGACCCAGGATCGAACTCATGTCTCCTACATTGGCCGGCGAATTCTTTAGCACTGCACCACCTGGGAAGCCCTGTTGGTTTCTCTTTGTTGTTGTCCAGTTGCTAAGTCGTGTCCAGCTCTTTGCGACCCCGTGGACTGCAGTACACCAGGCTCCTCTGTCCTCCAGGAATCTCCTGGAGCTTGCTCAAACTCACGTCCGTTGAGTCCGTGATGCCATCCAGCCATGCCATCCTCTTCTGCCCCCTTCTCCTTTTGCCTGCATTCTTTCCCAGCATCAAGGTGTTTTCTGATGACTTGGCTCTTCCCATCAGGTGGCCAGAGTCTTGGAGCCCAAGAGGGCAGGGCTCTTATCCTCAGCCCCACCTGCTGCAGCCCTCGCCTCTAGTGGATTGTCTGGGGGTCAGATGCTGAGCCATGACTGATCATCTCTGGAAGGCACTGGTCTTCGCTCTGGAGGAAAGAGGACCGAGAAAGCCTCCTGCCTGGTACCAGAGGCTCACGTGTGCTGACTGCTCAGTCACCTCGGTTGTGTCCCGCTCTTCACAACCCTGTGGGCGGCAGCCCGCCACGCTCCTCTGTCCAAGGGATTCTCCAGGCAAGGATCCTGGAGTGGGGTGCCATGCCCTTCTCCAGGGGGTCTTCCCCACCGAGGGCTCGAACCCAGGTCTCTTGTGCCTCCTGCATTGGCAGGCAGATTCTTTACCGCTAGGGCCACCTGGGAAGTCGTATGAGAGGTCCAGTACCTGCAATTAAAAGACTCGGCCGCCCACAATTCTCGCCCACATTGGAATTCCTGCTGCTGAGGCCACCTCATTGGTTTTCAGCCTTCGTTCTCATAAATCTGCAAGGAGAAAAAGCTTTCTCGCCGACTCTGCTTGAACCCAATTTTTCAAATCTTATCAGTGTGGCTGGTACTCTGATGGGTTTCTTCGGCGTGGTGACCTCCTGTGACATAATACTTCTGGAGGGCAGCGCATTTTCTTTCTCTAATAGGCATGAAGGTGATATTTTGAAGCTTGGGTTCTGCTTAAGGGGAAGAAGCAGCTGAAAACAAGGGCCCCCTCTGCATGGTCGCCCACAGACGCAGACCCTCTCTCAGCTGCTGTTCCATAGTTAGCAGCCTCTCTGCAAGCCCAGTGTCTCAGAAATGCCTGCAAGCCTGGATCCTGCGTTTATGACTACAGATAAGGCTGTCCGACGAGGCTCCCACGAAATGATTCCTCCCAGCTCCTTACCAGCATCTTCTCTGTCCTGGAGGGCTGCACCTGCCCCCTCACTTGTCCCCTTCCGTCCTCCCTACTAGAGTCAGTTTTCTGCCCAGGCAGCAGAGTGACCCTAAAAAATGTAAATCAGCCTGTGTCAGAGCCACCTGCCCGGGGGCTTCCAGATACCCGGCTGCCCTCGGTCCTGTCCGCTGCCCCAGTCTCCTGCCTCCCATCCTCACTGGTCCTCAGCCTCTGAGCTGCCCTTCCCTCTGACTGTCCTCCGCCTCGGTCCTCTGTGCTAATCTCTCTCCTTAGTTGACACCACATAGAGGCGAACGCCATCAGAGAGCACCCCTGGCCACTCTTCTCCCTGTCCCCTTGTTCTGCACACCCCTCCTCACTGCCCTCAGCATGCACAGACCTTCTGTTCCATGTGCGTTTCTCTGTGGCCTGTCTCCCCTCCTGAATGTAAGTTCCAGAGACCTTGGGATTTCTCTGTCTTGCCCGTTGCCTTAATCCCAGGGGTGATAAGTGCTTTAGAGGTGGTGGATGTCGGTGAAGGGGATCGTAGCTTTGAAGAAATGAAGGGGAGGGCTTCCCTGGTGGCTCGGTAGGAAAGAATCCGCCCGCCAATGCAGGAGACATGGGGTCGATCCCTGGGTTGGGAGCCCCTGCCGAGGAGCCCCCCAGCCCATGAGCCGCAGCTGCTGAGCCTGCGCTCTAGAGCCTGGTAGCCTGAGCTACAGAAGCCTGAGAGCCAGAGAGCCCATGCTCTGCAACAAGAGAAGGCACCGCAATGAGAAGCCCTCACACGGCAAGGAAGAGTAGCACCCGCTTGCCACAATGAGAGAGAGGCCTCGCGGCAACAAAGACCCAGCACACCGAGAATAAATGAATAAATAAAATTTAAAGAAAAGGGGAGTGAGAGAGATCACCAAGTCTAACACACCCTCCCCTCCCTGATCCAGGATTCGACATGAGGAGCATGGGATTTGAGGAAAAAACAAAAAGCTAGATGGTTGTGATTGTTGGGTTTGAAGATGAGGAAGCCGGAGCAGAATCAGGGTCTAGCACTGGCTTCGGAGGGAGATTCCACGAGCTTTCTCCTTTCTCTTGGTCTCCAGCTTTGAGTGAGTATTGGTTGGGAAGGGAGGAGTGGAGAGCTGGGGACAACGGCACTTCCCATTTACGCGGCTTGGACTCAGGGAGGACGTCTCAGCCCAGGCACTGTTAAGCCCAGCACGGCTAATGCCCACCTCGGCCGGCTACTATATTTCCTCTTTCCACGTTTGGGTTTATAAAGACCCGTTCAAGTTCCTGGAGGAAGCCAGAGAGATTGCAACCTGATTACTGTACTTGGGCCAATGGGGCTCAATAATGTGGCTGTTAGCTGAAGAGTTCTGGACACTCGGGCTGGGCACCACGTGGCCCGTGAAATGTCACCTCCTGCTCTGCAAGAAACACTCTCTACTTTCTCTTGGCAGTAGCTTCCCTGAGCGTTGAGCAGCTGCTGTGGAGGCAAGAGTGCTGGGTCTGGAGTCAAGAGATGGGGGTTCTGCCAAGGCCTGGCCACTGTAGACGAGAAAGGAGAACCAGGGCGGTGTGTACATGCGTGCGTGCATGAGCACGGATGCATGTATGTGGGTGTATGTATACGAGGGCAGGAGTGTGTACACATGCATGCACATTCTTGTGTCTATGTGAGCGTGTCCACTTGTGCATATGCAAGCGTGTGCACATGCATTGTGCACAGATATGCACACATAAGCATGGAGGGTGTGCATGCTTGTGTACTGGCATACACACATGTGTGCCTACATCTGGATGTGTATTCACGTATATCACACCATGTGGGTACATCATGTGCACACGTTGATGCATTTGTATATGAGTATGTATATGTGTGCACACATACATATATGAACCCATGCAACTGTGTGCGTATATGCATGTTTGTGTGTGCATGCCAGTGTGTATACATGCCCATGTCCACACAACTGTGTATATGGAATTTATTTTTATTGAGGTAATGTTGATTTGAACATTCTATACATTTCATGAGCTTCCTGGTGGCTCAGTGGTGAAGACTCCACCTGCCAATGCAGTAGACGCCGGTTCAATCCCTGAGTCAGGAGGATCCGCTGGAGAAGGGAATGGTGACCTGCTGCAGTATTTGTGCCTGGGAAATCTCATGGACAGAGGAGCCTGGTGGGGCTACAGTCATGGGGCCACAAAAGAGTCGGACACGACTGAGCGACTCGACAGCAGGAACACACTTCATGGGACAGCATTGTGTCTGGACTTCCCTACGCCCTACGGAAATTTCACGTCCTCCCGTCACCATGCAGCTGATTTCCTTTTTGCCCATTTTGCCCCTCTTCTCCGGTAACCACTGCTCTGCTGTATCCGCATGTTTATTTTTGTTCATTTGGTTCGTTCATTTATTTTGTTGTTGTTCGTTTTTTACCACATATAAGCAAAATTATACAATATTTGTCTTTCTCCAGTTGATATCTCACGCGTGAGTGCTTGGGTGCTCAGTTGTGTCCTACTCTTTGGGACCCCGTGGACTGTAGCCCACCAGGCTCCTCTGTCCATGATTTTCCAGGCAAGGATGCTAGAGTGGGTTGCTATTTTCTCTTCCAGGGGATCTTCCCGACCCAGGGATCACACCCAGGTCTTCCGCGTCTCCTGCATTGGCATGTGAATTTTTTACCATAAGCCTCCCAGGAAGCCCGTAACTGACATTTCACTCAATATAATATCCTCAAGATCCATCCATGTTGTTGTAAATGGCAAAATGTCATCCTTTTTTATGGCCTAGTAGCATTTCATTGTCTACATAAACCACATCTCCTTTACCTATTCATCCATTGATGGTCCTTAAGTTGCTTCCGTATTTTGTCTATTGTAAATAATGCCACAGTGGACGGAGATATGCATGTAAATTTTCAAGTGAGTGCTTTCATAGCATGCGGATAAATACCCAGAAGTGGGATAGTTGCCGCTTGCTGTTTATCCATCTCTCGGAGTCCTGAGTGGGGTGCAGTGCTAATAAATGTTTACAGAGCAAAATAAGGAGAGTTGCGGATAATCCCGAGTGTGCTCCTTTGAGCTTTGGATCACATAATATGCTGTTGATAATTTGTAAAGATTGCATCTACTGAAAAATCATATACCTTGGAAACTGTTTTCATGGCACCATAAAATAAGTTAGATTTGTTGAGGGCTGTTGATTTTAAGTTACACATACACACAACAGGAAAAAAAATAAAGATTAAACATATCTTTAATAGGACTTTGGGATTAGTGCACTTTATTAAGCACTAATTCTTTCCAAATTGGCAATTGGTATATGATCTATATTAGCAATTTTCATTTAACTACAGTTAGTATTTGGTTAGATAAAATATCACTTTCCAAGCATTCTTCAGGGAGAAAGAGTTTATTGAACAGTCTCAACTGGGGTTTGCCGAAGGTCATGTTAACGTGGCATTTTCTTTCCTGGACTCAAAGCAAACCTTGGTGGGGGTCTCTGAGTTTGGAAGAATGGAAAATAGAGAAGGAGGAGGGAAATTAGGCCTGGAGAATTTGTGATAGGTGTGGGGGGCAGTTAGCAACTGAAGGGCTTTTCTTCTCTTTAGAGGAAGGGTTGGGAAAGGTTGTTCATCTCAGCGTGTTTTATTGTCGTTTAGTTGCTCAGTCGTGTCCGACTCTTTGTGACCCCATGGACTGTAGCCTGCCAGGCTCCTCCGTCAATGGGCTTTTCCAGGCAAGAATACTAGAGCGGGTTGCCGTTTCCTTCTCCAGGGGATCTTCCCGACGCAGGGATCGAATCCAGGGCTCCTGCGTTTCAGGTGGATTCTTCACCACTGAGCCCCTGGGGAAAGCCCTTTGGGCCCCTACTTTTTTCTCTTTCTTTTTAATTGAAGTCGAGTTGATTTACATGGTGTGTTAGTTTCCGGTGTACAAGTTTTTACGATTCTTTTCCACTATAGGTTATTAAGATTTTTTTATTATAAGTTATTAAAAATATTGAATTTAGTTCTCTGGGCTATACCGTAGGCCCTTGTTGGTTATCTGTTTTGGATATAGTAGTGTATATCTATTAATCCCAACCTCCCAGTTTATCCCTCCCCACCCTTTTCCCTTTGGTAACCGTACGTTTGTTTTCTATGTCTGTGAACTTATTTCTGTTTTGCACGTTCACTTGTATTACTTTCTTTAGATCCCACGTGTCAGTGCTATCATAAGGTATTTGCCTTTCTGGCTTATTTCACCTAGTGTGATAAGCTCCAGATCCGTCCACGTTGCTGCAAACGGCATTATTTCACCCTTTGTTATGCCTGACGCTATTCCATCATATGTATGTACCACGTCTCCCTTATCCATTCACCTGTCGACGGACATTTGACTTGCTTCCTTGCCTTGTCTGTTGTAAACAGTGCTGCCGCGAGCACTGGGGTTCATGTGTCTTTCTGAGATAGAGTTTTTGTCTTTTCCAGAGACGTGCCCAGGAGTGACGTTGATGGATCACATGACAACTCTATTTCTAGTCTTTCGGGGAACCTCCACACTGTTCTCCATAGAGGCTGTGTCGACTTGCCTTCCCACCAACAGTGTAGGAGGGTTCCCTTTTCTCCACACCCACTCCCATTATTTTCCCTGGCACCCATTGGAAGAGTGGCATCAAGGTCTAGAACCAGGTCTGGTTGTGATCAGTCTCTTTCTAACCACAGTTCTCCTTTTGAGCGGGTCAGGGCTTTGACAGCAAAGACAAGCCCCCCTCACCCCCTTTCCTACCTACTGTCCTTCCAAAGGAAGGGAGTTGGGCAACGTAGCAGGCACGAGTTTCCCAGAATAAATTGTATAGGTGCCAGGGAGCTTCCTGTTAGGCTGAACTTCCGTGGCCCACATATCTTTACTCAGTAGTATCAGGTTTCTTTTCCCTTTCTCTTTTCTCTCTCTCTTTTGAGGGATTAGGTGGGATAGAAAGCATTGTTTTCTTAGAACTTTGTATAAACGATCATTTTGACAAGGGAGCAAAAACCCTTGTCCCGATGGGCACTATATTTGAAGTCAGAGTCACAGCTATCATAATGAAGACCTCATATCCTGTGATTAATGTAAATAACTGCCTCCTGGAGAACTTAACCCGGAAGATACATCTGTGCTGGCCGTGAGCTCCGAGCTTCTCTCATCGCCTTCTTCCCTTCAGCTCATCTCTGGGATCTAGTGAGTCAGTTGGAGAAGGAGCTGGGAGGGCAGTGACCGGGACCCCTCCTTGAACAGTGCTGCCCTGAGCTCTTTCTGACCACCCAAATTATGTGTGAATTGACCCAGTGCCTGGTTTGTGGACCAGTTGCTTCTGCATGGTGTCAGGTCACTTAGAATCCACAGACGTTTAGAGCCTCTTTTATAGCCCTGGAACCAAGAGATTTAATACAGTCCACTGCTCACTTAGAAAAGATCTGGAAAAAAAAATCACCCCAAATCGATGGGGAAATCGACCACTCGACCTGGAATACAATATTATTAAACTATTTCTCTTCATCCTCTTCTTTGCCAGGAAGATAATTATCTCATTTTTTATCTCTCCCTACAACTCTCAAGAGAAGAAGATTCTATATTTTTCATTGCCATCTCTTCTGGCCTCCCAGTAATTTACAATTCGAAAGGAGAGGTATAAATGCCTTTCCTTATCTTGTCAGGAAAGCTCGTTTCATCCTATGCAGTTGTTGGTAAAAATCAAGATTCTTACCTCTACCTTTATTGGTCCTTCATAACATTCAGTCAGCAAATCTTTATTGAGCACCTACTGTGTGCTTTCTTGTGCAAGCTGAGGCTCCTTCTCTCAGCTACTTTTGCTGTGGAGCCAGCAGAAGCGGGGATCATGTCACTCTTATTTTAACCCTTGATTAAAAGCCCTTTCTCCTTGAGGCTGGTGCTGTCTGCCTTTAGCACTCCCATCAAGCTAACTGCTCTAACAAACAGCTCAAGCCCCGGGAAAAGATGAGTTCCCGCTCCAGCCACAGTCCCATTGGGGTAGGTTGGGAAGGAGTGTTCTGCTGAGTCCATCACATGCTTCTTGCTGTATTTTGGTCTCCGAACTCCATCTACCTGGTGGCCCCCAGGGTCTTAGCGTTTCCCCACTGGATCCTCCACCTTCGGCCAACCTGACAAAGAAAGAGCATAAGCAAGGAGGATGTTGTGAGAGATGTTTTAGGGGCCATGTCTAGAAATGGTATGTATTTCTCCTGCTCACGTTTCATTGGCCAGGACCGAGTCACATGACCCACATCACTGCCAGGAATGTGGGAAGTGGAGTTTGTTGAACCCGTAGCAGCCCCCAACCCACCCATCACCATAAGCTTCCACGTGGACACATCTGGGTGTGCTCTTCCCTGGCCCTCCATCACCCCAGAGCCTTGTTCCCAGTTCAGAGCCTTGTTCCCAGTTCATAATTACTTGTCTGTATCTTGTCCCCTGACCTCAGCATCCCGTCTCTCCATGACCCTTGTTGTCCCACTTCCTCCAGAGACCTGTTTTTTTTTTTTTGGACATCCCTCCTTTCCTTGGTTGAATTGCCCACTTCCCAGCTCGCTCCCCTCCCTTACACGGCGTCCTCCTACCTCAGCTGGGACCAATCCTGTGACCCATCTCTGCTCCCCAGTTTGGGCTGCCAAGGGCTGCTGAGAAAGCTCACACACAGCCCCAGGGATCAGTGCCATTCCAGACTTCAGACATCCAACCCTGCCACCCTCAAGGCTTGGCCACCTCTTCCTACTGGGCATTCAGTGACCACTCAGTTTCCCCAGGCTCCTTCTGCCACTTGTCAGTCTTCATCCTTCTAACTCTCAGCAAATAATTTCATAATAGGCAATAAGACAAGGTCACCCTCAGGCTCCTCTACCCCTTGCTCCAAATTTACCCATTACTAACCATCTCTTTTTCTCTTCAGACCCAGAAGTCAAGGTGTCTGCTCCCCCAAGTCAAGATCAGGCTTTGTTTTGCCCACCTGGTGTTCCTTCAAAGATTCGTTTTCCTTCCTACCCTCTCCTCTCCTGACTCCCATCAGTCAGTTCACACGTGCCTCTTTATCTTTTATCTTGAAAAACACACACCTTCCTTCAGCCACACCGCCCTGTCTAGCTGCCACCCACCTCGTTTTCTCATCTTTTCTCCAGAACTTCTGAAAACAGAGGACCGCATTAGCTGTTTGCATTTCTTCACCTCCCGTGACCTCCTGAGCAGCGAATCCTCAACATCAGAAAATTGTGTCTAACCAGAAACCGTGTAGTTTTGCTGGAACCCCTGGTATATTGACAGCGGCTCTCCTCTGCCTCTTCTTGAAACGTCTTCCTGTGGTCCTTCTCCCTCCCAGTTCTCAGCACATTCTTCCTTTCTGGTGATATTTCCTCCGGCTCCCTCTGGGGCCCCTCTTCTTTGTCTATTCTTTAAATTAGCTTTTTTTTTTTCTTGACTAGTGTTTCATTAGCAGCAAACCCCCCTCCACCTTTTTTTTCTTTCTTTCACATTCTCTCCTGGGGAGAGAATTCCCAGCTAACAGTTCTACTTAGAACTTATTATGGGTGTGCCTATGCGTGCATGCTCATTCAGTCGTGTCCAACTCTTTGTGACCCCGTGGACTATATAACAAGGCTCCTCTGTCCATGGAATTTTCCAGGCAAGAATACTGGACTGGGTTGCCATTTCCTCTTCCAGGGGATCTTCCCGAGGGTCAAACCCATGTCTCTTGTGTCTCCTGCATTGGCACACGGATTCTTTACCACAGGAGCCACCTAGGAAGCTGTCAAGGATACGGAGATGCAATCAAACCATTCTGTGAAATGTGAGAAGGAACAAAAGCAGCATTTCTAAGCTGATGTATAATGTTTTACAT
Organism: Odocoileus virginianus; assembly: GCF_023699985.2. Lineage (NCBI taxonomy): Eukaryota > Metazoa > Chordata > Mammalia > Artiodactyla > Cervidae > Odocoileus > Odocoileus virginianus. The sequence continues at coordinate 55,225,391 of NC_069690.1, forward strand.
TAAACATGCACATAGACCTGAATGAATGAATTCAGTACCAGGGAAGCCCCAGTGCAAGCAGACTTGACAACCTCATCCACGTCTACATCTCCAAAAGTCTGTGTATGCGAGCCAGCTAGCTCTTTTAGGGTTAGGGTTAGGGTTAGGGAAAGGTAGGATTCGCCCTAGATTCAGAGTCAGTGAATATTGGGGCCATGCAAGAGTTTATTAGAATCTTGATCGACTCGAAGGCCTTTTCATGACTCTGTTTCAGCTCTGTGACTATGCATGGTTACCCCCAACATGTACCTTGAATGAAACAAGCTTGAGCTGACCAAGGACGCAAAGTAATGTCGCAGCACGGGACTCTGTAAAGCTCATGGCTTAGAGATGCTGAGAAGCCTCTCTGTTTGAACTGATGAATGGTCCAGAAGGCCTCTTGAAGACCTCTTATTCTTAAATCCAAGTCGACGAGCAACCACTGCCCCATCTTTGGTCATGGATAGAACTGCTCGACTTGGATTCTCTTGACTGGCTTCGTTCACCACTACCAAGGATTCTGGATGGAACGTTCATGTGCTGAAGGCTCTGTACAGTGCTTCTGTTAGCACTCTAGTAACCTACCAAAGAAGCAGAAGGCATATTTTAGGCTTTCGAGTACTTTGTAATTTAACGGAGTTCAAAATGTACAAAAAATTTTTAGTCTCAGAGCCTTGAGATGAGTGTAGAAGTCCAGATACTCCATATCCGTGGAGTAATTAATTGTTCAATCCTGAGACTTCCCTGGTGGTCCAGAGGTTAGGTCTTTGCACTTCCACTGCAATGGACACAGGTTTGATTGCTGGTCAGGCAACTAAGACCCCACAAACCGGGATTCTTTTTTCTTCTTGTAATAGTTTTTTAAAATTATTCAGTCCTGACTTGTATAATTCTGGGAAGAATCTTCTAGCTCTTGCAGTGACTCAGTTAACAAAAATAGGGGAAGATGCATGTTTTTGAAAACAGTGACTTGAGGGCAAGAGAAATGGAGTTTCCAGGGAGAGATCAAAGCCTTTAGGGAAACTTTCATTTCTGAACTCCCACTGAAAACAATCAAGAGATGGGGAAAAAGAAATTTTTCTGCAGTCACATTCACATTTCAGGTGAAAGAACAAATGCAGGCAGAGATCTGCTGAGAAGACCTGGTATTTTTAATGGGTGTTTTTTTTCCCCCTTTCTATATTTTCTGAAGTCCAGGCGAGCGAGTACACAAATAGCCACCATTTGTAAATTGCTCCTGACATATTTTCTGCTCTTTGAATTCCCTGAGTGCCTGCAACATAATTAGAAAGAAGCAATCTTTTACATCAGTAACAGGGAAAAAAAGAACATGGTTTCAGCATGCAAATAAGATGTTACCTCAACAGAAAATTACAGATGCAACCAACTGATGGTTCTCGTCACGAGGACAGAAGGGGGACTGTTGAAGGCAGCGGGAACTGTTCCTAGCTCCACTTGCTGACGTTTCTCTCTGCTTCTCAGAGTCACCTACTGCGCACACGGGCACAGGGAAGCGGTGCAGATGAAAAAGCAAGCCCCCAGGAGAAGCGTACGCAGTCGTCACGGACTTGTCCTTCCTGGGTTTAGGCTCCGAACTGGAAAGCAGTTTTTGTTGTGTTTCCTCTGCATAGATCCCCTTCTGATACAGACCAGCCAAGGATGCAGGCTCTAACTTCATTTGATGATCAGTTGATTGACGGCTTCGTTCATTCGTCCACTCCCTCAGTGAGCATCTATTTGGTGCCATCGTAATCCCCCTGGAGAAGGAAATGGCGACCCACTCCAGTATCCTTGCCTGGGAAATCCCATGGACAGAGGAGCCTGGTGGACTACAGTCCATGAGGGTGCAATGAGTGGACACGACTGAGCACAAACAGCAAAACGAATCCCGGGGTTACATCAGCATGGACACTTTTCTCCATCCCTCTTCAGTTCTTTGGGAACAGGTGGCAGAGAAGATGGAGGGTTGACGTTAATTAGGCACGTGTGCGAGTGGTTATAACACAGGACCGCTGCTGGCTAAAGAGCGAAGTGAGGACACAGGGTGAATATCGAAAGCAAAAAGGTGGTTGGGCCGAGGGGAAAGAGGTGCCGGTAGGACCAGAGAGTTAGTAGATCGAAGGTTCGGAAGGAAGGAGCAGGTGTCAGTCATCTGGAATGCCTAGAATTGAAATTTTGGATGCCGTTCCTGTATTAGCAATGCCCTTGGGACTTGTTGGGTAAAATAGTGTGTAGGACAAGTTCACTGAAGGTAAAGCATGTAAGGAACCTAATGAGGGGTCGAAACCAAGGTATCGGATGGTTTATCTACATGAATACCGACATCATAGACTATGGAGCTTAAATCTCCAATTAACGCAGAAGGGCCTAGATGAGAACTTGATCCTTGTGAGAGCTGAACTCTTAGCTAACAGTATGAGAGGGATGTCAAAAGTACTATTAGAGGGACCTTCCCTGGCAGTCCATTGATTAAGATTCTGCGCTTCCATTACAGGGGGTATGGCTTCAGTCCCTGTTCGGGAAGCTAAAATCCCACATGCCACGTGGCACAGCCCCTCCCCCCAAAAGTATGAATAGAATTAATCCTGCCTTTGGAATAGAGTCACAGCTGCATAGACCCAAAGCTTGATTTGAATAAGTATGAAACTTGAGTACCCAGGAAGTGTTGACATTCCAGACTCTATCATAAGCCATTTCATCTGGATAGGCAGTGAGGAAGCAGATGCTGAAGAAAAGCTGGTCTGACAATGTAGAAAGAACCTAGATGTCGATTTTTAGAATCCAAATCCAGTCCACAGGAAATTGTTTCTCTTTGGATAACTTACAAGTATTATCAGAAGGCCTGGAGACAACCGGACAAGAATTGCTGTGTTTTGGCAGTGGTCTGGAAACATACACGCGAAGTCATTCGAGCGCTGTGTGTAAACCGTTGTCGAAATAGCCTTTTTAAGGTGGTGAGAAATCTAAAGAGTTAAGCATCCTTCTACAGCAAGGAAGATGTCTTAATTATTACTGTTTTATAAAATCCTTAGCAGTGAGTCCCGCCCATTATGAAGTTTTCTTTATTTCCAGATGACCCTTAGACTCTCTTTGTTCAGTTTAAAAGTTCTCCAGCTATTTCAACTGGACGACAGAGGATGAGATGGTTGGATGACATCACTGACGTGATGGACATGAGCTTGAGTAGGCTCTGGAAGTTAGTGATGGACAAGGAAGCCTGGTGTGCTGCAGTCCATGGGGTCGCAAAAAGTCGGACACAAATGAACTGAACTGATTTCGACTGGAATTGTGTTAAAGCTATACTTTGAAAAGAGTTAATAGCTTTATAGTTTGCAACCTTTTTGTGCAAGAATGCAGAATACTTCTTCATCTATCTCCTATTTAGTATTTTTCAGTTTGTCTCAGGTTTTCCTTTTAAAATTTGTCTCATGTTTTCCTTTTAAAATCTACCATTTAACAGATGTCCCTGGTGGTCCCAGTGATTAAGAATCTACCTTCCAATGCAGGAGGGCATGGATTCCATCTCTGATTGGGGACTGCTGAGTCTGTGCACCCCAACTAAGACCCGACTCAGCCAAAAATAATTAAATATAAAATCCTAAAAAAAAAAAATCAAATCTACCATTCAAGATAGACCCTTGAACTTCATTGCTTCCATCTCCCACCATAGCAATGGGGATTGGTCATTAAAATACTGAGTACAACAGTTTAAAACAGAAACCTACCTGGAAAATCCTAAGCAAGATATAGCACAGGTAAATGGGCAGAGTGTCTGAAGTCTAAATGAAGCTCTTGTTTTTGTTCCATCACTAAGTTGTGTCCTACTTTTTGTGACCCCGTGGGCTGTAGCACGCCAGGCTTCCCGGTCCTGCATCATCTCCAAGAGTTTGCACAAACGCATGTCCATTGAGTCGGTGATGCCATCCAGCCATCTCATCCTCTGTCGTCCCCTTCTCCTCCTGCCTTCAGTCTTTCCCAGCGTTAGGGTCTTTGCATCAGGTGGCCAAAGTATTGGGGCTTCGACTTCAGCATCAGTCCTTCCAATGAATATTCAGGGTTGATTTTCTTCAGGATTGACTGGTTTGAGCTCCTTGCTGTCCAGGGGAGTCTGAAGAGCCTTTACCAACACCACAGTTCAAAAGCGTCAATTCTTTGGTACTCAGCCTTCTTTGTGGTCCAACCCTCACTTCCATACACGACCACTGGAAAAACACAGCTCTGACTATGCGGACTGCTGTTGGCGTAGTGGCGTCTCTATTTCTTAATGTGCTGTCTAGTTTTGACATGGCTCTTCTCCCAAAAAGCAAGCGTCTTTTAATTTTCATGGCTACGGTCACTGTCCACGGTGATTTTGGAGCCCAAGAAAATAAAGTCTGTCACTGTTCCATTCCCCCCCCCCCCATCTATTTGCTGTGAAGTGATGGGACCAGATGCCATGATCTTAGTTTTTTGAATGTTGAGTTTTAAGCTAGCATTTTCACTGTCCTCTTTCACCTTCATCAAAAGACTCTTTAGTTCCTCTTCGCTTTCTGCCATTAAGGTGGTGTCATCTGCATATATGAGGTTATTGGTATTTCTCCCGGTGATCTTGATTTCAACTTCTGCTTCATCCAGCTGGCCTGTGTTTCCATTTGAGCCAATCCACCTGAGTGACCCAGGGCTGAGGGATGCACACTCTGGGTAATTCCACTTAAAAGCATCCTTGCTTCAGACAGGCAGTGCAATCTTTCATCAGGAAAAGCAGGTGACCCAATCTAATCCAAGTCAGCGTGATTCCTTGCCATGACTAGAGCTCCAGGTGAAAATCAGACTACTAGATTAAATGGTGGCTTGAAGGGCCTTGAGAGAGTGGAACAGCGGAGCAGCCTGGCCGGATGATGTGGTTAAAGGCATCTGTGGAGAGCTGCGGCTGTTGGGGTCAGCCCTGCAGTGGTCAAAGCAAATGGGAGCAGGGCAGTGAAATTTACAGTACACGATGGCATTCCAAGAGTCCAGAAACATCTTTCTAATCATCGCACTTGGGTTTTCTGAGCTTTTCTCTTCTGCTCATCTCTTTTTTTTTTTCTGCTCATCTCTTGAACTGTGGGTGTGTGTGGTGTGTTCCCTTAAAAAGGAGTTGAAAAAGCTATTTTGTTGGCTTCCTTAGAATACCATTCTCTGCAGTGCTCAGATAATTGAGTATTATTATTATTTACAATAACTACCAGCTCCAGCAGATGTCATGGGATGGAGGAGGAAAACACCAATAAATTCTTGCCAATAGCTTATTTAGAAGAAACTGAAAAAAGACATAAGCATGATCTGTAGTTGCAAGAAGCAGCTAAAGTAATTCTGCAGCCTTTTAAGCAAAGTACACACATTTATTTAGGCATCTGGGATGTTTTCACAGTGTCTGGTGCAGACTTCATGAAATCAGGAACCTCTTTTGTTTTGAAGACAATTTAGAGAGGCATCTTCTTGTCATTTGCCACTTAGAAATTTCTAAATCAACAGCAAATTTTGTCCTATTTCCCTAAGTGATCCATGGAATGCCAGCTCCGTGAGAGCTCTTGGTAAAAGAATGAAAGGGGAAAAATGATTCTGTGGAAGCATAAGTTTGGGAAATAACGTATATTAGGTTCTCTTTTTGCAGACTGATACCCGCTTAGCATTTAGAGGCTCTGGAAATCCTACAGAAGAGAAACTCACTTAATATTATTTAACCCAGAATTTTCCAAAAGCTATTTTTAATAGCTTTATCGAGCTACAGTTGACGCATGATAAGCTGCACACACTAACGGGTACCATGTGATGAATTTCAACATGTGTATACCTGCAAAACCACCGCCGTAATTGAGATAATTCCTTTTATTTTTGTGGGTATATCAAATTTGTCTCCTCATTTGTTGGCAGACATGCAGGTTGTCTCCAGTTTGGGCCTATTTAGAAATAAAGCTGCAGTGAAACTTTGCATATGAGTCTCTGCATGGACATGTACTGCCATCTCTCTGGGATGGATCTCTTGGAGCGGCATGGCTGGTTCATGATGGGTGTTGTGTAGACGCTTAGTTGTGTCCAACTCTTTTGTGATGCCATGGACTGTAGCCCACGAGGCTCCTCTATCCATGGAATTCTGCAGGCAAGAATACTGGAGTGGGTAGCCATTCCCTTCTCCAGGGAGTCTTCCTGACCCAGGTATCGAACCCAAGTCTCCTGAATTGCAGGCAGAGTCTTTACCCCGACCACCTGGGAAGCCCCATGATAGCTGTATGATTAACCTTTTAAGAAACTGCCGAACTCTTTTCCCAGTTGGCTCTGCCATTTCGCGTTGCCATCAGCAGTTTACGAGAGTACCCGTTCCTCCAACGCTTAGCACAGTCAGTCTTTATCATCTTAGCTTTGCTGCTCGGCAGTCACTAAGTCACGTCTGACTCTTTGCAGCCCCACGGACTGTAGCCCGCCAGGCTAAGGGTGCAATGGTATTTCCTTGTGGTTTTAATTAGCACTGCCCTGGTGCTGAATGGTGTTAAGCATCATTCATTGTGCTTCTGCATCATCAGCTCTGTTTCCTCGACGCCGGGCATTGGCCAGCTTCCAGCCAAGGTTCCTCTTTGTCCGCATCCTGGAAACTCTCAAGGTGGTGACTTGGGAACATCACAGGGCTCACTTCATTTGTTTCACTTCTTTCAGAGATTACGGTCTTTTTTGCTCATTGCCCACTTTAAATGGTTGCTTTATGTATTGTGTCTGTTTTGTTCTGGTTGTTTTGGGTGGAAGGTTAGATTCAATCCCCATTTCTTCATCTTTACTATAAACAGAAGCTTCGAAACTTATTGTTTTTTGTTTATTTGACTATGAGAGTCAACTTTTCTTCTTCTCCTTTTTCAGTCTCACAGAATTTTCATTCTGGCACCCATGTTGGCCAAGATGAGATTGTAGTTAATATACTCGGTCAGGGTATGCTTTTAATTAACGCATGCCAGATTTATTTAAATTACAGCCTCTGTAATACTTCCTTGCATTTTCATTAAGTGAAATGTAACGTGATGTGCACACTTCATCTTCACGTTATCAGGCTTGTCGTTGACACAGATGTCAGTGTTTCCATTGAAAACGAAGAAAGAATGTCACACACGTTTTTAATGAACATCTTTCAGGCATTCTGGTCCTTAGAAAATAGAGGTCTAGAAATATCTTTTTGCCTTTACCCTGGTTATGTTGAAACCTCTGAGGGATGTACCACCAGATCTCAGAATGAACATGGATTTTCTCTTGCATCCATCTCCCTACCGCTGTGATTGTGAACTTTCTATAAAATGCAGCTTGGGTGCACTGGTTTTTCTATTTAGGCTGAAACCTTCCAGCAGTTGTAGGATAAAATCCAATATTCTTAACATGACCCAGAGCTTTTATCATCTGCCTCTTGCCTGTGTGTGCGTCATGGCCTCTTACCATCCCCTTCCTACACACGCTGCATTCCAGCCACAAAGGGCTACTATAAGTTCTAAAAAGAAAACCTTGTCCTTCCCTCACCTGTAGGAACTGTTCCTTCTGCTCAGAGAACCACTTATCCTTCAAGATGGTTCAGGCATCTCTTTTGATCTTAAGGCTCTTTGACTTTCTGGGCAGAATCATGACTTTTTCTTGCTTACCCTAGAACCTCAGCAAGCTGAGACCAGTGTTATTCTGTATTAAAGCTCTCTGTAGCCAAAATTCAAAAAGATATTGTGTTGGCCGAAAATTTCATTCAGGCTTTCTGTACGATGTTAATGGAAAACCCGAACAACCTCTCTGGCTAACCTGATACATGCGCCTCCACCACCCGCATGTTCATAGCAGCACTGTTCACAATAGCCAAGCCGTGGAGGCGACCTAAACGTCCCCTGACAGATGATGAATGGATAAAGAAGGTGCGGTGCATAGACCCAGAGGAATATCACTCAGCCATAAAAAGAAGGAGATGGTACCATGTGCAATAACGTGGATGGACCTAGAGATGACCATACTAAGTGAAGTGAGATGGAGAAAGACAGATGCCATGTGATACCAATTATATGTGGAATCTAAAAAAATGATACGAGTATACTTCTAAACAAAATAGAAATAGAGACACAGAAATAGGAAACAAATTGTGATTACCAAAGGGGAAAGGCAGGGGATAAATTAGGAGCTTGGGTTAGCAGATACACACTCTGCTGTGCCAAGTCCCTTCGGTCATGTCCGACTCTTTGCGACCCCACGGACCGTAGCCCACCAGGCTCCTCTGTCTATGGGATTCTCCAGGCAAGACTACTGGAGTGGGTAGCCACTCCCTCCTCCAGGGGATCTTCCTGACCCAGGGATCGAATCTGCGTCTCTTATGTCTCCTGCGTTGGCAGGCAGGTTCTTTACCACTAGTGACACCTGGGAAGCCCCAGTAGATGCACAGTTCTATGATATAAAATAGATAACCAACAAGGACCTCCTGTATAGCACAAGAACTATACTCAGCATCTTATAAAAACGCATAAGGGTAGATAATCTGAAATATAGATATATTATGTAGAATCTGATAAATATATATATATCTCTCTGAATCAATTTGACAATTTGATGTGCACCTGAAAGTAATGTAGCATTGTAAATCAACTGTACTTCAATTTAAAAATTAAAAATAAATTAAAAACAGCTGTGTGTAGTCCCGCCTCCCTCTCCACCAGAGGCACGAGGCAGTGAATGTTTTTTAGGGCAGGTTGGTCTCTGTGGTTCTGTCACTCCAGCACACCCCCCACAGTGGGTGGACAGCAGGGGCACTCCAGGAGTGAGCCCACGAAGACCATAGTTCTTCCCAGCGCAGGACTAGTTTGTTGAAGAACTGGCGCATGTAGGCAGAGCCTCTTAAGTGGGCCTAACACTGTTAACTGGCCATGTAAATCATAAAACTCCACCCTGGTAGGTCTGTACGTCTACTGAGGAGACAGTTTTGTAGTCTGTGCCCAAGACAGTGCCCGCCTGCAGTTTGGACTGGCTTCCGTCTGGGCTTCCTCACTCAGGCGGTCTCGTGTCTGCTGTTCTGGACCAGAGCTTTGCCTGCGAGGGTCCAGTGTGTGTCTGTGACCATTTGGGAGAACTAGGCAGTGACACCATGTTTCTTGGAGTTGTTTTAAAAGAAGTGTTAACTTTGATTGTATTTGAATTTAGCTGAAGCAAAAGAAATTGAAGTGTGATTAAAGGGATTGCTAAACTTTAAATTTTTTAGTTTTTTTTTAACTAAAAAAGACATTCATAAAAAACCTAGAAAGATAAGAAAAAAAAATAGTATGAGGACCGTTAAAAAGATAGGATTGCTATGTCTTAATTTTTAAAATTTAAAATATATGTAAATTTTTATACGTTACAAAATGATTCCTTGTTACGAAAGTATACCTTTTTCTGCTGCCTTTCTCTCAGCTCCAGAATGTGTTTATTTTTTTTTCATTTATTTTTATTAGTTGGAGGCTAATCACTTTACAATATTGTAGTGGTTTTGGCCATACATTGACATGACAGAATATGTGTTTATATGAGTTTCATTTGGTCATGATGAATATTTACAATCACTTCCCACTTCCTATTGATTTGTCCTGTATAAAGGCACTCACTGATCACTTCTGTTTTAAGGGTGTTTCTTTGTTTTTGAGTATTTTTAGAACCAATCCACAGATGAATGGATTTCATCATGAAACAGCCATCTTTGTGCGAAGGAGTTTTGGGGCCGTTCTTGCATGTTTAGTTTGGGACGGTGTATGAATAAGGGGTTCCCTGGCGGCTCAGACGTAAAGAATCCTGCAACGCAGGGGACCCAGGTTCAGTCAGTCCCTGGGTCCCCTGAAGAGGGAATGACTAACCCTCTCCAGTATTCTTGCCTGGAAAATCAGGGGAGACCGGCGGGCTACAGTCCACGGGGTCACAAAGAGTCAAATGGACTGAGCGGCCGAGCACGCACTGATGGACGCTTTTGCACACTTTTGGGTTCATGTATTTTCACTTGTTTTGGGGGAATAAGAGTGAAACTGCTGGATCATAGAATGCATGAATGTTATGCTTTAGAAGAGACAGCCAGGTGGTTTTCCAAAGCGGTCTCGCATTCCAAAGCGGTCTCGCATTTGACGCCTGTAGCAGCTGTGTGGGAGAGTTCCTATCTCTCTTCCAACCTTTGGTGGTGGTGTTTTTGTTAGTCTCAACCATTCTGTCATTGAGTTTGTATCAACTGGAATCTTGTAGTTTCATGTTTCATGTAGTTTCATGTTTCCCTGATGAGAGAAATGTTGAAAATACATTGCCAAGTTTCTCTTGGCTCCCTGTACATTTACTTCTGTGAGGTTCAAATCTTTTCCCATTATTTTTTAATGGGTCCTTTGTCTTTTTATTACTGATTTGTAAACCTTCTTGATATCTACTGATATCTACAAGTCCTTTGTTAGATAGTTATAATATGTATTGTATTTTTTTAACCAATCCGTGTCCTGCATTTTCAGTTTTTTTTTTTTAATGGCATCTTTTGATGAGAAAAAGTTTTAAAATTTTTATTCCATTGAATCAAATCCTTTTATGGTGTATGACTTTTGTATCTTTTCTAGAAATCTTTGCTTGCCCTCAGGTTTTTTAAGAGACTGTCCTACACATTTTTATAGATGCTTTCTAGTTTTAGCATCATATTTAAGCCTGTAAGACATCTCGTATTGATTTTCGTTGATGGAGTTATGGGGGGGTCAGGTTCATCCTTCTCTTCCTTAGCTTCCTGCCTCCTTCTTTCTCTTTCTCGTTTCTTTCTCTGTCCCTCCCTCTGTCTCTCCTTCCTTCTTCTTTCTTCCTTAACATACTGAAACTCAGCAGCACTTTTTAGAAAGGATTTTTCTTTTCCCGTTGAATTATTTCAGCATCTACTAACCATCTAAACATGGGGTGGGCAACAGGTAGGATCTGCAGCTCTAGAAGGGCTGGGCGGAGGGTCCGAGTGTCCCGGGCAGACTGCAGGCAGCACTGTGCCCGTTCCCCGGCAGTGTGCCTGGGACCTGGCCGGGACGCGTCCACTCCTTCCAGCTTCCTCTCAGCCCAGATGCCGCGGAGATGACAGAATGGAGCACAGATGCAGGCTGACAAAAACCTTAGGGTGGCTCTGAGAGCTCACTGGGCTCCGTGCTTATGAAGAGTCTTTTCCAGGGTTCACAGGTGTGGTCAAAAGGCCTCCACCCTGAACTTGGACACCCTGTCCTGAGAGCAGAGAAGGGCGCTCACCATTCGCTCGTGTTCCCGGTCTTTGCTCATCTCGTCCCTGCGACCCCCGTAAACTCCGTGAAGAGTGGAGGCTCTCTGCCTCTGAGAACCCATCACTTGAGAGGCCTGATCACAGTGTGATGCCCAGCTGTGAAGGAAAGAACCCGAAGGAGCAGAGTTCGGTGTCTTGCCACCCTACCTGCCCTCGGGCATCCTTGCTCCTCCATCCAGATGCTGTTTATCAGTCAAACCAGATCTGCCCGGGTCGCTTTCTGTCTCTTTCAGAGCAGCCGTGAGCCGGGGGTTTGGGAGTCAGAGGGGCGGGCTTTTTAGAAATAAAGTGGGGTCATTTTCAATATTTGTAGCTTTTCTCCAGACTCTCTGCCCAGCAAGCAGCTGCGTTTCTGATAACTGATCGTTGAAGTTGCACAACGGGACAGACCCTGAGAACCACCGAGAAGTGGCTTTGCTTGGTTGGTAATTTATTTCTTCTCTTCTCTTGTATTCGTTTGCCTGTCTCTCTGATACCACACCTATATGCTGCAGCCAAGAGCGTCAGACCGGGGCCAGAAGGCAAGCCCTGGATTTCTGGGTAACTCTGGGCTTCGCTGATAGCTCGGTTGGTAAAGAATCCGTTTGTGATTCAGGAGACCCCGGTTCGATTCCTGGGTCAGGAAGATCCCCTGGAGAAGGGAAAGGCTACCCACTCCAGTATTCTGGCCTGGAGAGTTCCATGAGCTGTATAGTCCATGGGGTTGCAAAGAATTGGACACAACTGAGCGACTTTCACTTTAACTAGAACTAACTGGGCAGAAAGCCAAACGCAGAGCAGGGCTGCCTGAGGATAGGGACTTTTGTTCCTTTGCTGGATGCTGCAAGGTTTAAAGGGGAGTTGTAGGATTTTCTTTTTAATTTGAAATTAAGAACTGTGCAAAAATGCAGCACAGTGACATCATTCTCTTTGATTTTCCCATTCCCTGTGTAGATTCTGACCTAGTTTTTAAAAATCTGGGTATTGCTAAGAGTGGGCCCTTGCTATCCGAAGTTCTTCCATATCTGCGGTCCAGCCAACCGCGGATGGCATCATACTGCGGTGTTTACGACCGAAGAGAATCCGTGTACAGATGGAGCTGCACAGGTTAGACCCATGTTGTTCAAGGGTCAGCTGGACAGGCTGGCTTTTCCCCTGCAGTCTCCAAGAGAAGTGACCCACTGTCCACAGGATGGAGTTACTGGTTTTCCCAGAGCTTTGCTTTTGGTCAGGGAGCCACCCTGGTTCTGGATGGAAGGGACCTGCTTGTGCCATTTTCAAAATGAAAACAAAGCCCCATCCATCCAATCACTTGCATTCTGCGTGGAAACATGAGTCCAGCATGGAGCAGAATAAAGCACATTCGTCGTGAGGGTCTGTCCAAATCCATCACGACTCCTCCGAGCAGCGGGTCTGATGGGCTGTCTGTAGGGGCATCCAAGACCCAGCGGCTGGAAAAGTCCTTGTCACTGAAAATCGCCTGCCATTTTCCTCTGTGCCCAGCTGCAGATTTTCCTTCCACCCTAATTATCTTTCATGAATAATTGGGGGAAAAAATAATTGGTGGGTTTCAATGAGCGTCGTACGCCAATTACCGATGAAAGGTTTGGAGCCCTCTTCTCCCAGTCTCCTCATTTTAACATGACACTGACCGGAGTGGAAATAATTATCTTCGAGGGTCTAATTGCCTGCCCTTCAAAGGAGTCAGGGAAATGGGCCTGATGATAAAACCACCGCTAATTTTGCTGCGCGCATTACTGTTCAAGGGCCCAGTGTGATAGCTGATCACAGAGCGATGGCTGTAGGCGGCGGGGGAGGGGAGGAGAGGGAGACACAGATACACTGGGGAGACATGAAGGACCTCGACTTCTTTCCCAGCATTTCCCCCCAAACGCACTCCCCGTCACACCCCGCTTTCCTCGGTGCAGCGTGAGACCGGCAGGCCTTCCTCAGACACGCACGGCGAGCTTTCGGGGTGTGTGTGTTGCCACCCTTCTTGGTGGGGATGCTGATGCTTCTGAATCCTTTCACAGGATGCTGCGTAATTAGGTTTCATCGCTGCAGGCAGGGGAACCCCCTCCCAGGGCCCACAAGGGGGCTCTGGTCTAACACTCAGAAGTGAATTGTCCGAGGAGACACACGTGCTGGCAAAGCCGGAGGCTTTGCTGGGAAGGGTCACCCTGGTGGAGAGCAGTGGGGTGAGGGAACCCAGCAGGGCTGCCCTGCCACGTGGCTCCAAGTCCCAGGTTTTATGGTGGCGGAGTTAGTTTCCGGGTTGTCTCTGGGCAGTCACTCTGATTCAGAGTCCATCCTGGTGGCCCGTGCACCGGTCAGCCAAGATGGGCTCTGGGAGGTTGGTAGGACATGTGGACTGGGACCTGCTCTCTCTCATTTTGATCTTTCCTGAATTCTTCGGGTTGGCGGTGGCTTGTTAGTTTCACGTTCCTTACCAGGACCTCCTGTCGGAAAGTAACTCATGCACTTGGTTACTATGGTGCCCGGGCAAGCCGTTTCAGTGTTTCCCCTAACAACGGGATGCTAGCTCACATGATGTGCTTCCTCCTGGTCACCTCATCCCTGAGGACTGGCTTGTGCTGGGTGCCTGGGTCGGGCCTCGGGGCTCGTGTCATGGCTAGGGACATGGGGAAAGGGCAAATCTCCCAAGAGAACTGAAGAGGCTGGTGGGCTGCAGCCCATGGAGTCGCCCAGAGTGGGACACGGCTGAGCGACTAACTCTTTCACTTTAGGATCGGCCCCCTGGTAAGAAGCATCTGGCGGCTGCCCTCTGTAAGTGGTCCTCGGAGGAGGGTACCACTCCTCTCTGTAAGTGGTTCACAGTTACTTTGTTTTTATTTATTCAGCCATCACAGTCCAATCTTTATTTCCACCCACTGGGCTGGAGGTTTCTGGACACCGCAGACGTCTGTGCCCGTGGTGGTATCTGAGGACGGAAAGGAAGAAATTCAGGTTTAACTGTGCAGAAGGAGTCGCTAACACAGAAGTATTGAAAGTGCTCTAGGGGAACCTCCCTGGTGGTCCAGTGGGTAAGAATCCGCCTTCCAGTGCAGGGGACGCTGTTTGATCCCAGGTCAGGGAACGAAGGTCCCACATGCCTTGGGGCAACTAAGCCTGTGTGCCGTGGTGCTAAAGAGAAAGGAATCAGGTTAGGAGAGAAATCCTGGTTCCAGGATAGATAAGCAAGGATGAATGCACATACACAAACGGGGTGATCAATACAAGTCATGTGAATATAGGAGTACAGACACATGAATGGTGCAGGGTGTGTGTGTGTGTGTGTGTGTGTGTGTGTGTGTGTGTAAAGGAAGGCTGGGTGGATTATGGAGCATTTGGCATTGATAGATTTGAATAACGTTCTGTAAAGCTCTGCCTCATTTTGCAAGTTCACCAGCATAGAGGTGGTCCCCAGGATCCCGCTCCCCTCCCAGGGACCCCTTCCATCCTCCTAGGGATGCTTCCACCCTCGCAGGGACCCCTCCATCCTCCAAGGGACCCCTCCGCCATCCCAGAGAGTCCTCCAGGGGGTGGCAGCTGCTTTCAGAAAGGTGCCCGTCACCCAGGATGTTATAAAAAACCTCATCTTTCTCTTTAGGCAGCTCTCGGGGACATGAAAGAGTGCTCTGCTCCCCGCCTGGGTGTAATTGAACCTTGGGCTGAAGTTGCACCCTGCAGCTTTGCTGGCAAATCCAGTAATGATGAATTAAGTGGAATATTCACAGGGTTGATGTGAACAGGGTTTAAAATAATACAGTTCGCTTAATTACGTTCCTTGTGACTTCCCCACGGCCACCCTTCAAAATATTATTCCAACCTCCAGTCTAATGGCAGCACCGCTTTCCTTTCTCAAAATACCCACCTTGCCGTGTCCCCCTCTCCTCTCTCTGCAGTGATTTGCTGTGTCTTTCCTTTTTTGGATTTTTATTTAAATAAATGTTTTTCTTTGTTTGGCTGTGTGGGGTCTTCATCGCAGCATGCGGGATCTTCACTGCCTTGTTTGCAGTCTTGCGTTGCAGCGCATGGACCCTCTAGTTGCCGCGTGAGGGCTCAGTTGCTCCGTGGAATGAGGGCTCTTAGTTCCCTGACCAGGGTCGAACTTACGTCCCTGCGTTGCAAAGCATATTCTTTTTTCTTCTTTTGAACTTTTTGTTTTGTGCTGGGGCATAGCCAATTAACAACCCTGTGATAGTTTCAGGTGCAGGGCCGAGGGACTCGGTCGTACACACACATGTATCCACCCTCCCTGGAAGCGGATTCTTAACCCCTGGGCTGCCAGAGAAGGCCCCGCGTGCCCCCGTCCCCTGCTGTGTTTGAGACGCGGGCATCCGCCCGGCTGTTTGGGGTGTGGGGTTTCTTCCCTCCCCCAGTTTATGTAACCTGGAGCCTCTATACCATTGCTTAGTGTCATTTGAGGGATAAAATGATTAGGCCGTATTTTTAGGGGAAAGCATGAGCTGGGACTGGACCCAAGCCTCGCCGTCCATGTCCTGCTCGCTTCCGCCACTGTCGGGCGGGAGACCTTGGCTGCCCTCTTCCCCCTCGGGGAGGGGGACGGCCTGGGGCCCCTGCTCCGGGTGGCCGTCATGTCGCCCCCCACCACCCCGGTCAAGAGCGCTTCTGCTCACGTGTTGACAACTCTGTCTTTTCCTCTGCGTTGTCCCTGGCAGTTTCTCTGAGAGCAAAGTTCTGAAGGTGAAAACAGGAGACAGACACCTAAGTTAGTTGTGTTTTTTCCGGATTGATCACTTCCGCTCCGGTATCAGAGGTTTACCGGAGCTGGAATTACCAAGTCTTCCCCTTTCTCCTGGCATGAGGTCTGCTGAGCATTCCAATCAGCCTTGGAAACAGATGCCTGAACTCTTCCTGCTCTGAGCATCCGGCCTTGCTGGGGAGGGACCCCTCCCCGGATCTGACCTGGGGCTGGAAGCAGGGGCGGGGGTCGGGGGGCGGGCAGTGAGCAGGGATGGCCCCGCATCTGTCAGGGCAGGCGGAGTGGACTTAGGATTCTTCTTTTTGCTTTGGAGCAGACATCATCCACGCTCAGTCTCTCCCAGAGGCAAACATTTCAGTGGTTATTTCCCACCTACTGTTCTCTTGTTCCACTGTCAGCCGTCAAGACTTTATCGCAACTGCAGTTTTTGTCTTGATTTAAAAAAAAGAGCTTGCAGCTGAAAGGAGGGAAATCCATTTCAGAAGAGGCACAGGGATAAGAGAGAATGCATTTGCAGGGCATAGAATCCAAGGGCAAGGCAGTAAGTGGGCCTTGTGGGAGCTGGAATCGGGCATGCAGAGCTATTTTGTTGTTGTTTAGTCAACTAAGTCGTGTCCTACTGTACTGTGACCCCATGAAC
Source organism: Odocoileus virginianus (assembly GCF_023699985.2). Taxonomy (NCBI): domain Eukaryota; kingdom Metazoa; phylum Chordata; class Mammalia; order Artiodactyla; family Cervidae; genus Odocoileus; species Odocoileus virginianus. The sequence goes on from NC_069690.1 coordinate 55,242,020, forward strand.
GGTAACCCTCCAGGCTCCTCTGTCCATGGGATTCTCCAGGCAAGAACACTGGAGTGGGGTTGCCGTGCCCTTCTCTAGGTGATCTTTCCTACCTAGGGATTGAACATGCATCTCCTGCATTGCAGGCAGATTCTTCACTGTGAGCCACCAGGAAGCAGAACTGATGGTCCATGTTTATTTCTTCTGTCCTGCCTCCCCTCCGAGGCCTCTCATTTCCACTTTCCTTCTGCTTTCTCCACTCTGCAAGCCTGCTTCGCCAGCTGCGTGACAGCGAGTTGAGGGCTACCCCACAGCTCCCAGAGTGTGTGTCCACCTTTCAGGAGGACGGTTGGGCCTGAGAAGCTGCCAGGATGGGGGAGTTGTACCTGCGTGGTCCAGGTGACCACCCCTGGGGACACGATGAAGCACGCTTGTATCCCAGCCTCTCCCGCTTGGGGGGAAAGCCTCCTTGGAGGATGTGGCTGAGGAGTGGGTGGGGATCTGGGGACCCACCCCGAAAGATCTGCCAGTTTCAGACTGTGGGTCTCAGCTTCCAGCCCCCCTTCACCTCCAGGACTCTGTCCTCGGGGTGGGCTCACCTCCTCCTTCCTGCCCCAGCACTCGGACAGGAGCAAAACCGCCGCTACGGCTTGTCTCATACCTGCCAGTCTCCCTGTGGCAGGCATCCTGTCTGCAGCCAGGGAGGGCGGATTGCTGGGGAGTTTTGGAAATAACTAGGTAAAAGACCCTTGGAGCAGGAAATGGCTGCCCACTCCTGTATTCTTGCCTGGGAAATCCCATGGACAGAGGAGCCTGCTGTGCTGGAGTCCATGGGGTCCCAAAGAGTCAGACACCACTGATCGACCCAGCATGCCACGCAGGTAAAGGATATCATAGGCGCATTAGCAGGCAGACCTTTACCAATTAAAAGATCCACGAGACTGCAAAATGATCCTTGGGATCATTTAATAGCAGCATTATCTTTGGACCCACTTAACAGGCAACCCCGAATCTGCAGGAAGTGTGGCCCCTGGAGGAGAGGGGGGGGTCTCTCTGCATCTGGAGAGCCCCTGGCTGTGCAGACAGGGCCGCCTCTTGGCTGCTTACCTTTGCTTTGGCTTCGAACCAAGACTGGAGAAAGATGAGTGGTGATTCAGGAGTTTACCCATGATGCTTTGCAAGTGCACAGATGGCTTCAGGGCACTCTATTCTCAGAGGCGAAGCCAGGAATAATTTCCTGCCTTAGATCCCTCTGACCTCCTGCAGTTATCGCAAGACCCTCGCAGGTGGATGAACAGAGTCTGGACAGGAATATTCACCCACCTGCACTGTGAGAGTGGTGCGTGAATGCAGGCCATTCAGAGATATTCCAGGATGCTTGTTAGGGAGAAGTGAAAGGCATCTCCAAGCCCGCGCGGGAACTGATGCTGAAAGCAGACAGACTTCCTTGTGGTGTCAGGGTTTCTCACGGTGCTCTGCTGACCCTGCACATCCGTATCACCTAAAACACTGAGAATGTGATTTCTTCTCTGTTTTAAATCTACCTAATTGAACCAAGTAGGTTTTTTAAATGCAGGTGTAGAAAAATCTGCAGGTTGGATTAAGCAAAAAAAAAAAAAAAGCAAACTACAAAACGGGATGGGTAGGAAAAAGAACTGTTAAAAAGGACAGAAATCCTGGTGTTAGTCTAATTTTTTCTGTGAAAGAGTGCAGGAGGATCTGTGATTCCTGATCCTGGGGAAGAGAGACTCCTGGTTTCCATTTCAGCCCCTGCTGTTGTCCACTTAAAAAGTAGTCACAACCTAAAAGTCTCAAGTTTTTGTTTTTTTTTTTTAATATTTTTTTTATTTGGTTGCAACAGGTCTTCACTGCAGCATGTGGGATCTAGTTCCCTGACCAGGGATTGAATCCAGGCTCCCGGTATTGGGAATGTGGCATCTTACCCACTGGACCACCAGGGAAGTCCCAAGAGCTATGTTTTATTGGGTGGGAATTTTTAAGACTTCATCCCAGGGGACAGCATCTCAGGTGACCCCAAGATAACTGCTCCGAGGAGGCGAGGGGAGGACCCAGGTTATATAGAAGTTTTGCCACGAAGGGCAGGTAGTTGGAAGATCAAAAGATTATTGTTAATTAAAGAAGACCAGATAACGCACGTGAAGGACTGTAGCGCTCTTCTGTGTGTGGGAAGATGTAAGAGTCTGGGCTCACTGGACTTGTTCCTTCCATGCGCATCTCAGCTCTTCTGGGCAAGTATCCTGGGTTTCTTCAAGGCCTGAGCTCCCCCGGCTCACTGCAGGGAGCGGCTGCAATCTGACGGCTGTTAGGTTGCAGGTATTTTTCTCCTTCCTGAGTGCCCTTTGGCTCACATTGCAGGGCTGGAATAGCTGATGGCTGTGATGTGTTTGTTTACTGATACGGCAAGAAGTATTTCACTTCTCACTGTTCTTCTTGTCTGTCTAACCACATATCTCTAGTTTATGCTTTGGAATGTCAGCAAGGATTATCTGGGCAGTGGGATTACATCACCATTTTCTTTTCTTCTTTATGCTCTTCTCGGATTAAGAAAAAATCAATTTTAAAAACTGCCATTTAAAAACAGGGATCTGCCTCTGGCTTCCAGAACCAGCTTCCCCGGGGGAAGAAGCCCAGGGTTGTATATTTAACATGTACACCAGTCTTTAATAATGTGGGGGTGGAGAGCACGCCACCTCAGGACATGCCCCTTGGGTGTATTGATTCTTTGGAGCTGAAATGGCAGCTGCAGGAAGGGCTCTTGGACCTCTCTCTTTGTACCTAAGAAACAGGACATAAAATTGCCAGTGCGAAAGAGGCCTTAGGAGGAGCGGAAGGACTCTTAGTCCCCAGACCCGAGTTTAGAGCTTCTTAGCCCAGAAGGAGGCACCAGGGAATCTGTAACAGTCCTTCCCCAAACCACCCTTTTCTCCCGTTAGTTCCCCCATGGATTGACCTTCTCAGTGCATCGTTCCGAAAAGCCTAACTCTCTCTTGCTCTGTCTTGTGCTTTCTCTCCAGATGTGCTGTTCTTTGATCACATGCACCAGCAGCCCCAAGTTCTCCCCACCCCTTCGAGTTACTCGTCCCTGAGTTTCCCCCATGTGTGTGCTGGGCATGTTGATAAGCTCTGTTTTTTTCTTGTTAGTCTAGCTTTGTTGGCTTAATTTACACACCTCAGCTACAGAACCTAAGTGGGTATAGGATTTTTTTTTCCCTTCGCTTTAAGAACCTGGCTCTTCCAGATACTTCCAAATGGACTTCTTGACCAGTGCCAGAGTCTGCCCCATCAGCAGGTGCTGTCTGCGGCTGATTTGTGACGTTCATTGCTTCTACTGTTCCTTTAATGCTTCTTCATTTGGGGTCCGTGAAGGGGAAAAGCTTAGTCTTCTCTATAAATACCTTTATTTTGCTCTGACTCTTGAAAGGGAAAATTGAGTTGCATTTAAATTTCTAGGTTGATAGAAATGTTTATTTCCTTTAGCACTTTGACAGTGTTATTCTGTATTATTCCATTCAGACAGCTTTCATCAAACTGGAATTGTGTTATATGGTGGATATTCTCTGCAGGCGTCCTAAAAATCCATATGCCAGCAGCCTCCTTTCAGTTTTATGTCTGCTTATGTATTTTTCACTTGTTTTGGTGTTTTTTATTTTTAGTATGTTAATATGTCTGCTTTGTCTTTGTTACATGTGCTTCTTTTCAATAGTTTTAATTTCTTCTCTTATGGCTTTCCTCAAGTTGCATGTGTGTGCACTAAATCACTTCAGTCGTGACTGACTCTTTTGCCACCCCCATGGCCTGTAGCCCACCAGGCTCCTCTGTCCATGAGATTCTCCAGGCAAGAATGCTGGAGTGGGTTGCCATGCCCTCCTCCAGGGGATCCTCCCAATCCAGGTATTGAAACTGCATCTCTTATCGTCTCCTGCATTGGCAGGTAGGTTCTTTACCACTAGCGCCACCTGGGAAGCCCTTTTATCAAGTTAGGCATATATATGTGTATATTTGAGGCAGAGTTGATGTATAATACTCCCTTTCTGGGTTGCAAGCTCAGATGTGTATTTGAAACCCTTTTGGTTTGTTTATTTCATGCATATTTCTAGGTGTTTGTGGAGGGAGATTTTGGTTTTATCTTAATCCTTAGTCTTGCTGGAAACCTCCGTATCTCCAGCAGAAACTTACATCTGCAAAGCAGTCCTGCTTGCATCTCACGCTCAGGCTGGGTCCTTTGTGTCCCAGGTTCTGCCAGGCAGCCAGTCATCCCTCAGCCTCACTTCCTGGAGTTTCATGAACTTGTGTCTTTTTCAAGACTTGTGATTTGACATTTCCGTACATTGGACAAGGAAATAAACATATGAGCAAACGTTCACTATCCTCAAGACTGACCCATGAGCCATGTTCGTACTCCTGTTAAGCTGGTAAGCTGGGAGGGAGTTTCTGAGTGGGGGGACTCACGTTGAAAGCAGTAAGTTCATTTGTGAATATTTCTGGGTTCTGATCATCTTTGTTTTTTGTGGCTTGAAGAAGGCATGTCCTGATGGTGAGGATTCTGGGAGGTGTTTTCCAGGGGAGCCCAGCACATTCAGAACACGCCTTGGGGAGCCCACAGAGAGGTGGCGGGGGGGGGGGGGTGGTTCTCCTGTTAACCCTTTCACCCTCTGCGGCCCTTCTGGTGGGTGAGCGGCCAGGACACGTCCAGCTGGAGCTAAACCCAGCCTGCCCCGTGGCGGCAGCACTGTGGGAGAAGCCCACGCCTGTTGGGTTGCATTTCTCACGGGGTGAAACTTGTTCTCTTTATACCAAGATTCCTTGGGGACTCGAAAAAGATCTGCCACAGTCAGCTCTCCTGGGATGGGGAACCTGCCTTTGAGATGCAGTGAGAACACCTGTCCTGGGTTCCTGCCGTGAGAAAGTGATGGGACAATGCATGCAATCCTAAAGATCTTTCGGGCAAACAGAATTTCCTCTGGAATGGAGAGACGATAGGCAGAGAAAACGAACTCTCAGGCTGCTCTGTGCCCGGCTGTGGTGAGGGGGGAGAGGAGATTCGGTTCAGTGGGCTATCAAAACCTCATCTTTAGGGGTGACTGTGGAGGGGGCTGTGGAGGGAGGCAATGGTTTAAAGCCACTTGCTGGCAAGAAGAGACAGCGGGGAAAGAGGACAAGAGAAAATCTAACTGAGCATTAACTTCCTCTGCGTTTGAGTTAAAACGTTGCCTGGGTTTCAATTAGCTGAGCACCTTCTTCCCCATCCCTGGTTAATCGCCGGTTGCCATGGCAGCACTCTCCCTGCTGTCCGCACCCCCCCACCCCTACCCCGCTACCTGCCTCTGGCGCCGGCGGTCCAGCGGCTTGGCTGAGCCCAGACCCGACTCCTGTGCAGGCTTGGGGCTGCAGGGGCATAATCGGGGACAGATTTTGGTGCGCAGGGGAGAACTCGTCACTTCAGGAGTTTAGGCTGGATAAACGCTCCATTCTGATAGTTTCAAGAAAAGCGCCAGGTAGCCCTTTCTGGGTTGGGTATTCGGTTCTCGCTCACGTGCTTTGGACTCGGTTCAGGAACGGTTGTGAAGGGCCTGTCAGGTTATCCCCTGGGCAGAGCGCACCACCCTACCCCCTCCTCTCTGCACTACGCCCCCCCCCCCCCCACCGCCCTGCCAGCATCCCTCCCTGGATTTCCCTGGGTCCTCTTAGAACAGGGTTTCTCAGTGTGGGTTCCTTGGGTTTTCTGCACTGATGCTTGCTCCCATGTTCCTCATTTGGTAAGTGAGGGTGATTAAGAATCTGTCATCCAAAGAGCGATTGCGAGAGGAGGAACACATTTGGGGTGAAAGGTGACACGTTCCATTTAGTACAGAGTACATAAAACAACAAGAAGACCCCCAAGTGAAGATGCCCAGTGAACAGTTGGCAAGGGATCTGGGCTGGACGTAGCAAGCGTGGGCATCCATTCTTTCTTTTTAATGTCTATTGTATTTACTTTTTGGCTGCGCTGGTCTTAGCTGCGGCATGTGCGAACTTTAGTTGCAGCATTAAGAAGTCTTAGTTGTGGCATGTGGCATCTAGTTCCTCGACCGGGGATTGAACCCAGGTGCCCTTCGTTGTGAGCACCAAGTCTTAGCCCCTGGAACCACTAACAAAGCCCCTGGGAGTCCATTCTTAATGGGTTTTCACTGTGTTTTCCTGGATCCTTCTTTCTCCTCTAAGCTTTGTTTTCTAGAATGCCTGTCGTCCCTGCTGACTCCTGAGCCCTGCCCAGGTCTACCTTGAGTTCTGAGAATCTGAACTTAAAGTTTTAATTTAAAGTATAATTTTTATAGAAGTTATTTAGGTGTCATTTCTTTTTGTATGTTATTTTATTATGATAAGAATACTTCGCGTGAGATCTACGCTCCCTTGCCAGATTTTTAAATGTAGGACACGTTAGTGTTGACTGTTGGTACGACAGGTCTGTAGAGCTTGTGCGTCATGCTTAACTGAAGTTTTATGCCCTTTGATTCTGAGGACAGAGAATGTCACCTGCCAGATCAGTAAAGAAGGGATGCTGGGGCCGTCAAACCGTCCACCACTTAGCCACCCAGGGCTGTGCACTCTGAGGGGATGCAGGATGGAGAAGAACAGGATCCTGGCGCTACACAGTGAAGGTGCATTTCAAAGGCATGATTTCAGGGAGCCAGACTCTCGCATCTTCCGATACAGAGGAAAGCGCTGAATTCATTAACTTGAGATGTCTGGTTTTTTTTTTTTTCTTTAATTAACACTAGTCTTTTGTTGTTCTGACTACCTGTTTTTGTTTAGTTTTGTTTTCAAACACTTCTGTGTATCCTGACTTCTTCCTTACCTCTTCAGAGCAGTCCCTCAGAGCTGAATGGACAGAGGAGCCTGGCAAGATACACTCCATGGGATCACAGAGAGTTGGACATGACTTAGCAACTAAACAACAATAAGAGCAACAACAAAATATTCATATATATATATATGAAATTAAATCTGAAAATGGAAATATAATAGTTTAATGAAATAGCATCAGAATATTATTTATTTATATTACATAGGTCACATGTATATTTATCTATGTATGTCTGCCCGTCTGGGGCTTCCCTGATAGCTCAGTTGGTTAAGAATCCGTCTGCAGTGCAGGAGACCCTGGTTTGATTCCTGGGTCGGGGAGATCAGCTGGAGAAGGGACAGGCTACCCACTCCAGTGTTCTTGGGCTTCCCTTGTGACTCAGCTGGTAAAGAATCTGTCCTGCAATGCGGGAGACCTGGGTTCAATCCCTGGGTTGGGAAGAGCCCCTGGAGAAGGGAAAGGCTACCCACTCCAGTGTTCTGGCCTGGAGAATCCCATGGATTGTATAGACTATGGGGTCGAAAAGAGTCGGACATGACTGAGTGACTTTCACTTTCACTTCACTTTCACTTCTGCCTGTCTAGCCATCTGTTTATGTCTGTCTGTCTGTCTACATAATCATAGCTTCTCTGGATCATAAGTAGGTATGCTGGTGACCTACTTTGCTCCCATCTCCTTGATTGTCACATAATTTTTTAGGAAGTGAAAACTGGTATCACTGTTAACCTAAGTAAACTGCATTAGATCAGTAAACCTATGTTTTTTTAAATGAAAGAAAAAAAGTTGCTTTGTAGTTCCAAGAAAGATTGATGGCCTCTTGAAGGGCACTGGCCTGCTCCTTTTATTGATGGAAAGTTCCTCTTGTCTCTAGCGGCACATGATCCTTCCTGAAAGTTGAAAATGTCAATGCGACTGTGGAATTTTGAAACGTTCACATTACAGTCGTGGACCACTTCTGTTCCGCAGGTGTGGGGCGTTGAGATTGGACGGTGCTTGAAAATTCTGTACCCGGTTCTATCATGATCCAATTTTTTCCTCCTTCACTACTTACCTCCTGCTTTTGGTGATCTAAGTCAAGAATGAACTAGGTGTGCTAGCCACGCCATTAACCTTTCTTTCATGATTTTATAAATGGAATACACGTTCACTGTAGGAGCTGCTGAGATGGATGGGTTTTGCATTGTACTTGCCATGTGCCTGTCGGGGGCACCACACCCGTCTCCTCTCACCGTCCTTCGGGGCGGGCAGCGTTAGCATCCCCACGTGGAGATGGAGACCGAGGTCCCCGGGTACCGAGTGACCTCCCTGAAGCTGTAGAACCAGGACATGGTGGGACCTAGATGAGAACTTGGGTGGCCCAGCTCCGTGAAGGCGAGTGAACCGAGTCTCCTCTGGTCCCCCAGAACCACCCCACTCACATCCTCCGTGCCCAGGGACGCCGAGAGTCCTCTGTGTCGTTAGCTTGGAGAAGAAGGGGCAGAGAGAAGCCTGGAGGGGTGAGAAAAGAGAATGCCAGAGAGCCTGCTGTGGGCACTCCCCCATCTTGTCTCCTGGAGGCCTGGGTGCCTTCAGCCAGCTACTCAGCCTGTGTCCGCCCCATCCCCGGCTGCCCACACCCACCGTGCATTCTTTTCTTTGACTACAGTCCCCTGAGACGGGGTCCCCACCCTCCGGGGTCTGATGCCCGATGAGCTGAGGGGGAGCCGCTGTAATGATAGGAATGCAGTGCAGAGTAACTGTGATGCCTTTGAATCATCCTGAAACCATCCCCCTAGCCCCACCCCAGGGCCAGTGGAAAAGTTGTCTTCCATGCAAGTGGTCCCTGGTGCCAGACAGGATGGGGACCGCTCGCTGCCCTAAGGACTGAGAGAGACTGTTAGAGCACCTCGGAGCAGAAACAGGATGCAGATCTGGGGTGAGCACACTGCTGTTTCTCCTTCTCTCTCACACATGTGCATCTGCTGAAAAGGAGAGGCCCACGGCCCTGGCAGCTTTCTTCCCCGATCATCCTGGCTGAGAAACAGGCGGCTCGTGCGTCCAGGTCACTTATGCTGATCTGGAGAGCGGGGAGGCAGTGACCGAACTCACACACTAACACCAGATCAGCCAGGAACGTCCCTCTCGCGCCTCCCCAGCCGAGCCAGCAGGTTTTCTTTCCAGGGTCCACCCTCCACCCGCAAGTCAAACTTCGCAGAACTTCGCTGTCATACAACATACCCTATACACACCTGGGGTGGGAGAGTGGGTTTTCTTTATTAGGGGACCCTGATCTTGGAGACTTGTTTTCTTTTTCCTAACAGCGTGGGTAGCTGTGCTGAAGTTTACCCCTGCCCTCTGTCTGAAATGTTTCTTGAACAGATTAATAGCATGGAAATTCTGCTGGGGAAATATTTACCTGATTAGGAAAACAAGACCTTCAAAGACAGACATTTAGCTGCATTTCCATAATGTGTAAATTATTTGGATCTCAATGTAATGCTAATTGCGAAGCCCATGCTGATTGGAAATGAGCCCAATTAACCCACGGATGTCCGACAGGGCCTTGATAAGGCTTCACCCTTCCAGCCTCATAGGTTACGCCGGCACAGGGGCCCTTCTCTACCCAGAAGAGTGCAGGTTCTTCTGCCCCGCACAGGTTCTCTGTGGGAGGATATTCTTTCTGAGGACCTACATCCTCTCCCCCAGGAAAGGGGCTTTGTCCACTGCTGTGCTCTTTGCTCCCAGCACGTCCATCGTCTTCTGAAATCTCCTCCTGGTTAGTGAGCTCCTCTGTTGAGAGGCTGCTCACCCCCTGGTCCGAACCCCCCACATAATTCCTTCTTATCCTTTTTTACTTAAATCTTATTTTTGATGTGGACCATTTTTAAAGTCCTTATTGAATGTTCTACAACACTGCTTCTGTGTTATGGGGGTTTTTTGGCCAAGAGGCACATGGGATCCCAACCTGGGATCAAAACCGCACCCCCTGCATTGGAAGGCAAAGTCTTAACCCTGGACCACCAGCGGAGTCCCTAAAACATTCGTGTTTGGAACGTCGTCTGTATCAGGACTACGCTGGGGTGAGCCTGGAGGGGGCGTGTGGCTACCGTGCAGATTCCTGGGCCCTTCTCCCAGAGGCTCTAATTCAGTAGCTGCCGGGAGGGCTTCTGGAGTCATCTTTTAAGAGGCGCCACCGTGCACAGCTGTGGATGGTGCTCGTTCCGCACGTGGAGGTGCAGCGATCTCGGCTACGAGTCCTTATTCTCAGAGCTGCCGCGGAGCCTAGTGACTGTGAAGCTCACGCTTGCAGTGGAACACGAGCCCTGAAGTAGGTGCTGTGCTTTTGGATGCCTCCTCCTGGACCTGGTAATTCACAACCACCCCAGACCAGGGAGGAGCCACCATCTTCCCCAGAGGCTGCGGGTCCTTTGCAGAGCTCTCCTAAGCCTTCTTCAGGCCTCCAAAATGCCCTTTCTCTAATGTGGTGTTAGGCACTCAGTCGTGTCCGGCTCTTCGTGACCCCATGGACTGCAGCCCGCCAGGCCCCTCTGTCCTTGGGATTCTCCAGGCAAGGATACTGGAGCGGGTAGCCATTCCCTTCTCCAGGGGGTCTTCCTGACCCAGGGACCCAACCCGAGTCTGCCACACTGTAGGCAGATTCTGTACCATCCAAGTCACTAGGGAAGCCCTTCTCCAGAGAGGTGTCTGGAGCTCTTTAGAATCAAATGTCTCCTTGCTGGTGGATCCCCCAAAAGCCATGACGGTCCTTTCCCCACCAGGGAGTTTGCATTGAACACAGCGTGTCGGGTCAGCTAAGGAGAGCTAGCGATAGCTCTGGAGTCCACTTGGGGCTTATTTTTTAGCGAACAGTTAATTCACCAGAGATGAGCTCACATTGATGAAACAGTTGTTTGTCCCTTTTTAAAACACAGGAGCTGACCTGGTAGGTGGGCATTTTAATCTTATTGGAGATCCAGGCTCCGCTGACGCAGAGTAGAAGTTATTATCTTACTTAGCTGTTTGGAACAAGCACTGTTTTAGTGGGTGGTTTGCTTAATAGGATGAGAAATCTTTAGCTAATAGAGGACCCATTTCTTCTTCTGATGTACATTTAATTTTTTACCAATTATGCAGGCCTATTTGTTTCCCCGTTGTAGCAAAGCAATTGCTTATTCATAAGCATCAAAGCTAAGGCATGGATGACTTCCAGTGCCTGGAAAAATTGTGCAGACTCAAGAGACAAGGGGATCTGGTCAGCCTTCTTACACAGGTGGCCCAGAGCCTCTGATGCTCCTGTGGATTGTGGATTATTAGAATGATAAATGGAGATATATCTGTTTTAGTTGCAAAGATTGTAAATAAGCTTTTTCTTGGTCATGTCTGACTTTTTACAACTCCAGGGACTGTAGCCCGCCAGGCTCCTTCCTTGCCTAGCCCTTCAGGCAATAATACTGGAGTGGGATGCCATTCCTTTCTTCAGCGGATCTTTCCGACCCAGGGATCAAACCCGGGTGTCCCACATTGCAGGTGGATTCTTTACCATCTGCACCACCAGGGAAGCCCCGATTAAGGTTTTCACCATGTTTCTTAAACTCCAGATGTGTCTCTGCCTAAAGGTTAGTAACTAAGCATAATAAATACTTCAGTGATCTTTCCATGAAGCTTCCTTAGTCTCTCATGGAATCTTTTTCCTATCCTGACTTATAACATGACCCACGTAGCACATCTTTGAAAGATTTCTTGCTGAGACAAATGTGAGGCCACTTTCAGAGGAGAGTGCAGTCACAGTCAGCCCAATTTCTCCCTGCCCTGGAACTCGGGCCTGAAATCAGGCACAGATAGGACTGTCAGTTAAAATACAGGATACCCAGTCAAAATCAACTTTCAGATCAACAATGAGAACTTTATAGCATAAGTATATCCCTTGCAGTTTTCGGGATATACTTATACTGAAAGGTTTTGTTTTATCAGAAATTCATTTGCAACTGAGCAGCACCCTGTCTTTTTATTTGCTAAATCCAGACACTCTTTCAAGGGTCCTGTCCACACTAGATATTCTTGCTGTATAGGAGACCTTGTTTTTTTGCACTTTGTTTATTGAACCCTGCAGATACTGCTATATTTTTTTTGTAATAAATTGAAGGTTTGTTGCAACCCAATAAGAATGTTCACGTTGCACCCAAATCCCGGGGAAGGAAACGGCAGCCCACTCCAGTGTTCTCGCCTGGAGAATCCCAGGGATGGAGGAGCCTGGTGGGCTGCCGTCTGTGGGGTCGCTCAGAGTCGGACACGACTGAAGGGACTTAGCAGCAGCAGCAGCACCCAAAGGTGTCCTGGAATGTTGACAACAGGCCTCTTTACATTTTTTGTTGTTGAGATATGGTTGATTCACAGTGTAGAGTTTAATTTCTGCTCTATAGCACAGTGGTTCAGTTAAACATATGTATGTATATACAGGTATATATATACATCCTTTCGCATGTTTTTCCATTTTACTTTATCACAGATTATTGAATAAAGTTCCTTGTGCTATACAGTAGGATTTTGCTGCTTATCCATTCTCTGTATAATAGTTTCCATTTGCTAATCTGTTAGACAGATCCCCTTGACAACCACTAGTCTGTTCTCTCATGTCTGAGAGTCTGTTTCTGTTTCATAAACAAGTTCATTTGTGTCGTGTTTTAGACCCACACATACGTGATGTCACATGGCGTTTGTCTTCCTCTGACTTCACTTGGTGTGATCACCCCTGGGTCCATCTGTGTCGCTGCAAAAGGCTTTACTTCTTTCCTCTTAATGACTGTGTAGTGTTCCATTGTCTATATGTTCCATGTCTTCCTTATCCATTCCTGCATTGGTGGACATTTCGGTTGTTTCCATGTCCTGGCTTTTATGAATAGTGTTGCTACGAACATAGATGTGCATGTGTTTTGTTGAACTCTAGTTTTGTCCAACACTTTTTCTTAAGGGCACTTTTCTGTCCTGAGGAATGTCAAAAAGGAATTTTGTAAGTGGAGGCTGAAATTTCAACATGACCGACTGGATCCATTTGTCTGATTTATAATAATACCTGCTACTCCCAGCTCCATCTCATTACTCACTGACACGAATAAGTGGATCACAGGAAAATTACTCATGTCTCTAAGGAATTGTCCAATCCTATTCACGTTCCTTAAAGAGACCTCCTCTGAACAGAGGACATTGTACAAAGGAGGAAAGTAATATGCCTGGAGCTATAAGAAATGTCCACTTTCATTTGTAGTCAGAGAAATACAAATGAGGGGAAATGTCATTTCCCCCATAAATGAATACATTTATTTTTAAATGAAAAATACTCAGGCTGACTGAAAAAAACAACATGAGGAAAACTTGCAGACACTTTCCGGAGGACTGTAAATGGAGTGGCCTTTCCGGAAATTAGTTAGTCCAACCCCTCAAGGCCCTTGGATCAGCAGTTCAACTTCTGGGAACTTGGTTCAAATTGATGATTGTTTATATAGGTTAAAGGTTCTGCAGTGCTATTTTTAGGGCAAAGAAAAATTTAGGAATAGCCTGAACGCCCAGTGGTTTGAGAAGGTGAACAGTTATTTGTACCGCTTGAAATGCTTCTAAGGGTTTTTAATCATATGGGGGAGATGTTTGTGTTGTGTTCAGTGGGAACAAAAATAGTCTGCGGTTGTATAATGTGATCATCCCAGTTATGTAAAACCACTTGAAAAAGTGTGGAAGGAAATACAGCAAACTCAAAAAATTTTTTTTCAGCTGATGTGATTTCAATTTTCTTCTGTATACTTGTAGGTTTTCCAAGGTTGCTTAAGTCTGCATTTGTATCTTTAGAAATGAGGTTATTGGGAGGAGAGTTTGTACTGGGGGGTCCTTGCCCAGTGGCAGGATGGACTGAATGGCTAACCAGCCCTGCCTTGACCAGTTAAAACTATTAAACGTATTAAATTGATAACGTTTAAGTGAACGTCCTGCCGTTGGTTTTACGCTGGGACTTTACATTTGCAGCCAATGTGACCCTATTTCCATGGGGTTCTGGGTGATCTAAAGACAATCCTGGGTGAATGAGCGTGTAAGGAATTTCTTCCAGGAAAGGCATGATCATCTTTTTTCCTTCCGTTTCCTCTTGTCTCTTGATCAGCGATAGACTGCGTTCTATCACCCATCCACAGCACCCCCACGTTCCCTGTTCGTCACAGCTGAGTCATGTTTCAGGTGCCTGACAGGTTCTAGAGACAGCAGTGAAGGCAAAATGTTGAAGGGTCAAAATCTCCTCCGCCCCTGCAACTCCTTCTTTCCTCCCTGAAACCAGCAGGACTTTCCTCCTTCCCGCCAGGATCAAAAGCCAAGAATGGGTGAGTTTGGTGTATCGCTACATCTCCAAGGACGCCTGTCCTTTCTTGGGAAGTGGGAAATGGAAGTACTGAAGAGGTAGTATTTACTGAAAGGTGGAGAGGGAGCCCTGGGTCAGTGAAAGGAATCTTCTCTGGTTTATTTTCAAATGCATCTCTCTGCATTTGCATTTGTGGAAGGCATGTGAGATATCGCATCTCTGTCGCAGTTCAATTTTAGGAAACCAGTTGTTGGCCAGGAGTAATTTATCAGCAAGCAAGTAAGCACCGGAATATTTAAGGATCTTTTGCACAGAGATTCCCCATCCCCCACCATTTGCAGTAGGAGTTGTTGTTGTTGTTTTTAAATATGTTTTATTTTATTTATTTATTTGGCTGAACCGGGTCTTAGTTGCAGCGTGCGGGATCCAGTTCCCTGACCAGGGATTGAACCCTGGACCCCTTGCACTGGGAGCCGGAGCGTTAACCACTAGACCACCGGAGAAGTCCCAGCAGTAGAAGCTTCTCCTCACTTGCTAAGCTCTGCTTCCTGGGGTAGGCCAGCCCTTTGACATGGTCCAGTGGTATGTATGAACCGTGAAGCTGGAAAACAGAGTTGGTGCCTGAAGTGGAGGAGGAACTATGGGAGGGAGCTGAAGGAGACGCCCCCGTGTGGCGAGAGGGAAGCACTGCGCCTAACATCCGGGAAACAGAGCGGTGACTCAAACTTACATAAAGCGCAAAGGATAGACTTGGGACTAAACAAAAATGCCCTGGAGCCATTAAAAACTAGAGTCCCAGAGGCTAAGGAATTTAGAAAATACTTCTGTAGTCTTAAATGAAGCAAGTGGGATATGCAACTGTATATTAAGATGTGTAAGCCACATACACACGGCTGTATTTAAAATGGGTAATCCGGTGGCTCAGCGGTAAATAATTCACCTGCCAATGCAGGAGACGCAGGAGACGCGGGTTCAGTCCCTGGGCTGGGAAGCTCCCCTGGAGGAGGAAACGGCAGCCCACTCCAGTGTTGCTGCCTGGAAAATCCCGTGGACAGAGGAGCCCGGCAGGCTGCAGGCCACAGTGTCGCAGAGTCGGGCATGACAGCGCAGCGGAGCAGAGCAAGGATTTAGGAAGAAGGAGTTGTTTCCAGGGACCTGAAGGTTTCTGTGTTTAGCGGTCGAGAATTTGCCTACTTGTGCTAATTCAACCAGATCATCTCCAGTAATATCTTGGGGACATTTCTAAAGCTCTTGTGGCTGATGATCTGTTAATTAGCGTTCCTCCTATTGTCTGGTGGCCTGAACTCCATCTCTGGGCCTATTATTGATGGATTTGCTCTGTTACATCATCACAGGGGCAGCAAACATCCTGTTCCTGCTGAGTCTGGGCCCACGGGGGACAAAACGAAGGCTACTGTGGCATTTATCTAGCAAGATGAAGTCTGTCTGGGGTCCTTGAATCCGTAAGGACTCATTGTTCCAAAATCGTCCTTGTATTTATTTATTTATTTTTACTGGAAAGAAGATAGAAAGTTCCACCTTACTTCCTGAAGCATCGCTGATGGAAAGTGATTCAGAGCCTGTGATCTGAGGACATCAGGCCCTCTCACGGGGGAGGAAGTCACTCCCCGAGGGGAGGGACTTATCTCTTCTCCCACCAACCTCCCCAGCTGTGCCCACCAGACCCGGCTCTGTTTTTGCTCCACAGTATCGTATGTTGGTACAAGCATCACGTCCCTTCTTTGGGGAGAAGAAGGCAGGGGACAAAATGTGTGCAATAAAGACACCTCGCGATTCAGCTGGAAAAGGGGGCCTTGGTCTGGTCTGTCTGAATCCTGTGGTCCTCATTCTCACATTTAGCAACGGGGTGCCTCCCCCTGAAGGATGAAGTGGGGGGCGGCAGGCTGAGCCCCGGGCTTGGGCCCCTTCTTGGTGTGGATGCATAGATGCTTGAGTTTAAATTTTTTAAAACAATGGGTTTTGGTGATGGGCAACTTTGAAGTCTTTCCACCTTCCTTAAAGGATTGTAACCATGTCCCTCGCTTGGTGTTAATAAATATATCCTATGGACAGCGGCTTTATACTTACAACAGTAGATCTAACGGGTTAAGAGATAGTGTCTTCATGGTTTCAGGTTTGTCGACGAGGGGGAGTGATTATAGATATGAGGTTTCCACGGAGCCTTTTCTGCTTCTGGTGATGCAAGCTCACTGGGTCTCTCTGAACTTAAGCGTCTTGGATTTCAAGTTCCTAAATGTCACTGCAGTGATTCGCTTTGCTGTGCCCCTGGGCTTCCATGCTGGCTCAGGTGGTAAAGAATCTGCCTGCAATGCAGGAGACCCAGGTTTGATCCCCAGGTGGGGAAGATCCCCTGGAGAAGGGACAGCAACCCACTCCAGTGTTCTTGCCTGGAGAATCCCAGGGACAGAGCAGCCTGGGAGCAGGTTACGGTCCATGGGATCACAAAGAATTGGACATGACTGAGCAACTAACACACTCTTTCGAGCAAAGGGGTAGGTCACTACGCCACCCTCGACTCCCAGTCAGCCGCAGGGCCCTGGTTAAGAGGTGGCTTCTGGAGGCACAGGACCCAGCTTGACTCCTGAATCCATCTTGGATTCAGGACTTGGAACCCAGGACTGTGACTTGGAACCAGTTTCTCTGCCTCCCTGTTCTTTAAGTTTCTTGTTTGTTGAAGGGGATTGTCTCTACCTCATGGGGCTTTTTTTAAGCATGGAGGATTTATTGAGGCTAAGTTCTCAGTATTACCCCCCAGTGTCGCTGGTGAAGTTTTCCATTCTTAAACCCGACATCGGCTGTTTCTTCCCCAAAACGTCCTTCCCCTTTGCCGAATCCTGCTGGAAAAGTGCCCAGGCTTCTCCTCTCCCAGGAACTCTCACGCGGGCTTGTCACTTTGGTAGCACCCCTCATCCCACGCCGGGCTCAGCTGTTGCCTCTGTTACGGGGTCACCCTTTGTCCGAGTTGCTGGCATCTTACTGGACAGAGTGTGGTGATTTAACCAGCCTCCCCAGGAGAGGCGAGAACATTCATGGCTGGGGACGTACCCTTCCTCTCGGTGATGATTTATCTGGACTAATTTTCCTCGTTGCAGGCTCGTTAGCGGCTGTCATCAAATGCTGGCTTATTTACCTTTCCCAGCGCATCAGGTGTCGCAGCCTCCCGTTTCCCACCAGGGAAAGGCAGCCACATCCACGTTCACACATTGACGAGGACCCCGAGGCGAGGCGTGCATCCTCGTCTCGGCTCGTCAGTCTTCACACCTCTCGACGTTCCTGCTAAGCGCGTGTTTGGTGCTGGAGTTTGCTCTCGAGGCCCCGGGGGCTGTGCGTCACTTGCAGGAGGCCCGGAGTCGGACCCTTCCATGGCGGGGCAGAAATCAGCGTGGTCTCCGAGTGCTTGTTTGGGACAGCGCGCTTCTGTCCCTTAGGTTACGGGCGTGATCCGTGTCCTCCCGTCTGTCCCTCCTGACGTTGTGACAATCCCAAAGGCGGGGGCTATTCCTTTATTTTGTCTCTGTCAACTCCCACTGGAGAGCCTCCCTGCTGGGACTGTGTGCACAGAGGGGACCCCGGGCATCCGGGGTGTCCACTGCCTGGCCCCGGAGACAGCTGAGTGCCCCCCGTCACTGCATCGCTTCCGCTTTGCCCAGCACTCAGGTCTGCTTGCTTGTGCCTTTGGTGTTTATGGGCTTAAAATCCCACACGTTTTGTTCAGTTCCACAACAAGCCGCTGTGGCCTGAGTTATCGGGTATTGTCAACAATTAAAAAAAAACAAACCGAGGTGTGCCCAGAAGCACACACCTGTGCATACACACACAAAGATGGTCTAATCTCGGAGGCAAGAAAGATGGTACTGGACGTCCCGGGTGGAGCGGTGGATAAGAATCCGCCTGCCAGTGCAGGGGACACGGGTTCGATCTGTGGTCCGGGAAGACCCCTCATGCCTTAGAGCGGCTAAACCTGTGCACCACAGCTGTTGAGCCCGTGCGCCCAGAGCCCGCTCTGGAGCAAGAGACGCTCCCGGCCCTGAAACTAGAGAGTAGCCTTCACTCGCCACGACTAGAGCAAAGCCTGAGTGGCAGCGAAGACCCAGCGCAGACAAACACAAAACTATTAAAAAAAGAAAGGCGGGTCCCAGTGGTAATTGCATACTTGCGCACGTGCACACACATACACACGTGTGCATGCACACACGTATAGACACAACAAAGTGAATGTTGAACTTCTGCTTGTGCAAATATTGCCTTGGAGGTGTGGCTATCGCCTGAGACAGTTGCACCCTCCAGGGATCAGTGTTACTCGTGATGGCTCCCGACCACAGGAGGGCTGATGACCCTGGCACTTGAGAGGATGGATCACAGGCCCCTTCTCCCCAGAGACTCTGAGTCTCCGCTGTCCCAAGGAGAAAGCCCCCCGAGGCCAGCTGGGGAGGAGCGAGCCTGCCTGCCCTGCACCTCTTTCTTCCTCTCCAAGCTGCTTGGTCTCAGCAAACCACCGCATAATGGTTTCTTTTATTGTTGTTGCTGTTTTCATGTTTTGATGTATTCCACTAAAGTATGTTCATCTGAAAATGGAATCAAAGATCTGATTCCATTTATGCAGTGAGATTCTGGTCTTGACATGAAGCACCTGGGGTGTGAGATAAGCACACTTGTCTTGCTTTTCTGCCAGGAGTGAGCTGAGGCCACACCACGCTCCTGGGGTCAGGGGTGAGGGAAGCCTCCAAGTTTCTTAATTTGATGTTGGGAAAAGTTTTCTGCAGTTTTCAGCTCAGAGACAAGAATGATTTTGCTTGTGGAAAACATGTCCCCAGAGAATGGGAGCGGCCAGCACGGGGAGTTCCGTTTTCCTTCAAGTCCGCTGGCCCCATCAGAGCAGAGCCTCAGTCAGGCTTCTGCTGTTCCCCCCAGCCTGGGAAGCCAAACAATGTATCCTCCAAAGCAGGACACTTTGGAGAGTGCAAGACTCCATGAGTAACCCCCCTGGGAGAGCAAGTCAAAACCAGGCTGTCGGCCTTCCCTGCCCACTGTAGACGTCCCAACGACAGGACCTGGTGGCCTGTCTGTGTCATCCGAGTCAGGATCTGCGGGCTCAGATGATGGAGAGACTCTCCTTTCCATTTGTGCCATCTCGGGTTTAAGATTCGATCAAGACCCTCCTCCTCCAGGAAGCCTCCCTGATAGGTAACACCCACGCTGTGAACCGCAGCCTGGATTCTCTGTCTCAGTCTTGCTCTCCCGTATTTCAGATCCAGGCAAGTTGCCTCCATTAGGAATCAGCAAATCGGCCATGGATATTTGGGCTAATCTGGGTATTTGGGATAATCTAACCCTAAGAACAGAGTAATGGAGTGCCCAGGACCAGGTAGATGCGTATAGGGGCCATTGGGAAGTCAGGAAATAGACCTCGTCCGGCCCTGCAAGCTCCCCCCGCCGCCGCCTTTCTAACGGCTCTCCCTCTGCGTCCCTCTCTCTCTGCTCAGACAAGAGTGAGAACGGCGAGGCGTATCAGAGGAAGAGGGCGGTGGCCGCCGACGTCGCGGAGGGCCCGGCCGCCCCCGGACCGCCTCGGGGCAGCGCGGCGCAGCCCGGCGGCAGCAGCTGGCGGCGGATCGCGCTGCTCATCCTGGCCATCACCATCCACAACATCCCAGGTGAGAGCCCGTGCAGCGCGTGCCGCTCGCCACTTGGAGAGGGGCTTGGGCAGCTGCGGCGTGGTCCTCTGTGCAGTGGTCCCCAGGCTTCTTGGCACCTGGGACCATTTAGTGGAAGGCCATTCTTCCGTGGACCGGCGCTGTGGGGACGGTTTCGGGATGACTCGCGTGCATCACATTTCTTGTGCACTTTATGTCTAATCTAGTGCCTCTGATCTGACAGCAGGTGCCCCTCTGTGGCCGGGAGGCTGGGGACCCCTGCTCCAGGGGCTGTGGGGGGAGGGAGTGCGAATCTTTCCTGAGTTTATCTTTCGGCTTACTGGCTGTGGATTGGTCATCGTATGTTCCAACTTCCTGTTCCAGTTACTGCAGACAATTTCACTCCAGTTTCCACCTCTGAGTTCCTTTCTTCACTTATTTGATACCAAGTTATTTGGGCACAGATTCATTAGCTATTGCCTCTCGTAAACATGGAATGTCTCTGGCTTTTCTTAATGCTTAAAAAAAAATTTTTTTTTTAATGTTTGTTTATTTCTGGCTGCATTGGGTCTTAGTTGTGGCATGTGGGCTTAAGGATCAAACCCACATCCTCTGCATTGAACAGCAGATTCTTAACCACTGGACCACAAGGCAAGTTCCCCTGATACTCTGTTTAAGTATTGAATTCAGTATCGTTTTACACTGATGTTTGCCGTATCTGCTTCCTTCCTGGGGGCATCTTTCGGAGATACCTCTGTCGTTACCAAGTCCAAGTTTGTACTGCTCACTGCACGGCAGGTCAGTAAATCAAGAGGTGAGTTGTCGGGACAAGGAATAGCAACTTTATTCAGGAAGCCAGCAAACCAGGAGGACGGTGGACTCATTCCCAAAGAACCTGTCTTGCCTGAGTTAGAATTGAGGCTTCTTTTATACTGAAAGGGGAGAGAGTAAAGGCGAACTTTTGTGTCCTGGTTCCGGTCAGCCTCTGGGGGGATGTGTCCCTTCCTCCTTGCAGTCGTTCACAGGTGAGCCTGGTCAGGTTGCTCGTCACCTGAGAGGCAGGGTTCCCAAGGATGGGCCAGGCGGTATAATACCTGCTCCCCCTGCTGAGGAAGCTCATCATCTTAACCACTGGGCCATCAGGGAAGTCCTGTGCTATGTGTGATTTAAGCCTACGGACACATCCGTTTAGTGATTGACTTAGAATACAGAGGTGCCTCCCTATTGCATTGTGATCCTTTCCTTTTTAGCATTTTGAACCAATTTGTTTCATGTCTTTGGATTTATTTTCAATGAAAAAAAAAACTTGTTGGTGTTCTGTTTAGAAAAGAATATGTTTTATATAGACTAACTATAACTAGAAAAGACAGGTAAACGTACAGAAGATACTATTAAAAGCCAAATCGAGGGATCCTGGGGAAGCCCTTGTGTTAACATTTTGGAATTCCATCTCTACAGCTTGCTAAATAGTTTATCTTGACAAATGGCTTGAGCTCTTTGAACCTCAGCGTTCTCATCTATAAAGTGGGGATGATGCTATGACTGAGATGACTGGGCTCTTATTTACAAAGTGAACCACACTTAATTTTGATAAATAAGATTATATGTGTATATACACAGTATATACAGTATTGGGGCCGTTTGAGCATGTGAAAAGAAGCTGTTATTAGCATTAATAATGCTCCTGATTCCTTCAGTCTTTTTAAAAAATACTTGTTTGGCTTCATTTCTGGTTGTGTCGGGTCTCAGCTGCTGCGTAGGCGCAGTAGTTCGTGGTGCACGGGCTTAGTTGCCCCGAGGCGTGTGGGAGCTTAGTACTCTGACCGGGATGAATACCCCCACCTGCATTGACAGGCGGATTCTAAACCCCTGGACCTCCAGGGAAGTCCTCTCACCCCTTCAGTCTTGAATTCTTACACGTTCTGATTCATCTTTCGTAGTTTTGAAAGTCAAGTTTGAGTGGTAGCCTTGTTCAGGGAGCAGCCCCAGGTGATACATCCTGAGCCCTTGCGGAGGTCGTAATGTCACCCTGTCACCCCAACACAGGAGCGAAGCTGCAGCGGGCGGAGCTCGCCAGGGGCACGCGTTTCTCCTTGAAGGCCTTGGGGATACTGTTACCTTCTGGCTTCAGTGCTGGGGGAGGGAAGGCCACAGCCAAGCCGAGTTTATCCCTCGGTGGGGAACTTGAAATTCTTTTGCTTGTGCAATGAAGATCTTTGGGGGTCATTTTTAAACAAGGCAAAATATCAATATATTATGTATTCCAGTGCATATATACACATATATACATGCATGCACACATATGTATGTGTCTTTGGGACCCCGTGGACTGTAGGCCCCCAGGCTCCTCCGCCCATGGGATTTCCCAGGCAAGAATACTGGAGTGCGTTGCCAGGCCCTCCAGGGAATCTTCCCAACCCAGGATCAAACCTGCGTCTCCTGCATGGGCAGGTGGGTTCTTTACCACTGCGCCACTTGGGAAAACCTTACGCGTGTGTCTCTCTATGTATACTTATCTATGTGTGTGTGTGTCTATATATATATACATCTGTGTGTGTGTGTGTGTGTGTGTGTGTGTGTGTGTGTATAGGCATGAAATGTGTCAAAAGACTTAAGTGTCTGATTACTTTTTAGGCTCAGGTTTTCCTCTAGGCGAGAAGCATTTTCAAGTATTTCTATCCCGATCTTAGAAATGTCTGTCCTATGATCACACAGGCTGATTGGCCTCGTTTTTTTTCAGCCTCTGTTTCCCCCTCATTTCCCTCTTGGCTTTTTCCCTTTGGGTAAAAGTCAAGATTTTGCCCCAAAACAGTCAGCTATTTTGATTGTTTTCCTGAAGCTTGCTATTCACTATGGATTGAGATATCTTATGTGGGACCCCCGGGCACAAATCTGACCAAAGTGGGTTTGCCCCCGTGGAAAGATCTGGTCGCACTCACCCCTAGTATCTTTTTTTTTTTTAATTAATTAATTTATTTGGCTGTGCCAGGTCTTAACTACAGCACGCGGGATCTTTAGTTACAGCATGTAGGATCTAGTTCCCTGACCGGGGACCAGACCTGGGCCCCCTGCCGTGGGCATGCAGCCTTAGCCACTGGGCCTTTGGGGAAGTCCCACTCCCCAGGTATCTTGATGAGACCGCTGGGAGACCAAGGGCTCTGCAAAGGGCAGCGCCCACACCTCCACAGACACGGTCAGCTTGTTAACTGCAGGTTGGAGTTAACAGGTTGAACACGTTATTGGAGAAGACAATTATGGATTCACTTCTCAATCCTTGGAGAAGAGAATTATGCTTATGCTGTCTTTTCAGTCATGGTAGTTAGTGGCTTTCTTTCTGCCTTGTTTAACCAGTTGAAAAAGAATAAAGATCTAGATAGAAATAGATGTGCTTCCCAAGACTCTGGGGGGGCTCAATCCCAGAGTCTCAAGCTCCTGACTTCAGTCTAAAGGAAAGTTCACTCACCCACCGGCACCTTCTGGCAGCTTCGTCCCCTTTGATGAGCACCGCTTCAAGAGCTTCTGTGTCACCAACCTACCTTTGAAAAGGTCACTTCTTTAACACTTGCCTTCATGGTTTATTAAAAGTTTAGCTAGAGCTTTGATGTTCCCAGAGACTCTGGGTTTTAAGATAGATTTTCACAGTAACTAAATGGATAATTGATTTTTTTTGAAGTTTTTTTTTGTCTTGACTGATTCAGTTTTCCATGTCCTGGGGATGACATTTTTGTTTTAAAAAGTTATTTTTTTAATGTGGGAGTCAAAAGGCAAGCTTGTTAGCGTGTGTGCTATCTCCCAGAGGTTCCTGGAGCTTGAGAATGCACACAGGTGTGAGCGCACGCCCAGGGTCCTTGGGTTCATATTTAAGACACAAGTGCGAGGATGAACGCGTCCTTAGACATCTGTGGCTCACAGTCCCCCCATGACTCTGCTAAGAGCTGCGGACCCTCTTGTGAGAGAAGCTTGCGCGCACACCCGTTTGCAGGCAGTTTGCCATATTCACAGGCTTCCCTGGTAGCTCAGACGGTAAGGAGTCTGCCTGCAGTGCAGGAGGCCTGAATTCGATCTGAGTTTGGAAGATCCCCTGGAGAAGGGAGCAGCTACCCGCTCCAGTATTCTTGCCTGGAGAATCCCACGGACAGGGAGCCTGGCGTGCCACAGTCCCTAAGGTCACAGAGAGTCGGACACGACTGAGGGGCTCACACTTCCCCTTCCCGTGGGTGTTCACAGACCTCACGAAGGCCACCCACAGCTCCAGAGCAGGGCGGACCCCCTGCTCTAGAGAATCAAACTGTCCAGCTGGGCAGGCGCCTGAAGTTCCCGGAGGAAAGGGTGATGACTGATGGAGGCCAGTAGACCTGAGCCCTGCCGGCCCAAGGGGTGGATGCAGAGATTCCCGAGGGGAGGCGTCTCCTCTGAGTGCCTTTGGAAAATGATCTCCCAAGGAAACCGGCAGGTTGTCCGTGGACGCGACCCCACTCTGCAGCCTCGGGAGCTCCGTGTGTCTTCACGGGCTTTTTCTGCAGCACTGGATACACTCCAGGGCTCAGAGCCTTCCAGAGATTTCCAGGCCTTTGGAAAACGGGCTGCCGTTCTGTGGCAGAGTGGAATTAAAAATCAGCCAGCCATCGAGTTTCTATTAATCTCTTTTCATGAGTAGCTTATGGTCTTTGTACTGAGAAAGTTAAATTTAGAGCTTAAAGGGATTCTAGAAGTTATCTCATTCAAGCACTGCTCCATTTGAAAATCTGGTGGTTGGAGGAGGGAGGGGCTGCTAAATGATCATGGTGGTTCCTTCCAGCACTGGCCTTGAATGAGTCAGTGAAAAATAAATAGTGTTAACACTTTATTATTGTTGTTTAGTTGCTCAGTCATTTCTGACTCTGCAACCCCATAGACCGTAGCCCACCAGGCCTCTCTCTTCATGGGATTTCCCAGGCAAGAATACCGCAGTGGGTTTCCACTTCCTTCTCCAGGGGATCTTCCCAACCCAGGGACTGAACCTGCATCTCCTGCACTGGCAGGCGGGTTCTTTACCTCTGAGCCACCAGGGAAGCCCAGTCCATTATTAGTTCCATTTATTTCACAGTGTTCACCACTCCTTTCTGGGTGACACCCCTCCCTCCCACATCCTGTATCTGCTTCTGTCTTGATCGTTATTGCTCTTGATGTCAGTTATTTATATGTATTTATTTCCCCCTCATAAATGGAGCTTCTTGTAAGAAGGCCTGTATCGTCTTCTCTTTTTTCAGAAGTGAAGGAAGATGTTATTATTTTTTTTAACTTTATGTTTTTTGTTGGGGTAGACGATTAACAGTGCTGTGATCTCTCAGGTGAGCAGTGAAGGGACTCAGCCACACACACGTGCATTTCCATTCTCCCCCAAACTCCCCTCCCATCCAGGCCGCCACATCACCCTCAGCAGAGTCCCCTGTGCTCCACGCAGGACCTCGTTGGTTCTCCATTTAAAATATCCATCCCAAACTCCCTAACTGTCCTTCCCCTGACCCTTCCCCCCTCTCCCAGCAAGCATGTCTGTGAGTGCTTCTGTTTTGTAAATAAGGCCGTCTCCTTTTGGGAGCTGTATTGAATACAGTTCGTGTTGGAGTGCATTATCTGTTCGGGCTCTGGGGGTGGCTGGCGCCTTTGGGGACCTGCCCTCCTTCCTAGCAGGGAACCCGGGCGTCCCAGTTTCCTGTCCACCTCGGCCGCCAGGTGGGCTGTGGATCTCCACTCTGGAGGTCTCCAGGATGCAAGTGTCCAGGTCAGACTTGCCTTGCTGTCTGACCTGACCTGAAGAGGTCCTTAGAAGAAGCGGCTGGGTGAGTCACTTGTTTTGTGCAGTTTCTGCGCATCAGAGCCCAGTCGAGGTTGCTTTGCTGGCTGTTACCGTGACGCCCACAGAGCCGGAGGTCACTCTCCGTGCCTCTAGAACAGTACGACCGTTGCTTTTAGTTATGTGACCCGTCTCCCTTCACGGCTCCTAACAGACCCCGTTTCACGGGTTTAAACCAGACGCTCAACGTTTTCATCAGAAGTGATTTTGTTTCAGGGAACAAACCGCACAGATTTATTACTCGTAAGTTAACACTGGTTGGTTATTCTTGGGATCATGGAGTTACAGGATTACAGCTGATCTTTTGTTGCCTTCATGTTTTTGTGAGAGGCGTAACTCAGCTCTTCTATAATGAGTATTTGTGATTCCTGTAAGCAGGTATAAGTGGTCTTGGTTTTTATTTTTTATTGAATTACAGTTGATTTACAGTGTTGTATTGATTTCTGCTGTTCAATTATACATTCTTTTCAAAAAGTACTTTTTTCTGTTATGGTTTATCACCGGATTTTGAATCCAGTTCTCAGTGCTACCCAGTAGGACTTTGTGGTCTATCCATCCTACATATAATAGCTTGTATCTGCTGACCCCCAAAAATGCTCTCCACCACCTAACCACCTCAACATCCCTAATCTCTCCCCAACATACACAAAAAATATAAAAGTAAAGTTATTCCTTAATGCTTGAGAGACTCTTATTGAGTTGGAGTTGTTTGAATTACTGGTGGGAGACAGAATGAAGGATTGTATTAGCTTCCAGTGGAAAAAATCCCCCAAATGTAGTGGCTTCAAGCAGCCCAGATTTCTCCTTTATGGGCCTACAGACTGTGAGCCAGGTGTTGGCAGGGCTGTGTCGCCACTGGAACTGGCCTCTTGCAGCTCCTGGGGGCCGCTGGCTTTCCTGGCCCCTCAGCTGCACGGCTCTAGTCTCTGCCTCCGTGGTCACACTGCATCCCCTTCCGTACCCCGTCTCCCCCTGCCTCGTTCTTATAAAGACCCCAGTGACTGCAGTTCGGGCCCCACCCAGGTAGTCTGCGGGTGTTACCCCATCCCCAGATAAATCCAGGATCGTCACGTCTGCAGAGTCTCCTTGGCCAGGAAAGATGCCTTCCCCGGGCCCAGGGATCGTTGGTGGCACGAGCCCCAGTACTCACTCTATTCTCCTGTGATCTCCACCTGCTGCCTGGGGGGCTTTGCAGGGGCAGCCTCAAGCAGGTGCAGAAAGAGCCAACAGCTGGAAAGAAGAGCACATTGAGTCTTCATTTTCCTGGGGCAAAGAAAGAGTAGAGAATTTGCTGTTATACGTGGACCTTTCCAGGACAACCCCGATGCAGGAGCCGCTGATTTTACAGTGATCTATGCATGTGTGCTCAGTCGTGTCCGACTCTTTGTGACCCCGTAGACTGTTTCCTACCAGGCTCCTCTGTTCATGGAATTTTCCCGGCAAGAATACTGGAGTGGGTTGCCATTTTGTTCTCCAGGGGATCTTCCCAGCCCAGGGATTGAATCTGTATTTATGGCATCTTCTGCATTGGCAGGTAGAGTCTTTACCACTAGCGCCACCTCACTGATCTATGCTTCCAGAAACTGGAGGGATATTTTCTGCAGCCAGAGACCCAGGCTCAGTCAGTGGGTGAGCTGAACCCTACTCAAAACCATAAATCACTGTCAGGCACAAAATGCCCCCCAGTGATGCTAGAGGCCACCACTTCCTGAGGCCTTCCGAGACTTCAGACGTCCAGTGCTCCACTAGACAATTTAGATATTTGAGACCCTGGTTTGCATTTTAGAAACTGAGACCCAGAGAGGTTAAAGACCGAGCTCTTGGGCACACAGCAGGTCCTGGCAGAACGAGGTTCACGCACATCTCCACGTGCCACCCCTGTTGTGCATGCACGCTCAGTCATGTCCGACTCTTTGTGACCCCATGGACTGCAGCCCGCCAGGCTCCTCTGTCTGTGGGATTCTCCAGCAAGAATACTGGAGTGGGTTTTGCCATTCCCTTCCCCAGGGGATCTTTCTGACCCAGGGATCAAAGCCGGGTCTCCTGCATCGCAGGCAGATTCCTTCCCCGCTGACCACCATGGAAGCCCACGTGACACCTCCATCGGCCCCTTGAACCTCCGTGAGCCCCATCGCTCTTCTTTCAGCGGATCACAGAGCTTTTTGGCAACAGTTCCAGAAACGTTCAGGAAATGCTTCTCACTCCTGGGAGCTTACCACATCAGATGTTAATGCCTGCAGCATCACATCGGCGTGTTGGTGTGGCTGTCACTCCTGGTGCCTCGGGCTCTGTCCAGCAAGGAGATCTTGGCAGGGGAAGCCTGGGCCGGAAGCCTCGTCCTTGCCTAGCGGCACTTGCTGCTGTGGGCTCTGCAGACGCGTGTGTGGAGTGATCACCGTGCAGCCCCACAGCCCTCTCCACCATCCGGTGGGACGACCGGGACCCGGGCAGACAGTCACCTCTTTAACCACATCAGGGAAGGAGGCTAGCACAGGATTTAGAGACAGAAAGGCCAGGGCTGGCCTCCTGCAGCCACCACATGCTGTGCTAGCTGAGGATCCTTAGGTGAGATTATGGGAGTCTCAGTTTTCCCAGCTGCAAATGGAAGTAATATCTATCTGTGGTTCAGTGTCCAGTGAGATGGCAGCAAGCAAGGCCACCCCCCGTGTCGCCTGCCGTGGAGCACGGATCACCATGGCCAGGACGCGGTAGGACCTGAACAAGGTTAATTTCCCTCCACCTCCTCCCTGCCCCTCACGTCCCTCCTCCCACCTACTTTTGGCTTCCCTTTGCTCCAAAGATCGTTCGGCTCTGGTCTTGGTGGTCTCAGGTGGGACCATCTCAGATCACTTTTAGTTTCCTCTCCCAGAGGTTACAAGTGAATATAACGTTTACTCCCGGCGTCTGGAAACACTGTAATGTTCTCCTTTAATTATCTGGTTCTCAGTGGGAAGCCTGATGTGATAATTAGCACGGGCTCCTGTATGGGGTGACATTCCACTCTGAGCTTTGTGCTCCTATGTGTGTGCTGCAGCAGAAGCTCCTTGCTCGCTCCCAAATCAGGCTGTGGGGTTGGAAGGTGAGAACTAGCACAAACTCCCAGAGTGAAATCGCAACTCTTGGATCCCTGCGTCACTGCTCAAAAGCGACAGGGCGACATTAGATTCACCATCAACTCTGGCCTCAAGGCTCCAGACACACAGCTGCCCTGAGCGCTACTCTCGGGCCATCAGATCAAGAAGTCTCTGTTTTAAGGCTGCACAAGGATGAGGCTTGACATCAAGACCCATTCACACATCTCTTGGTTACATCATCCTGCTACCTACTATGTAAATTAAAGAGAAAAAAAGCTGTTTTTATATTAGGACTCAACGCTTCCCGTGACTTCCAGCCTTTCTACAATTGCTAGGCCTATGTACAGGGGTCCCCAGCCTCCAGGATCTAATGCCTGATGAGCTGAGGTGGAGCCGATGTAATATCAATAGAAATAAAGTGTACAATAAATGCAGTGAGATTGAATCATCCTGAAGCCACCCCCCCAGGTCAGTGGAAAAATTGTCTTCCACAAACCCGGTCGCTGGTGCCAAAAAGGTTGGGGGCCCCCTGAAGGTTTGTGTGCAGCCTTTCAGAGCCCAGCTACTCAGGACACTCCCAGGTGGACAAGGCCAGGGCTTGAATCCCGGAGCCACCAGATGTTCCGTTATTGATCGGAATCAAATAAAACTCAGAATCCAGATCCTCGGGGGCACTTCTCCACGTGTCAGTTGCTAGAGATCCGTGTGCAGCTGGAGCTGCCTTATTGGACGGCAGGCAGAGGACAGCGCCACGATCACAGGGGGTTCTACTGGATGGCCCGGCTGGTGTGTGGACCACGTTGAGATGTCACTCCACCAGTTATTCAGAGCGTGCTGGTCACCACCGCCCTCCTTAATCAGAAGTACGATTGTGTTGCTAAAGAAGTCCAGAGCCCCCACTGGCTTTACAACGGTCTTTGACAAGAGCGTCATTTGTCCTTGCTTCACTGTAAAGAGAATGGTGGCCTTTCTAAAATGCTGGTTGATAAAAACACCCAGCATCCTTGCTCGCCTGATAACCCATCACGGAACCACATTGCGTCTTCTGGTGGGTCTATCTCTCCCCTGTTGAGTGACCTCGTTTGTCCAGAAGCTGTGGCACCTAACAAGTTTAAGCAATTGGTGACATTCGAGGTGCAGTTTAATCAGTTGATAATGTTTGAGGTGCGTGCTTTATAACGGGTCCCAGTTCATTCATATTCATGTGGGCTAATTTTAGCGCCCATTAATTATGTGCCTGATAAGCCCCTGTTTATTCTATTTTGTCTCTACGCCCTTGTTAGCTTTTATGATGTGGAGTTAAAGATAATTAAAATGTTACTCGTGTTCTGCAAATAACAATTAACCAAGGATGAATTCTGAAGTCAGCATTCCATTTTCCGCTCCCCTTTCTCTGACTGAGAGCGGTGAGTGAAACTCACCTAAGTGTGAGTAGTGGTCCGTTCCTGGCCCGTCGGTTTGTCTCCATTTTCAGGGAGATAATTGCCATTTGAGCTCCCCGTTTAGCACAGGTGTGACTGGACTTGACGCCGTCCATCACTTTGGGCTCCATGTTCTTGGAGACCCTGTCAGAGGAAGGTGAGCTCATCTTGGGGGGCGCTTGGATGAGGAGGAGAAAAGATGGGTCGCATCTGGTGGCCAGCGTAAGGGTAAGGGTTGCAAGTCGAGTCTGCAGGAAGCCCCTTGAGGCCTTTCGATGAACCTCAACTTCCTCCAACATCTAGATTATCAAGGCATTTCAAACCACCCATCTTCAGAGGCCCAATTCTTTCGAGACTAGGCAACCCCATGGTTTGTGGAGTGTTACCGGCTAGAAGGGGAGGTACCACGTCGTCATTCAAGGTCTTGCCCTAATCCGCTGATTTTGCCCGCCCGTACACTGGTTGGTAGCTCTTGGTAGTATATATGTGTGCGCGCGCAGTTGTGTCTGACTCTTCGCGACTCCATGGCCTGCCAGGCTCCTCTGTCCATGGGATTTCCCAGGCAAGATACTGGAGTGGGTTGTCATTTCAGCCTCCGAGGGATCCTGCTGCCTCGGGGATTGAACCCATCTCCTACATTGGCAGGTGGATTCTTTACCACTGAGCCACCGGGAAGCCCTGGAGGGTATGTATTTGATCCTATTTTCTGTTGCCTGGAATCTCTTGCCAAAGCTCGTCATGCCCTGGTGCCCTACGAGTTACTTCAGCACTCCTGCTGCCCGCTAATCACTTCCTCCCATTTTTTCCTATTTTACCTAAACCCCGGAAGTGTCCTAATCTCAGCTGATCTTTGCAGCCCCTCTCTCCGCATCAACGCCACCCTCTACAAAGTAGCTATTGTAAGTGGAACATCGAGTGAGGGCCTGACGACGAATTCAGTCTTTTCTACTTAATAATTCAGCTCCATTCAGAGAATGAACAGGGACATGAATCTCAAACAGATCCGTCACGTGAGTGGGCTATCAGAAAAAAAAAAATATTAATTAGAAAATAATTCACAGTTCTCACGGACAATAAAACCTGGAAATTGCATTTGCACTGTAGCAATTTAGACAAGCCAAATCCCCCCTTACTGTGGATAAGTAAGAGTTAGGAGTCAGTCTTTCGTTTCCATCTTATTTTGAAAATTACTGACCGTGTGATTGTTATGTGTGACAACTTTCCAAGTTGAAGGAAGGAAGGTGAATAACTCAGGCTGCACCCCGCTCTTCACAGGTGATATGAGAATGAAATATGATTTCTGGTAGCAGATGAGCCTGCCTGAGGCATAAAGGTACCAGACAAACAGCCGTGATCCTGATGACTGGACCCGGCCGTTGAAAGCACCGTTTACAGCATCTTCGCCATCCAAATCTCATTCCCTTTCAACTTCCGAGCTTTGCACTCATCAACTCTCTTCTCTTGCCGTTCTTAACATTCAAAACTGTCATCTCCAGAGATCTTGCTCTTTTGTTTCTCTTCTGTATACTCTCAGAAATCCTCCCTGCTCTGCGATGCTGAGGAAGACGTGGGGGCATGATGGCTAGGAAGAGAGAAAAATCTCCAAATCCTGTTTTGAGGTGCAAACGAAGTCTTCTTAGATGTCAGTACACCAAAATAATCATTTTTCCCTCCTCCTCCTCTTTTAATAAAACACTCTTTTGTTTGTTTACAAAAACCACTAGTTCTCTGTGGCAGCATCTCAGGTTTGCATTTTGTGCCCTGTGCTCTGGGGTCGGCCTGTTTGACACAAGGGCCATGCAGGGCCTTTCTGAGTGCATGGGGACGTGTGTGGGGAGCCAGCTGATGAACTGGTAGAGGACAGGAAGAAGCCAGGGGTAGAGAGAGAAGACGTGGAATTCCTAGCGCTCAGCCCTGGGAGAGGGCAGATGCCGGGGTGTCTTTGGGGTCTGGTGAGGACATCTGGGGCAGGCAGCTTCCCATGCTCCTGGGGTCCTGCCCTAATTTGCTTGGTCCTCAAAGACTCCGGATAAGTGCCAAGTTTTACCTCCCAGTAAGTCTGAAGAGTGCCCTGTTGCTTAGAGACAGGAGATGGTGCCTAGAGTGAAGATAAGGTTGTCAAGGAAACCAAGCCACAAATTCCCTTGTTTTCCTTCAGGTTGCTGGCCGAAAGAGTAAAGGGATTTTTGCTCTGACACCTGGAAGAAGAGACGCGGCTTCTTTTGCCACATGTGTTTTCAACAAATTGATGTGTTGTCTAAGACATAGCCAAGCTTGTACCCGAGTTGACAAACAGGGAGTTGAGTTTTGCATTGCTGTTGGTTATCGGTGAGTGCTTCTGATACCAACAGAATCAAGCAATGATTTTAATTCTGATTTCTTTTTAGACGTGTGGACCCCAGGACCCAACGCCACTCTGTTATACAACTTGACTCTTGAATTCTGAGTTTTCATTTATTGTCTCAATAAATTAGATTATATTTGGCTTAGATTCATGTTACCCCTTTTTTTTTTTAAGGCAGAGGAGATATCCTTTCTCTTGAATGCTGAGTGGAGGGTGTTATGGACTGAACTGCGTCCCCAAAACCTATATTTTGAGGTCTTGACTCCCGGGACCTCAGAATGTGACCTTAATGGGAAATAGCATTGTTGCAGATCCATTAGCTAAGATGAGGGCACATTGGAATAGGGTTTGTCCCTAACCCAACATGCCTGGCTTACCCATGGAGGGGGTAAAATGTCCTTTTTGGAGATTCATGGCGGAAGAAGCATTCCATTTTCCATTCTCCACCTTTGAATTATTTGCATGTTTCAGATGATGATCATCAATAAATAAACCTGGACATCTTCCTCTTAACTCTGGTGCTCATGACTCAGAAAATTATTCCCACGGCCATCCTGAAGGGATTCTTTGTTGAAGCCACAAAAGTTTGCATCTGCTTTCTGCTGTGGTGTCCATGGATGAAGCCCTGAAGCAGGCTGCATCCAGGGCTGGTTCCCAGTTGCTCCCTTCCCCTACCCCGGGGGTGTTTAAGGCCCAGAGGTTCTTCGTATCTCAACGGAAACAGTTTTAGCTGAGAGGGACCCTAGGGCTGGCTGGTTCCTCTCCTTCTGTGTTAGTTTCCTAAGGCTGCTCAACAAAGTACCAGAACCTGAGGGGCTTAAAGAACAGACATTTGTTGCCTCACAGACCCAGAGGCTGGATGTCTGATGTCACGGTGTTGGCAGGGAGGTTCCCTCTCAGCAGGCAGGGAAGGGTCTGGTCCAGGCTCCACCCTGGGCTTGTAGATGGCCATCATCTCCCTGTGTCTCATCACGTGTCTTCCCTCTTTAAGCATCTGCTTCAGAAGGAGACCGGTCATGTTGGATTAGGGACAAGCCCTATTCCAGTGTGCCCTCATCTTAGCTAATGGATCTGCAACAACTGTATTTCCAAATAAGGTCACATTCTGAGATCCTGGGGGTCAGGACTTCAACATATGGGTTTTGGGGACACAATTCAGCCCATAACACCCTGCGTTTCAGAAAGACAAGACAAGGGATATCTCCTCTGCCTTAAAAAAAACAACAGGAACATGAATCTAAGCTGAATATAATCTAGTTAATCACTCAGATGGGCACTCTGATGGCACACCAGTTAATCTGGAGAGGACACAGGCTGGGAGGGACGGGTAATCTGAGGGATGGCTGAGTCATTAAACTGCAAGATCCCAACATGCTGGAATTTCGACGGGCTCTGTCGAGGTGAAAATGAACAGACTCTGAGGGACCCAAGTAGAGTCCTGAAATTAGATCCCCCAAATACCTGATCCAAGCATACTCAGGAGCAAGAACAAGAATTGGGGCTTTAATTCAACGAGAGACATAATCATTCATTTGGTCATTTATTGGTTTAAATATTCATTGCTCACCTCTTCTCGATTGAGGAAGCCCTGGGAAGCTGAGTCAGCCCTAAAAGTGGTTTCCCTTGGGACTCTTGTGCCATCTGCTCCCTCCTCCAGGTACCCAAGGGTAGAAGACAGTACACATCCGTGGACCTACAGATGAGCGTCCCCACCATGCTGGGCTGGAAACTCAAAGACGGAAGCAGTGGCTGCAATGACTGGACATTTTAGGCTGGAAAAATAAGATGTAGGTGATAGAATCTACTTTACAACTTGGAGGGGCCACCATGGAGAAAAGAGTCTGGATTCATCCTCTGTTCTCTTCCAACCCACCAGTGGAAGGCACAGGAGGACAAATGTCAGCACAGCTGAAGGAATAGTCTTTTCAGTTACAGCCATCTAAGAATGAAATATCCTGGCTTGCCTTGGGAGGTGATGGCGATGTCATAGGCAGTGTCCATTGAGTGCCTACTATGCACCTACCTGCTCTTCACATTTTCTTGGAAAAGAAAGCCTAGGATCTGCTCGTGTCATCTGCTATGACACAACTGGCTCCCACGAACCACTGAAGTCAGAAAATGCTCATGATCAAGACCACACCTTCCTTCCCCCGACCACAGAGTCTAGAAGGCATCGTTCCTTGTCTATGAGTGAATCGTTGTTGTTCAGTTGCTAAGTCATGTCCAACTCTTAGTGGCCCCATGGACCGCAGCACTCCAGGCTCCTGTGTCCTCCACTGTCTCCCGGAGTCTGCTCAAATTCCTGTCCATTGAGTCGGTATTGCTATCTAACCACCTCATCCTCTGCCACCCCCTTCTCCTCCTGCCCTCAATCTTTCCCAGCATCAGGGTCTTTTTCCACTGAGTCAGCTCTTTGCCATCAGGTGGCCAAAGTATTGGAGCTTCAGCTTCAGCAGCAGTCCTTCAGATGAATATTCAAATTTGATTTCCCTTTAGGACTGACTGGTTGGATCTCCTTCCAGTTCAAGGGACTCTCAAGAGTCTCTTGAGAGTGCATGGGAAGTAGATTTTTCTTTTGGAAAAGAAACTCTGTCCTTCACATCTCTCAGCTTCAGCTCAGGCTGAAATGTATGAAAGCTCATCTCCACTATCAGGAAGTGATTATTTATTTGAACACTTCCCTAAAATCTGTTAGGCATTCTGTTGTGTTAGTTTTGGAGGATAGATTTCCTAGCTGTGCTATGGCTAGGCTCTTTGTGTTTTTTTTTTATATTTCATGCGCGCCCTTCTCCCTGCGTGGCCAGCAAAGGGTGAGGGATTAGGGGCCTCCCTACCGGCCGTGATTGACAGGCACTCTGTGGGTGTGGATCACCCTCTCCACTAGCCTGGAACGTGTGCTCTGACCCCGTTGCTTTCCTTAATATGCTCGCTTTGCGCTCCTGGGTAATTTGCAAGTGCTTTTCAAGCAACCATGCCATTGCTTTCCAAATGTTTTGCTCCTAATTAAGAGAGGGAATTGGATGTACTCTTGCCTGGCTAATTTTTTTTTTTTCCTCTGTGGCACAGGGATAAGGGTGGGAAGAAAGAGCAAAAGAAATAGCTAAGATGTTTTAGAAAATAACTCCCCAATGCCACTGATGATCAAAGCTGTGTCTAGGAGTTTGAGCCTGTAAGAGGTGTAGGGATCCCCAGGTTCAAGTTGAAACTGAGGAAGACGGTCATGGAAAAGTGCCTACACTCTACGACTGGGCAACCACCTTCAGGAGCTTTTCTCAGCTCACAGAAATGTAAGCAAGATGCTTCTGAAGGAGGCATGTGAGACTTTGATGACCAATGTATATAATCTCTCAGTCACCTCTTTCTGATTTCCCAGTTAGGATAAGGGGCTGGCCGCCTGCAAAGAAAACCTTTCTTCTCTCCTTTAAAGAAGCCTGGAAACAGGCAGTCTAGCATGGGTATGGAAATTACAGAACAAATCCAGAGACACAGGCATTTTCCAGTTTTTGGCTTTTCATGTGGCTTTAAGGTTGCCTCATCGTCCAGAATCACCACTGGGGCTCCTGACTCCTCTGCTGGTCTTCCTTGCCCTACCCCGGATGCTTTCTGGACAGATACTGAAATTTTTCAGGAAGTTTTGGGTTGATGAGCACTTTCACTGTTGCATTCAACGCTGACGAGCCAGACCAATGTAACTGTAGTCCCATTCTGTGTAACTTCCTCCTCTCTACAAACAGCTCCTGGTCCGATTAACCTTAGAAGCCGGCAGTGGGTCAGAGGTGGGTGGTTTCTCTTTTCTTTGTGTTTTTTTAAATCCCCATATTTTGCTCATCTTGCTGGCTCCTTGTGGTTGAAGGAAGAAAGAAGGAAGCGGTTATAGGGAGGGCTGTGTCTGGGTGGTGGCTCCCGCAAGGTTAGGTTTGTGATTTAGTCTTGGGTGCCTTCAGCGTAGCATCTTCTGCAGGGTGGACCCTTCATCTCATGGGGTCTGAGCCTCCTAAGGGAATGCCCACTGGTGGGGACAGGGCTTCTCACCCACTCCCGAGTCCCCTCTCTCCCCTAGCCCTCTCTGCACAAATGCCGTCAAGGTCAACGTGCCCTTGCAGGTAGACCTCTGAGGGGAGAAGCTTTTCAGATTGTATCAGACACCTTCGCAAATGGCCCCTTGGCCCCTTGCCCTCTGCAGATGCAGGCTACCCACCAGGGCAGCCCCCGCTCGTCCTTCAGCCTCTGCAGTCCTCCCAGCCACCTTCTGCCCCTGGGCTCTTCCAGGAGATGATCGGAGAGCAGTTCTCCAGGGAGGCATGCCACGCTCTGCAAGCGTTTTCCTTGGAGTGGCCCCTCACCGGGCTACAGTAACAAGTTCCTTCCTCCTCACTCTGATTGCTGTCTTCAGGGGATCCTTGATCCTCCACTCTCCGTGGGGCCACTGGGAAGCAGCCCCCACTGGAGGGGCTGCTCCTCACTGAGACCTGCACAGAGATCGGGCCCCTCTGATCCATTTCGTCCAGCAGGGCTTCCTATGACGATGGTAATCATCAGTATCTGCACCGGCCGTTATGGGACCTGCTAGCCGCCTTGTTGGACACGTGGATAGTATTATGATTTCATTTTTATTAATTCAAATTCACATGGCCACAGGTGGCTACTGTATTAGACAACACCGTTTTGGTGTCTTATATGCTACTCTTCTCAGCCAGGGTTCTGACACCAGGTCAGCCCCATTATATGGCTGGCTCTGTCCTTTCAAGAAAGTCATCCTCAAAGCCTCATAACCAGCCGTCCCCAGCCATAAATAAGGAGCGCTGTCAGTGACAAGTTTTCAGCGTGGGTTCCCAAAAGCCGCAGTAGCAGGGAGGATGATGCTAGTCTTGGTGCATGGTGTGTAGGTGTCCTTCAAAGTCTCCCCTCTGCCCCGTTCTGCCCTTCTCTGCCGTGCTGTGCTGCGTCATGTCTGGCTCTTTGCGACCCCGTGGGCTGTAGCCTATGAGGCCTCTCTGTCCAGGCAAGAGTACTGGAGTGGGTGGCCATTTCCTCCTCCGAGAGATCTTCCCAACCCAGCGAACTCGCATCTTGCGTCTCCTGCATTAGCAGGCAGGGCCTTTACCACTCATGCCACCTGAGAAGCCCGTTCTGCCCTGATGGTCAGCATCGTCCTCTTTCTAAAGTACTGTTGAAAGTCACAGCTCTGGCATAGCTTTGGACCACCTGCTAGAAAGAAGCTCATTGCTTTCCCGGCAGAAGAACTCCCAGCAGGGCCATCGTAGGCTTTGGGCTGAGTGACCAGCTTCTGTTCTCTCTTCAGGGAATGCTTGGTTGGATTGCTTGCTGCCAGGAGCTCCAAAGGATTCTGGTGATGTCCATGATTACAGAGGAGGACAGAACTAATTCCATGGTTTGATACTTGGAATGCAGTCGACCTTAGCTGAGGTTCAGCATGATAAAGAACCAGGCTATTTCACCAAGTTAATCGTAGTACATTATCAATAGCAGAAAATTAAGTTTATGACTCAGAATGTGCAGCAGCTCCACTTATTCTAGTTAAAAAGAAAGGATGTCTTATTAGATTTTGCAGTCTCATTTTTTAAGGGTATTTTTTAAATGAATTCAATTCTGTTATTTCTAAAGATAATTTAAAGTCCCACAACAGATCAGAAAAGAGTTCTGTGTCAGTGACTTCCCTGGTGATCCAGTGGTAAAGTATCCGCCTGCCAATGCAGGCTACGTGGGTTCGATCCTTGGTCCAGGAAAATTCTATAACTAAGCTTACGAGCCACAGCTGCCAAGCCCAAGCTCTAGGGCCCATGTGCTGCCGCTGCTGGGCCCATGTGCTGCGGATACAGATCTCTGGCATGTGGAGGTTGCACCACAGCAGAATAGCCCCTACTCATCGCAACCAGAGAGAAACCTGCTCACAGCAACGAAGACCCAGAGAAATCATAGATAAATAACTTTTTCAAAAGAATATTCTATCAAGAGTTCTGTGTCAGCTAGGATTCTTTGGCTGCACACAACAGAGGCCAGCTCTAGCCGGCTTAATCATACCAAGAAGTTTCTCAGAGAGATAAGGAGTAACTCAGAGGATCAAAAGGAAACAGGATGTCCAGGTTTTGGAGGGCCAGTGGCAAAGCCCCCCAAGATCTGTGATGATGGCTGTGTGCGGGCGGACAGTCTCTGCAAAGGGCTAACCCCGGGATGACTGAGAAACAGCTCTTCTCTGCCCCTGTTGACATTCATGTCAGTTTTCAAATCTGAGAAAAGAAAATCTGATTGGCCTAATCAGGTGGGGGTTTCTCCAAATCAGAGTGCTGGCTCCAAAAAAGAAGAGGTAGTGATTCTGAGTGTATGAAGACCGAGCCCCTCCCAGACACAAACCCTCTTTAAAGACTATCAAAATATTTACGGACACAGGAGGACGTTGTAAGAGTATTTTATCTTTGCAGTCTTTATCTATGTATCGTGTAATAGTAAAGCTCCTCGTGTAAAGGGGACTTTGGAAATCATTTAATTTATCCTGATGTGCCCACTTCACAAATCAAGAAACTGGATGAACCTGTCCAGGTTTTCACAGCCAGGTGGTGGCAGAGAGGGGACCCGAAGCAGGTCTCTTGAGCTGTTGGATGGTCCTGCCCCGTTCCACTCTGCCTCACTCATTGGCAAATGCCTTTAAATTACTTGAAAGCATGCTACCTTCTTCTGTGTTTAGCCTTTCCTTCTGCAGTCTTACAGTTTCAACTGAATTGCTTTAGGTGTCTTTGTGACGTGTGTATCCATCCCTAGACTCTAAATGCTAAATCATTCAGGTTCACATTGCTTTCTATTGTTGCTCTGATTTCAAATAGCAACCTAAATGCCTAGGATACAATAGTGCTGATTCTTACACTTGACTTTGGGGGAAGAGCCAGTGAAGGAAAAAGGCTGCCAGCCCATCAGACTGAATGCCCAGATACTTGTCTGCCTGCAGAAATGATCTCTAATTAGCATGACCTTGGGGAGGAGCTTTCTCCTCAAACATCGTATGTTTAGTTTTTCTTGTTTCCAGCCAAAGGAAATACAGTATCTGTGTGTGTGTGTGTGTGTGTGTGTGTGTGTGTGTGTGTGTGTATGTGTATGTGTGTGTGTGTGACCAAAGCCAAGTTTGGAGGTGGGGAACAAGGCAGTTTATTCACGGGTCCATTAAGTTGGCTGGTAGAAATAGTTACCCTTTCTAAAACCTTGTATTGTTAGACTGCTTGGCTGACAGAATTTTTATTTCGGATGTGTCAGCTTTATTGTGGCTGTCATAGCCTTTATACATATAAGGCTTTGCTTCAGATCCAATATACTTCATGGCAAAATAGTGCTCTTTCATCTAATAGTGTCTGTTGTATTCATCTCACTGTGCTAGTTAGTCGAGTGCAGAAGACGTGGGCAGTGTGGTCTCTGAACCCCGAGAGCTTCTCAGCCAGCCAGTGGTGGGAGGGTGAGGGCAAGGAAGTTGTGTCTGGTTGAAAAAGAGGAAAGAAAGCAAAGACTCCTTTGTTTAAAAAAAAAAAAAAATCCTGCCTTTTATCCAATGGTCAAAGAATTTAAAATTGAAACCAACCTCAAAGATAAGGAAGGTTGTGGCTGAAGCTTGTAACTTGCCAAGGATCACACCGCTGAAGGCGGAGGAAGGAGAGGAGAATTAAGGAGGAGGATGAGAATTAATTAATTAAGGAGGAGGAAGGAGAATTAAGCTGTATGTTTTAGTTACAGCATCTCAATGACCACACCTCTGATATTCAAAGGTGTGGACCTCTCCCCTTACTTCTGAGATCCATGTGGGTTTATAAAAATATAATGTATCTTTTTTTTTCTCAGAAAATCATTCCCCACAAAGCTTTCAAATTACAATCAATGATCTTTTTTTAAAAAAATCAAGTTATAACATATGCACAGAAAAACAAATCTTTCTTCTTCTTTTTTTTCTAAATTAAAAAAAAATTAAATTTGGGGGGCCCACTGTGCAGCATGTGGGATCTTAGTTCCCTGACCAGGGATCGAACCACCGCCCCCTGCATTGGAAGCACGGACTCTTAAGCACTGGACCACCAGGAAGTCCCAAAAGACAAATCTTAAGTATGCAGCTCAAACAATTTTTACGAGTGTCTACATCCCTGTGACCACTGTTCAGATCAAATTAAAGCATTTCCAGCAGCACAGAAGACTTCCTGATATTCATTCCCAGGCAAGATATGGAAGAGAACATGGAGTAGAATTCCATTCAATGATATTCAATAACAGGCAAAATCTATCTGTGGTAACGTGAATTAGAATGGTAGTTATCTATTAATAGCAGTTATCTCTTAACTACGACTCTAATTTATTTCGCTATAGATGGATTTTGCCTGTTCTTTTATATCATTTAGTGCGACTATACTGCGTGTTCTCTTCTGTGGCTGCTTCTTTTGCCTTGAGATTCATCCAGGAGCACGTTGCATTAGATGATGATGATGATTATCATTGTTTTGCTGAGCAGGAGTCCATTGCATTCTTATGCTGCCAACTGTCCATTCTGCTGTGGCTGGATACGTGGGTGTCTGAGGACTATTGGAAGAAGAGCCACAATGAATGTTTTGTACACACGTTTTGGCAGACATGTACACTCATTTCTCATGTATGTGCCTAGGTATGGAATTGCTGGCTGATAGAGCAGGTATATGTTTAGCTTCAGCAGATTAACCCTTACTATTTTACAATTGGAAAGACATTTTCTTACAATACTAGTCCATGATTATTGTTACTAGTGTTTTCTCCATTTTAAAAACTTAAAAAAAAAAAAAAAACCAGCAGAGACTTTAGATCGTTAAGTGAACTTCTTTTATTGATCTATTTTAAAATATTTGTTTTTATTTATTCATTCGACTGTTTTGGGTCTTAGTTGTGGCACGTGGGATTTTTTTTAATTATAATTTTAAAAATTTCTTTCTTTTTAATTGGAGGATAATTGCTTTACAGTATTGTGTTGGTTTCTGCCATATATCAACAGGAATCAGCCATGGAGACACGTGTGTCCCCTCGCTCCCACCTCCCACCCCATCCCACCCCATCCCACCCTTCTCGGCTGTCAGAGACCTCAGCCTGAGCTCCCTGAGTCATGTTGCAAATTCCCCCTGGCTGTCTAATTGTCCATATGGTAATGTATATGTTCTAATGCTGCTCCCTCAACTCACCCCCACCCCTGGGATCTTTGACCTTTGTTGCAGCATGTGGAATCTTTTAGCTGCAGCACACGAACTGTTAGTTGCAACATGTGGGGTCTAGTTCCCCAACCAGGGATCGAACCCAGGCCCCCTGCATCGGGAGTGCAAAGTCTTAGCCACTGGACCACCAGGGAAGTCCCGAGCAAACGTCCTTCAAAGATGGCACCTTTAGTACATGCATCTCTGCTGCTTCCCCAAATCCCACTAAAACGGTTAGTACAGGACCTCGTAAACAGCCCACTCCTTCCGCTAGTCAAAAGGATGGTCAGTTGTAACTGGACCAGATGTCTCTCCTGATACATGTGCTTTAAAGGGCCGATGGCCAGAGAAGTTTGACACAAGTCAGCCCTGATTCGCAACACCTGGTCCCCACTGTTGGGGCCTCAGTTGATCTGGGAGCCCACCTGACATTGCCAAGTGAATCGATGAGGTCACGTTCAATCCAAGCCTGCAGACTGAAGGAAGGCAGGCTTGAGACGGTGCCTCACTGTCCGCCTTCCACACACCTTTGGCCCCTTTCTCCAGCATTACCTGGAATAAATAGAACCTCCCACTCAGAGCACCCGCCCTGGAAATCCCATGTCTAATGCCGTCTCCTTCTTGCCCGATCACCTTGGCGGAGGGGAAGGAGGAAGAAGGAGAGACACTCAAGTCTTCTCTACCGCCAGCGGCAGCCTTATTCCTTATCGCAGGCAATGCTCACAAACCCATTCTGCAGGTGTGGAAACTGAGTCCCGCAGAGGCTCCGGCAGTACAGTAGGCTCTTATCATCATTCGCGGTAGTATCTGTGACCCACACGCTGCCTGGATCACAAGTATGGAGGCACTCGTGAACCTCGGGCCCGCTACTGGATCGTAAACTCCTGGCCGGCAGCTCCTTGCCTTGCATCTGGCTGTCGCAGCCTCCTGGTGTGGGAAGCAGCCCAGGCATCTCACACGCAGGAAGGGACTCAGGCCCGGGCACTGTCCTCCGTTTGGGAGTAGCCTTCTCCAAAGCGCGGCAGGAATTCAGGGCGCTTCCGCCCCGACTCCTGCGAGGACTCTCCCAGCTGCCTCAGCCCTGTCGACAGCTCCGATCTGACAGCTCCTGTGTGAATGGCTTATTTAGCCTGTGGCACCTGCCACCTTGCATTATATTGTCATTTAGCCTTCCTCTGTGTGTGTGTGCTGTTTTCCCAAGCAGCTTCGAGCGTCAGGGACCGGGGTGCTGTCTTTTGTACACGGAGCACTTCTGTATCTGGCACGTCGTCAGTGCTGAGTCAGTACCGAGTCCGCGGCTGTGACATCCTTGGATCTGAGCGTGTTTGCTGTGGACACCATGTTTCCTCTCCTGGGCCGGCGTTCCGCCTCCCCAGCCTCTCCCTGGGGAACCATTGCCTCCATCTGTCCGTCTCCCTGCCTCTCCCCTCCTACCGCCACCCGCCATCTGACATTTCCCTGGGAGCAGTGGGAGGGCTGTGCTTGCAGAAACCACGGCTCAGGCTGCCGTCTAATTGGTCATGACAGCCCAGAGCCACAGGGAAGGTATTCTTCCAGGAATCTGGAGCAGGGGTACTGGGAACCGCAGGGCAAGGAACCCCCGTACATGTGGGGTGACCCCGAGGGAAGGAGGCAGGGCAGACTGGCTGGCTGGCTCCCTGGGTACCGCTGATGGGAGCAGGTGGATTTGAAGCCTGTTACTTCTGGGAGGATGAGGAGGGAAGCCTCATTTAACAAATGAGATGTGACTTCCAGGCTCCTCTGCCTCGTATATTAGGAAATAGGTTTTTCTGTTGTGACCAGAGACCTGCTGAGCTGATCTAAGGAGTTCCCTGCCGCCTGAGGCTGAGCCTGCCTGAGACTCCATCCTCAAACTCAGAGCGCCTGAGCTGCACTCAAAAGAAAGGGAGGCTGATTGACAGGCTGCTCTGAATGGGATTTGCATCTCATTATGCTAACATCGCCCTGTATATACACATAAAAAGCTCTGACTTCTTTCCTGTCCTCATTTTCTGTATCCTGCTTTCCCCCCATCCTTCTCTCTCCTGTTTGTTCTTGCTCATTTGTTCTCTCCCTTCTTTTGGTCCTTTCATCCGACAAATGTATGTTCAGCCCCTGTTATGTACCCAACGCGGTGCTGTCCACCAGTCCTTGCCTTCGTGGAGTCTTGAGTTTAGACAGAGAGACAGGCAGCCTCCTACACGTGGCGCGTGCCTGCCATTGTGACGAGTCACAGGAAGCAGAAGCGTGGCCTGCCGTGACCACCGGGCCATCGAGCAGGAAGTCCCGCCCCTTCCGGTGGTCCCAGAGCGCTGAGTTGCCCCGTGCTATACGGCACGTTCTCATCAACCATCTGTTTTATGCACGGTATCAGTAGTATGTATATGTCAGTCCCAGCCTCCCAGTTCACCCGCACACCGTCCCCTCTGGAGTCCACACGTTTGCTCTCCATGTCTGAATTTCCTCCTTCTGGGTAAAAGGGGGCACCGGGACCCGCTGTGAGCCTTTTATGGTGACTATTCCCAGGAGTTGCCAGCAGCTCCAAGGTGCCGTCTCCTTTTCCCCGGGGTGGTGGGGCTGCTCTGGGGAGAACACCACGAGTCTCGGGCACCGCTGGGTGCTAACCGTGCCCTAGATTTGAAGGCTGCTGTTTGCTTTGATTTGAAGGAGCTTGAGACCCACAGTCCCACCTCCAGCTGAGAACGGGACTGGGGAGTCTCATGCTCTCAGCCTGAAGACTCTGTCTTTTCCCGGTGTGGTCACCGGGGGGCGGGGATGTGGTTTGGGGAGCCCAGAGCTCTGGTTCAGGTCCGCAGAGCGGGACCATGTGGCTTCTACGAACAGTGCCAAGAAGGCGGAATGGAAGGTCGACCCTGCACCCTCGTCTCAGAGAAGCAGAGTTGTTTACCGTCATCACGGCTTATCCCTTCCTGTCCCGCATGGCCATTAATCCAGACACAACGGTGCACATGTTAAGTAACACTTTCCCCCTTAAAAGCTTGCAAGCTATTATGTTTAATCCTTTTCCTCCCTTATCTGTCCATTCCTCTGATCCATGCGATGCATTCCATCATCAAATCCAATGCATTATATTAAAGAAAAAAATCTGTCCAGTTCAGATAAATCCCCCAGGGGACCAGGCAGTTTGTGCAGAAGGCAGGCCAGCTGGTAAAAGACAGTAAGGAGGTGGGGACCTGAGACTATGAGGAGCACTTGCCCAGCCACGGGACTTCTTTTTTTTTCTTTTAAA
Organism: Odocoileus virginianus; assembly: GCF_023699985.2. NCBI lineage: Eukaryota > Metazoa > Chordata > Mammalia > Artiodactyla > Cervidae > Odocoileus > Odocoileus virginianus. Next base: position 55,286,955 of record NC_069690.1, read on the forward strand.
GAGACAGGCTCACAGAAGTTACTAACTTGCCCAAGTTCGTGTAGGACCAAGATACAAGCTAAGTCTTGATGACTCTACCACCCTGTGGGCCACTCCCTCTTTTTAAAAAAAATTGTCTTCATTTCTTTTGGCTGTGCCGGGCCTTCACTGCAGGCCTTTCTCTAGTTTCGGGGAGCAGGGGCTCCTCTGATTGTGGTGCTCGGGCTTCTAACTGTGGTGGCGTCTCTTGTCGCGGGCGCGGGCTCGCGGGCTGCGGGCGTCAGGAGTTGGCGGCGTGTGGACTCAGTCGAGCAGAGGCTCAGAAGTTGTGGTGCTTGGGTTTAGTCGCTCCACGGCTCGCGGGATCTTCCTGGACCAGGGATCGAACCTGCATCTCCTGCGTTGGCAGATTCTGTCCCACTGAACCATCGGGGAAGCCCTTTCCGGGACTTCTTAAAATGTGCTCCTGTTTGCGCTCCAGGAATCCGTGATCCATAATCCTGCCTGTGGATTGCACATGTAAACGTGACACGAATTTCAGAAATTGCTTCCTTGGAAAGAAACACTTTCTTCCCATAATCTCACTCCTTGGAGATGCGGTGTCAGGCCTCTCCAATACTGTGAAGGACGTCCAGTCAAGGAAAACATGCGACCACCCTCCGTCTTTGTGGTCCCGCAGGCAGAGTTCCGTCGTGCAATAGGACCGCCCACTCCCGTGCTGGGCTCTGTTCGCCCAGGTCACTTGGTTTGTATTTCGGATGTTCGTTTGTGAGGACTTGCTCATGGGCAGCCAGGATGGAATCTTTTTTGAGGTCAGAAAACCTCTAGGATTAGCCTAGCCTGCAGACCTGGATGTGCCCGTCTGCTCTCCTAGGGGAACAAGAAAATCAACCCTAAGTGACACCTTATCTACAGGAAAAGACAAATAAATGGATATTCTGCCAAGTCTGTTATTCCCAAGTATCCGTTGTGCAGCCGTAGACTAGTCTCCTTCCCTACCTTAGAAGCTGCTGTAACATCTCTGAATCCTAGGTGGTGAGTGAATTTGATTTTTCAGAGCATACTGGAAGCCCTGACTCCCCCCAGCTCACTCTTCTGTCCTCAGGGGGAAGTCAGAAAGCTAAATTTAAGTTAAATTCCCAGCACAAACATCTCCAGGTTTACCAGACCAGATAGAGAAAATGAAGCTTGATCATGCTCATAATTAATGTATCCATCATGGTGGGCAGTCTTTACCTATCAAAATCTTGCCCCTTCTCCAAGAAAACTCGACCTCCCGGCCTGGACTTCTGGATGTTGAGGGCTCTAAATTGCCCCAGGGCATGAGGTTCTATAGGCTCCTTCATCTTGAAAAGGTATGTTCTTAGAACTAACACAGAAGCTTCAGAGATAGATGGCCTTGAGTTGGTTTGCTATTTTCTGCCTCTAGACTTCCTAACCCAGGGATTGAACCTGCGTCTTTCATATCTCTTCCATTAGCAGGCAGATTCTTTACCACTGGGTCCCCTGGAGTAGGAAATGGCAACCCATTCCAGTATTCTTGCCTGGAAAATTTCATGGACAAGAAGAGCCTGGTGGGCTACCATCCACGGGGTTGCAGAGAGTCGGCCATGACTGAGCATGCACGCTCACACACACATACACACACACACACACACACACACTCCTGGGCTGCAGTCTCCTCTGCACAGGGGGTGACCGAGGTCTGTTCGCTGACGTCACCTGAAAGGCGGAATCGGCACGCTGGCTCTCATCTTCCAGGTGACAGGCCTATTCCCCGCCTTGGTGACAGTTGACCTGCGTTCACAGCCAGTCACAAAGCCATCATCCTCCGTCTCACACGCCCTTTGCCCTGATGAATTCTTCCTTGACTTGAGTTTCCAGGTCAACAACCCATTCTCTGTAGTTCTTAGTGGTCCCAAGTCCCGATGCACGGGCAGAGTTAATAAGAAATACACGAAGGTTGTCGTGGCGTGGCGTGAAGTAAAATACTGCTGTCTTCAAAGTCTTTGTCTTCATCCATGACTGGGAGGGAACTGGAATGCTGACCTCTGAGGACGTGGTGCCCAGTTGAATGAAGATGACGCCATCAACGCGGAGGACAGAAAACACGCTGGGATGCCGCAGCCGGGTGCCTCACTGACCTGTTCCCCTGTGAGCACTTTTCACCACGTGCTGTCTGGAGGCGGCCCGCTTTCACACCTGCTGTGACCAGCCTGGACACACAGCACTGCCCGCCCCCCAGTGTTTGGGGTTGGGGTGTTTGGGCCTGGGGGCTCTGCCTCTGAGGACTTCCATTCCAGTGCGGGGAGCCTTACTTCTTCAGCAGGTGCCGCTGACTCACGTCCTTGTCATCAGTTTTCGGATGGGTCTGTTGTTTGGCCATGAATGGGCCTTCCTGTCTGTCGAAATTATGTGCTTGCTTCTTTTTTTTTTTTTCCCTTCTGCTGTCATCACAGATTATGTTTAGTGAGTTATTTTACTTTTAAAAATTTTGATTGGACTATAGTGAATTTACATTGTTGTGTTTGTTTCAGGTGTATAGCAAACTGATTCAGTTATACGTATATATATGTACATATTTATTACCATATGCATTCTTTCTGTTCTTTTTTAAAATCAGAGTATAGTTGCTTTACAGTGTTGTGTTAGTTCCTGCTGTTCAATGTGGTGAATCAGTTTATGTGCACACACACCCCCTCCCTCTTGAGCCCCCCCGACCTCCCGCCCCTCTAGGCCATCACAGAGCACTGCCCGAGCTCCCACCTTCAGCTGCTTCCCGCCAGCTCTCTGTTTTACACACGGTGGGGAGTATATGTTGACGCCGCTCTCTCAATCTGCCCCACCCTTCCTTACCCCACTTGTCCGTGTGTTCATTCTCTAGGTCTGCATCTCTAGTCCTGTCTTGCAAATAGGTTCATCTGTACCATTTTTCTAGATTCCACAAATATGCATTAGTATATGATATTTGTTTTTCTCTTGCTGACTTACTTCACTCTGTATGACAGATTCTAGGTCTGTCCACATTTCTAAAAGGGGCCCAATTCCTTTCCTTTTTATGGTTGAGTAATATTCCATTGTGTGTGTGTGTGTGTGTGTGTGTGTGTGTGTGTGTATACACACACATATATATATACACCATATCTTCCTTTTTGACATTCTCCTCCATTTATAGGTTATTACAAGATGTTGAGTATAGGTCCCTATACTATTTACAGTATAGTCCTTGAGTATAGGTCCCGTGCTATTTACAGTAGATCCTGGTTGGTGTCTATTTTATATAAAGTAGCATATCTGTTAATACCAAACTCCTAATTTATCCCTCCACTGCAAAAACAAACATATTATTCTTATATTTCCTTTTCTAGGGTCAAGTTATTGAGCATGCCTAATGGAAGTTTGGTTTCGAGAAAGTCATATAGCAAAAACCACTGAAAAAATAAGGAAAGCACAGACTTTCTGGGTTGTGTGAAGTTGGTCAACTTCCTTAACATTGCTTTTTTCTCTTCTGTGTGAAAGAGAATGGATAAACGCGAGCTAATCTTCAGAAATTCTCCAGATGCGAATGCGGGGTCGTTCTCAGATGAGAGAGATCTTTATAGAAAACTGTTAACGCACAGAAATGGGGGGAAGTGAATTCAGCCAGAAGTGATGGCAAGAGAGCGATCAGAGAGCTTGATGCAGACGGATGCTATCAGAGGAGCTAGACGAAGACCAGGCTGATTGAAGGATCCAGGAAGTGAGGAGGAAATAGCCTCGGGTGCTAATTTGGGTTTAATCAGTGGGGAAATGACCTCCTCTCCCCAGGCCCAGAGGATGCAATTAAAGGCTTTGTGACCAACTAAATGCTGGGAAAACAATGATTAATATATTAAAGGCTGCTTGAATTGCATGGTGTTGGGGATACAGTGGTTAATAAAACATGCTGTTCTTGCCCTCCTGTGGCCCACGGGGGAAGAGGACATTAATTAAAGAATTACACAAATAAATGTGAATCTTCAACCCTGATGGATCGATCTACAGCAGAGGGACGTGGTACCACAGGGGCAGGTGATAACCAAGCTGGCCCAGGGAGGGAGAAGAATCAACCAGGGTGGACAGTGCCTCCCAGCGGGGGGACAGAAGGGGCCAGGGACAAGGGGGGCACGGTGACTTAGAATGTGGCAGAACTGTGGCTGCGAAGTTGAGTTGAGCCAACCAGAGATGGATTCTGTGTGTCCTACTTGACTTTTGTTCCCTTAAAAATTACCAAGGGTAGGCGGGTTCAGGAGTGAGATACAGAGTGAAGTCGGTCAGAAAGAGAAATACAAATATTGTCTATTCACACATATATATAGAATCTAGAAGGAAATGGTAACCCACTCCAGTATTCTTGCCTGGAGAATCCCATGGACAGAGGAGCCTGGCAGACTCTAGTCCCTGGGATTGCAAGAGTCGGAAACGACTTAATGACTAAACCACCACCTCCATAGAATCTAGAAAGGTGGTGCAGACGAGCCTGTTTGCAGGGCACCATGGAGACCCTTCCCTGGTGACGCAGACGGTAAAGAATCTGTCTGCCAATGCAGGAGGCACAGGTTCAATCCCAGGGTTGGGAAGATCCCCTGGAGAAGGGAATGGCAACCCACTCCCGTATTCTCGCCTGGAGAATCCCATGGACAGAGGAGCCTGCTGGGCTACAGTCCATGGGGTTGCAAAATGTCAGACCCGAGTGAGTGACTAATGCTTTCAGTGGAGACGCACACATAGAGAAGAGTTACAGCGGGTGGCGGTGGGTAGGGAGAAGAGGGTGGGACGAATGAGAGGGCATCTTGGAAACATGGAAAATAGACAGCCAGTGGGAATTTGCTCTGTGACTCAGGGAACTCAAGTCAGGTCTCTGTGACGGCCTAGAGGGGTGGGATGGGATGGGAAGTGGGAGGCAGGCCCACTGCGGAGGGGACACATGAATACCTGTGACTGATCCAGGTTGATGTATGCCAGAAACCAGCACAATATTATAATGATCCTTCAATTAAAAAGAAATTAGCGAAAAGCAAACAGGAGTGAGTGAGTGAACGCTGACCCCCTCCCCAGCTGGGGTTGGTGCCCGCCCTCCTGCTGCAGAAGCCCGTGAGCTTTCCTAGCCAGACCCGGGAAGGGGAGCGCTGTTTATTTTTATATTGTGTGTATTTTGTCTGGTCTGCTGATTCCTTGTTTCACTGAGAATCACACATATATCCTTGTGTGTGCTGTGTTGAGTCGCTCAGGTGTGTCTGACTCTTTGTGACCCCGTGACTGTAGCCCACCAGGCTCCTCTGTCCATGGGGGTTTTCCAGGCGAGAAAACGAGTGGGTTGCCATGCTCTGAGCCAGGGGATCTTCCCAACCCAGGGATCAAACCAAGGTCTCCCGCATTGCAGGCAGATTCTTTATCGTCTGAACCACCAGGGAAGCCCCCACTTATATCAGTAGTTAGTTCTAGTTTATGTACTGGAGAATTTTTTAAAAGAGCTTTTAGAAAAGCTTTTTGATCTTTGGAGATCTATAGATTTATTTCCGTATGAACCCGTTATTTTTTATAAAGTACAGTCTTAAAATAGAAAAAAGCATTTTATCTTTACCCCCAAGGGTCAAGAGACATTGGCTGAGAACACGATAGTCTGAATTATTAGAAGGAAGGACTCCGAGGAAAGGGGAAGCGACCATAGAATCCCACTATTTCAACTTTTATAAGGAGAGTTTCCTTGAAAGCTTTGTGTTTCAAAAGTGACAAATGGTGGATGCTGGAGGGTGGTTGTTTCAGAGCCTCTTGAGGAGTGCTTGTCCACTAAGCTGATACTGGGTCCCCTGCCCTGTGTCTTAAAGGTACAGGATTGTGGCTTTGCTTGAGGCACCCTGGGGGACCCCAGTGCATTCCATCTCTTATAGCACTGCTTCCAGCATCCCCAGCCCTTAATCTCTCTGCCCATCATTTATAGATCTCACCTCCTACCCAAATACAAGTAGAGAGGCGAGTGTTTAAGACAACTTGAGAAGTCTCTTTGGATACTCCCTGGTCATCGAGGAATATCCTGGGTGTGTTTTCATCTCAGAAAAGTACCCCAGAATTCATCCTGCAATCTTTTGTTCTAACAGGTTGAGGATTTTTAGACCTGGGGAGGGGACTTTATTTTGGTATCTAGGACTTCTCCATCTTGATGGAAAGGCAAGATGTATAAAATAAGACATATGTGGGAGGGTGGATAGAGCATTTGCCTTTGAAATTGGGCTATTTACAGTGAGACAGGAAGATAAATGGAAAGACTGTGCCAACACAGGCTGTAGGCCAATTGTCTGGGAGAGCTTGCATCGCAGGCGTCTGTAGTTACAGTATTAACCGAGGACAGGACTTCCCCCGGCTCCTCGGGCGCACTCAGAGCCCGAACCGCAGCTCCCACGCGTGTGTAGGCGGGGCAGGGTACGCGTCTGTCAGATTCCAGCTTGGTGCCCAGGCCCTTGTGCCCGCGTTCCCATCCAGTGAATTCCTAAAACCCGACTCAGTGGACCTGAGTTTAAGTAAACTCCGGGAGTTGGTGATGGACAGGGAGGCTTGGTGTACTGCAGTCCATGGGGTCACAAAGAGTCAGACACGACTGAGCGACTGAACTGAACTGAGCTGAAGGTTGTACCACGAGACCTCAGCATGTGCTCAGGCCCCTTTGAGGCGGTTTCCAGACTTCTTGTAGGTTTCTGGTCTTTTGCCCCATTGTGACCCATGGGTGATGTGATGAGTTAGAGAAGATGAATATTCAGCGATCTGAAGGATGAGCTTTGACCAGTCCGATGAAGCCTGGTTTTGAGCATAGAAGAGCATTTCTAGTCAAGCTGATATATTGTTATAGTGTATATAACTGTCAGCCAATTCCCAGGTGGCTCAGCGGCAGAGAACCCACTTGCCAGTGCAGGAGACGTGGGTTCAATCCCTAGGTCTGGAAGATCCCTTAGAGAAGGAAATGGCAGCCCACTCTGGTGTTCTTGCCTGGAAAATTCCATGGACAGAGGAGCCTGGCGGACTACAGTCCTTGGGGTTGCAAAGAATCAGACGTGACTGAGTACACCCGCACAGCAAATGTCTGTTGACCCTTGGGATGACACCTGACCTGGGCGCCTCTTGTCTCTGACTCTTCCCTATCCCTTCCTTTGCAGGCCGGTCTGCTGCCTTTTAGAACTTGTTCCCTTTGATCTGCTCTGTAGTTCCTCTCTGGATCCACTGTCTTGTCCTGGTCATCTTTCCCTACCGTCCCAGCTTCAGACTGTATGTACGTTGATAACATCATATCAATATCTACCATTCAGACTTCTCTCCCCTGCTGCAAGGTGTTTGGCCTCCTTCCCAGCCACCATCTAGCTGGGTAGATTCATCTGAACGTTCTATAAGCCTCAAACTCAACATGTTCAAACCTTGAGCCCATGTCATTTGCTGTAATCTCGTTATCCATTCATATCACAGCAGTTCATTTCCCCGAGAAATCACCGCGATGTCCTTAATCTCTTCTCTTGTATGTAGCATTGGGTTGGTGCTCAGATGCTCTGCATTATAACCGTATAAAAGCGCCTCAGTCCGGTCTTCTTACCTGCCATCCGTGCTGAACATTTCCTCCGGTTAAAACCAGCAGAACAAATGTTTAGTGGGCTCCACTCGGAACTTTTGTTACAAAGGCTTGTGAAAATGTGCTGCCTGTGCTTTAGGAAAGACTCTCCTGGACTGACTGATGATTTCCAGGCGGTGAGACTGGTGTTCGCGTGGAGTGACTGAGATGCGAGGAGGGCACAGAGCAGGGTGTGCGAGGGTCAGAGAGGAGCTCCTGCAGGTGGGGCGTCCGTGCTGGGTGTTAACGGGGATGAAAGCGGGTACAGAAGGAGAGCATCCCTGGAATGGTGAGCGGGGTGGACAGCGAGAGCTCTTCCACCAGGTGCGAGGGTGCTCAAGCTTGTTCCGCATCCGCTAGCAGTTCGGACTTCCCAAGGGATGTTGTCCGATTGAAATCCGGGCCAGAGGGAAAATGCCGGCAGGGGGAGATGCCTCTTCCACACACACCCAGCCTAGATCCCTTTGGTGGTGTTGTGGGAAACCCAGAAGGGAAGCGAGAGGGGCGGAAGCTAGTTGAGGGGGTGACTGCAGTTATCCAGGCAGAAGTTCATCTGCACCTGCGTTGTCTGGGGTCCTAGTGTAGTGTCTGCCGCAGGCCTGAATACAGTGGCTTGTGTGAACCAGAAGTGTCCTTGGGTCGTGATGGCTCACACGCCTTATCCCAGCTACGGGGCAGACTAGAGGTAAATGGCTGGACAGCCCTGTGCCCGGCGGAGAGTGTATTACTGGGGAAGGAGGAAGGATGGGTTAGAGGGAGTGGAGTCGGTCTCGCGCTGCAGTGAGGCCGGTGATGGACATCTGCTGCGGTGGAATCAGCGTCTCCTGGGCTCCGCGGGTGATCCGGGAGAGGGGATCACCCCTGTGTCTGGCTCCAGAGAGACGGGAAGTCCAGGGGAGGGAGCGAAGCCGAGAAGAAAGAGGGGCCGTTCTGGTGGGAGAGGTTGACTTTTAGCCTCCTGTGGCTCCTCTGGGGGGGTTTCCCCGGTGGCTCAGTGGTAAAGAATCCGCCTGCCAGTGCAGGAGACCTGGGCTCAGTCCCTGGGTCGGGAAGACCCCCTGGAGCAGGAAACAGCAACCCACTCCAGTGTTCTTGCCTGGAGAAGCCCACGGACAGAGGAGCCTGGTGGGCTACAGTCCGTGGGGTCGCAAAGGGTTGGACAGGACTTAGTGACTAAACGAAACAAACAAGAGCTCCTGCGGCGGCAGGTGGCTCTCTCTTAAATTCGTTTTACTGCTGACCTTGAGCTCAGGTCTGGCCAGGGAGACAGACAGACGGGCAAGAGGGTGTCCTGTCCTTGCACCGCAGACCCCCGGCTCCAGCCACACCCAACTGCTCACTGTCCCATCCACAGGCAAAGCCCGCCAAGAAAGCCCACCTCCCTAGGCCGCAGTTCACTCTCTCTAGGGTTTTTCCCCCTTTTTTCTCCCTGCCAAACCCCTATACAGCCTCTAACGTCCAACTCAAAAGCCACCTCCTCCATGAAGGCTTCAGATAGGAACACCCCCAAGTCTAGGTCAGCACCTCTCCGACCTCACCGAGCGCCTACATCGAGTCCCCCATGGGTCCCGAGGCCCAGCTCCGAGGTGGATGAGCGGAAGTGGGGCTGACCTGGAGGATGGGGCGCTCCCTCTGAGGGTCGCCCGCTCCCCTCTGGGCCCCCCTCACTGCAGTGCTCCTGACTCCCTCACACCTGTGCGCTTACCTGCTTGCCTGCCTCCTCGGGCTGCCCCATCCTGCTGAGCAGGGCCTGGCTCTGATGCATCTTTCCATCGCCGGGGCCTGCCTGGGGCTCAGTCCAGATCTGTAAAGCAGTTAATAAAAGGGTGTGAGACATGCTCACTTTCCTATTAGGACAGCTTGGTGACGGAAAGATGACTGAGGTGCCTAGAGTTTTTGTTTTCATTTTTTCTTTTTAGTTGGAGTATAGATGGTTGTTTATTTTTGGCAGTCTGGGCCTTGGGTGCTGTGCCCGGCTCTCTCTAGCTGCAGGCATCGGGGGCTCCTCACCTCAGTGGCCTCTCTGGCTGTGGACCACGGGCTCTAGGGCACTTGGGCTTCAGTAGCTGTGGCGGACTGGCTTAGTCGCTCCGTGGCATGTGGGATCTTCCCGGATGAGGGATCAAACCTGTGACGGCTGCCTCACCAGGCGGATTCTTAACCACTGGACCACCAGCAAAGTCCTGAAGTATAGTTGATGTACAATTTTATACAAGTTACAGGCGTGCAGTATAGTGACCCAGAACGTTTACAGGTTGTACTCCGTTTATAGTTATTAGAAAATGCTGGTGCTGTTCCCTGTGTTGTAGAGCACGTCCTTACAGCTTATTTTATGCACAGTGGCTGGTACTTCGTAAACCTCCACTCCTGTCCTGCCCCCCACCCCTCCCCGCCTCCCTGTCCCGAGCGGTGACCCCTGGTTTGCTGTCTGCGGCTGCGAGTCTGCCTCCTTTGCGTTACGTTCACTAGTTTGTTGTATTCGATCGGCCTCTTGGGGAGAAGTGGGATTGAGAACGTGGCCTTGGAATGTGTGTGGGGTCCTTGTCGAGGGGTGGGGAGCGCGTCAGGGCCAGGGGAACAGTGGATCCAAAGGCACAGAAGCGGGGATGTGTGCTCGTGTCTGGAGCTGGCCCGCCCGACAGAACAGAGGAGGGGAGAGCGGGGAGCAGCAGGCCTGAGCATCCAAGGAGGAGAGGAAGCAGGGGCAGTTTCCCGCAGAAGGAAGCGATTAGAGTGTCACTTTCCAGAGGCAAGAGACAACCGAGAAGCTGTTTAAATCATTCCAGAAAAGGGGGGGATCTAGGCTGGGGCTGTGAGGGGGTAAACCAGAGGAAAGAGGGAGCCCGAGAGACATTTGTAAGGACAGACAGTCCTGGCGACCTCTCGCTTTGGAGGCTGAAAAGGCAGAGAAGACTTTTCAGTAACGAACACGGTTCTTTTGGGAGGGAGCGGGGACCTGCAGGCCCGGAAGGGGACAAGCTCCTATCAGGACCCGCCGAGGAAGGTGGATGTCTGGGGAGTCTGGGGCTGGGGGGCATGTGGGCAGCGGCCAGCCTGCAGCTCTGGTCTTTCTCTTGTGTTCTGTTTTACCACCTCGATGGGCTGGGACTTTGTCATCCATCGTGTTACCGTGGCCCCTTCATGTTCAAATGAACAGGTAGAAATTTCAGTGACAATTTTAACACATTTGTTTGTTTACTTTTGGTTGCGCTGGCTCTTCGTTGCTGTGCGTGGGCTTTGTCTACAGGGGCCCCCGTCTGGTTGCTGCGACTTCCCTTGTGCAGACCCAGACTCTAGAGTGTGCGGGCTCAGTAGCTGTGGAGCACGAGCTTGGATGCTCCATGGGATTGGGGGTCCTCCCAGACCAGGCAGATTCTTAACCACTGGACCACAGGAAAGTCCCCAGTGGCCATTTGCTTGATAGCTGGGGCGGGAGAGACCGAGGCTGGGGTGATGCCCCGACTCTTGCCGTCTTCCCTGAAGCCCTTCTCTTCCCCGCCTGGCGAAGCGGCAGCTTCGGAGTCTGTCCCTGCAAAGTGCGCGTCAGGGGGCTCAGCTCGGGGTCTCAGTTTTCTGTGACACAGCACCACACGCCCGGTGGCTTCACGGCTCATAGTTCTGGAGGCAAAATGTCCAAAATCAAGGTGTGGGTGAGGCTGGTTCCCTGGTGGCTCTCAGGGGGAATCTGTCCAGGCCTCTCTCCGCACCCAGTGGCTGCTGGTGGTCCTGGCTTTCCTTGCTGTGTAGACGCCTCACCCTGGTGTCTGCCTCCATCTTCAAATCGTCTCCCCTTGGTGTTCCTCTGTGTCTGTTTCCCCTTGCCTACACTTATAAAGACTTGTCTTTGGAAGAAAAGTGAAAGTGAAAGTTGCTCAGTCGTGTCTGACTCTTTGCAACCCCATGGACTATACAGTCCATGGAATTCCCCAGCCGGAATAGTGGAGTGGGTAGTCTTTCCCTTCTCTAGGGGATCTTCCCAACCCTGGGATTGAGCCCAGGTCTCCCACAGTGCAGGCGGATTCTTTACCAGCTGAGCCACCAGGGAAGCCCTTTAGATGTAAGGTCCATCCCAATCCAGGATGCTGTCATCTGAAATCCCAACCTTAATTACATCTGTCAAGAGCCCATTTCCAAATAAGGCCATGTTCACAAGTACAGGGGTCAGGATTTGGACATGTATTTTTTTGGAAGGGGTGAAACACACTCCAGCCCACTACAATGCAGCACAGTGTCTTAAGAAATAGAATTTTCTTTTCCCCTCAATGGTGATGATGGAAAGTCTGGAGTATCTTCTCAGGACCAAATGCGCTGAACACGTGTTCTTTAAAAAAGACCAGTGTCCTCAATCTGCTCCTTTCCAAGAATGTTGGTCGTATCACTTCCACTTCCTCCCTACCCCCAACTTAAGGGTGGATTAAAAATGAGATAAAATAAACCAGTGGAAACTTCAAAGCATTTCCAGAGACATGGGATGAGAGGATGGAGTTTAATCTCCCCTCAAAAGTTTCTGAGGAAGAGTGTCCTCTGCAGTGGATTTCCTGGGCCTGGGGAGTGGGGGTGGACCAGACTTAGGGAGCCTGGTCCTCGGCCTGGGGAGTTGGGGGAGGGAGGGCTCAGGAAGTGGTGAGACAGTGGGAAATGCTCGTGGAGCTTCGGAACTTCGTTAGGGCTGATGCTTATTTTGATGATGGAGTTGCATGTGAATCGCAGGAACGGAGACACCAAACCCGTTTGGTGATGAGAGCTCAGGCTGAGATGACGAGTTCGGCCTAGAAAGAGAGAAGTGAATTTAGGAGCTACTTTAAAGAAGACACTGGTTGCTGACCTAACACACAGCAGAGAGCAAAGGAAAGAACGGTTCCCGTCTGCATGGAATGATGAACTTGTGAAGTCTGAGGGTGTTTCTGAGCCCCGCGACCCCTCGTACTGTGCAGGGCCTATAGGCTGCATGCACTAAATCCCCACAAATTGAAGACCGCCCCTTTCATCCTAAATTATGTTCTAGGATCTTTGGAAAATTCTAAGCCAGCCCTCTAAATGCCTTCTAAAGATCATCTTGCCAACTGGATTAAAAAAATAGATGGACGTCTATTTGGATGTCTACACAGACGTCCAAGTGGACGTCTGTGTGTGTGTCTGTGTGTGTGTATGCATGCATATGATACAAACCTGATTAACTCATCGGTTCCTTCCCAGCCCTCAGAAACTGAGTGCTCCCACAGTTCAGCAAAGTCAGGGCAGATGGTAAAGAGCTCTTTCATGGAGAGTGCAGCCAGGTAACAGGAAGTCAGGGTAAAAGGGTCTGCTTTCCAAGAGAAAGATCAGAAAAACCCTGAAGCATGTGAATTTGATGCACAAAAGAATGGGCACATACCTGGAAAAGATGAAAACTCTTATTTGAAAAGATACTACATACACCCTCGTGTTCAAAGCAGCGCTGTTTAGAATAGCCAAGAAATGAAAGCTTGTCCATCAAAGGATGAGTGAATAAAGAAGATGTGTTATATATACGCAAAGGAATATTTCTCAGCTATAAAAAGAATGAAATCATGCCATTTGCAGCAACATGAATGGGCATAGAGATGAACATACTAAATGAAGTCAGTCAAAGAAAGGTAATCACTTGTATGTGAAATCTAAAAAAAAATAATACGACAAATGAACTTACGTATGAAGCAGAAACTGACTCACAGACTCAGAGAAGAAACGTATGATTCAGTTCAGTTCAGTTCAGTCGCTCAGTCGTGTCTGACTCTTTGCGACCTCATGAGTCGCAGCTCGCCAGGCCTCCCTGTCCATCACCAACTCCCGGAGTTTACTCAAACTCATGCCCATCGAGTCGGTGATGCCATCCAGCCATCTCATCCTCTGTCGTCCCCTTCTCTTTCTGCCCCCAATCCCTCCCAGCATCAGGGTCTTTTCCAGTGAATCAACTCTTCGCATGAGGTGGCCAAAGTACCGGAGTTTCAGCTTCAGCATCAGTCCTTCCAATGAACACCCAAGACTGATCTCCTTTAGGATGGACTGATTGGATCTCCTTGCAGTCCAAGGGACTCTCAAGAGTCTTCTCCAACACCACAGTTCAAAAGCATCAATTTTACAGCACTCAGCTTTCTTCACAGTCCAACTCTCACATCCATACATGACCACTGGAAAAACCATAGCCTTGACTAGATGGACCTTTGTTGTCAAAGTAATGTCTCTGCTTTTTAATATGCTATCCAGGTTGGTCATAACTTTCCTTCCAAGGAGTAAGTGTCTTTTAATTTCATGGCTGCAGTCACCACCTGCAGTGAGGACCACAGCCTTGTCTAACTCAATGAAACTAAGCCATGCCGTGTGGGGCCACCCAAGACGGAGAGGTCTGACAGAATGTGGTCCGCTGGAGAAGGGAATGGCAAACCACTTCAGTATTCTTGCCTTGAGAACTCCATGAACAGTATGAGAAGGCAAAATGATAGGATACAGAAAGAGGAACTCCCCAGGTCGGTAGGTGCCCAATATGCTACTGGAGATCAATGGAGAAATAACTCCATAAAGAATGAAGGGATGGAGCCAAAACAAAAACAATACCCAGTTGTGGATGTGACTGGTGATTGAAGCAAGGTCCGACGCTGTAAAGAGCAATATTGCATAGGAACCTGGAATGTTAGTTCCATGAATCAAGGCAAATTGGAAGTGGTCAAACATATGATTACCAGCGGGGAAAGAGGTAGAGGGCAATTTAAGAATTTAGGAATTAGAAGATGTATACTACTATATATAAAATGGATAGCATTTACTATATAGCACAGGGAACTATATTCAATATCTTATAATAACCTATAATGGAAAAGAATCTGAAAAGGAACATATCTGTATCTATTTATATTTATATAACTGGATCACTTTGTCGTGCATCAGAAGCTATCAAAATATTATAAATTAAAAAAAAATATTATAAATTGCCTGTACTTCAACTAAAGAAAAGATTGCCTTAGTCCAGAATACTGCTTATTCTTAGTCTCTGACCAAGTCTAAGCAATTTGGTTATCTGCTTCCCAAAGCTTCATTAGATGAGGAAGAAATTTTAAATGAAATGTGAAAGAGAAAGGTCTATCTCCGTGCAGGCCTCCTGACAACCAGGAGATAAGAAAGCAAAAGTCCTAATGACAAGGACTGGGACACAGAATTGATGACCACGTGTCACTCACAGAGACGCCACCTCTATCAGCAGACCAGCCTGGTGGCTCTAATGAGGACCTGATGTCCCCTCCCACGTTCAGATGTCCAAGGCCATCGTGTCTCACGTCCTCACATGGTAATGAGTGTTTCTGAGCCGATTCTGAGTCAGCGGTGCAGACACGAAATTCAATTAAATGAAGGATGCAGGAAGATGAGTTGCTTTGTGAGAGTAGCTTCTTTCAAAATGAAGGAAAATATCCGTGCTTAAGGGTGGACCCTCAGCTGTGGCAAAAACCCTGTTAGTTAGATTGTTCAAGGTGACTTCACGACCCTGGACCCCCACAAGCTTGGCACCTGTAGGATGGAGTGTGTGTGTGTGTGTGTGTGTGGTCACTCAGTTGTGTCCGAGTCTGCAACCCCGTGGACTGTAGCCCACCAGGCTCCTCTGTCCCTGGGATTCTCCAGGCAAGAATATTGGAGTGGGTTGCTATTTCTTCCTCCAGGGGACCTTCCTGACCCAGGGCTCTAATCCATGTCTCCTGCGACTCCCGCATTGCAGGTGGATTCTTTGTCACTGAACCACCAGGGAAGTCTGTAGGATGGGGTGGATGACATCTTCTTTGAAATCAGCAGCCTGTCTCAAGGTTTTGCCTAGTGCTTTCTCTGCATGATCCCAGGATGGTTTGCTCTGGGAGGTGTCAGGTGCACTGACGTTGGCTGGAGGGAGAAAGGATGGAGGCAGTGTCTGTGGGTCCCCCAGGGTCTGAGCATCTGTCCGGCATGGGCGCCACGTGGACGTCCCGGGGTGGGGGGTGTGCGGGACTGCACTCTGCCATCTGGCGCTTGCACACGCACGCCCCAGCCTTGCTGTCTGTAACCACGTCTCCCCTATCTGCATCTCCCCACTCTTCCTGGATGAACCTGATCCACGGAGCCGTAACATGTAGCAGCTCTGTGGGATCTGCCTGGAAAAGAAGCTTTCATGGATAACTCGGAGCCACAGGGGACCTGGGGAGGCCTGGTGGAGGAGTTCTGTGTGAATACCCATGGGTCAGAAGTCAGTGCAGATAGAGATCTGGCGAGCACCAAACTCTCCTCGGCAGCTGAAGAGCAGGACTGAAAATCTCACCCCTGGGGACTTCCCTGGTGGTTCAGTGGTTCAGAATCCGCCTTACAATGCAGGGGAATGCAGGGGACACAGGTTCAATCCCTGGTCCGGGAGCTAAGATCCCCCCTGCCATGGAGCAGCTAAGCCCGTGTGCCTCAACTACTGAGCTCGCATGCTGCAGCTACCGAAGCCCACTCGCTCCAGAGCCCCACTGCCACCACCAGAGAGTCTGTGTCCGCGGGGAAAAGACCCCGCCTGCCTGCACCTGAGGCGTGACTCAGCCAGCCCCGCTCCAGAGAAGGACAATAGCTTGCTTCTGCGAGGCAGACCAGGAAGCATGCCGTGAGGTTTAAAGCCTGGCCCTGGGCGGGCAGGGTGGTTCCTGAGTGATGAGGCTTGAGGATCACTCACTGAAATTGGCTGGTTCCTTGCAGCCTGGCTTTCTGCAGCTGCCCCCAGGTAATTAATCACCGTGATGGGTAGAGTGCCTCCATGATAGTCTTATAAGATGCAGTCCCTTGGGGCAGACTGTTTCCTGGAGACTTCTGTTAGGGTGCAGACTTCTCCCAGGTCAGCTGTGAGAGGTATTTCGACATTGTCTGGTTGTGTCCTGGGCTCGGTTCCCCAAGGCTTCCCGCCGGCAGTGCTGACATCAATCTGTCATGCTTGTTACAAATGCAGTTCCCTGCTCCTTGCTTCACTGAATCCTTGGTGGGTGTTTTAAAGGTGGGCCATAGATAACTCAGATGCAGCCCATCCAAGGACCAGCCAGGAGGTCCAGCTACCTGGAAACTGGCCTCCAAGGGACTGGGGTCTTAGCTGTCCTCCAGGCTTAGAACCACAGAAGCGGTTACAGAGGCAGGGTGAACATGCTACTTGGGGTGCATGGGTGCACCCTACTTGGGGAGGGGTGCACCCTCCCCAGTGAAGGGTGTCAGATGGGAAGGGGGCTGTGGAAAGCATGTGGAGCAGAGGAAAGGACTGGAGGTGATGAGAGACGTGGGCACTCATGGTAGCCAGAGCTTCATCTCCCTTCCTGCTGCGAAGCCAGGCTCCATGCCTCCCTTGACGAGTACCTGGAAGTTGAGACAAGCATGAATTAGAAGATGGCTCATCCATCATGGAACAGAACAGAGGAGTAAGGTCTCAAGGCCTGAGCCTCGCGAAGAGGAAAAGAGGGGAGGAAAGGAATAAGGTGGCATTTTCTGAGCTCTAGGTCCTTTTGGGCTAATGAGATGCCCCCTGACCTCGACTTACAAAGAAGAATAAAGCAAGCCAGCCTAAATGGCAAATGTGTGCAGTCGATTCAGACAGATGGGAGGTGTTCAAACCAGAGGCCACTGTTTCCTGTTCAAAGAAACTTTTTTATTTTTTTGATAAAGGAGCATGAAAGTGGCCTATTTGTCAGCCGTTGATTGGGTTGCTGTCTGATTGGGTCTGTGGGGCCAACTGACACCCCCAATTAATGCAAGATTGGGAGTCCCTTTGAGTCACGGTCAGGCGAGTCTGTTTTCCTTTGTTTGGTGAACAGGGGTCATAGCAGGATCTCAGTGCGCGGACTCAGGTTATTCCAGGGAGATGTCGCCTTGGCCAGTTTAATTATCTGCTGTTCTATTTTGCTTTTGCAAAACAAGGAGCTCTAACGGGAACCCTGCTCTTTGGTTGCCTGGAAACTAGTGCTTTTAGTACCAAAAGTCATCACCAAGCCCTTCTGGGGGAGGTCAGGCGAGCCACAAGCTCTCCCAAGCCATCAATTTCTTGGGAGCCAGGCGTGAATCAGCAGAGCAGGAAGCGGGAGGTGTTGTGCCCTGCAGCTGCAGACAGCTCGAGTCCCTGCATTGCCATGGACCAAGTCGCCGGGCAGCCTGAGGGTGCAGAGAACCCACAGAAACCAAGATGCCGCGACATCGTGTAACCCAAGAGACGCAGGCACCCAGGGCGGTTCACTGGAAGCCAGAGCAGCTTTGACTTCCGAGCCGTCCCCGCTGGCCCTTCCAGCCTGGTTCGTATCGGCCCTTGCTCTCTGGCTTTTTAGGTCCACAGCCAGGCTGATAGGAAGTGCCTGTGCCTGCCGCCGCAGGCCCCGTCATGGCCCAGGCTGCTTCTGCCAGTTCAGAAGCCTCGGGGAAGGTTAGCGTTGTGGCTTCTTCCAGCTAACTAACCCCCCTCCCTCCCCCGCCTTCCTTGAAGAAGTGTCTGCCTAATTCTTGGTTAAGCCCGAAGTTTCTCCCAGGTGGACAGGTCAGTGATGGTAAAAGCGTTCAGGCCATCTTCTAGCAGATGTGGAGGTCAGCCTCGTGCCGGGTCTGGTTCATACCACAGCCCGGGCACCGTGGCATCCCCTGGGCGAGTGGTGGGGGGCCCACTCTCTCCTGGTCTGTAGAAGACGTACCCCAAAGTGCAGACCAGCAGAGGGCGAAGGCGGGCCTCTCGCCCTGCGCCTTGGGACAGTTTGTGCCGAAGCTGAGATTCTCCAGCCAGCCCTCCCAGACCCAAGAAGATCTGCACTTCTCTCGCTTTCCTTCCCCCTCTGTTCTTTCGTTCACTCCTTCTCTGCGTGGCGTCCGTCTGCTTCCCTCAGTCTTTGCCCTGCCACGAGCCCAGCCCTGTGCCGTGGGCAGCCCGTCATCAGTGTGGGTGACAAACCCCAGCCAGCGCTCGGGAGTCTGTGACCCGTCCCCACTCCCCTCCTCCTCTGTATCTCCCCACCCTGCCTCCCCCGCCCCCCGCCCAGCTGAGTCCTGACACCCGGGGACCAGACTCCCTTCCTCGCTTCCTCCCTTCCCCAGAACTGCAGACCGCATTTTCTGGAGCAGGGTCTGTCATTCTGCGTGTGGATTGGAGCACCCACCGTCTGGCTTCCAGGGCCATGGAGATACAGGAGATGGTCAACTCAGGGCTGTGGTCACTGAGTCGCGCCCTCAAGGCACTTTGAATCACTTTTACGGGTCACTGCTTCCGGTTTCCCTTCAGCCAGTTCTTTTGACTTGCCTAGTTCACAGTCCATATTTGGTCTAGCTCAGGAAACCTGTGTGTGCTCACGCGTGTCTCAACCAAGATGGGTTCTACTGGAAAGGCCTATGGGTAGCCTGGCATTAGTTAGCATCACTCCCCCGGTAGCTTTGAGACCTGGTGGGGTCTCTTTTTATATTGGAGTTATCTGTATAAAAAATAGATGGTAAAAAATAAAGGACATGTATATCATTGTGCTAAACCTGGGTGTACTGATTGGTGGGCAGGAAGCCTGGAAGGTCTTGAACTCGGATGTGTCAGTAAGGGAACGGAGTGCTCAGGTATAACGAGCAAGGGACCCCTACGGCCTGACGGATGGGAACCCCAAAGACTGCCCTTCTAGTGGGGGTGGAAGTGAAGTGAAAGTGTTAGTCACTCCGTTGAGTCTGACCTGTGGACTGTATCCCACCAGAATCCTCCGTCCATGGGATTCTCCAGGCAAGAATACTGGAGTGGGTTGCCATTCTCTCCTCCAGGGGATCTTCCCCACCCAGGGACCAGACCCGGGTGTCCCGCATGGCAGGCAGACTGTGCCAGCTGAGCCGCGAGGACTGGGGAGTGATCAGAGCCCCGTCCGTGGCGTCTGCAGTCAGCCCTCCTCCGCCCTCCCGAGGAGCGGATCTTCAGCGAAGACTCGAGCAGCCTTTCCCTGAGCAGGGCTGCCGGAAGGGCCCAGGAGAGGAGGGCGAGCCCCAGGAGGCAGCTTTCCATCTCAGACGTGGCACCTGGCCAGGGCAACGATGGCCCGGGAGAATACTGTCTGGACACTCTTATTTCGATGAGCGAAGGGGTGGGGAACGCGGACGGACGCAGCGGGCAGAGATGGAAGGACGCTCCGCTCCCTGGAGGAGAGGCGTGCCTGGTGGTGGAGAGGCGCCCGCCTTCCGGAGGCCTGGGGTGAGGCCCACACTCGCCCTTTGCACAGCTGCTCTTTTTTTTTTTCAATCCCTCCAGGCTTTTGACACCATCCTCCCTTCTTTTTCTGATGACCAGTTTATTGCACTTTAAAAATTAACACGGTGTGAGATATTCACACTTTGCTGGATTGTTTGACATGCCGAAGGTAAAAACCACTCTTTCTATAAATCACACATTGATTTTTTTTTCTTTCTCAATTCTGTACTGCATTTGGCAATAGCCATGGCTTATGGGCACATTACAGCACCATCTTGTTTTATTAGGAATCTGAGCCCTGGGCTTTATTATCCATTGTCCTGTCTTCTCACTGATGGCGCCTGGCGTGAAACCAGACGCGGCTGCAGGAAACTTTAAAGAGAATCCATCAGACCGTGAGGCTCAGCTCGGAGGCTCTGCCATCCAGGGCAAGGCTGGTTCCCGGGGAGAGGAGGCAGCCTGTGGTAAGGGGAGCCTGTAGGGCCAGGCGTCTCCCACTCCCCACTTCTTCCTCCGGGTTTCCTCCTGTAACGGGTGACACACCCGTGAGCCTCCACACACGCCTGTGCTTCCGGCTCTGCATTGTTCCCGAAGGATAGGGCTATTTTCAGGATTTTTTTTTTTTTTTTGAGAAGAACATAAAAAGTATATTAGCAGTACCTGGCATGTGGTAAATGCTAAATGATGACTCTTATTTTTGTAATCTTTAATCATTGTCAGATTATACATTTTTCACTTGAGTGAAAGTGTTAGTCATTCAGTCACGTCCGACTCTTTGCAACCCCGTGGACTGCAGCCCCCCAGGTTCCTCTGTCCCTGGGATTCTCAGCAAGAATACTGGAGAGGGTCGCCATGCCCTGCTCCACGGGATCTTCCCGACTCGGGATCAAATCTGGGTCTCCTGCATTGCAGGCGGATTCTTTACCAGCTGAGCCACCAGGGAAGCCCAGGCTGACTATTATTTTTGTCACCATTAATTATAACCAGATGATACATTTATCACAGTCACTCGCAGTTTACTCATGTGCAAAATGACGATGAGAAAGCCAGCCTGACTTGTAGGTGTATGTACACACATGTTTACCGTGGCCAGAGCTTAAACACCCTTATTAAGATGGAAACCCCAGGCTTCACAGGTGGCTCAGTGGTGAAGCGTCATCTGCCAGTGCAGGAGATGCAGGAGAACCTGATCATCCCTGGGTTAGGAGATCGCAGCCCACTCTAGTATTCTTGCCTGGGGACTCCCGTGGACAGAGCCTGGCAGGCTACGGTCCATAGGGCCACGAAGAGTCAGAAACCACTGATCATGCGCACACACAAACACCCTGAACATGTTTCCCACGGGAGCCTGAGGCTAAGAGCCAGCATGACACATTCAACCCACCACCACCACCACCATCTTGTTAGTGACCAGATCTGAGAATTCACCTTGGTTTTCTTTCTCCTTTTCTTTTCTTTTTTTTTTTTGGCTGCTCTGGGTCTTCACTGAGATGTGCTGGCCCTCTAGTTCCAGGGCTTGGACTTAGCTGCCCTGCAGCTTGTGGGATCTTAGTACCCCCATCAGGGGCTGAACCCAAGTCCTGTGCGTTGGAAGGTGGATTCTTCACCTCTGAGCCAGCTGGGAAACCTCAGTCTTGTGGGGCGAGTGTTACATTACCCTCCCTGGTCTCTTGTGCAAGCCCCAGGGTAGTTCATGGAAGGACATGCTAAGTGATCTCAGGCCCCTCGGTACCATCGTCACTCCTAAGTTTGCACCCCACCTTCCACCAAAAGACCCTGTGGCCTCTGTTGCCAAGAGGCGCTCCCAGGGGCTCTGATTCCCATCCACCCTCTAGCTGCCAACCGTGGATCTGAGCTCCAGAGGCTGATGAAAAACTTCTCATTTTCTCGCTATCAGCGCCGAGCCAAGCTCTGAGTCACCCTGTCCTTTGCAGGATGAGAGAGGGAGAGACAAAATCTGTCTTTGAGGGGAACCTTAGAACACAAAGGCAAAGATGAAACTGACAAATATGTCATTACCAGCTTGAAAAACAGCCAGCTTGCGATTGACCTGCTTTTAAAAGTTGGTGGGTGCGGGGGTGGCTTGCTGGTGATTTCATTGGAAAGGGAGGCAAGGCTGGCCAGCCCAGCTCCCCAAGAGCTGCCCGTCAGACTGACGTGATTCCCCCATCCCTGGATGGATGGCCCTTTGTGGAGGGTCTGCAGAACATCGTGACTGACCTCTGTCTCCCATCCCTGCTGTTATTGACTTTTCCTCTTCTTTTCAGGCTACAAGCGGCAGATGTTTGATACAGCTGTCGCTAAATGCAGGGTCCGGCCCAAACTCCTCATCTGGGAACAAGAGTCGGGTGACTCACAGCCCCGTCACTCAGTCCAGCCCCAGGGGTCCCCACGGACTACACTCTTCTTATTCATGAGGCAGACCCTGGGGCTACCCTTAGGGGAAAGCAAATCATCCCAGGGGAACCGTAAGGGTTGGAACTACAAGAGGAAGTCTGCCACCCTTGCTGATGACCCAGGGCCCAGTCCCCTGGGTGGGGGCGGGGGTCCACTTCAGTTATTGTTGTGGATGAACAAAGGGAGATTTGGGGCGGGGTGGGGGCGGTGGTTAGGACATCATTCTAGACTGTAGAAATGCCCTTTGCCCTGGGCAAATGCAGAAGAGTTATACCGTCATTTCCAGCACTGCTTTGCTACTCTGGAGGTCCAGGGCTCGCAAACCAAGGGGGACGGCAAGGCACACATCTCCCACCTCCCCAGATCAGCCATCATGACGGCCCCTCACTCGGCCATGTGTGGCATCCTTGGACAGATACGTGACGAGGCTCAGAGACAGACTTAAGGACAGAGGGGAAGGGGTCTCGGGGAAGAGTCCTGCGGTTGGCCCCCACTGGACTTTAAACTTCAGAGCATATGGTGAAGCTGTTGGATCTGAAACAAATGAAATAAACCATCATCAGGGGAGATCGGAGAGGACGAGGCAAACACAGGCAGTGGAAGCAGCTGACAAACAATCACGTCTGCCAGGTTGTTGCAGGCGGGGGGCCCGAGAGCGGGCTCTTGTCTAACGCTCAGAAATGGATTGTCCAAGGAGACACGCTTTGTGCTAACAAATCAAGGGACTCTATCGGGAGGGGCGCCCGGGGGGGAGGGCAGTGGGTGAGGGGACTGGGAGGACGGCTCTGCCTCGTGGCCCGCAGTCTCGGGTCCAACGGTGATGGGGTTAGATTGGGGTTGTCTCTGCCAGTCATTCTGACTCAGGGTCGTTCCTGGTAGCTTGAGCATCACTCAGTAGTTGGATTCTGCCAGAAGGGTTCTGGGAGGTTGGTAGGACATATGGACTGGGACCTCCTCTCTCTCTTTTACCTTGGTGGTAACTGGTTAGTTCCGCATTCCTGACCAGGACCTCCTGCTGTGAGATAACTCATGCAGGTGGTTTATTCTGATGCTTGGAGAGAGCAGGTGGTTTCAGTCAGTGGCTCCCCTAACAAGGTGACCTGAGCTCCTGGGAGGCAGCCTTTGAGAATAGGGCTGGGTGTGACCAGGTGAGCTAGGGCTGCCTCGTTGCACTGGGTACTGCCCACCAGCTTCCTGATCTAGGAAGTTCCACGAAGCCTCAATTCAGAAATCACTCCTTCCATGCAGTCCTCCCTGATTCTTCCAAATCAGGCTGGCTGATTCCTTCTTAGAGGGTGGCTTCCTTGGCTAGAACATTTGTATTTCAGGGCACCTGCATTTCTAAGCAGATGCCTGGCAGGGATGGCGTAAGCAGTCAGTAAGTCCTGTGAGTTGAATAAGTAAGACACACAGAAGAGTGAATTTCCTTTTATTAAAATACAGCGATGTGATGGGTAGAAGGGTTTGAGACTAGCTTGTTCTGGGCTGTGCGTGGTTGCTCAGCTGTGTCCGACTCTTCGTGACCCCACGGACTGCAGCCCGCCAGGTTCCTCTGTCCATGGGATTCTCCAGGCAAGAATACTGGAGTGAGTTGCCTTGCCCTCCTTCAAAGGGTCTCCCCAACCCAGGGATTGAACCCACATCTCCTGCATTGGCAGGTGGGTTCTTTACCACTAGCGCCACCTGGGAAGCCCCAGCTTAGAAAACTCTTAATTATCTTGAATTTTCCCAGGCAGTATTCACAAGGAAAAAAGTCCTACAAAACACAGGTTCTGCAAGATGTTAACAGTTATCTAATAAAAGGGGTTCCGATGTCAACTTCATTTGGGAAACAAAGTTGTACAGGTTTCTTCACTGCAGGGAATTCTTCAGGCCTTAGAGGTTCACGTGAAATCTGAATATTCAAGGCTTCCAGAACTCGTTAGGTTGGCCATATGAGACTGCTGTTTTATAGTCCCAGAATAAAGAACCGTTAAATAGCAGTGATTTCAGATGGTTCAACGCAATATTTGACTATAGAGCCCATTTCCATGGTTACTGGAGCTCCGTGGGGCTCCATTCGGCAAACACTGATGTGTAGGACCTTGGTTTTCCTTTTGGAGGAGGGAAGGAAGATGGGGCTGAAAAAGGAAATGGCAACCCACTCCAGTATTCTTGCCTGGAGACTCCCATGGACCAAGGAGCCTGGCGGGCTGCAGTGCATGGGGTCACAAAGAGCTAGACACGACTGAAGCGACTTAGCACGCAGGCACGTACGCATGCACACCAGAAGACGGGGAGGATGCTGGAGGGTTCACAGGTGAGAATCTAAGTCACGTGGGAAGCCTTTCCACGGTTACAACCTCTCCCTGGAGATCCAGGTATGACTGTCTCCACCTCTCCCGCACAGCAGCCATCGGCAAACCACAGTCTAGGGCAAGAACCTCTAGAAGAACCAAACGTTTATCTATCTGCTGGAGCAGGCCGTAGGCCTACATCCTCAGTCCCAAACAAGCGACAGTCCAGCTGGGCCCTGAAAGCCAGGGGAGCCACAGCAAGCAGGAGTGAGCAGACACCACGGAGCCTGGAGCTTCCTCGGCCTGCTGGTTGTCTGTCTGCAGTCGAAGAGGAGAGCCGTGATTGAGCAGGGGTGGAAGGAGGGGCTGCGGTGGGTCTACGGGAACAAGGGCAAGGCAGCGCCCACCGCTCCTTTGGGGGAACCCCGACGCCAGCACACCCACGGCCTCCTGGTGCCTGTTGAGGGCCAGCCTTGTGGGTGTCTTTCCATATGCCTGTTGGGCCACCTGCATGTCTTCCTCATAGAACATCTACTCAGGCCTTCTGCCCATTTTTCAATCAGGTTGTTTGGTTTTCGGACATTAACTTGGATGCCATTGATGTGTTTGGGTACTGACCCCTCACCGGTCGTACCGTTTGCAAATATCTCCTCCCGTTCAGTAGGTTGTCTTTTCCTTCTGTTGATGGTTTCCTCTGCTGTGCGAAAGCTTTCACGTGTAACTGGCGAGGCACTTTCAAATCTCAGTCTTCTTTTTAGAACGCTGACTGCCCTGCCTCCCCCACTGGGGTCACAACAACGTCATATTCCTCACCTTCATCCCCTAGTCTCCAGGGGTAGCCCACGTCTGTCTTGCATCCCTGCCCATGAGAAACACAGGATTGTACATGTCAGGCAGGAGAGAAGGTTCTCCAGGAATGCAGGAGCTGGTGATGAAGCTGGTCAGGGGGGGATTTTCTGAGCGCCCGCCCAATCTGTCTTGAGCATGTCTTGGATCAAATCTGACATTAATTAAAAGAAGGCCTCTGGGCTCAGAGCACCTTGCTGGCTGAGTTGAATATTTTATTAATATCTGGCATTTACACCGGACTTTAAATTTGCCAAGTGTTTCGCGGTGATTTATGGGATCATCTTTGCCGATCCTCTGCGGGGTGCGAGCTTGCTGTGTCATCAGTCATCAATTTTCTCCAAGGCCATTCTCCATCCTCCTCTTGCTTGCTGCTTTTTTCACCCCTCTGCTTCTCGTTAGTTCTCGAGAGATGCTTCATCCTGGTGGATTTGGTCCTAACCTTCCTTCCAGCTTCTTTGCCGGTCTGTTTTTACCACAGTTAAAAGTAACAATTGGGAAAGGAAGGAAGGGAGGACAGTAGTAGCTAATTAAGACTGCTGTGTGCCCATTCACTCAGTCATTTCCGACTCTTTGCCGCCCCGTGGACTTGAGCCCTCCAGGCTTCCCTGTCCCTGGAATTCTCCAGGCAGGAATCCCGGAGTGGGCTGCCACTTCTGACCCCGGGGATCTTCCCAACCCAGGGACCAAACGCGAGTCTCTTGCATCTCCTGCATTGGCAGGTGGGTTCTTTACCACTAGTACTGCCTGGGAAGCCCTAGAAAATGAACACCTAGAAGATGGAATGAATGCCAAAAAGGAGTCAGGAAAGAGTCCACTTGGCCTGGGGACCATCTTCTTCAAACGGGAAGGTTTAAAGCCTTAGTCTTGCCCTTCCTTCTCCTCACATAGCAACCTGATTACATGGAGAATGCTGTTAGCACCCCAATATGGTAAATTCACTTTTTATCTGGATTGAATTTTTGAATTGTCTTGAGAATAAATCATAAATGAAATATTATCTACAGAGCAATATCAAATGCCATAATTTTGATAAAGGTGGAAATAAGGCAGAGGTGGGAAGCGTATGTTCTGCATTCCTCAGCATTTATAAGAACTTAAGAAACCAATATATTAATATGTTATTTAAAGTGATAGTGGTACCCATCAGAGAATTGAAAGTCAGAATTGTTAAGAGATATATTGCCTCTTGGGAGTAAAACTAAGGATGGGAAATTGAAGGTAGGGAAATTTATTACTTTAGACTTTTTCTGAGCATTTTGAATTTTTTTTTCATGTGAAAGTATATCACTGTGATTAAAAAGTAGTAAACAGTGTAATTGAAAACAACCACTTTTTAATTTCAAAATAAGAGCATGAAACAAAGCCTCTTTTTGTGCCTAAAGTCTTAGAAAAAGTAAAACTGGAAGATGGGTTTAGGAAAAAATCAAGGTGTTGAAAGGGTGTGGGTACATGTCAAACACAGGAAGGAAGGGCGGAGGTGCAGCTGGGCTTCAGGCTGCAGGGATAAATCAGACACAGACATAAACACTTCAGGGCCAGTTTTCTTGCTGTCTTCGTGCCCGCGACATTCTCTTCTCCTGTAGGTCAGCTTTGTCTACAAGACGTGGACTCGGGAGAACACAGCCCTGACCTTTCTGCGCTGTGCATGATGACCCAAGGCTGGGCTGGCGGGTTCACCCATCAGAGCCACAACCACGTGGGGCCCACACAGAGGAGCCCTGAGGGCCCCCACCCAGCACCTGGCAATCACAGAACTGGGCTAGGGGGACGCAGAGAGTGAATTTCCTCCTCTGTTAACCTCCCAGTGAGAAAACAAGGACCACCCCCCACTGCCCTCATGAGCCACATGCATTGTACTATAAACCATCTGCCTTCAGTGCCGCAAAGCATTACAGTGATCTGAGGCGTCAAAATCTTTCCTTTGTCTGGTTTTGGAAATGCTTTGGTGGGAGTCAGGTATGGGGAGGGATAAATGGGGTTATTCATCATCCTAAAAGAACTGCCAAAGTCTAATTTCATGCAGAAGTCCTCCAAGGGACTTAAAAAAAAGAAGTCTCCTCCCAGTTTCTTAGAGGAGTCATAAAACCATGACTACATTACCCCCCTGCACCTCCAGAGGTGTCCCCCACAAGGAGTTCCTTGTACCCTGACTCTGCTTGCGGGGCAGAGCGCGGCCAGGCACGGCGACAGCGATGAAGGTGTGCCTCCTGGGCAGCTGGCCCCAGCCTACCCTTCCCTGCAGAAAGCCTGTTCGAAAGCATCAGTTCTTTGGTGCTCAGCCTTCTTCATGGTCCAACTCTCACATCTGCACATGACTACTGGAAAAACCATAGCTTTGACTCTACGGACCTTTATTGGCAAAGCAATGTCTCTGCTTTTTAATACACTGTCTAGGGTTGTCATAGCTTTTCTTCCAAGGAACAAACATCTTTTAATTTCGTAGTTGCAGTCACTGTCCACAGTGATTTTGGAGACCAAGAAAATAAAACACGTTATTTGTATAACCAAATCACTGTGTTGTACAAGAGGAAATAACAATGTTGTAAATCAACTATATTTCAATAAAAATAAATAAATTAGTAAATAAATAAGAAATAAGAAAAAAAGAATTGGAGTTAAATCCACCTCTTCTGGAACACCTCTGTTTTTCATCTTTCCCCAAACTTAACTTCATCCCATATGAACAGCAGGGTTCACAATCCACAGTAGAAAAGTATGTTGAACTACTTTTTCTAAAAAAAAAAATAATACTTTAAGTTGATAACTTCCATCATTTATTGGACTTTTTCAAGACCCTATAGGAATTCCATGGCAATGGAATTCTGTGGCAATACCTGGCTGGACAGACCAATACTTTGTTCAATAAATGTGTAATATTTCAGAGTTCCCATCTCCCTGGGTTTCCTTCCCACAGGCTAGGAAGGGGAATTCACATGTTGGGGGCCAGTCTCCCCCAAAACCTCCTCCAAGCTGTGGGATCTGCTTAGGTGCGAAGGCAGCAGGGCCGCCCCATGGTGTGTGTTAAGTCCTTGATGGCCGGGGAGGGGAAACCTACGTCGTGTGGTGAGCACTGCCCCCTCACCTGGCCTGATATCCATCTCCCAGCTTAGCGACAGTGACCAGGTGGGCGGAGGAGGGATCTAAGCTGAGCTTGCCCGGCCCCCTTGGCAGCTCCTGAGGCCGCCTCCGTGGCCCCCGTGGTCCCGTCCAGCAGCTGATGCTCCAGGATGGTTATTTGTCTGTTTTTCAGTGAGTGACCTGGGCACGAATGACATTCAGACTTGCTCCTAAAGCAAAAGTAGTGGTCAAGCATCATCTGTCTAGAAGGGCCATTGTTAGACCACCCCTCCTCTCTGCGCAGCCCTCCGCCTCTCCCCATCACAGTGGTCCCTGACTGGGGAGTAGCTGTGTGGCATGTCCGAAATACAGAAAAGGTGGAGAAATGATATGAGATGGGGGGCTTGCTATGATTCACACCGCAGGCAGAGGGGTGCAGACCAGGGGGAGACCCAGGACTAGCTTGTTGAAGGGAGGTTGAGACTCTCTCTCCCTGGGTGGAGAGCTGGTCTCTGAAGGTGGTGGCTGCTCCCTGGTCAAGGAGGAACAGAAGGCCCCTGCACCCCCTCCCCATGGAGGATGGGGAGAGACGGAGATTCAGGAGGGATGGGAGATGGTGAGAGGCAGAACCCAGCCCCCCACCCCACAGAAGATCAGAATGGGCAGAGCAGGTTTAGAGCTTATTCTCAAGTTTGCCCTCAGGACTCTCTCTGCATCCCGGGGCCTTATAACCTCAGGTTTGGAAGTTTGTCTCGCTTCTCTCTGCACTTGGCTTAATGGCAGTAGCTGTGAAAAGAGGCCTGGCTTACTGATAATATTCCAGCCACTTTGGATTCTTGTCTTAATTATCTCCCTGATTTGCACTTTTGGTGGAAGCCCTGGGGTGTGAACACCAGTCGCATTTTTTTCTCTTCCCTGTTTCACCCAGCGGTTCTTTCTACCATCTGCCGGTCTTCAGAGTCTGCCTCCATTCCCGTATTTACGCTCCTGCCATGTGGGTCATTCGTCTTGGTTCCTCAATAATCTAACTATCAGGTACTCCTCTACCTTCAGAGACAACTGCAGTCACATTCCTTTCCTCCGTTGCCTCTTCTCTCCTTATTCCAAATCAAGGGGGAAACTGAGTTGGCCACCACCTAAGGTGCGCGTGTGTGTGTGCTCAGTCGTGGCCAACTCTTTTTGACCCTTTTAGCTCCAGGCTTCTCTGTCCATGGGAATTCTTCAAGCAAGAATACTGGAGTGGGTTGCCCTTTCCTTCTCCAGGGGAATCTTCCCAACCCAGGGATCAAACCCGCGTCTCCTGTGTCTCCTGCGTTGCAGGGGGACTCTTCACCTGCTGAGCCACCTAGGAGGCCACCGTGTGTGCATTTGGCGGCAGGGGTTGACATCTGGTGAAGAACGTTGCCCCAGAGACCCCACACTTACCCACTGTGGGCGTGGCCAAGCTACGGGGCGGGGCCAAGCTACAGGGCGGGGCAGAGGTCATGGGACCCGCTGTGGGCGTGGCCAAAGCTACAGGGCGGGGCAGAGGCTGTGGTATCCACTGTGGGCGTGGCCAAGCTACAGGGCGGGGCCAAGCTACAGGGCGGGGCAGAGGCCGTGGTACCCGCTGTGAGCGTGGCCAAGCTACAGGGCGGGGTAGAGGCAGGATGCCTTCACTTTGCTCATAACCTCCTTGGGATGCAGATACTCAGATGCCAGCCCGTGTTGCCCACACCTGGGAGAATAGCTGCAGCCTATCTCAGCCAACTGGGATGGTGAGGGGACTGGGGAACTGAGGGTCAAGCCTGGCTCTGCCCCTCGACACCCTGTCACTGTGAAGGAGCCCTTTCTCTCCTGCGTTAGTTGGATAGCCTCCCCCCCGACCCCCCAACCTCCAGAGATATTGGGAGCATTAGTAAGTCAAGTGCTAAAGAACTGGAAAGGGTTAGTTTGCTAATTAATGTAAGCCCTATTGTCAGGGCTGCACTATCATTTACATTAAATGACTCATTCGAGCAGAATCTTTAACAAAAGAGCCACCAGCTGCTGTTTATGGTTTAGGAAAGCAAGTTTTCTCAAAGGGAGGGATTGACCCCTCTGGTGTCGGGGAACCCTGGCCAGTCTCTGCTTAGCTTTTGACACCTGGTGAAGAACGTGGCCCTGGAAACCCCACACTTACCGATGGGAGTGAGTTGTGGTCTGGGCTGTGTTGGTACAAAAAAAGATTGAGAACAGCAGAGTTGTGAACCCTGGGCTCCCCCAAGGTGGGAGATGGGCCAGATGGAGGCAGCTCAGATGTCCTCTACTTTTATCCTCTCAGAACCACGGACAGCTCCCAAGATTCAAGGGCCGCGTTAGAGGCTGCCTGCCCCTCGATCCCAGGGATGCCTGAAACCCTGAGACATATCCATGATGTCTGAAACCCTGAGACATATCCATCCTAGCCAGGCCTGAAATTCAGCCCCCAGGGATATATGGAACCTCACCAAGGAGGCTCATTCCTTTTGAAGTTTGTCATATGCATCAGGCTGTCCTGAAAGTGTTGAACTTTTATTATCCAAACTCCTCCCTGGAGTGACGGCTTCTGCTGTGAGCACCCTCGGAGGAAATCTCTGAAAGACAAAGAAAAGGTCAAGAAGCTGTCAAGAATGAGGAGCCTGGACCTCTGAATCAGAGTTCCCCTTTTTTTCAAGCATTTTTAATTAACAGAAAGGATTAAGACAGTCAAATTCAAATGAACTCAGGGACTCAAAAACTTCAGTTTCTCAACATCAACGCATAATAGAAAAATTCACTGACCTTTACAAATGTAACATTCGTTCTTTACATTGAGTTCCTTTACCTGCAAACAGAATCGGCATGCCCATTTCAGAAATGAGCGTTCGAAGGATCTGCTTTTAACCTGGGTTGTGTCATGTCCAAACCCTGTTGTTCTGATTTCTTACAAAGAAGTGAAGAAGCTGCCTGTTCTGAACAGCGAGTGTAAGCGTGTTGAGTGACTATAAAGTATGCAGAAAGGACCATAGGTTTGCCGGTGTGATGGAGTATGTGACTGGTTCCATGGTACCCCAGGGGTACGCCCACCACGTGGATCAGACCATGCATCTCCCTGCCCTGGTGGACGACAGCACTGAGTCAGCACACAGCAGTCTGTTGGTTTGGCTTCTGAGCCAACTTCAATGCTGTGTGCATGTATTGTTGTTGTTTAGTCGCTCCGTGGTGTCTGACTGTGACCCCACGAACTGTAGCCCACCAGGCTCCTCTGCCCGTGGGATTCTCCAGGCAAGAATACTGGAGTGGGTTGCCATTTCCTCTTCCAGAGGATCTTCCTGATCCAGGGATCGAACCCACATCCCCTGCATTGGCAGGTGGGTTCTTTACCACGGAGCCCCCTGGGAAGCCCATATGCATGTGTAATATTACAAGAGTGATTTCTAACACCTCGTGCATCTTTATGTGTCTTTCAGAGGGTCTTGCAGTTGGAGTTGGATTTGGGGCCGTAGGGAAGACGGCATCGGCCACCTTCGAGAGCGCCAGGTAAGCAACACCCCGTGCCCTGGTGGCACTGCACCAGCTGGTGCCTCGGGTGAGCCGTCTGCACAGAACTCTGCAGTACCCCAGCCCCCCAGCTCTGACTGGTGGGGGCGTGGAGGAGGGCAGGGGCGCTCACACCTGAGAGATGCTCCATCAAAGAAACGGGCTTATGCCGAGTTCTTCCAGCAAGCTAGCTACGGGGTAGCTGTTTTGGAAACCAACCATGGCTGTAATTGCATGCTGTTCTCCAAATGCTTTAAATGGATGAATCACGCTAAGACGGTAATTCTGGGCCGTTGATCCCAGGACCTGCCGGCAGATGCTCGAATCCACCAGGGCTCAAGTACCACAATCACCCTTGGTATTCGCCGGTCCCAAATCTGAGAATTCAGCCCCAGGTGGATGGGAAGGTCCAGGAGCCACAAAGGCAGCAGCTGCTGGCCGTCCTAACCCCTTCCTCTCTTCCAAGCCCCTGCTTTCCTCTCTCTGGCCACGAGCCCTCCCAGTTTCCTCTCTCACGTCTGTTCCTTCCCCGGCTCTCCTGCCGGCTTCGCCGATGGCCTCTCCTGAAACTCATGTCCCCCAGCACTCCATCTCCAGGGCCCCCTTCTTCTCACTCGGCACTCTTTCCCTGGCCGTTCTCCCCCACCCCCAGGGCTTGATTCTCCATCTCTTTGCTGGTGATGCCCACGCTGACCTTCAACCTCGATTTCTCTCCCGCCACTTATGCATATGGGTTCAGCCACCTTCCAGAAGTCACAGGATCCCCGCACCCAGCATCTCCACGGTCAGCTTATTGTCCCATCTGCTGCCATGCAGACCCCGTCTCCCCCAGGGTCTCCCATAACCCCCAGGTACCTGGCTGACCTAGCCAAGCTCACTGTCATCCTCGAGCCCCTGTTCCCTGTCTTCCCGAGACAGTCACCAGGCCCTATGGGTTCTTCCTCCCCTCCACTGCTCTCGAATCATCCAGAGCCTGGATAAGGCCCCAGCCTCGGGGCCATGAGGAGGCATCATGGAGATGAGTTACCTGGTCCACCCATGCCCACAAAACCACGAGTACTGCAGCCTCCAGGCTGAAAGAGCACGCATGGTGCCTTCCATCCAAGAGCAGAAGACTCAGATGCCCGTAGGGGACGAAGGATAGCAGAATTGGGTGTAGGCCATCAGGCAGGGACAGGCAGGGGGGCTGGGCGGGTGCGAATAGTTGGGAGGGGCAGGGTCCGCGGTGACTTTGGAACAGCTAGCACAAGCGCGACCTCAAGGAGCTTAAAACTTTTTAATTAATTAATCTGTGGCTGCGCTGGGCCTCTGTCGCGATGTGGGACTACTCTCTACTGCAGCGTGTGGGCTTCTCGCTGTTTCTCTTGTAAAGCAGGGGCTCAGTAGTTGTGGCACTTGGGCTCGGCTGCCCTGCGGCAGGTGGGATCTTCCCAGACCAGGGATCAAACCCATGTCCCCTGCAGTGGCAGGCGGATCCTTTACTGTACTGAACCCCCAGGGAGGTCCCTGGAAACCACGATACTTTGAAAACATAATTCGGCTCAGAGAGATGGTCCGGTGGCCACTGGCTTCTGTGTTGAGTTCATTCAAGTGCCCTCTGACCGGTAACATCTCAAAATCAGCTTTTCTTCCCCCTGAAGGCAATGTCACCGCTTCCTTCAATGGTCTGCCCTGTGGCTGTGGACCGTGGTTGCCAGTAACTGCTTCCTCATAGAATCCCACCCACTCTCCCCCTCGGTCCCCACCTTTCCTGAGGTCTCTTTACGCCCCGTCGCATCCTTTCCTCAAGACCCTCAGCTGCCGTGGGGCCCGTGTGTCCGTGCAGTCACTGCGGTTGCTGGACTCTGATGCGACCTGTGAAGGGGCCCGTCTGCTCCACGAAGCCCCGGACGCAGGCGTGGGCTGCCATGTCGCGGGGCGGGATCTTTTCCTTTTTCTCGATTCTCATTCCTGCCTGTCAGACTCGCGAGTCGCTCCCTCGCCCCCACTCCAGGGTCAGCATCAAACAAGATGCCTGTGGCAATGATCCAAGGAGATGGGAGATGGGTGAAGCCTTCAGAATGTGAGGACTGTCACCCAGATCCAGGGCTTGATTGGCCTCATCAAAGCCTGCGGGCTGCTCTCCCTGCCCCGGGCATGGGGAGGGGGCGTGGGCATCGTGCCCAGGCACAGCTGGTCAATCTCCGCTTGGCTTGGACCACACGGACCATCGGGGTGGGCGGTGTCAGGGCACTGAGGGGCCTTGCAGGGCTGAGCTGGCACCGGGCCCTCCCGAGCCCCGGGAGCCGCGCACGCTCCAGAGACGTCCGTGCCAGCCACTGACAGCCCACCCCGGGCACCGTGCTCATGGCGCGGCTTCCCGTCTGGTGGCACCTCGTCTCCCCCGACATCAAGATGTCAACTCCAATGTCCCTCTCTTCTGTCACCCGCACTTTCTGCTAAGCTTCGTGTCTCTGAGGAAAGGAGAAGAAAAGTCTTTCTGACCCAGCTCCCCGCTTCCTGAAACCAGACAGATTCTCTGAGTTATGTAAACCCTCCACAGGGCTCTCCATTCTGGATCAGGCTGGGGAGGCAGGGCTGTTTTCAGCCTCATGAAACCCTCTGATAAACCAGGCTCCTTGGGGGGGAGAGGTTTATGCCCCTCTGACTGTGCCCCCATCACCACTGTGTCCAGGGTATGGAGCGTGGGGAATGGCGGGGACAGTGGGTCCATACAATGCCGGCTACAGAGACGGAAGGAGGGTGACCTCACGCAGACCCTGGCTTTCGGTCTGTCTGCCCCACTTACAAATCTACACACAGTTCATGATTTGGCTTCTTCCTTTCAAATTCTTCTGATCTTATTGCAGAACACCCCTCCCCCAACCAGTCAAGGCATGTAAGCCTTCTCTGCCCTTAGCTCAAGCTGCAGACCATGCAGGGTTTCGTGGGAGGAAGATAAAAAAGAGAAAGACAGACTAATACTAGGGGGAGGGGCGGTGTTAAAACAGTCGTCAGACGTTTAAATGCATCTTTTGAAAGAGAGGTTTTGCTTTTTAAAATTCCGATTCTGTGTAATTAACAAGTGACGTGCCTAAAACATTGACATGCAGAGGTGGAAGATAAAGGGATGACAAAAGACACGAGGCGGATGCCGGTGGAGAGAAAGCAGGTATTAACAATTTCAGTCTCAGACGGGAAGGCGGAAAGCCGCCGAGAGAATAAAGGTCAAGACTTAATGACAAGAGAAACAATGTACCCGGCTGACATAATGATCCTGTGCGTGTAGGCTTCCAGCAACGTCAGCCTCACAAGCCTCAGGAAAAATGGTCAGAATTGCAAGGAGCAAACAGACAGAAGCCCAGTTGTGGTGGGGAGAACAGTTCCCCT
Source organism: Odocoileus virginianus (assembly GCF_023699985.2). Classification (NCBI taxonomy): domain Eukaryota; kingdom Metazoa; phylum Chordata; class Mammalia; order Artiodactyla; family Cervidae; genus Odocoileus; species Odocoileus virginianus. The sequence continues at coordinate 55,322,188 of NC_069690.1, forward strand.
CCCTGATGCTGATAAAATGGATAAAGCATTAACAAACTGTGCATAATGGACATATGTGGGCCCCCAACCCAGCAGTTAGGAAAATTTCAACCTTCTTCCCGAGCACACGGTGTGGGTGTTTCCCAGAAATGATAACAGCACTGTGCCACAGAGAAAGTCAGAACACTCCCAG